>NC_072433.2:3750000-5000000 GCF_028878055.3 Symphalangus syndactylus
TCACACATGAAAATAAAAACATGGAAAAACTGATACACAAAGGATAAGAAATTAGGCAGCTTAAATATTAGTCAAAGGAAAGCTGGTGTATCTATATTAATATTATAGAGTGAAGTCTTTAAGGCACAAAGCATCATATAGAATGGAAAACATCATAAAACAATGATAATTATACACTCATTTCAACTTTGATGCCTCTAATAACTTGCCTCAAAACATATAAAGAAGTCAACAAACCCATCATACCAAGGAATACACAGTGTTCTCAGGTACGCACGGAACTTCAGAGAAAGCCGAACCACATGGGGAAGACATAATGCACATATCAGCCAATTCCAAGGAATTATCAGACAGATATACTTCTCTTAGCACAACGAAGTTCAAAGTCAGAAAAAAACATTTTTTTTTTAAAAATTTGTAGATTTGGAAATAGGAAAGCATATTTAAAACATACAAGAAAGCAATAAAGTCTGAAAACCGATAAATTCAACAGTTAACTTAAGATATTAGGGAAAATATAAGAAACCCAAGCAGAAGAAATGCAATTATAAAAACCAACAATAATAATGAATGAAATAGTAAATAGAGATACAGCAGATTAAAACAAAAAGATTAACAAATCGAAAGGCTAATTCTTATATATTTAATATATGTGTGTGTCTAATCTACTCTCAATATTAAACTATTAATCCTTTCTTTCCTAAATATATATCAACAATGATTGTTATATTTTTTCTATTTTTATATTTACACAGGGAAATGTGATATTCACCATGTTTCACTTAGTGTTTTTTAACTCAGTATCATTTTTGAGGCCAATTTTGAGACCCATGTGTATAGAGAGATACTTTATCCCTTTTAACTCTTGCCCAGTAATATATAGATTAAATTTTTATCCATCTATCCCCCATTTGCTATCTACTAATAGTATTTCAAAGCACATCCCTGAATTTTCCTATGCATCTCTGTTACACGTTACCCTAAAGAGAAATGACAAGCTTTTTAGAGAAGTGGCATACTCAATTTCCCTAAATGTTGGCAAATTGATTATTTAAATGGCATTTAGCAGAAAATCTAACAAAACATTTTTCTTCACATTAAAAAAGAAATCCTTAAATTGCTTCTTAGTTTCTATAAAAATGGAAGAGTGGAGAAGTATTCAGGGCTTTATGTTTTATTCAATTGGATCAATATCCTCCATAATCCTGTGAATCACCTTTTTAAAAAATTTGTAAAACTTAAGACAATATTTTATAGTTTTGCTCCACATTGTTTGAAATTTAGAAACTTTTATTTCTAATTAGATTGCTATGACATTAAGTGTGTGTGTGTGTGTGTGTGATTGGTAGGTATATAAATTATCTACTACATGCAAGATATAAAAATATGATAAAGTGTTTGGACCTTACCCTTAGAAAACAATATCTCAATAACTGTGGTGTGGCTGAGATGATGTTCAGGTATCATCTCATATTTGCCTACATTTCTAAGTTTATTTCTACATTGCCAAGTTTGTCACTATAACATGGCCATTTCCTGTATAGGAGACAGATGCTCTTTAGGTGTGTCCATCATAAAACTAGTTTAATAAATCAGGACACGTTGAAAATAAAATAAGCCTCAAGCATAAAGCAGGACCAATCCTTGAACAAAGTGTATATTCAATATATACTCCATTGGCTTCAATAGTGAAAATATACTGTGAGCTGTCACAAAGTTGGTAGGCTCTGATCCCCAGCGGGTACTGTGCCTGTCCTTTGCATAACTAGAGGGATTGTTAGTCCTCTTTGCATACATCACGATTGTTAATAAAGTGACATTTGTCAAAATGAGTAAGCACCTGTTGCCATGGAAGGTGCCATAAGCAAGATTATAAAACAAATTGTTGTAGTTGGCTACGAACCAGGAGGAAGATGAACACCAGAAGAAAAGGCATTCTTTCCTTAATTCCTCATACCCATTTTACAATGCATTGCATACAGTTGTTTATGCAGAACACAGGCTGTTTTCTTTTTTTCTGAAACCTCATGTAACCGATGGTATTTTAAATGAGCTCTAATACAAAATGCCTCACACACTGCTATCCTATGCCTCATTTAACCCATTATATGGGTTCCCTCTTGAAACATTTAGTCTTCATTTGTCTATTTTTCCTGTAACTTATTTTTAGGAATAGAAAAATCATGTCCTGGGAAGCATGTCTTCTGGCACATATTTAAAATACCTAAGGGGGCTCAGGTAACATCAAGACCCTAGTAGGTGCAGACGGGTCCCCACCAATATCTTGGCATTTTATTTCAATTATTTACTATCTTTCAATATGGCCCACAGCATGAAGATTTTGCATATACCAGTTTATTTTTTAATTGAAAATTGAAATAATACCAATACTCATAAAAAAATCCATTCAATTCTATTCAGTAAACAGTCTTCCTCTTCATGCCAGTAGATATCTGTAACTCTTTCCCCAGGTTCCTTATTTAAAGTATCTTTACCAAAAAAAGCAGACAGGCTTCAAATAACCGTCTGACATTGGAGAATGACAATATTTTTTCTTGTGAATTAGCATCCTAGCTAGGCACTGATATGAGATATACTGACATAGCTTTCCTGCCAAATCTCATTCTTGTATTGTTCATGAATAGATTCATTATTTTGGTACAAAGACTTTAAATATCAACTTTAATTGATCTTTTATATCACACTTCTCCAGAATTTTTTACTGAAGGATAAATTTGTTCCTCTAAAAAGCACAGCCTGTCCCGAGCAGATGCATGCCATTAAAAAAAAAAAAAATCACATAAATGTCTTATTTTGGTTCTATCACAGCCTAACATATGAATCCATGTTTATTGTGGTAATGATTCAAACTAGTAAAATGGGGTATAATTTTTGTTTGTATTATAATTGCAGTGCTCCTCATTTCTAGGTACCCCATACTGGCTATTCTCATGTTTTATGTGAATCTCAGGGTGTATTGACTAGCTCTGTGATCTTGGAAAAAATGACTGGCTGCAAAAAGTTCTCTCATTTCTTCTGCCAATCCCATTCTCTGAAGAGGAAAATGTAAGACTATGTGTGCAAAAATTCTAAGACACTGAGAGTCCAAAGAAAATAGAGAATAGATATTTAAGCTTGAGACCAGAAAGCATTTGTGATTATTAAGACTGAATTCTTGTGACTTTGAGTCAGAATGGCTTGTTTTTAGTTGGAAGTTATCTTCTAGATCCTTATTCTCTGATTATATGCAATTTGGAAATGTCCTACATAAAAACTGCTGCCTAACTTGTCACCTGGTTTTCTTCCAATGCACAGAAAGAACTAGAAGCCCTGCAACAAATGGATTATGTGCACCATCTGGCCATTTTGTGTCGCATACTAAATTTTAAACTAAAAATGCCTTTCTTCTTCCCATACTAGAACATAAGAAATTTGCTATCTTTTCTGGCTTGATGTATAACTTAATTTATTTGTTAATATAAGTTGTTGATGGCTAAAATTGTGTAAAATGTAGTTATACATAATTTTTAGCTTCAAAGTCACAAATTTTGTCACTTTATTATGGAGGAATTGCAAATATCTCTAGGGTATAAACTCAGCCTGATTTCTGGATATCTGTTTTTTTCTATTTGCAACTTCAAATATGTGTGTAACGCCATTGCGAACTCTCAATTTTGTTAGGTGTCTTTCAAGTATATATGAGAAGTTAACATATGCATATTTTATATAATTTTTACATGTAAGTGCATATGAGTTCCTCTGAACTTTGAGAAACTAAACTGTCCAGAAAGGTATGTTTTTACATGTAGCCATTTGTAATTTGGTAACCACAGGAAATGTAAATCTGAAAATAACTATAAAACAGTTAAGGATAAGTATATAGTGTGATTCTTTTCCTTATCTAATATAAATTTTTAAAGCCACAGGAAAAGGAGCCGAAGACTGGACTGTAACAGGTTTGGAGGCTATGAATACATAGAATGATACCAATTTATGGAAATACAGATTGATATTAGCTCATGTTATTGAGGGCCTACTCTTTGCCTTTTTTGTGTATGTATGTATGTATGTCTTTATTTATTTATTTCTGTATTTATTTATTTTTAGAGACAGGGTCTCACTCTGTGGTTCAGATTGGAGGGCAGTAGCGCGATCACAGCTCACTGCAACCTCAACCTCCCAGGCCTAAGCAATCCTTCTGCTACAGCCTCCCAAGTAGCTGGGACTACAGGCACGTGCCACTGCACCCAGCTAAATTTAAAAATATTTTGTAGAAACTGGGTCTTTCCCTGTTGCCCAGGCTGATCTTGAACTCCCGGGCTAAAGCGATCGTCCCACCTGGGCCTCCCAAATTGCGGGGATTACACGCACAAGCCACCGTGCCCAGCCGCCATTGCCTTTATACATATTACCTCATTTAAATATGCATTTTTCCAATGGAAGGAACTGGAGCTTAGATAAATTCTATACCTCTCAAAATAACACCACGTGGATTTTTAAAAAAATCTTTAAGCATTTACCTACTTATTTATTTGGCTAATGGGAAAAAAAAGCTCCCAGTCACAAACATCCCCCGTCACAAACATCACGATCCATGATGATAGAGCAAAATCAGATATGCTAAATTTAGCCAAATGTATTGCATACAGTAGGTCATCAATACATGCTTATTGAATTAATTAAAATCCAACTTGAAAAGGAAATTGACCCTGTCAAATATTTGTATATTTTATCTCATCAAATTTAGTTGTGTGTGAGCCAAAGAAAACATATGAAAAGTGTTTTATTTTGCAGGGACAGATGTATAAAATATTATCTAATTTTAATATACTAAAGGCATAGTTATAGTTTTCCTTTAAACATCATTTTGACCTTAATGATGTGACTTACTATTTTACCCTCCAAAAACAGTACACTTTATAATTATAATTGCTGGAACACGCCACTTTCTAGAATTACGAAAAATAATTCATTACACATAAAGGCTTTATTTTGGAATGAATAAATGAATGTTGGCTGTCATCGTAATTTGTGCCTCCCGAAAGATTGGTTTCCTACCTCTAGATAGAGAGAAAATAAAATTTAATCTTTAAGAATTCACATTTCTTGTTTGGCAAGAGTTTGTATTGCTACTAATTAGCTGAAATAGAAATTAAAGAATCTCGGCTACATTGAACAACTGGGCTTTGAATGTCTAAAACTGTTTCCTCAGAAGAGAACAGGTGATGTCATTGCATCAAGTCACTGGGATGAATTGCTGAAAGGGAGATGCATGGAAACAATATCGTACCCTCAAAATTTCCATTGAGGAGCACAATGTCTCCATATACACTATTACCAGTTTCCCTTCAGAATTTTCTCTATGTCTGCTTTTAATTATCACAAATTCATTTATCCCCCCTATTTAAGTTCCCCCTCCCTCTTCCCCTATATTTCCCCTTGAACCTATCTTTTCTGTATCCATTGCAGAGAGATCACTTCGTTGTAACTGAATACAGATCTGAATGCTTACCACTTGCAGAGTCCAATTCACAAGAGTGAGGTCTGGTGGAAAGAAAGGGATTTTACTAACCAAAACTAGTAAAGGGGATGTGGCCGGATTCCCATCCAAAGCAACCACTTCAATTTTGGGGGTGAGGGTAGGAGTTTAAGTGTGGAAAAATTGATAAGGAAGGCGCGCAAAATTGTGCTGAGTACAATGTCTGTGTGTCTTGCTCTGGTGGCTATTTTGTGTCTCAGTCCTCCTGAATCACGAGCTGGCAGCATCTCAACAATGGCGGGGTTGTTGACTAGCCAGCCACCTTGAAATAATCTTGGGAATTTTGCAGCTGAGTCTCCAAGCTTCCTTTGTCAGACTCAAGATTAGCCCCTGCAACTTCTAAGAAGGCATATAGACGACAGCATACAATTAGATAAATGTGAAGGGAGTATACATGGTAGGAAAGGGAGGGATATGGAGTCTATTTTATGGCTAAGAGAAAAGGCTTCTACAGTTTTCTTCAAGGTTTTATCTTGAAACCCAAGACTAAAAAAAATAAAATGCATTTTGAAGTTAAGCTATCTGGTTTTTTAATGATTTATAGCTCTGGGGGTCTTCTCTTTTCTAATTATCCCCAAGCCCTAGGATGTATTTTGGGCAATAATTTGTACTAAATATGTGAGTTCAAAATGAGATATTTATTTACCTTGTACTTTATGTTGCAAATTTCCTAAAACTGTAATTTTAACAATCTACACGTTTATATTTATGTGATGGTTTTGTTAATTTCATTTCAACACTTTTCTCCAACAAGTGGATTTATACAAAACTGACAATGTGAATCTTCTTCAGCATCCCCCTTCAACATCTTAATAGGATAAAATGAATCATAATTTTAAACTACATTTCTTAATTTAAAGAAAAAATTTATGTGGACATATTCACATTCAAGGTGAGTATCCAGCAAACAGTAAATCAGGCAGGTGGTTATGTTGGGAAATGGTAGCAAAACATTTACAATTGATGCCATATGGCTTTCAGCCTAGTAGGGCCAACTAGCTGTGTTCAATGACTCTGGGGAAATTAAGCTGTTTGAAGGTCATTAATGCTAATTCTAAACCTCTGGGGCAGTGACAGGAAGTTGGCAGCAATATGCAGGGAAACCATACCTCCAACTGAGTGGATAAGCCTCCTTCATAAGTGGACCGAGGATTGTTCTTGTTGGGCCTGTGCTCTGATTTGGAGACAAAGAACCAGGTATAACCACTATTGCTGCATATACACAGCAGGCAGTAACGTATATTCTGATCCTGCCATTGTCTTTCTTAAACTGACCAGGAGTCCTTATCATAAAGTTCAAATCCCCTTCCATTATCTTCCTGTTTCAGCTGATACCACTGTCCTCTGGACTAAGCCCCAGGCACATTAAGTTTCTAAGTTGACATTTTTAATTAAGTTTTAAAGACATATTTGGAGAATTTTTTAATGCACAAGTATATGTCCAGCTCAAATAATTCCACTTTCAATGTGCTTTCCTGGGTTTCTTGAATGCCATTGAGAAATTACAGTACATATAAAGAAAATAGAAAAGAAATAGTAATCACTGAATCAATGATTAGCGAAAAAAAAACAGCAAAAGCTAAAGCTTTTCAGCAATTAAGTTCACCAATTTTCAGTAAATAACTCAAGTGAAAAAAATTAATTTATCTACTTGAAAATGGCTAATGCAGAGTCAAAGATTAAAATGTTGGAAATAAATTTTCTTCTTCCACGCCAACCTTTAAGGAAAATATTATTGAACTCTTCTGGAACACAAAATCTTTGCAACCAGCATTATTATGTATATTATCCACTTACATTAAATTAAAACTCTATATGCATGAGGGAATGTTTCTTCAAATATTAACCATAAATAGAAATTAGAAAAATGTATAAAATTAGGTTGTATATTTCATTCCTAAGATTTTCTAGACTGGGTTTTCTGAAAGATGCAACACCATTCTCTTGATATTCTACAAATAGAAACACGCTACCCCAGAGCATTGGGTTCAGAACGTGCTACCCCAGAAGATGGCACCTTCACATTTGAGAAAATCACAAAGGAGAAAGGTCTCTGACCTTCTCCAATCCTTCTTCTCTGAAGCAAGCTGTAAAAGAATCTGATCTTCAGCTGGGTGCGGTGGCTCACTCCTGTAATCCCAGCACTTTGGGACGCCGAGGTGGGTGGATCACGAGGTCAGGAGATTGAGACCATCCTGGCTAACACGGTGAAACCTCGTCTCTACTAAAAATACAAAAAATTATCCGGGTGTGGTGGTGGCACCTGTAGTCCCAGCTACTCGGGAGGCTGAGGTAGGAAAACGGTGTGAACCCGGGAGGTGGAGCTTGCAGTGAGCGGAGATCACACCACTGCCCTCCAGCCTGGGCGACAGAGCGAGACTCTGTCTCAAAAAAAAAATAAAAAAAGAATCTGATCTTCCTCTGAAGTATGTGATAAGAGCCTCATGTGCCTCATATCTGGAGACAAGGAATGTCACACTGGGACACAGAAAATAATATGAACAAACAGGCCTTGCTAAGTTCCCCCAGCTTATTACCATTAGATCATACTCCTTCTGTTCAATCATGCTTCCTCATGACTGTCTACTCCCCATCCAACCTAAGCATAAATATACATAGATTTCGCCATTTCTTTGGGTCTTCATTTCTGAAGGTCCACATGTCACATAAAATTTACATTAAATAAATATGTATGCTTTTCTGTTGTTAAACTGCCTTTTGTTATAGGTGCTTCAGCCATGAACCTAGTGATGGATGAGAAAAAAAAATCCCTTCTACCCTACACTAACAAGGAAGGACGAGAGAGAGAATTCTAATTTCTTACCATAGGTATTCAATGTGATGAGAGGGTGGTCATTTGATGTATAAAATTAGGAATTCATTCTAAAACATGTTTGAAACTTTTGTTTACTTTATTGCAGAGGAAGGGGCAAGTTTGGTGCTCCAAATTCCTGTTTTATTTGCCATCATAGAAAGGATTTGAATTTGCAAGACACTTCAGAAAAGTCTGATTTTTTTTTTCACTTTAAATGTGGTATTGTGGTTACCGTAATGAGGTGGCATCGACACTGCTAATACTTACCCTTTGGAGTTTACCCCAAGGCTTTACCATAAGACATCATCCAGATCACTGTGCTTTCTTTTAAAAAACAAGTCTTTATTAAAAAGAAAAGCACAAACTAGACCATCACAAATAGAAATTAGTAATAGCCAGAAACGTATTTAGCAGCGATATTTTTTCTTTTTTTTTTTTAACAGTCTTGCTCTGTCTCTCAGGCTGGAGTGCAGTGGCGTGATCTCGGCTCACTGTAACCTCCACCTCCCAGGTTCAAGCAATTCTCCTGCCTCAGCCTCCCAGAGTAGTTGTAACTAGAGGTATCCACCACCACACCCAGGTAATTTGCATATTTTTAGTAGAGTTGGGGTATCACCATGTTGGCCAAGCTGGTCTTGAACTCCTGACCTCAGGTGACCCGCCTACGAAAGTGCTGGGATTACAGGAGTGAGGCACTGCACCCAGACTTATTTAACATCAGTTCTAAACATTGTTGACACATTGCAGTATCTAATTTTCTCTAGTATCCTTAATTAATTATATAATGTGACTTTTGAAGAATTCTTATATACATTAAGATAAAGTTCAAGAAGGCCATTAGCAAAGGATTTTAAAAAGAGTAGTTTTTTTACAAAGATTTTCCATTTTAAACAGATTTTTCTTATAAAATAAATTTCTCCATGTCTTTTAAAAATACGAAACTTGGCTCCCATTAAATATGCTCATTTTTAGTTACCCATGGGATACCCTTACTTATCTATGATAACAGATACTTGTCATAATTTCCTGTATACTCCTAATGTCAGAGGTATGTTTACAAGTGGTATCATTTACTTCTGGATTTCATTTCCAGCTATTTAACCTCCAGATTCATGATAAAGCATTTTTAAGATTATCTCTGAAAACAATACCTGCTTTTTATTTACTCAAAATATATCTACACTTAACATAAGTACACTTTGGATAAGCAGTTATTTTTAGGCAAACTTTTACTAAGATAAGTATATGACAACATAAATAATGGAGGATATCCATGTGTAGCTAAAAGTGAAAATATTTACTTTACCTGGAAGATGTGTTTTTTTTAAAAAAAAAAACCCTGAAACAATTGATTTCATGCAAAAAAAGTGCTAAAAGAAAAATGCGTAATCTCTGTATGATAAAAACATTTTCTCGAGCTGTGCAAATGACCTTGTTGATTTTTATTTTATCTAAGAATGATTTTAATATGCAATAATACAACTTACAGCAACATATAACAATGCATTTAATAGTAATGCACAAAAGTAACAAAGCAATGCAGATAAAAATGTTATACTGAACTCATCATTTGACATACTTCCTGTATTAGAATAATTTGCTGAATAATGTCAATTATCAAAACATGTAGCTGCTATGTAGTCCCTTAAAAACTGATATTTCCAGCATGTATATAATACACATATAAGTATATTCGTGTTGAACATAGCTTTAGTACTTTTTATATTTTTTTAAAAAGAAATTGTATGCCTTTTGTTCAAAACCACTATAACTTACTTGACCTGTGTGTGATTTTTATTTTCCGTTAAAATATTTAATTTCCAATATAGTTTGGATGTAGGACAGTCTGCATTTTAGGAAGCAAAAAAATAAATTTTAGAAAGGTAAAATATCAAAGCCAGTTTTGTAGTAATAGTGATGTCTAAAAGTTGAAATAGTAGCTGTCATTAAATGAGCACCTACTATATTTCAGGCACTAAACTGGATTCTTATAGACTCTTTAATAATAATATCATACATTATAAATGTGAAATTTTAGACTGCAAAGTACATAATTTGCTAAAAGTCACAGATGTAATAAACTGTCAATCCAGAATTTGAACTTAAATCTTTTGGCTGCAGAGAGGAAAACAAAAGAACGGTAGGTAAATAGCTAGATGAATCCGTTGACTGACAGTCGTATCAGCTTCCCTTTACTGAATGCTGATCTCATCACACCAGTATAACTTTGTAAAATGTGTTTATTATTTCCATGTTCAAAGTGAGTGACTTAAGGCTAAAAATGATAAGAAATGTGTCCTTGATGGCAGCTATCACTGGAAGATCCAGAATTTTAACCAATATTTCACTATCCAGTATTACTCATTTCAAAGCACTCAGCCTTTCTG
The DNA here is from genome assembly GCF_028878055.3 of Symphalangus syndactylus. Taxonomy (NCBI): domain Eukaryota; kingdom Metazoa; phylum Chordata; class Mammalia; order Primates; family Hylobatidae; genus Symphalangus; species Symphalangus syndactylus. Next base: position 3,760,742 of record NC_072433.2, read on the forward strand.
CTATCACATACAATTTCCACTTCAAGTAACAAATTCAAATATAATCGGTACAAAGTTTATCCTACCCTGAAAATGAAATGTATAATATTCAAGAACAACTTGATGATTCACATCTGAGAAAACATAGTACTCTCAAAGTGACAAATACTGAATAAATAAATATTACCTCTGTATTGGATGTCTAAAAATGAGTAAGGACAAGATACTTCAAGCTGGAAAAATTAGAATGCAAACAAAAGACAACGGAGGAACCAAACATAGCTGGTCACATATGTATTTTTGTAACGATTTTTAAGTCTGGGAGTCTTGTTTCCTAAGCAAACATTTATTTTTTTGTTAGCCAGAAGTTTATATCTCCCTAGATTATGTAAAATACTGAAAAAAGAAATATGAAAACTTTATTTTTAGTTGTGTCATCAAACAGTGCCTTACATATTTGAATGACTACACTTTCAAAAGCTGCCAAACTTTAATTTCTTCCGTTAGTATCTATATCTACACATATTCAACATTCAAAGTAAGGAATCTTGTAGTGTGTGTTATATTGTTCAAGTATTGATGATTTTGTTGCAACGCTGGGAACACTTTTTAGCCCCTGAAGCCTGAATTAGGGGTATCTATATAGAGAGGAAATTATTGGCTTATCAAAAGTGTGCATAGATTCTGTAGGTCAAGTCTATCCATCATAGACTTCCTAAAAGGTGGATTAGATTTGAAGCTCTCCCAATTTATTTTGTTATGGTTTATTGGCACATTCATTTTGCACAACTGTTTATACAAAATAAATGGCTGCTGATATCTTAAGCCCCTCCATTAGTGGAGTCCAATTCACCATCTAAGATAACAAAAACATAGGAATCTTCAGTTCCTACTGCTACCATTACAGAAGGCTCAAGCTGTAGAATATTTGATGCTTTCTGCTCTCAAAGTTCTGATCCAGTCCTTTCTCTTACATAACATCTGTCCATGGCCTTGCTCAGAGGGACCCAGTGCTCATTCAAAGATCCCTTTATTGTGGTGAATGTTTAATTTCTTACTAATATTCATTCAAATGCAATACATGTATAGTTACATTCAGTCTGTGCTGCTATAATGGAATATAAGAGACTGGGCAATTTGTAGAGATTCTTCATGGTTCTGGAAACTGGAAAATCCAAGATGCAAAGGCAAGTGTCTGGTGAGGACCTTCTTTCTGTGTCATCTCATGGTGGAAGGTGAGACAGCAAGAGATTGAACTCCCAGCTTTAAGTTATTTTAAATCAGCATGAATCTGTTCACAAGGCTTCAGCCTTCATGACCTAAACACCTCCCATTGGGCCCCACCTCCCAACAGTGGTTCATTGGATTATGTTCCAACACATGCCTTTTGGAGGGACACAGCCAAACGATAATGATATATAACAGCATTTTCTAAGTGTTCATTTTGATGAATTTTGACAAATGTTTACAGTAGTGTAACAACCACTTCAATGGAGACGTTTCATCCTAAAAATTCCCTTGTTCTATAGATTCAATTTTTATATTCTTCTGAAATTTTATGCTGAAATCTAATACCCAATATAATGGTATTGCGAGTTGGAGGCTTTGGAAGGTGATTAGATCATAAGAACAGAGACTTAATCAAAGGAGTTAGTGCTTTTTATAAGAGACCCTGGAGATATCCCGTCCTTCTACAATGTGAGGAGACAAAAGAATGACAGCCACCTCTGAATCAGGAAGTGAGTCATTACCAGGCACTGAATCTGTCAGTAACGTGAATTTGAACTTCTGGTCACCAAAACTGTGAAAAATAAATTTTGGTTGTTTATAAACTACCCAGTCTATGATATTCTGTTACAGCAACCTAAAGTACTATGTTACCTGGTGCCCCTTTGTAATCAGTCCTCGCCCCCAACCTGACACCTAGCCCCTGTCTACCCCACTCAGATTTGGGTGGCTACAGTTTTGGCTATTAAATAATGTCACAAAAATTGAATCATATACTATGTAGCTTTGATTGTTTTTTATTGAGTTTACTTAATGCGTTGGAGATTTATTCATGCTGTTACATATGTCTATATTGTATTTTTTTATCGCAAACTAGTGTTCCATTTGATTATACCTTTACTAATACATGGGCCTCTGGATTATTTCTAGTTTAAGGCCATGCAAATAAAGTTGCTATAAACATTAGCAAATGGGTCTCTGTATGAACATGCTTTTATTTCTCTTGGGTAAACATCCAGGAATTGACAGTTGAGTCATATGATAAATGTATATTTAAATTTAAAAGAAACTTCCCTATTGTTATCCAAAGCAACTATACCACTGATGTTTCTACATATCCTCATCAGTACTCCGTCTTCTGTGATTTGATTATAGCCGTCCTAGTAGCTGTATAGAGCATCTCATTGCAGTTTTAATTGCATTTTCCTAATGACTAGTGGCGTTAAGCAAATTTTCACTGCTTATTTGCCATTGGTATATACAGTGGTTCCACGTTCTCCGTGAGAGATTAGTTCTAGAACCCTGATGGATGCCAAAATCCAGAAATGCTAAAATTCCAACATTGGTCCTGTATAACCTGGGAAAATTAAAACTGAGCCCTCTGCATCCTTGGGCTGCCCAATCTGGGAATACTATATTTTCTATCCATAGTTGGTTGAATCTGTGAATGCAGAGCTCGTACACAGGAAAGGCCAACTATATTTTTTGAAAGTCCAGTTTTTAGTCTGTTTCTACCAGTTATAAAAATTTCCAGTTCGCATATATGGAAACTGTTTTTATGTGGATGGCTGAGGATTCTTTTGGAAAAACATACTGTCAAGAAAAGAACATAGGGATTATAAGCCTGACTCTATAGCAAAATCTGATTTTTTAAAAAGAAATTTTTATTAAAATGTCTAAAAAACACTGGGGCCCTGTTGACATCACTTGGATACCCGGCTGGTATAATCTATGACAGTATAAAGAGCCCGTCTATGTACTCTTCCATGGAATATGAGATGTTGAGGACTTTGGCATGTCGGTAGTTATGTCCACTGGTATTTATTTAGGCAGAGTATGGGGGGTTGCCAGGATTAAGAGAGGGCATAGGGTCAAGTGTGCATCCTGAGAAGCCATAAACAGAAAAGAAAGTGTAACCTAGTAAACCGTGCAGTTCCCGCAGGAATCTGGCAGGAATGGGACACAGTGGGCCCAGCATGGTCTACCAACCCCCTGCCGAATCCTTGAAATTCCTTCTGAAAACCTCCAGAAAGAAAGGACAGAGTACTGCATAGAGGGTTGAAGGTTCTGGTTTCTCCTGGCTCTTGTTTCTGTTTACGATTTGTATCTGTAGTAGTTTCCTGGGACTGCCCTAACAAAACAGCGCACAGTGGGTGGCTTAACCATAAGTGTACTGTCTCAGAGTTCTGGAAGGCAGAAGTCTAAAATCATGGTGTTGAAAAGGTGGCTCCTTCTGAGAGCCACAAGGAAAAAGCTATTCCAGAGAAGTCTCTCTCCTTATGTCATGCAGCTTTGGGTGTTTCTTGGTGTTTTAGTCTGTTCTCCTGCTGCTCATGAAGACATACCAGAGACTGGATAATTTATACAGAAAAAGAGGTTTAATGAACTCACAGTTCCATGTGCTGGGAAGGCCTCATAGTCATGGCAGAAGACGAAAGGCTCATTTCACATGGCGGCAGGCAAGAGAGAATGAGAACCAAGCAAAGAGGAGACCCCTTATCAAACCAACAGATCTTGTGAGACTCATTCACCACCACAAGAACAGTATGGGGAAAACCACCCCGTGATTCAATGATCTCTCACCAGATCCCTCCCACAACACATGGGAGTTACGGAAACTACAACCATGATTCAATTACCTCCCCCAAATCCCTCCCACAACACATGGGAGTTACAGGAGCTAAGACAGACCATATCGCTTGGCTTATCAATGGCATTCTTCCTGTGTCTTCACATCGCCTTCTCTGTATACCTATCTTTCCCTGTGTCCACATTTCTCCTTTTTGTAACTACAGAGTCATATTGGATTGGGCCCATCCTAATGACTTCATCCTGACTTGGTCATCTGCAAAGGCTGTATTTCCATACAAGGTCACATTCACAGCTACTGGAATTACCGCCTCATTATTTGCTGAAGGTACACAATTCAACCCATAACACTGTCAGTCTAGTAATTGTGCCCTTTTAGGTAATTTCTGTTTTCTACTCATAATTTAAAATGAAAGCATCTTGAAATTATAAAAGACAATAGTGCTAAGAGAAAATTTCCATCAACCTATGATTTTAAACTCTTCAAAGTGCTAAGAGAAAATATCCATCAATCTATTATTTTAAACCTTTCTAAATTATTAAGAGTAAGATATATAAAATAAGATAATTTTCAGGACAGCCATGGTTGTTCATGCGTGTAATCTCAGCACTTTGGGAGGCTCGGGAGAGCAGACTGCTTGAGCTCAAGAGTTCAAGACCAGCCTGGACAAGATAGTGAAACTTCATTTCTACTAAAAATACAAACAATTAGCCTGGTGTGGGCATGGTGGCAAATGCCTGTAGTCCCAGTTACCCAAGAGGCTGAGGTGGGAGACCTGCTTGAGCCCAGAAAGTCAAGGCTGCAGTGAACCATGATTGCACCACAGCACTGCAGCCTGGGTGACAGCCTGAGACCCTGCCACATACACACACACACATATTCAAATAAATGATTGAGTTTACATACCAAAGAGCACCAAAATATATGCTTCAATGAGAAGAAAAGAGTGAGATCTAAGTGGCACTGAGTTATACAGAAACTTGAAAACACGTTGGTGTATCTAAATAATCAATAACCAAAGTAACAGCAATAATAACATTAAGGATAATGACTATTTAGCTTGGAATTTAAAAAACAATACATAATTATATTTACAAATTGCAATAATATAAAAACTGGAAGAGATGATCATATCTAAAATTTTCTACAGCCTTTAAATTGTTCAGGTAGAAGGAGATGATTGTTTCAAGTTGTACTTTGCTAATGCAACCTTGTGCTTCATTAGTGCTAATGCACTTTGTTCAACATTTAATAACTAAAGAGCAATGAAAAGCGACACAGATTAAATGGAAAAGGAAATATACAAACAACACACCCCCCAAAAATATGCAATCAAGTCAATGAAAAGCAGAAAACAAACGAAAAAAGTAAAGAAGTAAAAATGCAGTGAAATTTTATTAAAGATGCAGAAATATATCCATATGTGTCAAAATCATATTTAGTATGAATAGATTAACTTCACTATTAAAAGACAGAGAGTACAAGCTATAATGACAAAGGATTTTTAAATGCTGAGGGACATAAAATGATATGCCAAAATTTAGATTGTATAGTGACATTAATATCTCATTAAATATGCTAGAGCAAAATCTGAAATATATTCAAAAATTAACTTTGGGAGCCCGAGGTGGGTGGATCAAGAGGTCAGCAGATCGAGACCATCCTGGCTAACATGGTGAAATACCATCTCTACTAAAAATACAAAAAATTAGCCAGGCATGGTGGCAGGCGCCTGTAGTCCCAGCTACTAGGGAGGCTGAGGCAGGAGAACAGGGTGAACCCGGGAGGTGGAGCTTGCAGTGAGCCGAGATCGTGCCCCTGCACTCCAGCCTGGGCGACAGAGCCAGATTCCATCTCAAAAAAAAAAAAAAAAAAAAAAAAAAAAAAAAAAAAAAAAAGCTTTCCAGTTGAAATATCTTTATAACGTAATATTGAATTCTCATGGCTAAGGAAAAATAATTTTATAATTAATCAGGTCTAAATAAAATAAATTAAATACTGAAAGGGCAAAAAATTATCTTAAAGCTTTTACACTTCAATGCTCAGTTTTGCTGTGAACCTAAAACTGTTTTAAAATTAAATTATGTTAAATAGAAATAATTATTTGTGGGACATTTAATGTTTCTTGATTAACCCTTGGACTTGTAGAGATTTTAACTTAGAACAGGCATAAAAATTGTAACAATTGTTATTGTGAATAGAATAGAATATTGTTCTGAGAACAGTAAATATTTCTTGAGAATTTCGATGTGTCAGAGGCTGGAATATTTTCACATATTGTTTAACTCTTTTGTCTTATATACTATTTTGTCTTTAAAACAATCAGATGAGGAAAATGAGGCTCAGATAGCAACTAGCCTGACCCAAATCACACAGCTAGAAAGCAGAGGATGCAGGATTTAAACCCAGAACCTGTTTGACTATTCACTACACTCTACCACCACCTCCAAGGAACGTGGTGCGTATATGATACTTGAGGACATATCAACAGTCACGACTAAGATTTAGTAAAACGGTGGAGAAATGAAGACAATGTTGAAAGAGAAAGAGTTCTAAGCCAACCACAATTAAAGTCTGAGTATGAAGAAGTCATGCAAAATATTTAACAATTTTACAAATGAAGAAGATGAGGCTAAGAGAGAATTCATTGCTTGCCTTATCGGACATCACAGTCCTCACTAATTATTTTAGTTTGTGTTTTCTTTCACATGTCTTGAAACTTGCACCATCCTATAATAGTCACTAGAATTTAGTACTTAATTTTTCTCTCGTTTCTGTGCATCTGTGCATGGAGAGGGATACCCCTGCTGCATGCTGATAGAAACTGACATTGTTTGAAAACACCTACTTTCATTTCCTAAATATGTGACTTCAAATATAACATAATTAAATATATAAATACTTAGGATATTTTTCTCTCTCTTAAAATTTATCTCAGCTTTGCAGGCCATAAGCTCAGAAATATGTGTTCCTTGTAAAAGCCACCATCTTGACCTCTTATTCTCCAACCATTAGCACAGTAAGTGTGCATTTAAACAGTTAACTAGCTATGAAATTGTTGGTAGAGGAGTTCTACAAAAACTGCAATGTATTAAAATCCTGTTTGGTCACAACTTTCTGAGGGAGGGAAGAAAACTTCATATGAGTTATGGCGATGTAATTTATGTTGATTATAAGAAAAAATTTGTTTAGGCCAATAAAATTCAAATTAACAAAGCACATTCAGAAACGAGGTTTAAAACATAAATAGCATGAAATAGGGGAGATTAGAGCTAATATTTTCCAGGAGCTAAATAAACACACAAGCTCATATAGCATTTATTGTAAAGGTTAGAAGAGAAATCTAATTCAATATATTTAATGTACATGTAGAATGATTAGAATCTGTCTGGTTCTTGATAAATATAATCTAAAGAATTAGTTTAGACATCTTTCTCCCATCTTCAGTCAGAGTTTTATAAATTAATGAAATTATCTATTATCATTTCATCTTAGATGTCATAAGACTTTGGAAACAGGGGGTATTAGGGACTAATTTACAACACATAAATAGCTTGAACAGGTGGTACTTAATACCATCACAGATACTGGTCACTGGGTAGAGTTCACAGTTATGGAAGTGAATGCCAATTAGAAAAATGTTCATATCCTCATCACTGAGTAAACTTAAACTAAGTGAAAAGACACCACTTGCCAGGTGCAGTGGCTCAGGCCTGTAATCCCAGCACTTTGGGAGGCCGAGGCAGGCAGATCACGAGGTCAGGAGATCGAGACCATCCTGGCTAACAGGGTGAAACCCCGTCTCTACTAAAAATGCAAAAAAAAAATTAGCCAGGCGTGGTTGCGGACAACTGTAGTCCCAGCTACTCGGGAGGCTGAGGCAGGAGAATGGTGTGAACCCGGGAGGCGGAGCTTGCAGTGAGCCGAGATTGCACCACTGCACTCCAGCCTGGGCGACAGAGCGAGACTCCGTCTCAGGAAAAAAAAAAAAAGAATGGATGAATACAAATGCCTTTAATTCCGTTCAGACTTAAGACTTCACAGTTCTCAGAGACACCAAAGAAATTCTTTCCAAAAGTTTTTTTTGCAGAGATATATTTAAAGGCATAATTATATTTTTAAGAGCTTCCCAGATTGTAACAAATATAAGTAACTTCAACTAGCAAATAAGAAATTCATAAATGTAGCTAGCTGCTCAGTATTGCTGATTTGATATCATTTGATATCTTCGAAGTGTACCAACATTTAATGAGGATATAACTGAGTGAATCCTGCAACAGAAATATTAACATATGTGCTAAAATGAGCTATAATGGATATATATATTTCCAATGTCATTTAGAGCAAATACTTATATTAATCAGGCTGAATTATATGACTCCTACATTGAATCTTTGAACAATTGAGTTACAGTGGCAAATAATAGACAAATAAAGAAATGACATAATTAGATCATAAACTGATTTAGTAGTCTTATATAATTTTTATGTAGAGCCTGAAGGAAGAGTGCTGATCATGAAATAGTATCCTAAAAGAATGCAGCTATTACTTAATAATACAAGGAAATCAGAAAATTTGTCAAGGATCATGCAGCATAGTGAGTAGTGATGATTTACATATATCTGAATAGATGATTTACATATATCAGAATAGATGATTTACATATATCAGAACTGATGATTTACATATATCAGAACTGATGATTTACATATATCAGAATAGATGATTTACATATATCAGAATTGATGACTTACATATATCAGAATATTCATCCCTTAACTTAACTACTCATAGATAACAACTTGAGCATTGTGAAATGTTGTTTTCTCTCTGAGGTATTCTTTCAGATCCTACATACCAGTGAAACTACTGACATCAGCTCCTCCGAAGGGCTCCAGGAGAAGCTGACTCACTAAAGGGTGAAGTTTCTATATCCTGGTGATTTAAGATTTAATCCCCCTAACCCAAACCAGTCAGTGACCCCATTTATCCAGCCCCTGGTCCTCTACAATCCCTTCACCCCAACCAAGTACTCTCTGGAAAGACAGATTTGAGGGTGCTCGCATCTCCTCACTCAGCTGTCCTGCAATCATTAAACTCCTTCTTTACTGCAAACTCTGTTTATCAATTTATCAGACTGTGACTGCACAGCAGTCAGAGAATACAAACACGTGAGTCCTGTATCATTTATAAATATTTAACTTTTATATATATTTAACTTCTATACACATAATTGACTATTTTGTATATTACTATTAGTAGGTAATAATAATATTTATATTTCCTCCATAGGTAGCTTCTGGGGCATTTCTGCCTGGTAAATTTTATTCTTTAATGACAAAGACTAAAGTAAGTAACTTTAAAATATTATTGAGAATTTTTTTTCTATTGATGGGACACTGAATTTGTAGGTAGAAATAAAAACCTAGCTTTTTACTAAACTTAATTTTAAACACAATTCAAAATATAAATATAAAATTAAGAATTTCCAAAATTAAACTTAGTTTTAGAAACTCACATAAGCAAGTGTAATACTGAAGAGCAAAGAAACTGTGGTCTACAAAAAAAATTATAAGTAATTCATGAAATCTAAGGGCTAATTTGTGAAGTAAATTAGGAGGATATTTTATGCTGTAGCACCATCCTAGAGACCAAGAGAATCGCTCTAGGAAAACCTGCTCAACTCTTTTTAACCAGAAATTCTTTCTTTCTCCAGAAATCCCTTTCAGGTAATGCCTAATAATATCTCACTGAACATGTATTAGAAATCGTAGTTTAATTTTTAATTAAATAATTCAGTGAAAATATATTAATTGTAAAGATAAATTTTAACACATATGGGAATACTAGACTTACGGTGGTCATCAACCCAAAATGCTACAAAATTACATGGAATGGTTACTTTGGCAAAAATAAATATCAACACTACCACCAAAAACCTAGGTTTCAAAAAGAAATACAAGAAGCATTCCAAAATGTTAAAAATTTTTCATTTGTCTACTTTCTAAATGCTCTTTAAAATACTTATGTCATCATAATTTTGAAGTTTAAAAGTAAAGAAATAGTTCTCCTAGTTAATATACTGCCTTAAAGTTACTCTGGCTCACAAACAGAACAAATCAAAGCATGACTTGACAGCCGTCAAATTACAGGAAATTGAAGCTAAATGAAATTGGACACCTCACCTCATCTAAACTCCTTACTTTATAAGAAGGAAAAGCCTCACAAAATGTTGAGGTCATTTAGCTTAAAGTCATCAGGTGAGTTAGAGATAATCTGAGAACACCACTTTTTTTCTCTTTGTTACTATTCTCTCATGAAATTTTGCCTGAAAACAGGTCTACTAAAGATATAAGAATTTGTAATGAAGATGAATATATATCATTGTCTTTCTGCTTAGGGTTGTTCAATATTTTCCCATTGATAATATATAAAATCCTACCTACTTTGACCTCCTATCATTGCCTTTCTGCTTAGGGTTGTTCAATATTTTCCCATTGATAATATATAAAATCCTACCTACTTTGACCCCCTATCATTGCCTTTCTGCTTAGGGTTGTTCAATATTTTCCCATTGATAATATATAAAATCCTACCTACTTTGACCTCCTCTCCCACCATTTCCTTGCTATCTCCTAGAACTTCATTCTTGACTCCAAAGCTGCACCCTCCTGCATCAGTTTCTTTTGTTTGAAATCTTCAGCCCTTCATAAATTTCATCCACCAAACTCCTATTTATCCTTTAACTCCCTATTATTTTTTCTTACACTGCCACATTTTCCTTCATTAGCACATATCCAATTTAAAGTTATATAGTTTGAGTTTTTGCTTGACTTTCTGTTTCTCCATTAAAGCATAAGCTCCACAAAAGCAAGTATCATGTCTGATTTAACAGGGTATATTCTATTCTTATAAGAGTGCTGCCACGTAAGTGTCAATGAATGTTTGTGAAATAAATGAAGGACTAAAGGAGTGACTGAACAAATAAAAATAAGTTCTCTGTGTGTATTGTATGTGTGAATAAGATTTTGAGTTTGGCCAAGGCAGTTAATCACATATTAACAACTCATTAAAGTTTATTGCTATGAGGTACACAATTGGTTCAACACCAAATTCTAAGATGAAACAAGGTTTGTGTTCAGAAATATAGTGTCACTTTTTCTAATATCAGTTGCCCTCCAACTATCAGCATGACACATGCAAACCATTGATACGTGTTTTTCTGTTTTTTTTTTTGTATTGAAGATACAACATGAAGGAAAATTATTATATTTCTAATAGGAAGTCCTGTTCTAAATGACAACAAATCTGAGCGTGAACACATTTGTTTAAAAGAGAGAGATTAAAAAGATGAGATTCTGTTTGTACAGTATATAACTGAAGAGAGTTGTATCTAGCAATTTGACAAGAAAGGTGAAACAGAACATTAACCTGAGCACACAAGTTCAGCTAATGATCTGGGATGGGGAGTTGTGGGTAGAGAGGAGGACAAAGACGAAAGACAACCGTTTACCCCAAGTTACTCTCCAAAGATGAGAAAAAGCCCTCTTAGTAATGTCTTTCAAAATCTAACTACTTTCAAGAACACATCGATAAGATACAGAGAGATAACAATCAAGTTGGACAGTAACTTAAAAGTCAGATGTCTTTTTAAGCATAAGTAACTTAGAACTGTAAAGTAAAAAACACTAAATGTCATTGACTTTAAAGTGGATACTGAAGAAAAAGAAAACCCTTCTATTAAAAACTAGACTACATGCAGTAACTTATGTAGAAAACTTAGCATAAATATTTATACAAAATTGCCCTACCCTATTTTATTAAAGTATGACATTATAAATTAAGAGAAAATCATTTTAAAAATGAGTTATATTTTAGGCCTTTTTTCTCAAAATGAGTTTCATAAATTGATATGGTTATTAGCATAGGAATTTCAATAATAGGAACAAAGAAACCAAAAGAAAATGTGTGTGTGTGTATGTATACAATTACCTGGCATTCCAACTTCAACATGTTTAAAAATATTTCAGTAAAAAATGTTAGATTTATTTTAAGGTAGTTTGTAAGATATTTATTAGGTTTATTTGTAGGCCTTGCACACTAAGTTAAGCAACACTATCATAAAATAAATTATTTAATAATGAAACAGAAACTCAAAGCTTCATATTATAATTAAATAAACTCTAAAGTATCTAGTAACTTCAACTGTATCCCTAAAATAACATCAGGTCTACAGTGTGTATCAACTTGCCCAGAGAAAACGCAACAATGAAAGAAAGAAAGAAAGAGATATCTATTTTTTCATAAAAGATCAACACACTTTGTCCAATTTTTTTGTCCAACTGCTATCAAGTGGGCCAACGCTAATGGCAAATAAAAGAGCTGCCATTCAACATGCATTCTAGTAGTGAATATTAACTGACTACTCTGTGAAAGCAGTGTTCGTTGAACAAATAAAAGAATCTTTGCCTGCGTGACGCTTATATTTTGGTCACTTTACATTTTACTGGAGGAAACGTGAAGAATAGAATACCAGCAATATTAACAACATCATCCCACTAGAAGGTCTCCAGTGACTGATACTTTCAGACTCATGTCAATGACCCTATATGATCTTTATATTCCAAGGAGCATGGCAATGGATTTTAACATTTCCAAATTAAAAGGTAATGGTAAAGTAATGATAACCAACACAAAAATGACTCCCTGGAAACGACAGCAACTCATTTCAAATGGCTTTGGAATGCCATTAGGACAGTACCTTTTTCTTTGTAATGCAAAAGTCTCACAATCCAGAGAGCAGGTCTTGTGAATTTTGTGAATTTTGATGAGAGGTAAGGCATTACAGAAAGACCCAAAAGTCATGCTCCAGATTCCGGCAATATAGCTAGTAGGACAGACACAGAGTACATAGTTTTACTACTGATCACAGTGATTTAGAGATTGGAACCCATAGTTCTGTGAGATCAGGCATCACTTCAAGATAAATTTACATTTTTAATAAATGCAAACTTTGGCTCAGCTAAACAAGGTACCTTGGGCTATATTAACTGTAGATAGATAAATTTGGCATAATTAACCCTTGCACAGTCTAAACATACCATGTGCCAAAAATGATGTAAAGCACTGAATATGTGAGATAAAGTATGATGAATTCCATTGACAAATACAGGCAATAGCTTCCATTTAATTGAGAAGAAACCGTATACCTAGCACAAGTCTTTTTCTGTGCATTAACTTTTCATAATACAACTATATGAAGTATATAGTATAAAATAGTATATGAAACTATTTTATATATAAATAAAGGTGTTTCCAAAGGTTAAGAAAGGGCACGGTGAGAGTGAGAAGCACAGTCTGGGTGGGCAGGACAATCTAGTTGTCTATCTGTGCTTTAAACTCCAATAAACATCATCTCCCACACCACGGCATCTAACTCAGAGTCACATTTCAATTGCCAGCAAATGGAAGCCTCATAAACCCAAAATGTGAACGGCAATGAAGTTCATAGAGCACGCTTTGAGTGCACAGAGTATCTTTGCAAACATTATCTTTTTTTATTACACTTTATGTTTTAGGGTACATGTGCACAACGTGGAGGTTTGTTACAGATGTATACATGTGCCATGTAGGTGTGCTGCACCCATTAACTCATCATTTAACATTAGGTATATCTCCTATTGCTATCCCTTCCCCTCCCCCCAAACATTATCTTTTAAGACTTTCACAATCACGCCATGAGATTATTCCCATATCAAAAAGTAGGAAATGAAAGCCTGGAAAGAAGTTATATTGACATTAAACTGCTCTCAAACCCAAGTGTACAAATGATTCTTCTTGCAAAGAAATTCATATTCTACACAAAGTTCTATTTCAAAATGAATTCTGGAATTCAATTAAACACTCATCTGGAAAACGAGAGCTTAAGTGGAAATTCCTCACTGGTATTCAAGCAAATAAATTAAATAATGATATTAAACCTACATCTAATCTCTTATTATTACATATTCAAAGTTTGCTATACAGCTACCACTAAGTTATACATTTCCAGTAACACAAACCATAAAATGAATTTGTTTCTATTGGTACTAGCAAAAAAAAAAAAACCTGCGTAGACAGCAAAAGGGTCAATCTACTAATTTATCTTCTAATAACTTTCCACCCAGGAGCATTCGTCCCTCTCATTAGACAGTTGTTCTATGCTTCTTTTTTTCACATTCTAATTGCCTCACCTGAACCAAAAAAAGAATGTGGATCTAGGATCAATACCTTTTGAAAAGTCATTTATTTCATTATATTATTTTTTCATATATCTGCATTATTGCATAGAATACCTGATTGGTCTTATGCTAAGTTTTTCATGTAACATTACCTCTGCAAGATGTTAATAAGTATCCTTCCAAAAATGTTTGAAAAATCTTGGGTAAAACATATTACGTAAGTTCCTGTTTTATAGTTTTCCAAGAGTTTTACTATCCTTGGCCAATGACAAAATTCAAAGCAGAGATACAGTACACAACTTTTGTAAAACTTACCTATTTTTCTTATAAGACTGTGGCTTTGTTTTGTTTTGTTTTGAACTTCTTTTCTGTGATGTGACATGAGACTGTGTGTTGAGTTAGGGGTGGGGACATACATTAACAGAGGTTTAGGAACTGCTTTGCTAAAGCAAGTTTGAGGAGAAAATGGGGAGACTAATACAAGATTCTCCTTTAAGCAGTGGGAGTTGAAGGGGTAGGTGGTTTTTGGAGAAAGAAGAGACCCATTCATGGCACAGGCTTCTTTATGTTTCTGCTCTGTGTGATACTTAATGAGGATACAGACATTCACTTCCTCTATTTCCCACCCCTGGCCGGGGGTAACCCAAAGTTACCTGATAAAGACACAGCCTTATAGCTGTATCAAGTATCCCTGAGTGTGTTAGGACTGGAGAGGCCTAAGGAATAAAAAACATACATGCATTAAATGGAACAAATACAGAGAAGAAGAAAACTCAGACATGGTACATTAATTGTGTACCTTTCCTTACAACCCAGCACATCACAGGGTACATGACCTGCTTCCTTTTGACCTGCTTCCTTTATGTTCACTGCATGAACAGGGAAGGGGGTTGGGGTACACGTGGGAGATAATTGTGTTTACTATGTACCTGGTATTAATACATCTATAGAGACAATTGGAATGACTATACTGGAGAAACAGCAAGAGAAGAACTGAAAAGGCTAAAACAAATACTTGGTTCTCTAAAAAATACTCCAAAGGATTTCTCATGTCTGACAAATTACATTTTAGTCTAATAGTAATAAGTGACCAAAACTAAGGTGATTTGATAAATATCATAAGGTATTTTACTGTGAAATTGATATCTATACGTATTGCTTATAAAGCTCAGTAATCTGTTCTTGAATTGAGAAATTACTGAGACAACATCAAAAGCTGTCATTTTTGTTTCTATGTTGTCGTTGTTATTGTTTGTGAGGTCAGAGCTTCTAAACTTTATGACTGTTTGAAAGGGGCCTATATAGACCTTGCCTGAATATTAAGTCATGTGAAATGATAAAAAGCTTTCTGATTTATTGGGTTAGACAAAGAAAAAATTGAGAAATTGAGCATCATTAAAATTAAAGACTTTTGTTATTAAAACTGTGCTTAGAATGAAAACAAAAGCCACAGGTTGGGAGAAAATTTTTTCAAAACATATTCAAAACATTTTCAAAACATATCAGATAAATTACTGGTATTTAAAGTATACAGAGAACTCGAAAATAAGAAAGAAAACAACTCATTTAAAAAATAGTCCAAAGGTCTAAATACAGCTGTCAAATGGGGATTTGGAAGTTACTAGTCATGTATCATTAGGGAACTGCAAGTCACAGCAACCGTGAGATATTATTACATGACTATTAAAATGACCAATATCCAAAAGTCTGATGATACCAAAAGCTGGCAAATGTGAGGAGAAACAGGAACTTTTATTCATTGCTTGTGAGAATGCAGAATAGTACAGCTACTTTGGCAGTCAGTTTGGCAGTTTCTTATAAAACTAAACATACTCCTACCACACAACCCAGCAATTACATTCCTGGTATTTACTTAAAGGATTTGAAAACTTACATGCACACAAAAGCCTTCTTCCCATGAATGTTACAGGAGCCTTATTCATGATCACTAAAATCGAAATGTCCTTCAGGAAGTGAATGGAAAAATAAACTGTGGTATATCCAGGCAATGGAATAGTATTCTGTCAAGCTACAGAAGACACACAGGAACCTTTAAATGCATATTGCCAAGTGAAAGAAGCCAGTCTGAAAAGTCTACATACCGTATGATTCAACTACATGACCTTCTGGAGAAAGCAAAACTATGGAGACAGTAAAGAGATCAGTGGCTATTAGGGATTTGGAGGAGATTTGTGCAGTCTAAACATGTCATGTGCCAACAATGACGTAAAGATATGTGAGATAAAGTATGACGAATTCTATTGACAAACACACGCAATGGCTTCCATTTAACTGAGAAGAAACCATATACCTAGCACAAGTCTTTTTCTGTGCATTAACTTTTTGTAATACAACTATATGAAGTTATAGCCTATTTTATATATGAATAAAAGCATTTCCAAAGGTTAAGAAAGGGCACAGTGAGAGTGAGAAGCACAGTCTGGGTAGGCAGGTCAATCTAGTTTTCTATCTGTGCTTTAAACTGCTATAACCATCAACTCAATCTACTAATTTATCTTCTACATAAATTAGTAGAGGAAACGATGAACGGATGGAGCAAGGAAGAATTTTAGGAGAGTGAATCCATTATTCTGTATGACACTGTAATGAGGATTATTTGTCATTACACATTTGACAAAACCTATAGAATTCATAAGACAAGGAGTAAACTCTAATACAAACTACATACTTTAGTCAATAGTAATGTACCAATATTGACTCATCAACTATAACAAATGTACCACACTATTGCAAGATGTTAAAAATCGGGGAAATTGGGGTAGAGGCTGAGGATGACGTGTGAATGCTTATTCACTTCTTTCTACAAACCTAAAATTGCTTTTAAAGAGTCAATAAAAATTAAAACAAGGCAGGGTTTTCATGCAATGGAAAAAAACACACAACTTTAGTAAGTGACTCATAATTATGCTTATGCCACTTTGCTAGATTACACTTCATTAATAAATATAGTTTCATTCTTTATGTTATAAAGCAGAATAAAGTCAGATATCTAGAGAAATTGATTTTAATGATTAGAGTAAAAGCATTTTCACCTCCAACGTCAGAATGAGTTCTTCAGAATCAGTCCATTTTATAGTTAAATCAATCATTGATTTTAAAAAAATATTGAGAAAAACTTTAACTTCACTTTTTCCATCAAACTCAATGTCATGACAGCATTGTCATTTCAATCTAGGATTAAAACCTATTTCTGGACCCAGTGGACTTACTGTGATAGATTCTGAAAATGTCAGACGTTAAAGTCCAGTCTTTGATCTGCTGTCCTCTGCAGTTATCAAAAGGTCAGTTTATCCTGCTTCTTTTCTCTCTTTTTCATATATCTTGCACTTCAGCTTAATATTAGTATTAAGCTAAATTTCTTATTTTATTTTGATTGATAAAGGAAAACAGATTGTTTCAATACAGTTACTGAGAATAAGCAGCAAAACGTACTTATAAAGTACACAAGAGAGCTATAAGATAAAAATTTGTTCAAAAAAAGATTTGGAAATTTTTATTGCATGAATGTTCAAATGGAAAGGAAAACTTTCTGGATTCTTTTTCCACCACACAGGAGTAGCAGCACTAAAGTAGTGAATAATGTCCGTTCAATTGGTAGTTTTCATGTATTTCTGATATCAGAAATGGACTGTTAGTAACTAGTTTTAAAAGCAGAGCATTTTTGTGCATGGCATTCCCCTGAATTCCAAAGCCCAAACTTAACTTAGGCTAATTTCTCTCTGCTGGGAGCCCCATTAATTTCTCATAGATAACATTTCATATATATGCGGCATTCTGATGATGTAAAGGAATTCACACCTTATGGGCCTACAAGCCAAATTTAATCAATGGCTTGCTTCATATGGCTGAGAGCTAAAAATTGTTTTGGCATTTTGGAAGTGTTTAAAGAAGGAGAAGGAAGGGGAGAAGAAGAATGAGTAGATGAAGGAGAGACAGAGACTACATATGGCCAGCAAAGCCTATAATATTTACTGTCTAGTTCTTTACACAAAGAACTTTTCCAATCTTGAACAAAACACACACATTTTCGTTATGCCAAAAAAGGACTACAATAAGTCTTCACTTAACATCATTGACAGGTGCTTGAAAACTGGTCATAGGTATATATATTTATGGTCACGTGATGTTTTGATACACGCATAGGGAGGGATAAATTGGGGATGGTTAATTGGTACAAAAATACAGTCAGCGAAACCCATTTTACCATAGGTTGACATCAAAAGAGTTCAGCTTCTATGGCTTTTGGTAACTAAAACGTCAACAAACTTGTAAATAAAGATCAAAACACTTCTAATATTAAATGCTGAAATAAATTTCAGCTATTCATACGTTTAAGATTAATAAAAGCTAGTAAAATCATTATTTACCTACTTATTTCAGTTTAGGGTTGCAGTTGACCGCAGCCTATCCTGTCAGCTCAGGACGCAATGTGGGAACCAGCCCTGGACAGGGTGCCGTCGCATTGCAGGTGCACTCACACATACCCACAGTTACTCAGACTGGGACCACATAGACACGTCAATCAACCTCACATGCACAGCCTTGGGAAGTGAGAGGAAACTGGAGCATCCAGAGAATATCAATGCAGACATGGGGAGAATACATAAGCTCTACACAGACAGTGAACCCCAATTGGAATCAATTTGTTTTTTCTCATCAACATCATAATGAAATGACATTGAATGAAACGTCGTTATTCAAAGACCTGTTGTACTCAGTTCTAAACATTTCAGAATTAAGAGATCTACACACATCCTCTTCTATATAATGGAGTGGGTCTCTTAAAATTTCCTGGCAACATACTCTTAGCCTGCCTAGGAAACACTTTAGAATACAACTGCATTATAATAAATTTTCATATTCTATTCATATCTTCATATTTCTCCCTCTACTTATTAAGGTATAGTCTTGTATATGTAATCCTTCAGTTCCTGAACAAGGTGAACATATGATCTCATGATGTGTGTTTTAATTTCTTAACTTTGTTGAGATTTGGGAATGTGAGGATGATGGAAAGGAAAGAAAGGAATTCAGCAGCTATAAAAGAAATCTGACCTTTAATTTTTTTATTGAATTTGTTTCTTGTTTTATTTTTCCTTCCTTTGCACAAATGAGAACTTCTAGTTTTACAAAGGGTACCATCAACTTTAGGACAAAAATTTGTATTTGTGGCATAACACAAGTTGGAGACACAATGATTTAGAGATTGCATATCAATTTTATCAAATAAATGTGATAAAGTAGGTGATATGCACACACACACACATTTGTAGTGACAAAACCATTGACACAGATACCCAGATGGCACTTAATGTACTTTCAGCCTTAAATTCTTTCTCAAGGACAAGCCATTTGTTTGCAAATGATTTAGCATTCAAAAATGATTAAACACGGGAAAAAATGCATTGCACATAAAGTTCAGATTACAAGTGAATTAAAGTCACACTAATATAACTATAATTTATAATGAATTCAAATGGCTTTCAGAAGGGTCATCTGTGGAAGGTGAAGAGCAATCTGAATTTATTTTTCTGGTAACTGGTCACAGCAATGTTTTCTAGACTAGTGAGTGAGTGCTCATACAGCACCATGTGTGTTCAACAACACATAAAGTTGGATGACAAAATCTACTTTAGTGAGAAGGTAGCTATTTCCAGGGGCACCAATAGTAATGTCAGTTTTGAGTCTTGGGTTTGCTTTTGTTTGTTTACAAGGCGATGAAATGTTTAAGGAAAAAATAAATTCTACCAATCCATGTTGAGTGAACATTTCAATCCTTGTAAAGACCAAAGTCAGCTGCCACCATGCCATGCAAACCTTATAGTACATGACATGTTAAATCGGTAACCTCGAAAGGGACTTCTGAGAAGCTATGAGTAAAAGGCACATACAAAATGCCTCTGAGATGAATTCACAAATGAAATGGAAAAGGATAACTGTGTACATCCAAGAAGAATAGTAATTAACAGAAAACAAGAACACTTCTAAATTGAAAGAATCCCTAAAGTAAAAGAAGACCAAAGAAAAAGAAATAAAGATGAGAAGTGAAATGAGGCGGAAATGGTGAGCGACAAGGAGATACACTGAGAAAAAAAGTAGCTAAAGTTAGTGTGTTATTATTTCAGCAAAATTAAGTATATCAATACTGAGAAATATGACTTGAAATAGATTCAGTACCTCAAGCAGAAACATAAACAAATAACATCTGGGTTTTTCTTTTGATAACCAGTATTTTAAATACAAAAATCTAAAAATTTTGTCTTTGTGTAAGAGTTACACATTTATCATACCAATCAATAACAAAAAGGCGCTATAAATACTGTATGGAAATAAATGTCCTAACAGATGTTAACCAGACATCAGTCTTCACCGGTAAGGATTAGATTTGAAGGTGTTTGCAGATAATTAAAACTTGTTTTTATAACATAACTTAGCAGCTAAGTAGTATAATGAAAATGGGATATTCAAATTATAAGATATAAAATATTAAAGATAGAAGAACATGTTTATTTTTTCAATATAAATATTGTTACAGCTCAGAGAAACAGTATGAAATCTCAGGGCTCATGAAAGGCCACATTCTAGAGATAGTGATTGACAGGTATGGTAATTCCCCTACAGCGTGGTGCCTGTTGTCATGGAGTAGCATGTCTCCTACAGGGTACTACCAGCAGGTTCATGTAGGAAGAGCCAATAGTCCATGTGAGAAACCCCGGAAGGCTAAAGATAGAAGGAAATATTTGTGCCACGTTGAAGAGCAAGTTCACCAGGTGAATTGGCATGTGGCTAGGGTACAACTTCCCATACATATATAAATAATGAAACACACAAAAAATTATCAGAAAAGTATTTTATTATTATTAGAGTCACGATTAGCACTCTCCTCATCAGGAGAGTTTTAGGTTTTTTTCTAGCCCTACTCTATACTTTTTAAACACAGTCTCCAAGTTTCAAAATAAAAGTTTCTTATTTTTAATTCAAATCTCAATTAAAATAAAACAAAAACCGAAAATGTAGAAGTTCCTTATTTTGACCATCTATATATCATACACAACAAAAAGACTGATAAAATTCCACTAAACACAACAGCTAGATCCGTATTCCCGTTACTGCTTAAGCCCATTCCAATAAGGATTTTATACCAAATCTGCCCTTGCCAAGGCTACCTGGGGCCTTCATTTTATTATTTGCAATGGACAATTTTAACTTCACATCCATGTTGGCTTCCTTACATCCTAGATGCACATACAGCCAGATTTTTTCCATCAGATGTGATTTGATCCTCCAAATTCGGAATGCCTTGATGACCTCCTCTTTATCTAAAGATCACTTTAAAAAGCCTGAAGTATTTGGCTCTTCCCTAAATCTTTGGCCAGATGTAATGTCATCCTCCCATTGGCTTTCTTTGTCCAAACTACATTAGCCTTATCTCAGATCTTCAAACAAGTTATATTTCCTGCCTAAGATCTTTCTATGAGTGAGTGAAAGGTGTGACGAAGATAGTTCCTCTTTGCCCCCAAAGGTTTCATTGATCACGCTGATAATGAATTTACTGTTATTTTAATCTCTTACTGTTATACTCAGGCTTAAATTCTCTACCCTACACACTTCAGTTGACATAATTTTAATTTCCACTGTGATGCTTCTCTCTCTTCTGTCAACACTCTCTCCTCACAGGGTTTCATCCAGATCAGGAGTCAGTAACATTTTTGACAAAGAGCCAGATAGTAAATATTGCAGGCTTTGTGTTGCCAAGAGGCAAATTTATGGAACTCTCCCTGCTGAAAAATTTCCCTGTATTTTACATTTTAGACTTATAAATGCCACACGTACTTATAACTCATGAGCCATACAAAAATAGGTGGCAGACCAGATCTGGCTCATGGGCTATAATAGTTTTCCAACCCCTCACCTAGATTCATGACTTTAGGCATGCTCTATAGGCTACGATGATCTAACTCACATCTCTAGCCAAGTCAACTTGTCAGTGCCTACTTGATGTCTCCACTTGGATTCTAACTAGCGTCTTAATTTAAGATTAAAAAATGTAAAATCAATCACACATACGCACCTACCCACACCTCTGTCACTTGCAAACTGCCTCATGTCATCAAGACTTTGCCATATCACTAAAAGTGACCATAATCCCCCATGTCCCTAAATCCAAATACCTTGATATAATTCTTGCTCAGTAAATTCAATCATCTTCAAATCAACTTCCAATCTCAACTGATTTTCTCCAACTTTATTGCTACACTCATAATCCCAACTACCATCATCCTTCAACTGGACAGGTGCAATAGTCAGCTAAATGAACCCCCTTCCTTCACTAGTGTACCCTTCCACAATAGTACACCCTCCTAAGAGCTAACCTCATCGTATCACACATCCATCATACACTTTTCAATGTAGTTAATTTATATTCACATTTTGATATAAGATCTAGATTTGGTCCCTGAGAACACTCATGTAATCTCTCTCCATGCTCTTCCTTCATGGACATTCCAGCCAAACCGGCCTTCTTTTCTTTGTAAGAAACTATCAAGCTCTCTTTTTAAATTACAGAATCTTTATATCTGCCCTTCTTTCTGCTCAGAGCACCCCAGATCTTCAAAGTACCTTCCTCTTTGTCTTCACTCAACTCTCAAATGAAATATTACCTCCTCAGAGAGAAAAATGCTCTGAAATACCTACAGCCAGATCAGTGCCTTCCTCCTTGACAGTTTTACTCAGCCATGTTATCACATGTAATCTTCTTCGTAGTAGTGTACTTTATAGCCCTTCACACCATTGCTTTGTTGAGGTATTTGTATGTCTTCCTCCTCTTTCCCTCCTCACTACAGTATAGCCAATTGTGTCTTTGCCTTCTTCACTGCTATATCCCCTAGTGCCTGGTAGGCTTTCTATAAACAGCCATTTATTGACTTATTGACTACATGTATATGCTAATCCTTTTTACTAATTGTTGTTACACTATAAATTTCTCTTCTCCCTCTCTTCGCTTCCCTCTTCTCATGTCCCTTGATGCTTCCTACTCAATATTAACATGGACATCATTTTGTGTCTTCAGCATTTCTCTTTTCATTATATTATGATAGGTTAATTTTCCTAAGAAAACACTATTTTGACAAAAGCAAAGCATTAAAGTAAAGCAGCATAGGATCAATTTTTTCCTATTGAAAAGGAAACACCATCTTTCCGAGAAGACAATTCCACCAGGAAACAAAACAAACACACACATTTCCGGTAAGTCCTAGTTCCCAAGACTTGAAGCCAGTATGTTTTTCCACTTTCAAGTATCCTTGACTGTAGAGATAAAAGGTATCCACTTAGAGATATTAACTCATTACCACTGCCTAAATTTGGTTTCCAGAAACACAACTTAATATGACATCAATGGATGTGATAATCATTTGAAAGTAGCTTTATCAAAATCATCCAACAGAACAAGTTACTTTCCTAATTAGCATCCTCGGTTAAATACCTAAATCTGATGAATAATAAGTTATGCATTATGCTAAATTGCATTGGCTCACTATCTTAGAATGCTTTCAAACTAATTAAAAATGAGATATTCAGTGATGAGAAACATAAAAAGATAAAAACCTATTTCAATCAGTTTAAATTAGAATTTAACATTTCTTCAATACGCTCTTTTGTAGTCAATTGCAAGAGTAATAAAGCAAAATTATTGAGTCTATAATAGTGACCGTTCAAAATTCATAGTGAATTATTAAAAAGAAAACTAAGGTCCCTGCCAACTTTCCACCTCACTTCAAAGCATAGCCAAGGTCATTACAACAGCAAGTAAAAGACTCCACACAATTCCCACTTCTTCGCCTCTATACTGTTACTTCTGGAATCTTCTACTGCTCCAAATTGTGTGTTTGCTCCAGACTCAGCAGTTCTCACCACCTTGTTCTTCCAATTGCCATCTTCTCTGTGCGGCCTTTCTTGACTACCCAGTTAAAAATTATCCTATCAAAATTATCTGATCCCCATCCAGGATTACTTTTCACCATCTAACTTACGATACTTTGCATATTTATGTGGCTCATTGTCTGTTATCTGTCTCCCTAAGTTAGAATGCGAGCTTCATGATGGCAGAGTTTTGGTCAATTTCCTTCACTCAATAATTCCTGACCCAAAGTAAACACTTCATAAGTATTTTTTGAATATACTAATATATAGTCCGAATTATCAAGGAACTTATAAATAAATAAAGACACAACCCAGCATATAGTGCAGCTTGAGAAATGTTGATAGTGTGGTACAGGAGGAGGTATGTAAACTATGAGAAGCAACAGTTAAATAAGAAGCAATCCAGAAAGACACACAGTGTGGGTGACATCTGAGTTAAAGGACAGAAGGTAAGAAGATAACCAGATGGAGAAAAGAGAGGAAGATCTTACAAACAAGCATCAGAAGTTACCATAAGAAAAGCAAGTACAAAATCATCAGAAGAAAAACAATTGCATCCCAGTTATTACCACAAACACAATTAACTATGAAAACCCAGAACAGTTCATGCTTTGATAATGCTAAAGTTGATACGTAGATTAAGATGTGATATAACAATCTGCAAATCTTAGTTTTCAGAAAACCTTTTTAGGCAAGATATGATGATTTAAGGAAGAAAAGTTGCTGATGGATGAGGCATGTTGTCCCTTAAAGACAAACACTATGAAGACTGCGTACAGCCTTTATAATGGAAAGGTGCCACGTTTTTTCTTTTTTAAGTCCTTGGAATCTCAGTTGGCAACTTTGAAATTCATGTGTAATTCATGAGTTTTTTAAAAGAAATGTAATAAGTAACACAAGTGATTCTAGAGCTTGTCTTTAGGCTGAGGTAGATATTGGCATTATAAATTGAAGTGCTAGAAAGGAACAATAAGAATTAAGAATAAGCAGTAATTTCTGCCAAGATCTGTGGCACCCAGTCTCACACATAAGGCTTTTTGGAATCTCTTGGTTTCCAAGGTTCAGGCTCTCATACTTTAGTTTGTACATAAAGGACTTAAGTTATTCTTAAAGCACAGTTTTAGCACTTCACACCAGGAGATGGTTATGAGACTGATCACAGGATAAAGTGAAATAGGATGTGTGCCTACTTGTAGAAGGAACCTCGTTCCTTTTGCCATTCTATTCCTACTTTTCTGGCAGGAAAGTCCTAGAAAAAATTTCATATACAGATTAATTTTAAACAATTTACATTATATTTTACTATTAATAGCTTCTAGAATATCTTAGCTTAGGCTGGCCCTGGTGGCTCACACTTGAAATCCCAGAATTTTGGGAGGCTGAAGTGGGCGGATCAACTGAAGTCAGGAGTTTGAGACTAGCCTAGCCAACATGGTCAAACCTAGTCTCTACTAAAAATCCAAAAATTAGCCGGGTGTGGTGATGCGTACCTGTAATCCCAGCTACACAGGAGGCTGAGGCAGGAGAACCATTGAGCCTGGGAGGTGGAGGCCGCAGTGAGCCAAGATTGTGTCACTGCACTCCAGCCTGGGCAACAGAGCAAGACTCTGTCTCACAAAAACAAAAAACAAACAAACAAAAAAAGAGTATCTTAGCTTATATATTTCTCACATCTGATCCTACCACTTTACTTCTTTTTTCCTGTTTATACCAATTATTTCTATTCCTCTTTACATATAGGCAGAAAGATAAGACTAAAATGTGTCATAGACAATGACATCTAGTAAATTGACGTATTCTTCATGTTTAATTCCACAACAGATTTCAAATACAACCAAAATCTCCAAATAAAATCTTAATTCTAAATTGAGTGCTTGTACAGTCTTCAAATATGTTCAAATAGAACATCAAAGCTCAATGAAAATAGTTATATCACTTGGGATGGTGTTTAAAATATTTTTTCCTAAATAAATTCAGCTTCAGAGGATGAGAAAACCTTCGTTAGGAGATGTTTTAAAGAACAAATTAAGTTAAATGTGAAGGAAATCATACTTTATTTTGTTGAATAGTAAGATTTTTTTGTTGCTATTGTGAATTAATGCCATCCAAATATTGAGTGATGTAATTCAATTTAGTAAAAGAAAAAAGTCTAAATTATCAACTTCTTTCCTTATAAAAATGAAATATGCTATAACTTGCATTTTTTCCATGGCAATGACCCTGATGATCAGAGAGGTTAAAACCTAAAAACATTTAAAATCATCTAATCTAAATTATAAAAAAGAAATCCCTTTCTTCAGAAAAAATAATTTTTTAAGGAAGCACTCATAAACAAATCTCTACTAGTAGATATACAGCATACACATCTCTTACTATCTCCCATGCAGACTGCATAAAAAGGCGTGCTGGCTACTTTTAAGAAAACAACATTCAGATGTCTGGAAAGTATCTGAAATGCATGATTAATCTACACAGATAATTTTCTCAAGAAACCAAATTTTGAAGACAAGTAATTCAAAAGTCTATTGTCTATAAAGTAAATCCGCTGGTATACTTAAACTGCTGTAATCCTTTCTCTGTTTACCTTATAGTGTGCACCTCTCAAGCTATGGGAATGCATGTCTTCTCTAAGAAGAGCTGACTTCTTTTGTAGGAAAAAGCTGTTGGAAATGACTGTTAGGATTTCAAATGTTTGGGAGTGTGTATTCATGTGGGTTTTACGTGTTGAATATTTGCATTTGTAATTTTAAGATGCTTAAATCAAAAACTAAAATGACCTATGCAACATAATTCTGCCATAGGATAAATTAAATTCAATTAAATGTTCCCATACAAATTATTATCTACCACAATGTAAAAATATTTATATATCACAAAGATGTAAGAAACACTGACTTCTATTATACAGCAGAGTTCAATTTCACTACTACTTAGCTTGATGATATTTTAAGGTCATGTCTCTTGGAATACACATTCAATATTCATTGCCAAACGTCTGAGCTCACCTCTCTTGAAGCAATATTCAATTATCAAAGGAAAATAATTTACCAAGCAACCTCACAAAACACAAACTCTAGGTAGCATCAAGGTTTTTCAAAGTGATTATTCCTTACTGGTCGAGATCCTAAGATATTAAAACTCATAGATCACATGATCTGAGATTTTCTAATTGAAAAGCTGTAGCTGTAAACCTTTCATTCAAAGTCGGATACTACTTTCAGCTGTCAAAAGAATTATGCAATCACTTAAACTTCTGGAATGAAAGAGAAAATGAAGGGAACAATAAAAGTAACTGAAATGCACTGAGAAATGAACATAAGGAACCAAATGGAGGCAAAGACAGAGAGAGAGAGAGAGAGAGAGGGCTGTTTATCTAACCTTCCCTTCTTGAGTGGGTTTTCTCTGATATCTCTAGAGAACAATTGGATGTGTAACAATGAAATACAAAACACAAGATACTGTCTTCGTATAATTACTTGTAATGATTCCAAGATGGCATAATTTGAGAACTTGCTAAATAGGACAACAAAGTGATCTGCTTTTCCAAAATTTTGCCCCTTAGCTTATATATTATTTCATGGTGAAGATCAATAAAACTGAAAATTGGAATTGCCAGATATTATCAGATTTTATTTTTTGAATGCTTAACAGCTGACCCAAAATCTGGTCATAAAAATGGAAGTTAAATTAAATTGTCCTCAAAATTTAAGTTTGCTACATTTGTAAGAACCACTTGCTTCTTCAAAATCTCAAACTTTCTCATATCTAGCAGCAAATTGAAATTAGGAATTTAAGCATGTAAATTCATCATGGAAACCAAATTGATTAAAATTTTCTGTGTATGCATGATAATGTTTAAAATTTTTGCTACATTTAAACCCTAAGTTAGTTACAAAAACCCTAAAATTATGCTTGTTTAAAAACTTGGGCTAACTTGCTTTTGAAAACATACTGACATATTCGTTCCATTCTTCTTATAATTATTTTTTTGTCACTCCCAAGCAGCACACCATTGTATATATCCCCAAAACGGCACTTCTTTGTTAAAGCCATTAGGACAGAAATATTTTTGAGCCAGATGCAATGGCTCATGCCTGTAATGTCAGTACTTTGGGAGGCCTAGGTTAGAGGACTGCTTGAGGATAGGAGTTTGTGACCTGCCTGGGCAACATAGCAAGACCCAGTCTTTACAAATGAAATGAAAATAAAATATAAAATAAACTGGCTGGACAAAGTAGTGCACACCTGTGGTCATAGCTACCAGGAGGCTGAGATGAGAGGACCATATGAACCCAGGAGTTTGGGGCTGAGAATGAGCTATGACTGCACCACTGCACTTCAGCCAGAACTATGGGTTGGTGAGTTAGAAATAAGTTCTCAGTTCTGAATATAATAACTGCTCCTGGCACTCCCCAGAATGAGCTGGGTTTTCTTTTGCCTCTCTATAGTCCCTCTTCCTCAGGAAATACCCCCATGGTTCTGCCCGCTGTGC
The DNA here is from genome assembly GCF_028878055.3 of Symphalangus syndactylus. Lineage (NCBI taxonomy): Eukaryota > Metazoa > Chordata > Mammalia > Primates > Hylobatidae > Symphalangus > Symphalangus syndactylus. The sequence continues at coordinate 3,789,192 of NC_072433.2, forward strand.
TATTAATTACACCAATGCTTATTATATGTCAGTTCAGTTTTATCTAGATTCTCCCAAAGTCAGTGCTGAACTTAGTTGTTTGAAAATGTATATATTGTAATAGTTACCAAAAAGACCAAATACAGCTAGATATTTATGCTATTTGTTTTATTTCCATCGTAGGTATATTTCCTTTTAAAATTCATATATATCTTTCTCTAAGGATTGTCTCCGTTTTCAGATGTTAAGCACTTTCTCATGCACACACCACCTAAGCAGCAAAGACAGAGTCCACGTCAGGGAATGTCACATTCAGGATAAGTACCTATTATTCTGTAACTCAGAAGTAGGAAAATGGATGTCCTCAAGCAGATGCTTTTCTTGACAGATACAAAAATTTGACAAGGATCACTGACTGACTTCCAACCCACCATTCATCACTTTTATCTTATTTTGACCCTAAGGGTCCCAGAGGGATAATGGCACTACATTCCTATTTAGAATTCAGATTTCAGATTGCATTTCTTATATCATTGTTTATAAGTAGTGGTTGCACACAGTCGCGATAATACTGTGACATTAATCTACATTCCTCGTTAAATCGATTTTTGTCTTCCGTTTTTGAGCTTAGCTACAATTTCTCACACGGTTTCTCTAGGAAGATTCCTCAATGACTGAAACATTTAGAACATGGTCGATTCATAAATACGACACTGGGATTCCCCAGTGACTGAAACATTTTGAACATGGTCCATTCATAAATACGACACTGGGATTCCCCAATGACTGAAACATTTAGAACATGGTCCACTCATAAATACGACACTGGGATTCCCCAATGACTGAAACATTTAGAACATGGTCCATTCATAAATACGACACTGGGATTCCCCAATGACTGAAACTTTTAGAACATGGTCCATTCATAAATATGACATTGGGATTCCCCAATGACTGAAACATTTAGAACATGGTCCATTCATAAATATGACATTGGGATTCCCCAATGATTGAAAAATTTAGAACATGGTCTATTCATAAATATGAAGAGCTTGTGTAGAAAGTATAATGTACTTATCCTATTATGCTTAAGAAATTATGTGAAATAATGTGAAAATAATCTTAAAACATTTGCATGCATATTTGCTGCAAGAGTCATCTTTCATTGATACTTAATCATAATCATGGACATGGTGGGTCCCAATAACCAATATTTAATGCAAGACTGTAAATTTAATAGAGAGAAAACCTTATTTATAAATTTTCATGTGTTCTTTTCTTGACAATAAGGAGCTGTGAGATTTGTATTTTAAAAGATACTTAGTAATAAAAACTTTAATTTTTAAAACTTTTATTTTTAAATTCTGCTTAATTGCATAAAAGTTAAAAGGTAATATTTAATATTTAATGAGGCTTATTGAGCTAAATGATGATGTGCAGCTTGGGTTATACTTGCAATTATAAGATTTGCTCATTATACCTAAGCAATCTCCTTCACTCAATCTAGCTACCACTAAGGAAGCAAAATTCCCTGAATCATAGTATCAAAGCATTCCATTATGTTTTCTATTAAGTTGTTTTGTTCTTTGAATCATTGTCTATTTTAATTTATCCTTTTAGAAAGAAAACAAATTACTTAACTTGCATTTCCCACTAGAAGCTTCACTACAGCTAGACTTGGAATTGATTTCAGGCCATTTTTTAATAAATGATGGTCCCTAGTGAAAGATAGAATACTTGAGCCATCAATATTGAGTAAATAAAAGGGTTTGGGTAAATAAGAGAGAAGATACCTATTTTTCTCAAATATTTTAAATATCTAATAACCTATTCCTCATCTAAAACAAGCCACAATTACTGGAAATGATGGTCAGAGGAAGGTATTAGCAACCCTGTGTAATACTACATGTCATGTTGGATCACTATTACAGAGAAACAGTTGTCATGCTGCATTTTAGTAATTCTACACATCACCAGAGAAATAGACAACTCTTATAGCCAAAGCAATCCAACGTAGCTACTGTCTACATATTCTTGTTTTAGACCTTTGGTGAAAAAAACTACTATGTGTATTGAATATATTTTACATTAGTTTTATCACAAAAGAAAAATGAGAATTCTATTAGATGCAAATACAAATTCTGAATGACAGGAAAGAAAAATTAAAATCAAAGCTGATCTTAATTAACAAAATGTATTATCTGCTTACATGTATATACAACTGTTCATATACAAAGGCACAGATGCATTTGTGGTTTTGAAAAAATATCTATTTCATTTCAAATCTTCATTGAACAATATTACATATGGCAAGAAAACTGATCTTTTTGAAGGATCTTTTAAAAAGTGTTAAACTTTATTAGATACTCCAAACTAGCAAAGCTCAACTTCATCACAATTATATAATAACACTGCACACTTTCAATTTTATCTGGAGAAATATATCTATCCCTTGAAATAACTCTGTAAACTTCCTGCTCACAGATTTCATTTCAAGCCTTGAAAATGCAGAAAATCAATGCTGAATATACTTGCCCCGAAAGGAAAAGAAAATTTCAGGGGTGTCAGGATGTTTTATCACATAAAGTACAGAATTGCAATTTGTATATGAGCAGGCAACACACCTCCAAAAATAATACAATACTTATCACAAAATACATTCACAGATACTAGATTTGGCACAAACCACTCCATACAGCTATTGATGAAATCAGTATTGAAAGCCTTATTCCAAAATCTATGGCCCTTTTCTACTCTCCAACTGACATTTCAGGATGCCACAACCTTGCAGCTCCACTCTCTCATTAATTTCCCCTAAATACCCTTGGCAGAAGAACGAGAAACGTCACACTTTTCATTTAATTTCTAAAGAACATCACATCCTTTAAGAATAGGTTCTTGAAATTTTAAAATGTTAAACATAAAAACCCTAAAGAGACAAACATCCAAAAACATAAAAACCCTAAACAGACAAACGTCCAAAAACTTTTCTTCAAAATCACAACAACTTTATATGCTACGTGTTCCTGTAAAATACCACATACACAAACTCACAGGCACACCCACCCACCCAAAACCCACACACTCGAATTTATATGGCCTCGTAATACCTCACATATATATACATGTCACCAAATGCAACAGAGACACACGCATATATATGGCCTCATAATACCTCACATATATATACATATCATCAATTACAACAGAGAAAAGCCAATTTCAGAAACATGGCTTCAATTTTGATGCATTTACTCACACTTAATTCTATTTCAATTTAACTGCAGAGATATTACAATACCCTGTAACAAAAACCTGACGGAAGATTGTAACAAATTGCTTAAACATCAAACCAAACACTAAACATAATTTCATCACAAAGTGAAATTCGCATCCAACTCGCAAAGAATTAGAAAATCCTTGCACTTACCTTGGCCTTGTCCATTCCCCAGATGACCCCAAAACACCACCGTCATCATCAACAGCCCCGGAGCCCACGTCCACATCCTTCTAGTGACACGCTCGTGTCTTCTGGCCATTGCATCTTAAACTCTGCATATTCAGTGGGGTGGATGTGAAAGTACAATAAATTACATTCTTAGAGAAATACACTACGACTCAAATCCCATATCTAATATGCACTGTGCATTTCTGAATTATCCTGCCTACAAGGAGGTACATTTGAAAATCATGCTTCCCTTTAGGGTTGTCATATTGATGATTAATACGAAAGCTCATTCATTTTTAATCTTTAAGCATTCATCTGAATTCCATTTTTAATATCATTTTCCAAAACAGGCCACTTAACCTATGAATGTTAAAAAGTACTCCCGATATACATATTGGAGTTCAGTCAAGCAAAAGCATGGTGTATGGACACTACTTAAGTATAACTTGATATTTAGGCAAATTGATGAATTTAACATACCATGTAATCTCTACATATATACAAAAGGACTTTTCAACACATTTATGTAAGTTTTGCATAAATACCCTTGAAAATATTCTCAAGTTTTAAGTGGTATTCTAATTATGTCAGTAATTTTAACTGAATAAAGAGATGCATCATGTGCAAAAACTAATCTTGTTTACTTAAAATTGAGAGTAAAATTCATTATAGAAGGTACAAAACACTTGTAATTTTGATTTCAGATATATGACCCACAGGAACCTTCATATATACAAATATTATACACATATATGACAATGTATATTTGAATGTTCATTTTGAAACTGCTTTTCATACTGATACATGAAAATACTTAAATGTCCACCAAAGCAAGGTTATTTATTCATACATTTGAATGATATACAGTAGCTCAAAAGAATAAACTTGAGTTGCATGTACTAATATGGATAAGTGTCCAAAATGAATAGTGAAGCAAAACTAGCAAATTTAATAATGATAAGTTCAAAATTACACCTTTCATATGTAAACATGTGCAATAGTTAAAACTATAAATTTTATGTTGCATAAATATATAATACAGTATAATAACGCATAAGAATGAGAAACACCTTCAAGACTAAAGTTAGGAAATTACAAGACTACAATTTAAATGGTTAGTAGGTGGAATTTTAAATCAGAGGTTACTCCTAAATCCCAATTTTTCCACAGTTGACAAAATAACGGAGTTAAGAAAAATAAACTTAATGATTTCCAGAATGAATGCTTTATTCAAAATGCTACGTAATTACAATTCTAATAAACTTGCAAGGGAATCCAGTCACCCAGAAATTTTTTATGCCTTTCTCCTACATCACGAAAGGGGAAGATTTAATTACCAACTTTGCATTACTTAACGTCAGACTCATAGTATCAGAGCTAAAGAGAAATTTAAGAAACACCTAACTCAACCTCTCCATTTTAAATGACCAAATGAGTTGAGAAGGTTACAATGACATTTCTAAGTTCATATGTAAAAACAGAATTTTGATGACAATGACAGTTTAAGTACTAATAAACACTCCTGGAAAAGTTACTGTAATCCAGGTTATTTTACTGTGCTAAATGCCTTACATTCTTTACCCAATTCAGTTTTCACAGAAATCCTATGAACAAAGCACTTCCAAAATTTACCACTTCACAGCTAAGAAAACAAGGCTTAGAGAAATGCTACACGATCCCCTAGTCATGAGGTTAGTAGGTACCACTGTGGAGACTGAGGCAAAACAGGACGATTTCAAAGCCTATGCTCTGAACAAGTAAACACTAAGCAGGAATTTAGTTCTAGATCTCCCAGTTGTAGTCCAATAATCAGCCAAAAAATGGTGCTGAGAAGAGGGGAAAGAAAGATGTCTTGTATGTGGAGCCTCATGTATTTGATCCCAAATACATCTTCATATTGAAAATCATTAGAGCACAAGGCAAAAGAATTATTAGTTTGTTTCTAAAATCATCAACCTTTCCCAAGTTGAACATACAAATATATTTTATCATATATATACTATATGTGTGTATAGCGTGTGTTTATCTAAGTATTCCTGTGGTTTATATATCTGGATGTGGAATTACAAGTGTTTTGTGGTTTATTATTTATTTATTATTATACTTTGAGTTTTGGGGTACATGTGCACAATGTGCAGGTTTGTTACATATGTATCCATGTGCCATGTTGATGTGCTGCACCCATTAACTCGTCATTTAGCATTAGGTGTATCTCCTAATGCTGTCCCTGCCCCCTCCCCCCACCCCACCACAGTCCCAGAGTGTGATGTTCCCCTTCCTGTGTCCACGTGTTCTCATTGTCTCCCTCTGTTGCTCTGGCTGGAGTCAGTGGTGTGATCATAGCTCACTGCAGACTCCAAGTCCTAGGCTCAAGCGATACTTTTGCCTCGGCCTCTCAAGTAGCTCGGACTACAGGCACGCACCACCATCCCCGGCTAATTTTTTTACAGAGATGGGTCCCACCGTGTTGCTTGACTGGTCTCAGCCTCCTTAAGTCAAGGGATCCTCCCACCTGGACTTCCGAAAGCACTGAGATTACAGGTGTCAGCCACCGTGCGTTTTTTGATTTCTTCAATTAATTTTACTTATACACTTGATTACACAAGATTAATTTTGTGTACATAATGAATCTCTTTTGAGGTTTAAGTTACTGATTAATTAGAGTACCACTTAACAAGCGTGTCATCCCAGCACTTTGGGAGGCTGAAGTGGGCGGCTCACCTGAGGTCAGGCATGAGCCACCGTGCCCGGCTTACACACATTCTTTTCACTCCTGCTTGCAGATCTCTGTTCCCTTCTAATTCCAGTGGAACCACTTTCACTTAGTATCAAAATATCCAGATCCACTCATCAAAGTGTAAATAATCCTCCAGCAAATTACCTTTGCAAATCTATTTTTATGTAATATTTCCTTAACTTCTTCTTACCTACATCCAGTAGTCATTTTACAAGGCAGAATTTTTTCTATTTTATATAGAACTGAGGCAGTATTTGAAAAAAATCTCAAAACACTCTTCAGGAAGGACTGGCATCTAAAACACCAGTTCCAATATATATTTCAGTAACATTTTAAAGGACAGATGCTTTTCAAAATGTTATTATAATTTAAAAAAATGTAACCTTCCTCTCTGAGTTCATGTTTATGGAAAACTAATATTTCATAAATGCCAAGTTACTATGATGTATTATCTAAATGCTGCCCCTGCCATTCTATAAATACAAAAATCATAACCTTCTAACTAACTTTGGTATTAGTCAACAACTGTGCTGATGAAAAGTAAAATCAATTCATTTAAAATAATTTTCCATGAACAAAATCAAGTAACTTGTAAGTAGTATGGTAGATGAACCAAAAAATAAAGTAACATTAACCAGAAAGACATGCCATGGACTTCTCTAATCTTTTTTTGGAACACCCTTTTCATGCATATGAAAATAAAAATTAAATATAAAATACCTACTTTATGTATGTACTTTTACTTGTGTCTATTGTTCTTTAAAGATTAAAATAACTCCTAAAGCCTGGATAGCTGAGCCCATTGTGCTCTTCTGCCCATAAAATAGATCGGATGTGCAGTGAAAGAGGTAAAACTTAGGCTTTCAGGTTAGTTATGACGATGGAAACACAATTCTATTCAATAGTGTTCATCTTGGTCTTTCAAATGTTTAAGGTCACAAGGCAAAAGAGAACAGACTTTAAGAATGTTCGTGTATTACTTCTCGTCTTACCCAATAGCTACATTAGTTCAATTAGGCCAGTGTTTTGGAGTAAACAGCACTGTGAAATGTGTCGTGGAGTCCGGAGGCTCCACCACCTACCTCCATGTAGTTGTTCTGTCCGATGGAGCCTAGAGTAATACCTTAGGAGATGCATTACATCTACAGGTACCAACCAGGAAGGGTAGTCTTGAATTAAATGGCTTTAGAACACGTTATAAGAGCAAATCGAAGCTTCTAGGTATTAGAACCACTTCAATCACAGAGCGTCTCTGGGTTCTATCTGTGGCCAGCATCAAGTATCTGTCTGCCCTCCCCGAATGCTTTCTCTCATCATGTGGATCTTCTAGATGGTCTTATTCTTCCCCAGCCAGCCAACTTGATCAACAAGCCTAGGTATATTAGATATGTATAAAGTTGGTTCTTAAATAAAGTCCATTTCTGTATCTAGGTAAGTAATGTCTTCAGACTTACAATTTCATTGATATCTAGAAAGAGTGACTCTAGTTAGCTTCTAGTGTCAGTTTTTCTAGCAGCTTCTTTAAAAACAAAAATCCTCTCTGGAACAAAGCTTCCTTGCAAGTATTGCTGTTGGCAATAGTCCTCTTTACTGAAATGCTTATCCGGTGAAACTTGCGCTGTGCCAGTGAGCCTGCAGGTTGATGGTCCTTTTGTTCAACTTCTCCATTATAAAGCAACCTCTCTGATCACCCTTTTAAAACTAAAGACCAAAGAATCAAATGAGATCAGGAAGTGACCAGAGCTGACAGGTCATCAACTCCTCTTCTTAGCATATTATAGCACACAGTCTAAGCCCGAAAAACACAGCAGAACCCATTACAGCTCTCGAGTTCCAGTTATTAACATTGATTTTTTCCAATGGGAAATTTTCATTAGAAGCTATCACAGGACTCACATTCAGTAATAACTTAGATTAGGATACATACTGGAGCCTTTGTCCTTAGAGTAGGTGCCACTGAGTCACTATTAAAAGGAGTCTTTTTGATCTTAGTAAATTCTCACAGGGCTTATCTCAGTCTAAACTGTAACTGGCCTTTACTAGTGATGTCATGTGTAGTTCAAATTAATATTGTAATGTATATAAATTGTATATATAGGTATAATACATGCATGTATTTACAATTATTTATTTTATTTTATTTTTTAATAAGATAAAAGTTAGAGGTTAAAATATGACTCTAGGCCATTGTGCTTTAGAATGAAGAGCACAGACATGGGTTGGAAATGTAAATTTTGGCCCAATTTAATTTCTGTGACAAATTCATTAATGTCTTCAAGGTTCAGGCTCTATGTATGAGACAAATGAAAACAGCTCTAAGATTCCTGAAAACCCTAAAATATTAAAATTCCACTCTGCCATTAGTTCAGATAAATCATTTGCCAATTTGCCCCACAAGAACCAGGCATCTTTAAATGGTAACATAACATGCACTTCTCTCTCCCAAAGTGTGGTGCATAAACGTTCTGCTTCTCAATAACACAGGATGCCTGCTAAAATGTGCTGTCAGGGGGATTAGTAAGGAAATGTTGTATCAAAACTTCTGCAGATGTGGCCCTGAAATACACATTGTAATAAATCCTCCAGGCCTCTCAAGTTAGGAATAACTGGTTTATAAAATTGTACTTACTTAAAAATTATAGATAAACAGATTTCACCGTAACCCATTCTTTCTGTTCTGAATGAAATAAGGCTCTATATTCAGACTGAATTTTCAGTGAAAAACAACTTAAAATAGTGACAAATCATCTATAAGTTTAAATGAATATAACTAGGAGACCTGAAAACTCAGGTTTAGCAGTCATCTTCCAACAGTTTGAGAGCCCACAGGAGCCACAGAGCCCTCATGTCTCTCCAGAGAAGCAGGGTGATTCTTCCCCCTAAACACCATGCAATTCTTGAAGTGAGTGAAAGCATCCCTGCTCACACTGATACCCTCTCAAGTGAACTCAAAGTTAAGCCATCTCCAGCCAGACCAGATATCCTGGCCCATATCTCATTCATTAATATATGTTGAGAAGCCTTTGTTTCTTGGAAACTACATGAAGTGAATAGGCTGTGGACTCCACTGGACATAGTGGTCTATATTTAACCAATTCCCTTCACACATATGTATCAGATGCTCTCTTAGTTACGGAGCTGCAGTGGTGAATAAGAAAGCCACAGTCCTGTACTCCCAGGGTTTCAATTCTGAAGACGAAGACAGGCACAGAAACCCAACTGAGCAAAGAGAAGAGATTATTACAAAATGTGTTCACATGCAAAGTGAAGCAAGGGACTGAATATACAACAAGGGTTTTGGGGCGAACATTAGATACAATCTTAATTCAGATTATATAAGATTCATACATATAATTTTTATATATAGATATATTAATTTGGGCCGGGCGTGGTGGCTTATGCCTGTAATCCCAGCATTTTGGGAGGCCAAGGCGGATGGATCACTTCAGTCCAGGAGTTTCAGACCAGTCTGATCAACATGGCAAAACCCCATCTCTACTAAAAATAAAAAAGTTAGCCGGGTGTAGTGGTGTGCGCTTGTAGTCCCAGCTACTCAGGAGGCTGAGAAAGGAAAACTGCTTGAACCCAGGAGGCAGAGGTTTCAGTGAGCCAAGATTGTGCCACTGCACTCCAGCCTGGGTGACACAGCAAGACCCTGTCTCAAAAGAAAAAGAAAAAAAGAAATATTAATTTGGATTATACAGATTCTAACCACTTCTTTCAAGTGAGAATATTTAAGGTAAGACCTGAGAATAAAAAGAGTTAGCTTTTCATACACTACAGAAAGATTCGTCTTTTAGGAAAAACCCCCAGTGTTCATGGACCCTAATATATGAGCAAGATCTTGGCATGTAGAAGAAACCTGTGAATTGGATGAAATGAAAAACTGAAAAGTAGGAATCTGGATGAAGTACAGAAGGGAGAAAGACTAATGTGAGACGTGGCTGAAAGAGAAGGATATGTGAAACAGTACAGGTCTTCATTAGTAATGATGAGGAACATAAATCTTAGTCCAAGTACACCAGAAAAGTGGGAGAGTTGGAAACTGAAAGACATGTTAAGAGATCACTTTGGTTTCTCTGTAGCTAACAGGGTGTAGGAGATTAAGAATTAAAGTAGGTTGACTAAGGATGACCTAAGAAAATAAGCATAGGTAAGAAAATATGTGGCTCTGGCTAGGCTGGGGACATTGGAAATCAAAAGAGGTGGAGGAAATTACAGATGTATTTGGAACCAAAATATTTTTTAAATGAATGTTGAATTGGATATTGTCAGAATATTGAGGAAGGGCCAAAAATCACTTATAAGCGTCTAGCATGGCTGGCAGTGCCACTTACTGACATGTGGGAAACCAGGACATGTTACCTCTGAATTATTCGAGTGCTATTGTCATGTAAATCATCAACTCCCAGAATAAAGGTCTGGGCCAAACTCTAAGACTGGAAATTATGAGCTGTTTAGTAGTGTTTAGAGCTTAGAGAGAGTATGTGTGTGGAGAGAAAAGAAGAGCAATTAGGACAGAACCCTTAGAAACATCAATATTTAAAATTTGGGAAGAGAAACAGAAACAAATAAATTGTGGGAAAATGAAGCTCAGGGTAGTTGCAAGGGAATGCTAAAAATGAACTATGGCATTTGAGGAGGAAAACGTGGAAACTGAAAGCAAGAGAGTACGGATGGATCGTGAGGGAGCAGCAGCAGCTGTGTCCTAAGAAGAGTCTCAGTGAAAATGAAGGGTTGTAGGAATGAGGACATCTGGGCCAACGAGCTGGCAAGGAGTGATGTCCAGGAGGCAGAATATTTGCATCTAGATCCTGGTGGTATATACCCTTATAGAAAATGTTTCAGATTTGATGACAATAAAGTGGAGGAAAGAAAAAAAGTAATGGAAATAAAGATGTCAAAAAACGGGGAACCGAGGTTTGTACTGGTCCTTTCACGTGAAAGCTGAGCCACTAAAATGATGGCTGAACTTGCCTGAAGATGATATTGAGCAAAAGATCTACAGCCTTAAATAAATGGCAAGAGGCCAGGTGCAGTGGATCATGCCTGTAATCCCAGAACTTTGGGGGGCTGAGGCAGGCATATCACCTGAGGTCAGGAGTTCGAGACCAGCCTGGCCAACATGGCGAAACCCCGTCTCTACCAAAAATACAAAAATTAGCTGGGTGTGGTGGTATGCACCTGTAATCCCAGTTACTCAGGAACCTGAGGCAGGAGAATCACTTGAAACCGGGAGGAGGAGGTTGCAGTGAGCCGAGATCACACCATTACACTCCAGCATGGGTGACAGAGCAAGACTCCATCTCAAAAAAAAAAAAAAATAAGACCAGAGTGCCCAGGAGGGAGGTCTGTTGATGATGGTAATACCAAAGGGGCATGGCCGATATTTCCAAGGGGTTTGAGTTTCAAAGGAACAGTCTAATTTGCAAGGAGCGGAGAAATTAACAGTCTAGAAGTTGTAACGGGAACCAAGAACAACCACCTCGGCTTCCAGCCATAGGTATGTGGAGGGTGAGAAAAAGACCTGTCTCAATTTATGAAAGCTAGAGGAAAAACTGCACTTTAGTATCAACCAACTTTTGTTTTAAGATAATTACAAACCAATATGGAACTTAGCAAGAGTCAATTTTGACAGTTTCCTGCAGCTTAGTAAATTCTGCACAAAATTAAGATTTAACACAAAAGTAGAGAAAAATTTTAATGGCATAGCACATTTCTTCACAATTCCTTAAACCAAATAATTCCCTGTTCTTCTAACTCTCACCTTACACTATCAACTAGGCTTCTTATTCAATGAACGGTTTAAGTCTACTAAGACACACACACACACACACACACACACACACGTCTTATCCAGCTGCAGATCTCATTTTTGAAGGTACATTGAAAGTACATAGATCATTCTATAATCATCAACTATGAAGATTGTGAGCAACTGGAACAAGTATTCTTGGAAAAGAAGTTTCCTGTGTATAAGAAAAAAAAGAGTCCAACTCTGGGAACTGACTTGGCTGAGTCATCATTATATGCCACTGGCAAGAAATCAAGAAGTAACTCAGGACTGATAAACTTTGTTAAAGGAAATGGAAACAGCCTATCTGTGAGGCTTAATTCTTGATAATCTGGCCAAGATATAGCATCTGGATAAGAGTTCACTGACTCAACTAAATTTTGTGAAGGTGAAGTACTTGTTAAAATGAAAGATCTATTTAGAGAGAAATAAGTAGACATAATGTCTGCACTATGGATAGGTGTATACCTGTTTTTTGCAAAAACAGTTTGTATCTTTGAAATGCTGGTTTGCCCTGGACAGAGCTAACTTAAATAGAGACCTGGCGCGGTGGTTCATGCCTGTAATCCCAGCACTTTGGGAGGCCGAGGAGGGTGGATCATGAGGTCAGGAGATCGAGACCATCCTGGCTAACACGGTGAAACCCCGTCTGTACTAAAAATGCAAAAAATTAGCCGGGCATGGTGGCGGGCAACTGTAGTCCCAGCTACTCTGGAGGCTGAGGCAGGAGAATGGTGTGAACCCGGGAGGCGGAGCTTGCAGTGAGCCGAGATCGCGCCACTGCACTCCAGCTGGGTGACAGAGAGAAACTCCGTCCCCAAAATATATATATATAGTTTTTTTATATATATATGTATATATACCCAAAGGATTATAAGTCATGCTGCTATAAAGACACATGCACACGTATGTTTATTGTGGCACTATTCACAATAGCAAAGACTTGGAACCAACCCAAACGTCCAACGATGATAGACTGGATTAAGAAAATGTGGCTGGATACATATGTAACAAACCTGCACATTGTGCATATGTACCCTAAAACCTAAAGTATAATAAAAAAAAAAAGAAAATGTGGCACATATACACCATGGAATACTATGCAGCCATAAAAAAGGATGAGTTCATGTCCTTTGTAGACACATGGATGAAGCTGGAAACCATAATTCTCAGCAAACTATCACAAGGACAAAAAAAACCAAACGCTGCATGTTCTCACTCATAGGTGTGAATTGAACAATGAGAACACATGGACCCAGGAAGGGGAACATCACACTCCGGGGCCTGTCATGGGGTGGGGTGAGGGGGAGGGACAGCATTTGGAGATATACCTAATGTAAATGATGAGTTACTGGGTGCAGCACACCAACATGGCACATGTATACATATGTAACAAACCTGCACGTTGTGCACATGTGTCCTAGAACTTAAAGTATATATATAATATATATATATATATATATATATAAATATAAAGAGAAAACCATTAAAGAAAGGCTATAATACACAGGAACACACAGACATACATACACCTGTGTGTCTATATCTTCAGTTATCACACTTTTTCTATACAGACTCCACACGAGACAAACATGTTACATTTTATGAGAAACTATAAGTGGAAAGAGGAGAATTTGTGAAATCAATATAGAATGTTCCTTGTTTAGCATAATTCTAACTGTTTCTCATTAGAGGTCTGAGTATCAATCTGTATTATATGTGGCCATGCTGGCATTTGGGAAATTCCACAAGAAACTTTTTAAATATGAATTTGGAAAAGGGAAAAGGATTTTTAAAGTGTCTTTTTTTGTTCTGCATTCTATGTGGAACATCTATTTTGTGCTAACTGCTCGTGTTAGCTTGTGATTGCCTGTGACTATGTGGAAGATATACTTTACGTGACTATGTGAGCAATAGTCTTAAAGTTAAGAAATCTAAAATTTGGTTGGTTTAGTTGCTAATTAGGTAAATTACCTTGTAATGGTTACTTAACCTCTCAAAGATTAATTATCTTCAGTGGTACATTGAAGGTTCCATTCATATTGATTTTAGTAGACTTATCCTACTAAAAAGTAAATTTAACAGAAATTATTCTAGACCTCATTATTTCAGGAGACCCCACCCCAGCTTTTATTCCTAACTTCAAGAAATGCAGAGAAATTTAAAAATTCGATGTTCTCCCAATTCAACAGAATATAACTGAACTAAATCGATTTATGTATAATTCATTATTTCAACCTTTAACGCTATATCCGAGCGGTTTGTTTTCACCATAAAGTTATAGCTGTTTAGGCCAATAATTAAAGAGGACCTTGATAGAGAATGACAAGAGAGGATGATCACCCTATTGTCTATCTTCCAGCTGTTTTCAATGCCCTGAAGTTTTATTCACACCCAAATATTAGAATCTTATCTGAGAGAGCGTACTCAAATGATGAATCATGCTAATTTCTCAAGAAAAGTGTTACAGAATAATAAATGCCTTTCTGGTCAAAGCACTGATGCTCTGGAAATAATCTTTATCCAAATGAGGTACAGGAATTGTTAGGACTATTAAAAGTTTGTATATGATATCTGCCAGGTTCGACTGAGCTTCACTTAAAATCTACCATATTAGGGCCAAGTGTAATGACTCAAATTAGTGAACTTAAAAATTGTTTTAAAATGTTTCCTGGAGACATTTCAAATATTGCTCTCTGATTTATCACTGTTACTTTTGCTGAATTCAATTTGATGCCAAGATTTATTCAGATTAATCAAATGCCATAAACTCTGATACCTAATGTTCCTTAACACCTTAAGAACTTTTAAACAGATCAAATGTTGAAGATACGCTTTTAGTGAAACTGTACCTAAGCACATGAATTCTATTGAATATAGCTTTTTAGAAGACTAACAAAGAAAGAAGACTTAGGAAATTCGGAAACATTTTTTAAACCTTCTAGAGGGAATTAAACTACTGAAAAATAATTTCAATTGGTGAATCTAATGGCATTAATCAGAAGATAAGAAAAAAGTAACCATAAAACTTTATGGGGGTAATATTTGCTATGAGGATCAGGAAAAACAACTAATGGATATTAGGCTTAATATCTGGGTGATGAAATAAACTGTACAACCAATCCCATGGCATAAGCTTACCTCTGTAACAAACCTACACTTGTACCCCTGAACTTAAAAGTTAAAATTTAAATAAATAACGTTGTGCTATTAATTTCAACCAGAGCCTTTCCAAGGTGCAGGGAACTTTTGAGAATTTTATTTCTTGCAAAAGGAAACTTGATTCCTTGCTTAGGGCCTTCCTAGGAAAACCTCTATTCTTTGGAGAAGCATCATACTCCTACAAGATTTAAGGACCATCATATTTGTCAGACTTTTTTTCTGTTTTACTGTGAGCAGTTTACAGAACATAAAGAAAAATCAAATCCGAAGGTGCACTACACGTGTTTTATCAAAAGGAACATTTTTGTGTACTTTTAAGAAAATACGACAAATTGAGTTTTCTGACCTATTACCAAGTTAGACATCTTGAGTGAATTGAATCTGTTGTAATCCTGTTTGGTTTTCATCCCATGGCTCTGGAAAACTGACATTTATCTCCAATTTTTCAACTCTGCTTCTTTCCAGTACCTCATCTATACGACTATTATAGTACTTTTCATCTGCTTCTACCACTACACTATGGCTGCATTACTTTTAACACAGTGTCCCACATGTTACCCATTTCTACCTTATATAAAGAGTAGAAATTGAATTGTAATTGAGTATCCAGTTGCCTCATATTCAGGTCTTCAACTGAAATAACTCCAGCTATCTCAAAACTTCAACCCTCTCTGGAAGTATTGGACCAAATTATCCCAGATTATAGCACTCTCAGGCTAAAATTACTAATGCTTCTATAGTTTCAGAGACTGTATCAGGTTATTCAACACAACATTCCATGCACCATTCCAGCCTCATATAATCAGAGGACACTTAGACGACTTTAATAGCCTTCAAAAGACACCCTCCTCTTTTACTTATATATATATTTATTTATCTATTTATTTAATGGAGACAAGGTCTCACTCTGTCACCCAGACTGGAGCGCAGTGGCATAATCACGGTCCACCGCAGCCTGCACCTGCCGGGCTCCGATCCTTCCACCGCAGCCTCCTGAGTGGCTGGGACCACAGGCGCCGCCACCACGTCTGCCTGGTTTTTGTATTTTTGTGGAGATGGGGTTTCACATGTTGCCCAGGCTGATCTGAGACTCCTGGGCTCAAGAGATCCACCTGCCCCGGCCTCCCAAAGTGCTGGGATTACATGAACGAGCCATTGTGCCCAGCCGGTCCCGCCCGGTTTTTAACCTTCGTACTGTTTATATAATCATCCTTCACAAAATAGAACACTTCATTACTCGATGGTTCTCATTATTCTAATATGAAGAACTATATTAAGAAAATAAATTCCTGGCCGGGCGCGGTGGCTCACACTTGTAATCCCAGCACTTTGGGAGGCCGAGGCGGGCGGATCACGAGGTCAGGAGATCGAGACCACGGTGAAACCCCGTCTCTACTAAAAATACAGAAAATTAGCCGGCGTGGTGGCGGCGCCTGTAGTCCCAGCTACTCGGGAGGCTGAGGCAGGAGAATGGCGGGAACCCGGGAGGCAGAGCATGCAGTGAGCCGAGATCGCGCCACTGCACTCCAGCCTGGGCGACAGAGCCAGACTCCAGCTCAGACAAAAAAATAAATCAATAAATTTCCAATATTTCCTAGCATATCCAATTTAATTCTATACATCACATAAAAATAAAAGCCGTCTTACTGTGTTAGTTTCTTACTGCTGTTACAGTAAATTAACATAAACTCAGAGGCTTAAAACAACACATTTTTTTTCTTTATACTTCTGGGGGTCAGAAGTCCAAAATGGGTCTTAGTGTGCTAAAATCAAGGTATCATCAAGTGTATATTTTGTCTAGAGATTCCAGGAGAGAATTCACCAGGTTTGAGGGGTCACATGTATCCCTGAGCTCTTGGCCTCTGCACATCTTGGACACAGCACATCACTTCAGCCTCGGCTCCAGTTTACCCAAGCTCTTCTGCTCACTCTGGTCTCTCCGCCTTCCTGTCTGAAGGTTCTTTGTGACTACAGTGGGCCCACCTAGATAATTCAGGATAATCGCTCCAGTTTAAGGTGAGGTGATTAGCAATCTTAATTCCACCTCTAACCATAATGCTTCCATGCTGCCTAACAACACATTCAAAAGGTCATCCTGCTAAGGGTCATTATTCTACCTACACACTAAGTGACTGAGAAAAAGTAAAGTTATCTATCATGCCTTACCTATGGCGAGGAAATAATAACTTATAATGATTTATCTACGAAAACCTGTTTTTAAAAGCTTTGGTCCTAGTCTATTGATTAAAGTTTTGGTATATTCCAGATAAATTTCATGTCCTTGATGCTAACACATTGTGCACAGTAGATGGCCTTTTTAAAATAGTACTGCATAAAGGAATATTTAAGGTTGTCTGGACAATAGAAAAGGAACTTTAGTTGCTATGCCACAAAAGGCCGGATTTCTGCACATTACACCTCCTACCAGTGCACACATGTGCCAAACTCCTTCCTGAAAGCCTGGTTTATGTTTCCTATGTGCTTAGCAATAGTTTTACTCTCACGACTGTTTATATTAAGTCCTATTTTTTAAAGCATATCCTCATTTGTTTGTTTTCCTGAGCCTCTGAACTGGATTTCATCTGGTATGTATTGCACAGGTTTGCACACTTGATTGTACGCTACCTAAAAGCATCCTCTTGTGTTCTGGACACGGTTATTTTTCTCCATGGTAAGGTGATAAGTGACTTCTCTGAGGACTTGCCACCTTAGAATGCAGTGGTGACATCACCTGCTCAGGCTCTGTCTGCAATGTGGAATTTAGTATTTTCCAACTTCTGGTCTAACTTGAACTTCATAATTAAGCAGAGCCGCCTTTTGAGGGAACAGTAGGGTGTCTGCCCCTAAACGTCTGTGTAAATGCAGAGACACATTTGGGAACATAACTGACTTTTACGTACAGAAGCCAGATGCATTTCATGACCATGCATGCTTAGGGAAGCAAGTTCATCTCATCTATCACAATAAGCATCTGTGCCACTAAATTCCACTGCAGGATACTTTTCACACTTAGACAACAAAACATTTAAGGAAATAAAAGCTCTTTCCAATAAAAATGTGCATCAAATACTGTGTGTATGTTTAAAAAAAAACCTTCCTCTATAAGATAAGGCCACAGGAACTACTAAAAAAGCATTCTTGAAATACATTTTCTGATAGGAATCTAGGCCCTTGCCTTATATAAGATTTAAGGAAAGTGATGTGTGTGTCTTTATACTTGAAAGGCTGTTTTCAACAGCAAAGGGTATGCTTTGAGGTATCAATATAGTTTTGAGAATGCAAAAGTTTAAAAGAAATGGAATGCATATTCTCCAGGTATGAATATGCAATTGTCATTATTTTCCTACCATCTACTAGATTAGAAACAGAAGAAAAATTATGGAAATGTCTGTTTTCCCTCAATAGGAGTACCTATTTATTAAAGTTAATTAATTACTATTCTTTAAACATTTTCAAAATAGACTCATAAGTGACAACTTTCAGAGAAAACAAGGGTTTTTGGATGTAAATATTTACTTATGGATAAAATAATTTTGTTAAATATTAACTCCATATTCATAATGTTCTCTATTGTTTTTGCATTTTGTTTAACAATAGAGAATCTAAGACATTTAGTGTTCATGAGTTTCATACAGTTTCCTGTCAATGTACTTTGTCTTTTTTTTATTGGACTACTAATCATTTATTTATGATTTGTTGGAACTACTCATATTTTAAATATGTCAAGTGAACTGCAAGCACTTGTTGCTGATTTGATATTTGCTTTTTACACATATTCATTGTATCCTCTGAAAAAGAAAAGTTTTATATTTTAACAAATTCCAATCCATAAATTTTTTTTAAAATTTTCTGTTATTGGTTAGGGCTATGTTTGGATATTTAATTTTAACCGTAATGTTGCAAGTGATATTTGTCTATGGTATTTTTTCTTTATATTTTGGAAAAGTGTATTTGACATCCACTATGGAATTAATATTTATTAATGACATATTATACCTTTGTGCAACTATAAAATACATATAGCCAATTATCTGAACACCATTTTATGAACTGTTTATCACTTATCCACTGATTTGAAACACTATCTTTATCATATATTGGATTTTAGGTTTATCGAGATTATGTAACATGAAATTATTTAATTATGAAATTATGTGAATTCAAGCATGACAGTCAGCTCTTCTTCCCCACCACTACCCTGTAAAAGGATGGATGGAATAATTGCTTCCCTATGGCTTAAGTGTATGAGAGGTATACAACATGGTCTTGATGAAGTGGGAACTACACAGAAACTGTTTTTGGTCCTGAAATGTACTCCAGCTTTACCAATTTGTTCTACACATATACCATTGAGGGTAGAAGCTGAATTTTGCTAATGATTATATTTACACTACTTAACATTGTGCCAGATACTGAGTAGATGCTTAGAAACATGTTTAATGACTTGTTTTATTGCTAGAGACCTAATTATCTGCTGTAGTGGTGCTATCTCATTCAGAATCATTTTGACCAGCCTTTCTCCATCATGAATAAAACACTTATTTACACACTTGTGTACATGCACATGTGCATAGAAACACACACACCCTTTGCAGAGACAAACTGCATCGAAAGCATGTACAAACATTATAGTATTTTTGTTGATTCTGACCTGATTCTGATTCTATTGTATACATTTTCATTCTGATCACAATAACAATAAAAATAGAAAACTATAAGTTGTGAAGCTGGAAGATGCAGAACATGAAAGATCGAATTACCAATTTTTTTTTCTATTTTCTTTAGTTGGCTGCTGATAAAATCAGAAAAGAAATGGACACAAAAATGAAAGTATGCAATGTGTGTGCGTGTGTGTGTGTGTGTATCACATGCACTCGTTTCCATGATGTACATATGGAATTTCATAACCAGCCAAACTAAGCTTCATAAGTGAATGAGAAATAAAATCCTTTACAGACAAGCAGATGCTGACAGATTTAGTCACCATCAGACCTGCCTTCCAAGAGCTCCTAAAGGAAGCACTAAACATGGAAAGGAAAAACCAGTACCAGCCTCTGCAAAAACACACCAAAATATATAAACCAATGAAACTAGGAAGAAACTGCTTCAACTAATGTGCAGAATAACCAGCTAACATCATGATGACAGGACCAAATTCACACATAACAATATTAACGGTAAATATAAATGAGCTAAATGCCCCAATTAAAAGACATACACTGGCAAATTGGATAAAGAGTCAATACCCACAGGTGTGCTGTATTCAGGAGACACATCTCACTTGCAAGGTCACACATAGGCTCAAAATAAAGGGATGGAGGAATATTTACCAAGCAAATGGAAAGAAAGAAAAAAAAAGCAGGAGTTGCAATCCTAGTCTCTAATAAAACAGACTTTAAACCAACAAGGATAAAAAAGGACAAAGAAGGGCATTACATAGTAGTAAAGGGATCAATGCAACAAGAAGAGCTAAGTATCCTAAATATATATATATGCCAAATACAGGAGCACCAGGATTCATAAAACGAGTTCCTAGAGACCTACAAGGAGACTTAGACTCCCACACAATAATAGTGGGAAACTTTAACAACCCACTATCAATATTAGACAGATCAACAAGAAAGGAAATTAACAAGGATATTCAGACTTGAACTCAGCTCTGGTCCAAGTGGACCTAATAGATACCTACAGAACTCTCCACCCCAAATCAACAGAATATACATTCTTCTCAGCACCACATAGCACTTATTCTAAAATCAACCACATAATTGGAAGTAAAACACTCCTCAGCAAATGCAAAAGAATGAAAATCATAACAAACAATCTCTCACACCACAGTGTAATCAAATTAGAACTCAGAATTAAGAAGCTCACTCAAAACTGCACAACTACATGGAAACTGAACAACCTGCTTATGAATGACTACTGGGTAAATAGCAAAATTAAGGCAGAAATAAATAAGTTCTTTGAAACCAATGAGAACAAAGACACAACATATCAGAATTTCTGGGATACAGTTAAAACAGTGTTTAGAGGGAAATTTACAGCATTAAATGTCCACATTAGAAAGTGGGAAAGATCTAAAATAGACACCCTAACATCACAATCAAAAGAAGCAATGGAAAACACATTAAAAACCTAGTATAAAACAAGAAATAACTAAGATCACAGCAGAACCGAATGGGAGAGAAACACAAAAAAACCTTCAAAAAAAAATCAATGAATCTAGGAGTGGGTTTTTTGAAAAGATTAACAAAATAGATAGACCGGTAGCCAGACTAACAAGGAAGAAAAGAGAGAAAGATCAAATAGACACATTAAAAAACGATAAAGGGGATATCACCACTGATCCCACAGAAATACAAACTATTATTAGAGAATACTGTAAACACCTCTACACAAATAAACTAGAAAATCTAGAAGAAATGGATAAAGTCCTGGACACATACACCCTCCCAAGACTAAAGCAGGAAGAAGTCAAATCCCTGAATAGACCAATAACAAGTTCTGAAATTGACTCAGTAATTACTAGCCTACCAACCAAAAAAAGCCCAGGACCAGATGTCTTCACAGCCGAGTTCTACCAGAGGTACAAAGAGGAGCTGGTACCATTCCTTCTGAAACTATTCTGAACAATAGAAAAAGAAAGACTCCTCCCTAAATCATTTTATGAGGCCAGCATCACTCTGATTCCAAAACCTGGCGGAGACCCAATAGAAAAAGAAAATTTCAGGCCAATATCACTGATGAACATCGATGCGAAAATCCTGAATAAAATACTGGCAAGAGAATCCAGCAGCACATCAAAAACTTATCCACCACGATCAAGT
Organism: Symphalangus syndactylus; assembly: GCF_028878055.3. Taxonomy (NCBI): domain Eukaryota; kingdom Metazoa; phylum Chordata; class Mammalia; order Primates; family Hylobatidae; genus Symphalangus; species Symphalangus syndactylus. The sequence continues at coordinate 3,811,142 of NC_072433.2, forward strand.
TGGCTTCATGCCTGGCATGAAAGGCTGGTTCAACATATGCAAATCAATAAACATAATCCATCACATAAACAGAACCAATGACAAAAACCACATGATTATCTCAATAGATGCAGAAAAGGCCTTCAATAAAATTCAACACCCCTCATACTAAAAACTCTCAATAAACTAGGTATTGATGGAACATATCTCACAAAAATAAGAGCTATTTATGACAAATGCATAGCTAATATCATGCTAAATGGCCGAAAGCTGGAAGCATTACCTTTGAAAACTGGCCCAAGAGTAGGATGCCCTCTCTCCCCACTCTTATCAACATAGTATTGGAAGTTCTGGCCAGGGCAATCGAGTAAGAGAAAGAAATAAAAGCATGCAAATAGGAAGAGAGGAAATCAAATTGTCTCTGTCTGCAGATGACATGATTGTATATTTACAAAACGCCACCACCTCAGCCCAAAAATTCCTTAACCTGATAAGCAACTTTGGCAAAGTCTCAGGATATAAAATTAATGTGCAAAAATCACAATCATTCTTATATACCAATAACAGACAAGCAGAGAGCCAAATCATTAGTAAACTCCCATTCACAATTGCTATAAAGAAAACAAAATACCTAGGAATACAACCTACAAGGGATGTGAAGGACCTCTTCAAAGAAAACTACAAACCAGAGCTCAAGGAAATGACAGGACACAAACATATAGAGAAACACTCCATCCTTATGGATAGGAAGACTCAATATCATGAAAATGGCCATATTGCCCAAAGTAATTTATAGATTCAATGCTATTCCCATCAAGCTACCATTGACTTTCTTCACAGAACTAGAAAAAAACTATGTTAAATTTCATATGGAAGCAAAAAAGAGCCTGTGGAGCCAAGGCTAACCTAAGCAAAAAGAACAAAGCTGGAGGCATGACGCTGCCTGACTTCAAACTATATTACAAAGCTAAAGTAACCAAAACAGCATGGTGCTAATACCAAAACAGATATATAGACCAATGAAACAGAATAGAGGCCTCAGAAATAACACCACACATCTACAACAATCTGATCTTCAACAAACCTGACAAAAGCAAGCAATGGGGAAAGGATTCCCTATGTAATTAATGGCGCTGGGAAAACTGGGTAGCCATATGCAGAAAAGAGAAACTAGACCCCTTCATTATACCTTATAAAAGAATTAACTCAAGGTGGATTAAAAACATAAATGTAAAACCTAAAACTATAAAAACCCTAGAAGAAAACCTAGGCAATATGATTCAGGACATAGGTGTGGGCAAAGACTTCATGACTAAATCACCAACAGCACTTGAAACAACAGCCAAAATTGACAGATGGAATCTAATCAAACTAAAGAGCTTCTGCTCAGTAAAATAAACTATCACAAGAGTGAACAGGCAACCTACAAAATATGAGAAAATTTTTGCAATCTATCCATCTGACAAAGGTCTAATATCCAGAATCTAGAAGGAACTTAAACAAATTTACAAGAAAAAAAAAACAAACAACCCCATCAAAAAGTGGGCAAAGGATATGAACAGACACTCCTCAAAAGAAGATATGTATATGGCCAATAAACATATGAAAAAAGCTCATTATCACTGTTCATTAGAGAAATGCAAATCAAAACCACAATGACATACCATCTCACACCAGTTAGAATGGTGATCATTAAAAATTCTGGAAACAGCAGATGCTGGAGAAGATGCAGAGAAATAGGAACACTTTTACACTGTTGGTGGGCTTGTAAAATAGTTCAACCATTGTGGAATACAATGTGGTGATTCCTCAAGGATATAAAACCAGAAATACCATTTGACCCAGCAATCCCATTACTGGGTATATACCAAAGGATTATACATCATTCTACTCTAAAGACACATGTACATATATGTTTATCATGGGACTATTTACAATAGCAAAGACTTGGAACCAACATAATGCCCATCAATGATAGACTGGATGAAGAAAATGTGGCACATATTCACCATGGAATACTACACAGCCATAAAAAAGGATGAGTTCACGTCCTTTGCGGGGATATGGATGAAGCTGGAAACCATCATCCTCAGCAAACTAACACAGGAACAGAAAACCAAACACTGCATGTTCTCACTCATAAGTGGGTGCTGAACAATGAGAACATGTTGACACAGGGAGAGGAACATCACACACTGGGGTCTGTAGGTGGGTGTGGGGAAAGGGGAGGGAGAGCATTAGGACAAATAGCTAATGCATGTGGAGCTTAAAACCTAGATGACGGGTTGATGGGTGCAGCAAATTACCATGGCACAAGTATACCTATGTAACAAACCTGCATGTTCAGCACATGTATCCCAGAACTTAAAGTAAAATTTTAAAAAATGAAAGTATGCAATATGTGTATGTGTGTGTATACATACATATAAAACAAGCACTCATTTTCATTTTGTACATATATGCACATTATGAGTGTGAATATATGTTAAATAATATCCTATCAGTTTTGTATTTGTAACACATATATGTACATGCATATACAACAAATAGAGGTGTTTTGCATAATAATTTCATTTATATTCATTTCATCAGCTAAGAACTAAAAAGAATTTAAATCAAAATCAATTATTCATTTACAGGTGTTTTTAACCATCATCTCCCCCTTTATCTTCAGTTTTATGCCTCCTTGTATTGCCATTTTGTGACTTTTTTGCCATAAATTATACATATTTGGAACAGTCACTTTAAGAAATTCAATCTTTGGATAAGATCTCTAAGATTGATTTAGTATGAATACGTGTGTGGGCACACACTTGACAAAGAAAGGTCAGTTATAAATATATGTGTACACTTATCAAAATAATTCACATAAAATCTCTGAATAAAATTATCTGTATGCTTTTTCTGTCAATAAAAGCAATATAGTATAATTCTTGGTAGTAAACCTGTTTGTTTTCATTCTGTTGCCTACCATGTGAGCTGCCATGTTGGTATAAAACATCGATCATTTGATATTTTACTACAGCAAATAATAGTGATCCCCACGAAATAATAAATAAATCAGTGAGTTTCACGGAAATAAGTTTTTGGATGGATCAGATAATTTGAAGTTGTTAGTTTATTCTCCAGCAAGGTGAAAGAAAAAAGCTGTTAGTTTGTTCTCTATCAGGTGATCGAAGATGAAAACTAAAGTTCTCAAGGCCAGTGCATAATAATGGTGCCGTATTCTGTGCATCAATCACCATTACCAAATACCTATATTGCCAAATATTTCATGTACCGCTTTAGTGGTGATTAATCAATGTGCCATGGCACTGAAACTGAAACGAGACTTTGTAGTACAAGTGATATTCAAAGGGTTTTGAAAATTTATCAGCTCTATAGATATAGATGAAAATTTATCATCATCTATCTAGAAATCCTGTTTTTATAAATGTTACCTAGCCAAATATTGGTTTTATTTACTTAATATTTAGAAAACATGAGTTTAGTAAAAATTGTTCAGATTTTCTTAATGTAGTGTGTGAAATTACTATGTAATTATACAAGAAATATGCTACACAGCTGAATACACAAAGAGGTCAGCAGAGGGAGCAAAAGGTGCCTTTCCCCTATAATCCACAGCAACATCACCCGCTCTTCTCTCTACATCATCGATGTATGTTATCTAAAGTCCTGTGCAAATGCCACCTCAACACAAGTCCTCTAGCCTTGCCTTCTTATCAGAAGCAGCTCGAAAGCCCCGATAATTCTAGAACCACTGAAAAATACACACTTGTTGCAAGGATTGAAAAGCCTCATATTGCAAATTCAGAATTCACAGTACTGAAAAAATTCATAATTTTTTAAAGTTACAATACTGTGAACTATACAAAATGAATTATGCTGGGATCCGATGACTCTCTTCATTCCAGCCTATCTTATATTTTCTCATTCATTTCTCCACATAGTCACAACAACAGACTCACTATTACATTTCATTAATGGCTATTTTATAATAAATGATCTCAATAGCATTTCTGAAACCTCTGCTGTTCTGGTTTTACAGAACTCTTGAATTTTTGAATGAGTTAGTTTTTGATTGAAAAAGACCTGACTCTTATGCTTAGAAAAGCCATCATTTCTTTCTGTAAGCTTTCCGTCTTCTATAAGCTTTACATGTTCCATAAGCAAACATTCGCTGGTTTTGTGATCAAACTAGAGAGGCAAATTCAGTTAATAATAACAACGTCATTTATCATCCTCAAATCTAGTGTTATGGATAATACGATCTCCACAAGGAGACGGTTGCACGAGCGACAAGAGAAAGACAATCAACAGTCTTTTACTCATACCAAGATATGTCCACACACACTTGTTTCAACAGTCAAAGTAACGCCATATGTCCCCAGTGATGTGGGTGGGCAAAAGGAACAGTTGGCCTGCTAATGAGGGCCATATGTACACGCAGCCTATCGTACCATCCTTCTTACTTATGGTTGCTGAAAACTCAGTGGAAGAGCTTGCTCTGAGGAATGGCATGGCTGGAGGAGGAGAGGCTTCCTTAAGAGCAGGAAAGGACCATTTGTTGTACAACTACTGTATCTCTGAAACTGGGAGCTAAAGATATGCATGTACGTTACTCATTCTTATTAAGAGTTACTTACGCATCCGTAGAGTTCTTTACTCCAGTTTCACCTTCTTTCACTAAATTCTTTTGCATTTATGTGCAAAGGGATTTTGGGCCCTTTTCAAAAATTACTTTTCCTAATCAATCTTGTTAATTTGATGTTCATTTACATCGGCTTCTCTTTATTTTTAGCTTGATTTCCAGAAAAATTATACTTTCTTTGACATTGTTAAATGTTACAATATTAAAAGAAATGAAAAAGACTTAAAAACTTAGAATATTTGAATGAGGGTTTCTGGAAGGCAGAGAGAACAATAAGGCAAAAGTACTTACTGCACTACTGTTCCAAAGTAAAAGAAAAACAAAGATTTTAAAAATGATTATAGCAGCTTTGTATCTCAACCAGGGTTTCCTTTGAAATTTCTACAACTGCAAACACTATTCAGCAATTTGCACTGATTATAAAATTTATTGTTTTAAGGTCAATTGTGATACTATGATCAGATAATATAATTTACTTTACTCTTAATGGCTTCATTTTGACAACTGAGGGAGCTTTCAGGAAGGACAACGCTTCCTGCACAACAACCAGTAAAGCAGGTCACATCCATTTTCAATCTAATTTTAAGAAAAATGAAGGACAAACTACTTGTGAGGCAGCAAGAATTCATTTGCATTAAATTAATTTGAACAGGGCATTTCAAGTTCTCTCTGGCAACAATGGAATAAAGGGGAAAATGAATCTATCTTATGCAATGATCCTCTTCTAGGTTACAGAAAGATTTGAAAGGCTGACATGACCATTGCTAAATTTCTTCTAGAAGTCTATGATTAGTGTCATAGATATAACTCATGAGATAAAATATTCACAAAGAATGTCTGTGAACTGCATCAATTGTGATGGAACTACTGTCTAACATCCCTTTGAAAAGTTATATTCTGCAAAGGTTAAAAAAACACCAACCTTTCGATGCTTTCTTATATGGATGAGCTTTTGTCAACAAGAACTAAGCTTCACAATTAAGCACTATGGAAGATAATGTTCTAGGTTAATTTAAACCTAACTAATCCAGGACTTGGCCTTGAAAAATAATGGGTTTAATTAATATTTTTGACCCTAGCAGTGCAAATACTTTTACTTATATTTTACTAAAGCTAGTTTTGACAAATCTAAGGGTATTTAATTTATCAGTATCTGTTGTCAGATGAAAACTTCCCCATCAATACCTTCTAATGGTTCAAAAATAAACTGTTACCCCCACAGATACATTGTTTTTCCATGCGTAAGCAAGTACATTAATTTCAGGGTCTCAAGGCATAAAAGTGATATTACCACTTGTGATAGGCTGCATAATAGTCCCAAAAGATGTTCTTCACCTAATCTCCCGGCCCTGGGAATGTGCTGCCTTACACAGCCAAAGGACTTGTAGATACGATTCATTTAAGGATCTGGAGACAAGGTGATTATCCCAGATCATCCACGTGAGTCCAAAGTAATCACAGGAGTCCTTAGATGAAGTGGAGAGAAGGACTCAAAGTTAAAGGAGGAGACAGCGCGGAGACAGAAACAGAAATAAAAGCAACGCACCTTGAAAATGGAGGAATGGGGAAAAGACAATGAAGACAGGTGCCACCAGAAGCAGAAAATGCAAGAGAATGGATTCTCCCCTCAGCACCTCCAGAAGGAACCCACACTGCAGACACATTGACTTAGCCATATTAAAGTGATTTTGGACTTCTGACCTTTGAAACTGCAAGACAATAAATATGTGTTAAGTTATGTAAATGTGTCGTAATTTGTTATAGCAGCAGTAATACAACTAATACACCACTACAATAAGCAAAGGAAATAAAGTGCAATAGTGACAAACTTAAGGGTTTCCAGGAAAGAGAAACGAAGTGGTAAACTCAATCACAGGATTATATTAGTAACTGTAGTATATGTTACTTGCTTACCCTTTCAATCACATTATTGCTGTAATTATCATTATCATCCAATCAATATGATTACACCAGTATGTATAACTTAGACATGAAAATTTTTTTCTATTTCACTCTTCCCATAATTCCATGCAGCTACCCCTAAGCAACTATGTATCTGATGAAGCTAATATTTTCAGGGAAAATCTTCCATGTTAAGCAGAAAATTTACATCTAAAATTAAATTCTTTTAAGCCAGTCTGGGGACAATACCTAGAAAATTCAAACATTACTTCTCAAGAATACCACTAGCAGTGAATTTGTGACGCTATCTTCCACCAACTGAATCAAAATTAATTTTAAATATTTTCAAAGCAATATTTTAAAAAATCGTGTACACATTTTTTCCTCTTGGTAAAAATAAACCACTTCTCAACCATCCATTATATTTATGTTAGTTACATGAAGTCCATACATGAATTATCATACCACAAATAGAAAACTATTTAAATAGAAAAATCTCACTTGGTGCTGACAGAATGACAGCATAAAACTGTTAAGCATGAGGAGAAAGTTGTTTGCAGTGTAAATATTTCCCTTTTCCTATCAAAGTGTGTCCTGTGATCTAGCGCTCTTCTCTCCACATGCTTAAGTACAGCAAAAGTTATAAAAACACTCATTCTAGTTTTCTATACTTTAATGGTTGTAGAACATCAGAAGAGAATTGGGAGATGGGAATGTTTTGTGCTTGACATTGCATTTGAGGGGAAAATAAAAACTTGGACATAATATGTGGGATGTCTCCACAGTAATACATGGGAGGGCAAGAAAAAAATGCTATCAAATTTCTACCATGCGCTGAGCCCCTTATATCAACAAATATCCAGCCTTTCTAATGTACTAACAACCACTCTTCATAGCAAGTATTCTATTCCCAGCTTGTAGGTAAGAAACAAAGCTTCAGAAAGGGATCTTCACCAATTTCACACAGTCAATAAAAGGCAGAACTAGGGCAAATATCAATAATAAAAATAGCAATCTAATCCTAATTGGACCTGGCACTGTTCTAAGAAGAAAATCATTAACAAAGGATTTTGAGTTACCACACTCTTAGTCTCCCCGTTTTACAAAAGAAGCAACTGGGGTAAAGTGAAGCTATGCCGTTTCTTTTCAAGCTCATATACCTAACAAGATACCACTTTAATCATGGGTCTCTGATAGATCGTGTACCTCATTTCTAGCGTTTGCCGAGATTTTTCTTATTAACCCTAAGCAAGTATTTGATCCCTGGTAAGTATGCTGTAATTTTTTCACCGCTCATTCTTATCACGGTTCTTCAAGAAAAGTACAGTTCAACACATTTGTCCTATTTGGTTACAAATTTTGAAATTCAAAATATGTATCACACTAAGCTGTTAGCTCCATTTGGAATTTTAAAAAACTAAATTTTTCACTCAGTTAAAAAAAATTGCATTGTTTACTCCCATATCTACAATATAGCTTATAAGTGTATATTTGTATTGAAAACATAATTTTCTACAACTTTTATAATATTTAAATATTATTTAAGGTTTTAATAATATTTAAATATTTAAATAATACATTTAAAAACATAGTTCAACAAGTCCGAATAATCCATCACTTACTTATGACAGAATATTTGTTCAGTATCTTCTGTTTGTTCACTCTTGTGTAATATATCCTATTTTAAGAATCAAAAACTTCTCTTAATGTCAACACTACAGCCTCTTCACAATTCCTACTTATTCCTAATTACCCTTCAGGAGCAAATAAAATGAATTTATCCCAAATTTCTTTGCTTTGAAACAACTTCAGTGAAAATGGTGGTTGTCAACCATATCTACCATTCATATATCCCATTGTTTTCTGCATTAAATTTCATCTAATACTCCTTATGCCATCAGTGTCACTACAAAGGGGGACAGGGGATGAATCTCATCATGAACAAAGGTATATACACTAGATCTTAGGATGTTCAATCATTTCCTTACTCTATTATGTCCCATCTGAACTACTCATATGAAAATGAGCAACTATATGAACATGGTACTTTTAAGAAAGGATGTTCAAAAATTAATTCATATCTTGTACAAATTGGTATCCAAGAAATCATGACCTAATAGGCATCACATATGTGAATGAAAAAATTCACTTTCAGCAATGAATGTTGATGACACTCCTTTAGCAAGAGTTGTACCGAGCTACCCACAACTCCTCAGCACTCACTATTCTCATACATGCGGTCGGACAATGTCCAAGGGTGCAGTGATTCTGTCCAGAGGCTTTTCTGGGCCGTTAGAGCTGTCTCAGCCTGTGTACAGGGTTATACAGACACTCTAGGGCATTCATGACTCTGATCACTGGAGCAGCCCTGTACTAACTGCAAATTTATGGAGGAAACTTTCAAGTCCTCTTGCCCCCCAGTTGGGGTAACTCTGTTACCTATTTCATGTGGTCTCAGTTCTCCAACAAAAATGATCTCGGCCTGCTCATCTTACTTCCATTTCACTACATGGCATAACTAGAAGTTGACTAGGTATTCTGCTTTAATGTATATGCAAAGCCCTCTTGTTCAGGAATGTTTGTAGAATAATATTTCTAAATTAGGAATACAATTGGTCTTGTTCTTTCCTGAGGGATAAAATGTCATCTCTCTTCTTCTCTCCCTCTCTCCTTTCTTCCTAACTCAGCTAACCCTCTATCTGAAAGAATTACAAAGGAAGAAATCTAGGGCATTGTTTAGCATTCTCAGGAGGATTGGAAATGTTGGAATGACAGCGAGTATCACACATACACTGCTTGAAGTATTTTGTAGGATCCAAGGGAAGAGAAAATTTTGACATTCCAGAAAATTTAAGTCATCCTTTTAATATCAGGACCAGAAAGAAACAGGTCACACGGGCAAGAGCCATAAAACTAATTATCTTGACTCTTTCCAGAATACCTGAGCTATAAATGTACAGGGAATCCTGTAATCAGATGCAAAGTTGTGTATAATATACTTAGTTCCCAAATGTAACTAGGAATTTTATGTATATAATGTGAAAAATCGTTCCAAAGTATTTGAGACTCCAAAAACTTTCCTAGCTAGCATTCAATATTCTTGCTTAACTTCTCCTTATACCCCTAACTGTATTGAGCATGCATAGACACACAAAAGCTAGGATCAACTATTACCGCTTAAGAAAGAAAAGGAGGAAAAAGGCTGTATTATAGGGATTTAGTTTTCTTCCTCAACTCTTGAAGAAGCCTATTTGTATCAGCCCGTGTCAGACAACAAAGTACTTATCAATAAAGTTTTATGAATGTGGTCACATATGAAATATAAGAGCATTCAGTTTCTACCTCTCCTTTTCTCATAAATCCTACATCAGATAGACATTAGCTATATCTGCCAATGTTTCCACGGAATCTTAAAGACTATTCACTGCAAAGCTGGCAGTGTAGCCTGAAAGCAAGTTATGTCTGCGTTGCAACTTCACACTAAGTGGTTTAAAAATACAACTAAATGTGGCCTGTCTTTATCTTGATTATAAGACATAAATTATCCCAAGAATATTCTTAGTAAAAATTGGGTCTCCCGGTCAAGCCACTTCTATTAAGAAGGACACAGGTCAGTTTTTAGGAGTTTAGGTGTTATTTGGAAGTTAGGAGCATCTAAATATGGAATATAACTCCATTAAATTATAGTATATTTTATATCGAAGAGAAACGACAAAAATAAGAAATGTTTTAAGTATTTTTTCGTATAGCGTGTTCATATATAATTACTTCAGTAGTCTCAATGTAGTCATGCAATTGTTTGGGTAAAGAACTAAACTTGAAGTTAAATAGCATAGGTCTGAATTCTTATGGTTTATAACATTCATATATTTTATATGTTCCAGAATAATATGTAATTTCTAAGTTTATAACATAATAATTACAGAAATCTAGGTAAAGTAATACTTCTGTGACACAGTCTCTTCATCTACAAAATGGAATATTGCTTTTCTCCTTAAATTTATATTAAAAATTGGAGAAGTAATATATGTGAAAGAACCTTACATTAAATATGCAAGTTTTATTTGTTGAATTCAAACAGTCATTAAAGAACAAAATAAAACATTACATTTGGATTAACAAAGTAGATACATATATCTCAATCTGAGAAACCTTTAAGCTCTCTTGACCATAAAATGACATTGGATCCTATAAGAGAGTTTGGTAAATATTTGAAAGATATTTCAATTTCACACCTAAATGTTGATTCTGACATTTATTTCCTAAACTTATCATTTGTATACTTACCTGCTATTAAATCCACAGGGGTCATGTCACTAACTGTATGCCCACCGATTTTATTGAGAGGTATTCAGCAAGGCCCACAAAGTAAGTATTGAATTTTTTTAAAAAACAGACCCAAAACACCTAAAAGCAAAACACTTAGTAAATTCTTATAATCATGAAGATCACAAATTAGTGCTATTAGTAAGAAAGAAACTTCTAAACCAAATAAAGTCCTAATACCTCCAACGAATTTTGTCTCTCTGATACACACACACACGATTAAAAAAAAAAAATGAAGGAAATGTAAAAAAATAAATAAATGAAGGAAGTTCTGTGGGAAATGTCCATAATTTCATGCCCAGAATTTCCCTATCAATCTCTTTCCCCAAAGTTCTTCCGAGAAAATAAAGTTGCCTTTCTCTCAACGTTAACTCATCACTTTTCTCATAGCATTTTCAAAAGAAATATTTCCTGTCAGCCGGCCACTTAAACTTTGTGCTGTTAAAGAAATCCAAAAAGGTATCAATTTTGCAACAAAGGATAAAGAGGAGACGAAGTGAACCAACATGGCTTTTAAGCTAAATTGCCGTCACCTGTCACAGGTTGTCTAGCGAGCCTCAAGTTCCCTCTAATAAGCTTATGGAGGGTGCGGAGCAAAGGCACCTCAAGGTGCTCTGCGGGTTTTCCCCTGGTAAATTAGGCTGAAAGGAAAAGAGTCCCACCCCCCACCCCCAAACTTGGAGACCAGGGCTGCCCTGCCGAATGCTGTGCCCAGACCTCCTACTTCCACGCCCTTCCAGTCCTTTCCTCGGCTTGGAAAATTGGGCATGAGGCAAGCAAAAGGAAGGACAGAAGGCCAAAACGGGCATCCGGGAAGCCAAATTTCTGTCTCAAAAGCTCGTCTAGAAACGCGTACATAGCGCGTGCCTTGCGGACATCTCCTAAAACCCCGTTCACTGAAGCTAATTCCTCCCGAACGCCCCCACGCCGGCTGAGGATCGCAACCGCCCATCCGCCCCTCCAGCCTGTGCAGCCGCCCCCAAAACCTCCCGTGAATCGGGAAATGTCAAGGCAGCGGCGCTTGGGGAGCCGAGCAGCCTCGCCAGTTCCAAGTCTCTGGTTCGAGACCCCTCGCTTCGCCTCTTTGGGGAACTCACCTGGAGTCAGGTTTAGATGGCAGCCTCCACCCAGGGGACCGGGAAGCGGCCCCGGGAAGCGCCGCCGCGTCCTGTGAATAACGAGCGCAGCGCAGCGGAGCAGCTCCCCCTGGACTGGCCGCTCCCCGATTCCTCCCGCTCTGTCCGGGAACCGTCCCTCCGTTCTTTCCTCTCCCTCCCCTGCCTGCAGCCGCCGCGCTCCCTCCTCCTGCTGGCGGCTCAGGGCTGTGCTTCCGCCTCCCTCCTGCGGGCGCACGAGCTGCCCGCGCTGCTAATGAGCAGGCTCCAGGATCCGCCCGGCCAGGGGTGCGCACACGCCCCACGCCGGAGACGAGCTCCCGGGAGCGGAGCTATGGATACGCCTGGTGCGGCCGCTGGAGAAATGAACTGGAGGAGGCATCCAGCATCTCACACTTTCTGGCCACTCAGCTTAACTAAGCCATAACCCCAGACTTCTTCCTAAATCTCCAGTAATTTACAGGTGCTGAAAAGTCAATGAGGGGTTTGAGCACAATCTGTGTTAACAGTATTGCCAGTATAGAGATGCTAATCTGGCTAGATTCTAGGGATGAAATGTTCAAGGGACGGTATATGATTCTTTCTGGTGGTTATTTTGACATATTTTGGCTATACTTACAGATCTGTAAAATAAACCAGCAATCTTCTAATCATGACAACACAGATTCCTAATTGAAGGCAGCTGATACTTATTAAATACCAGGCTCTGTTTAATAGGCTCTTCTTTCCCAGCTGATCTTTACTACAATTCTGTGAGCACTACTAGCACCCCTATTCTATATTTTAAGAATTTGGGTTTAACTTTTAAAACAAGACGGTCTTAAAACAAGACTAAGGATCATGTCCAACCTTGCAGAGATTCTAAGTTTCTGAGCCTAAATAATAACTGATATCTGTAGCTCCCACAACCCATACCCTGTGTATAATGTGTTGCAGCATCTTGGATGGTACTGTGTAACTGAACCAACAAAGATAATAGGACCATCAGCAAATACACACCACGAGACTAATGAATACCTAGAATCCTAGTGAGACTTGTAAATAGTCAAGCACCCTAAGTAACAATAGTTCAAGTGCATGCTAAACATGGTGATTACTTATAAAAGAACAGCAACCAGTATGAGTGAAGACAGGCAAATAATGTTCAAAATGTTCAGAATCAATGTCCAGCCACTTATGAGTTGAATTCCCCACTTTAAAAAGGAGGCCAGATGTGATGTATTCTAAGAAGTCTACAATGGGCGTGGTCTTTTCGCAACCAAAAAGGGCTTTTTAAACACTTATATCCCATTAAGAATATGCAATAGCTAATTAATATTAAATCTGAAAATCAGTGATAATTTATTTCAACTAACCTTACATGAAAAAATCATTACTCATTCAAGCTTTTAGAATTAGATTAAATAGCATTGAGTATCAAATTTACTTCAACCCATAGAAATAATAGACAGTTAATTAATAAAGTAAGTAATTTAATTAACTTTACTTTTGTGTCATGATGTATTTTTCCTTAGGAAAAGGATAAGACACTTTTTCCATGGTATAAAACACTAGAATATGACTTTTATATTTTTCTTCATGAAGATTAAAGAATTAATAAAATAAGTACAGACATATTGTCAACAAATCTATCCAGATCATTCATTCTCCACTCAAGAAATTATGCTAGGCAAGCTTTATTTCTCCATATGTACAAGGCAATTCAGAGGTCAAAAATTTGAAAACACTTCAATGAACATCAACCATTAATTAACTAAGAGTAGATTTTATTTATAAACAACTTTAAAAGACTATAAAAAAGGTATAACAAACTTCTACTTTATCAGTACTGCTACTCCTGTTGAACACAAAGATATATAATTATAGTTTTCTCCCTATTTAAAATATTTATTGATTCTGGCATAATAATGTCATACTCATCCCTCAATAATCAGTGTACATGGAACCGGAAATCTTTTCTTTCACCTAGTCAATTGAAGTATTTCTGTGTTTTGCATGTTAACACTCTATTTATTCTGTGTTTCTAGTGCTTATCCTCAAAATTTTTATAGTTCCGTTCACATATGAATTCTACCAATCAGCACTATATATAAATAATGCAACGTATAAAATGTGTTAAATAAATGGATGTAAGATTTATGCTAAATTTTTCACATAGTAAGTACTTCAAAACCCTTATTATTTTTCCTTAAGCTTTTATGTGCATATATTTTATCTCTCCAATTAAAGAATAAACTTCTAAATAAGAAGAGTTTTGTCTATAAATTTTACGCATTTTAATACATTATTAATCTAAAACCTTGGACTAGAGTTTGGAATTCTTTTATGTATTCATTTATTGATTCAAAAAATAGGTGTCCATGCCATTTTTTCTAAACCTTGTGCAAGATGTAGGGTATACAATGATGTCCAGACTTTAGAGTCCTTGACCTCATGGCGTTTAAAGTGCAGTAATGTACAGTAATTTTAAAATCTATTTATTATTATTTAAAACAATAAATGAATACATTCTTGTTGAAAATAACTGAAAAGTCTGTCTGAATTCCCTGGCCAAGGCCAAAACATGAAAGCAAAAGAGCTGCCTGAAAACAGTGCAAGCCACTCTCCAGAGGGTTTCTCTGTTGAAACAGCACATCGCATTATGGAAATAATGAGAAAAATTAGTAACTGTGCAAACGACAACACATATGCATCTTTGTGGTTTCTGACCTTTTAGCATCGTCGAAGCAAGACCACAAACCTTTCAACACCAGGCGTGGTATTAATCTTGCACAGAATATAATGTTTTCACATATTTTATTCTGATTTCCTACAAAGTAATTTCAATTTCTAGCTAAAGCTAATGGATTTTTCTAGTGAAAACATTGTGTACAGAATGACTTTCCAGTGAGATCCGCGTACCATGCGCCATTTTCATGTTCGTGCTCATTTCTCTGAAGTCTGTTTGCCTTTAATTCACCATAATAAAATTCCTTGTGTACTTTTATTGGCAACCATTGCATAGTGACACTTGCATCCAAATGTAATTCCATTTGAGCTTGGCAGTGTTTGCTTTTTTATCAGAAGAGGAAAGTTAGAGGGAACAAGGGGCAAAGATGTGTGTAAGAATATCTGAGGGACCATCACAGCATCATCACAAATTCAAGATTTTTTTGAAACATTAGACAAGGGACTGACAGCCATGCCCTGGGATGGCTGAAACACTTCACAACGTGCTCATGTTTATGACCAAAATCATCACCTAAAATGAATTCAATGTGTCAATATCATAATATTGTTTGTGTATAAGTAATCATGAAGCAGTTAGGGAAGGGAGTATAATCTAGTAAGAAATTGGAACAAAAAGTGTTAGACAAAATTCAAGAAGATTTAAAAGAAGAAAATTAACCTGTCTGATCTGAACAGAATTGGAAAAGCACATCAATCATAGCTCTATACATTGACCATAGACTTAAAGCATAACATAAAAATAAAGAAGGCAGATAACTCAGGAAAACATTTCTATTAAATCTACTCCGTAAAGTTTTCCCATACTTTTATTTTACTAACAGGAGCATACATTTAAATCTGACAAAATCATATATATTTTGTTGATTCAATTTGTAGCAGATAGAGGAGCATGTCCCAGTGCTATGACAGTGAGTTGTCACTATAACATACCACTGCTTTACATCTTACCCACAGGCTAAAATGTTTACCCCTAGAGTCGTGACTTTGTATATGACAGGAGATTGCTACTAAAAGTAAATATATTTGGCTGAAGGGTAGATACAACTTTAGGCCATTATATCATTCACTAAAATTTAGCTGGCATTTACATATTTACCTGCTTAGTTCATATGACAAATGTGTTTGAGAGACTGCCATATACAAAAAAAAAAGATGGAACCATCTTACAAATTTAGAGATTACTTATAGAAATGGAACTGAAGGGTTAACTGTGATGGCAAGAATGAAGAGAGCAAAACCAGAGGGTACTTCAAGGAGAACAGGCATGAGAGAGGCATTATAATT
Source organism: Symphalangus syndactylus (assembly GCF_028878055.3). NCBI lineage: Eukaryota > Metazoa > Chordata > Mammalia > Primates > Hylobatidae > Symphalangus > Symphalangus syndactylus. The sequence continues at coordinate 3,827,129 of NC_072433.2, forward strand.
TGGAGGGTGCTATGATTTGAACCTATGTGCCCATCCAAAGTTTGTATGTTGAAACTAAAATCCCAGGACAATGACATCAAGAGATGGGGCTTTTGGTTAAGTGATTAAGTGAAGAAGGATCCACCCTCATGAATGAGATAAACGTCCTCGTAAAAGATGCTTTAGAGGAATGCCGGGCTCCTCAGTCTCTTCTGCCATGTCGTCACACTGTCCGTTTTTGCCCACTTTTGTCACGTGAAGACGAAGCAAGAAGGTGCCACCTCGGGACCAACTGCCAAATCTCCGCTGCCTTGATTTCGGACTTCTCAGCCCCAGAACTGTGAGAAATACATTTCTGTTTTTTATGAATTACTCAATCTGTGGCATTTTGTTATAGCAGCATACAGACAAAAACAGGGTAAACAGCCTGGTGAGAGTGGATATTTTAGAAACTTGAGATGATTCAATGTCGCTGATTCTCCATTTTCTCATATGTAAAATGAAGGAAATAATGCTGATTACTTCATAGTTCATTGTACAAATTACATTAACTATGTAAATAAAGCAAGCAATATAGTTCCTTTTATCTGGTATACATTGTTTAAGTGTTGTTGTCATTACATGAGGAAAACAAGAACTTCCCCAAACAGAAGGATGTGGGAACCAAAACTAAGATATAAGAAAGGACCAAAGTTCACTGTGACAATCTGGTCAAGCGCTGGTTAGGGAAGATAGCATAATGTTACGCATAGATATTATTTGAGGATAATTTTCCTCCACCCCGAACTCCTCTAGCACTTTCCCTACGTCTTTCATTGCACTTCTTCATTTGTCTCTTTAATTACGGTTATTTATATAAATCTTTTAGCTTCCTACAAAAATAAGCTTGTAGTGGGACAGATTCTTGAGGATCTATGTCAAAGCAATTTTTCTATTTCCTACAGCAAGTAACCCAGTAGTAATCACACAGAATTTGTTAAAAGAATAAACATAGGAAGATTAATTTCCATTTTTTTCTTTGCTAATTTTTAATCAGAATTATACCATTGTTAGGGAGGGAGAAATTATAAATTGAGGACATGAGTATTAACATTTAAATCTGTTATTCTGCTTTATTTTAGAGCTTGCCATGTTTTGTGATTAAAAAAAGAAACAGGACATTCTATATAGCTGTTGCAAAACGTGTGGTCTGTTGGTGAACTAGCAGCACCAGCATTACCAAGATTTCCTTAGTTTGCAGGGCTACTGAGTCAGAATTCGCATTTTGACAAAACTCCAGGTGATTCATGCTCTGCATTTAAGTTGGAGAAGCACTGTTCTATAGTTCTCCTTATGTCCTAAATGCATTGTCAGTGAAAGAAAATACTATACGTATGATAATAATAACGGTAATATTAACAAAAATGTAACTATTAGTAATTTTCTATGCTCTCCCAGATACTAAGTCCTTTATTTAATACTTGTGATATTTCTGCGAAGTTGCAATTGATATCACCTACTAAACTGATACTCAGAAATCTGAGGTAATTCTCCAAGGTCACAAAGCTAGTGAATCACAAACCAGATTTTTAAACTCTTGCTGCTTCATTCCAAAGACTAAACCGTTTCTAACTCACGGTTAATACATTTGCTTCTGCCTTCCATTTCCTAAATATGGTTTCCTTTCTATTTCATTAGCTTTACTTATACATGACTGATTTTTAACCCTCTCTAACATTTGCAGAATATGGTGTACTATGGTTAATAAGGACAATACCAAGTAATATCATGTTGAGAAAGCGTGCAGAAGTAGCATCAAAAAACAGACTTTTTCCAAAATGTTTACTAAAAACTTTCAATAAAAACAAGATTTTCTACTTAGAATTTCTACCTTGCATAACTCAAATGGAGCATGACTATTAAAATGACAAATAGATTCCGTAGTTGCCTAAGAGCTAAGAATAAGAATTGCTATATAAAAAAGCATAAATATGCCATATGAATGACATGTATAAGAATCATGGGAGTGCTATTTGGTATTTAGTATTTAGTTCCATTCTGCAGCATGATCAAAAAGAAGCATCTGTATAGTTCACTGTGCATTATAGCACAATAAATCACCTCATTAGGCTCAGATATATGTAAAGATTTACAGTCTGGGAAAGTCCACTAGATATTCTTAATCACTTCTTAGACTGTACTGTCCCCCATATTTCTCTTTTTCTATAGAAAGGTTGCACATGGAAAGGCTTTATTTGAAATCCAGCAATGAATGGAATGTCTGTGAAGCAAGAAATAGATGGAAATTGACATTTTAAAAGAAAGTTTGGCTTCTGAAGAGATACAGCTGTGACCTTGGTCTTTTTGTTGGAGAGAAGTATTCCCTAGCCTTACTGTACTATTTTTCCCAAAGCACCCTCTCTATTGTTCTCCCTTCATCTCTGGCTCGTATCATATGGCCCCTCCCTCATTCTATCTGGTGAGTTCTGAGAAAAATGCTTAAATTCTGCAGAGAAGATTGAGAACAATGCTAAATATTCCTCAGAGAAGCAAAATATTATGTTAACAGTTTATATTTTCACATGAAATTGTCTATCTCTTCTCTCTGTCTCATGTGTGTATGTGTGTATGTGTGTATGTGTATATATATATATATATAATATACAGTAGATATGTATATATAGAGTATAATATTCAGTATATATGTATATATAGTATAATATACCGTATATATGTATATATATACAGTGTGTGTGTGTGTATATATATATACATATATATATGTATATATATACTACCATTTACCTCCCAGGCTATACGTCCTGACATCTTAAAAGTAGAAAGCCCTCACAGGCCGCGGTTGCTCATGACTGTAATCCCAGCACTTTGAGAGGCCGAGGCGTGCAGATCACCTGAGGTCGGGAGTTCAAGACCAGCCTGACCAACATGGTGAAACCCCATCTCTACTAAAAATACAAAAAATTAGCTGGGCGTTGTGTTGCGCACCTGTAATCCCAGCTACTCAGGAGGTGGAGGCAGGAGAATCACATGAACCCGGGAGTCGGAGGTTGTGTGAGCCGAGACCATGACATTGCACTGCAGCCTGGGCAATGAGAGCAAAACTCCATCAGAAAAAGAAAGGTGGATAGGCCTTAAAAGACTTTTGAAAATGAGATTTGTCGAATATTTATTAGAGATGAAGAAAATAAGTGCGGACCCACACGTAACTTGTCTGAGGTCACAGAAGTAGGGACCCACACGTAACTTGTCTGAGGTCACAGAGGTAGTCATGCTGCAGCAGCCTTATTGGTTTTCCTCTATGACATGCATTATTATTGTTTTTGATCATTTCAAGAGGTTTCTAGTCGATAGTGGGACAAAATTTCTAATTTGGGAACCTAATTTTCTCTGCAAATCTTCTTTACATCTCTAGCTTATTAATACACCTCAGAAGTGTTACAGGAATTAATTCGCAGGATTTTGAAGAATATTTTGAGGTATGCTGGGAAAAATCATGTCAAGTATCAATGATTAGAAACTAAACAATCAATATTAGATATTGTAAAATTATATTTAATCTTCCATATGGCATAAATAAGTTATTTTAATGTACAGTCGTTGTACTTTGTAAACTTGCATATAAAATATTTGAAAAAATAACTTTCAATATGTAAAATGTAAATATACAAAGGAAAGCATCGGAAAAAATAGATAAAAATAATCAGGCTAAGAAAACACTACAGTGTCACCCTCAGAAGACTATAGAAGGATTCTCACCCTCGAGAAACAGAGGAACTTGAACATGGAAATGACCCTCTGCTGGCCATACTGATTATGGTACATAATTGTAAAAGGCTTTTAGAGAGAAGGGAAATGTTTTATTATGCATTCAGCACAGTGTTATGGTGATGTTTCTTAACTATCAGCTATTTTTAAAATTCCTATAATCTTTCTATAGATGACAAAGTTACATAAATATGAAGGATAAGAAGGGCCCCTGCAAACCTGATAATACAATTCTCTTTTCAATGATAACGTATATCTAAGCGCGCATCTCCTAATCATATTGATGTGCATTAAGTGTTCTTTTACCTACACCTGTCAAAGTGGCTAAAGTAATCCTTCATGAGGAGATAATTTTTTTCTTTAGGTGATTTTTTCCGCATAATACCCTAACATTTCCAATTCCATCATTCTCGAAAAAGTTTACATGATATACATATACAATTACTAAAATTTTGGCGGCATAAATAATTTAAATGGACTTTACTTCAAAGATAATATTTACTTTTAAAGTTGTAAACCTTTGAATCATCAATTAATTAGAATTATCATTTCTTTATAAATAAAGTTTTTTGTCCCTACATATTTATGATTTGGAAATTTTCACCTGGAAAATTTCATTTTCAGTTGGATGCCTTGTCTTTAGTATAAAATTCAGTATTTCAATTTCAATATAATTTTTTGATTGATTTTAATGCAGAGAACAGAAAGGAATATCTTCAAATATAAACTACACAGAATCATTCTGTGAAACTTCTTTCTGATCTGTGCATTCAGCTAACAGAGTTAAACCGTACATTTGATTGAGCAGTTCTGAACACTCTTTCTGTAGAAAATGCAACTGGACATTTGGAGCGCTAAGAGGGTAGTAGTGGAAAAAGGAATATATTCAAATATAAAGTACACAGAAGCATTCTGTGAAATTTCTTTCTGTTCTCTGCAACTTCTTTCTGTTCTCTGCATTCAACTAACAGAGTTGAGCCTTACTTTTGAAGGAGCAGTTCTGAAACACTCTTTGTGTAGAAACTGAAATTGGACATTCGGAGAGCTAAGAGGATAATAGTCGAAAAAGGAATATCTTCAGCTAAATACTACACAGAAGCATTCTGTGAAACTTATTTCTGATATGTGAATTCAACTAACAGAGTAAAACCATACTTTTGATTGAGCCGTTATGAACACTCTTTCTGAAGAAAATGCAAGTGGACATTCGGAGCACTAAGAAGGTAATACTGGAAAAAGGAATATATTCAAATATAAACTACACAGAAGAATTCTGTGAAACTTCTTTCTGTTCTGTGCATTCAACTAACAGAGTTGAACCTTACTTTTGATTGAGCCGTCCTGAAACACTCATTCTGTAGAAACTGCAATTGGACATTCTGAGCGCTAAGTGGCCTATATTGGGAAAAAGAATATCTCCAAATAAAAACTACTCAGAAGAATTCTGTGAAACTTATTTCTGATCTGTGCATTCAGCTAACAGAGTTAAACCACACTTTTGATTGAGCAGTTATTAAACACTGTTTCTGTAGGAAATGCAAGTGGACATTAGGAGCGCTAAGATTGTAATAGTGGAAAAAGGAATATCCCCAAATAAAAACTACACAGAAGCATTCTCTGAAACTCCTTTCTGTTCTCTGCATTAAACTAACAGAGTTGAGCCTTACTTTTGAAGGTGCTGTTCTGAAACACTCTTTGTGTAGAAACTGCCAGTGGATATGCGGAACGCTAAGAGGGTAATAGTCGAAAAAGGAATATCTTCAACTAAATACTAAACAGAAGCATTCTGTGAAACTTCTTTCTGTTCTGTGCATTCAACTAAAAGAGTTGAACCTTACTTTTGATTGAGCCGTTCTGAAACACTCTTTCTGTAGAAAATGCAAGTGGTGATTCGGAGCGCTAAGAGGGTAATAGTGGAAAAAGGAGTATCTTCAAATATAAACTACACAGAAGCATTCTGTAAAACTTCTTTCTGTTCCTTGCATTCAACTAACAATATTGAACCTTACTTTTGATTGACCAGTTCTGAAACTCTCTTTCTGTAGATACTGCAATTGGAAATTCTGAGCGCTAAGAGTCCTATATTGGAAAAAGGAATATGTTCAAATAAAAACTACACAGAAGAATTCTGTGAAACTTCTTTCTGATCTGTGCATTCAACTAACAGAGTTAAACCATACTTTTGATTGAGCAGTTCTGAACACTCTTTCTGTAGAAAATGCAAGTGGACATTCGGAGCTCTAAGAGGGTAATAGTGGAAAAAGTAATATCGTCAAATAAGAACTACAGACAGGCATTCTGTGAAACTACTTTCTGTTCTGTGCATTCAAATAACAGAGTTGAACCTTACTTTTGATTGAGCCATTCTGAAACACTCTTTCTGTAGAAAATTCAATTGGACAATCTGAGCGATAAGAGGCCTATATTGGGAAAAAGAATATCTTCAAATAAAAACTACACAGAAGCATTCTGTGAAAGTTTTTCTGATCTGTGCATTCAGCTAACAGAGTTAAATCATACATTTGATTGATCAGTTCTGACCACTCTTTCTGTAGAAAATGCAACTGGACATTTGGAGCGCTAAGAGGGTAGTAGTGCAAAAAGGAATATATTCCAATATAAACTACACAGAAGCATTCTGTGAAACTTCTTTCTGTTCTGTGCATTCAACTAACATAGTTGAAAATTACTTTTGATTGAGCCTTTCTGAAACACTCTTTCTGTAGAAACTGCAATTGGACATTCTGAGCGCTAAGAGGCCTATATTGGTAAAAAGAATATCTTCATATAAACACTACACAGCAGCATTCTGTGAAACTTCTTTCTGATCTGTGCATTCAGCTAACAGAGTTAAACCATACTTTTGATTGAGCAGTTCTGAAACACTCTTTCTGTAGAAAATGCAACTGGACATTCAGAGCGCTAAGTGGGTAATAGTGGAAAATGGAATATCTTCAAATATAAACTACACAGAAGAATTCTGTGAAACTTATTTCTGATCTGTGCATTCACCTAACAGAGTTAAACCATACTTTTGATAGAGCAGTTCTGAACACACTTTCTGTAGAAAATGCAAGTGGACATTCGGAGATCTAAGAGGGTAACAGTGGAAAAAGGAATATCTTCAAATATAAACTACACAGAAGCAATCTGTGAAACTACATTCTGTTCTGTGCATTCAACTAACAGAGTTGAACCTTAATTTTGATTGAGCAGTTCTGAAACACTCTTTCTGTAGAAACTGTAATTGGATTTCTGAACGCTAAGAGGCCTATATTGAGAAAAATAATATCTTCAAATAAAAACTACAGAGATGCATTCTCTGAAACTTCTTTCTGTTCTGTGCATTCAGCTAACAGAATTAAACGATACATTTGATTAAGCAGTTCTGAAACACTGTTTCTGTAGAAAATGCAAGTGGACATTCGGTGTGCTAAGTTGGTAATTGTGGAAAAAGGAATATCTTCAAATAAAAACTACACAGAGGCATTCTCTGAAACTTCTTTCTGTTCTCTGCATTCAACTAACAGAGTTGAGCCTTATTTTTGAAGGAGCAGCCCTGAAACACACTTTCTGTAGAAACTGCAAGTGGACATTCCGAGCGCTACTAGGGTAATAGTGGAAAAAGGAATACCTTCAAATAAATACTACACAGAAGCAATCTGTGAAACTACTTTCTGTTCTGTGAATTCAACTAAAAGTGTTGAACCCTACTTTTCATTTTGCCGTTCTGAAACACTCTTTCTGTAGAAACTGCAATTGGATATTTGGAGCGCTAAGAGGCCTATATTTGAAAAAGGACTATCTTCAAATAAAAACTACACAGAAGCATTCTGTGAAACTTCGTACTGATATGTGCATTCAGCTAACAGAGATACACAAACTTTTGATTGAGCAGTTCTGAACACTCTTTTTGTAGAAAATGCAGGTGGACATTCGGAGCGCTAAGAGGGTAATACTGAAAAAAGGAATATATTCAAATATAAACTACACAGAAGCATTCTGTGAAGCTTCTTTCTGTTCTTTGCATTCAACTTACAGTGTTGAGCATTACTTTTGAAGGAGCAGTTCTGAAAAACACTTTGTGTAGAAACTGCCAGTGGACATTCGGAGCGCTAAGAGGGTAATATTCGAAAAAGGAATATCTTCAACTAAATACTACACAGAAGCCTTCTCTGAAACTTATTTCTGATATGTGCATATAACTAACAGAGTGAAACCATATTTTTGATTGAGCCGTTCTGAACACTCTTTATGTAGAAAATGCAAGTGGACATTCGGAGCGCTAAGAGGGTAATAGTGCAAAAAGGAATATATTCAAATATAAACTACTCAGAAGCATTCTGTGAAACTTCTTTTTGTTCTGTGCATTCAACTAACAGAGTTGAACCTTACTTTTGATTCAGCCGTTCTGAAACACTCTTTCTGTAGAAACTGCAATTTAACATAGTGAGCGCTATGATGCCTATATTGGGATAAAGAATATCTTCAAATAAAAACTACACAGATGCATTCTGTGAAACTTCTTTCTTATCTGTGCATTCAGCTAACAGAGTTAAACGATACTTCTGATTTAGCAGTTCTGAAACACTCTTTCTGTAGAAAATGCAAGTGGTCATTCGGTGCACTAAGATGGTAATTGTGGAAAAAGGAATATCTTCAAATAAAAACTACAAAGAGGCATTCTCTGAAACTTGTTTCTGTTCTCTGCTTTCAGCTAACAGGGTTGAGCCTTATTTTTGAAGGAGCAGTCCTGAAACACTCTTTCTGTAGAAACTGCAAGTGGACATTCGGAGCGCTAAGAGGGTAATAGTGGAAAAAGGAATATCTTCAAATAAATACTACACAGAAGCATTCTGTGAAACTACTCTCTGTTCTGTGCATTCAACTAAATGAGTTGAACCCTACTTTTGATTGAGCCATTCTGAAACACTCTTTCTGTAGAAACTGCAATTGGATATTCGGAGCGCTAAGAGGCCTATATTGGAAAAAGGACTATCTTCAAATAAAAACTACACAGAAGCATTCCGTGAAACTTCGTACTGATCTGTGCATTCAGCTAACAGAATTAAACCATACTTTTGATTGAGCAGTTCGGAAACACTCATTCTGTAGAAAATGCAAGTGGACATTCGGAGCGCTTAGAAGGTAATAGTGGAAAAAGGAACATCTTCAAATATAAACTACACAGAAGCATTCTATGAAACTTCTTTCTGTTCCGTTCATTCAACTAACAGAGTTGAACCTTACATTTGATTAAGCAGTTCAGAAACACTCTTTCTGTAGATACTGCAATTGGACATTCTGAGCGCTAAGAATCCTATATTGGAGAAAGGAATATCTTCAAATAAAAAGTACACAGAAGCATTCTGTGAAAATTCTTTCTGATCTGTGCATTCAGCTAACAGAGTTAAACCATACTTTGGTTTGAGCAGTTCTGAACACTCTTTCTGTAGAAAATGCAAGTGGACATTCGGAGCGCTAAGAGGCCTCTATTGGGAAAAATAATATCTTCAAATAAAAACTACACAGAAGCATTGTGTGAAACTTATTTCTGATATGTTCATTAAGCTAACAGAGTTAAACCATACTTTTGATGGAGCACTTCTGAACACACTTTCTGTTGAAAATGCAAGTGGACATTCCGAGCTCTAAGAGGGTAATAGTGGAAAAAGTAATACCGTCAAATATGAACCACAGAGAAGCATTCTGTGAAACTACTTTCTGTTCTGTGCATTGAAATAGCAGAGTTGAACCTTACTTTTGAAAGAGCCATTCTGAAACACTCTTTCTGTAGAAACTGCAATTGGACAATCTGAGCACTAAGAGGCCTATATTGGGAAAAAGTATATCTTCAAATAAAAACTACACAGAAGCATTCTGTGCAACTTCTTTCTAATCTGTGCATTCAGCTAAGAGAGTTAAATCATACATTTGATTGAGCAGTTCTGAACACTCTTTCTGTAGAAAATGCAACTGGACTTTTGGAGCGCTAAGAGGGTAGTAGTGGAAAAAGTAATATATTCAAATATAAACTACACAGAAGCATTCTGTGAAACTACTTTCTGTTCTGTGCATTCAACTAACAGAGTTGAACCTTACTTTTGATTGAGCCTTTCTGAAACACTCTTTCTGTAGAAACGGCAATTGGACATTCTGAGCGCTAAGAATCCTATATTGGAGAAAGGAATATCTTCAAATAAAAAGTACACAGAAGCATTCTGTGAAAATTCTTTCTGATCTGTGCATTCAGCTAACAGAGTTAAACCATACTTTGGATTGAGCAGTTCTGAACACTCTTTCTGTAGAAAATGCAAGTGGACATTCGGAGCGCTAAGAGGGTAATACTGAAAAAGGGAATATATTCAAATATAAAGTACACAGAGGCATTCTGTGAAACTCCTTTCTGTTCTCTGCATTCAACTAACAGAGTTGAGCCCTACTTTTGAAGGAGCAGTTCTGAAACACTCTTTGTTTAGAAACTGAAATTGGACATTCGGAGAGCTAAGAGGATAATAGTCGAAAAAGGAATATCTTCAACAAAATACGACACGGAAGGATTCTGTGAAACTTATTTCTGATATGTGCATTCAAATAACAGAATAAAACCATACTTTTGATTGAGCCGTTCAGAACACTCTTTCTGTAGAAAATGCAAGTGGACATTCGGAGCACTAAGAGGGTAATACTGGAAAAAGGAATATATTCAAATATGAACTACACAGAAGCATTCTGTGAAACTTCTTGCTGTTCTGTGCATTCAAGTAACAGAGTTGAACCTTACTTTTGATTGGGCCTTTCTGAAACTCTCTTTCTGTAGAAAATGCAAGAGGACATTCGGAGCGCTAAGATGGTAATAGTGGAAAAAGGAATACATTGAAATATAAACTACAGAGAAGCATTCTGTGAAACTTCTTTCTGTTCGGTGCATTCAACTAACAGAGTTGAACCTTACTTTTGATTGAGCCTTCTGAAACACTCATTCTGTAGAAACGGCAACTGGACATTCTGAGTGCTAACTGGCCTATATTGGGAAAAAGAATATCTCCAAATAAAAACTACTCAGAAGCATTCTGTGAAACTTATTTCTGATCTGTGCATTCAGCTAACAGAGTTAAACCATACTTTTGATTGGGAAGTTATGAGACACTCTTTCTGTAGAAAACGCAAGTGGACATTCGGAGCGCTAAAATTGTATTAGTGGAAAAAGGAATATCCCCAAATTAAAACTACACAGAAGCATTCTCTGAAACTCCTTTCTGTTCTCTGCATTCAACTAACTGATTTGAGCCTTACTTTGAAGGAGCTGTTCTCAAACAATCTTTGTGTAGAAACTGCCAGTGGACATTCGGAATGCTAAGAGGGTAATAGTCGAAAAAGGAATATCTATAACTAAATACTACACAGAAGCATTCTGTGAAACTTCTTTCTGTTCTGTGCATTCAACTAAAAGAGTTCAACCTTACTTTTGATTGAGCCGTTCTGAAACACTCTTTCTGTAGAAAATGCAAGTGGTGATTCGGAGCGCTAAGAGGGTAATAGTGGAAAAAGGAATATCTTCAAATATAAACTACACAGAAGCATTCTCTGAAACTTCTTTCTGTTCCGTGCATTCAACTAACAGTATTGAACCTTACTTTTGATTGAGCAGTTCTGAAACTCTCTTTCTGTAGATACTGCAATTGGACATTCTGAGCGCTAAGAGACCTATATTGGAAAAAGGAATATCTTCAAATAAAAACTACACAGAAGAATTCTGTGAAACTTCTTTCTGATCTGTGCATTCAACTAACAGAGTTAAACCATACTTTTGATGGAGCAGTTCTGAACACTCTTTCTGTAGAAAATGCAAGTGGACATTCCGAGCTCTAAGAGGGTAATAGTGGAAAAAGTAATACCGTCAAATATGAACTACAGAGAAGCATTCTGTGAAACTACTTTCTGTTCTGTGCATTGAAATAGCAGAGTTGAACCTTACTTTTGAAAGAGCCATTCTGAAACACTCTTTCTGTAGAAACTGCAATTGGACAATCTGAGCACTAAGAGGCCTATATTGGGAAAAAGTATATCTTCATATAAAAACTACACAGAAGCATTCTGTGCAACTTCTTTCTAATCTGTGCATTCAGCTAAGAGAGTTAAATCATACATTTGATTGAGCAGTTCTGAACACTCTTTCTGTAGAAAATGCAACTGGACATTTGGAGCGCTAAGAGGGTAGTAGTGGAAAAAGTAATATATTCAAATATAAACTACACAGAAGCATTCTGTGAAACTACTTTCTGTTCTGTGCATTCAACTAACAGAGTTGAACCTTACTTTTGATTGAGCCTTTCTGAAACACTCTTTCTGTAGAAACTGCAATTGGACATTCTGAGCGCTAAGACTCCTATATTGGAGAAAGGAATATCTTCAAATAAAAAGTACACAGAAGCATTCTGTGAAAATTCTTTCTGATCTGTGCATTCAGCTAACAGAGTTAAACCATACTTTGGATTGAGCAGTTCTGAACACTCTTTCTGTAGATAATGCAAGTGGACATTCGGAGCGCTAAGAGGGTAATACTGAAAAAGGGAATATATTCAAATATAAACTACACAGGGGCATTCTGTGAAACTCCTTTCTGTTCTCTGCATTCAACTAACAGAGTTGAGCCCTACTTTTGAGGAGCAGTTCTGAAACACTCTTTGTTTAAAACTGAAATTGGACATTTGGAGAGCTAAGAGGATAATAGTCGAAAAAGGAATATCTTCAACAAAATACTACACGGAAGGATTCTGTGAAACTTATTTCTGATATGTGCATTCAAATAACAGAGTAAAACCATACTTTTGATTGAGCTGTTCAGAACACTCTTTCTGTAGAAAATGCAACTGGACATGCAGAGCGCTAAGTGGGTAATGGTGGAAAATGGAATATCTTCAAATATAAACTACACAGAAAAATTCTGTGAAACTTATTTCTGATCTGTGCATTCACCTAAAGAGTTAAAACATACTTTTGATAGAGCAGTTCTGAACACACTTTCTGTAGAAAATGCAAGTGGACATTCTGAGCTCTAAAAAGGGTAACAGTGGAAAAAGGAATATCTTCAAATACAAACTACACAGAAGCAATCTGTGAAACTACATTCTGTTCTGTGCATTCAACTAACAGAGTTGAACCTTACTTTTGATTGAGCCGTTCTGAAACACTCTTTCTGTAGAAACTGCAAATGTACATTCTGAGTGCTAAGAGGCCTATATTGGGAAAAATAATATCTTCAAATAAAAACTACACAGAAGCATTGTGTGAAACTTATTTCTGATATGTGCATTCAGCTAAAAGAGTTAAACCATACTTTTGATTGCGCAGTTCCGAACACTCTTTCTGTAGAAAATGCAAGTGGACATTCGGAGCGCTAAGAGGGTAATAGTGGAAAAAGGAATATATTCAAATATAAACTACACAGTAGCATTCTGTGAAACTTCTTTCTGATCTGAGCATTCAGCTAACAGAGTTAAATCATACTTTTGATTGAGCAGTTTTGAAACACTCTGTCTGTAGAAAATGCAACTGGACATTCGTAGCGCTAAGTGGGTAATAGTGGAAAAAAGAATATGTTCAAATATAAACTACACAGAAGCATTGTATGAAACTTCTTTCTGTTCTCTGCATTCAACTAACAGAGTTGAACCTTACTTTTGATTGAGCCGTTCTGAAACACTCTTTCTGTAGAAAATGCAATTGGACATTCTGAGCGCTAAGAGGCCTATATTGGGAAAAAGAATGTCTACAAATAAAAACTACACAGAACTATTCTGTGAAACTACTTTCTGTTCTGTTCATTCAACTAAAAGAGTTGAACCTTAGTTTTGATTGAGCCATTCTGAAACACTCTCTCTGTAGAAAATGCAAGTGGAGATTTGGAGCGCTAAGAGGGTAACAGTGGAAAAAGGAATGTCTTCAAATATAGACTACACAGAATCATTCTGTGGAACTTCTTTCTGATCTGTGCATTCAGCTAACAGAGTTAAACCATACTTTTGATTGAGCAGATCTGAACACTCTTTCTGTAGAAAATGCAACTGGACATTTGGAGCGCTAAGAGGGTAGTAGTGGAAAAAAGAATATGTTCAAATATAAACTACACAGAAGCATTGTATGAAACTTCTTTCTGTTCTGTGCATTCAACTAACAGAGTTGAACCTTACTTTTGATTGAGCCGTTCTGAAACACTCTTTCTGTAGAAACTGCAATTGGACATTCTGAGCGCTAAGAGGCCTATATTGGGAAAAAGAATATCTACAAATAAAAACTACACAGAAGTATTCTGTGAAAATTCTTTCTCTTCTGTTCATTCAACTAAAAGAGTTGAACCTTAGTTTTGATTGAGCCGTTCTGAAACACTCTTTCTGTAGAAAATGCAAGTGGAGATTCGGAGCGCTAAGAGTGTAATAGTGGAAAAAGGAATGTCTCCAAATATAAACTACACAGAATCATTCGGTGAAACTTCTTTCTGATCTGTGCATTCAGCTAACAGAGTTAAACCATACTTTTGATTCAGCAGATCTGAACACTCTTTCTGTAGAAACTGCAAGTGGACATTCGGAGCGCTAAGAGGTTAGTAGTGGAAAAAGGAATATATTCAAATATAAACTACACAGAAGCATTCTGTGAAACTTGTTTCTGATCTGAGCATTCAGCTAACAGAGTTAAACCATACTTTTGATTGAGCAGTTTTGAAACACACTGTCTGTAGAAAATGCAACTGGACATTCGTAGCGCTAAGTGTGTAATAGTGGAAAAAAGACTATGTTCAAATATAAACTACACAGAAGCATTGTATGAAACTTCTTTCTGTTCTGTGCATTCAACTAACAGAGTTGAACCTTACTTTTGATTCAGCCTTTCTGAAACACTCTTTTTGTAGAAACTGCAATTGGACATTCTAAGCGCTAAGAGGCCTATATTGGGAAAAATAATATCTTCAAATAAAAACTACACAGAAGCATTGTGTGAAAATTATTTCTGATATGTGCATTCAGCTAACAGAGTTAAACCATACTTTTGATTGTGCAGTTCCGAACACTCTTTCTGTAGAACATGCAAGTGGACATTCGGAGCTCTAAGAGGGTAATAGTGGAAAAAGGAATATATTCAAATATAAACTACACAGTAGTATTCTGTGAAACTTCTTTCTGTTCTGTGCATTCAACTAACAGAGTTGAACCTTACTTTTGATTGAGCCGTTCTGAAACACTCTTTCTGTAGAAACTGCAATTGGACATTCTAAGCGCTAAGAGGCCTACATTGGGGAAAAGAATATCTTCAAATAAAAACTACACAGATGCATTCTGTGAAACTTATTTCTGATCTGTAAATTCAGTTAACAGAGCTAAACCATATTTTTGATTGAGCAGTTATGAAACACTCTTTTTGTAGAAAATGCAAGTGGACATTCGGAGCGCTAAGATTGTAATAGAGGAAAAAGGAATATCTCCAATTAAAAACTACACAGAAGCATTCTCTGAAACACCTTTCTGTTCTCCGCATTCAACTAACAGAGTTGAGCCTTACTTTTGAAGGAGCAGTTCTGAAACACTCTTTGTGTAGAAACTGCCAGTGGATATTCTAAGCGCTAAGTGGGTAATAGTCCAAAAAGGAGTATCTTCAACTAAATACTACACAGAAGCATTCTGTGAAACTACTTTCTGTTCTGTGTATTCAACTAAGAAAGTTGAACCTTACATTTGATTGAGCCGTTCTGAAACACTCTTTCTGTAGAAACTGCAATTGGACATTCTGAGCGCTAAGAGGCCTATATTGGGAAAAATAATATCTTCAAATAAAAACTACACAGAAGCATTGTTTGAGACTTTTGTCTGATATATGCATTCAGCTAACAGAGTTAAACCATAATTTGATTGCGCAGTTCAGAACACTCTTTCTGTAGAAAGTGCAAGTGGACATTCGGAGCGCTAAGAGGGTAATAGTGGAAAAATAATATATTCAAATATAAACTACACAGAAGCATTCTGTGAAACTTCTTTCTGTTTTTGCATTCAACTACCAGGGTTGAACCTTACTTTAGATTGAGCCGTTCTGAAACACTCTTTCTGTAGAAACTGCAATTGGACATTCTGAGCGCTAAGAGGCCTATATTGGGAAAAAGAATATCTACAAATAAAAACTACACAGAAGCATTCTGTGAAACATCTTTCTGTTCTGTTCATTCAACTAAAACAGTTGAACCTTAGCTTTGATTGAGCCGTTCTGAAACACTCTTTCTGTAGAAAATGCAAGTGGAGATTCGGAGCGCTAAGAGGGTAATAGTGGAAAAAGGAATGTCTTCAAATATAAACTACACAGAATCATTCTGTGAAACTTCTTTCTGATCTGTGCATTCAGCTAACAGTGTTAAACCATACTTTTGATTGAGCAGATCTGAACACTCTTTCTGTAGAAAATGCAAATGGACATTTGGAGTGCTAAGAGGGTATTCGTGGAAAAAGGAATATATTCAAATATAAACTACACAGAACCATTCTGTGAAACTTCTTTCTGATCTGAGCATTCAGCTAACAGAGTTAAACCATACTTTTGATTGCGCAGTTCAGAACACTATTTCTGTAGAAAATGCAAGTGGACATTCGGAGCGCTAAGAGGTTAATAGTGGAGAAAGGAATGTCTTCAAATATAAACTACACAGAATCATTCTCTGAAACTTTTTTCTGATCTGTGCATTCAGCTAACAGAGTTAAACCATACTTTTGATTGAGCAGATCTGAACACACTTTCTGTAGATAATGCAACTGGACATTTGGAGCACTAAGAGGGTAGTAGTGGAAAAAAGAATATATACAAATATAAACTACACAGAAGCATTCTGTGAAACTTCTTTCTGATCTGAGCATTCAGCTAACAGAGTTAAACCATACTTTTGATTGAGCAGTTTTGAAACACTCTGTCTGTAGAAAATGCAACTGGACATTCGTAGCGCTAAGTGGGTAATAGTGGAAAAAAGAATATGTTCAAATATAAGCTACACAGAAGCATTGTATGAAACTCCTTTCTGTTCTGTGCATTCAACTAACAGAGTTGAACCTTAGTTTTGATTGAGCCTTTCTGAAACACTCTTTCTGTAGAAACTGCAATTGGACATTCTGAGCGCTAAGAGGCCTCTATTGGGAAAAATAATATCTTCAAATAAAAACTACACAGAAGCATTGTGTGAAACTTATTTCTGATATGTGCATTCAGCTAACAGAGTTAAACCATACTTTTGATTGCGCAGTTCCGAACACTCTTTCTGTAGAAAATGCAAGTGGACATTCGGAGCGCTAAGAGGGTAATAGTGGAAAAAGGAATATACTCAAATATAAACTACACAGTAGCATTCTCTGAAACTTCTTTCTGTTCTGTGCATTCAACTAAAAGTGTTGACCTTACTTTTGATTGATCCGTTCTGAAACACACTTTCTGAAGAAACTGCAATTGGACATTCTAAGCTCTAAGAGGCCTACCTTGGGAAAAAGAATATCTTCAAATAAAAACTACACAGATGCATTCTGTGAAACTTATTTCTGATCTGTAAATTCAGTTAAGAGAGCTAAACCATATTTTTGATTGAGCAGTTATGAAACACACTTTTTGTAGAAAATGCAAGTGGACATTCGGAGCGCTAATATTGTAAT
The DNA here is from genome assembly GCF_028878055.3 of Symphalangus syndactylus. Classification (NCBI taxonomy): domain Eukaryota; kingdom Metazoa; phylum Chordata; class Mammalia; order Primates; family Hylobatidae; genus Symphalangus; species Symphalangus syndactylus. The sequence continues at coordinate 3,844,549 of NC_072433.2, forward strand.
AGAGGAAAAAGGAAGATCTCCAATTAAAAACTACACAGAAGCATTCTCTGAAACCCCTTTCTGTTCTCCGCATTCAACTAACAGAGTTGAGCCTTACTTTTGAAGGAGCAGTTCTGAAACACTCTTTGTGTAGAAAGTGCCAGTGGATATTCGGAGCGCTAAGTGGGTAATAGTCCAAAAAGGAGTAGCTTCAACTAAATACTACACAGAAGCATTCTGTGAAACTTCTTTCTGTTCTGTGCATTCAACTACCAGGGTTGAACCTTACTTTTGATTGAGCCGTTCTGAAACACTCTTTCTGTAGAAACTGCAATTGGACATTCTGAGCGCTAAGAGGCCTATATTGGGAAAAAGAATATCTACAAATTAAAACTACACAGAAGCATTCTGTGAAACTTCTTTATGTTCTGTTCATTCAACTAAAAGAGTTGAACCTTAGTTTTGATTGAGCCGTTCTGAAACACTCTTTCTGTAGAAAATGCAAGTGGAGATTCGGAGCGCTAAGAGGGTAATAGTGAAAAAAGGAATGTCTTCAATTATAAACTACACAGAATCATTCTGTGAGACTTCTTTCTGATCTGTGCATTCAGCTAACAGAGTTAAACCATACTTTTGATTGAGCAGATCTGAACACTCTTTCTGAAGAAAATGCAACTGGACATTTGGAGCGCTATGAGGGTAGTCGTGGAAAAAGGAATATATTCAAATATAAACTACACAGAAGCATTCTGTGAAACTTCTTTCTGATCTGAGCATTCAGCTAACAGAGTTAAACCATACTTTTGATTGAGCAGTTTTGAAACACTCTGTCTGTAGAAAATGCAACCGGACATTCGTAGCGCTAAGTGGGTAATAGTGGAAAAAAGAATATGTTCAAATATAAACTACACAGAAGCATTGTATGAAACTTCTTTCTGTTCTGTGCATTCAACTAACAGAGTTGAACCTTACTTTTGATTGTGCCGTTCTGAAACCGTCTTTATGTAGAGACTGCAATTGGACATTCTGAGCGCTAAGAGGCCTATATTGGGAAAAATAATGTCTTCAAATAAAAACTACACAGAAGAATTGTGTGAAACTTATTTCTGATATGTGCATTCAGCTTACAGAGTTAAACCATACTATGGATTGCGCAGTTCTGAACACTCTTTCTGTAGAAAATTCAAGTGGACATTCGGAGCGCAAAGAGGGTAATAGTGGAAAAAGGAATGTCTTCAAATATAAACTACACAGAATCATTCTGTGAAACTTCTTTCTGATCTGTGCATTCAGCTAACTGAGTTAAACCATACTTTTGATTGAGCAGATCTGAACACTCTTTCTGTAGAAAATGCAACTGGACATTTGGAGCGCTGAGAGGTTAGTACTGGAAAAAGGAATATATTCAAATATAAACTACACAGAAGCATTCTGTGAAACTTGTTTCTGATCTGAGCATTCAGCTAACAGAGTTAAACCATACTTTTGATTGAGCAGTTTTGAAACACTCTGTCTGTAGAAAATGCAACTGGACATTCGTAGCGCTATGTGGGTAATAGTGGAAAAAAGAATATGTTCAAATATAAACTACACAGAAGCATTGTATGAAACTACTTTCTGTTCTGTGCATTCAACTAACAGAGTTGAACCTTACTTTTGATTGAGCCTTTCTGAAACACTCTTTCTGTAGAAACTGCAATTGGGCATTCTGAGCGCTAAGAGGCCTATACTGGGAAAAATAATATCTTCAAATAAAAACTACACAGAAGCATTGTGTGAAACTTATTTCTGATATATGCATTCAGCTAACAGAGTTAAACCATACTTTGGATTGCGCAGTTCCGAACACTCTTTCTGTAGAACATGCAAGTGGACATTCGGAGCGCTAAGAGTGTAATAGTGGAAAAAGGAATATATTCAAATATAAAATACACAGTAGTATTCTGTGAAACTTCTTTCTGTTCTGTGCATTCAACTAACAGAGTTGAACCTTACTTTTGATTGAGCCGTTCTGAAACACTCTTTCTGTAGAAACTGCAATTGGACATTCTAAGCGCTAAGAGGCCTACATTTTGAAAAAGAATATCTTCAAATAAAAACTACACAGATGCATTCTGTGAAACTTATTTCTGATCTGTAAATTCAGTTAACAGAGCTAAACCATATTTTTGATTGAGCAGTTATGAAACACTCTTTTTGTAGAAAATGCAAGTGGACATTCGGAGCGCTAAGATTGTAATAGAGGAAAAAGGAATATCTCCAATTAAAAACTACACAGAAGCATTCTCTGAAACATATTTCTGTTCTCCGCATTCAACTAACAGAGTTGAGCCTTACTTTTGAAGGAGCAGTTCTGAAACACACTTTGTGTAGAAACTGCCAGTGGATATTCGGAGCGCTAAGTAGGTAATAGTCCAAAAAGGAGTATCTTCAACTAAATACTACACAGAAGCATTCTGTGAAACTCTTTCTGTTCTGTGCATTCAACAAAGAGAGTTGAAACTTACATTTGATTGAGCCGTTCTGAAACACTCTTTCTGTAGAAACTGCAATTGGACATTCTGAGCGCTAAGAGTCCTATATTGGGAAAAATAATATCTTCAAATAAAAACTACACAGAAGCATTGTTTGAAACTTATTTCTGATATGTGCATTCAGCTAACAGAGTTAAACCATACTTTTGATTGCGCAGTTCCGTACACTCTTTCTGTAGAAAATGCAAGTTGACATTAGGAGCGCTAAGAGGGTAATAGTGGAAAAAGGAATATATTCAAATATAAACTACACAGAAGCATTCTGTGAAACTACTTTCTGTTCTGTGCATTCAACTACCAGGGTTGAACCTTTCTTTTGATTGAGCCGTTCTGAAACACTCTTTGTGTAGAAACTGCAATTGGACATTCTGTGCGCTAAGAGGCCTATATTGGGAAAAAGAATATCTACAAATAAAAACTACACAGAAGCATTCTGTGAAACTTCTTTCTGTTCAGTTCATTCAACTAAAAGAGTTGAACTTTGGTTTTGATTGAGCCGTTCTGAAACATTCTTTCTGTAGAAAATGCAAGTGGAGAATCGGAGCGCTAAGTGGGTAATAGTGGAAAAAGGAATGTGTTCAAATATAAACTACACAGAATCATTCTATGAAACTTCTTTGTGATCTGTGCATTCAGCTAACAGAGTTAAACCATACTTTTGATTGAGCAGATCTGAACACTCTTTCTGTAGAAAATGCAACTGGACATTTGGAGCGCTAAGAGGGTAGTAGTGGAAAAAGGAATATATACAAATATAAACTACACAGAAGCATTCTGTGAAACTACTTTCTGATCTGAGCATTCAGCTAACAGAGTTAAACCATATATTGATTGAGCAGTTTTGAAACACTCTGTCTGTAGAAAATGCAACTGGACATTCGTAGAGCTAAGTGGGTAATAGTGGAAAAAAGAATATGTTCAAATACAAACTACACAGAAGCATTGTATGAAACATCTTTCTGTTCTGTACATTCAACTAACAGAGTTGAAACTTAATTTTGATTGAGCCGTTCTGAAACACTCTTTCTGTAGAAACTGCAATTGGACATTCTGAGCGCTAAGAGGCCTATATTGGGAAAAATAATATCTTCAAATAAAAACTACACAGATGCATTGTCAGAAACTTATTTCTGATATGTGCATTCAGCTAACAGAGTTAAACCATACTTTTGATTGCGCAGTTCCGAACACTCTTTCTGTAGAAAATGCAAGTGGACATTCCGAGCGCTAAGAGGGTAATAGTGGAAAAAGGAATATATTCAAATATAAACTACACAGTAGCATTCTGTGAAACTTCTTTCTGTTCTGTGCATTCAACTAACAGAGTTCAACCTTACTTTTGATTGAGCCGTTCTGAAACACTCTTTTTGTAGAAACTGCAATTGGACATGCTAAGCGCTAAGAGGCCTACATTGGGAAAAAGTATATCTTCAAATAAAAACTACACAGATGCATTCTGTGAAACTTATTTCTGATCTGTAAATTCAGTTAACAGAGCTAAACCATATTTTTGATTGAGCAGTTATGAAACACTCTTTTTGTAGAAAATGCAAGTGGACATTCGGAGCGCTAAGAGGGTAATAGTGGAAAAAGGAATATATTCAAATATAAACTACACAGTAGCATTCTGTGAAAATTCTTTCTGTTCTGTGCATTCAACTAACAGAGTTGAACCTTACTTTTGATTGAGCCGTTCTGAAACACTCTTTCTGTAGAAACTGCAATTGGACATGCTAAGCGCTAAGAGGCCTACATTGGGAAAAAGAATATCTTCAAATAAAAACTACACAGATGCATTCTGTGAAACTTATTTCTGATCTGTAAATTCAGTTAACAGAGATAAAGCATATTTTTGATTGAGCAGTTATGAAACACTCTTTTTGCAGAAAATGCAAGTGGAGATTCGGAGCGCTAAGAGGGTAATAGTGGAAAAAGGAATATCTTCAAATATAAACTACACAGAATCATTCGGTGAAACTTCTTTCTGATCTGTGCATTCAGCTAACAGAGTTAAAGCATACCTTTGATTGAGCAGATCTGAACACTCTTTCTGTAGAAAATGCAACTGGACATTTGGAGTGCTAAGAGCTTAGTAGTTTAAAAAGAAATATATTCAAATATAAACTACACAGAAGCATTCTGTGAAACTTCTTTCTGATCTGAGCATTCAGCTAACAGAGTTAAACCATACTTTTGATTGAGCAGTTTTGAAACACTCTGTCTGCAGAAAATGCAACTGGACATTTGGAGCGCTAAGTGGGTAATAGTGGAAAAAAGAATATGTTCAAACATAAACTACACAGAAGCATTGTATGAAACTTCTTTCTGTTCTGTGCATTCAACTAACAGAGTTGAACCTTACTTTTGATTGAGCCGTTCTGAAAAACTCTTTCTGTAGAAAGTGAAATTGGACATTCTGAGCACTCAGAGGCCTATATTGGGAAAAAGAATATCTACAAATAAAAACTACACAGAAGCATTCTGTGAAACTACTTTCTGTTCTGTGCATTCAACTAAGAGAGTTGAAACTTACATTTGATTGAGCCGTTCTGAAACACTCTTTCTGTAGAAAATGCAATTGGACATTCTGAGCGCTAAGAGGCCTATATTGGGAAAAATAATATCTTCAAATAAAAACTACACAGAAGCATTGTGTGAAACTTATCTCTGTTCTGTGCATTCAACTACCAGGGTTGAACGTTACTTTTGATTGAGCCGTTCTGAAACACTCTTTCTGTAGAAACTGCAATAGGACATTCTGAGCGCTAAGAGGCCTATATTGGGAAAAAGAATATCTACAAATAAAAACTACACAGAAGCATTCTGTGAAACTTCTTTCTGTTCAGTTCATTCAACAAAAAGAGTTGAACCGTAGTTTTGATTGAGCCGTTCTGAAACACTCTTTCTGTAGAAAATGCAAGTGGAGATTCGGAGCGCTAAGAGGGTAATAGTGGAAAAAGGAATGTCTTCAAATATAAACTACACAGAATCATTCTATGAAACTTGTTTCTGATCTGTGCATTCAGCTAACAGAGTTAAACCATACTTTTGATTGAGCAGATCTGAACACTCTTTCTGTAGAAAATGCAACTGGACATTTGGAGCGCTAAGAGGGTAGTAGTGGAAAAAGGAATATATTCAAATATAAACTACACAGAAGCATTCTGTGAAACTTCTTTCTGATCTGAGCATTCAGCTAACAGAGTTAAACCATACTTTTGATTGAGCAGTTTTGAAACACTCTGTCTGTAGAAAATGCAACTGGACATTCGTAGCGCTAAGTGGGTAATAGTGGAAAAAAGAATATGTTCAAATATAAACTACACAGAAGCATTGTATGAAACTTCTTTCTGTTCTGTGCATTCAACTAACAGAGTTGAACCTTACTTTTGATTGAGACGTTCTGAAACACTCTTTCTGTAGAAAGTGCAATTGGACATTCTGAGCACTAAGAGGCCTATATTGGGAAAAAGAATATCTACAAATAAAAACTACACAGAAGCATTCTGTGAAACTTCTTTCTGTTCTGTGCATTCAGCAAAGAGAGTTGAACCTTACATTTGATTGAGCCGTTCTGAAACACTCTTTCTGTAGGAAATGCAATTGGACATTCTGAGCGCTAAGAGGCCTACATTGGGAAAAATAATATCTTCAAATAAAAACTACACAGAAGCATTGTGTGAAACTTATTTCTGATATGTTCATTAAGCTAACAGAGTTAAACCATACTTTTGATTGCGCCGTTCTGAACACTCTTTCTGTAGAAAATGCAAGTGGACATTCGGAGCGCTAAGAGGGTAATAGTGGAAAAAGGAATATATTCAAATATAAACTACACAGAAGCATTCTGTGAAACGTCTATCTGATCTGAGCATTCAGCTAACAGAGTTAAACCATACTTTTGATTGAGCAGTTTTGAAAAACTCTGTCTGTACAAAATGCAACTGGACATTCGTAGCGCTAAGTGGGCAATAGTGGAAAAAAGAATATGTTCAAATATAAACTACACAGAAGCATTGTATGAAACTTCTTTCTGTTCTGTGCATTCAACTAACAGAGTTGAACCTTACTTTTGATTGAGCCTTTCTGAAACACTCTTTCTGTAGAAACTGCAATTGGACATTCTGAGCGCTAAGAGGCCTATATTGGGAAAAATAATATCTTCAAATAAAAACTACACAGAAGCATTCTGTGAAACTTATTTCTGATATGTGCATTCAGCTAACAGAGTTAAACCATACTTTTGATTGTGCAGTTCCGAACACTCTTTCCGTAGAAAAGGCAAGTGGACATTCGGAGCGCTAAGAGGGTAATAGTGGAAAAAGGAATATATTCAAATATAAACTACACAGTAGCATTCTGTGAAACTTCTTTCTGTTCTGTGCATTCAACTAACAGAGTTGAACCTTACTTTTGATTGAGCCGTTCTGAAACACTCTTTCTGTAGAAACTGCAATTGGACAAGCTAAGCGCTAAGAGGCCTACATTGGGAAAAAGACTATCTTCAAATAAAAACTACACAGATGCATTCTGTGAAACTTATTTCTGATCTGTAAATTCAGTTAACAGAGCTAAACCATATTTTTGATTGAGCAGTTATGAAACACTCTTTTTGTAGAAAATGCAAGTGGACATTCGGAGCGCTAAGATTGTAATAGAGGAAAAAGAAATATCTCCAATTAAAAACTACACAGAAGCATTCTCTGAAACACCTTTCTATTCTCCGCATTCAACTAACAGAGTTGAGCCTTACTTTTGAAGGAGCAGTTCTGAAACACGCTTTGTGTAGAAACTGCCAGTGGATATTCGGAGCGCTAAGTGGGTAATAGTCCAAAAAGGAGTATCTTCAACTAAATACTACACAGAAGCATTCTGTGAAACTTCTTTCTGTTCTGTGCATTCAACTAAGAGAGTTGAACCTTATATTTGATTGAGCCGTTCTGAAACACTCTTTCTGTAGAAACTGCAATTGGACATTCTGAGCGCTAAGGGGCCTATATTGGGAAAAATAATATCTTCAAATAAAAACTACACAGAAGCATTGTTTGAAACTTATTTCTGATATGTGCATTCAGCTAACAGAGTTAAACCATACTTTTGATTGCGCAGTTCATAACACTCTTTCTGTAGAAAATGCAAGTGGACATTCGGAGCGCTAAGAGGGTAATAGTGGAAAAAGGAATATATTCAAATATAAACTACACAGAAGCATTCTGTGAAACTTCTTTCTGTTCTGTGCATTCAACTACCAGCGTTGAACGTTACTTTTGATTGAGCCGTTCTGAAACACTCTTTCTGTAGAAACTGCAATTGGACATTCTGAGCGCTAAGAGACCTATATTGGGAAAAATAATGTCTACAAATAAAAACTACACAGAAGTATTCTGTGAAACTACTTTCTGTTCTGTTCATTCAACTAAAAGAGTTGAACCTTAGTTTTGATTGAGCCGTTCTGAAACACTCTTTCTGTAGAAAATGCAAGTGGAGATTCGGAGCGCTAAGAGGGTAATAGTGGAAAAAGGAATGTCTTCAAATATAAACTTCACAGATTCATTCTGTGAAACTTCTTTCTGATCTGTGCATTCAGCTCACAGAGTTAAACCATACTTTTGATTGAGCAGATCTGAACACTCTTTCTGTAGAAAATGACACTGGACATTTGGAGCGCTAAGAGGGTAGTAGTGGAAAAAGGAATATATTCAAATATAAACTACACAGAAGCATTCTGTTAAACTTCTTTCTGATCTGAGCATTCAGCTAACAGAGTTAAACCATACTTTTGATTGAGCAGTTTTGAAACACTCTGTCTGTAGAAAATGCAACTGGACATTCGTAGCGCTAAGTGGGTAATAGTGGAAAAAAGAATATGTTCAAATATAAACTACACAGAAGCATTGTATGAAACTTCTTTCTGTTCTGTGCATTCAACTAACAGAGTTGAACCTTACTTTTGATTGAGCTTTTCTGAAACACTCTTTCTGTAGAAACTGCAATTGGACATTCTGAGCGCTAAGAGGCCTCTATTGGGAAAAATAATATCTTCAAATAAAAACTACACAGAAGCATTGTGTGAAACTTATTTCTGATATGTTCATTAAGCTAACAGAGTTAAACCATACTTTTGATTGCGCAGTTCTGAACACTCTTTCTGTAGAAAATGCAAGTGGACATTCGGAGCGCTAAGAGGGTAATAGTGGAAAAAGGAATATATTCAAATATAAACTACACAGTAGCATTCTGTGAAAATTCTTTCTGTTCTGTGCATTCAACTAACAGAGTTGAACCTTACTTTTGATTGAGCCGTTCTGAAACACTCTTTCTGTAGAAACTGCAATTGGACATGCTAAGCGCTAAGAGGCCTACATTGGGAAAAAGAATATCTTCAAATAAAAACTACACAGATGCATTCTGTGAAACTTATTTCTGATCTGTAAATTCAGTTAACAGAGATAAAACATATTTTTGATTGAGCAGTTATGAAACACTCTTTTTGTAGAAAATGCAAGTGGAGATTCGGAGCGCTAAGAGGGTAATAGTGGAAAAAGGAATGTCTTCAAATATAAACTACACAGAATCATTCGGTGAAACTTTTTTCTGGTCTGTGCATTCAGCTAACAGAGTTAAACCATACTTTTGATTGAGCAGATCTGAACACTCTTTCTGTAGAAAATTCAACTGGACATTTGGAGCGCTAAGAGCGTAGTAGTGGAAAAAGGAATATATTCAAATATAAACTACACAGAAGCATTCTGTGAAACTTCTTTCTGATCTGAGCATTCAGCTAACAGAGTTAAACCATACTTTTGATTGAGCAGTTTTGAAACACTCTGTCTGTAGAAAATGCAACTGGACATTCGTAGCGCTAAGTGGGTAATAGTGGAAAAAAGTATATGTTCAAATATAAACTACACAGAAGCATTGTATGAAACTTCTTTCTGTTCTGTGCATTCAACTAACAGAGTTGAACCTTACTTTTGATTGAGCCGTTCTGAAACACTCTTTCTGTAGAAAATGCAATTGGACATTCTGAGGGCTAGGAGGCCTATATTGGGAAAAAGAATGTCTACAAATAAAAACTACACAGAAGAATTGTGTGAAACTTCTTTCTGTTCTGTTTGTTCAACTAAAAGTGTTGAAACTTAGTTTTGATTGAGCCGTTCTGAAACACAATTTCTGTAGAAAATGCAAGTGGAGATTCGGAGCGCTAAGAGGGTAATAGTGGAAAAAGGAATGTCTCCAAATATAAACTACACAGAATCATTCGGTGAAACTTCTTTCTGATCTGTGCATTCAGCTAACAGAGTTAAACCATACTTTTGATTGAGCAGATCTGAACACTCTTTCTGTAGAAAATGCAACTGGACATTTGGAGCGCTAAGAGAGTACTAGTGGAAAAAGGAATATATTCAAATATAAACTACACAGAAGCATTCTGTGAAACTTCTTTCTGATCTGAGCATTCAGCTAACAGAGTTAAACCATACTTTTGATTGAGCAGTTTTGAAACACTCTGTCTGTAGAAAATGCAACTGGACATTCGTAGCACTAAGTGGCTAATAGTGGAAAAAAGAATATGTTCAAATATAAACTACACAGAAGCATTGTATGAAACTTCTTTCTGTTCTGTGCATTCAACTAACAGAGTTGAACCTTACTTTTGATTGAGCCTTTCTGAAACACTCTTTCTGTAGAAACTGCAATTGGACATTCTGAGCGCTAAGAGGCCTCTATTGGGAAAAATAATATCTTCAAATAAAAACTACACAGAAGCATTGTGTGAAACTGATTTCTGATATGTTCATTAAGCAAACAGAGTTAAACCATACTTTTGATTGCGCAGTTGTGAACACACTTTCTGTAGAAAATGCAAGTGGACATTCGGAGCGCTAAGAGGGTAATAGTGGAAAAAGGAATATATTCAAATATAAACTACACAGTAGCATTCTGTGAAAATTCTTTCTGTTCTGTGCATTCAACTAACAGAGTTGAACCTTACTTTTGATTCAGCCGTTCTGAAACACTCTTTCTGTAGAAACTGCAATTGGACATGCTAAGCGCTAAGAGGCCTACATTGGGAAAAAGAATATCTTCAAATAAAAACTACACAGATGCATTCTGTGAAACTTATTTCTGATCTGTAAATTCAGTTAACAGAGATAAAGCATATTTTTGATTGAGCACTTATGAAACACTCTTTTTGTAGAAAATGCAAGTGGAGATTCGGAGCGCTAAGAGGGTAATAGTGGAAAAAGGAATGTCTTCAAATATAAACTACACAAAATCATTCGGTGAAACTTCTTTCTGATCTGTGCATTCAGCTAACAGAGTTAAACCATACTTTTAATTGAGCACATCTGAACACTCTTTCTGTAGAAAATTCAACTGGACATTTGGAGCGCTAAGAGCGTAGTAGTGGAAAAAGGAATACATTCAAATATAAACTACACAGAAGCATTCTGTGAAACTTCTTTCTGATCTGAGCATTCAGCTAACAGAGTTAAACCATACTTTTGATTGAGCAGTTTTGAAACACTCTGTCTGTAGAAAATGCAACTGGATATTCGTAGCGCTAAGTGGGTAATAGTGGAAAAAAGAATATGTTCAAATATAAACTACACAGAAGCATTGTATGAAACTTCTTTCTGTTCTGTGCATTCAACTAACAGAGTTGAACCTTACTTTTGATTGAGCCGTTCTGAAACACTCTTTCTGTACAAACTGCAATTGGACATTCTGAGCGCTAAGAGGCCTATATTGGGAAAAAGAATGTCTACAAATAAAAACTACACAGAAGAATTGTGTGAAACTTCTTTCTGTTCTGTTTGTTCAACTAAAAGAGTTGAACCATAGTTTTGATTGAGCCGTTCTGAAACACTCTTTCTGTAGAAAATGCAAGTGGAGATTCGGAGCGCTAAGAGGGTAATAGTGGAAAAAGGAATGTCTCCAAATATAAACTACACAGAATCATTCGGTGAAACTTCTTTCTGATCTGTGCATTCAGCTAACAGAGTTAAACCATACTTTTGATTGAGCAGATCTGAACACTCTTTCTGTAGAAAATGCAACTGGACATTTGGAGAGCTAAGAGAGTACTAGTGGAAAAATGAATATATTCAAATATAAACTACACAGAAGCATTCTGTGAAACTTCTTTCTGATCTGAGCATTCAGCTAACAGAGTTAAACCATACTTTTGATTGAGCAGTTTTGAAACACTCTGTCTGTAGAAAATGCAACTGGACATTCGTAGCACTAAGTGGCTAATAGTGGAAAAAAGAATATGTTCAAATATAAACTACACAGAAGCATTGTATGAAACTTCTTTCTGTTCTGTGCATTCAACTAACAGAGTTGAACCTTACTTTTGATTGAGCCTTTCTGAAACACTCTTTCTGTAGAAACTGCAATTGGACATTCTGAGCGCTAAGAGGCCTCTATTGGGAAAAATAATAACTTCAAATAAAAACTACACAGAAGCATTGTGTGAAACTTATTTCTGATATGTTCATTAAGCTAACAGAGTTAAACCATAATTTTGATTGCGCAGTTCTGAACACTCTTTCTGTAGAAAATGCAAGTGGACATTCGGAGCGCTAAGAGGGTAATAGTGGAAAAAGGAATATATTCAAATATAAACTACACATTAGCATTCTGTGAAAATTCTTTCTGTTCTGTGCATTCAACTAACAGAGTTGAACCTTCCTTTTGATTCAGCCGTTCTGAAACACTCTTTCTGTAGAAACTGCAATTGGACATGCTAAGCACTAAGAGGCCTACATTGGGAAAAAGAATATCTTCAAATAAAAACTACACAGATGCATTCTGTGAAACTTATTTCTGATCTGTAAATTCAGTTAACAGAGATAAAGCATATTTTTGATTGAGCAGTTATGAAACACTCTTTTTGCAGAAAATGCAAGTGGAGATTCGGAGCGCTAAGAGGGTAATAGTGGAAAAAGGAATGTCTTCAAATATAAACTACACAGAATCATCCGGTGAAATTTCTTTCTGATCTGTGCATTCAGCTAACAGAGTTAAAGCATACCTTTGATTGAGCAGATCTGAACACTCTTTCTGTAGAAAATGCAACTGCACATTTCGAGTGCTAAGAGCTTAGTAGTTTAAAAAGGAATATATTCAAATATAAACTACACAGAAGCATTCTGTGAAACTTCTTTCTGATCTGAGCATTCAGCTAACAGAGTTAAACCATACTTTTGATTGAGCAGATTTGAAACACTCTGTCTGCAGAAAATGCAACTGGACATTTGGAGCGCGAAGCGGGTAATAGTGGAAAAAAGGATATGTTCAAATATAAACTACACAGAAGCATTGTATGAAACTTCTTTCTGTTCTGTGCATTCAACTAACAGAGTTGAACCTTACTTTTGATTGAGCCGTTCTGAAGCACTCTTTCTGTAGAAAGTGCAATTGGACATTCTGAGCACTAAGAGGCCTATATTGGGAAAAAGAATATCTACAAATAAATACTACACAGAAGCATTCTGTGAAACTTCTTTCTGTTCTGTGCATTCAACTAAGAGTGTTGAACCTTACATTTGATTGAGCCGTTCTGAAACACTCTTTCTGTAGAAAATGCAATTGGACATTCTGAGCGCTAAGAGGCCTATATTGGGAAAAATAATATCTTCAAATAAAAACTACACAGAAGCATTGTGTGAAACTTATTTCTGATATATTCATTAAGCTAACAGAGTTAAACCATACTTTTGATTGCACAGTTCTGAACACTCTTTCTGTAGAAAATGCAAGTGGACATTCGGAGCGCTAAGAGGGTAATAGTGGAAAAAGGAATATATTCAAATATAAACTACACAGTAGCATTCTGTGAAAATTCTTTCTGTTCTGTGCATTCAACTAACAGTGTTGAACCTTACTTTTGATTGAGCCGTTCTGAAACACTCTTTCTGTAGAAACTGCAATTGGACATGCTAAGCGCTAAGAGGCCTACATTGGGAAAAAGAATATCTTCAAATAAAAACTACACCGATGCATTCTGTGAAACTTATTTTTGATCTGTAAATTCAGTTAACAGAGATAAAACATATTTTTGATAGAGCAGTTATGAAACACTCTTTTTGTAGAAAATGCAAGTGGAGATTCGGTGCGCTAAGAGGGTAATAGTGGAAAAAGAAATGTCTTCAAATATAAACTACACGGAATCATTCGGTGAAACTACTTTCTGATCTGTGCATTCAGCTAACAGAGTTAAACCATACTTTTGATTGAGCAGATCTGAACACTCTTTCTGTAGAAAATGCAACTGGACATTTGGAGCGCTAAGAGCGTAGTAGTCGAAAAAGGAATATATTCAAATATAAACTACACAGAAGCATTCTGTGAAACTTCTTTCTGATCTGAGCATTCAGCTAACAGAGTTAAACCATACTTTTGATTGAGCAGTTTTGAAACACTCTGTCTGTAGAAAATGCAACTGGACATTCGTAGCGCTAAGTGGGTAATAGTGGAAAAAAGAATATGTTCAAATATAAACTACACAGAAGCATTGTATGAAACTTCTTTCTGTTCTGTGCATTCAACTAACAGAGTTGAACCTTACTTTTGATTGAGCCGTTCTGAAACACTCTTTCTGTAGAAACTGCAATTGGACATTCTGAGCGCTAGGAGGCCTATATTGGGAAAAAGAATGTCTACAAATAAAAACTACACAGAAGAATTGTGTGAAACTACTTTCTGTTCTGTTTGTTCAACTAAAAGAGTTGAACCTTAGTTTTGATTGAGCCGTTCTGAAACACTCTTTCTGTAGAAAATGCAAGTGGAGATTCGGAGCGCTAAGAGGGTAATAGTGGAAAAAGGAATGTCTCCAAATATAAACTACACAGAATTATTCTGTGAAACTTCTTTCTGATCTGTGCATTCAGCTAACAGAGTTAAACCATATTTTTGATTGAGCAGATCTCAACACTCTTTCTGTAGAAAATGCAACTGGACATTTGGAGCGCTAAGAGAGTAGTAGTGGAAAAAGGAATATATTCAAATATAAACTACACAGAAACATTCTGTGAAACTTCTTTCTGATCTGAGAATTCAGCTAACAGAGTTAAACCATACTTTTGATTGAGCAGTTTTGAAACACTCTGTCTGTAGAAAATGCAACTGGACATTCGTAGCGCTAAGTGGGTAATAGTGGAAAAAAGAATACGTTCAAATATAAACTACACAGAAACATTGTATGAAACTTCTTTCTGTTCTGTGCATTCAACTAACAGAGTTGAACTTACGTTTGATTGAGCCTTTCTGAAACACTCTTTCTGTAGAAACTGCAATTGGAAATTCTGAGCGCTAAGAGGCCTATATTGGGAAAAATAATATCTTCAAATAAAAACTACACAGAAGCATTGTGTGAAACTTATTTCTGATATGTTCATTAAGCTAACAGAGTTAAACCATACTTTTGATTGCACAGTTCTGAACACTCTTTCTGTAGAAAATGCAAGTGGACATTCGGAGCGCTAAGAGGGTAATAGTAGAAAAAGGAATATATTCAAATATAAACTACACAGTAGCATTCTGTGAAAATTCTTTCTGTTCTGTGCATTCAACTAACAGAGTTGAACCTTACTTTTGATTGAGCCGTTCTGAAACACTCTTTCTGTAGAAACTGCAATTGGACATGCTAAGCGCTAAGAGTCCTACATTGGGAAAAAGGACATCTTCAAATAAAAACTACACAGATGCATTCTGTGAAACTTATTTCTGATCTGTAAATTCAGTTAACAGAGATAAAACATATTTTTGATTGAGCAGTTATGAAACCCTCCTTTTGTAGAAAATGCAAGTGGAGATTCGGAGCGCTAAGAGGGTAAGAGTGGAAAAAGGAATGTCTTCCAATATAAACTACACAGAATCATTCGGTGAAACTTCTTTCTGATCTGTGCATTCAGCTAACAGAGTTAAACCATACTTTTGATTGAGCAGATCAGAACACTCTTTCTGTAGAAAATGCAACTGGACATTTGGAGCGCTAAGAGCGTAGTAGTGGAAAAAGGAATATATTCAAATATAAACAACACAGAAGCATTCTGTGAAACTTCTTTCTGATCTGAGCATTCAGCTAACAGAGTTAAACCATACTTTTGATTGAGCAGTTTTGAAACACTCTGTCTGTAGAAAATGCAACTGGACATTCGTAACGCTAAGTGGGTATAGTGGAAAAAAGAATATGTTCAAATATAAACTACACAGAAGCATTGTATGAAACTTCTTTCTGTTCTGTGCATTCAACTAACAGAGTTGAACCTTACTTTTGATTGAGCCGTTCTGAAACACTCTTTCTGTAGAAACTGCAATTGGACATTCTGAGCGCTAGGAGGCCTATATTGGGAAAAAGAATGTCTACAAATAAAAACTACACAGAAGAATTGTGTGAAACTTCGTTCTGTTCTGTTTGTTCAACTAAAAGAGTTGAACCTTAGTTTTGATTGAGCCGTTCTGTAACACTCTTTCTGTAGAAAATGCAAGTGGAGATTCGGAGCGCTAAGAGGGTAATAGTGGAAAAAGGAATGTCTCCAAATATAAACTACACAGAATCATTCTGTGAAACTTCTTTCTGATCTGTGCATTCAGCTAACAGAGTTAAACCATACTTTTGATTGAGCAGATCTGAACACTCTTTCTGTAGAAAATGCAACTGGACATTTGGAGCGCTAAGGGAGTACTAGTGGAAAAAGGAATATATTCAAATATAAACTACACAGAACCATTCTGTGAAACTTCTTTCTGAACTGAGCATTCAGCTAACAGAGTTAAACCATACTTTTGATTGAGCAGTTTTGAAACACTCTGTCTGTAGAAAATTCAACTGGACATTCGTAGCGCTAAGTGGGTAATAGTGGAAAAAAGAATATGTTCAAATATAAACTACACAGAAGCATTGTATGAAACTTCTTTCTGTTCTGTGCATTCAACTAACAGGGTTGAACCTTAATTTTGATTGAGCCGTTCTGAAACACTCTTTCTGTAGAAACTGCAATTGGACATTTTGAGCGCTAGGAGGCCTATATTGGGAAAAAGAATGTCTACAAATAAAAACTACACAGAAGAATTGTGTGAAACTTCTTTCTGTTCTGTTTGTTCAACTAAAAGAGTTGAACCTTAGTTTTGATTGAGCCGTTCTGAAACACTCTTTCTGTAGAAAATGCAAGTGGAGATTCGGAGCGCTAAGAGGGTAATAGTGGAAAAAGGAATGTCTCCAAATATAAACTACACAGAATCATTCTGTGAAACTTCTTTCTGATCTGTGCATTCAGCTAACAGAGTTAAACCATACTTTTGATTGAGCAGATCTGAACACTCTTTCTGTAGAAAATGCAACTGGACATTCGGATCGCTAAGAGAGTAGTAGTGGAAAAAGGAATATATTCAAATATAAACTACACAGAAGCATTCTGTGAAACTTTTTTCTGATCTGAGCATTCAGCTAACAGTGTTAAACCATACTTTTGATTGAGCAGTTTTGAAACACTCTGTCTGTAGAAAATTCAACTGGACATTCGTAGCGCTAAGTGGGTAATAGTGGAAAAAAGAATATGTTCAAATATAAACTACACAAAAGCATTGTATGAAACTTCTTTCTGTTCTGTGCATTCAACTAACAGAGTTGAACCTTACTTTTGATTGAGCCGTTCTGAAACACTCTTTCTGTAGACACTGCAATTGGACATTTTGAGCGCTAGGAGGCTTATATTGGGAAAAAGAATGTCTACAAATAAAAACTACACATCAGAATTGTGTGAAACTTCTTTCTGTTCTGTTTGTTCAACTAAAAGAGTTGAACCTTAGTTTTGATTGAGCCGTTCTGAAACACTCTTTCTGTAGAAAATGCAAGTGGAGATTCGGAGCGCTAAGAGGGTAATAGTGGAAAAAGGAATGTCTCCAAATATAAACTACACAGAATCATTCTGTGAAACTTCTTTCTGATCTGTGCATTCAGCTAACAGAGTTAAACCATACTTTTGATTGAGCAGATCTGAACACTCTTTCTGTAGAAAATGCAACTGGACATTTGGAGCGCTAAGAGAGTACTAGTGGAAAAAGGAATATATTCAAATATAAACTACACAGAAGCATTCTGTGAAACTTCATTCTGATCTGAGCATTCAGCTAACAGAATTAAACCATACTTTTCATTGAGCAGTTTTGAAACACTCTGTCTGTAGAAAATGCAACTGGACATTCGTAGCGCTAAGTGGGTAATAGTGGAAAAAAGAATATGTTCAAATATAAACTACACAGAAGCATTGTATGGAACTTCTTTCTGTTCTGTGCATTCAACTAACAGAGTTGTACCTTACTTTTGATTGAGCCTTTCTGAAACACTCTTTCTGTAGAAACTGCAATTGGACATTTTGAGCGCTAAGAGGCCTATATTGGGAAAAATAATATCTTCAAATAAAAACTACACAGAAGCATTGTGTGAAACTTATTTCTGATATGTTCATTAAGCTAACAGAGTTAAACCATACTTTTGATTGCGCAGTTCTGAACACTCTTTCTGTAGAAAATGCAAGTGGACATTCGGAGCGCTAAGGGGGTAATAGTGGAAAAAGGAATATATTCAAATATAAACTACACAGTAGCATTCTCTGAAAATTCTTTCTGTTCTGTGCATTCAACTAACAGAGTTGAACCTTACTTTTGATTGAGCCGTTCTGAAACACTCTTTCTGTAGAAACTGCAATTGGACATTCTGAGCGCTAGGAGGCCTATATTGGGAAAAAGAATGTCTACAAATAAAAACTACACAGAAGAATTGTGTGAAACTACTTTCTGTTCTGTTTGTTCAACTAAAAGAGTTGAACCTTAGTTTTGATTGAGCCGTTCTGAAACACTCTTTCTGTAGAAAATGCAAGTGGAGATTCGGAGCGCTAAGAGGGTAATAGTGGAAAAAGGAATGTCTCCAAATATAAACTACACAGAATCATTCTGTGAAACTTCTTTCTGATCTGTGCATTCAGCTAACAGAGTTAAACCATACTTTTGATTGAGCAGATCTGAACACTCTTTCTGTAGAAAATGCAACTGGACATTTGGAGCGCTAAGAGAGTACTAGTGGAAAAAGGAATATATTCAAATATAAACTACACAGAAGCATTCTGTGAAACTTCTTTCTGATCTGAGCATTCAGCTAACAGAGTTAAACCATACTTTTGATTGAGCAGTTTTGAAACACTCTGTCTGTAGAAAATAAAACTGGACATTCGTAGCGCTAAGTGGGTAATAGTGGAAAAAAGAATATGTTCAAATATAAACTACACAGAAGCATTGTATGAAACTTCTTTCTGTTCTGTGCATTCAATTAACAGAGTTGAACTTTACTTTTGATTGAGCCTTTCTGAAACACTCTTTCTGTAGAAACTGCAATTGGACATTCTGAGCGCTAAGAGGCCTATATTGGGAAAAATAATATCTTCAAATAAAAACTACACAGAAGCATTGTGTGAAACTTATTTCTGATATGTTCATTAAGCTAACAGAGTTAAACCATACTTTTGATTGCGCAGTTCTTAACACTCTTTCTGTAGAAAATGCAAGTGGACATTTGGAGCGCTAAGAGGGTAATAGTGGAAAAAGGAATATATTCAAATATAAACTACACAGTAGCATTCTGTGAAAATTCTTTCTGTTCTGTGCATTCAACTAACAGAGTTGAACCTTACTTTTGATTGAGCCGTTCTGAAACACTCTTTCTGTAGAAACTGCAATTGGACACGCTAAGCGCTAAGAGGCCTACATTGGGAAAAAGAATATCTTCAAATAAAAACTACACCGATGCATTCTGTGAGACTTATTTCTGATCTGTAAATTCAGTTAACAGAGATAAAACATATTTTTGATTGAGCAGTTATGAAACACTCTTTTTGTAGAAAATGCAAGTGGAGATTCGGAGCGCTAAGAGGGTAATAGTGGAAAAAGGAATGTCTTCAAATATAAACTACACGGAATCATTCGGTGAAACTACTTTCTGATCTGTGCATTCAGCTAACAGAGTTAAACCATACTTTTGATTGAGCAGATCTGAACACTCTTTCTGTAGAAAATGCAACTGGACATTTGGAGCGCTAAGAGCGTAGTAGTGGAAAAAGGAATATATTCAAATATAAACTTCACAGAAGCATTCTGTGAAACTTCTTTCTGATCTGAGCATTCAGCTAACAGAGTTAAACCATACATTTGATTGAGCAGTTTTGAAACACTCTGTCTGTAGGAAATGCAACTGGACATTCGTAGCGCTAAGTGGGTAATAGTGGAAAAAAGAATATGTTCAAATATAAACTACACAGAAGCATTGTATGAAACTTCTTTCTGTTCTGTGCATTCAACTAACAGAGTTGAACCTTACTTTTGATTGAGCCGTTCTGAAACACTCTTTCTGTAGAAACTGCAATTGGACATTCTGAGCGCTAAGAGGACTTTATAGAAAAAAATAATATCTTCAAATAAAAACTACACAGAAGCATTGTGTGAAACTTATTTCTGATATGTTCATTAAGCTCACAGAGTTAAACCATACTTTTGATTGCGCAGTTCTGAACACTCTTTCTGTAGAAAATGCAAGTGGACATTCGGAGCGCTAAGAGGGTAATAGTGGAAAAAGTAATATATTCAAATATAAACTACACAGTAGCATTCTGTAAAAATTCTTTCTGTTCTGTGCATTCAACTAACAGAGTTGAACTTTACTTTTGATTCAGCCGTTCTGAAACACTCTTTCTGTAGTAACTGCAATTGGACATGCTAAGCGCTAAGAGGCCTACATTGGGAAAAAAATATCTTCAAATAAAAACTACACCGATGCATTCTGTGAAACTTATTTCTGATCTGTAAATTCAGTTAACAGAGATAAAACATATTTTTGATTGAGCAGTTATGAAACACTCTTTTTGTAGAAAATGCAAGTGGAGATTCGGAGCGCTAAGAGGGTAATAGTGGAAAAAGGAATGTCTTCAAATATAAACTACACGGAATCATTTGGTGAAACTACTTTCTGATCTGTGCATTCAGCTAACAGAGTTAAACCATACTTTTGATTGAGCAGATCTGAACACTCTTTCTGTAGAAAATGCAACTGGACATTTGGAGCGCTAAGAGCGTAGTAGTGGAAAAAGGAATATATTCAAATATAAACTACACAGAAGCATTCTGTGAAACTTCTTTCTGATCTGAGCATTCAGCTAACAGAGTTAAACCATACTTTTGATTGCGCAGTTCTGAACACTCTTTCTGTAGAAAATGCAAGTGGACATTCGGAGCGCTAAGAGGGTAATAGTGGAAAAAGGAATATATTCAAATATAAACTACACAGTAGCATTCTCTGAAAATTATTTCTGTTCTGTGCATTCAACTAACAGAGTTGAACTTTACTTTTGATTGAGCCGTTCTGAAACACTCTTTCTGTAGAAACTGCAATTGGACATTCTGAGCGCTAGGAGGCCTATATTGGGAAAAAGAATGTCTACAAATAAAAACTACACAGAAGAATTGTGTGAAACTACTTTCTGTTCTGTTTGTTCAACTAAAAGAGTTGAACCTTAGTTTTGATTGAGCCGTTCTGAAACACTCTTTCTGTAGAAAATGCAAGTGGAGATTCGGAGCGCTAAGAGGGTAATAGTGGAAAAAGGAATGTCTCCAAATATAAACTACACAGAATCATTCTGTGCAACTTCTTTCTGATCTGTGCATTCAGCTAACAGAGTTAAACCATACTTTTGATTGAGCAGATCTGAACACTCTTTCTGTAGAAAATGCAACTGGACATTTGGAGCACTAAGAGAGTACTAGTGGAAAAAGGAATATATTCAAATATAAACTACACAGAAGCATTCTGTGAAACTTCTTTCTGATCTGAGCATTCAGCTAACAGAGTTAAACCATACTTTTGATTGAGCAGTTTTGAAACACTCTGTCTGTAGAAAATGCAACTGGACATTCGTAGCGCTAACTGGGTAATAGTGGAAAAAAGAATATGTTCAAATATAAACTACACAGAAGCATTGTATGAAACTTCTTTCTGTTCTGTGCATTCAACTAACAGAGCTGAACCTTACTTTTGATTGAGCCTTTCTGAAACACTCTTTCTGTAGAAACTGCAATTGGACATTCTGAGCGCTAAGAGGACTTTATAGAAAAAAATAATATCTTCAAATAAAAACTACACAGAAGCATTGTGTGAAACTTATTTCTGATATGTTCATTAAGCTCACAGAGTTAAACCATACTTTTGATTGCGCAGTTCTGAACACTCTTTCTGTAGAAAATGCAAGTGGACATTCGGAGCGCTAAGAGGGTAATAGTGGAAAAAGGAATATATTCAAATATAAACTACACAGTAGCATTCTGTAAAAATTCTTTCTGTTCTGTGCATTCAACTAACAGAGTTGAACCTTACTTTTGATTCAGCCGTTCTGAAACACTCTTTCTGTAGTAACTGCAATTGGACATGCTAAGCGCTAAGAGGCCTACATTGGGAAAAAGAATATCTTCAAATAAAAACTACACCGATGCATTCTGTGAAACTTATTTCTGATCTGTAAATTCAGTTAACAGAGATAAAACATATTTTTGATTGAGCAGTTATGAAACACTCTTTTTGTAGAAAATGCAAGTGGAGATTCGGAGCGCTAAGAGGGTAATAGTGGAAAAAGGAATGTCTTCAAATATAAACTACACGGAATCATTCGGTGAAACTACTTTCTGATCTGTGCATTCAGCTAACAGAGTTAAACCATACTTTTGATTGAGCAGATCTGAACACTCTTTCTGTAGAAAATGCAACTGGACATTTGGAGCGCTAAGAGCGTAGTAGTGGAAAAAGGAATATATTCAAATATAAACTACACAGAAGCATTCTGTGAAACTTCTTTCTGATCTGAGCATTCAGCTAACAGAGTTAAACCATACTTTTGATTGCGCAGTTCTGAACACTCTTTCTGTAGAAAATGCAAGTGGACATTCGGAGCGCTAAGAGGGTAATAGTGGAAAAAGGAATATATTCAAATATAAACTACACAGTAGCATTCTCTGAAAATTCTTTCTGTTCTGTGCATTCAACTAACAGAGTTGAACTTTACTTTTGATTGAGCCGTTCTGAAACACTCTTTCTGTAGAAACTGCAATTGGACATTCTGAGCGCTAGGAGGCCTATATTGGGAAAAAGAATGTCTACAAATAAAAACTACACAGAAGAATTGTGTGAAACTACTTTCTGTTCTGTTTGTTCAACTAAAAGAGTTGAACCTTAGTTTTGATTGAGCCGTTCTGAAACACTCTTTCTGTAGAAAATGCAAGTGGAGATTCGGAGCGCTAAGAGGGTAATAGTGGAAAAAGGAATGTCTCCAAATATAAACTACACAGAATCATTCTGTGAAACTTCTTTCTGATCTGTGCATTCAGCTAACAGAGTTAAACCATACTTTTGATTGAGCAGATCTGAACACTCTTTCTGTAGAAAATGCAACTGGACATTTGGAGCGCTAAGAGAGTACTAGTGGAAAAAGGAATATATTCAAATATAAACTACACAGAAGCATTCTGTGAAACTTCTTTCTGATGTGAGCATTCAGCTAACAGAGTTAAACCATACATTTGATTGAGCAGTTTTGAAACACTCTGTCTGTAGAAAATGCAACTGGACATTCGTAGCGCTAAGTGGGTAATAGTGGTAAAAAGAATATGTTCAAATATAAACTACACAGAAGCATTGTATGAAACTACTTTCTGTTCTGTGCATTCAATTAACAGAGTTGAACTTTACTTTTGATTGAGCCTTCCTGAAACACTCTTTCTGTAGAAACTGCAATTGGACATTCTGAGCGCTAAGAGGCCTATATTGGGAAAAATAATATCTTCAAATAAAAACTACACAGAAGCATTGTGTGAAACTTATTTCTGATATGTTCATTAAGCTAACAGAGTTAAACCATACTTTTGATTGCGCAGTTCTTAACACTCTTTCTGTAGAAAATGCAAGTGGACATTTGGAGCGCTAAGAGGGTAATAGTGGAAAAAGGAATATATTCAAATATAAACTACACAGTAGCATTCTGTGAAAATCCTTTCTGTTCTGTGCATTCAACTAACAGAGTTGAACCTTACTTTTGATTGAGCCGTTCTGAAACACTCTTTCTGTAGAAACTGCAATTGGACATGCTAAGCGCTAAGAGGCCTACATTGGGAAAAAGAATATCTTCAAATAAAAACTACACCGATGCATTCTGTGAAACTTATTTCTGATCTGTAAATTCAGTTAACAGAGATAAAACATATTTTTGATTGAGCAGTTATGAAACACTCTTTTTGTAGAAAATGCAAGTGGAGATTCGGAGCGCTAAGAGGGTAATAGTGGAAAAAGGAATGTCTTCAAATATAAACTACACGGAATCATTCGGTGAAACTACTTTCTGATCTGTGCATTCAGCTAACAGAGTTAAACCATACTTTTGATTGAGCAGATCTGAACACTCTTTCTGTAGAAAATGCAACTGGACATTTGGAGCGCTAAGAGCGTAGTAGTGGAAAAAGGAATATATTCAAATATAAACTACACAGAAGCATTCTGTGAAACTTCTTTCTGATCTGAGCATTCAGCTAACAGAGTTAAACCATACATTTGATTGAGCAGTTTTGAAACACTCTGTCTGTAGAAAATGCAACTGGACATTCGTAGCGCTAAGTGGGTAATAGTGGAAAAAAGAATATGTTCAAATATAAACTACACAGAAGCATTGTATGAAACTTCTTTCTGTTCTGTGCATTCAACTAACAGAGTTGAACCTTACTTTTGATTGAGCCGTTCTGAAACACTCTTTCTGTAGAAACTGCAATTGGACATTCTGAGCGCTAGGAGGCCTATATTGGGAAAAAGAATGTCTACAAATAAAAACTACACAGAAGAATTGTGTGAAACTACTTTCTGTTCTGTTTGTTCAACTAAAAGAGTTGAACCTTAGTTTTGATTGAGCCGTTCTGAAACACTCTTTCTGTAGAAAATGCAAGTGGAGATTCGGAGCGCTAAGAGGGTAATAGTGGAAAAAGGAATGTCTCCAAATATAAACTACACAGAATCATTCTGTGAAACTTCTTTCTGATCTGTGCATTCAGCTAACAGAGTTAAACCATACTTTTGATTGAGCAGATCTGAACACTCTTTCTGTAGAAAATGCAACTGGACATTTGGAGCGCTAAGAGAGTACTAGTGGAAAAAGGAATATATTCAAATATAAATTACACAGAAGCATTCTGTGAAACTTCTTTCTTATCTGAGCATTCAGCTAACAGAGTTAAACCATACTTTTGATTGAGCAGTTGAAACACTCTGTCTGTAGAAAATGCAACTGGACATTCGTAGCGCTAAGTGGGTAATAGTGGAAAAAAGAATATATTCAAATATAAACTACACAGAAGCATTGTATGAAACTTCTTTCTGTTCTGTGCATTCAACTAACAGAGCTGAACCTTACTTTTGATTGAGCCTTTCTGAAACTCTCTTTCTGTAGAAACTGCAATTGGACATTCTGAGCGCTAAGAGGACTATATAGAAAAAAATAATATCTTCAAATAAAAACTACACAGAAGCATTGTGTGAAACTTATTTCTGATATGTTCATTAAGCTCACAGAGTTAAACCATACTTTTGATTGCGCAGTTCTGAACACTCTTTCTGTAGAAAATGCAAGTGGACATTCGGAGCGCTAAGAGGGTAATAGTGGAAAAAGGAATATATTCAAATATAAACTACACAGTAGCATTCTGTAAAAATTCTTTCTGTTCTGTGCATTCAACTAACAGAGTTGAACCTTACTTTTGATTCAGCCGTTCTGAAACACTCTTTCTGTAGTAACTGCAATTGGACATGCTAAGCGCTAAGAGGCCTACATTGGGAAAAAGAATATCTTCAAATAAAAACTACACCGATGCATTCTGTGAAACTTATTTCTGATCTGTAAATTCAGTTAACAGAGATAAAACATATTTTTGATTGAGCAGTTATGAAACACTCTTTTTGTAGAAAATGCAAGTGGAGATTCGGAGCGCTAAGAGGGTAATAGTGGAAAAAGGAATGTCTTCAAATATAAACTACACGGAATCATTCGGTGAAACTACTTTCTGATCTGTGCATTCAGCTAACAGAGTTAAACCATACTTTTGATTGAGCAGATCTGAACACTCTTTCTGTAGAAAATGCAACTGGACATTTGGAGCGCTAAGAGCGTAGTAGTGGAAAAAGGAATATATTCAAATATAAACTACACAGAAGCATTCTGTGAAACTTCTTTCTGATCTGAGCATTCAGCTAACAGAGTTAAACCATACTTTTGATTGAGCAGTTTTGAAACACTCTGTCTGTAGAAAATGCAACTGGACATTCGTAGCGCTAAGTGGGTAATAGTGGAAAAAAGAAAATGTTCAAATATAAACTACACAGAAGCATTGTATGAAACTTCTTTCTGTTCTGTGCATTCAACTAACAGAGTTGAACTTTACATTTGATTGAGCCGTTCTGAAACACTCTTTCTGTAGAAACTGCAATTGGACATTCTGAGCGCTAGGAGGCCTATATTGGGAAAAAGAATGTCTACAAATAAAAACTACACAGAAGAATTGTGTGAAACTACTTTCTGTTCTGTTTGTTCAACTAAAAGAGTTGAACCTTAGTTTTGATTGAGCCGTTCTGAAACAATCTTTCTGTAGAAAATGCAAGTGGAGATTCGGAGCGCTAAGAGGGTAATAGTGGAAAAAGGAATGTCTCCAAATATAAACTACACAGAATCATTCTGTGAAACTTCTTTCTGATCTGTGCATTCAGCTAACAGAGTTAAACCATACTTTTGATTGAGCAGATCTGAACACTCTTTCTGTAGAAAATGCAACTGGACATTTGGAGCGCTAAGAGAGTACTAGTGGAAAAAGGAATATATTCAAATATAAACTACACAGAAGCATTCTGTGAAACTTCTTTCTGATCTGAGCATTCAGCTAACAGAGTTAAACCATACTTTTCATTGAGCAGTTTTGAAACACTCTGTCTGTAGAAAATGCAACTGGACATTCGTAGCGCTAAGTGGGTAATAGTGGAAAAAAGAATATGTTCAAATATAAACTACACAGAAGCATTGTATGAAACTACTTTCTGTTCTGTGCATTCAACTAACAGAGTTGTACCTTACTTTTGATTGAGCCTTTCTGAAACACTCTTTCTGTAGAAACTGCAATTGGACATTCTGAGCGCTAAGAGGCCTATATTGGGAAAAATAATATCTTCAAATAAAAACTACACAGAAGCATTGTGTGAAACTTATTTCTGATATGTTCATTAAGCTAACAGAGTTAAACCATACTTTTGATTGCGCAGTTCTGAACACTCTTTCTGTAGAAAATGCAAGTGGACATTCGGAGCGCTAAGAGGGTAATAGTTTAAAAAAGTAATATATTCAAATATAAACTACACAGTAGCATTCTGTGAAAATACTTTCTTTTCTGTGCATTCAACTAACAGAGTTGAACCTTACTTTTGATTCAGCCGTTCTGAACACTCTTTCTGTAGAAACTGCAATTGGACATGCTAAGCGCTAAGAGGCCTACATTGGGAAAAAGAATATCTTCAAATAAAAACTACACAGATGCATTCTGTGAAACTTATTTCTGATCTGTGAATTCAGTTAACAGAGATAAAACATATTTTTGATTGAGCAGTTATGAAACACTCTTTTTGTAGAAAATGCAAGTGGAGATTCGGAGCGCTAAGAGGCTAATAGTGGAAAAAGGAATGTCTTCAAATATAAACTACACAGAATCATTCGGTGAAACTTCTTTCTGATCTGTGCATTCAGCTAACAGAGTTAAACCATACTTTTGATTGAGCAGATCTGAACACTCTTTCTGTAGAAAATGCAACTGGACATTTGGAGCGCTAAGAGCGTAGTAGTGGAAAAAGGAATATATTCAAATATAAACTACACAGAAGCATTCTGTGAAACTTCTTTCTGATCTGAGCATTCACCTAACAGAGTTAAACCATACTTTTGATTGAGCAGTTTTGAAACACTCTGTCTGTAGAAAATGCAACTGGACATTCGTAGCGCTAAGTGGGTAATAGTGGAAAAAAGAATATATTCAAATATAAACTACACAGAAGCATTGTATGAAACTTCTTTCTGTTCTGTGCATTCAACTAACAGAGTTGAACCTTACTTTTGATTGAGCCGTTCTGAAACACTCTTTCTGTATAAACTGCAATTGGACATTCTGAGCGCTAGGAGGCCTATATTGGGAAAAAGAATGTCTAAAAATAAAAACTACAGAGAAGAATTGTGTGAAACTTCTTTCTGTTCTGTTTGTTCAACTAAAAGATTTGAACCTTAGCTTTGATTGAGCCGTTCTGAAACACTCTTTCTTTAGAAAATGCAAGTGGAGATTCGGAGCGCTATGAGGGTAATAGTGGAAAAATGAATGTCTCCAAATATAAACTACACAGAATTATTCTGTGAAACTTCTTTCTGATCTGTGCATTCAGCTAACAGAGTTAAACCATACTTTTGATTGAGCAGATCTGAACACTCTTTCTGTAGAAAATTCAACTGGACATTTGGAGCGCTAAGAGAGTAGTAGTGGAAAAAGGAATATATTCAAATATAAACTACACAGAAGCATTCTGTGAAACTTCTTTCTGATCTGAGCATTCAGCTAACAGAGTTAAACCATACTTTTGATTGAGCAGTTTTGAAACACTCTGTCTGTAGAAAATGCAACTGGACATTCATAGCGCTAAGTGGGTAATAGTGGAAAAAAGAATACGTTCAAATATAAACTACACAGAAGCATTGTATGAAACTTCTTTCTGTTCTGTGCATTCAACTAACAGAGTTGAACCTTACTTTTGATTGAGCCTTTCTGAAACACTCTTTCTGTAGAAACTGCAATTGGACATTCTGAGCGCTAAGAGGCCTATATTGGGAAAAATAATATCTTCAAATAGAAACTACACAGAAGCATTGTGTGAAACTTATTTCTGATATGTTCATTAAGCTAACAGAGTTAAACCTTACTTTTGATTGCGCAGTTCTGAACACTCTTTCTGTAGAAAATGCAAGTGGACATTCGGAGCGCTAAGAGGGTAATAGTGGAAAAAGGAATATATTCAAATATAAACTACACAGTAGCATTCTGTGAAAATTCTTTCTGTTCTGTGCATTCAACTAAAAGGGTTGAACCTTACTTTTGATTGCGCCGTTCTGAAACACTCTTTCTGTAGAAACTGCAATTGGACATGCTAAGCGCTAAGAGGCCTACATTGGGAAAAATAATATCTTCAAATAAAAACTACACAGATGCATTCTGTGAAACTTATTTCTGATCTGTAAATTCAGTTAACAGAGATAAAACATATTTTTGATTGAGCAGTTATGAAACACTCTTTTTGTAGAAAATGCAAGTGGAGATTCGGAGCGCTAAGAGGGTAATAGTGGAAAAAGGAATGTCTTCAAATATAAACTACACAGAATCATTCGGTGAAACTTTTTTCTGATCTGTGCATTCAGCTAACAGTGTTAAACCATACTTTTGATTGAGCAGTTTTGAATCACTCTGTCTGTAGAAAATGCAACTGGACATTCGTAGCGCTAAGTGGGTAATAGTGGAAAAAAGAATATGTTCAAATATAAACTACACAGAAGCATTGTATGAAACTTCTTTCTGTTCTGTGCATTCAACTAACAGAGTTGAACCTTACTTTTGATTGAGCCTTTCTGAAACACTCTTTCTGTAGAAACTGCAATTGGACATTCTGAGCGCTAAGAGGCCTCTATTGGGAAAAAAAATATCTTCAAATAAAAACTACACAGAAGCATTGTGTGAAACTTATTTCTGATATGTTCATTAAGCTAACAGAGTTAAACCATACTTTTTATTGCGCAGTTCTGAACACTCTTTTTGTAGAAAATGCAAGTGGACATTCGGAGCGCTAAGAGGGTAATAGTGGAAAAAGGAATATATTCAAATATAAACTACACAGTAGCATTGTGTGAAAACTCTTACTGTTCTGTGCATTCAGCTAACAGAGTTGAACCTTACTTTTGATTGAGCCGTTCTGAAACACTCTTTCTGTAGAAACTGCAATTGGACATGCTAAGTGCTAAGAGGCCTACATTGGGAAAAAGAATATCTTCAAATAAAAACTACACAGATGCATTCTGTGAAACTTATTTCTGATTTGTAAATTCAGTTAACAGAGATAAAACATATTTTTGATTGAGCAGTTATGAAAAACTCTTTTTGTAGAAAATGCAAGTGGAGATTCGGAGCGCTAAGAGGGTACTAGTGGAAAAAGGAATGTCTTCAAATATAAACTACACAGAATAATTCTGTGAAACTTCTTTCTGATCTGTGCATTCAGCTAACAGAGTTAAACCATACTTTTGATTGAGCAGATCTGAACACTCTTTCTGTAGAAAATGCAACTGGACATTTGGAGCGCTAAGAGAGTAGTAGTGGAAAAAGGAATATATTCAAATATAAACTACACAGAAGCATTCTGTGAAACTTCTTTCTGATCTGAGCATTCAGCTAACAGAGTTAAACCATACTTTTGATTGAGCAGTTTTGAAACACTCTGTCTGTAGAAAATGCAACTGGACATTCGTAGCGCTAAGTGGGTAATCGTGGAAAAAAGAATATGTTCAAATATAAACTACACAGTAGCATTGTATGAAACATCTTTCTGTTCTGTGCATTCAACTAACAGAGTTGAACCTTACTTTTGATTGAGCCGTTCTGAAACACTCTTTCTGTAGAAACTGCAATTGGACATTCTGAGCGCTAGGAGGCCTATATTGGGAAAAAGAATGTCTACAAATAAAAACTACACAGAAGAATTGTGTGAAACTTCTTTCTGTTCTGTTTGTTCAACTAAAAGAGATGAACCTTAGTTTTGATTGAGCCGTTCTGAAACACTCTTTCTGTAGAAAATGCAAGTGGAGATTCGGAGCGCTAAGAGGGTAATAGTGGAAAAAGGAATGTCTCCAAATATAAACTACACAGAATTATTCTGTGAAACTTCTTTCTGATCTGTGCATTCAGCTAACAGTGTTAAACCATACTTTTGATTGAGCAGATCTGAACACTCTTTCTGTAGAAAATGCAACTGGACATTTGGAGCGCTAAGAGAGTAGTAGTGGAAAAAGTAATATATTCAAATATAAACTACACAGAAGCATTCTGTGAAACTTCTTTCTGATCTGAGCATTCAGCTAACAGAGTTAAACCATACTTTTGATTGAGCAGTTTTGAAACACTCTGTCTGTAGAAAATGCAACTGGACATTCGTAGCGCTAAGTGGGTAATAGTGGAAAAAATAATATGTTCAAATATAAACTACACAGAAGCATTGTATGAAACTTCTTTCTGTTCTGTGCATTCAACTAACAGAGTTGAACCTTACTTTTGATTGAGCCTTTCTGAAACACTCTTTCTGTAGAAACTGCAATTGGACATTCTGAGCGCTAAGAGGCCTCCACTGGGAAAAATAATATCTTCAAATAAAAACTACACAGAAGCATTGTGTGAAACTTATTTCTGATATGTTCATTAAGCTAACAGAGTTAAACCATACTTTTGATTGCGCAGTTCTGAACACTCTTTCTGTAGAAAATGCAAGTGGACATTCGGAGCGCTAAGAGGGTAATAGTGGAAAAAGGAATATATTCAAATATAAACTACACAGTAGCATTCTGTGAAAATTCTTTCTGTTCTGGGCATTCAACTAACAGAGTTGAACCTTACTTTTGATTGAGCCGTTCTGAAACACTCTTTCTGTAGAAACTGCAATTGGACATGCTAAGCGCTAAGAGGCCTACATTGGGAAAAAGAATATCTTCAAATAAAAACTACACAGATGCATTCTGTGAAACTTATTTCTGATCTGTAAATTCAGTTAACAGAGATAAAACATATTTTTGATTGAGCAGTTATGAAACACTCTTTTTGTAGAAAATGCAAGTGGAGATTCGGAGCGCTAAGAGGCTAATAGTGGAAAAAGGAATGTCTTCAAATATAAACTACACAGAATCATTCGGTGAAACTTCTTTCTGATCTGTGCATTCAGCTAACAGAGTTAAACCATACTTTTGATTGAGCAGATCTGAACACTCTTTCTGTAGAAAATGCAACTGGACATTTGGAGCGCTAAGAGCGTAGTAGTGGAAAAAGGAATATATTCAAATATAAACTACACAGAAGCATTCTGTGAAACTTCTTTCTGATCTGAGCATTCAGCTAACAGAGTTAAACCATACTTTTGATTGAGCAGTTTTGAAACACTCTGTCTGTAGAAAATGCAACTGGACATTCGTAGCGCTAAGTGGGTAATAGTGGAAAAAAGAATATGTTCAAATATAAACTACACAGAAGCATTGTATGAAACTTCTTTCTGTTCTGTGCATTCAACTAACAGAGTTGAACCTTACTTTTGATTGAGCCTTTCTGAAACACTCTTTCTGTAGAAACTGCAATTGGACATTCTGAGCGCTAAGAGGCCTCCACTGGGAAAAATAATATCTTCAAATAAAAACTACACAGAAGCATTGTGTGAAACTTATTTGTGATATGTTCATTAAGCTAACAGAGTTAAACCATACTTTTGATTGCGCAGTTCTGAACACTCTTTCTGTAGAAAATGCAAGTGGACATTCGGAGCGCTAAGAGGGTAATAGTGGAAAAAGGAATATATTCAAATATAAACTACACAGTAGCATTCTGTGAAAATTCTTTCTGTTCTGGGCATTCAACTAACAGAGTTGAACCTTACTTTTGATTGAGCCGTTCTGAAACACTCTTTCTGTAGAAACTGCAATTGGACATGCTAAGCGCTAAGAGGCCTACATTGGGAAAAAGTGTATCTTCAAATAAAAACTACACAGATGCATTCTGTGAAACTTATTTCTGATCTGTAAATTCAGTTAACAGAGATAAAACATATTTTTGATTGAGCAGTTATGAAACACTCTTTTTGTAGAAAATGCAAGTGGAGATTCGGAGCGCTAAGAGGCTAATAGTGGAAAAAGGAATGTCTTCAAATATAAACTACACAGAATCATTCGGTGAAACTTCTTTCTGATCTGTGCATTCAGCTAACAGAGTTAAACCATACTTTTGATTGAGCAGATCTGAACACTCTTTCTGTAGAAAATGCAACTGGACATTTGGAGCGCTAAGAGCGTAGTAGTGGAAAAACGAATATATTCAAATATAAACTACACAGAAGCATTCTGTGAAACTTCTTTCTGATCTGAGCATTCACCTAACAGAGTTAAACCATACTTTTGATTGAGCAGTTTTGAAACACTCTGTCTGTAGAAAATGCAACTGGACATTCGTAGCGCTAAGTGGGTAATAGTGGAAAAAAGAATATGTTCAAATATAAACTACACAGAAGCATTGTATGAAACTTCTTTCTGTTCTGTGCATTCAACTAACAGAGTTGAACCTTACTTTTGATTGAGCCGTTCTGAAACACTCTTTCTGTATAAACTGCAATTGGACATTCTGAGCGCTAGGAGGCCTATATTGGGAAAAAGAATGTCTAAAAATAAAAACTACAGAGAAGAATTGTGTGAAACTTCTTTCTGTTCTGTTTGTTCAACTAAAAGATTTGAACCTTAGCTTTGATTGAGCCGTTCTGAAACACTCTTTCTTTAGAAAATGCAAGTGGAGATTCGGAGCGCTAAGAGGGTAATAGTGGAAAAATGAATGTCTCCAAATATAAACTACACAGAATTATTCTGTGAAACTTCTTTCTGATCTGTGCATTCAGCTAACAGAGTTAAACCATACTTTTGATTGAGCAGATCTGAACACTCTTTCTGTAGAAAATGCAACTGGACATTTGGAGCGCTAAGAGAGTAGTAGTGGAAAAAGGAATATATTCAAATATAAACTACACAGAAGCATTCTGTGAAACTTCTTTCTGATCTGAGAATTCAGCTAACAGAGTTAAACCATACTTTTGATTGAGCAGTTTTGAAACACTCTGTCTGTAGAAAATGCAACTGGACATTCATAGCGCTAAGTGGGTAATAGTGGAAAAAAGAATACGTTCAAATATAAACTACACAGAAGCATTGTATGAAACTTCTTTCTGTTCTGTGCATTCAACTAACAGAGTTGAACCTTACTTTTGATTGAGCCTTTCTGAAACACTCTTTCTGTAGAAACTGCAATTGGACATTCTGAGCGCTAAGAGGCCTATATTGGGAAAAATAATATCTTCAAATAGAAACTACACAGAAGCATTGTGTGAAACTTATTTCTGATATGTTCATTAAGCTAACAGAGTTAAACCTTACTTTTGATTGCGCAGTTCTGAACACTCTTTCTGTAGAAAATGCAAGTGGACATTCGGAGCGCTAAGAGGGTAATAGTGGAAAAAGGAATATATTCAAATATAAACTACACAGTAGCATTCTGTGAAAATTCTTTCTGTTCTGTGCATTCAACTAAAAGGGTTGAACCTTACTTTTGATTGCGCCGTTCTGAAACACTCTTTCTGTAGAAACTGCAATTGGACATGCTAAGCGCTAAGAGGCCTACATTGGGAAAAATAATATCTTCAAATAAAAACTACACAGATGCATTCTGTGAAACTTATTTCTGATCTGTAAATTCAGTTAACAGAGATAAAACATATTTTTGATTGAGCAGTTATGAAACACTCTTTTTGTAGAAAATGCAAGTGGAGATTCGGAGCGCTAAGAGGGTAATAGTGGAAAAAGGAATGTCTTCAAATATAAACTACACAGAATCATTCGGTGAAACTTTTTTCTGATCTGTGCATTCAGCTAACAGTGTTAAACCATACTTTTGATTGAGCAGTTTTGAATCACTCTGTCTGTAGAAAATGCAACTGGACATTCGTAGCGCTAAGTGGGTAATAGTGGAAAAAAGAATATGTTCAAATATAAACTACACAGAAGCATTGTATGAAACTTCTTTCTGTTCTGTGCATTCAACTAACAGAGTTGAACCTTACTTTTGATTGAGCCTTTCTGAAACACTCTTTCTGTAGAAACTGCAATTGGACATTCTGAGCGCTAAGAGGCCTCTATTGGGAAAAAAAATATCTTCAAATAAAAACTACACAGAAGCATTGTGTGAAACTTATTTCTGATATGTTCATTAAGCTAACAGAGTTAAACCATACTTTTTATTGCGCAGTTCTGAAAACTCTTTTTGTAGAAAATGCAAGTGGACATTCGGAGCGCTAAGAGGGTAATAGTGGAAAAAGGAATATATTCAAATATAAACTACACAGTAGCATTGTGTGAAAACTCTTACTGTTCTGTGCATTCAGCTAACAGAGTTGAACCTTACTTTTGATTGAGCCGTTCTGAAACACTCTTTCTGTAGAAACTGCAATTGGACATGCTAAGTGCTAAGAGGCCTACATTGGGAAAAAGAATATCTTCAAATAAAAACTACACAGATGCATTCTGTGAAACTTATTTCTGATTTGTAAATTCAGTTAACAGAGATAAAACATATTTTTGATTGAGCAGTTATGAAAAACTCTTTTTGTAGAAAATGCAAGTGGAGATTCGGAGCGCTAAGAGGGTACTAGTGGAAAAAGGAATGTCTTCAAATATAAACTACACAGAATAATTCGGTGAAACTACTTTCTGATCTGTGCATTCAGCTAACAGAGTTAAACCATACTTTTGATTGAGCAGATCTGAACACTCTTTCTGTAGAAAATGCAACTGGACATTTGGAGCGCTAAGAGCGTAGTAGTGGAAAAAGGAATATATTCAAATATAAACTACACAGAAGCATTCTGTGAAACTTCTTTCTGATCTGAGCATTCAGCTAACAGAGTTAAACCATACTTTTGATTGAGCAATTTTGTAACACTCTGTCTGTAGAAAATGCAACTGGACATTCGTTGCGCTAAGTGGGTAATAGTGGAAAAAAGAATATGTTCAAATATAAACTACCCAGAAGCATTCTGAGAAACTTCTTGCTGTTCTGTGCATTCAACTAACAGAGTTGAACCTTACTTTTGATTGAGCCGTTCTGAAACACTCTTTCTGTAGAAACTGCAATTGGACATTCTGAGCGCAAAGAGGCCTATATTGGGAAAAGAATGTCTACAAATAAAAACTACACAGAAGAATTGTGTGAAACTTCTTTCTGTTCTGTTTGTTCAACTAAAAGAGTTGAACCTTAGTTTTGATTGAGCCGTTCTGAAACACTCTTTCTGTAGAAAATGCAAGTGGAGCTTCGGAGCGCTAAGAGGGTAATAGTGGAAAAAGGAATGTCTCCAAATATAAACTACACAGAATCATTCTGTGAAACTTCTTTCTGATCTGTGCATTCAGCTAACAGAGTTAAACCATACTTTTGATTGAGCAGATCTGAACACTCTTTCTGTAGAAAATGCAACTGGACATTTGGAGCGCTAAGAGAGTAGTAGTGGAAAAAGGAATATATTCAAATATAAACTACACAGAAGCATTCTGTGAAACTTCTTTCTGATCTGAGCATTCAGCTAACAGAGTTAAACCATACTTTTGATTGAGCAGTTTTGAAACACTCTGTCTGTAGAAAATGCAACTGGACATTCGTAGCGCTATGTGGGTAATAGTGGAGAAAAGAATATGTTCAAATATAAACTACACAGAAGCATTGTATGAAACTACTTTCTGTTCTGTGCATTCAACTAACAGAGTTGAACCTTATTTTGATTGAGCCTTTCTGAAACACTCTTTCTGTAGAAACTGCAATTGGACATTCTGAGCGCTAAGAGGCCTCTATTGGGAAAAATAATATCTTCAAATAAAAACTACACAGAAGCATTGTGTGAAACTGATTTCTGATGTGTTCATTAAGCTAACAGAGTTAAACCATACTTTTGATTGCGCAGTTCTGAACACTCTTTCTGTAGAAAATGCAAGTGGACATTCGGAGTGCTAAGAGGGTAATAGTGGAAAAAGGAATATATTCAAATATAAACTACACAGTAGCATTCTGTGAAAACTCTTTCTGTTCTGTGCATTCAGCTAACAGAGTTGAACCTTACTTTTGATTGAGCCGTTCTGAAACACTCTTTCTGTAGAAACTGCAATTGGACATGCTAAGCGCTAAGAGGCCTACATTGGGAAAAAGAATATCTTCAAATAAAAACTACACAGATGCATTCTGTGAAACTTATTTCTGATCTGTAAATTCAGTTAACAGAGATAAAACATATTTTTGATTGAGTAGTTATGAAACACACTTTTTGTAGAAAATGCAAGTGGAGATTCGGAGCGCTAAGAGGGTAAAAGTGGAAAAAGGAATGTCTTCAAATATAAACTACACAGAATCATTCTGTGAAACTTCTTTCTGATCTGTGCATTCAGCTAACAGAGTTAAACCACACTTTTAATTCAGCAGATCTGAACACTCTTTCTGTAGAAAATGCAACTGGACATTTGGAGCGCTAAGAGCGTAGTAGTGGAAAAAGGAATATATTCAAATATAAACTACACAGAAGCATTCTGTGAAACTTCTTTCTGATCTGAGCATTCAGCTAACAGAGTTAAACCATACTTTTGATTGAGCAGTTTTGAAACACTCTGTCTGTAGAAAATGCAACTGGACATTCGTAGCGCTAAGTGGGTAATAGTGGAGAAAAGAATATGTTCAAATATAAACTACACAGAAGCATTGTATGAAACTTCTTTCGGTTCTGTGCATTCAACTAACAGAGTTGCACCTTACTTTTGATTGAGCCTTTCTGAAACACTCTTTCTGTAGAAACTGCAATTGTACATTCTGAGCGCTAAGAGTCCTCTATTGGGAAAAATAATATCTTCAAATAAAAACTACACAGAAGCATTGTGTGAAACTTATTTCTGATATGTTCATTAAGCTAACAGAGTTAAACCATACTTTTGATTGCGCAGTTCTGAACACTCTTTCTGTAGAAAATGCAAGTGGACATTCGGAGCGCAAAGAGGGTAATTGTGGAAAAAGGAATATATTCAAATATAAACTACACAGTAGCATTCTGTGAAAACTCTTACTGTTCTGCGCATTCAGCTAACAGAGTTGAACCTTACTTTTGATTGAGCCGTTCTGAAACACTCTTTCTGTAGAAACTGCAATTGGACATGCTAAGCGCTAAGAGGCCTACATTGGGAAAAAGAATATCTTCAAATAAAAACTACACAGATGCATTCTGTGAAAGTTATTTCTGATCTGTAAATTCAGTTAACAGAGATAAAACATATTTTTGATTGAGCAGTTATGAAACACTCTTTTTGTAGAAAATGCAAGTGGAGATTCGGAGCGCTAAGAGGGTAATAGTGGAAAAAGGAATGTCTTCAAATATAAACTACACAGAATCATTCGGTGAAACTTCTTTCTGATCTGTGCATTCAGCTAACAGAGTTAAACCATACTTTTGATTGAGCAGATCTGAACACTCTTTCTGTAGAAAATGCAACTGGACATTTGGAGCACTAAGAGCGTAGTAGTGGAAAAAGGAATATATTCAAATATAAACTACACAGAAGCATTCTGTGAAACTTCTTTCTGATCTGAGCATTCAGCTAACAGAGTTAAACCATACTTTTGATTGAGCAGTTTTGAAACACTCTGTCTGTAGAAAATGCAACTGGACATTCGTAGCGCTAAGTGGGTAATAGTGGAAAAAAGAATATGTTCAAATATAAACTACACAGAAGCATTCTGTGAAACTTCTTGCTGTTCTGTGCATTCAACTAACAGAGTTGAACCTTACTTTTGATTGAGCCGTTCTGAAACACTCTTTCTGTAGAAACTGCAATTGGACTTTCTGAGCGCTAAGAGGCCTATATTGGGAAAAAGAATGTCTACAAATAAAAACTACACAGAAGAATTGTGTGAAACTTCTTTCTGTTCTGTTTGTTCAACTAAAAGAGTTGAACCTTAGTTTTGATTGAGCCGTTCTGAAACACTCTTTCCGTAGAAAATGCAAGTGGAGATTCGGAGCGCTAAGAGGGTAATAGTGGAGAAAGGAATGTCTCCAAATATAAACTACACAGAATCATTCTGTGAAACATCTTTCTGATCTGTGAATTCAGCTAACAGAGTTAAACCATACTTTTGATTCAGCAGATCTGAACACTCTTTCTGTAGAAAATGCAACTGGACATTTGGAGCGCTAAGAGCGTAGTGGTGGAAAAAGGAATATATTCAAATATAAACTACACAGAAGCATTCTGTGAAACTTCTTTCTGATCTGAGCATTCAGCTAACAGAGTTAAACCACACTTTTGATTGAGCAATTTTGAACCACTCTGTCTGTAGAAAATGCAACTGGACATTCGTAGCGCTAAGTGGGTAATAGTGGAAAAAAGAATATGTTCAAATATAAACTACCCAGAAGCATTCTGTGAAACTTCTTGCTGTTGTGTGCATTCAACTAACAGAGTTGAACCTTACTTTTGATTGAGCGGTTCTGAAACACTCTTTCTGTAGAAACTGCAATTGGACATTCTGAGCGCTAAGAGGCCTATATTGGGAAAAAGAATGTCTACAAATAAAAACTACACAGAAGAAGTGTGTGAAACTTCTTTCTGTTCTGTTTGTTCAACTAAAAGAGTTGAACCTTAGTTTTGATTGAGCCGTTCTGAAACACTCTTTCTGTAGAAAATGCTAGTGGAGATTCGGAACGCTAAGAGGGTAATAGTGGAAAAAGGAATGTCTCCAAATATAAACTACACAGAATCATTCTGTGAAACTTCTTTCTGATCTGTGCATTCAGCTAACAGTGTTAAACCATACTTTTGATTGAGCAGATCTGAACACTCTTTCTGTAGAAATTGCAACTGGACATTTGGAGCGCTAAGAGAGTACTAGTGGAACAAGAAATATATTCAAATATAAACTACACAGAAGCATTCTGTGAAACTTCTTTCTGATCTGAGCATTCAGCTAACAGAGTTAAACCATACTTTTGATTGAGCAGTTTTGAATCACTCTGTCTGTAGAAAATGCAACTGGACATTCGTAG
The DNA here is from genome assembly GCF_028878055.3 of Symphalangus syndactylus. NCBI lineage: Eukaryota > Metazoa > Chordata > Mammalia > Primates > Hylobatidae > Symphalangus > Symphalangus syndactylus. The sequence continues at coordinate 3,884,128 of NC_072433.2, forward strand.
CGCTAAGTGGGTAATAGTGGAAAAAAGAATATGTTCAAATATAAACTACACAGAAGCATTGTATGAAACTTCTTTCTGTTCTGTGCATTCAACTAACAGAGTTGAACCTTACTTTTGATTGAGCCTTTCTGAAACACTCTTTCTGTAGAAACTGCAATTGGACATTCTGAGCGCTAAGAGGCCTCTATTGGGAAAAATAATATCTTCAAATAAAAACTACACAGAAGAATTGTGTGAAACTTATTTCTGATATGTTCATTAAGCTAACAGATTTAAACCATACTTTTGATTGCGCAGTTCTGAACACTCTTTCTGTAGAAAAGGCAAGTGGACATTCGGAGCGCTAAGAGGGTAATAGTGGAAAAAGGAATATATACAAATATAAACTACACAGTAGCATTCTGTGAAAACTCTTACTGTTCTGTGCATTCAGCTAACAGAGTTGAACCTTACTTTTGATTGAGCCGTTCTGAAACACTCTTTCTGTAGAAACTGCAATTGGACATGCTAAGTGCTAAGAGGCCTACATTGGGAAAAAGAATATCTTCAAATAAAAACTACACAGATGCATTCTGTGAAACTTATTTCTGATTTGTAAATTCAGTTAACAGAGATAAAACATATTTTTGATTGAGCAGTTATGAAAAACTCTTTTTGTAGAAAATGCAAGTGGAGATTCGGAGCGCTAAGAGGGTAATAGTGGAAAAAGGAATGTCTTCAAATATAAACTACACAGAATAATTCGGTGAAACTTCTTTCTGATCTGTGCATTCAGCTAACAGAGTTAAACCATACTTTTGATTGAGCAGATCTGAACACTCTTTCTGTAGAAAATGCAACTGGACATTTGGAGCGCTAAGAGCGTAGTAGTGGAAAAAGGAATATATTCAAATATAAACTACACAGAAGCATTCTGTGAAACTTCTTTCTGATCTGAGCATTCAGCTAACAGAGTTAAACCATACTTTTGATTGAGCAATTTTGAACCACTCTGTCTGTAGAAAATGCAACTGGACATTCGTAGCGCTAAGTGGGTAATAGTGGAAAAAAGAATATGTTCAAATATAAACTACCCAGAAGCATTCTGTGAAACTTCTTGCTGTTCTGTGCATTCAACTAACAGAGTTGAACCTTACTTTTGATTGAGCCGTTCTGAAAAACTCTTTCTGTAGAAACTGCAATTGGACATTCTGAGCGCTAAGAGGCCTATATTGGGAAAAAGAATGTCTACAAATAAAAACTACACAGAAGAATTGTGTGAAACTTCTTTCTGTTCTGTTGGTTCAACTAAAAGAGTTGAACCTTAGTTTTGATTGAGCCGTTCTGAAACACTCTTTCTGTAGAAAATGCAAGTGGAGCTTCGGAGCGCTAAGAGGGTAATAGTGGAAAAAGGAATGTCTCCAAATATAAACTACACAGAATCATTCTGTGAAACTTCTTTCTGATCTGTGCATTCAGCTAACAGAGTTAAACCATACTTTTGATTGAGCAGATCTGAACACTCTTTCTGTAGAAAATGCAACTGGACATTTGGAGCGCTAAGAGAGTAGTAGTGGAAAAAGGAATATATTCAAATATAAACTACACAGAAGCATTCTGTGAAACTTCTTTCTGATCTGAGTATTCAGCTAACAGAGTTAAACCATACTTTTGATTGAGCAGTTTTGAAACACTCTGTCTGTAGAAAATGCAACTGGACATTCGTAGCGCTATGTGGGTAATAGTGGAGAAAAGAATATGTTCAAATATAAACTACACAGAAGCATTGTATGAAACTTCTTTCTGTTCTGTGCATTCAACTAACACAGTTGAACCTTACTTTTGATTGAGCCTTTCTGAAACACTCTTTCTGTAGAAACTGCAATTGGACATTCTGAGCGCTAAGAGGCCTATATTGGGAAAAATAATATCTTCAAATAGAAACTACACAGAAGCATTGTGTGAAACTTATTTCTGATATGTTCATTAAGCTAACAGAGTTAAACCATACTTTTGATTGCGCAGTTCTGAACACTCTTTCTGTAGAAAATGCAAGTGGACATTCGGAGCGCTAAGAGGGTAATAGTGGAAAAAGGAATATATTCAAATATAAACTACACAGTAGCATTCTGTGAAAATTCTTTCTGTTCTGTGCATTCAACTAAAAGGGTTGAACCTTACTTTTGATTGCGCCGTTCTGAAACACTCTTTCTGTAGAAACTGCAATTGGACATGCTAAGCGCTAAGAGGCCTACATTGGGAAAAATAATATCTTCAAATAAAAACTACACAGATGCATTCTGTGAAACTTATTTCTGATCTGTAAATTCAGTTAACAGAGATAAAACATATTTTTGATTGAGCAGTTATGAAACACTCTTTTTGTAGAAAATGCAAGTGGAGATTCGGAGCGCTAAGAGGGTAATAGTGGAAAAAGGAATGTCTTCAAATATAAACTACACAGAATCATTCGGTGAAACTTTTTTCTGATCTGTGCATTCAGCTAACAGAGTTAAACCATACTTTTGATTGAGCAGTTTTGAATCACTCTGTCTGTAGAAAATGCAACTGGACATTCGTAGCGCTAAGTGGGTAATAGTGGAAAAAAGAATATGTTCAAATATAAACTACACAGAAGCATTGTGTGAAACTTCTTTCTGTTCTGTGCATTCAACTAACAGAGTTGAACCTTACTTTTGATTGAGCCTTTCTGAAACACTCTTTCTGTAGAAACTGCAATTGGACATTCTGAGCGCTAAGAGGCCTCTATTGGGAAAAATAATATCTTCAAATAAAAACTACACAGAAGCATTGTGTGAAACTTATTTCTGATATGTTCATTAAGCTAACAGAGTTAAACCATACTTTTTATTGCGCAGTTCTGAACACTCTTTCTGTAGAAAATGCAAGTGGACATTCGGAGCGCTAAGAGGGTAATAGTGGAAAAAGGAATATATTCAAATATAAAGTACACAGTAGCATTCTGTGAAAACTCTTACTGTTCTGTGCATTCAGCTAACAGAGTTGAACCTTACTTTTGATTGAGCCGTTCTGAAACACTCTTTCTGTAGAAACTGCAATTGGACATGCTAAGTGCTAAGAGGCCTACATTGGGAAAAAGAATATCTTCAAATAAAAACTACACAGATGCATTCTGTGAAACTTATTTCTGATTTGTAAATTCAGTTAACAGAGATAAAACATATTTTTGATTGAGCAGTTATGAAAAACTCTTTTTGTAGAAAATGCAAGTGGAGATTCGGAGCGCTAAGAGGGTAATAGTGGAAAAAGGAATGTCTTCAAATATAAACTACACAGAATAATTCGGTGAAACTTCTTTCTGATCTGTGCTTACAGCTAACAGAGTTAAACCATACTTTTGATTGAGCAGATCTGAACACTCTTTCTGTAGAAAATGCAACTGGACATTTGGAGCGCTAAGAGCGTAGTAGTGGAAAAAGGAATATATTCAAATATAAACTACACAGAAGCATTCTGTGAAACTTCTTTCTGATCTGAGCATTCAGCTAACAGAGTTAAACCATACTTTTGATTGAGCAATTTTGAAACACTCTGTCTGTAGAAAATGCAACTGGACATTCGTTGCGCTAAGTGGGTAATAGTGGAAAAAAGAATATGTTCAAATATAAACTACCCAGAAGCATTCTGTGAAACTTCTTGCTGTTCTGTGCATTCAACTAACAGAGTTGAACCTTACTTTTGATTGAGCCGTTCTGAAACACTCTTTCTGTAGAAACTGCAATTGGACATTCTGAGCGCTAAGAGGCCTATATTGGGAAAAGAATGTCTACAAATAAAAACTACACAGAAGAATTGTGTGAAACTTCTTTCTGTTCTGTTTGTTCAACTAAAAGAGTTGAACCTTAGTTTTGATTGAGCCGTTCTGAAACACTCTTTCTGTAGAAAATGCAAGTGGAGCTTCGGAGCGCTAAGAGGGTAATAGTGGAAAAAGGAATGTCTCCAAATATAAACTACACAGAATCATTCTGTGAAACTTCTTTCTGATCTGTGCATTCAGCTAACAGAGTTAAACCATACTTTTGATTGAGCAGATCTGAACACTCTTTCTGTAGAAAATGCAACTGGACATTTGGAGCGCTAAGAGAGTAGTAGTGGAAAAAGGAATATATTCAAATATAAACTACACAGAAGCATTCTGTGAAACTTCTTTCTGATCTGAGCATTCAGCTAACAGAGTTAAACCATACTTTTGATTGAGCAGTTTTGAAACACTCTGTCTGTAGAAAATGCAACTGAACATTCGTAGCGCTATGTGGGTAATAGTGGAGAAAAGAATATGTTCAAATATAAACTACACAGAAGCATTGTATGAAACTACTTTCTGTTCTGTGCATTCAACTAACAGAGTTGAACCTTACTTTTGATTGAGCCTTTCTGAAACACTCTTTCTGTAGAAACTGCAATTGGACATTCTGAGCGCTAAGAGGCCTCTATTGGGAAAAATAATATCTTCAAATAAAAACTACACAGAAGCATTGTGTGAAACTGATTTCTGATATGTTCATTAAGCTAACAGAGTTAAACCATACTTTTGATTGCGCAGTTCTGAACACTCTTTCTGTAGAAAATGCAAGTGGACATTCGGAGTGCTAAGAGGGTAATAGTGGAAAAAGGAATATATTCAAATATAAACTACACAGTAGCATTCTGTGAAAACTCTTTCTGTTCTGTGCATTCAGCTAACAGAGTTGAACCTTACTTTTGATTGAGCCGTTCTGAAACACTCTTTCTGTAGAAACTGCAATTGGACATGCTAAGCGCTAAGAGGCCTACATTGGGAAAAAGAATATCTTCAAATAAAAACTACACAGATGCATTCTGTGAAACTTATTTCTGATCTGTAAATTCAGTTAACAGAGATAAAACATATTTTTGATTGAGTAGTTATGAAACACACTTTTTGTAGAAAATGCAAGTGGAGATTCGGAGCGCTAAGAGGGTAAAAGTGGAAAAAGGAATGTCTTCAAATATAAACTACACAGAATCATTCTGTGAAACTTCTTTCTGATCTGTGCATTCAGCTAACAGAGTTAAACCACACTTTTAATTCAGCAGATCTGAACACTCTTTCTGTAGAAAATGCAACTGGACATTTGGAGCGCTAAGAGCGTAGTAGTGGAAAAAGGAATATATTCAAATATAAACTACACAGAAGCATTCTGTGAAACTTCTTTCTGATCTGAGCATTCAGCTAACAGAGTTAAACCATACTTTTGATTGAGCAATTTTGAACCACTCTGTCTGTAGAAAATGCAACTGGACATTCGTAGCGCTAAGTGGGTAATAGTGGAAAAAAGAATATGTTCAAATATAAACTACCCAGAAGCATTCTGTGAAACTTCTTGCTGTTGTGTGCATTCAACTAACAGAGTTGAACCTTACTTTTGATTGAGCGGTTCTGAAACACTCTTTCTGTAGAAACTGCAATTGGACATTCTGAGCGCTAAGAGGCCTATATTGGGAAAAAGAATGTCTACAAATAAAAACTACACAGAAGAAGTGTGTGAAACTTCTTTCTGTTCTGTTTGTTCAACTAAAAGAGTTGAACCTTAGTTTTGATTGAGCCGTTCTGAAACACTCTTTCTGTAGAAAATGCTAGTGGAGATTCGGAACGCTAAGAGGGTAATAGTGGAAAAAGGAATGTCTCCAAATATAAACTACACAGAATCATTCTGTGAAACTTCTTTCTGATCTGTGCATTCAGCTAACAGTGTTAAACCATACTTTTGATTGAGCAGATCTGAACACTCTTTCTGTAGAAATTGCAACTGGACATTTGGAGCGCTAAGAGAGTACTAGTGGAACAAGAAATATATTCAAATATAAACTACACAGAAGCATTCTGTGAAACTTCTTTCTGATCTGAGCATTCAGCTAACAGAGTTAAACCATACTTTTGATTGAGCAGTTTTGAATCACTCTGTCTGTAGAAAATGCAACTGGACATTCGTAGCGCTAAGTGGGTAATAGTGGAAAAAAGAATATGTTCAAATATAAACTACACAGAAGCATTGTATGAAACTTCTTTCTGTTCTGTGCATTCAACTAACAGAGTTGAACCTTACTTTTGATTGAGCCTTTCTGAAACACTCTTTCTGTAGAAACTGCAATTGGACATTCTGAGCGCTAAGAGGCCTCTATTGGGAAAAATAATATCTTCAAATAAAAACTACACAGAAGCATTGTGTGAAACTTATTTCTGATATGTTCATTAAGCTAACAGATTTAAACCATACTTTTGATTGCGCAGTTCTGAACACTCTTTCTGTAGAAAAGGCAAGTGGACATTCGGAGCGCTAAGAGGGTAATAGTGGAAAAAGGAATATATACAAATATAAACTACACAGTAGCATTCTGTGAAAACTCTTACTGTTCTGTGCATTCAGCTAACAGAGTTGAACCTTACTTTTGATTGAGCCGTTCTGAAACACTCTTTCTGTAGAAACTGCAATTGGACATGCTAAGTGCTAAGAGGCCTACATTGGGAAAAAGAATATCTTCAAATAAAAACTACACAGATGCATTCTGTGAAACTTATTTCTGATTTGTAAATTCAGTTAACAGAGATAAAACATATTTTTGATTGAGCAGTTATGAAAAACTCTTTTTGTAGAAAATGCAAGTGGAGATTCGGAGCGCTAAGAGGGTAATAGTGGAAAAAGGAATGTCTTCAAATATAAACTACACAGAATAATTCGGTGAAACTTCTTTCTGATCTGTGCATTCAGCTAACAGAGTTAAACCATACTTTTGATTGAGCAGATCTGAACACTCTTTCTGTAGAAAATGCAACTGGACATTTGGAGCGCTAAGAGCGTAGTAGTGGAAAAAGGAATATATTCAAATATAAACTACACAGAAGCATTCTGTGAAACTTCTTTCTGATCTGAGCATTCAGCTAACAGAGTTAAACCATACTTTTGATTGAGCAATTTTGAAACACTCTGTCTGTAGAAAATGCAACTGGACATTCGTAGCGCTAAGTGGGTAATAGTGGAAAAAAGAATATGTTCAAATATAAACTACCCAGAAGCATTCTGTGAAACTTCTTGCTGTTCTGTGCATTCAACTAACAGAGTTGAACCTTACTTTTGATTGAGCCGTTCTGAAACACTCTTTCTGTAGAAACTGCAATTGGACATTCTGAGCGCTAAGAGGCCTATATTGGGAAAAAGAATGTCTACAAATAAAAACTACACAGAAGAATTGTGTGAAACTTCTTTCTGTTCTGTTGGTTCAACTAAAAGAGTTGAACCTTAGTTTTGATTGAGCCGTTCTGAAACACTCTTTCTGTAGAAAATGCAAGTGGAGCTTCGGAGCGCTAAGAGGGTAATAGTGGAAAAAGGAATGTCTCCAAATATAAACTACACAGAATCATTCTGTGAAACTTCTTTCTGATCTGTGCATTCAGCTAACAGAGTTAAACCATACTTTTGATTGAGCAGATCTGAACACTCTTTCTGTAGAAAATGCAACTGGACATTTGGAGCGCTAAGAGAGTAGTAGTGGAAAAAGGAATATATTCAAATATAAACTACACAGAAGCATTCTGTGAAACTTCTTTCTGATCTGAGCATTCAGCTAACAGAGTTAAACCATACTTTTGATTGAGCAGTTTTGAAACACTCTGTCTGTAGAAAATGCAACTGGACATTCGTAGCGCTATGTGGGTAATAGTGGAGAAAAGAATATGTTCAAATATAAACTACACAGAAGCATTGTATGAAACTTCTTTCTGTTCTGTGCATTCAACTAACAGAGTTGAACCTTACTTTTGATTGAGCCTTTCTGAAACACTCTTTCTGTAGAAACTGCAATTGGACATTCTGAGCGCTAAGAGGCCTATATTGGGAAAAATAATATCTTCAAATAGAAACTACACAGAAGCATTGTGTGAAACTTATTTCTGATATGTTCATTAAGCTAACAGAGTTAAACCATACTTTTGATTGCGCAGTTCTGAACACTCTTTCTGTAGAAAATGCAAGTGGACATTCGGAGCGCTAAGAGGGTAATAGTGGAAAAAGGAATATATTCAAATATAAACTACACAGTAGCATTCTGTGAAAATTCTTTCTGTTCTGTGCATTCAACTAAAAGGGTTGAACCTTACTTTTGATTGCGCCGTTCTGAAACACTCTTTCTGTAGAAACTGCAATTGGACATGCTAAGCGCTAAGAGGCCTACATTGGGAAAAATAATATCTTCAAATAAAAACTACACAGATGCATTCTGTGAAACTTATTTCTGATCTGTAAATTCAGTTAACAGAGATAAAACATATTTTTGATTGAGCAGTTATGAAACACTCTTTTTGTAGAAAATGCAAGTGGAGATTCGGAGCGCTAAGAGGGTAATAGTGGAAAAAGGAATGTCTTCAAATATAAACTACACAGAATCATTCGGTGAAACTTTTTTCTGATCTGTGCATTCAGCAAACAGAGTTAAACCATACTTTTGATTGAGCAGTTTTGAATCACTCTGTCTGTAGAAAATGCAACTGGACATTCGTAGCGCTAAGTGGGTAATAGTGGAAAAAAGAATATGTTCAAATATAAACTACACAGAAGCATTGTGTGAAACTTCTTTCTGTTCTGTGCATTCAACTAACAGAGTTGAACCTTACTTTTGATTGAGCCTTTCTGAAACACTCTTTCTGTAGAAACTGCAATTGGACATTCTGAGCGCTAAGAGGCCTCTATTGGGAAAAATAATATCTTCAAATAAAAACTACACAGAAGCATTGTGTGAAACTTATTTCTGATATGTTCATTAAGCTAACAGAGTTAAACCATACTTTTGATTGCGCAGTTCTGAACACTCTTTCTGTAGAAAATGCAAGTGGACATTCGGAGCGCTAAGAGGGTAATAGTGGAAAAAGGAATATATTCAAATATAAAGTACACAGTAGCATTCTGTGAAAACTCTTACTGTTCTGTGCATTCAGCTAACAGAGTTGAACCTTACTTTTGATTGAGCCGTTCTGAAACACTCTTTCTGTAGAAACTGCAATTGGACATGCTAAGTGCTAAGAGGCCTACATTGGGAAAAAGAATATCTTCAAATAAAAACTACACAGATGCATTCTGTGAAACTTATTTCTGATTTGTAAATTCAGTTAACAGAGATAAAACATATTTTTGATTGAGCAGTTATGAAAAACTCTTTTTGTAGAAAATGCAAGTGGAGATTCGGAGCGCTAAGAGGGTAATAGTGGAAAAAGGAATGTCTTCAAATATAAACTACACAGAATAATTCGGTGAAACTTCTTTCTGATCTGTGCTTACAGCTAACAGAGTTAAACCATACTTTTGATTGAGCAGATCTGAACACTCTTTCTGTAGAAAATGCAACTGGACATTTGGAGCGCTAAGAGCGTAGTAGTGGAAAAAGGAATATATTCAAATATAAACTACACAGAAGCATTCTGTGAAACTTCTTTCTGATCTGAGCATTCAGCTAACAGAGTTAAACCATACTTTTGATTGAGCAATTTTGAAACACTCTGTCTGTAGAAAATGCAACTGGACATTCGTTGCGCTAAGTGGGTAATAGTGGAAAAAAGAATATGTTCAAATATAAACTACCCAGAAGCATTCTGTGAAACTTCTTGCTGTTCTGTGCATTCAACTAACAGAGTTGAACCTTACTTTTGATTGAGCCGTTCTGAAACACTCTTTCTGTAGAAACTGCAATTGGACATTCTGAGCGCTAAGAGGCCTATATTGGGAAAAGAATGTCTACAAATAAAAACTACACAGAAGAATTGTGTGAAACTTCTTTCTGTTCTGTTTGTTCAACTAAAAGAGTTGAACCTTAGTTTTGATTGAGCCGTTCTGAAACACTCTTTCTGTAGAAAATGCAAGTGGAGCTTCGGAGCGCTAAGAGGGTAATAGTGGAAAAAGGAATGTCTCCAAATATAAACTACACAGAATCATTCTGTGAAACTTCTTTCTGATCTGTGCATTCAGCTAACAGAGTTAAACCATACTTTTGATTGAGCAGATCTGAACACTCTTTCTGTAGAAAATGCAACTGGACATTTGGAGCGCTAAGAGAGTAGTAGTGGAAAAAGGAATATATTCAAATATAAACTACACAGAAGCATTCTGTGAAACTTCTTTCTGATCTGAGCATTCAGCTAACAGAGTTAAACCATACTTTTGATTGAGCAGTTTTGAAACACTCTGTCTGTAGAAAATGCAACTGAACATTCGTAGCGCTATGTGGGTAATAGTGGAGAAAAGAATATGTTCAAATATAAACTACACAGAAGCATTGTATGAAACTACTTTCTGTTCTGTGCATTCAACTAACAGAGTTGAACCTTACTTTTGATTGAGCCTTTCTGAAACACTCTTTCTGTAGAAACTGCAATTGGACATTCTGAGCGCTAAGAGGCCTCTATTGGGAAAAATAATATCTTCAAATAAAAACTACACAGAAGCATTGTGTGAAACTGATTTCTGATATGTTCATTAAGCTAACAGAGTTAAACCATACTTTTGATTGCGCAGTTCTGAACACTCTTTCTGTAGAAAATGCAAGTGGACATTCGGAGTGCTAAGAGGGTAATAGTGGAAAAAGGAATATATTCAAATATAAACTACACAGTAGCATTCTGTGAAAACTCTTTCTGTTCTGTGCATTCAGCTAACAGAGTTGAACCTTACTTTTGATTGAGCCGTTCTGAAACACTCTTTCTGTAGAAACTGCAATTGGACATGCTAAGCGCTAAGAGGCCTACATTGGGAAAAAGAATATCTTCAAATAAAAACTACACAGATGCATTCTGTGAAACTTATTTCTGATCTGTAAATTCAGTTAACAGAGATAAAACATATTTTTGATTGAGTAGTTATGAAACACACTTTTTGTAGAAAATGCAAGTGGAGATTCGGAGCGCTAAGAGGGTAAAAGTGGAAAAAGGAATGTCTTCAAATATAAACTACACAGAATCATTCTGTGAAACTTCTTTCTGATCTGTGCATTCAGCTAACAGAGTTAAACCACACTTTTAATTCAGCAGATCTGAACACTCTTTCTGTAGAAAATGCAACTGGACATTTGGAGCGCTAAGAGCGTAGTAGTGGAAAAAGGAATATATTCAAATATAAACTACACAGAAGCATTCTGTGAAACTTCTTTCTGATCTGAGCATTCAGCTAACAGAGTTAAACCATACTTTTGGTTGAGCAGATCTGAACACTCTTTCTGTAGATAATGCAACTGGACATTTGGAGCGCTAAGAGAGTAGTAGTGGAAAAAGGAATATATTCAAATATAAACTACACAGAAGCATTCTGTGAAACTTCTTTCTGATCTGAGCATTCAGCTAACAGAGTTAAACCATACTTTTGATTGAGCAGTTTTGAAACACTCTGTCTGTAGAAAATGCAACTGGACATTCGTAGCGCTAAGTGGGTAATAGTGGAAAAAAGAATATGTTCAAATATAAACTACACAGAAGCATTGTATGAAACTTCTTTCTGTTCTGTGCATTCAACTAACAGAGTTGAACCTTACTTTTGATTGAGCCGTTCTGAAACACTCTTTCTGTATAAACTGCAATTGGACATTCTGAGCGCTAGGAGGCCTATATTGGGAAAAAGAATGTCTAAAAATAAAAACTACAGAGAAGAATTGTGTGAAACTTCTTTCTGTTCTGTTTGTTCAACTAAAAGATTTGAACCTTAGCTTTGATTGAGCCGTTCTGAAACACTCTTTCTTTAGAAAATGCAAGTGGAGATTCGGAGCGCTAAGAGGGTAATAGTGGAAAAATGAATGTCTCCAAATATAAACTACACAGAATTATTCTGTGAAACTTCTTTCTGATCTGTGCATTCAGCTAACAGAGTTAAACCATACTTTTGATTGAGCAGATCTGAACACTCTTTCTGTAGAAAATGCAACTGGACATTTGGAGCGCTAAGAGAGTAGTAGTGGAAAAAGGAATATATTCAAATATAAACTACACAGAAGCATTCTGTGAAACTTCTTTCTGATCTGAGAATTCAGCTAACAGAGTTAAACCATACTTTTGATTGAGCAGTTTTGAAACACTCTGTCTGTAGAAAATGCAACTGGACATTCATAGCGCTAAGTGGGTAATAGTGGAAAAAAGAATACGTTCAAATATAAACTACACAGAAGCATTGTATGAAACTTCTTTCTGTTCTGTGCATTCAACTAACAGAGTTGAACCTTACTTTTGATTGAGCCTTTCTGAAACACTCTTTCTGTAGAAACTGCAATTGGACATTCTGAGCGCTAAGAGGCCTATATTGGGAAAAATAATATCTTCAAATAGAAACTACACAGAAGCATTGTGTGAAACTTATTTCTGATATGTTCATTAAGCTAACAGAGTTAAACCTTACTTTTGATTGCGCAGTTCTGAACACTCTTTCTGTAGAAAATGCAAGTGGACATTCGGAGCGCTAAGAGGGTAATAGTGGAAAAAGGAATATATTCAAATATAAACTACACAGTAGCATTCTGTGAAAATTCTTTCTGTTCTGTGCATTCAACTAAAAGGGTTGAACCTTACTTTTGATTGCGCCGTTCTGAAACACTCTTTCTGTAGAAACTGCAATTGGACATGCTAAGCGCTAAGAGGCCTACATTGGGAAAAATAATATCTTCAAATAAAAACTACACAGATGCATTCTGTGAAACTTATTTCTGATCTGTAAATTCAGTTAACAGAGATAAAACATATTTTTGATTGAGCAGTTATGAAACACTCTTTTTGTAGAAAATGCAAGTGGAGATTCGGAGCGCTAAGAGGGTAATAGTGGAAAAAGGAATGTCTTCAAATATAAACTACACAGAATCATTCGGTGAAACTTTTTTCTGATCTGTGCATTCAGCTAACAGTGTTAAACCATACTTTTGATTGAGCAGTTTTGAATCACTCTGTCTGTAGAAAATGCAACTGGACATTCGTAGCGCTAAGTGGGTAATAGTGGAAAAAAGAATATGTTCAAATATAAACTACACAGAAGCATTGTATGAAACTTCTTTCTGTTCTGTGCATTCAACTAACAGAGTTGAACCTTACTTTTGATTGAGCCTTTCTGAAACACTCTTTCTGTAGAAACTGCAATTGGACATTCTGAGCGCTAAGAGGCCTCTATTGGGAAAAAAAATATCTTCAAATAAAAACTACACAGAAGCATTGTGTGAAACTTATTTCTGATATGTTCATTAAGCTAACAGAGTTAAACCATACTTTTTATTGCGCAGTTCTGAAAACTCTTTTTGTAGAAAATGCAAGTGGACATTCGGAGCGCTAAGAGGGTAATAGTGGAAAAAGGAATATATTCAAATATAAACTACACAGTAGCATTGTGTGAAAACTCTTACTGTTCTGTGCATTCAGCTAACAGAGTTGAACCTTACTTTTGATTGAGCCGTTCTGAAACACTCTTTCTGTAGAAACTGCAATTGGACATGCTAAGTGCTAAGAGGCCTACATTGGGAAAAAGAATATCTTCAAATAAAAACTACACAGATGCATTCTGTGAAACTTATTTCTGATTTGTAAATTCAGTTAACAGAGATAAAACATATTTTTGATTGAGCAGTTATGAAAAACTCTTTTTGTAGAAAATGCAAGTGGAGATTCGGAGCGCTAAGAGGGTACTAGTGGAAAAAGGAATGTCTTCAAATATAAACTACACAGAATAATTCGGTGAAACTTCTTTCTGATCTGTGCATTCAGCTAACAGAGTTAAACCATACTTTTGATTGAGCAGATCTGAACACTCTTTCTGTAGAAAATGCAACTGGACATTTGGAGCGCTAAGAGCGTAGTAGTGGAAAAAGGAATATATTCAAATATAAACTACACAGAAGCATTCTGTGAAACTTCTTTCTGATCTGAGCATTCAGCTAACAGAGTTAAACCATACTTTTGATTGAGCAATTTTGTAACACTCTGTCTGTAGAAAATGCAACTGGACATTCGTTGCGCTAAGTGGGTAATAGTGGAAAAAAGAATATGTTCAAATATAAACTACCCAGAAGCATTCTGAGAAACTTCTTGCTGTTCTGTGCATTCAACTAACAGAGTTGAACCTTACTTTTGATTGAGCCGTTCTGAAACACTCTTTCTGTAGAAACTGCAATTGGACATTCTGAGCGCAAAGAGGCCTATATTGGGAAAAGAATGTCTACAAATAAAAACTACACAGAAGAATTGTGTGAAACTTCTTTCTGTTCTGTTTGTTCAACTAAAAGAGTTGAACCTTAGTTTTGATTGAGCCGTTCTGAAACACTCTTTCTGTAGAAAATGCAAGTGGAGCTTCGGAGCGCTAAGAGGGTAATAGTGGAAAAAGGAATGTCTCCAAATATAAACTACACAGAATCATTCTGTGAAACTTCTTTCTGATCTGTGCATTCAGCTAACAGAGTTAAACCATACTTTTGATTGAGCAGATCTGAACACTCTTTCTGTAGAAAATGCAACTGGACATTTGGAGCGCTAAGAGAGTAGTAGTGGAAAAAGGAATATATTCAAATATAAACTACACAGAAGCATTCTGTGAAACTTCTTTCTGATCTGAGCATTCAGCTAACAGAGTTAAACCATACTTTTGATTGAGCAGTTTTGAAACACTCTGTCTGTAGAAAATGCAACTGGACATTCGTAGCGCTATGTGGGTAATAGTGGAGAAAAGAATATGTTCAAATATAAACTACACAGAAGCATTGTATGAAACTACTTTCTGTTCTGTGCATTCAACTAACAGAGTTGAACCTTATTTTGATTGAGCCTTTCTGAAACACTCTTTCTGTAGAAACTGCAATTGGACATTCTGAGCGCTAAGAGGCCTCTATTGGGAAAAATAATATCTTCAAATAAAAACTACACAGAAGCATTGTGTGAAACTGATTTCTGATGTGTTCATTAAGCTAACAGAGTTAAACCATACTTTTGATTGCGCAGTTCTGAACACTCTTTCTGTAGAAAATGCAAGTGGACATTCGGAGTGCTAAGAGGGTAATAGTGGAAAAAGGAATATATTCAAATATAAACTACACAGTAGCATTCTGTGAAAACTCTTTCTGTTCTGTGCATTCAGCTAACAGAGTTGAACCTTACTTTTGATTGAGCCGTTCTGAAACACTCTTTCTGTAGAAACTGCAATTGGACATGCTAAGCGCTAAGAGGCCTACATTGGGAAAAAGAATATCTTCAAATAAAAACTACACAGATGCATTCTGTGAAACTTATTTCTGATCTGTAAATTCAGTTAACAGAGATAAAACATATTTTTGATTGAGTAGTTATGAAACACACTTTTTGTAGAAAATGCAAGTGGAGATTCGGAGCGCTAAGAGGGTAAAAGTGGAAAAAGGAATGTCTTCAAATATAAACTACACAGAATCATTCTGTGAAACTTCTTTCTGATCTGTGCATTCAGCTAACAGAGTTAAACCACACTTTTAATTCAGCAGATCTGAACACTCTTTCTGTAGAAAATGCAACTGGACATTTGGAGCGCTAAGAGCGTAGTAGTGGAAAAAGGAATATATTCAAATATAAACTACACAGAAGCATTCTGTGAAACTTCTTTCTGATCTGAGCATTCAGCTAACAGAGTTAAACCATACTTTTGATTGAGCAGTTTTGAAACACTCTGTCTGTAGAAAATGCAACTGGACATTCGTAGCGCTAAGTGGGTAATAGTGGAGAAAAGAATATGTTCAAATATAAACTACACAGAAGCATTGTATGAAACTTCTTTCGGTTCTGTGCATTCAACTAACAGAGTTGCACCTTACTTTTGATTGAGCCTTTCTGAAACACTCTTTCTGTAGAAACTGCAATTGTACATTCTGAGCGCTAAGAGTCCTCTATTGGGAAAAATAATATCTTCAAATAAAAACTACACAGAAGCATTGTGTGAAACTTATTTCTGATATGTTCATTAAGCTAACAGAGTTAAACCATACTTTTGATTGCGCAGTTCTGAACACTCTTTCTGTAGAAAATGCAAGTGGACATTCGGAGCGCAAAGAGGGTAATTGTGGAAAAAGGAATATATTCAAATATAAACTACACAGTAGCATTCTGTGAAAACTCTTACTGTTCTGCGCATTCAGCTAACAGAGTTGAACCTTACTTTTGATTGAGCCGTTCTGAAACACTCTTTCTGTAGAAACTGCAATTGGACATGCTAAGCGCTAAGAGGCCTACATTGGGAAAAAGAATATCTTCAAATAAAAACTACACAGATGCATTCTGTGAAAGTTATTTCTGATCTGTAAATTCAGTTAACAGAGATAAAACATATTTTTGATTGAGCAGTTATGAAACACTCTTTTTGTAGAAAATGCAAGTGGAGATTCGGAGCGCTAAGAGGGTAATAGTGGAAAAAGGAATGTCTTCAAATATAAACTACACAGAATCATTCGGTGAAACTTCTTTCTGATCTGTGCATTCAGCTAACAGAGTTAAACCATACTTTTGATTGAGCAGATCTGAACACTCTTTCTGTAGAAAATGCAACTGGACATTTGGAGCACTAAGAGCGTAGTAGTGGAAAAAGGAATATATTCAAATATAAACTACACAGAAGCATTCTGTGAAACTTCTTTCTGATCTGAGCATTCAGCTAACAGAGTTAAACCATACTTTTGATTGAGCAGTTTTGAAACACTCTGTCTGTAGAAAATGCAACTGGACATTCGTAGCGCTAAGTGGGTAATAGTGGAAAAAAGAATATGTTCAAATATAAACTACACAGAAGCATTCTGTGAAACTTCTTGCTGTTCTGTGCATTCAACTAACAGAGTTGAACCTTACTTTTGATTGAGCCGTTCTGAAACACTCTTTCTGTAGAAACTGCAATTGGACTTTCTGAGCGCTAAGAGGCCTATATTGGGAAAAAGAATGTCTACAAATAAAAACTACACAGAAGAATTGTGTGAAACTTCTTTCTGTTCTGTTTGTTCAACTAAAAGAGTTGAACCTTAGTTTTGATTGAGCCGTTCTGAAACACTCTTTCCGTAGAAAATGCAAGTGGAGATTCGGAGCGCTAAGAGGGTAATAGTGGAGAAAGGAATGTCTCCAAATATAAACTACACAGAATCATTCTGTGAAACATCTTTCTGATCTGTGCATTCAGCTAACAGAGTTAAACCATACTTTTGATTCAGCAGATCTGAACACTCTTTCTGTAGAAAATGCAACTGGACATTTGGAGCGCTAAGAGCGTAGTGGTGGAAAAAGGAATATATTCAAATATAAACTACACAGAAGCATTCTGTGAAACTTCTTTCTGATCTGAGCATTCAGCTAACAGAGTTAAACCACACTTTTGATTGAGCAATTTTGAACCACTCTGTCTGTAGAAAATGCAACTGGACATTCGTAGCGCTAAGTGGGTAATAGTGGAAAAAAGAATATGTTCAAATATAAACTACCCAGAAGCATTCTGTGAAACTTCTTGCTGTTGTGTGCATTCAACTAACAGAGTTGAACCTTACTTTTGATTGAGCGGTTCTGAAACACTCTTTCTGTAGAAACTGCAATTGGACATTCTGAGCGCTAAGAGGCCTATATTGGGAAAAAGAATGTCTACAAATAAAAACTACACAGAAGAAGTGTGTGAAACTTCTTTCTGTTCTGTTTGTTCAACTAAAAGAGTTGAACCTTAGTTTTGATTGAGCCGTTCTGAAACACTCTTTCTGTAGAAAATGCTAGTGGAGATTCGGAACGCTAAGAGGGTAATAGTGGAAAAAGGAATGTCTCCAAATATAAACTACACAGAATCATTCTGTGAAACTTCTTTCTGATCTGTGCATTCAGCTAACAGTGTTAAACCATACTTTTGATTGAGCAGATCTGAACACTCTTTCTGTAGAAATTGCAACTGGACATTTGGAGCGCTAAGAGAGTACTAGTGGAACAAGAAATATATTCAAATATAAACTACACAGAAGCATTCTGTGAAACTTCTTTCTGATCTGAGCATTCAGCTAACAGAGTTAAACCATACTTTTGATTGAGCAGTTTTGAATCACTCTGTCTGTAGAAAATGCAACTGGACATTCGTAGCGCTAAGTGGGTAATAGTGGAAAAAAGAATATGTTCAAATATAAACTACACAGAAGCATTGTATGAAACTTCTTTCTGTTCTGTGCATTCAACTAACAGAGTTGAACCTTACTTTTGATTGAGCCTTTCTGAAACACTCTTTCTGTAGAAACTGCAATTGGACATTCTGAGCGCTAAGAGGCCTCTATTGGGAAAAATAATATCTTCAAATAAAAACTACACAGAAGCATTGTGTGAAACTTATTTCTGATATGTTCATTAAGCTAACAGATTTAAACCATACTTTTGATTGCGCAGTTCTGAACACTCTTTCTGTAGAAAAGGCAAGTGGACATTCGGAGCGCTAAGAGGGTAATAGTGGAAAAAGGAATATATACAAATATAAACTACACAGTAGCATTCTGTGAAAACTCTTACTGTTCTGTGCATTCAGCTAACAGAGTTGAACCTTACTTTTGATTGAGCCGTTCTGAAACACTCTTTCTGTAGAAACTGCAATTGGACATGCTAAGTGCTAAGAGGCCTACATTGGGAAAAAGAATATCTTCAAATAAAAACTACACAGATGCATTCTGTGAAACTTATTTCTGATTTGTAAATTCAGTTAACAGAGATAAAACATATTTTTGATTGAGCAGTTATGAAAAACTCTTTTTGTAGAAAATGCAAGTGGAGATTCGGAGCGCTAAGAGGGTAATAGTGGAAAAAGGAATGTCTTCAAATATAAACTACACAGAATAATTCGGTGAAACTTCTTTCTGATCTGTGCATTCAGCTAACAGAGTTAAACCATACTTTTGATTGAGCAGATCTGAACACTCTTTCTGTAGAAAATGCAACTGGACATTTGGAGCGCTAAGAGCGTAGTAGTGGAAAAAGGAATATATTCAAATATAAACTACACAGAAGCATTCTGTGAAACTTCTTTCTGATCTGAGCATTCAGCTAACAGAGTTAAACCATACTTTTGATTGAGCAATTTTGAACCACTCTGTCTGTAGAAAATGCAACTGGACATTCGTAGCGCTAAGTGGGTAATAGTGGAAAAAAGAATATGTTCAAATATAAACTACCCAGAAGCATTCTGTGAAACTTCTTGCTGTTCTGTGCATTCAACTAACAGAGTTGAACCTTACTTTTGATTGAGCCGTTCTGAAACACTCTTTCTGTAGAAACTGCAATTGGACATTCTGAGCGCTAAGAGGCCTATATTGGGAAAAAGAATGTCTACAAATAAAAACTACACAGAAGAATTGTGTGAAACTTCTTTCTGTTCTGTTGGTTCAACTAAAAGAGTTGAACCTTAGTTTTGATTGAGCCGTTCTGAAACACTCTTTCTGTAGAAAATGCAAGTGGAGCTTCGGAGCGCTAAGAGGGTAATAGTGGAAAAAGGAATGTCTCCAAATATAAACTACACAGAATCATTCTGTGAAACTTCTTTCTGATCTGTGCATTCAGCTAACAGAGTTAAACCATACTTTTGATTGAGCAGATCTGAACACTCTTTCTGTAGAAAATGCAACTGGACATTTGGAGCGCTAAGAGAGTAGTAGTGGAAAAAGGAATATATTCAAATATAAACTACACAGAAGCATTCTGTGAAACTTCTTTCTGATCTGAGCATTCAGCTAACAGAGTTAAACCATACTTTTGATTGAGCAGTTTTGAAACACTCTGTCTGTAGAAAATGCAACTGGACATTCGTAGCGCTATGTGGGTAATAGTGGAGAAAAGAATATGTTCAAATATAAACTACACAGAAGCATTGTATGAAACTTCTTTCTGTTCTGTGCATTCAACTAACACAGTTGAACCTTACTTTTGATTGAGCCTTTCTGAAACACTCTTTCTGTAGAAACTGCAATTGGACATTCTGAGCGCTAAGAGGCCTATATTGGGAAAAATAATATCTTCAAATAGAAACTACACAGAAGCATTGTGTGAAACTTATTTCTGATATGTTCATTAAGCTAACAGAGTTAAACCATACTTTTGATTGCGCAGTTCTGAACACTCTTTCTGTAGAAAATGCAAGTGGACATTCGGAGCGCTAAGAGGGTAATAGTGGAAAAAGGAATATATTCAAATATAAACTACACAGTAGCATTCTGTGAAAATTCTTTCTGTTCTGTGCATTCAACTAAAAGGGTTGAACCTTACTTTTGATTGCGCCGTTCTGAAACACTCTTTCTGTAGAAACTGCAATTGGACATGCTAAGCGCTAAGAGGCCTACATTGGGAAAAATAATATCTTCAAATAAAAACTACACAGATGCATTCTGTGAAACTTATTTCTGATCTGTAAATTCAGTTAACAGAGATAAAACATATTTTTGATTGAGCAGTTATGAAACACTCTTTTTGTAGAAAATGCAAGTGGAGATTCGGAGCGCTAAGAGGGTAATAGTGGAAAAAGGAATGTCTTCAAATATAAACTACACAGAATCATTCGGTGAAACTTTTTTCTGATCTGTGCATTCAGCTAACAGAGTTAAACCATACTTTTGATTGAGCAGTTTTGAATCACTCTGTCTGTAGAAAATGCAACTGGACATTCGTAGCGCTAAGTGGGTAATAGTGGAAAAAAGAATATGTTCAAATATAAACTACACAGAAGCATTGTGTGAAACTTCTTTCTGTTCTGTGCATTCAACTAACAGAGTTGAACCTTACTTTTGATTGAGCCTTTCTGAAACACTCTTTCTGTAGAAACTGCAATTGGACATTCTGAGCGCTAAGAGGCCTCTATTGGGAAAAATAATATCTTCAAATAAAAACTACACAGAAGCATTGTGTGAAACTTATTTCTGATATGTTCATTAAGCTAACAGAGTTAAACCATACTTTTTATTGCGCAGTTCTGAACACTCTTTCTGTAGAAAATGCAAGTGGACATTCGGAGCGCTAAGAGGGTAATAGTGGAAAAAGGAATATATTCAAATATAAAGTACACAGTAGCATTCTGTGAAAACTCTTACTGTTCTGTGCATTCAGCTAACAGAGTTGAACCTTACTTTTGATTGAGCCGTTCTGAAACACTCTTTCTGTAGAAACTGCAATTGGACATGCTAAGTGCTAAGAGGCCTACATTGGGAAAAAGAATATCTTCAAATAAAAACTACACAGATGCATTCTGTGAAACTTATTTCTGATTTGTAAATTCAGTTAACAGAGATAAAACATATTTTTGATTGAGCAGTTATGAAAAACTCTTTTTGTAGAAAATGCAAGTGGAGATTCGGAGCGCTAAGAGGGTAATAGTGGAAAAAGGAATGTCTTCAAATATAAACTACACAGAATAATTCGGTGAAACTTCTTTCTGATCTGTGCTTACAGCTAACAGAGTTAAACCATACTTTTGATTGAGCAGATCTGAACACTCTTTCTGTAGAAAATGCAACTGGACATTTGGAGCGCTAAGAGCGTAGTAGTGGAAAAAGGAATATATTCAAATATAAACTACACAGAAGCATTCTGTGAAACTTCTTTCTGATCTGAGCATTCAGCTAACAGAGTTAAACCATACTTTTGATTGAGCAATTTTGAAACACTCTGTCTGTAGAAAATGCAACTGGACATTCGTTGCGCTAAGTGGGTAATAGTGGAAAAAAGAATATGTTCAAATATAAACTACCCAGAAGCATTCTGTGAAACTTCTTGCTGTTCTGTGCATTCAACTAACAGAGTTGAACCTTACTTTTGATTGAGCCGTTCTGAAACACTCTTTCTGTAGAAACTGCAATTGGACATTCTGAGCGCTAAGAGGCCTATATTGGGAAAAGAATGTCTACAAATAAAAACTACACAGAAGAATTGTGTGAAACTTCTTTCTGTTCTGTTTGTTCAACTAAAAGAGTTGAACCTTAGTTTTGATTGAGCCGTTCTGAAACACTCTTTCTGTAGAAAATGCAAGTGGAGCTTCGGAGCGCTAAGAGGGTAATAGTGGAAAAAGGAATGTCTCCAAATATAAACTACACAGAATCATTCTGTGAAACTTCTTTCTGATCTGTGCATTCAGCTAACAGAGTTAAACCATACTTTTGATTGAGCAGATCTGAACACTCTTTCTGTAGAAAATGCAACTGGACATTTGGAGCGCTAAGAGAGTAGTAGTGGAAAAAGGAATATATTCAAATATAAACTACACAGAAGCATTCTGTGAAACTTCTTTCTGATCTGAGCATTCAGCTAACAGAGTTAAACCATACTTTTGATTGAGCAGTTTTGAAACACTCTGTCTGTAGAAAATGCAACTGAACATTCGTAGCGCTATGTGGGTAATAGTGGAGAAAAGAATATGTTCAAATATAAACTACACAGAAGCATTGTATGAAACTACTTTCTGTTCTGTGCATTCAACTAACAGAGTTGAACCTTACTTTTGATTGAGCCTTTCTGAAACACTCTTTCTGTAGAAACTGCAATTGGACATTCTGAGCGCTAAGAGGCCTCTATTGGGAAAAATAATATCTTCAAATAAAAACTACACAGAAGCATTGTGTGAAACTGATTTCTGATATGTTCATTAAGCTAACAGAGTTAAACCATACTTTTGATTGCGCAGTTCTGAACACTCTTTCTGTAGAAAATGCAAGTGGACATTCGGAGTGCTAAGAGGGTAATAGTGGAAAAAGGAATATATTCAAATATAAACTACACAGTAGCATTCTGTGAAAACTCTTTCTGTTCTGTGCATTCAGCTAACAGAGTTGAACCTTACTTTTGATTGAGCCGTTCTGAAACACTCTTTCTGTAGAAACTGCAATTGGACATGCTAAGCGCTAAGAGGCCTACATTGGGAAAAAGAATATCTTCAAATAAAAACTACACAGATGCATTCTGTGAAACTTATTTCTGATCTGTAAATTCAGTTAACAGAGATAAAACATATTTTTGATTGAGTAGTTATGAAACACACTTTTTGTAGAAAATGCAAGTGGAGATTCGGAGCGCTAAGAGGGTAAAAGTGGAAAAAGGAATGTCTTCAAATATAAACTACACAGAATCATTCTGTGAAACTTCTTTCTGATCTGTGCATTCAGCTAACAGAGTTAAACCACACTTTTAATTCAGCAGATCTGAACACTCTTTCTGTAGAAAATGCAACTGGACATTTGGAGCGCTAAGAGCGTAGTAGTGGAAAAAGGAATATATTCAAATATAAACTACACAGAAGCATTCTGTGAAACTTCTTTCTGATCTGAGCATTCAGCTAACAGAGTTAAACCATACTTTTGATTGAGCAATTTTGAACCACTCTGTCTGTAGAAAATGCAACTGGACATTCGTAGCGCTAAGTGGGTAATAGTGGAAAAAAGAATATGTTCAAATATAAACTACCCAGAAGCATTCTGTGAAACTTCTTGCTGTTGTGTGCATTCAACTAACAGAGTTGAACCTTACTTTTGATTGAGCGGTTCTGAAACACTCTTTCTGTAGAAACTGCAATTGGACATTCTGAGCGCTAAGAGGCCTATATTGGGAAAAAGAATGTCTACAAATAAAAACTACACAGAAGAAGTGTGTGAAACTTCTTTCTGTTCTGTTTGTTCAACTAAAAGAGTTGAACCTTAGTTTTGATTGAGCCGTTCTGAAACACTCTTTCTGTAGAAAATGCTAGTGGAGATTCGGAACGCTAAGAGGGTAATAGTGGAAAAAGGAATGTCTCCAAATATAAACTACACAGAATCATTCTGTGAAACTTCTTTCTGATCTGTGCATTCAGCTAACAGTGTTAAACCATACTTTTGATTGAGCAGATCTGAACACTCTTTCTGTAGAAATTGCAACTGGACATTTGGAGCGCTAAGAGAGTACTAGTGGAACAAGAAATATATTCAAATATAAACTACACAGAAGCATTCTGTGAAACTTCTTTCTGATCTGAGCATTCAGCTAACAGAGTTAAACCATACTTTTGATTGCGCAGTTCTGAACACTCTTTCTGTAGAAAATGCAAGTGGACATTCGGAGCGCTAAGAGGGTAATAGTGGAAAAAGGAATATATTCAAATATAAAGTACACAGTAGCATTCTGTGAAAACTCTTACTGTTCTGTGCATTCAGCTAACAGAGTTGAACCTTACTTTTGATTGAGCCATTCTGAAACACTCTTTCTGTAGAAACTGCAATTGGACATGCTAAGTGCTAAGAGGCCTACATTGGGAAAAAGAATATCTTCAAATAAAAACTACACAGATGCATTCTGTGAAACTTATTTCTGATTTGTAAATTCAGTTAACAGAGATAAAACATATTTTTGATTGAGCAGTTATGAAAAACTCTTTTTGTAGAAAATGCAAGTGGAGATTCGGAGCGCTAAGAGGGTAATAGTGGAAAAAGGAATGTCTTCAAATATAAACTACACAGAATAATTCGGTGAAACTTCTTTCTGATCTGTGCTTACAGCTAACAGAGTTAAACCATACTTTTGATTGAGCAGATCTGAACACTCTTTCTGTAGAAAATGCAACTGGACATTTGGAGCGCTAAGAGCGTAGTAGTGGAAAAAGGAATATATTCAAATATAAACTACACAGAAGCATTCTGTGAAACTTCTTTCTGATCTGAGCATTCAGCTAACAGAGTTAAACCATACTTTTGATTGAGCAATTTTGAAACACTCTGTCTGTAGAAAATGCAACTGGACATTCGTTGCGCTAAGTGGGTAATAGTGGAAAAAAGAATATGTTCAAATATAAACTACCCAGAAGCATTCTGTGAAACTTCTTGCTGTTCTGTGCATTCAACTAACAGAGTTGAACCTTACTTTTGATTGAGCCGTTCTGAAACACTCTTTCTGTAGAAACTGCAATTGGACATTCTGAGCGCTAAGAGGCCTATATTGGGAAAAGAATGTCTACAAATAAAAACTACACAGAAGAATTGTGTGAAACTTCTTTCTGTTCTGTTTGTTCAACTAAAAGAGTTGAACCTTAGTTTTGATTGAGCCGTTCTGAAACACTCTTTCTGTAGAAAATGCAAGTGGAGCTTCGGAGCGCTAAGAGGGTAATAGTGGAAAAAGGAATGTCTCCAAATATAAACTACACAGAATCATTCTGTGAAACTTCTTTCTGATCTGTGCATTCAGCTAACAGAGTTAAACCATACTTTTGATTGAGCAGATCTGAACACTCTTTCTGTAGAAAATGCAACTGGACATTTGGAGCGCTAAGAGAGTAGTAGTGGAAAAAGGAATATATTCAAATATAAACTACACAGAAGCATTCTGTGAAACTTCTTTCTGATCTGAGCATTCAGCTAACAGAGTTAAACCATACTTTTGATTGAGCAGTTTTGAAACACTCTGTCTGTAGAAAATGCAACTGAACATTCGTAGCGCTATGTGGGTAATAGTGGAGAAAAGAATATGTTCAAATATAAACTACACAGAAGCATTGTATGAAACTACTTTCTGTTCTGTGCATTCAACTAACAGAGTTGAACCTTACTTTTGATTGAGCCTTTCTGAAACACTCTTTCTGTAGAAACTGCAATTGGACATTCTGAGCGCTAAGAGGCCTCTATTGGGAAAAATAATATCTTCAAATAAAAACTACACAGAAGCATTGTGTGAAACTGATTTCTGATATGTTCATTAAGCTAACAGAGTTAAACCATACTTTTGATTGCGCAGTTCTGAACACTCTTTCTGTAGAAAATGCAAGTGGACATTCGGAGTGCTAAGAGGGTAATAGTGGAAAAAGGAATATATTCAAATATAAACTACACAGTAGCATTCTGTGAAAACTCTTTCTGTTCTGTGCATTCAGCTAACAGAGTTGAACCTTACTTTTGATTGAGCCGTTCTGAAACACTCTTTCTGTAGAAACTGCAATTGGACATGCTAAGCGCTAAGAGGCCTACATTGGGAAAAAGAATATCTTCAAATAAAAACTACACAGATGCATTCTGTGAAACTTATTTCTGATCTGTAAATTCAGTTAACAGAGATAAAACATATTTTTGATTGAGTAGTTATGAAACACACTTTTTGTAGAAAATGCAAGTGCAGATTCGGAGCGCTAAGAGGGTAAAAGTGGAAAAAGGAATGTCTTCAAATATAAACTACACAGAATCATTCTGTGAAACTTCTTTCTGATCTGTGCATTCAGCTAACAGAGTTAAACCACACTTTTAATTCAGCAGATCTGAACACTCTTTCTGTAGAAAATGCAACTGGACATTTGGAGCGCTAAGAGCGTAGTAGTGGAAAAAGGAATATATTCAAATATAAACTACACAGAAGCATTCTGTGAAACTTCTTTCTGATCTGAGCATTCAGCTAACAGAGTTAAACCATACTTTTGATTGAGCAGTTTTGAAACACTCTGTCTGTAGAAAATGCAACTGGACATTCGTAGCGCTAAGTGGGTAATAGTGGAGAAAAGAATATGTTCAAATATAAACTACACAGAAGCATTGTATGAAACTTCTTTCGGTTCTGTGCATTCAACTAACAGAGTTGAACCTTACTTTTGATTGAGCCTTTCTGAAACACTCTTTCTGTAGAAACTGCAATTGTACATTCTGAGCGCTAAGAGTCCTCTATTGGGAAAAATAATATCTTCAAATAAAAACTACACAGAAGCATTGTGTGAAACTTATTTCTGATATGTTCATTAAGCTAACAGAGTTAAACCATACTTTTGATTGCGCAGTTCTGAACACTCTTTCTGTAGAAAATGCAAGTGGACATTCGGAGCGCAAAGAGGGTAATTGTGGAAAAAGGAATATATTCAAATATAAACTACACAGTAGCATTCTGTGAAAACTCTTACTGTTCTGCGCATTCAGCTAACAGAGTTGAACCTTACTTTTGATTGAGCCGTTCTGAAACACTCTTTCTGTAGAAACTGCAATTGGACATGCTAAGCGCTAAGAGGCCTACATTGGGAAAAAGAATATCTTCAAATAAAAACTACACAGATGCATTCTGTGAAAGTTATTTCTGATCTGTAAATTCAGTTAACAGAGATAAAACATATTTTTGATTGAGCAGTTATGAAACACTCTTTTTGTAGAAAATGCAAGTGGAGATTCGGAGCGCTAAGAGGGTAATAGTGGAAAAAGGAATGTCTTCAAATATAAACTACACAGAATCATTCGGTGAAACTTCTTTCTGATCTGTGCATTCAGCTAACAGAGTTAAACCATACTTTTGATTGAGCAGATCTGAACACTCTTTCTGTAGAAAATGCAACTGGACATTTGGAGCACTAAGAGCGTAGTAGTGGAAAAAGGAATATATTCAAATATAAACTACACAGAAGCATTCTGTGAAACTTCTTTCTGATCTGAGCATTCAGCTAACAGAGTTAAACCATACTTTTGATTGAGCAGTTTTGAAACACTCTGTCTGTAGAAAATGCAACTGGACATTCGTAGCGCTAAGTGGGTAATAGTGGAAAAAAGAATATGTTCAAATATAAACTACACAGAAGCATTCTGTGAAACTTCTTGCTGTTCTGTGCATTCAACTAACAGAGTTGAACCTTACTTTTGATTGAGCCGTTCTGAAACACTCTTTCTGTAGAAACTGCAATTGGACTTTCTGAGCGCTAAGAGGCCTATATTGGGAAAAAGAATGTCTACAAATACAAACTACACAGAAGAATTGTGTGAAACTTCTTTCTGTTCTGTTTGTTCAACTAAAAGAGTTGAACCTTAGTTTTGATTGAGCCGTTCTGAAACACTCTTTCTGTAGAAAATGCAAGTGGAGATTCGGAGCGCTAAGAGGGTAATAGTGGAAAAAGGAATGTCTCCAAATATAAACTACACAGAATCATTCTGTGAAACATCTTTCTGATCTGTGCATTCAGCTAACAGAGTTAAACCATACTTTTGATTCAGCAGATCTGAACACTCTTTCTGTAGAAAATGCAACTGGACATTTGGAGCGCTAAGAGCGTAGTGGGGGAAAAAGGAATATATTCAAATATAAACTACACAGAAGCATTCTGTGAAACTTCTTTCTGATCTGAGCATTCAGCTAACAGAGTTAAACCACACTTTTGATTGAGCAATTTTGAACCACTCTGTCTGTAGAAAATGCAACTGGACATTCGTAGCGCTAAGTGGGTCATAGTGGAAAAAAGAATATGTTCAAATATAAACTACCCAGAAGCATTCTGTGAAACTTCTTGCTGTTGTGTGCATTCAACTAACAGAGTTGAACCTTACTTTTGATTGAGCGGTTCTGAAACACTCTTTCTGTAGAAACTGCAATTGGACATTCTGAGCGCTAAGAGGCCTATATTGGGAAAAAGAATGTCTACAAATAAAAACTACACAGAAGAAGTGTGTGAAACTTCTTTCTGTTCTGTTTGTTCAACTAAAAGAGTTGAACCTTAGTTTTGATTGAGCCGTTCTGAAACACTCTTTCTGTAGAAAATGCTAGTGGAGCTTCGGAGCGCTAAGAGGGTAATAGTGGAAAAAGGAATGTCTCCAAATATAAACTACACAGAATCATTCTGTGAAACTTCTTTCTGATCTGTGCATTCAGCTAACAGAGTTAAACCATACTTTTGATTGAGCAGATCTGAACACTCTTTCTGTAGAAAATGCAACTGGACATTTGGAGCGCTAAGAGAGTATTAGTGGAAAAAGGAATATATTCAAATATAAACTACACAGAAGCATTCTGTGAAACTTCTTTCTGATCTGAGCATTCAGCTAACAGAGTTAAACCATACTTTTGATTGAGCAGTTTTGAAACACTCTGTCTGTAGAAAATGCAACTGAACATTCGTAGCGCTATGTGGGTAATAGTGGAGAAAAGAATATGTTCAAATATAAACTACACAGAAGCATTGTATGAAACTACTTTCTGTTCTGTGCATTCAACTAACAGAGTTGAACCTTACTTTTGATTGAGCCTTTCTGAAACACTCTTTCTGTAGAAACTGCAATTGGACATTCTGAGCGCTAAGAGGCCTCTATTGGGAAAAATAATATCTTCAAATAAAAACTACACAGAAGCATTGTGTGAAACTGATTTCTGATATGTTCATTAAGCTAACAGAGTTAAACCATACTTTTGATTGCGCAGTTCTGAACACTCTTTCTGTAGAAAATGCAAGTGTACATTCGGAGTGCTAAGAGGGTAATAGTGGAAAAAGGAATATATTCAAATATAAACTACACAGTAGCATTCTGTGAAAACTCTTTCTGTTCTGTGCATTCAGCTAACAGAGTTGAACCTTACTTTTGATTGAGCCGTTCTGAAACACTCTTTCTGTAGAAACTGCAATTGGACATGCTAAGCGCTAAGAGGCCTACATTGGGAAAAAGAATATCTTCAAATAAAAACTACACAGATGCATTCTGTGAAACTTATTTCTGATCTGTAAATTCAGTTAACAGAGATAAAACATATTTTTGATTGAGTAGTTATGAAACACACTTTTTGTAGAAAATGCAAGTGGAGATTCGGAGCGCTAAGAGGGTAAAAGTGGAAAAAGGAATGTCTTCAAATATAAACTACACAGAATCATTCTGTGAAACTTCTTTCTGATCTGTGCATTCAGCTAACAGAGTTAAACCACACTTTTAATTCAGCAGATCTGAACACTCTTTCTGTAGAAAATGCAACTGGACATTTGGAGCGCTAAGAGCGTAGTAGTGGAAAAAGGAATATATTCAAATATAAACTACACAGAAGCATTCTGTGAAACTTCTTTCTGATCTGAGCATTCAGCTAACAGAGTTAAACCATACTTTTGATTGAGCAGTTTTGAAACACTCTGTCTGTAGAAAATGCAACTGGACATTCGTAGCGCTAAGTGGGTAATAGTGGAGAAAAGAATATGTTCAAATATAAACTACACAGAAGCATTGTATGAAACTTCTTTCGGTTCTGTGCATTCAACTAACAGAGTTGAACCTTACTTTTGATTGAGCCTTTCTGAAACACTCTTTCTGTAGAAACTGCAATTGTACATTCTGAGCGCTAAGAGTCCTCTATTGGGAAAAATAATATCTTCAAATAAAAACTACACAGAAGCATTGTGTGAAACTTATTTCTGATATGTTCATTAAGCTAACAGAGTTAAACCATACTTTTGATTGCGCAGTTCTGAACACTCTTTCTGTAGAAAATGCAAGTGGACATTCGGAGCGCAAAGAGGGTAATTGTGGAAAAAGGAATATATTCAAATATAAACTACACAGTAGCATTCTGTGAAAACTCTTACTGTTCTGCGCATTCAGCTAACAGAGTTGAACCTTACTTTTGATTGAGCCGTTCTGAAACACTCTTTCTGTAGAAACTGCAATTGGACATGCTAAGCGCTAAGAGGCCTACATTGGGAAAAAGAATATCTTCAAATAAAAACTACACAGATGCATTCTGTGAAAGTTATTTCTGATCTGTAAATTCAGTTAACAGAGATAAAACATATTTTTGATTGAGCAGTTATGAAACACTCTTTTTGTAGAAAATGCAAGTGGAGATTCGGAGCGCTAAGAGGGTAATAGTGGAAAAAGGAATGTCTTCAAATATAAACTACACAGAATCATTCGGTGAAACTTCTTTCTGATCTGTGCATTCAGCTAACAGAGTTAAACCATACTTTTGATTGAGCAGATCTGAACACTCTTTCTGTAGAAAATGCAACTGGACATTTGGAGCACTAAGAGCGTAGTAGTGGAAAAAGGAATATATTCAAATATAAACTACACAGAAGCATTCTGTGAAACTTCTTTCTGATCTGAGCATTCAGCTAACAGAGTTAAACCATACTTTTGATTGAGCAGTTTTGAAACACTCTGTCTGTAGAAAATGCAACTGGACATTCGTAGCGCTAAGTGGGTAATAGTGGAAAAAAGAATATATTCAAATATAAACTACACAGAAGCATTCTGTGAAACTTCTTGCTGTTCTGTGCATTCAACTAACAGAGTTGAACCTTACTTTTGATTGAGCCGTTCTGAAACACTCTTTCTGTAGAAACTGCAATTGGACTTTCTGAGCGCTAAGAGGCCTATATTGGGAAAAAGAATGTCTACAAATAAAAACTACACAGAAGAATTGTGTGAAACTTCTTTCTGTTCTGTTTGTTCAACTAAAAGAGTTGAACCTTAGTTTTGATTGAGCCGTTCTGAAACACTCTTTCTGTAGAAAATGCAAGTGGAGATTCGGAGCGCTAAGAGGGTAATAGTGGAAAAAGGAATGTCTCCAAATATAAACTACACAGAATCATTCTGTGAAACATCTTTCTGATCTGTGCATTCAGCTAACAGAGTTAAACCATACTTTTGATTCAGCAGATCTGAACACTCTTTCTGTAGAAAATGCAACTGGACATTTGGAGCGCTAAGAGCGTAGTGGTGGAAAAAGGAATATATTCAAATATAAACTACACAGAAGCATTCTGTGAAACTTCTTTCTGATCTGAGCATTCAGCTAACAGAGTTAAACCACACTTTTGATTGAGCAATTTTGAACCACTCTGTCTGTAGAAAATGCAACTGGACATTCGTAGCGCTAAGTGGGTAATAGTGGAAAAAAGAATATGTTCAAATATAAACTACCCAGAAGCATTCTGTGAAACTTCTTGCTGTTGTGTGCATTCAACTAACAGAGTTGAACCTTACTTTTGATTGAGCGGTTCTGAAACACTCTTTCTGTAGAAACTGCAATTGGACATTCTGAGCGCTAAGAGGCCTATATTGGGAAAAAGAATGTCTACAAATAAAAACTACACAGAAGAAGTGTGTGAAACTTCTTTCTGTTCTGTTTGTTCAACTAAAAGAGTTGAACCTTAGTTTTGATTGAGCCGTTCTGAAACACTCTTTCTGTAGAAAATGCTAGTGGAGATTCGGAGCGCTAAGAGGGTAATAGTGGAAAAAGGAATGTCTCCAAATATAAACTACACAGAATCATTCTGTGAAACTTCTTTCTGATCTGTGCATTCAGCTAACAGTGTTAAACCATACTTTTGATTGAGCAGATCTGAACACTCTTTCTGTAGAAATTGCAACTGGACATTTGGAGCGCTAAGAGAGTACTAGTGGAACAAGAAATATATTCAAATATAAACTACACAGAAGCATTCTGTGAAACTTCTTTCTGATCTGAGCATTCAGCTAACAGAGTTAAACCATACTTTTGATTGAGCAGTTTTGAATCACTCTGTCTGTAGAAAATGCAACTGGACATTCGTAGCGCTAAGTGGGTAATAGTGGAAAAAAGAATATGTTCAAATATAAACTACACAGAAGCATTGTATGAAACTTCTTTCTGTTCTGTGCATTCAACTAACAGAGTTGAACCTTACTTTTGATTGAGCCTTTCTGAAACACTATTTCTGTAGAAACTGCAATTGGACATTCTGAGCGCTAAGAGGCCTCTATTGGGAAAAATAATATCTTCAAATAAAAACTACACAGAAGCATTGTGTGAAACTTATTTCTGATATGTTCATTAAGCTAACAGAGTTAAACCATACTTTTGATTGCGCAGTTCTGAACACTCTTTCTGTAGAAAAGGCAAGTGGACATTCGGAGCGCTAAGAGGGTAATAGTGGAAAAAGGAATATATTCAAATATAAACTACACAGTAGCATTCTGTGAAAACTCTTACTGTTCTGCGCATTCAGCTAACAGAGTTGAACCTTACTTTTGATTGAGCCGTTCTGAAACACTCTTTCTGTAGAAACTGCAATTGGACATGCTAAGCGCTAAGAGGCCTACATTGGGAAAAAGAATATCTTCAAATAAAAACTACACAGATGCATTCTGTGAAAGTTATTTCTGATCTGTAAATTCAGTTAACAGAGATAAAACATATTTTTGATTGAGCAGTTATGAAACACTCTTTTTGTAGAAAATGCAAGTGGAGATTCGGAGCGCTAAGAGGGTAATAGTGGAAAAAGGAATGTCTTCAAATATAAACTACACAGAATCATTCGGTGAAACTTCTTTCTGATCTGTGCATTCAGCTAACAGAGTTAAACCATACTTTTGATTGAGCAGATCTGAACACTCTTTCTGTAGAAAATGCAACTGGACATTTGGAGCACTAAGAGCGTAGTAGTGGAAAAAGGAATATATTCAAATATAAACTACACAGAAGCATTCTGTGAAACTTCTTTCTGATCTGAGCATTCAGCTAACAGAGTTAAACCATACTTTTGATTGAGCAGTTTTGAAACACTCTGTCTGTAGAAAATGCAACTGGACATTCGTAGCGCTAAGTGGGTAATAGTGGAAAAAAGAATATGTTCAAATATAAACTACACAGAAGCATTCTGTGAAACTTCTTGCTGTTCTGTGCATTCAACTAACAGAGTTGAACCTTACTTTTGATTGAGCCGTTCTGAAACACTCTTTCTGTAGAAACTGCAATTGGACTTTCTGAGCGCTAAGAGGCCTATATTGGGAAAAAGAATGTCTACAAATACAAACTACACAGAAGAATTGTGTGAAACTTCTTTCTGTTCTGTTTGTTCAACTAAAAGAGTTGAACCTTAGTTTTGATTGAGCCGTTCTGAAACACTCTTTCTGTAGAAAATGCAAGTGGAGATTCGGAGCGCTAAGAGGGTAATAGTGGAAAAAGGAATGTCTCCAAATATAAACTACACAGAATCATTCTGTGAAACATCTTTCTGATCTGTGCATTCAGCTAACAGAGTTAAACCATACTTTTGATTGAGCAGATCTGAACACTCTTTCTGTAGAAAATGCAACTGGACATTTGGAGCGCTAAGAGCGTAGTGGTGGAAAAAGGAATATATTCAAATATAAACTACACAGAAGCATTCTGTGAAACTTCTTTCTGATCTGAGCATTCAGCTAACAGAGTTAAACCACACTTTTGATTGAGCAATTTTGAACCACTCTGTCTGTAGAAAATGCAACTGGACATTCGTAGCGCTAAGTGGGTAATAGTGGAAAAAAGAATATGTTCAAATATAAACTACCCAGAAGCATTCTGTGAAACTTCTTGCTGTTGTGTGCATTCAACTAACAGAGTTGAACCTTACTTTTGATTGAGCGGTTCTGAAACACTCTTTCTGTAGAAACTGCAATTGGACATTCTGAGCGCTAAGAGGCCTATATTGGGAAAAAGAATGTCTACAAATAAAAACTACACAGAAGAAGTGTGTGAAACTTCTTTCTGTTCTGTTTGTTCAACTAAAAGAGTTGAACCTTAGTTTTGATTGAGCCGTTCTGAAACACTCTTTCTGTAGAAAATGCTAGTGGAGATTCGGAGCGCTAAGAGGGTAATAGTGGAAAAAGGAATGTCTCCAAATATAAACTACACAGAATCATTCTGTGAAACTTCTTTCTGATCTGTGCATTCAGCTAACAGTGTTAAACCATACTTTTGATTGAGCAGATCTGAACACTCTTTCTGTAGAAATTGCAACTGGACATTTGGAGCGCTAAGAGAGTACTAGTGGAACAAGAAATATATTCAAATATAAACTACACAGAAGCATTCTGTGAAACTTCTTTCTGATCTGAGCATTCAGCTAACAGAGTTAAACCATACTTTTGATTGAGCAGTTTTGAATCACTCTGTCTGTAGAAAATGCAACTGGACATTCGTAGCGCTAAGTGGGTAATAGTGGAAAAAAGAATATGTTCAAATATAAACTACACAGAAGCATTGTATGAAACTTCTTTCTGTTCTGTGCATTCAACTAACAGAGTTGAACCTTACTTTTGATTGAGCCTTTCTGAAACACTCTTTCTGTAGAAACTGCAATTGGACATTCTGAGCGCTAAGAGGCCTCTATTGGGAAAAATAATATCTTCAAATAAAAACTACACAGAAGCATTGTGTGAAACTTATTTCTGATATGTTCATTAAGCTAACAGAGTTAAACCATACTTTTGATTGCGCAGTTCTGAACACTCTTTCTGTAGAAAAGGCAAGTGGACATTCGGAGCGCTAAGAGGGTAATAGTGGAAAAAGGAATATATTCAAATATAAACTACACAGTAGCATTCTGTGAAAACTCTTACTGTTCTGTGCATTCAGCTAACAGAGTTGAACCTTACTTTTGATTGAGCCGTTCTGAAACACTCTTTCTGTAGAAACTGCAATTGGACATGCTAAGTGCTAAGAGGCCTACATTGGGAAAAAGAATATCTTCAAATAAAAACTACACAGATGCATTCTGTGAAACTTATTTCTGATTTGTAAATTCAGTTAACAGAGATAAAACATATTTTTGATTGAGCAGTTATGAAAAACTCTTTTTGTAGAAAATGCAAGTGGAGATTCGGAGCGCTAAGAGGGTAATAGTGGAAAAAGGAATGTCTTCAAATATAAACTACACAGAATCATTCGGTGAAACTTCTTTCTGATCTGTGCATTCAGCTAACAGAGTTAAACCATACTTTTGATTGAGCAGATCTGAACACTCTTTCTGTAGAAAATGCAACTGGACATTTGGAGCGCTAAGAGCGTAGTAGTGGAAAAAGGAATATATTCAAATATAAACTACACAGAAGCATTCTGTGAAACTTCTTTCTGATCTGAGCATTCAGCTAACAGAGTTAAACCATACTTTTGATTGAGCAATTTTGAAACACTCTGTCTGTAGAAAATGCAACTGGACATTCGTAGCGCTAAGTGGGTAATAGTGGAAAAAAGAATATGTTCAAATATAAACTACCCAGAAGCATTCTGTGAAACTTCTTGCTGTTCTGTGCATTCAACTAACAGAGTTGAACCTTACTTTTGATTGAGCCGTTCTGAAACACTCTTTCTGTAGAAACTGCAATTGGACATTCTGAGCGCTAAGAGGCCTATATTGGGAAAAAGAATGTCTACAAATAAAAACTACACAGAAGAATTGTGTGAAACTTCTTTCTGTTCTGTTTGTTCAACTAAAAGAGTTGAACCTTAGTTTTGATTGAGCCGTTCTGAAACACTCTTTCTGTAGAAAATGCAAGTGGAGCTTCGGAGCGCTAAGAGGGTAATAGTGGAAAAAGGAATGTCTCCAAATATAAACTACACAGAATCATTCTGTGAAACTTCTTTCTGATCTGTGCATTCAGCTAACAGAGTTAAACCATACTTTTGATTGAGCAGATCTGAACACTCTTTCTGTAGAAAATGCAACTGGACATTTGGAGCGCTAAGAGAGTAGTAGTGGAAAAAGGAATATATTCAAATATAAACTACACAGAAGCATTCTGTGAAACTTCTTTCTGATCTGAGCATTCAGCTAACAGAGTTAAACCATACTTTTGATTGAGCAGTTTTGAAACACTCTGTCTGTAGAAAATGCAACTGGACATTCGTAGCGCTATGTGGGTAATAGTGGAGAAAAGAATATGTTCAAATACAAACTACACAGAAGCATTGTATGAAACTACTTTCTGTTCTGTGCATTCAACTAACAGAGTTGAACCTTACTTTTGATTGAGCCTTTCTGAAACACTCTTTCTGTAGAAAGTGCAATTGGACATTCTGAGCGCTAAGAGGCCTCTATTGGGAAAAATAATATCTTCAAATAAAAACTACACAGAAGCATTGTGTGAAACTGATTTCTGATATGTTCATTAAGCTAACAGATTTAAACCATACTTTTGATTGCGCAGTTCTGAACATTCTTTCTGTAGAAAATGCAAGTGGACATTCGGAGTGCTAAGAGGGTAATAGTGGAAAAAGGAATATATTCAAATATAAACTACACAGTAGCATTCTGTGAAAACTCTTTCTGTTCTGTGCATTCAACTAACAGAGTTGAAACTTACTTTTGATTGAGCCGTTCTGAAACACTCTTTCTGTAGAAACTGCAATTGGACATGCTAAGCGCTAAGAGGCCTACATTGGGAAAAAGAATATCTTCAAATAAAAACTACACAGATGCATTCTGTGAAACTTATTTCTGATCTGTAAATTCAGTTAACAGAGATAAAACATATTTTTGATTGAGCAGTTATGAAACACTCTTTTTGTAGAAAATGCAAGTGGAGATTCGGAGCGCTAAGAGGGTAATAGTGGAAAAAGGAATGTCTTCAAATATAAACTACACAGAATCATTCGGTGAAACTTCTTTCTGATCTGTGCATTCAGCTAACAGAGTTAAACCATACTTTTGATTGAGCAGATCTGAACACTCTTTCTGTAGAAAATGCAACTGGACATTTGGAGCGCTAAGAGCGTAGTAGTGGAAAAAGGAATATATTCAAATATAAACTACACAGAAGCATTCTGTGAAACTTCTTTCTGATCTGAGCATTCAGCTAACAGAGTTAACCATACTTTTGATTGAGCAGTTTTGAAACACTCTGTCTGTAGAAAATGCAACTGGACATTCGTAGCGCTAAGTGGGTAATAGTGGAAAAAAGAATATGTTCAAATATAAACTACACAGAAGCATTCTGTGAAACTTCTTTCTGTTCTGTGCATTCAACTAACAGAGTTGAACCTTACTTTTGATTGAGCCGTTCTGAAACACTCTTTCTGTAGAAACTGCAATTGGACATTCTGAGCGCTAAGAGGCCTATATTGGGAAAAAGAATGTCTACAAATAAAAACTACACAGAAGAATTGTGTGAAACTTCTTTCTGTTCTCTTTGTTCAACTAAAAGAGTTGAACCTTAGTTTTGATTGAGCCGTTCTGAAACACTCTTTCTGTAGAAAATGCAAGTGGAGATTCGGAGCGCTAAGAGGGTAATAGTGGAAAAAGGAATGTCTCCAAATATAAACTACACAGAATCATTCTGTGAAACTTCTTTCTGATCTGTGCATTCAGCTAACAGAGTTAAACCATACTTTTGATTGAGAAGATCTGAACACTCTTTCTGTAGAAAATGCAACTGGACATTTGGAGCGCTAAGAGAGTAGTAGTGGAAAAAGGAATATGTTCAAATATAAACTACACAGAAGCATTCTGTGAAACTTCTTTCTGATCTGAGCATTCAGCTAACAGAGTTAAACCATACTTTTGATTGAGCAGTTTTGAAACACTCTGTCTGTAGAAAATGCAACTGGACATTCTTAGCGCCAAGTGGGTAATAGTGGAAAAAAGAGTATGTTCAAATATAAACTACACAGAAGCATTGTATGAAACTTCTTTCTGTTCTGTGCATTCAACTAACAGAGTTGAACCTTAGTTTTGATTGAGCCTTTCTGAAACACTCTTTCTGTAGAAACTGCAATTGGACA
Organism: Symphalangus syndactylus; assembly: GCF_028878055.3. Taxonomy (NCBI): domain Eukaryota; kingdom Metazoa; phylum Chordata; class Mammalia; order Primates; family Hylobatidae; genus Symphalangus; species Symphalangus syndactylus. The sequence continues at coordinate 3,922,352 of NC_072433.2, forward strand.
TTCTGAGCGCTAAGAGGCCTCTATTGGGAAAAATAATATCTTCAAATAAAAACTACACAGAAGCATTGTGTGAAACTTATTTGTGATATGTTCATTAAGCTAACAGAGTTAAACCATACTTTTGATTGCGCAGTTCTGAACAAGCTTTCTGTAGAAAATGCAAGTAGACATTCGGAGCGCTAAGAGGGTAATAGTGGAAAAAGGAATATATTCAAATATAAACTACACAGTAGCATTCTGTGAAAATTCTTTCTGTTCTGTGCATTCAACTAACAGAGTTGAACCTTACTTTTGATTGAGCCGTTCTGAAACACTCTTTCTGTAGAAACTGCAATTGGACATGCTAAGCGCTAAGAGGCCTACGTTGGGAAAAAGAATATCTTCAAATAAAAACTACACAGATGCATTCTGTGAAACTTATTTCTGATCTGTAAATTCAGTTAACAGAGATAAAACATATTTTTGATTGAGCAGTTATGAAACACTCTTTTTGTAGAAAATGCAAGTGGAGATTCGGAGCGCTAAGTGGGTAATAGTGGAAAAAGGAATGTCTTCAAATATAAACTACACAGAATCATTCGGTGAAACTTCTTTCTGATCTGTGCATTCAGCTAACAGAGTTAAACCATACTTTTGATTGAGCAGATCTGAACACTCTTTCTGTAGAAAATGCAAGTGGACATTTGGAGCGCTAAGAGCGTAGTAGTGGAAAAAGGAATATATTCAAATATAAACTACACAGAAGCATTCTGTGAAACTTCTTTCTGATCTGAGCATTCAGCTAACAGAGTTAAACCATACTTTTGATTGAGCAGTTTTGAAACACTCTGTCTGTAGAAAATGCAACTGGACATTCGTAGCGCTAAGTGGGTAATAGTGGAAAAAGAATATCTTCAAATAAAAACTACACAGATGCATTCTGTGAAACTTATTTCTGATCTGTAAATTCAGTTAACAGAGATAAAACATATTTTTGATTGAGCCGTTCTGAAACACTCTTTCTGTAGAAACTGCAATTGGACATTCTGAGCGCTAGGAGGCCTATATTGGGAAAAAGAATGTCTACAAATAAAAACTACACAGAAGAATTGTGTGAAACTTCTTTCTGTTCTGTTTGTTCAACTAAAAGAGATGAACCTTAGTTTTGATTGAGCCGTTCTGAAACACTCTTTCTGTAGAAAATGCAAGTGGAGATTCGGAGCGCTAAGAGGGTAATAGTGGAAAAAGGAATGTCTCCAAATATAAACTACACAGAATTATTCTGTGAAACTTCTTTCTGATCTGTGCATTCAGCTAACAGTGTTAAACCATACTTTTGATTGAGCAGATCTGAACACTCTTTCTGTAGAAAATGCAACTGGACATTTGGAGCGCTAAGAGAGTAGTAGTGGAAAAAGTAATATATTCAAATATAAACTACACAGAAGCATTCTGTGAAACTTCTTTCTGATCTGAGCATTCAGCTAACAGAGTTAAACCATACTTTTGATTGAGCAGTTTTGAAACACTCTGTCTGTAGAAAATGCAACTGGACATTCGTAGCGCTAAGTGGGTAATAGTGGAAAAAATAATATGTTCAAATATAAACTACACAGAAGCATTGTATGAAACTTCTTTCTGTTCTGTGCATTCAACTAACAGAGTTGAACCTTACTTTTGATTGAGCCTTTCTGAAACACTCTTTCTGTAGAAACTGCAATTGGACATTCTGAGCGCTAAGAGGCCTCCACTGGGAAAAATAATATCTTCAAATAAAAACTACACAGAAGCATTGTGTGAAACTTATTTCTGATATGTTCATTAAGCTAACAGAGTTAAACCATACTTTTGATTGCGCAGTTCTGAACACTCTTTCTGTAGAAAATGCAAGTGGACATTCGGAGCGCTAAGAGGGTAATAGTGGAAAAAGGAATATATTCAAATATAAACTACACAGTAGCATTCTGTGAAAATTCTTTCTGTTCTGGGCATTCAACTAACAGAGTTGAACCTTACTTTTGATTGAGCCGTTCTGAAACACTCTTTCTGTAGAAACTGCAATTGGACATGCTAAGCGCTAAGAGGCCTACATTGGGAAAAAGAATATCTTCAAATAAAAACTACACAGATGCATTCTGTGAAACTTATTTCTGATCTGTAAATTCAGTTAACAGAGATAAAACATATTTTTGATTGAGCAGTTATGAAACACTCCTTTTGTAGAAAATGCAAGTGGAGATTCGGAGCGCTAAGAGGCTAATAGTGGAAAAAGGAATGTCTTCAAATATAAACTACACAGAATCATTCGGTGAAACTTCTTTCTGATCTGTGCATTCAGCTAACAGAGTTAAACCATACTTTTGATTGAGCAGATCTGAACACTCTTTCTGTAGAAAATGCAACTGGACATTTGGAGCGCTAAGAGCGTAGTAGTGGAAAAAGGAATATATTCAAATATAAACTACACAGAAGCATTCTGTGAAACTTCTTTCTGATCTGAGCATTCAGCTAACAGAGTTAAACCATACTTTTGATTGAGCAGTTTTGAAACACTCTGTCTGTAGAAAATGCAACTGGACATTCGTAGCGCTAAGTGGGTAATAGTGGAAAAAATAATATGTTCAAATATAAACTACACAGAAGCATTGTATGAAACTTCTTTCTGTTCTGTGCATTCAACTAACAGAGTTGAACCTTACTTTTGATTGAGCCTTTCTGAAACACTCTTTCTGTAGAAACTGCAATTGGACATTCTGAGCGCTAAGAGGCCTCCACTGGGAAAAATAATATCTTCAAATAAAAACTACACAGAAGCATTGTGTGAAACTTATTTCTGATATGTTCATTAAGCTAACAGAGTTAAACCATACTTTTGATTGCGCAGTTCTGAACACTCTTTCTGTAGAAAATGCAAGTGGACATTCGGAGCGCTAAGAGGGTAATAGTGGAAAAAGGAATATATTCAAATATAAACTACACAGTAGCATTCTGTGAAAATTCTTTCTGTTCTGGGCATTCAACTAACAGAGTTGAACCTTACTTTTGATTGAGCCGTTCTGAAACACTCTTTCTGTAGAAACTGCAATTGGACATGCTAAGCGCTAAGAGGCCTACATTGGGAAAAAGTATATCTTCAAATAAAAACTACACAGATGCATTCTGTGAAACTTATTTCTGATCTGTAAATTCAGTTAACAGAGATAAAACATATTTTTGATTGAGCAGTTATGAAACACTCTTTTTGTAGAAAATGCAAGTGGAGATTCGGAGCGCTAAGAGGCTAATAGTGGAAAAAGGAATGTCTTCAAATATAAACTACACAGAATCATTCGGTGAAACTTCTTTCTGATCTGTGCATTCAGCTAACAGAGTTAAACCATACTTTTGATTGAGCAGATCTGAACACTCTTTCTGTAGAAAATGCAACTGGACATTTGGAGCGCTAAGAGCGTAGTAGTGGAAAAAGGAATATATTCAAATATAAACTACACAGAAGCATTCTGTGAAACTTCTTTCTGATCTGAGCATTCACCTAACAGAGTTAAACCATACTTTTGATTGAGCAGTTTTGAAACACTCTGTCTGTAGAAAATGCAACTGGACATTCGTAGCGCTAAGTGGGTAATAGTGGAAAAAAGAATATGTTCAAATATAAACTACACAGAAGCATTGTATGAAACTTCTTTCTGTTCTGTGCATTCAACTAACAGAGTTGAACCTTACTTTTGATTGAGCCGTTCTGAAACACTCTTTCTGTATAAACTGCAATTGGACATTCTGAGCGCTAGGAGGCCTATATTGGGAAAAAGAATGTCTAAAAATAAAAACTACAGAGAAGAATTGTGTGAAACTTCTTTCTGTTCTGTTTGTTCAACTAAAAGATTTGAACCTTAGCTTTGATTGAGCCGTTCTGAAACACTCTTTCTTTAGAAAATGCAAGTGGAGATTCGGAGCGCTAAGAGGGTAATAGTGGAAAAATGAATGTCTCCAAATATAAACTACACAGAATTATTCTGTGAAACTTCTTTCTGATCTGTGCATTCAGCTAACAGAGTTAAACCATACTTTTGATTGAGCAGATCTGAACACTCTTTCTGTAGAAAATGCAACTGGACATTTGGAGCGCTAAGAGAGTAGTAGTGGAAAAAGGAATATATTCAAATATAAACTACACAGAAGCATTCTGTGAAACTTCTTTCTGATCTGAGCATTCAGCTAACAGAGTTAAACCATACTTTTGATTGAGCAGTTTTGAAACACTCTGTCTGTAGAAAATGCAACTGGACATTCATAGCGCTAAGTGGGTAATAGTGGAAAAAAGAATACGTTCAAATATAAACTACACAGAAGCATTGTATGAAACTTCTTTCTGTTCTGTGCATTCAACTAACAGAGTTGAACCTTACTTTTGATTGAGCCTTTCTGAAACACTCTTTCTGTAGAAACTGCAATTGGACATTCTGAGCGCTAAGAGGCCTATATTGGGAAAAATAATATCTTCAAATAGAAACTACACAGAAGCATTGTGTGAAACTTATTTCTGATATGTTCATTAAGCTAACAGAGTTAAACCTTACTTTTGATTGCGCAGTTCTGAACACTCTTTCTGTAGAAAATGCAAGTGGACATTGGGAGCGCTAAGAGGGTAATAGTGGAAAAAGGAATATATTCAAATATAAACTACACAGTAGCATTCTGTGAAAATTCTTTCTGTTCTGTGCATTCAACTAAAAGGGTTGAACCTTACTTTTGATTGCGCCGTTCTGAAACACTCTTTCTGTAGAAACTGCAATTGGACATGCTAAGCGCTAAGAGGCCTACATTGGGAAAAATAATATCTTCAAATAAAAACTACACAGATGCATTCTGTGAAACTTATTTCTGATCTGTAAATTCAGTTAACAGAGATAAAACATATTTTTGATTGAGCAGTTATGAAACACTCTTTTTGTAGAAAATGCAAGTGGAGATTCGGAGCGCTAAGAGGGTAATAGTGGAAAAAGGAATGTCTTCAAATATAAACTACACAGAATCATTCGGTGAAACTTTTTTCTGATCTGTGCATTCAGCTAACAGTGTTAAACCATACTTTTGATTGAGCAGTTTTGAATCACTCTGTCTGTAGAAAATGCAACTGGACATTCGTAGCGCTAAGTGGGTAATAGTGGAAAAAAGAATATGTTCAAATATAAACTACACAGAAGCATTGTATGAAACTTCTTTCTGTTCTGTGCATTCAACTAACAGAGTTGAACCTTACTTTTGATTGAGCCTTTCTGAAACACTCTTTCTGTAGAAACTGCAATTGGACATTCTGAGCGCTAAGAGGCCTCTATTGGGAAAAAAAATATCTTCAAATAAAAACTACACAGAAGCATTGTGTGAAACTTATTTCTGATATGTTCATTAAGCTAACAGAGTTAAACCATACTTTTTATTGCGCAGTTCTGAACACTCTTTTTGTAGAAAATGCAAGTGGACATTCGGAGCGCTAAGAGGGTAATAGTGGAAAAAGGAATATATTCAAATATAAACTACACAGTAGCATTGTGTGAAAACTCTTACTGTTCTGTGCATTCAGCTAACAGAGTTGAACCTTACTTTTGATTGAGCCGTTCTGAAACACTCTTTCTGTAGAAACTGCAATTGGACATGCTAAGTGCTAAGAGGCCTACATTGGGAAAAAGAATATCTTCAAATAAAAACTACACAGATGCATTCTGTGAAACTTATTTCTGATTTGAAAATTCAGTTAACAGAGATAAAACATATTTTTGATTGAGCAGTTATGAAAAACTCTTTTTGTAGAAAATGCAAGTGGAGATTCGGAGCGCTAAGAGGGTACTAGTGGAAAAAGGAATGTCTTCAAATATAAACTACACAGAATAATTCGGTGAAACTTCTTTCTGATCTGTGCATTCAGCTAACAGAGTTAAACCATACTTTTGATTGAGCAGATCTGAACACTCTTTCTGTAGAAAATGCAACTGGACATTTGGAGCGCTAAGAGCGTAGTAGTGGAAAAAGGAATATATTCAAATATAAACTACACAGAAGCATTCTGTGAAACTTCTTTCTGATCTGAGCATTCAGCTAACAGAGTTAAACCATACTTTTGATTGAGCAATTTTGAAACACTCTGTCTGTAGAAAATGCAACTGGACATTCGTTGCGCTAAGTGGGTAATAGTGGAAAAAAGAATATGTTCAAATATAAACTACCCAGAAGCATTCTGAGAAACTTCTTGCTGTTCTGTGCATTCAACTAACAGAGTTGAACCTTACTTTTGATTGAGCCGTTCTGAAACACTCTTTCTGTAGAAACTGCAATTGGACATTCTGAGCGCAAAGAGGCCTATATTGGGAAAAGAATGTCTACAAATAAAAACTACACAGAAGAATTGTGTGAAACTTCTTTCTGTTCTGTTTGTTCAACTAAAAGAGTTGAACCTTAGTTTTGATTGAGCCGTTCTGAAACACTCTTTCTGTAGAAAATGCAAGTGGAGCTTCGGAGCGCTAAGAGGGTAATAGTGGAAAAAGGAATGTCTCCAAATATAAACTACACAGAATCATTCTGTGAAACTTCTTTCTGATCTGTGCATTCAGCTAACAGAGTTAAACCATACTTTTGATTGAGCAGATCTGAACACTCTTTCTGTAGAAAATGCAACTGGACATTTGGAGCGCTAAGAGAGTAGTAGTGGAAAAAGGAATATATTCAAATATAAACTACACAGAAGCATTCTGTGAAACTTCTTTCTGATCTGAGCATTCAGCTAACAGAGTTAAACCATACTTTTGATTGAGCAGTTTTGAAACACTCTGTCTGTAGAAAATGCAACTGGACATTCGTAGCGCTATGTGGGTAATAGTGGAGAAAAGAATATGTTCAAATATAAACTACACAGAAGCATTGTATGAAACTACTTTCTGTTCTGTGCATTCAACTAACAGAGTTGAACCTTACTTTTGATTGAGCCTTTCTGAAACACTCTTTCTGTAGAAACTGCAATTGGACATTCTGAGCGCTAAGAGGCCTCTATTGGGAAAAATAATATCTTCAAATAAAAACTACACAGAAGCATTGTGTGAAACTGATTTCTGATATGTTCATTAAGCTAACAGAGTTAAACCATACTTTTGATTGCGCAGTTCTGAACACTCTTTCTGTAGAAAATGCAAGTGGACATTCGGAGTGCTAAGAGGGTAATAGTGGAAAAAGGAATATATTCAAATATAAACTACACAGTAGCATTCTGTGAAAACTCTTTCTGTTCTGTGCATTCAGCTAACAGAGTTGAACCTTACTTTTGATTGAGCCGTTCTGAAACACTCTTTCTGTAGAAACTGCAATTGGACATGCTAAGCGCTAAGAGGCCTACATTGGGAAAAAGAATATCTTCAAATAAAAACTACACAGATGCATTCTGTGAAACTTATTTCTGATCTGTAAATTCAGTTAACAGAGATAAAACATATTTTTGATTGAGTAGTTATGAAACACACTTTTTGTAGAAAATGCAAGTGGAGATTCGGAGCGCTAAGAGGGTAAAAGTGGAAAAAGGAATGTCTTCAAATATAAACTACACAGAATCATTCTGTGAAACTTCTTTCTGATCTGTGCATTCAGCTAACAGAGTTAAACCACACTTTTAATTCAGCAGATCTGAACACTCTTTCTGTAGAAAATGCAACTGGACATTTGGAGCGCTAAGAGCGTAGTAGTGGAAAAAGGAATATATTCAAATATAAACTACACAGAAGCATTCTGTGAAACTTCTTTCTGATCTGAGCATTCAGCTAACAGAGTTAAACCATACTTTTGATTGAGCAGTTTTGAAACACTCTGTCTGTAGAAAATGCAACTGGACATTCGTAGCGCTAAGTGGGTAATAGTGGAGAAAAGAATATGTTCAAATATAAACTACACAGAAGCATTGTATGAAACTTCTTTCGGTTCTGTGCATTCAACTAACAGAGTTGAACCTTACTTTTGATTGAGCCTTTCTGAAACACTCTTTCTGTAGAAACTGCAATTGTACATTCTGAGCGCTAAGAGTCCTCTATTGGGAAAAATAATATCTTCAAATAAAAACTACACAGAAGCATTGTGTGAAACTTATTTCTGATATGTTCATTAAGCTAACAGAGTTAAACCATACTTTTGATTGCGCAGTTCTGAACACTCTTTCTGTAGAAAATGCAAGTGGACATTCGGAGCGCAAAGAGGGTAATTGTGGAAAAAGGAATATATTCAAATATAAACTACACAGTAGCATTCTGTGAAAACTCTTACTGTTCTGCGCATTCAGCTAACAGAGTTGAACCTTACTTTTGATTGAGCCGTTCTGAAACACTCTTTCTGTAGAAACTGCAATTGGACATGCTAAGCGCTAAGAGGCCTACATTGGGAAAAAGAATATCTTCAAATAAAAACTACACAGATGCATTCTGTGAAAGTTATTTCTGATCTGTAAATTCAGTTAACAGAGATAAAACATATTTTTGATTGAGCAGTTATGAAACACTCTTTTTGTAGAAAATGCAAGTGGAGATTCGGAGCGCTAAGAGGGTAATAGTGGAAAAAGGAATGTCTTCAAATATAAACTACACAGAATCATTCGGTGAAACTTCTTTCTGATCTGTGCATTCAGCTAACAGAGTTAAACCATACTTTTGATTGAGCAGATCTGAACACTCTTTCTGTAGAAAATGCAACTGGACATTTGGAGCACTAAGAGCGTAGTAGTGGAAAAAGGAATATATTCAAATATAAACTACACAGAAGCATTCTGTGAAACTTCTTTCTGATCTGAGCATTCAGCTAACAGAGTTAAACCATACTTTTGATTGAGCAGTTTTGAAACACTCTGTCTGTAGAAAATGCAACTGGACATTCGTAGCGCTAAGTGGGTAATAGTGGAAAAAAGAATATGTTCAAATATAAACTACACAGAAGCATTCTGTGAAACTTCTTGCTGTTCTGTGCATTCAACTAACAGAGTTGAACCTTACTTTTGATTGAGCCGTTCTGAAACACTCTTTCTGTAGAAACTGCAATTGGACTTTCTGAGCGCTAAGAGGCCTATATTGGGAAAAAGAATGTCTACAAATAAAAACTACACAGAAGAATTGTGTGAAACTTCTTTCTGTTCTGTTTGTTCAACTAAAAGAGTTGAACCTTAGTTTTGATTGAGCCGTTCTGAAACACTCTTTCCGTAGAAAATGCAAGTGGAGATTCGGAGCGCTAAGAGGGTAATAGTGGAGAAAGGAATGTCTCCAAATATAAACTACACAGAATCATTCTGTGAAACATCTTTCTGATCTGTGCATTCAGCTAACAGAGTTAAACCATACTTTTGATTCAGCAGATCTGAACACTCTTTCTGTAGAAAATGCAACTGGACATTTGGAGCGCTAAGAGCGTAGTGGTGGAAAAAGGAATATATTCAAATATAAACTACACAGAAGCATTCTGTGAAACTTCTTTCTGATCTGAGCATTCAGCTAACAGAGTTAAACCACACTTTTGATTGAGCAATTTTGAACCACTCTGTCTGTAGAAAATGCAACTGGACATTCGTAGCGCTAAGTGGGTAATAGTGGAAAAAAGAATATGTTCAAATATAAACTACCCAGAAGCATTCTGTGAAACTTCTTGCTGTTGTGTGCATTCAACTAACAGAGTTGAACCTTACTTTTGATTGAGCGGTTCTGAAACACTCTTTCTGTAGAAACTGCAATTGGACATTCTGAGCGCTAAGAGGCCTATATTGGGAAAAAGAATGTCTACAAATAAAAACTACACAGAAGAAGTGTGTGAAACTTCTTTCTGTTCTGTTTGTTCAACTAAAAGAGTTGAACCTTAGTTTTGATTGAGCCGTTCTGAAACACTCTTTCTGTAGAAAATGCTAGTGGAGATTCGGAGCGCTAAGAGGGTAATAGTGGAAAAAGGAATGTCTCCAAATATAAACTACACAGAATCATTCTGTGAAACTTCTTTCTGATCTGTGCATTCAGCTAACAGTGTTAAACCATACTTTTGATTGAGCAGATCTGAACACTCTTTCTGTAGAAATTGCAACTGGACATTTGGAGCGCTAAGAGAGTACTAGTGGAACAAGAAATATATTCAAATATAAACTACACAGAAGCATTCTGTGAAACTTCTTTCTGATCTGAGCATTCAGCTAACAGAGTTAAACCATACTTTTGATTGAGCAGTTTTGAATCACTCTGTCTGTAGAAAATGCAACTGGACATTCGTAGCGCTAAGTGGGTAATAGTGGAAAAAAGAATATGTTCAAATATAAACTACACAGAATCATTGTATGAAACTTCTTTCTGTTCTGTGCATTCAACTAACAGAGTTGAACCTTACTTTTGATTGAGCCTTTCTGAAACACTCTTTCTGTAGAAACTGCAATTGGACATTCTGAGTGCTAAGAGGCCTCTATTGGGAAAAATAATATCTTCAAATAAAAACTACACAGAAGCATTGTGTGAAACTTATTTCTGATATGTTCATTAAGCTAACAGAGTTAAACCATACTTTTGATTGCGCAGTTCTGAACACTCTTTCTGTAGAAAAGGCAAGTGGACATTCGGAGCGCTAAGAGGGTAATAGTGGAAAAAGGAATATATTCAAATATAAACTACACAGTAGCATTCTGTGAAAACTCTTACTGTTCTGTGCATTCAGCTAACAGAGTTGAACCTTACTTTGATTGAGCCGTTCTGAAACACTCTTTCTGTAGAAACTGCAATTGGACATGCTAAGTGCTAAGAGGCCTACATTGGGAAAAAGAATATCTTCAAATAAAAACTACACAGATGCATTCTGTGAAACTTATTTCTGATTTGTAAATTCAGTTAACAGAGATAAAACATATTTTTGATTGAGCAGTTATGAAAAACTCTTTTTGTAGAAAATGCAAGTGGAGATTCGGAGCGCTAAGAGGGTAATAGTGGAAAAAGGAATGTCTTCAAATATAAACTACACAGAATAATTCGGTGAAACTTCTTTCTGATCTGTGCATTCAGCTAACAGAGTTAAACCATACTTTTGATTGAGCAGATCTGAACACTCTTTCTGTAGAAAATGCAACTGGACATTTGGAGCGCTAAGAGCGTAGTAGTGGAAAAAGGAATATATTCAAATATAAACTACACAGAAGCATTCTGTGAAACTTCTTTCTGATCTGAGCATTCAGCTAACAGAGTTAAACCATACTTTTGATTGAGCAATTTTGAAACACTCTGTCTGTAGAAAATGCAACTGGACATTCGTAGCGCTAAGTGGGTAATAGTGGAAAAAAGAATATGTTCAAATATAAACTACCCAGAAGCATTCTGTGAAACTTCTTGCTGTTCTGTGCATTCAACTAACAGAGTTGAACCTTACTTTTGATTGAGCCGTTCTGAAACACTCTTTCTGTAGAAACTGCAATTGGACATTCTGAGCGCTAAGAGGCCTATATTGGGAAAAAGAATGTCTACAAATAAAAACTACACAGAAGAATTGTGTGAAACTTCTTTCTGTTCTGTTTGTTCAACTAAAAGAGTTGAACCTTAGTTTTGATTGAGCCGTTCTGAAACACTCTTTCTGTAGAAAATGCAAGTGGAGCTTCGGAGCGCTAAGAGGGTAATAGTGGAAAAAGGAATGTCTCCAAATATAAACTACACAGAATCATTCTGTGAAACTTCTTTCTGATCTGTGCATTCAGCTAACAGAGTTAAACCATACTTTTGATTGAGCAGATCTGAACACTCTTTCTGTAGAAAATGCAACTGGACATTTGGAGCGCTAAGAGAGTAGTAGTGGAAAAAGGAATATATTCAAATATAAACTACACAGAAGCATTCTGTGAAACTTCTTTCTGATCTGAGCATTCAGCTAACAGAGTTAAACCATACTTTTGATTGAGCAGTTTTGAAACACTCTGTCTGTAGAAAATGCAACTGGACATTCGTAGAGCTATGTGGGTAATAGTGGAGAAAAGAATATGTTCAAATATAAACTACACAGAAGCATTGTATGAAACTTCTTTCTGTTCTGTGCATTCAACTAACAGAGTTGAACCTTACTTTTGATTGAGCCTTTCTGAAACACTCTTTCTGTAGAAACTGCAATTGGACATTCTGAGCGCTAAGAGGCCTATATTGGGAAAAATAATATCTTCAAATAGAAACTACACAGAAGCATTGTGTGAAACTTATTTCTGATATGTTCATTAAGCTAACAGAGTTAAACCATACTTTTGATTGCGCAGTTCTGAACACTCTTTCTGTAGAAAATGCAAGTGGACATTCGGAGCGCTAAGAGGGTAATAGTGGAAAAAGGAATATATTCAAATATAAACTACACAGTAGCATTCTGTGAAAATTCTTTCTGTTCTGTGCATTCAACTAAAAGGGTTGAACCTTACTTTTGATTGCGCCGTTCTGAAACACTCTTCCTGTAGAAACTGCAATTGGACATGCTAAGCGCTAAGAGGCCTACATTGGGAAAAATAATATCTTCAAATAAAAACTACACAGATGCATTCTGTGAAACTTATTTCTGATCTGTAAATTCAGTTAACAGAGATAAAACATATTTTTGATTGAGCAGTTATGAAACACTCTTTTTGTAGAAAATGCAAGTGGAGATTCGGAGCGCTAAGAGGGTAATAGTGGAAAAAGGAATGTCTTCAAATATAAACTACACAGAATCATTCGGTGAAACTTTTTTCTGATCTGTGCATTCAGCTAACAGAGTTAAACCATACTTTTGATTGAGCAGTTTTGAATCACTCTGTCTGTAGAAAATGCAACTGGACATTCGTAGCGCTAAGTGGGTAATAGTGGAAAAAAGAATATGTTCAAATATAAACTACACAGAAGCATTGTGTGAAACTTCTTTCTGTTCTGTGCATTCAACTAACAGAGTTGAACCTTACTTTTGATTGAGCCTTTCTGAAACACTCTTTCTGTAGAAACTGCAATTGGACATTCTGAGCGCTAAGAGGCCTCTATTGGGAAAAATAATATCTTCAAATAAAAACTACACAGAAGCATTGTGTGAAACTTATTTCTGATATGTTCATTAAGCTAACAGAGTTAAACCATACTTTTTATTGCGCAGTTCTGAACACTCTTTCTGTAGAAAATGCAAGTGGACATTCGGAGCGCTAAGAGGGTAATAGTGGAAAAAGGAATATATTCAAATATAAAGTACACAGTAGCATTCTGTGAAAACTCTTACTGTTCTGTGCATTCAGCTAACAGAGTTGAACCTTACTTTTGATTGAGCCGTTCTGAAACACTCTTTCTGTAGAAACTGCAATTGGACATGCTAAGTGCTAAGAGGCCTACATTGGGAAAAAGAATATCTTCAAATAAAAACTACACAGATGCATTCTGTGAAACTTATTTCTGATTTGTAAATTCAGTTAACAGAGATAAAACATATTTTTGATTGAGCAGTTATGAAAAACTCTTTTTGTAGAAAATGCAAGTGGAGATTCGGAGCGCTAAGAGGGTAATAGTGGAAAAAGGAATGTCTTCAAATATAAACTACACAGAATAATTCGGTGAAACTTCTTTCTGATCTGTGCTTTCAGCTAACAGAGTTAAACCATACTTTTGATTGAGCAGATCTGAACACTCTTTCTGTAGAAAATGCAACTGGACATTTGGAGCGCTAAGAGCGTAGTAGTGGAAAAAGGAATATATTCAAATATAAACTACACAGAAGCATTCTGTGAAACTTCTTTCTGATCTGAGCATTCAGCTAACAGAGTTAAACCATACTTTTGATTGAGCAATTTTGAAACACTCTGTCTGTAGAAAATGCAACTGGACATTCGTTGCGCTAAGTGGGTAATAGTGGAAAAAAGAATATGTTCAAATATAAACTACCCAGAAGCATTCTGTGAAACTTCTTGCTGTTCTGTGCATTCAACTAACAGAGTTGAACCTTACTTTTGATTGAGCCGTTCTGAAACACTCTTTCTGTAGAAACTGCAATTGGACATTCTGAGCGCTAAGAGGCCTATATTGGGAAAAGAATGTCTACAAATAAAAACTACACAGAAGAATTGTGTGAAACTTCTTTCTGTTCTGTTTGTTCAACTAAAAGAGTTGAACCTTAGTTTTGATTGAGCCGTTCTGAAACACTCTTTCTGTAGAAAATGCAAGTGGAGCTTCGGAGCGCTAAGAGGGTAATAGTGGAAAAAGGAATGTCTCCAAATATAAACTACACAGAATCATTCTGTGAAACTTCTTTCTGATCTGTGCATTCAGCTAACAGAGTTAAACCATACTTTTGATTGAGCAGATCTGAACACTCTTTCTGTAGAAAATGCAACTGGACATTTGGAGCGCTAAGAGAGTAGTAGTGGAAAAAGGAATATATTCAAATATAAACTACACAGAAGCATTCTGTGAAACTTCTTTCTGATCTGAGCATTCAGCTAACAGAGTTAAACCATAGTTTTGATTGAGCAGTTTTGAAACACTCTGTCTGTAGAAAATGCAACTGGACATTCGTAGCGCTATGTGGGTAATAGTGGAGAAAAGAATATGTTCAAATATAAACTACACAGAAGCATTGTATGAAACTACTTTCTGTTCTGTGCATTCAACTAACAGAGTTGAACCTTACTTTTGATTGAGCCTTTCTGAAACACTCTTTCTGTAGAAACTGCAATTGGACATTCTGAGCGCTAAGAGGCCTCTATTGGGAAAAATAATATCTTCAAATAAAAACTACACAGAAGCATTGTGTGAAACTTATTTCTGATATGTTCATTAAGCTAACAGAGTTAAACCATACTTTTGATTGCGCAGTTCTGAACACTCTTTCTGTAGAAAATGCAAGTGGACATTCGGAGCGCAAAGAGGGTAATTGTGGAAAAAGGAATATATTCAAATATAAACTACACAGTAGCATTCTGTGAAAACTCTTACTGTTCTGCGCATTCAGCTAACAGAGTTGAACCTTACTTTTGATTGAGCCGTTCTGAAACACTCTTTCTGTAGAAACTGCAATAGGACATGCTAAGCGCTAAGAGGCCTACATTGGGAAAAAGAATATCTTCAAATAAAAACTACACAGATGCATTCTGTGAAAGTTATTTCTGATCTGTAAATTCAGTTAACAGAGATAAAACATATTTTTGATTGAGCAGTTATGAAACACTCTTTTTGTAGAAAATGCAAGTGGAGATTCGGAGCGCTAAGAGGGTAATAGTGGAAAAAGGAATGTCTTCAAATATAAACTACACAGAATCATTCGGTGAAACTTCTTTCTGATCTGTGCATTCAGCTAACAGAGTTAAACCATACTTTTGATTGAGCAGATCTGAACACTCTTTCTGTAGAAAATGCAACTGGACATTTGGAGCACTAAGAGCGTAGTAGTGGAAAAAGGAATATATTCAAATATAAACTACACAGAAGCATTCTGTGAAACTTCTTTCTGATCTGAGCATTCAGCTAACAGAGTTAAACCATACTTTTGATTGAGCAGTTTTGAAACACTCTGTCTGTAGAAAATGCAACTGGACATTCGTAGCGCTAAGTGGGTAATAGTGGAAAAAAGAATATGTTCAAATATAAACTACACAGAAGCATTCTGTGAAACTTCTTGCTGTTCTGTGCATTCAACTAACAGAGTTGAACCTTACTTTTGATTGAGCCGTTCTGAAACACTCTTTCTGTAGAAACTGCAATTGGACTTTCTGAGCGCTAAGAGGCCTATATTGGGAAAAAGAATGTCTACAAATACAAACTACACAGAAGAATTGTGTGAAACTTCTTTCTGTTCTGTTTGTTCAACTAAAAGAGTTGAACCTTAGTTTTGATTGAGCCGTTCTGAAACACTCTTTCCGTAGAAAATGCAAGTGGAGATTCGGAGCGCTAAGAGGGTAATAGTGGAGAAAGGAATGTCTCCAAATATAAACTACACAGAATCATTCTGTGAAACATGTTTCTGATCTGTGCATTCAGCTAACAGAGTTAAACCATACTTTTGATTCAGCAGATCTGAACACTCTTTCTGTAGAAAATGCAACTGGACATTTGGAGCGCTAAGAGCGTAGTGGTGGAAAAAGGAATATATTCAAATATAAACTACACAGAAGCATTCTGTGAAACTTCTTTCTGATCTGAGCATTCAGCTAACAGAATTAAACCACACTTTTGATTGAGCAATTTTGAACCACTCTGTCTGTAGAAAATGCAACTGGACATTCGTAGCGCTAAGTGGGTAATAGTGGAAAAAAGAATATGTTCAAATATAAACTACCCAGAAGCATTCTGTGAAACTTCTTGCTGTTGTGTGCATTCAACTAACAGAGTTGAACCTTACTTTTGATTGAGCGGTTCTGAAACCCTCTTTCTGTAGAAACTGCAATTGGACATTCTGAGCGCTAAGAGGCCTATATTGGGAAAAAGAATGTCTACAAATAAAAACTACACAGAAGAAGTGTGTGAAACTTCTTTCTGTTCTGTTTGTTCAACTAAAAGAGTTGAACCTTAGTTTTGATTGAGCCGTTCTGAAACACTCTTTCTGTAGAAAATGCTAGTGGAGATTCGGAGCGCTAAGAGGGTAATAGTGGAAAAAGGAATGTCTCCAAATATAAACTACACAGAATCATTCTGTGAAACTTCTTTCTGATCTGTGCATTCAGCTAACAGTGTTAAACCATACTTTTGATTGAGCAGATCTGAACACTCTTTCTGTAGAAATTGCAACTGGACATTTGGAGCGCTAAGAGAGTACTAGTGGAACAAGAAATATATTCAAATATAAACTACACAGAAGCATTCTGTGAAACTTCTTTCTGATCTGAGCTTTCAGCTAACAGAGTTAAACCATACTTTTGATTGAGCAGTTTTGAATCACTCTGTCTGTAGAAAATGCAACTGGACATTCGTAGCGCTAAGTGGGTAATAGTGGAAAAAAGAATATGTTCAAATATAAACTACACAGAAGCATTGTATGAAACTTCTTTCTGTTCTGTGCATTCAACTAACAGAGTTGAACCTTACTTTTGATTGAGCCTTTCTGAAACACTCTTTCTGTAGAAACTGCAATTGGACATTCTGAGCGCTAAGAGGCCTCTATTGGGAAAAATAATATCTTCAAATAAAAACTACACAGAAGCATTGTGTGAAACTTATTTCTGATATGTTCATTAAGCTAACAGAGTTAAACCATACTTTTGATTGCGCAGTTCTGAACACTCTTTCTGTAGAAAAGGCAAGTGGACATTCGGAGCGCTAAGAGGGTAATAGTGGAAAAAGGAATATATTCAAATATAAACTACACAGTAGCATTCTGTGAAAACTCTTACTGTTCTGTGCATTCAGCTAACAGAGTTGAACCTTACTTTTGATTGAGCCGTTCTGGAACACTCTTTCTGTAGAAACTGCAATTGGACATGCTAAGTGCTAAGAGGCCTACATTGGGAAAAAGAATATCTTCAAATAAAAACTACACAGATGCATTCTGTGAAACTTATTTCTGATTTGTAAATTCAGTTAACAGAGATAAAACATATTTTTGATTGAGCAGTTATGAAAAACTCTTTTTGTAGAAAATGCAAGTGGAGATTCGGAGCGCTAAGAGGGTAATAGTGGAAAAAGGAATGTCTTCAAATATAAACTACACAGAATAATTCGGTGAAACTTCTTTCTGATCTGTGCATTCAGCTAACAGAGTTAAACCATACTTTTGATTGAGCAGATCTGAACACTCTTTCTGTAGAAAATGCAACTGGACATTTGGAGCGCTAAGAGCGTAGTAGTGGAAAAAGGAATATATTCAAATATAAACTACACAGAAGCATTCTGTGAAACTTCTTTCTGATCTGAGCATTCAGCTAACAGAGTTAAACCATACTTTTGATTGAGCAATTTTGAAACACTCTGTCTGTAGAAAATGCAACTGGACATTCGTAGCGCTAAGTGGGTAATAGTGGAAAAAAGAATATGTTCAAATATAAACTACCCAGAAGCATTCTGTGAAACTTCTTGCTGTTCTGTGCATTCAACTAACAGAGTTGAACCTTACTTTTGATTGAGCCGTTCTGAAACACTCTTTCTGTAGAAACTGCAATTGGACATTCTGAGCGCTAAGAGGCCTATATTGGGAAAAAGAATGTCTACAAATAAAAACTACACAGAAGAATTGTGTGAAACTTCTTTCTGTTCTGTTTGTTCAACTAAAAGAGTTGAACCTTAGTTTTGATTGAGCCGTTCTGAAACACTCTTTCTGTAGAAAATGCAAGTGGAGCTTCGGAGCGCTAAGAGGGTAATAGTGGAAAAAGGAATGTCTCCAAATATAAACTACACAGAATCATTCTGTGAAACTTCTTTCTGATCTGTGCATTCAGCTAAC
This sequence comes from Symphalangus syndactylus, assembly GCF_028878055.3. NCBI lineage: Eukaryota > Metazoa > Chordata > Mammalia > Primates > Hylobatidae > Symphalangus > Symphalangus syndactylus. Next base: position 3,940,718 of record NC_072433.2, read on the forward strand.
AGAGTTAAACCATACTTTTGATTGAGCAGATCTGAACACTCTTTCTGTAGAAAATGCAACTGGACATTTGGAGCGCTAAGAGAGTAGTAGTGGAAAAAGGAATATATTCAAATATAAACTACACAGAAGCATTCTGTGAAACTTCTTTCTGATCTGAGCATTCAGCTAACAGAGTTAAACCATACATTTGATTGAGCAGTTTTGAAACACTCTGTCTGTAGAAAATGCAACTGGACATTCGTAGCGCTATGTGGGTAATAGTGGAGAAAAGAATATGTTCAAATATAAACTACACAGAAGCATTGTATGAAACTTCTTTCTGTTCTGTGCATTCAACTAACAGAGTTGAACCTTACTTTTGATTGAGCCTTTCTGAAACACTCTTTCTGTAGAAACTGCAATTGGACATTCTGAGCGCTAAGAGGCCTATATTGGGAAAAATAATATCTTCAAATAGAAACTACACAGAAGCATTGTGTGAAACTTATTTCTGATATGTTCATTAAGCTAACAGAGTTAAACCATACTTTTGATTGCGCAGTTCTGAACACTCTTTCTGTAGAAAATGCAAGTGGACATTCGGAGCGCTAAGAGGGTAATAGTGGAAAAAGGAATATATTCAAATATAAACTACACAGTAGCATTCTGTGAAAATTCTTTCTGTTCTGTGCATTCAACTAACAGAGTTGAACCTTACTTTTGATTGAGCCGTTCTGAAACACTCTTTCTGTAGAAACTGCAATTGGACATGCTAAGCGCTAAGAGGCCTACATTGGGAAAAAGAATATCTTCAAATAAAAACTACACAGATGCATTCTGTGAAACTTATTTCTGATCTGTAAATTCAGTTAACAGAGATAAAACATATTTTTGATTGAGTAGTTATGAAACACACTTTTTGTAGAAAATGCAAGTGGAGATTCGGAGCACTAAGAGGGTAAAAGTGGAAAAAGTAATGTCTTCAAATATAAACTACACAGAATCATTCTGTGAAACTTCTTTCTGATCTGTGCATTCAGCTAACAGAGTTAAACCATACTTTTGATTGAGCAGATCTGAACACTCTTTCTGTAGAAAATGCAACTGGACATTTGGAGCGCTAAGAGAGTAGTAGTGGAAAAAGGAATATATTCAAATATAAACTACACAGAAGCATTCTGTGAAACTTCTTTCTGATCTGAGCATTCAGCTAACAGAGTTAAACCATAGTTTTGATTGAGCAGTTTTGAAACACTCTGTCTGTAGAAAATGCAACTGGACATTCGTAGCGCTATGTGGGTAATAGTGGAGAAAAGAATATGTTCAAATATAAACTACACAGAAGCATTGTATGAAACTACTTTCTGTTCTGTGCATTCAACTAACAGAGTTGAACCTTACTTTTGATTGAGCCTTTCTGAAACACTCTTTCTGTAGAAACTGCAATTGGACATTCTGAGCGCTAAGAGGCCTCTATTGGGAAAAATAATATCTTCAAATAAAAACTACACAGAAGCATTGTGTGAAACTTATTTCTGATATGTTCATTAAGCTAACAGAGTTAAACCATACTTTTGATTGCGCAGTTCTGAACACTCTTTCTGTAGAAAATGCAAGTGGACATTCGGAGCGCAAAGAGGGTAATTGTGGAAAAAGGAATATATTCAAATATAAACTACACAGTAGCATTCTGTGAAAACTCTTACTGTTCTGCGCATTCAGCTAACAGAGTTGAACCTTACTTTTGATTGAGCCGTTCTGAAACACTCTTTCTGTAGAAACTGCAATAGGACATGCTAAGCGCTAAGAGGCCTACATTGGGAAAAAGAATATCTTCAAATAAAAACTACACAGATGCATTCTGTGAAAGTTATTTCTGATCTGTAAATTCAGTTAACAGAGATAAAACATATTTTTGATTGAGCAGTTATGAAACACTCTTTTTGTAGAAAATGCAAGTGGAGATTCGGAGCGCTAAGAGGGTAATAGTGGAAAAAGGAATGTCTTCAAATATAAACTACACAGAATCATTCGGTGAAACTTCTTTCTGATCTGTGCATTCAGCTAACAGAGTTAAACCATACTTTTGATTGAGCAGATCTGAACACTCTTTCTGTAGAAAATGCAACTGGACATTTGGAGCACTAAGAGCGTAGTAGTGGAAAAAGGAATATATTCAAATATAAACTACACAGAAGCATTCTGTGAAACTTCTTTCTGATCTGAGCATTCAGCTAACAGAGTTAAACCATACTTTTGATTGAGCAGTTTTGAAACACTCTGTCTGTAGAAAATGCAACTGGACATTCGTAGCGCTAAGTGGGTAATAGTGGAAAAAAGAATATGTTCAAATATAAAGTACACAGAAGCATTCTGTGAAACTTCTTGCTGTTCTGTGCATTCAACTAACAGAGTTGAACCTTACTTTTGATTGAGCCGTTCTGAAACACTCTTTCTGTAGAAACTGCAATTGGACTTTCTGAGCGCTAAGAGGCCTATATTGGGAAAAAGAATGTCTACAAATAAAAACTACACAGAAGAATTGTGTGAAACTTCTTTCTGTTCTGTTTGTTCAACTAAAAGAGTTGAACCTTAGTTTTGATTGAGCCGTTCTGAAACACTCTTTCCGTAGAAAATGCAAGTGGAGATTCGGAGCGCTAAGAGGGTAATAGTGGAGAAAGGAATGTCTCCAAATATAAACTACACAGAATCATTCTGTGAAACATCTTTCTGATCTGTGCATTCAGCTAACAGAGTTAAACCATACTTTTGATTCAGCAGATCTGAACACTCTTTCTGTAGAAAATGCAACTGGACATTTGGAGCGCTAAGAGCGTAGTGGTGGAAAAAGGAATATATTCAAATATAAACTACACAGAAGCATTCTGTGAAACTTCTTTCTGATCTGAGCATTCAGCTAACAGAATTAAACCACACTTTTGATTGAGCAATTTTGAACCACTCTGTCTGTAGAAAATGCAACTGGACATTCGTAGCGCTAAGTGGGTAATAGTGGAAAAAAGAATATGTTCAAATATAAACTACCCAGAAGCATTCTGTGAAACTTCTTGCTGTTGTGTGCATTCAACTAACAGAGTTGAACCTTACTTTTGATTGAGCGGTTCTGAAACCCTCTTTCTGTAGAAACTGCAATTGGACATTCTGAGCGCTAAGAGGCCTATATTGGGAAAAAGAATGTCTACAAATAAAAACTACACAGAAGAAGTGTGTGAAACTTCTTTCTGTTCTGTTTGTTCAACTAAAAGAGTTGAACCTTAGTTTTGATTGAGCCGTTCTGAAACACTCTTTCTGTAGAAAATGCTAGTGGAGATTCGGAGCGCTAAGAGGGTAATAGTGGAAAAAGGAATGTCTCCAAATATAAACTACACAGAATCATTCTGTGAAACTTCTTTCTGATCTGTGCATTCAGCTAACAGTGTTAAACCATACTTTTGATTGAGCAGATCTGAACACTCTTTCTGTAGAAATTGCAACTGGACATTTGGAGCGCTAAGAGAGTACTAGTGGAACAAGAAATATATTCAAATATAAACTACACAGAAGCATTCTGTGAAACTTCTTTCTGATCTGAGCATTCAGCTAACAGAGTTAAACCATACTTTTGATTGAGCAGTTTTGAATCACTCTGTCTGTAGAAAATGCAACTGGACATTCGTAGCGCTAAGTGGGTAATAGTGGAAAAAAGAATATGTTCAAATATAAACTACACAGAAGCATTGTATGAAACTTCTTTCTGTTCTGTGCATTCAACTAACAGAGTTGAACCTTACTTTTGATTGAGCCTTTCTGAAACACTCTTTCTGTAGAAACTGCAATTGGACATTCTGAGCGCTAAGAGGCCTCTATTGGGAAAAATAATATCTTCAAATAAAAACTACACAGAAGCATTGTGTGAAACTTATTTCTGATATGTTCATTAAGCTAACAGAGTTAAACCATACTTTTGATTGCGCAGTTCTGAACACTCTTTCTGTAGAAAAGGCAAGTGGACATTCGGAGCGCTAAGAGGGTAATAGTGGAAAAAGGAATATATTCAAATATAAACTACACAGTAGCATTCTGTGAAAACTCTTACTGTTCTGTGCATTCAGCTAACAGAGTTGAACCTTACTTTTGATTGAGCCGTTCTGGAACACTCTTTCTGTAGAAACTGCAATTGGACATGCTAAGTGCTAAGAGGCCTACATTGGGAAAAAGAATATCTTCAAATAAAAACTACACAGATGCATTCTGTGAAACTTATTTCTGATTTGTAAATTCAGTTAACAGAGATAAAACATATTTTTGATTGAGCAGTTATGAAAAACTCTTTTTGTAGAAAATGCAAGTGGAGATTCGGAGCGCTAAGAGGGTAATAGTGGAAAAAGGAATGTCTTCAAATATAAACTACACAGAATAATTCGGTGAAACTTCTTTCTGATCTGTGCATTCAGCTAACAGAGTTAAACCATACTTTTGATTGAGCAGATCTGAACACTCTTTCTGTAGAAAATGCAACTGGACATTTGGAGCGCTAAGAGCGTAGTAGTGGAAAAAGGAATATATTCAAATATAAACTACACAGAAGCATTCTGTGAAACTTCTTTCTGATCTGAGCATTCAGCTAACAGAGTTAAACCATACTTTTGATTGAGCAATTTTGAAACACTCTGTCTGTAGAAAATGCAACTGGACATTCGTAGCGCTAAGTGGGTAATAGTGGAAAAAAGAATATGTTCAAATATAAACTACCCAGAAGCATTCTGTGAAACTTCTTGCTGTTCTGTGCATTCAACTAACAGAGTTGAACCTTACTTTTGATTGAGCCGTTCTGAAACACTCTTTCTGTAGAAACTGCAATTGGACATTCTGAGCGCTAAGAGGCCTATATTGGGAAAAAGAATGTCTACAAATAAAAACTACACAGAAGAATTGTGTGAAACTTCTTTCTGTTCTGTTTGTTCAACTAAAAGAGTTGAACCTTAGTTTTGATTGAGCCGTTCTGAAACACTCTTTCTGTAGAAAATGCAAGTGGAGCTTCGGAGCGCTAAGAGGGTAATAGTGGAAAAAGGAATGTCTCCAAATATAAACTACACAGAATCATTCTGTGAAACTTCTTTCTGATCTGTGCATTCAGCTAACAGAGTTAAACCATACTTTTGATTGAGCAGATCTGAACACTCTTTCTGTAGAAAATGCAACTGGACATTTGGAGCGCTAAGAGAGTAGTAGTGGAAAAAGGAATATATTCAAATATAAACTACACAGAAGCATTCTGTGAAACTTCTTTCTGATCTGAGCATTCAGCTAACAGAGTTAAACCATACTTTTGATTGAGCAGTTTTGAAACACTCTGTCTGTAGAAAATTCAACTGGACATTCGTAGCGCTATGTGGGTAATAGTGGAGAAAAGAATATGTTCAAATATAAACTACACAGAAGCATTGTATGAAACTTCTTTCTGTTCTGTGCATTCAACTAACAGAGTTGAACCTTACTTTTGATTGAGCCTTTCTGAAACACTCTTTCTGTAGAAACTGCAATTGGACATTCTGAGCGCTAAGAGGCCTATATTGGGAAAAATAATATCTTCAAATAGAAACTACACAGAAGCATTGTGTGAAACTTATTTCTGATATGTTCATTAAGCTAACAGAGTTAAACCATACTTTTGATTGCGCAGTTCTGAACACTCTTTCTGTAGAAAATGCAAGTGGACATTCGGAGCGCTAAGAGGGTAATAGTGGAAAAAGGAATATATTCAAATATAAACTACACAGTAGCATTCTGTGAAAATTCTTTCTGTTCTGTGCATTCAACTAACAGAGTTGAACCTTACTTTTGATTGAGCCGTTCTGAAACACTCTTTCTGTAGAAACTGCAATTGGACATGCTAAGCGCTAAGAGGCCTACATTGGGAAAAAGAATATCTTCAAATAAAAACTACACAGATGCATTCTGTGAAACTTATTTCTGATCTGTAAATTCAGTTAACAGAGATAAAACATATTTTTGATTGAGTAGTTATGAAACACACTTTTTGTAGAAAATGCAAGTGGAGATTCGGAGCACTAAGAGGGTAAAAGTGGAAAAAGTAATGTCTTCAAATATAAACTACACAGAATCATTCTGTGAAACTTCTTTCTGATCTGTGCATTCAGCTAACAGAGTTAAACCACACTTTTAATTCAGCAGATCTGAACACTCTTTCTGTAGAAAATGCAACTGGACATTTGGAGCGCTAAGAGCGTAGTAGTGGAAAAAGGAATATATTCAAATATAAACTACACAGAAGCATTCTGTGAAACTTCTTTCTGATCTGAGCATTCAGCTAACAGAGTTAAACCATACTTTTGATTGAGCAGTTTTGAAACACTCTGTCTGTAGAAAATGCAACTGGACATTCGTAGCGCTAAGTGGGTAATAGTGGAGAAAAGAATATGTTCAAATATAAACTACACAGAAGCATTGTATGAAACTTCTTTCGGTTCTGTGCATTCAACTAACAGAGTTGCACCTTACTTTTGATTGAGCCTTTCTGAAACACTCTTTCTGTAGAAACTGCAATTGTACATTCTGAGCGCTAAGAGTCCTCTATTGGGAAAAATAATATCTTCAAATAAAAACTACACAGAAGCATTGTGTGAAACTTATTTCTGATATGTTCATTAAGCTAACAGAGTTAAACCATACTTTTGATTGCGCAGTTCTGAACACTCTTTCTGTAGAAAATGCAAGTGGACATTCGGAGCGCAAAGAGGGTAATTGTGGAAAAAGGAATATATTCAAATATAAACTACACAGTAGCATTCTGTGAAAACTCTTACTGTTCTGCGCATTCAGCTAACAGAGTTGAACCTTACTTTTGATTGAGCCGTTCTGAAACACTCTTTCTGTAGAAACTGCAATTGGACATGCTAAGCGCTAAGAGGCCTACATTGGGAAAAAGAATATCTTCAAATAAAAACTACACAGATGCATTCTGTGAAAGTTATTTCTGATCTGTAAATTCAGTTAACAGAGATAAAACATATTTTTGATTGAGCAGTTATGAAACACTCTTTTTGTAGAAAATGCAAGTGGAGATTCGGAGCGCTAAGAGGGTAATAGTGGAAAAAGGAATGTCTTCAAATATAAACTACACAGAATCATTCGGTGAAACTTCTTTCTGATATGTGCATTCAGCTAACAGAGTTAAACCATACTTTTGATTGAGCAGATCTGAACACTCTTTCTGTAGAAAATGCAACTGGACATTTGGAGCACTAAGAGCGTAGTAGTGGAAAAAGGAATATATTCAAATATAAACTACACAGAAGCATTCTGTGAAACTTCTTTCTGATCTGAGCATTCAGCTAACAGAGTTAAACCATACTTTTGATTGAGCAGTTTTGAAACACTCTGTCTGTAGAAAATGCAACTGGACATTCGTAGCGCTAAGTGGGTAATAGTGGAAAAAAGAATATGTTCAAATATAAACTACCCAGAAGCATTCTGTGAAACTTCTTGCTGTTCTGTGCATTCAACTAACAGAGTTGAACCTTACTTTTGATTGAGCCGTTCTGAAACACTCTTTCTGTAGAAACTGCAATTGGACATTCTGAGCACTAAGAGGCCTATATTGGGAAAAAGAATGTCTACAAATAAAAACTACACAGAAGAATTGTGTGAAACTTCTTTCTGTTCTGTTTGTTCAACTAAAAGAGTTGAACCTTAGTTTTGATTGAGCCGTTCTGAAACACTCTTTCTGTAGAAAATGCAAGTGGAGCTTCGGAGCGCTAAGAGGGTAATAGTGGAAAAAGGAATGTCTCCAAATATAAACTACACAGAATCATTCTGTGAAACTTCTTTCTGATCTGTGCATTCAGCTAACAGAGTTAAACCATACTTTTGATTGAGCAGATCTGAACACTCTTTCTGTAGAAAATGCAACTGGACATTTGGAGCGCTAAGAGAGTAGTAGTGGAAAAAGGAATATATTCAAATATAAACTACACAGAAGCATTCTGTGAAACTTCTTTCTGATCTGAGCATTCAGCTAACAGAGTTAAACCATACTTTTGATTGAGCAGTTTTGAAACACTCTGTCTGTAGAAAATGCAACTGGACATTCGTAGCGCTATGTGGGTAATAGTGGAGAAAAGAATATGTTCAAATATAAACTACACAGAAGCATTGTATGAAACTTCTTTCTGTTCTGTGCATTCAACTAACAGAGTTGAACCTTACTTTTGATTGAGCCTTTCTGAAACACTCTTTCTGTAGAAACTGCAATTGGACATTCTGAGCGCTAAGAGGCCTATATTGGGAAAAATAATATCTTCAAATAGAAACTACACAGAAGCATTGTGTGAAACTTATTTCTGATATGTTCATTAAGCTAACAGAGTTAAACCATACTTTTGATTGCGCAGTTCTGAACACTCTTTCTGTAGAAAATGCAAGTGGACATTCGGAGCGCTAAGAGGGTAATAGTGGAAAAAGGAATATATTCAAATATAAACTACACAGTAGCATTCTGTGAAAATTCTTTCTGTTCTGTGCATTCAACTAAAAGGGTTGAACCTTACTTTTGATTGCGCCGTTCTGAAACACTCTTTCTGTAGAAACTGCAATTGGACATGCTAAGCGCTAAGAGGCCTACATTGGGAAAAATAATATCTTCAAATAAAAACTACACAGATGCATTCTGTGAAACTTATTTCTGATCTGTAAATTCAGTTAACAGAGATAAAACATATTTTTGATTGAGCAGTTATGAAACACTCTTTTTGTAGAAAATGCAAGTGGAGATTCGGAGCGCTAAGAGGGTAATAGTGGAAAAAGGAATGTCTTCAAATATAAATTACACAGAATCATTCGGTGAAACTTTTTTCTGATCTGTGCATTCAGCTAACAGAGTTAAACCATACATTTGATTGAGCAGTTTTGAATCACTCTGTCTGTAGAAAATGCAACTGGACATTCGTAGCGCTAAGTGGGTAATAGTGGAAAAAAGAATATGTTCAAATATAAACTACACAGAAGCATTGTGTGAAACTTCTTTCTGTTCTGTGCATTCAACTAACAGAGTTGAACCTTACTTTTGATTGAGCCTTTCTGAAACACTCTTTCTGTAGAAACTGCAATTGGACATTCTGAGCGCTAAGAGGCCTCTATTGGGAAAAATAATATCTTCAAATAAAAACTACACAGAAGCATTGTGTGAAACTTATTTCTGATATGTTCATTAAGCTAACAGAGTTAAACCATACTTTTTATTGCGCAGTTCTGAACACTCTTTCTGTAGAAAATGCAAGTGGACATTCGGAGCGCTAAGAGGGTAATAGTGGAAAAAGGAATATATTCAAATATAAAGTACACAGTAGCATTCTGTGAAAACTCTTACTGTTCTGTGCATTCAGCTAACAGAGTTGAACCTTACTTTTGATTGAGCCGTTCTGAAACACTCTTTCTGTAGAAACTGCAATTGGACATGCTAAGTGCTAAGAGGCCTACATTGGGAAAAAGAATATCTTCAAATAAAAACTACACAGATGCATTCTGTGAAACTTATTTCTGATTTGTAAATTCAGTTAACAGAGATAAAACATATTTTTGATTGAGCAGTTATGAAAAACTCTTTTTGTAGAAAATGCAAGTGGAGATTCGGAGCGCTAAGAGGGTAATAGTGGAAAAAGGAATGTCTTCAAATATAAACTACACAGAATAATTCGGTGAAACTTCTTTCTGATCTGTGCTTTCAGCTAACAGAGTTAAACCATACTTTTGATTGAGCAGATCTGAACACTCTTTCTGTAGAAAATGCAACTGGACATTTGGAGCGCTAAGAGCGTAGTAGTGGAAAAAGGAATATATTCAAATATAAACTACACAGAAGCATTCTGTGAAACTTCTTTCTGATCTGAGCATTCAGCTAACAGAGTTAAACCATACTTTTGATTGAGCAATTTTGAAACACTCTGTCTGTAGAAAATGCAACTGGACATTCGTTGCGCTAAGTGGGTAATAGTGGAAAAAAGAATATGTTCAAATATAAACTACCCAGAAGCATTCTGTGAAACTTCTTGCTGTTCTGTGCATTCAACTAACAGAGTTGAACCTTACTTTTGATTGAGCCGTTCTGAATCACTCTTTCTGTAGAAACTGCAATTGGACATTCTGAGCGCTAAGAGGCCTATATTGGGAAAAGAATGTCTACAAATAAAAACTACACAGAAGAATTGTGTGAAACTTCTTTCTGTTCTGTTTGTTCAACTAAAAGAGTTGAACCTTAGTTTTGATTGAGCCGTTCTGAAACACTCTTTCTGTAGAAAATGCAAGTGGAGCTTCGGAGCGCTAAGAGGGTAATAGTGGAAAAAGGAATGTCTCCAAATATAAACTACACAGAATCATTCTGTGAAACTTCTTTCTGATCTGTGCATTCAGCTAACAGAGTTAAACCATACTTTTGATTGAGCAGATCTGAACACTCTTTCTGTAGAAAATGCAACTGGACATTTGGAGCGCTAAGAGAGTAGTAGTGGAAAAAGGAATATATTCAAATATAAACTACACAGAAGCATTCTGTGAAACTTCTTTCTGATCTGAGCATTCAGCTAACAGAGTTAAACCATACTTTTGATTGAGCAGTTTTGAAACACTCTGTCTGTAGAAAATGCAACTGGACATTCGTAGCGCTATGTGGGTAATAGTGGAGAAAAGAATATGTTCAAATATAAACTACACAGAAGCATTGTATGAAACTACTTTCTGTTCTGTGCATTCAACTAACAGAGTTGAACCTTACTTTTGATTGAGCCTTTCTGAAACACTCTTTCTGTAGAAACTGCAATTGGACATTCTGAGCGCTAAGAGGCCTCTATTGGGAAAAATAATATCTTCAAATAAAAACTACACAGAAGCATTGTGTGAAACTGATTTCTGATATGTTCATTAAGCTAACAGAGTTAAACCATACTTTTGATTGCGCAGTTCTGAACACTCTTTCTGTAGAAAATGCAAGTGGACATTCGGAGTGCTAAGAGGGTAATAGTGGAAAAAGGAATATATTCAAATATAAACTACACAGTAGCATTCTGTGAAAACTCTTTCTGTTCTGTGCATTCAGCTAACAGAGTTGAACCTTACTTTTGATTGAGCCGTTCTGAAACACTCTTTCTGTAGAAACTGCAATTGGACATGCTAAGCGCTAAGAGGCCTACATTGGGAAAAAGAATATCTTCAAATAAAAACTACACAGATGCATTCTGTGAAACTTATTTCTGATCTGTAAATTCAGTTAACAGAGATAAAACATATTTTTGATTGAGTAGTTATGAAACACACTTTTTGTAGAAAATGCAAGTGGAGATTCGGAGCGCTAAGAGGGTAAAAGTGGAAAAAGGAATGTCTTCAAGTATAAACTACACAGAATCATTCTGTGAAACTTCTTTCTGATCTGTGCATTCAGCTAACAGAGTTAAACCACACTTTTAATTCAGCAGATCTGAACACTCTTTCTGTAGAAAATGCAACTGGACATTTGGAGCGCTAAGAGCGTAGTAGTGGAAAAAGGAATATATTCAAATATAAACTACACAGAAGCATTCTGTGAAACTTCTTTCTGATCTGAGCATTCAGCTAACAGAGTTAAACCATACTTTTGATTGAGCAGTTTTGAAACACTCTGTCTGTAGAAAATGCAACTGGACATTCGTAGCGCTAAGTGGGTAATAGTGGAGAAAAGAATATGTTCAAATATAAACTACACAGAAGCATTGTATGAAACTTCTTTCGGTTCTGTGCATTCAACTAACAGAGTTGCACCTTACTTTTGATTGAGCCTTTCTGAAACACTCTTTCTGTAGAAACTGCAATTGTACATTCTGAGCGCTAAGAGTCCTCTATTGGGAAAAATAATATCTTCAAATAAAAACTACACAGAAGCATTGTGTGAAACTTATTTCTGATAGGTTCATTAAGCTAACAGAGTTAAACCATACTTTTGATTGCGCAGTTCTGAACACTCTTTCTGTAGAAAATGCAAGTGGACATTCGGAGCGCAAAGAGGGTAATTGTGGAAAAAGGAATATATTCAAATATAAACTACACAGTAGCATTCTGTGAAAACTCTTACTGTTCTGCGCATTCAGCTAACAGAGTTGAACCTTACTTTTGATTGAGCCGTTCTGAAACACTCTTTCTGTAGAAACTGCAATTGGACATGCTAAGCGCTAAGAGGCCTACATTGGGAAAAAGAATATCTTCAAATAAAAACTACACAGATGCATTCTGTGAAAGTTATTTCTGATCTGTAAATTCAGTTAACAGAGATAAAACATATTTTTGATTGAGCAGTTATGAAACACTCTTTTTGTAGAAAATGCAAGTGGAGATTCGGAGCGCTAAGAGGGTAATAGTGGAAAAAGGAATGTCTTCAAATATAAACTACACAGAATCATTCGGTGAAACTTCTTTCTGATCTGTGCATTCAGCTAACAGAGTTAAACCATACTTTTGATTGAGCAGATCTGAACACTCTTTCTGTAGAAAATGCAACTGGACATTTGGAGCACTAAGAGCGTAGTAGTGGAAAAAGGAATATATTCAAATATAAACTACACAGAAGCATTCTGTGAAACTTCTTTCTGATCTGAGCATTCAGCTAACAGAGTTAAACCATACTTTTGATTGAGCAGTTTTGAAACACTCTGTCTGTAGAAAATGCAACTGGACATTCGTAGCGCTAAGTGGGTAATAGTGGAAAAAAGAATGTGTTCAAATATAAACTACACAGAAGCATTCTGTGAAACTTCTTGCTGTTCTGTGCATTCAACTAACAGAGTTGAACCTTACTTTTGATTGAGCCGTTCTGAAACACTCTTTCTGTAGAAACTGCAATTGGACTTTCTGAGCGCTAAGAGGCCTATATTGGGAAAAAGAATGTCTACAAATAAAAACTACACAGAAGAATTGTGTGAAACTTCTTTCTGTTCTGTTTGTTCAACTAAAAGAGTTGAACCTTAGTTTTGATTGAGCCGTTCTGAAACACTCTTTCCGTAGAAAATGCAAGTGGAGATTCGGAGCGCTAAGAGGGTAATAGTGGAGAAAGGAATGTCTCCAAATATAAACTACACAGAATCATTCTGTGAAACATCTTTCTGATCTGTGCATTCAGCTAACAGAGTTAAACCATACTTTTGATTCAGCAGATCTGAACACTCTTTCTGTAGAAAATGCAACTGGACATTTGGAGCGCTAAGAGCGTAGTGGTGGAAAAAGGAACATATTCAAATATAAACTACACAGAAGCATTCTGTGAAACTTCTTTCTGATCTGAGCATTCAGCTAACAGAGTTAAACCACACTTTTGATTGAGCAATTTTGAACCACTCTGTCTGTAGAAAATGCAACTGGACATTCGTAGCGCTAAGTGGGTAATAGTGGAAAAAAGAATATGTTCAAATATAAACTACCCAGAAGCATTCTGTGAAACTTCTTGCTGTTGTGTGCATTCAACTAACAGAGTTGAACCTTACTTTTGATTGAGCGGTTCTGAAACACTCTTTCTGTAGAAACTGCAATTGGACATTCTGAGCGCTAAGAGGCCTATATTGGGAAAAAGAATGTCTACAAATAAAAACTACACAGAAGAAGTGTGTGAAACTTCTTTCTGTTCTGTTTGTTCAACTAAAAGAGTTGAACCTTAGTTTTGATTGAGCCGTTCTGAAACACTCTTTCTGTAGAAAATGCTAGTGGAGATTCGGAGCGCTAAGAGGGTAATAGTGGAAAAAGGAATGTCTCCAAATATAAACTACACAGAATCATTCTGTGAAACTTCTTTCTGATCTGTGTATTCAGCTAACAGTGTTAAACCATACTTTTGATTGAGCAGATCTGAACACTCTTTCTGTAGAAATTGCAACTGGACATTTGGAGCGCTAAGAGAGTACTAGTGGAACAAGAAATATATTCAAATATAAACTACACAGAAGCATTCTGTGAAACTTCTTTCTGATCTGAGCATTCAGCTAACAGAGTTAAACCATACTTTTGATTGAGCAGTTTTGAAACACTCTGTCTGTAGAAAATGCAACTGGACATTCGTAGCGCTAAGTGGGTAATAGTGGAAAAAAGAATATGTTCAAATATAAACTACACAGAAGCATTGTATGAAACTACTTTCTGTTCTGTGCATTCAACTAACAGACTTGAACCTTACTTTTGATTGAGCCGTTCTGAAACACACTTTCTGTAGAAACTGCAATTGGACATTCTGAGCGCTAAGAGGCCTATATTGGGAAAAAGAATGTCTACAAATAAAAACTACACAGAAGAATTGTGTGAAACTTCTTTCTGTTCTGTTTGTTCAACTAAAAGAGTTGAACCTTAGTTTTGATTGAGCCGTTCTGAAACACTCTTTCTGTAGAAAATGCAAGTGGAGATTCGGAGCGCTAAGAGGATAATAGTGGAAAAAGGAATATCTCCAAATATAAACTACACAGAATCATTCTGTGAAACTTCTTTCTGATCTGTGCATTCAGCTAACAGATTTAAACAATACTTTTGATTGAGCAGATCTGAACACTCTTTCTGTAGAAAATGCAACTGGACATTTGGAGCGCTAAGAGAGTAGTAGTGGAAAAAGGAATATATTCAAATATAAACTACACAGAAGCATTCTGTGAAACTTCTTTCTGATCTGAGCATTCAGCTAACAGAGTTAAACCATACTTTTGATTGAGCAGTTTTGAAACACTCTGTCTGTAGAAAATGCAACTGGACATTCGTAGCGCTAAGTGGGTAATAGTGGAAAAAAGAATATGTTCAAATATAAACTACACAGAAGCATTGTATGAAACTTCTTTCTGTTCTGTGCATTCAACTAACAGAGTTGAACCTTACTTTTGATTGAGCCTTTCTGAAACACTCTTTCTGTAGAAACTGCAATTGGACATTCTGAGCGCTAAGAGGCCTCTATTGGGAAAAACAATATCTTCAGATAAATACTACACAGAAGCATTGTGTGAAACTTATTTCTGATATGTTCATTAAGCTAACAGAGTTAAGCCATACTTTTGATTGCGCAGTTCTGAACACTCTTTCTGTAGAAAATGCAAGTGGACATTCGGAGCGCTAAGAGTGTAATAGTGGAAAAAGGAATATATTCAAATATAAACTACACAGTAGCATTCTGTGAAAATTCTTTCTGTTCTGTGCATTCAACTAACAGAGTTGAACCTTACTTATGATTGAGCCGTTCTGAAACACTCTTTCTGTAGAAACTGCAATTGGACATGCTAAGCGCTAAGAGGCCTATATTGGGAAAAAGAATATCTTCAAATAAAAACTACACAGATGCATTCTGTGAAACTTATTTCTGATCTGTAAATTCAGTTAACATAGATAAAACATATTTTTGATTGAGCAGTTATGAAACACTCTTTTTGTAGAAAATGCAAGTGGAGATTCGGAGCGCTAAGAGGGTAATAGTGGAAAAAGGAATGTCTTCAAATATAAACTACACAGAATCATTCGGTGAAACTTCTTTCTGATCTGTGCATTCAGCTAACAGAGTTAAACCATACTTTTGATTGAGCAGATCTGAACACTCTTTCTGTAGAAAATGCAACTGGACATTTGGAGCGCTAAGAGCGTAGTAGTGGAAAAAGGAATATATTCAAATATAAACTACACAGAAGCATTCTGTGAAACTTCTTTCTGATCTGAGCATTCAGCTAACAGAGTTAAACCATACTTTTGATTGAGCAGTTTTGAAACACTCTGTCTGTAGAAAATGCAACTGGACATTCGTAGCGCTAAGTGGGTAATAGTGGAAAAAACAATATGTTCAAATATAAACTACACAGAAGCATTGTATGAAACTTCTTTCTGTTCTGTGCATTCAACTAACAGAGTTGAACCTTACTTTTGATTGAGCCGTTCTGAAACACTCTTTCTGTAGAAACTGCAATTGGACATTCTGAGCGCTAAGAGGCCTATATTGGGAAAAAGAATGTCTACAAATAAAAACTACACAGAAGAATTGTGTGAAACTTCTTTCTGTTCTGTTTGTTCAACTAAAAGAGTTGGACCTTAGTTTTGATTGAGCCGTTCTGAAACACTCTTTCTGTAGAAAATGCAAGTGGAGATTCGGAGCGCTAAGAGGGTAATAGTGGAAAAAGGAATGTCTCCAAATATAAACTACACAGAATCATTCTGTGAAACTTCTTTCTGACCTGTGCATTCAGCTAACAGAGTTAAACCATACTTTTGATTGAGCAGATCTGAACACTCTTTCTTTAGAAAATGCAACTGGACATTTGGAGCGCTAAGAGAGTAGTAGTGGAAAAAGGAATATATTCAAATATAAACTACACAGAAGCATTCTGTGAAACTTCTTTCTGATCTGAGCATTCAGCTAACAGAGTTAAACCATACTTTTGATTGAGCAGTTTTGAAACACTCTGTCTGTAGAAAATGCAACTGGACATTCGTAGCGCTAAGTGGGTAATAGTGGAAAAAAGAATATGTTCAAATATAAACTACACAGAAGCATTGTATGAAACTTCTTTCTGTTCTGTGCATTCAACTAACAGAGTTGAACCTTACTTTTGATTGAGCCTTTCTGAAACACTCTTTCTGTAGAAACTGCAATTGGACATTCTGAGCGCTAAGAGGACTCTATTGGGAAATATAATATCTTCAAATAAAAACTACACAGAAGCATTTTGTGAAACTTATTTCTGATATGTTCATTAAGCTAACAGAGTTAAACCATACTTTGGATTGCACAGTTCTGAACACTCTTTCTGTAGAAAATGCAAGTGGACATTCGGAGCGCTAAGAGGGTAATAGTGGAAAAAGGAATATATTCAAATATAAACAACACAGTAGCATTCTGTGAAAATTCTTTCTGTTCTGTGCATTCAACTAACAGAGTTGAACCTTACTTTTGATTGAGCTGTTCTGAAACACTCTTTCTGTAGAAACTGCAATTGGACATGCTAAGCGCTAAGAGGCCTACATTGGGAAAAAGAATATCTTCAAATAAAAACTACACAGATGCATTCTGTGAAACTTATTTCTGATCTGTAAATTCAGTTAACAGAGATAAAACATATTTTTGATTGAGCAGTTATGAAACACTCTTTTTGTAGAAAATGCAATTGGAGACTCGGAGCGCTAAGAGGGTAATAGTGGAAAAAGGAATGTCTTCAAATATAAACTACACAGAATCATTCGGTGAAACTTCTTTCTGATCTGTGCTTTCAGCTAACAGAGTTAAACCATACTTTTGATTGAACAGATCTGAACACTCTTTCTGTAGAAAATGCAACTGGACATTTGGAGCGCTAAGAGCGTAGTAGTGGAAAAAGGAATATATTCAAATATAAACTACACAGAAGCATTCTGTGAAACTTCTTTCTGATCTGAGCATTCAGCTAACAGAGTTAAACCATACTTTTGATTGAGCAGTTTTGAAACACTCTGTCTGTAGAAAATGCAACTGGACATTCGTAGCGCTAAGTGGGTAATAGTGGAAAAAAGAATATGTTCAAATATGAACTACACAGAAGCATTGTATGAAACTTCTTTCTGTTCTGTGCATTCAACTAACAGAGTTGAACCTTACTTTTGATTGAGCCGTTCTGAAACACTCTTTGTGTAGAAACTGCAATTGGACATTCTGAGCGCTAAGAGGCCTATATTGGGAAAAAGAATGTCTACAAATAAAAACTACACAGAAGAATTGTGTGAAACATCTTACTGTTCTGTTTGTTCAACTAAAAGAGTTGAACCTTAGTTTTGATTGAGCCGTTCTGAAACACTCTTTCTGTAGAAAATGCAAGTGGAGATTCGGAGCGCTAAGAGGGTAATAGTGGAAAAAGGAATGTCTCCAAATATAAACTACACAGAATCATTCTGTGAAACTTCTTTCTGATCTGTGCATTCAGCTAACAGAGTTAAACCATACTTTTGATTGAGCAGATCTGAACACTCTTTCTGTAGAAAATGCAACTGGACATTTGGAGCGCTAAGAGAGTAGTAGTGGAAAAAGCAATATATTCAAATATAAACTACACAGAAGCATTCTGTGAAACTTCTTTCTGATCTGAGCATTCAGCTAACAGAGTTAAACCATACTTTTCACTGAGCAGTTTTGAAACACTCTGCCTGTAGAAAATGCAACTGGACATTCGTAGCGCTAAGTGGGTAATAGTGGAAAAAAGAATATGTTCAAATATAAACTACACAGAAGCATTGTATGAAACTTCTTTCTGTTCTGTGCATTCAACTAACAGAGTTGAATCTTACTTTTGATTGAGCCTTTCTGAAACACTCTTTCTGTAGAAACTGCAATTGGACATTCTGAGCGCTAAGAGGACTCTATTGGGAAAAATAATATCTTCAGATAAAAACTACACAGAAGCATTGTGTGAAACTTATTTCTGATATGTTCATTAAGCTAACAGAGTTAAACCATACTTTTGATTGCGCAGTTCTGAACACTCTTTCTGTAGAAAATGCAAGTGGACATTCGGAGCGCTAAGAGGGTAATAGTGGAAAAAGGAATATATTCAAATATAAACTACACAGTAGCATTCTGTGAAAATACTTTCTGTTCTGTGCATTCAACTAACAGAGTTGAACCTTACTTTTGATTGAGCCGTTCTGAAACACTCTTTCTGTAGAAACTGCAATTGGACATGCTAAGCGCTAAGAGGTCTACATTGGGAAAAAGAATATCTTCAAATAAAAACTACACAGATGCATTCTGTGAAACTTATTTCTGATCTGTAAATTCAGTTAACAGAGATAAAACATATTTTTGATTGAGCAGTTATGAAACACTCTTTTTCTAGAAAATGCAAGTGGAGATTCGGAGCGCTAAGAGGGTAATAGTGGAAAAAGGAATGTCTTCAAATATAAACTACACAGAATCATTCGGTGAAACTTCTTTCTGATCTGTGCATTCAGCTAACAGAGTTAAACCATACTTTTGATTGAGCAGATCTGAACACTCTTTCTGTAGAAAATGCAACTGGACATTTGGAGCGCTAAGAGCGTAGTAGTGGAAAAAGGAATATATTCAAATATAAACTACACAGAAGCATTCTGTGAAACTTCTTTCTGATCTGAGCATTCAGCTAACAGAGTTAAACCATGCTTTTGATTGAGCAGTTTTGAAACACTCTGTCTGTAGAAAATGCAACTGGACATTCGTAGCGCTAAGTGGGTAATAGTGGAAAAAAGAATATGTTCAAATATAAACTACACAGAAGCATTGTATGAAACTTCTTTCTGTTCTGTGCATTCAACTAACAGAGTTGAACCTTACTTTTGATTGAGCCGTTCTGAAACACTCTTTCTGTAGAAACTGCAATTGGACATTCTGAGCGCTAAGAGGCCTCTTTTGGGAAAAATTATATCTTCAGATAAAAACTACACAGAAGCATTGTGTGAAACTTATTTCTGATATGTTCATTAAGCTAACAGAGTTAAACCATACTTTTGATTGCGCAGTTCTGAACACTCTTTCTGTAGAAAATGCAAGTGGACATTCGGAGCGCTAAGAGGGTAATAGTGGAAAAAGGAATATATTCAAATATAAACTACACAGTAGCTTTCTGTGAAAATTCTTTCTGTTCTGTGCATTCAACTAACAGAGTTGAACCTTACTTTTGATTGAGCCGTTCTGAAACACTCTTTCTGTAGAAACTGCAATTGGACATGCTAAGCGCTAAGAGGCCTATATTGGGAAAAAGAATATCTTCAAATAAAAACTACACAGACGCATTCTGTGAAACTTATTTCTGATCTGTAAATTCAGTTAACAGAGATAAAACATATTTTTGATTGAGCAGTTATGAAACACTCTTTTTGTAGAAAATGCAAGTGGAGATTCGGAGCGCTAAGAGGGTAATAGTGGATAAAAGTGTGTCTTCAAATATAAACTACACAGAATCATTCGGTGAAACTTCTTTCTGATCTGTGCATTCAGCTAACAGAGTTAAACCATACTTTTGATTGAGCAGATCTGAACACTCTTTCTGTAGAAAATGCAACTGGACATTTGGAGCGCTAAGAGCGTTGTAGTGGAAAAAGGAATATATTCAAATATAAACTACACAGAAGCATTCTGTGAAACTTCTTTCTGCTCTGAGCATTCAGCTAACAGAGTTAAACCATACTTTTGATTGAGCAGTTTTGAAACACTCTGTCTGTAGGAAATGAAACTGGACATTCGTAGCGCTAAGTGGGTAATAGTGGAAAAAAGAATATGTTCAAATATAAACTACACAGAAGCATTGTATGAAACTTCTTTCTGTTCTGTGCATTCAACTAACAGAGTTGAACCTTACTTTTGATTGAGCCGTTCTGAAACACTCTTTCTGTAGAAACTGCAATTGGACATTCTGAGCGCTAAGAGGCCTATATTGGGAAAAAGAATGTCTACAAATAAAAACTACACAGAAGAATTGTGTGAAACTTCTTTCTGTTCTGTTTGTTCAACTAAAAGAGTTGAACCTTAGTTTTGATTGAGCCGTTCTGAAACACTCTTTCTGTAGAAAATGCAAGTGGAGATTCGGAGCGCTAAGAGGGTAATAGTGGAAAAAGGAATGTCTCCAAATATAAACTACACAGAATCATTCTGTGAAACTTCTTTCTGACCTGTGCATTCAGCTAACAGAGTTAAACCATACTTTTGATTGAGCAGATCTGAACACTCTTTCTTTAGAAAATGCAACTGGACATTTGGAGCGCTAAGAGAGTAGTAGTGGAAAAAGGAATATATTCAAATATAAACTACACAGAAGCATTCTGTGAAACTTCTTTCTGATCTGAGCATTCAGCTAACAGAGTTAAACCATACTTTTGATTGAGCAGTTTTGAAACACTCTGTCTGTAGAAAATGCAACTGGACATTCGTAGCGCTAAGTGGGTAATAGTGGAAAAAAGAATATGTTCAAATATAAACTACACAGAAGCATTGTATGAAACTTCTTTCTGTTCTGTGCATTCAACTAACAGAGTTGAACCTTACTTTTGATTGAGCCTTTCTGAAACACTCTTTCTGTAGAAACTGCAATTGGACATTCTGAGCGCTAAGAGGCCTCTATTGGGAAATATAATATCTTCAAATAAAAACTACACAGAAGCATTTTGTGAAACTTATTTCTGATATGTTCATTAAGCTAACAGAGTTAAACCATACTTTGGATTGCACAGTTCTGAACACTCTTTCTGTAGAAAATGCAAGTGGACATTCGGAGCGCTAAGAGGGTAATAGTGGAAAAAGGAATATATTCAAATATAAACAACACAGTAGCATTCTGTGAAAATTCTTTCTGTTCTGTGCATTCAACTAACAGAGTTGAACCTTACTTTTGATTGAGCCGTTCTGAAACACTCTTTCTGTAGAAACTGCAATTGGACATGCTAAGCGCTAAGAGGCCTACATTGGGAAAAAGAATATCTTCAAATAAAAACTACACAGATGCATTCTGTGAAACTTATTTCTGATCGGTAAATTCAGTTAACAGAGATAAAACATATTTTTGATTGAGCAGTTATGAAACACTCTTTTTGTAGAAAATGCAAGTGGAGACTCGGAGCGCTAAGAGGGTAATAGTGGAAAAAGGAATGTCTTCAAATATAAACTACACAGAATCATTCGGTGAAACTTCTTTCTGATCTGTGCATTAAGCTAACAGAGTTAAACCATACTTTTGATTGAGCAGATCTGAACACTCTTTCTGTAGAAAATGCAACTGGACATTTG
Organism: Symphalangus syndactylus; assembly: GCF_028878055.3. Lineage (NCBI taxonomy): Eukaryota > Metazoa > Chordata > Mammalia > Primates > Hylobatidae > Symphalangus > Symphalangus syndactylus. The sequence goes on from NC_072433.2 coordinate 3,962,466, forward strand.
GAGCGCTAAGAGCGTAGTAGTGGAAAAAGGAATATATTCAAATATAAACTACACAGAAGCATTCTGTGAAACTTCTTTCTGATCTGAGCATTCAGCTAACAGAGTTAAACCATACTTTTGATTGAGCAGTTTTGAAACACTCTGTCTGTAGAAAATGCAACTGGACATTCGTAGCGCTAAGTGGGTAATAGTGGAAAAAAGAATATGTTCAAATATAAACTACACAGAAGCATTGTATGAAACTTCTTTCTGTTCTGTGCATTCAACTAACAGAGTTGAACCTTACTTTTGATTGAGCCGTTCTGAAACACTCTTTCTGTAGAAACTGCAATTGGACATTCTGAGCGCTAAGAGGCCTATATTGGGAAAAAGAATGTCTACAAATAAAAACTACACAGAAGAATTGTGTGAAACTTCTTTCTGTTCTGTTTGTTCAACTAAAAGAGTTGAACCTTAGTTTTGATTGAGCCGTTCTGAAACACTCTTTCTGTAGAAAATGCAAGTGGAGATTCGGAGCGCTAAGAGGGTAATAGTGGAAAAAGGAATGTCTCCAAATATAAACTACACAGAATCATTCTGTGAAACTTCTTTCTGACCTGTGCATTCAGCTAACAGAGTTAAACCATACTTTTGATTGAGCAGATCTGAACACTCTTTCTTTAGAAAATGCAACTGGACATTTGGAGCGCTAAGAGAGTAGTAGTGGAAAAAGGAATATATTCAAATATAAACTACACAGAAGCATTCTGTGAAACTTCTTTCTGATCTGAGCATTCAGCTAACAGAGTTAAACCATACTTTTGATTGAGCAGTTTTGAAACACTCTGTCTGTAGAAAATGCAACTGGACATTCGTAGCGCTAAGTGGGTAATAGTGGAAAAAAGAATATGTTCAAATATAAACTACACAGAAGCATTGTATGAAACTTCTTTCTGTTCTGTGCATTCAACTAACAGAGTTGAACCTTACTTTTGATTGAGCCTTTCTGAAACACTCTTTCTGTAGAAACTGCAATTGGACATTCTTAGCGCTAAGAGGCCTCTATTGGGAAATATAATATCTTCAAATAAAAACTACACAGAAGCATTTTGTGAAACTTATTTCTTATATGTTCATTAAGCTAACAGAGTTAAACCATACTTTGGATTGCACAGTTCTGAACACTCTTTCTGTAGAAAACGCAAGTGGACATTCGGAGCGCTAAGAGGGTAATAGTGGAAAAAGGAATATATTCAAATATAAACAACACAGTAGCATTCTGTGAAAATTCTTTCTGTTCTGTGCATTCAACTAACAGAGTTGAACCTTACTTTTGATTGAGCCGTTCTGAAACACTCTTTCTGTAGAAACTGCAATTGGACATGCTAAGCGCTAAGAGGCCTACATTGGGAAAAAGAATATCTTCAAATAAAAACTACACAGATGCATTCTGTGAAACTTATTTCTGATCTGCAAATTCAGTTAACAGAGATAAAACATATTTTTGATTGAGCAGTTATGAAACACTCTTTTTGTAGAAAATGCAAGTGGAGATTCGGAGCCCTAAGAGGGTAATAGTGGAAAAAGGAATGTCTTCAAATATAAACTACACAGAATCATTCGGTGAAACTTCTTTCTGATCTGTGCATTCAGCTAACAGAGTTAAACCATACTTTTGATTGAGCAGATCTGAACACTCTTTCTGTAGAAAATGCAACTGGACATTTGGAGCGCTAAGAGCGTAGTAGTGGAAAAAGGAATATATTCAAATATAAACTACACAGAAGCATTCTGTGAAACTTCTTTCTGATCTGAGCATTCAGCTAACAGAATTAAACTATACTTTTGATTGAGCAGTTTTGAAACACTCTGTCTGTAGAAAATGCAACTGGACATTCGTAGCGCTAAGTGGGTAATAGTGGAAAAAAGAATATGTTCAAATATAAACTACACAGAAGCATTGTATGAAACTTCTTTCTGTTCTGTGCATTCAACTAACAGAGTTGAACCTTACTTTTGATTGAGCCGTTCTGAAACACTCTTTCTGTAGAAACTGCAATTGGACATTCTGAGCGCTAAGAGGCCTATATTGGGAAAAAGAATGTCTACAAATAAAAACTACACAGAAGAATTGTGTGAAACTTCTTTCTGTTCTGTTTGTTCAACTAAAAGAGTTGAACCTTAGTTTTGATTGAGCCGTTCTGAAACACTCTTTCTGTAGAAAATGCAAGTGGAGATTCGGAGCGCTAACAGGGTAATAGTGGAAAAAGGAATGTCTCCAAATATAAACTACACAGAATCATTCTGTGAAACTTCTTTCTGACCTGTGCATTCAGCTAACAGAGTTAAACCATACTTTTGATTGAGCAGATCTGAACACTCTTTCTTTAGAAAATGCAACTGGACATTTGGAGCGCTAAGAGAGTAGTAGTGGAAAAAGGAATATATTCAAATATAAACTACACAGAAGCATTCTGTGAAACTTCTTTCTGATCTGAGCATTCAGCTAACAGAGTTAAACCATACTTTTGATTGAGCAGTTTTGAAACACTCTGTCTGTAGAAAATGCAACTGGACATTCGTAGCGCTAAGTGGGTAATAGTGGAAAAAAGAATATGTTCAAATATAAACTACACAGAAGCATTGTATGAAACTTCTTTCTGTTCTGTGCATTCAACTAACAGAGTTGAACCTTACTTTTGATTGAGCCTTTCTGAAACACTCTTTCTGTAGAAACTGCAATTGGACATTCTTAGCGCTAAGAGGCCTCTATTGGGAAATATAATATCTTCAAATAAAAACTACACAGAAGCATTTTGTGAAACTTATTTCTTATATGTTCATTAAGCTAACAGAGTTAAACCATACTTTGGATTGCACAGTTCTGAACACTCTTTCTGTAGAAAACGCAAGTGGACATTCGGAGCGCTAAGAGGGTAATAGTGGAAAAAGGAATATATTCAAATATAAACAACACAGTAGCATTCTGTGAAAATTCTTTCTGTTCTGTGCATTCAACTAACAGAGTTGAACCTTACTTTTGATTGAGCCGTTCTGAAACACTCTTTCTGTAGAAACTGCAATTGGACATGCTAAGCGCTAAGAGGCCTGCATTGGGAAAAAGAATATCTTCAAATAAAAACTACACAGATGCATTCTGTGAAACTTATTTCTGATCTGCAAATTCAGTTAACAGAGATAAAACATATTTTTGATTGAGCAGTTATGAAACACTCTTTTTGTAGAAAATGCAAGTGGAGATTCGGAGCCCTAAGAGGGTAATAGTGGAAAAAGGAATGTCTTCAAATATAAACTACACAGAATCATTCGGTGAAACTTCTTTCTGATCTGTGCATTCAGCTAACAGAGTTAAACCATACTTTTGATTGAGCAGATCTGAACACTCTTTCTGTAGAAAATGCAACTGGACATTTGGAGCGCTAAGAGCGTAGTAGTGGAAAAAGGAATATATTCAAATATAAACTACACAGAAGCATTCTGTGAAACTTCTTTCTGATCTGAGCATTCAGCTAACAGAATTAAACCATACTTTTGATTGAGCAGTTTTGAAACACTCTGTCTGTAGAAAATGCAACTGGACATTCGTAGCGCTAAGTGGGTAATAGTGGAAAAAAGAATATGTTCAAATATAAACTACACAGAAGCATTGTATGAAACTTCTTTCTGTTCTGTGCATTCAACTAACAGAGTTGAACCTTACTTTTGATTGAGCCGTTCTGAAACACTCTTTCTGTAGAAACTGCAATTGGACATTCTGAGCGCTAAGAGGCCTATATTGGGAAAAAGAATGTCTACAAATAAAAACTACACAGAAGAATTGTGTGAAACTTCTTTCTGTTCTGTTTGTTCAACTAAAAGAGTTGAACCTTAGTTTTGATTGAGCCGTTCTGAAACACTCTTTCTGTAGAAAATGCAAGTGGAGATTCGGAGCGCTAACAGGGTAATAGTGGAAAAAGGAATGTCTCCAAATATAAACTACACAGAATCATTCTGTGAAACTTCTTTCTGACCTGTGCATTCAGCTAACAGAGTTAAACCATACTTTTGATTGAGCAGATCTGAACACTCTTTCTTTAGAAAATGCAACTGGACATTTGGAGCGCTAAGAGAGTAGTAGTGGAAAAAGGAATATATTCAAATATAAACTACACAGAAGCATTCTGTGAAACTTCTTTCTGATCTGAGCATTCAGCTAACAGAGTTAAACCATACTTTTGATTGAGCAGTTTTGAAACACTCTGTCTGTAGAAAATGCAACTGGACATTCGTAGCGCTAAGTGGGTAATAGTGGAAAAAAGAATATGTTCAAATATAAACTACACAGAAGCATTGTATGAAACTTCTTTCTGTTCTGTGCATTCAACTAACAGAGTTGAACCTTACTTTTGATTGAGCCGTTCTGAAACACTCTTTCTGTAAAAACTGCAATTGGACATTCTGAGCGCAAAGAGGCCTATATTGGGAAAAAGAATCTCTACAAATAAAAACTACACAGAAGAATTGTGTGAAACTACCTTCTGTTCTGTTTGTTCAACTAAAAGAGTTGAACCTTAGTTTTGATTGAGCCGTTCTGAAACACTCTTTCTGTAGAAAATGCAAGTGGAGATTCGGAGCGCTAAGAGGGTAATAGTGGAAAAAGGAATGTCTCCAAATATAAACTACACAGAATCATTCTGTGAAACTTCTTTCTGATCTGTGCATTCAGCTAACAGAGTTAAACCATACTTTTGATTGAGCAGATCTGAACACTCTTTCTGTAGAAAATGCAACTGGACATTTGGAGCGCTAAGAGAGTAGTAGTGGAAAAAGGAATATATTCAAATATAAACTACACAGAAACATTCTGTGAAACTTCTTTCTGATCTGAGCATTCAGCTAACAGAGTTAAACCATTCTTTTGATTGAGCAGTTTTGAAACCCTCTGTCTGTAGAAAATGCAACTGGACATTCGTAGCGCTAAGTGGGTAATAGTGGAAAAAAGAATATGTTCAAATATAAACTACACAGAAGCATTGTATGAAACTTCTTTCTGTTCTGTGCATTCAACTAACAGAGTTGAACCTTACTTTTGATTGAGCCTTTCTGAAACACTCTTTCTGTAGAAACTGCAATTGGACATTCTGAGCGCTAAGAGGCCTCTATTGGGAAAAAAAATATCTTCAAATAAAAACTACACAGAAACATTGTGTGAAACTTATTTCTGATATGTTCATTAAGCTAACAGAGTTAAACCATACATTTGATTGCGCAGTTCTGAACACTCTTTCTGTAGAAAATGCAAGTGGACATTCGGAGCGCTAAGAGGGTAATAGTGGAAAAAGGAATATATTCAAATATAAACTACACAGTAGCATTCTGTGAAAATTCTTTCTGTTCTGTGCATTCAACTAACAGAGTTGAACCTTACTTTTGATTGAGCCGTGCTGAAACACTCTTTCTGTAGAAACTGCAATTGGACATGCTAAGCGCTAAGAGGCCTACATTGGGAAAAAGAATATCTTCAAATAAAAACTACACAGATGCATTCTGTGAAACTTATTTCTGATCTGTAAATTCAGTTAACAGAGATAAAACATATTTTTGATTGAGCAGTTATGAAACACTCTTTTTGTAGAAAATGCAAGTGGAGACTCGGAGCGCTAAGAGGGTAATAGTGGAAAAAGTAATGTCTTCAAATATAAACTACACAGAATCATTCGGTGAAACTTCTTTCTGATCTGTGCATTCAGCTAACAGAGTTAAACCATACTTTTGATTGAGCAGATCTGAACACTCTTTCTGTAGAAAATGCAACTGGACATTTGGAGCGCTAAGAGCGTAGTAGTGGAAAAAGGAATATATTCAAATATAAACTACACAGAAGCATTCTGTGAAACTTCTTTCTGATCTGAGCATTCAGCTAACAGAGTTAAACCATACTTTTGATTGAGCAGTTTTGAAACACTCTGTCTGTAGAAAATGCAACTGGACATTCGTAGCGCTAAGTGGGTAATAGTGGAAAAAAGAATATGTTCAAATATGAACTACACAGAAGCATTGTATGAAACTTCTTTCTGTTCTGTGCATTCAACTAACAGATTTGAACCTTACTTTTGATTGAGCCGTTCTGAAACACTCTTTCTGTAGAAACTGCAATTGGACATTCTGAGCGCTAAGAGGCCTATATTGGGAAAAAGAATGTCTACAAATAAAAACTACACAGAAGAATTGTGTGAAACTTCTTTCTGTTCTGTTTGTTCAACTAAAAGAGTTGAACCTTAGTTTTGATTGAGCCGTTCTCAAACACTCTTTCTGTAGAAAATGCAAGTGGAGATTCGGAGCGCTAAGAGGGTAATAGTGGAAAAAGGAATGTCTCCAAATATAAACTACACAGAATCATTCTGAGAAACTTCTTTCTGATCTGTGCATTCAGCTAACAGAGTTAAAACATACTTTTGATTGAGCAGATCTGAACACTCTTTCTGTAGAAAATGCAACTTGACATTTGGAGCGGTAAGACAGTAGTAGTGGAAAAATGAATATATTCAAATATAAACTACACAGAAGCATTCTGTGAAACTTCTTTCTGGTCTGAGCATTCAGCTAACAGAGTTAAACCATACTTTTGATTGAGCAGTTTTGAAACACTCTGTCTGTAGAAAATGCAACTGGACATTCGTAGAACTTAGTGGGTAATAGTGGAAAAAAGAATATGTTCAAATATAAACTACACAGAAGCATTGTATGAAACTTCTTTCTGTTCTGTGCATTCAACTAACAGAGTTGAACCTTACTTTTGATTGAGCCTTTCTGAAACACTCTTTCTGTAGAAACTGCAATTGGACATTCTGAGCGCTAAGAGGCCTCTATTGGGAAAAATAATATCTTCAAATAAAAACTACACAGAAGCATTGTGTGAAACTTATTTCTGATATGTTCATTAAGCTAACAGTGTTAAACCATTCTTTTGATTGCGCAGTTCTGAACACTCTTTCTGTAGAAAATGCAAGTGGACATTCGGAGCGCTAAGAGGGTAATAGTGGAAAAAGGAATATATTCAAATATAAACTACACAGTAGCATTCTGTGAAAATTCTTTCTGTTCTGTGCATTCAACTAACAGAGTTGAACCTTACTTTTGATTGAGCCGTTCTGAAACTCTCTTTCTGTAGAAACTGCAATTGGACATGCTAAGCGCTAAGAGGCCTACATTGGGAAAAAGAATATCTTCAAATAAAAACTACACATATGCATTCTGTGAAACTTATTTCTGATCTGTAAATTCAGTTAACAGAGATAAAACATATTTTTGATTGAGCAGTTATGAAACACTCTTTTTGTAGAAAATGCAAGTGGAGATTCGGAGCGCTAAGAGGGTAATAGTGGAAAAAGGAATGTCTTCAAATATAAACTACACAGAATCATTCAGTGAAACTTCTTTCTAATCTGTGCATTCAGCTAACAGATTTAAACCATACTTTTGATTGAGCAGATCTGAACACTCTTTCTGTAGAAAATGCAACTGGACATTTGGAGCGCTAAGAGCGTAGTAGTGGAAAAAGGAATATATTCAAATATAAACGACACAGAAGCATTCTGTGAAACTTCTTTCTGATCTGAGCATTCAGCTAACAGAGTTAAACCATACTTTTGATTGAGCAGTTTTGAAACCCTCTGTCTGTAGAAAATGCAACTGGACATTCGTAGCGCTAAGTGGGTAATAGTGGAAAAAAGAATATGTTCAAATATAAGCTACACAGAAGCATTGTATGAAAATTCTTTCTGTTCTGTGCATTCAACTAACAGAGTTGAACCTTACTTTTGATTGAGCCGTTCTGAAACACTCTTTCTGTAGAAACTGCAATTGGACATTCTGAGCGCTAAGAGGCCTATATTGGGAAAAAGAATGTCTACAAATAAAAACAACACAGAAGAATTGTGTGAAACATCTTTCTGTTCTGTTTGTTCAACTAAAAGAGTTGAACCTTAGTTTTGATTGAGACGTTCTGAAACACTCTTTCTGTAGAAAATGCAAGTGGAGATTCGGAGCGCTAAGAGGGTAATAGTGGAAAAAGGAATGTCTCCAAATATAAACTACACAGAATCATTCGGTGAAACTTCTTTCTGATCTGTGCATTCAGCTAACAGAATTAAACCATACTATTGATTCAGCAGATCTGAACACTCTTTCTGTAGAAAATGCAACTGGACATTTGGAGCGCTAAGAGAGTAGTAGTGGAAAAAGGAATATATTCACATATAAACTACACAGAAGCATTCTGTGAAACTTCTTTCTGATCTGAGCATTCAGCTAACAGAGTTAAACCATACTTTTGATTGAGCAGTTTTGAAACACTCTGTATGTAGAAAATGCAACTGGACATTCGTAGCGCTAAGTGGGTAATAGTGGAAAAAAGAATATGTTCAAATATAAACTACACAAAAGCATTGTATGAAACTTCTTTCTGTTCTGTGCATTCAACTAACAGAGTTGAACCTTACTTTTGATTGAGCCTTTCTGAAACACTCTTTCTGTAGAAACTGCAATTGGACATTCTGAGCGCTAAGAGGCCTCTATTGGGAAAAATAATATCTTCAAATAAAAACTACACAGAAGCATTGTGTGAAACTTATTTCTGATATGTTCATTAAGCTAACAGAGTTAAACCATACTTTTGATTGCGCAGTTCTGAACACTCTTTCTGTAGAAAATGCAAGTGGACATTCGGAGCGCTAAGAGGGTAATAGTGGAAAAAGGAATATATTCAAATATAAACTACACAGTAGCATTCTGTGAAAATTCTTTCTGTTCTGTGCATTCAACTAACAGAGTTGAACCTTACTTTTGATTGAGCCGTTCTGAAACACTCTTTCTGTAGAAACTGCAATTGGACATGCTAAGCGCTAAGAGGCCTACATTGGGAAAAAGAATATCTTCAAATAAAAACTACACAGATGCATTCTGTGAAACTTATTTCTGATCTGTAAATTCAGTTAACAGAGATAAAACATATTTTTGATTGAGCAGTTATGAAACACTCTTTTTGTAGAAAATGCAAGTGGAGATTCGAAGCGCTAAGAGGATAATAGTGGAAAAAGGAATGTCTTCAAATATAAACTACACAGAATCATTCGGTGAAACTTCTTTCTGATCTGTGCATTCAGCTAACAGAGTTAAACCATACTTTTGATTGAGCAGATCTGAACACTCTTTCTGTAGAAAATGCAACTGGACATTTGGAGCGCTAAGAGCGTATTAGTGGAAAAAGGAATATATTCAAATATAAACTACACAGAAGCATTCTGTGAAACTTATTTCTGATCTGTGCATTCAGCTAACAGATTTAAACCATACTTTTGATTGAGCAGTTTTGAAACACTCTGTCTGTAGAAAATGCAACTGGACATTCGTAGCGCTAAGTGGGTAATAGTGGAAAAAAGAATATGTTCAAATATAAACTACACAGAAGCATTGTATGAAACTTCTTTCTGTTCTGTGCATTCAACTAACAGAGTTGAACCTTACTTTTGATTGAGCCGTTCTGAAACACTCTTTCTGTAGAAACTGCAATTGGACATTCTGAGCGCTAAGAGGCCTATATTGGGAAAAAGAATGTCTACAAATAAAAACTACACAGAAGAATTGTGTGAAACTTCTTTCTGTTCTGTTTGTTCAACTAAAAGAGTTGAACCTTAGTCTTGATTGAGCCGTTCTGAAACACTCTTTCTGTAGAAAATGCAAGTGGAGATTCGGAGCGCTAAGAGGGTAATAGTGGAAAAAGGAATGTCTCCAAATATAAACTACACAGAATCATTATGTGAAACTTCTTTCTGATCTGTGCATTCAGCTAACAGGGTTAAACCATACTTTTGATTGAGCAGATCTGAACACTCTTTCTGTAGAAAATGCAACTGGACATTTAGAGCGCTAAGAGAGTAGTAGTGGAAAAAGGAATATATTCAAATATAAACTACACAGAAGCATTCTGTGAAACTTCTTTCTGAACTGAGCATTCAGCTAACAGAGTTAAACCATACATTTGATTGAGCAGTTTTGAAACACTCTGTCTGTAGAAAATGCAACTGGACATTCGTAGCGCTAAGTGGGTAATAGTGGAAAAAAGAATATGTTCAAATATAAACTACACAGAATCATTGTATGAAACTTCTTTCTGTTCTGTGCATTCAACTAAAAGAGTTGAACCTTACTTTTGATTGAGCCGTTCTGAAACACTCTTTCTGTAGAAACTGCAATTGGACATTCTGAGCGCTAAGAGGCCTATATTGGGAAAAGAATATCTACAAATAAAAACTACACAGAAGAATTGTGTGAAACTTCTTTCTGTTCTGTTTGTTCAACTAAAAGAGTTGAACCTTAGTTTTGATTGAGCCGTTCTGAAACACTCTTTCTGTAGAAAATGCAAGTGGAGATTCGGAGCGCTAAGAGGGTAATAGTGGAAAAAGGAATGTCTCCAAATATAAACTACACAGAATCATTCTGTGAAACTTCTTTCTGATCTGCGCATTCAGCTAACAGAGTTAAACCATACTTTTGATTGAGCAGATCTGAACACTCTTTCTGTAGAAAATGCAACTGGACATTTAGAGCGCTAAGAGAGTAGTAGTGGAAAAAGGAATATATTCAAATATAAACTACACAGAAGCATTCTGTGAAACTTCTTTCTGAACTGAGCATTAAGCTAACAGAGTTAAACCATACTTTTGATTGAGCAGTTTTGAAACACTCTGTCTGTAGAAAATGCAACTGGACATTCGTAGCGCTAAGTGGGTAATAGTGGAAAAAAGAATATGTTCAAATATAAACTACACAGAAGCATGGTATGAAACTTCTGTCTGTTCTGTGCATTCAACTAACAGAGTTGAACCTTATTTTGATTGAGCCTTTCTGAAACACTCTTTCTGTAGAAACTGCAATTGGACATTCTGAGCGCTAAGAGGCCTCTATTGGGAAAAATAATATCTTCAAATAAAAACTACACAGAAATATTGTGTGAAACTTATTTCTGATATGTTCATTAAGCTAACAGAGTTAAACCATACTTTTGATTGCGCAGTTCTGAACACTCTTTCTGTAGAAAATGCAAGTGGACATTCGGAGCGCTAAGAGGGTAATAGTGGAAAAAGGAATATATTCAAATATAAACTACACAGTAGCATTCTGTGAAAATTCTTTCTGTTCTGTGCATTCAACTAACAGAGTTGAACCTTACTTTTGATTGAGCCGTTCTGAAACACTGTTTCTGTAGAAAATGCAATTGGACATGCTAAGCGCTAAGAGGCCTACATTGGGAAAAAGAATATCTTCAAATAAAAACTACACAGATGCATTCTGTGAAACTTATTTCTGATGTGTAAATTCAGTTAACAGAGATAAAACATATTTTTGATTGAGCAGTTATGAAACACTCTTTATGTAGAAAATGCAAGTGTAGATGCGGAGCGCTAAGAGGGTAATAGTGGAAAAAGGAATGTCTTCAAATATAAACTACACAGAATCATTCGGTGAAACTTCTTTCTGATCTGTGCATTCAGCTAACAGAGTTAAAGCATACTTTTGATTGAGCAGATCTGAACACTCTTTCTGTAGAAAATGCAACTGGACATTTGGAGCGCTAAGAGCGTAGTAGTGGAAAAAGGAATATATTCAAATATAAACGACACAGAAGCATTCTGTGAAACTTCTTTCTGATCTGAGCATTCAGCTAACAGAGTTAAACCATACTTTTGATTGAGCAGTTTTGAAACCCTCTGTCTGTAGAAAATGCAACTGGACATTCGTAGCGCTAAGTGGGTAATAGTGGAAAAAAGAATATGTTCAAATATAAGCTACACAGAAGCATTGTATGAAAATTCTTTCTGTTCTGTGCATTCAACTAACAGAGTTGAACCTTACTTTTGATTGAGCCGTTCTGAAACACTCTTTCTGTAGAAACTGCAATTGGACATTCTGAGCGCTAAGAGGCCTATATTGGGAAAAAGAATGTCTACAAATAAAAACAACACAGAAGAATTGTGTGAAACATCTTTCTGTTCTGTTTGTTCAACTAAAAGAGTTGAACCTTAGTTTTGATTGAGACGTTCTGAAACACTCTTTCTGTAGAAAATGCAAGTGGAGATTCGGAGCGCTAAGAGGGTAATAGTGGAAAAAGGAATGTCTCCAAATATAAACTACACAGAATCATTCGGTGAAACTTCTTTCTGATCTGTGCATTCAGCTAACAGAATTAAACCATACTATTGATTCAGCAGATCTGAACACTCTTTCTGTAGAAAATGCAACTGGACATTTGGAGCGCTAAGAGAGTAGTAGTGGAAAAAGGAATATATTCACATATAAACTACACAGAAGCATTCTGTGAAACTTCTTTCTGATCTGAGCATTCAGCTAACAGAGTTAAACCATACTTTTGATTGAGCAGTTTTGAAACACTCTGTATGTAGAAAATGCAACTGGACATTCGTAGCGCTAAGTGGGTAATAGTGGAAAAAAGAATATGTTCAAATATAAACTACACAAAAGCATTGTATGAAACTTCTTTCTGTTCTGTGCATTCAACTAACAGAGTTGAACCTTACTTTTGATTGAGCCTTTCTGAAACACTCTTTCTGTAGAAACTGCAATTGGACATTCTGAGCGCTAAGAGGCCTCTATTGGGAAAAATAATATCTTCAAATAAAAACTACACAGAAGCATTGTGTGAAACTTATTTCTGATATGTTCATTAAGCTAACAGAGTTAAACCATACTTTTGATTGCGCAGTTCTGAACACTCTTTCTGTAGAAAATGCAAGTGGACATTCGGAGCGCTAAGAGGGTAATAGTGGAAAAAGGAATATATTCAAATATAAACTACACAGTAGCATTCTGTGAAAATTCTTTCTGTTCTGTGCATTCAACTAACAGAGTTGAACCTTACTTTTGATTGAGCCGTTCTGAAACACTCTTTCTGTAGAAACTGCAATTGGACATGCTAAGCGCTAAGAGGCCTACATTGGGAAAAAGAATATCTTCAAATAAAAACTACACAGATGCATTCTGTGAAACTTATTTCTGATCTGTAAATTCAGTTAACAGAGATAAAACATATTTTTGATTGAGCAGTTATGAAACACTCTTTTTGTAGAAAATGCAAGTGGAGATTCGAAGCGCTAAGAGGATAATAGTGGAAAAAGGAATGTCTTCAAATATAAACTACACAGAATCATTCGGTGAAACTTCTTTCTGATCTGTGCATTCAGCTAACAGAGTTAAACCATACTTTTGATTGAGCAGATCTGAACACTCTTTCTGTAGAAAATGCAACTGGACATTTGGAGCGCTAAGAGCGTATTAGTGGAAAAAGGAATATATTCAAATATAAACTACACAGAAGCATTCTGTGAAACTTATTTCTGATCTGTGCATTCAGCTAACAGATTTAAACCATACTTTTGATTGAGCAGTTTTGAAACACTCTGTCTGTAGAAAATGCAACTGGACATTCGTAGCGCTAAGTGGGTAATAGTGGAAAAAAGAATATGTTCAAATATAAACTACACAGAAGCATTGTATGAAACTTCTTTCTGTTCTGTGCATTCAACTAACAGAGTTGAACCTTACTTTTGATTGAGCCGTTCTGAAACACTCTTTCTGTAGAAACTGCAATTGGACATTCTGAGCGCTAAGAGGCCTATATTGGGAAAAAGAATGTCTACAAATAAAAACTACACAGAAGAATTGTGTGAAACTTCTTTCTGTTCTGTTTGTTCAACTAAAAGAGTTGAACCTTAGTCTTGATTGAGCCGTTCTGAAACACTCTTTCTGTAGAAAATGCAAGTGGAGATTCGGAGCGCTAAGAGGGTAATAGTGGAAAAAGGAATGTCTCCAAATATAAACTACACAGAATCATTATGTGAAACTTCTTTCTGATCTGTGCATTCAGCTAACAGGGTTAAACCATACTTTTGATTGAGCAGATCTGAACACTCTTTCTGTAGAAAATGCAACTGGACATTTAGAGCGCTAAGAGAGTAGTAGTGGAAAAAGGAATATATTCAAATATAAACTACACAGAAGCATTCTGTGAAACTTCTTTCTGAACTGAGCATTCAGCTAACAGAGTTAAACCATACATTTGATTGAGCAGTTTTGAAACACTCTGTCTGTAGAAAATGCAACTGGACATTCGTAGCGCTAAGTGGGTAATAGTGGAAAAAAGAATATGTTCAAATATAAACTACACAGAATCATTGTATGAAACTTCTTTCTGTTCTGTGCATTCAACTAAAAGAGTTGAACCTTACTTTTGATTGAGCCGTTCTGAAACACTCTTTCTGTAGAAACTGCAATTGGACATTCTGAGCGCTAAGAGGCCTATATTGGGAAAAGAATATCTACAAATAAAAACTACACAGAAGAATTGTGTGAAACTTCTTTCTGTTCTGTTTGTTCAACTAAAAGAGTTGAACCTTAGTTTTGATTGAGCCGTTCTGAAACACTCTTTCTGTAGAAAATGCAAGTGGAGATTCGGAGCGCTAAGAGGGTAATAGTGGAAAAAGGAATGTCTCCAAATATAAACTACACAGAATCATTCTGTGAAACTTCTTTCTGATCTGCGCATTCAGCTAACAGAGTTAAACCATACTTTTGATTGAGCAGATCTGAACACTCTTTCTGTAGAAAATGCAACTGGACATTTAGAGCGCTAAGAGAGTAGTAGTGGAAAAAGGAATATATTCAAATATAAACTACACAGAAGCATTCTGTGAAACTTCTTTCTGAACTGAGCATTAAGCTAACAGAGTTAAACCATACTTTTGATTGAGCAGTTTTGAAACACTCTGTCTGTAGAAAATGCAACTGGACATTCGTAGCGCTAAGTGGGTAATAGTGGAAAAAAGAATATGTTCAAATATAAACTACACAGAAGCATGGTATGAAACTTCTGTCTGTTCTGTGCATTCAACTAACAGAGTTGAACCTTATTTTGATTGAGCCTTTCTGAAACACTCTTTCTGTAGAAACTGCAATTGGACATTCTGAGCGCTAAGAGGCCTCTATTGGGAAAAATAATATCTTCAAATAAAAACTACACAGAAATATTGTGTGAAACTTATTTCTGATATGTTCATTAAGCTAACAGAGTTAAACCATACTTTTGATTGCGCAGTTCTGAACACTCTTTCTGTAGAAAATGCAAGTGGACATTCGGAGCGCTAAGAGGGTAATAGTGGAAAAAGGAATATATTCAAATATAAACTACACAGTAGCATTCTGTGAAAATTCTTTCTGTTCTGTGCATTCAACTAACAGAGTTGAACCTTACTTTTGATTGAGCCGTTCTGAAACACTGTTTCTGTAGAAAATGCAATTGGACATGCTAAGCGCTAAGAGGCCTACATTGGGAAAAAGAATATCTTCAAATAAAAACTACACAGATGCATTCTGTGAAACTTATTTCTGATGTGTAAATTCAGTTAACAGAGATAAAACATATTTTTGATTGAGCAGTTATGAAACACTCTTTATGTAGAAAATGCAAGTGTAGATGCGGAGCGCTAAGAGGGTAATAGTGGAAAAAGGAATGTCTTCAAATATAAACTACACAGAATCATTCGGTGAAACTTCTTTCTGATCTGTGCATTCAGCTAACAGAGTTAAAGCATACTTTTGATTGAGCAGATCTGAACACTCTTTCTGTTGAAAATGCAACTGGACATTTGGAGCGCTAAGAGTGTAGTAGTGGAAAAAGGAATATATTCAAATATAAACTACACAGAAGCATTCTGTGAAACTTCTTTCTGATCTGAGCATACAGCTAACAGAGTTAAACCATACTTTTGATTGAGCAGTTTTGAAACACTCTGTCTGTAGAAAATGCAACTGGACATTCGTAGCGCTAAGTGGGTAATAGTGGAAAAGAGAATATGTTCAAATATAAACTACACAGAAGCATTGTATGAAACTTCTTTCTGTTCTGTGCATTCAACTAACAGAGTTGAACCTTACTTTTGATTGAGCCGTTCTGAAACACTCTTTCTGCAGAAACTGCAATTGGACATTCTGAGCGCTAAGAGTCCTATATTGGGAAAAAGAATGTCTACAAATAAAAACTACACAGAAGAATTGTGTGAAACTTCTTACTGTTCTGTTTGTTCAACTAAAAGAGTTGAACCTTAGTTTTGATTGAGCCGTTCTGAAACACTCTTTCTGTAGAAAATGCAAGTGGAGATTCGGAGCGCTAAGAGGGTAATAGTGGAAAAAGGAATGTCTCCCAATATAAACTACACAGAATCATTCTGTGAAACTTCTTTCTGATCTGTGCATTCAGCTAACAGAGTTAAACCATACTTTTGATTGAGCAGATCTGAACACTCTTTCTGTAGAAAATGCAACTGGACATTTGGAACGCTAAGAGAGTAGTAGTGGAAAAAGGAATATATTCAAATATAAACTACACAGAAACATTCTGTGAAACTTCTTTCTGATCTGAGCATTCAGCTAACAGAGTTAAACCATACTTTTGATTGAGCAGCTTTGAAACACTCTGTCTGTAGAAAATGCAACTGGACATTCGTAGCGCTAAGTGGGTAATAGTGGAAAAAAGAATATGTTCAAATATAAACTACACAGAAGCATTGTATGAAACTTCTTTCTGTTCTGTGCATTCAACTAACAGAGTTGAACCTTACTTTTGATTGAGCCTTTCTGAAACACTCTTTCTGTAGAATCTGCAATTGGACATTCTGAGCGCTAAGAGGCCTATATTGGGAAAAATAATATCTTCAAATAAAAACTACACAGAAGCATTGTGTGAAACTTATTTCTGATATGTTCATTAAGCTAACAGAGTTAAACCATACTTTTGATTGCGCAGTTCTGAACACTCTTTCTGTAGAAAATGCAAGTGGACATTCGGAGCGCTAAGAGGGTAATAGTGGAAAAAGGAATATATTCAAATATAAACTACACAGTAGCATTCTGTGAAAATTCTTTCTGTTCTGTGCATTCAACTAACAGAGTTGAACCTTACTTTTGATTGAGCCGTTCTGAAACACTCTTTCTGTAGAAACTGCAATTGGACATGCTAAGCGCTAAGAGGCCTACATTGGGAAAAAGAATATCTTCAAATAAAAACTACACAGATGCATTCTGTGAAACTTATTTCTGATCTGTAAATTCAGTTAACAGAGATAAAACACATTTTTGATTGAGCAGTTATGAAACACTCTTTTTGTAGAAAATGCAAGTGGAGATTCGGAGCGCTAAGAGGATAATAGTGGAAAAAGGAATGTCTTCAAATATAAACTACACAGAATCATTCGGTGAAACTTCTTTCTGATCTGTGCATTCAGCTAACAGAGTTAAACCGTACTTTTGATTGAGCAGATATGAACATTCTTTCTGTTGAAAATGCAACTGGACATTTGGAGCGCTAAGAGAGTAGTAGTGGAAAAAGGAATATATTCAAATATAAACTACACAGAAGCATTCTGTGAAACTTCTTTCTGATCTGAGCATACAGCTAACAGAGTTAAACCATACTTTTGATTGAGCAGTTTTGAAACACTCTGTCTGTAGAAAATGCAACTGGACATTCGTAGCGCTAAGTGGGTAATAGTGGAAAAGAGAATATGTTCAAATATAAACTACACAGAAGCATTGTATGAAACTTCTTTCTGTTCTGTGCATTCAACTAACAGAGTTGAACCTTACTTTTGTTTGAGCCGTTCTGAAACACTCTTTCTGCAGAAACTGCAATTGGACATTCTGAGCGCTAAGAGTCCTATATTGGGAAAAAGAATGTCTACAAATAAAAACTACACAGAAGAATTGTGTGAAACTTCTTACTGTTCTGTTTGTTCAACTAAAAGAGTTGAACCTTAGTTTTGATTGAGCCGTTCTGAAACACTCTTTCTGTAGAAAATGCAAGTGGAGATTCGGAGCGCTAAGAGGGTAATAGTGGAAAAAGGAATGTCTCCCAATATAAACTACACAGAATCATTCTGTGAAACTTCTTTCTGATCTGTGCATTCAGCTAACAGAGTTAAACCATACTTTTGATTGAGCAGATCTGAACACTCTTTCTGTAGAAAATGCAACTGGACATTTGGAACGCTAAGAGAGTAGTAGTGGAAAAAGGAATATATTCAAATATAAACTACACAGAAACATTCTGTGAAACTTCTTTCTGATCTGAGCATTCAGCTAACAGAGTTAAACCATACTTTTGATTGAGCAGCTTTGAAACACTCTGTCTGTAGAAAATGCAACTGGACATTCGTAGCGCTAAGTGGGTAATAGTGGAAAAAAGAATATGTTCAAATATAAACTACACAGAAGCATTGTATGAAACTTCTTTCTGTTCTGTGCATTCAACTAACAGAGTTGAACCTTACTTTTGATTGAGCCTTTCTGAAACACTCTTTCTGTAGAATCTGCAATTGGACATTCTGAGCGCTAAGAGGCCTATATTGGGAAAAATAATATCTTCAAATAAAAACTACACAGAAGCATTGTGTGAAACTTATTTCTGATATGTTCATTAAGCTAACAGAGTTAAACCATACTTTTGATTGCGCAGTTCTGAACACTCTTTCTGTAGAAAATGCAAGTGGACATTCGGAGCGCTAAGAGGGTAATAGTGGAAAAAGGAATATATTCAAATATAAACTACACAGTAGCATTCTGTGAAAATTCTTTCTGTTCTGTGCATTCAACTAACAGAGTTGAACCTTACTTTTGATTGAGCCGTTCTGAAACACTCTTTCTGTAGAAACTGCAATTGGACATGCTAAGCGCTAAGAGGCCTACATTGGGAAAAAGAATATCTTCAAATAAAAACTACACAGATGCATTCTGTGAAACTTATTTCTGATCTGTAAATTCAGTTAACAGAGATAAAACACATTTTTGATTGAGCAGTTATGAAACACTCTTTTTGTAGAAAATGCAAGTGGAGATTCGGAGCGCTAAGAGGATAATAGTGGAAAAAGGAATGTCTTCAAATATAAACTACACAGAATCATTCGGTGAAACTTCTTTCTGATCTGTGCATTCAGCTAACAGAGTTAAACCGTACTTTTGATTGAGCAGATATGAACACTCTTTCTGTTGAAAATGCAACTGGACATTTGGAGCGCTAAGAGCGTATTAGTGGAAATAGAATATATTCGAATATAAACTACACAGAAGCATTCTGTGAAAGGTCTTTCTGATCTGAGCATTCAGCTAACAGAGTTAAACCATACTTTTGATTGAGCAGTTTTCAAACACTCTGTATGTAGAAAATGTAACTGGACATTCGTAGCGCTAAGTGGGTAATAGTGGAAAAAAGAATATGTCCAAATATAAACTACACAGAAGCATTGTATGAAACTTCTTTCTGTTCTGTGCATTCAACTAACAGAGTTGAACCTTACTTTTGATTGAGCCGTTCTGAAACACTCTTTCTGTAGAAACTGCAATTGGACATTCTGAGCGCTAAGAGGCCTATATTGGGAAAAAGAATGTCTACAAATAAAAACTACACAGAAGAATTGTGTGAAACTTCTTTCTGTTCTGTTTGTTCAACTAAAAGAGTTGAACCTTAGTCTTGATTGAGCCGTTCTGAAACACTCTTTCTGTAGAAAATGCAAGTGGAGATTCGGAGCGCTAAGAGGGTAATAGTGGAAAAAGGAATGTCTCCAAATATAAACTACACAGAATCATTATGTGAAACTTCTTTCTGATCTGTGCATTCAGCTAACAGGGTTAAACCATACTTTTGATTGAGCAGATCTGAACACTCTTTCTGTAGAAAATGCAACTGGACATTTAGAGCGCTAAGAGAGTAGTAGTGGAAAAAGGAATATATTCAAATATAAACTACACAGAAGCATTCTGTGAAACTTCTTTCTGAACTGAGCATTCAGCTAACAGAGTTAAACCATACTTTTGATTGAGCAGTTTTGAAACACTCTGTCTGTAGAAAATGCAACTGGACATTCGTAGCGCTAAGTGGGTAATAGTGGAAAAAAGAATATGTTCAAATATAAACTACACAGAAGCATTGTATGAAACTTCTTTCTGTTCTGTGCATTCAACTAACAGAGTTGAACCTTACTTTTGATTGAGCCGTTCTGAAACACTCTTTCTGTAGAAACTGCAATTGGACATTCTGAGCGCTAAGAGGCCTATATTGGGAAAAAGAATGTCTACAAATAAAAACTACACAGAAGAATTGTGTGAAACTTCTTTCTGTTCTGTTTGTTCAACTAAAAGAGTTGAACCTTAGTTTTGATTGAGCCGTTCTGAAACACTCTTTCTGTAGAAAATGCAAGTGGAGATTCGGAGCGCTAAGAGGGTAATAGTGGAAAAAGGAATGTCTCCAAATATAAACTACACAGAATCATTCTGTGAAACTTCTTTCTGATCTGTGCATTCAGCTAACAGAGTTAAACCATACTTTTGATTGAGCAGATCTGAACACTCTTTCTGTAGAAAATGCAACTGGACATTTGGAGCGCTAAGAGAGTAGTAGTGGAAAAAGGAATATATTCAAATATAAACTACACAGAAGCATTCTGTGAAACTTCTTTCTGATCTGAGCATTCAGCTTACAGAGTTAAACCATACTTTTGATTGAGCAGTTTTGAAACACTCTGTCTGTAGAAAATGCAACTGGACATTCGTAGCGCTAAGTGGGTAGTAGTGGAAAAAAGAATATGTTCAAATATAAACTACACAGAAGCATTGTATGAAACTGCTTTCTGTTCTGTGCATTCAACTAACAGAGTTGAACCTTACTTTTGATTGAGCCTTTCTGAAACACTCTTTCTGTAGAAACTGCAATTGGATATTCTGAGCGCTAAGAGGCCTCTATTGGGAAAAATAATATCTTCAAATAAAAACTACACAGAAGCATTGTGTGAAACTTATTTCTGATATGTTCATTAAGATAACAGAGTTAAACCATACTTTTGATTGCGCAGTTCTGAACACTCTTTCTGTAGAAAATGCAAGTGGAAATTCGGAGCGCTAAGAGGGTAATAGTGGAAAAAGGAATATATTCAAATATAAACTACACAGTAGCATTCTGTGAAAATTCTTTCTGTTCTGTGCATTCAACTAACAGAGTTGAATCTTACTTTTGATTGAGCCGTTCTGAAACACTCTTTCTGTAGAAACTGCAATTGGACATGCTAAGCGCTAAGAGGCCTACATTGGGAAAAAGAATATCTTCAAATAAAAACTACACAGATGCATTCTGTGAAACTTATTTCTGATCTGTAAATTCAGTTAACAGAGATAAAACATATTTTTGATTGAGCAGTTATGAAACACTCTTTTTGTAGAAAATGCAAGTGGAGATTCGGAGCGCTAAGAAGGTAATAGTGGAAAAAGGAATGTCTTCAAATATAAACTACACAGAATCATTCGGTGAAATTTTTTCTGATCTGTGCATTCAGCTAACAGAGCTAAACCATACTTTTGATTGAGCAGATCTGAACACTCTTTCTGTAGAAAATGCAACTGGACATTTGGAGCGCTAAGAGCGTAGTAGTGGAAAAAGGAATATATTCAAATATAAACTACACAGAAGCATTCTGTGAAACTTCTTCCTGATCTTAGCATACAGCTAAGAGTTAAACCATACTTTTGATTGAGCAGTTTTGAAACACTCTGTCTGTAGAAAATAAAACTGGACATTTGGAGCGCTAAGAGAGTAGTAGTGGAAAAAGGAATATATTCAAATATAAACTACACAGAAGCATTTTGTGAAACTTCTTTCTGATCTGAGCATTCAGCTAACAGAGTTAAACCATACTTTTGATTGAGCAGTTTTGAAACACTCTGTCTGTAGAAAATGCAACTGGACATTCGTAGCGCTAAGTGGGTAATAGTGGAAAAAAGAATATGTTCAAATATAAACTACACAGAAGCATTGTATGAAACTTCTTTCTGTTCTGTGCATTCAACTAACAGAGTTGAACCTTACATTTGATTGAGCCGTTCTGAAACACTCTTTCTGTAGAAACTGCAATTGGACATTCTGAGCGCTAAGAGGCCTATATTGGGAAAAAGAATGTCTACAAATAAAAACTACACAGAAGAATTGTGTGAAACTTCTTTCTGTTCTGTTTGTTCAACTAAAAGAGTTGAACCTTAGTTTTGATTGAGCCGTTCTGAAACACTCTTTCTGTAGAAAATGCAAGTGGAGATTCGGAGCGCTAAGAGGGTAATAGTGGAAAAAGGAATGTCTCCAAATATAAACTACACAGAATCATTCTGTGAAACTTCTTTCTGATCTGTGCATTCAGCTAACAGAGTTAAACCATACTTTTGATTGAGCAGATCTGAACACTCTTTCTGTAGAAAATGCAACTGGACATTTGGAGCGCTAAGAGAGTAGTAGTGGAAAAAGGAATATATTCAAATATAAACTACACAGAAGCATTCTGTGAAACTTCTTTCTGATCTGAGCATTCAGCTTACAGAGTTAAACCATACTTTTGATTGAGCAGTTTTGAAACACTCTGTCTGTAGAAAATGCAACTGGACATTCGTAGCGCTAAGTGGGTAATAGTGGAAAAAAGAATATGTTCAAATATAAACTAAACAGAAGCATTGTATGAAACTTCTTTCTGTTCTGTGAATTCAACTAACAGAGTTGAACCTTACTTTTGATTGAGCCGTTCTGAAACACTCTTTCTGTAGAAACTGCAATTGGACATTCTGAGCGCTAAGAGGCCTCTATTGGGAAAAATAATATCTTCAAATAAAAACTACACAGAAGCATTGTGTGAAACTTATTTCTGATATGTTCATTAAGCTAACAGAGTTAAACCATACTTTTGATTGCGCAGTTCTGAACACTCTTTCTGTAGAAAATGCAAGTGGACATTTGGAGCGCTAAGAGGGTAAGGGTGGAAAAAGGAATATATTCAAATATAAACTACACAGTAGCATTCTGTGAAAATTCTTTCTGTTCTGTGCATTCAACTAACAGAG
Organism: Symphalangus syndactylus; assembly: GCF_028878055.3. Classification (NCBI taxonomy): domain Eukaryota; kingdom Metazoa; phylum Chordata; class Mammalia; order Primates; family Hylobatidae; genus Symphalangus; species Symphalangus syndactylus. The sequence continues at coordinate 3,985,437 of NC_072433.2, forward strand.
TTGAACCTTACTTTTGATTGAGCCGTTCTGAAACACTCTTTCTGTAGAAACTGAAATTGGACATGCTAAGCGCTAAGATGCCTACATTGGGAAAAATAATATCTTCAAATAAAAACAACACAGATGCATTCTGTGAAACTTATTTCTGATCTGTAAATTCAGTTAACAGAGATAAAACATATTTTTGATTGAGCAGTTATGAAACACTCTTTTGTAGAAAATGCAAGTGGAGATTCGGAGCGCTAAGAGGGTAATAGTGGAAAAAGGTATGTCTTCAAATATAAACTACACAGAATCATTCGGTGAAACTTCTTTCTGATCTGTGCATTCAGCTAACAGAGTTAAACCATACTTTTGATTGAGCAGATCTGAACACTCTTTCTGTTGAAAATGCAACTGCACATTTGGAGCGCTAAGAGCGTAGTAGTGGAAAAAGGAATATATTCAAATATAAACTACACAGAAGCATTCTGTGAAACTTCTTTCTGATCTGAGCATACAGCTAACAGAGTTAAACCATACTTTTGATTGAGCAGTTTTGAAACACTCTGTCTCTAGAAAATGCAACTGGACATTCGTAGCGCTAAGTGGGTAATAGTGGAAAAGAGAATATGTTCAAATATAAACTACACAGAAGCATTGTATGAAACGTCTTTCTGTTCTGTGCATTCAACTAACAGAGTTGAACTTTACTTTTGATTGAGCCGTTCTGAAACACTCTTTCTTTAGAAACTGCAATTGGACATTCTGAGCGCTAAGAGGCCTATATTGGGAAAAAGAATGTCTACAAATAAAAACTACACAGAAGAATTGTGTGAAACTTCTTTCTGTTCTGTTTGTTCAACTAAAAGAGTTGAACCTTAGTTTTGATTGAGCCGTTCTGTAACAGTCTTTCTGTAGAAAATGCAAGTGGAGATTCGGAGCGCTAAGAGGGTAATAGTGGAAAAAGGAATGTCTCCAAATATAAACTACACAGAATCATTCTGTGAAACTTCTTTCTGATCTGTGCATTCAGCTAACAGAGTTAAACCATACTTTTGATTGAGCAGATCTGAACACTCTTTCTGTAGAAAATGCAACTGGACATTTGGAGCGCTAAGAGAGTAGTAGTGGAAAAAGGAATATATTCAAATATAAACTACACAGAAGCATTCTGTGAAACTTCTTTCTGATCTGAGCATTCAGCTAACAGAGTTAAACCATACTTTTGATTGAGCAGTTTTGAAACACTCTGTCTGTAGAAAATGCAACTGGACATTCGTAGCGCTAAGTGGGTAATAGTGGAAAAAAGAGTAAGTTCAAATATAAACTACACAGAATCATTGTATGAAACTTCTTTCTGTTCTGTGCATTCAACTAACAGAGTTGAACCTTACTTTTGATTGAGCCTTTCTGAAACACTCTTTCTGTAGAAACTGCAATGGGACATTCTGAGCGCTAAGAGGCCTCTATTGGGAAAAATAATATCTTCAAATAAAAACTACACAGAAGCATTGTGTGAAACTTATTTCTGATATGTTCATTAAGCTAACAGAGTTAAACCATACTTTTGATTGCGCAGTTCTGAACACTCTTTCTGTAGAAAATGCAAGTGGACATTCGGAGCGCTAAGAGGGTAATAGTGGAAAAAGGAATATATTCAAATATAAACTACACAGTAGCATTCTGTGAAAAATCTTTCTGTTCTGTGCATTCAACTAACAGAGTTGAACCTTACTTTTGATTGAGCGGTTCTGAAACACTGTTTCTGTAGAAACTGCAATTGGACATGCTAAGCGCTAAGAGGCCTACATTGGGAAAAAGAATATCTTCAAATAAAAACTACACAGATGCATTCTGTGAAACTTATTTCTGATCTGTAAATTCAGTTAACAGAGATAAAACATATTTTGATTGAGCAGTTATGAAACACTCTTTCTGTAGAAAATGCAAGTGGAGATTCGGAGCGCTAAGAGGGTAATTGTGGAAAAAGGAATGTCTTCAAATATAAACTACACAGAATCATTCGGTGAAACTTCTTTCTGATCTGTGCATTCAGCTAACAGAGCTAAACCATACTTTTGATTGAGCAGATCTGAACACTCTTTCTGTAGAAAATGCAACTGGACATTTGGAGCGCTAAGAGCGTAGTAGTGGAAAAAGGAATATATTCAAATATAAACTACACAGAAGCATTCTGTGAAACTTCTTTCTGATCTGAGCATTCAGCTAACAGAGTTAAACCATACTTTTGATTGAGCAGTTTTGAAACACTCTGTCTGTAGAAAATGCAACTGGACATTCGTAGCGCTAAGTGGGTAATAGTGGAAAAAAGAATATGTTCAAATATAAACTACACAGAAGCATTGTATGAAATTTCTTTCTGTTCTGTGCATTCAACTAACAGAGTTGAACCTTACATTTGATTGAGCCGTTCTGAAACACTCTTTCTGTAGAAACTGCAATTGGACATTCTGAGCGCTAAGAGGCCTATATTGGGAAAAAGAATGTCTACAAATAAAAACTACACAGAAGAATTGTGTGAAACTTCTTTCTGTTCTGTTTGTTCAACTAAAAGAGTTGAACCTTAGTTTTGATTGAGCCGTTCTGTAACAGTGTTTCTGTAGAAAATGCAAGTGGAGATTCGGAGCGCTAAGAGGTTAATAGTGGAAAAAGTAATGTCTCCAAATATAAACTACACAGAATCATTCTGTGAAACTTCTTTCTGATCTGTGCATTCAGCTAACAGAGTTAAACCATACTTTTGATTGAGCAGATCTGAACACTTTCTGTAGAAAATGCAACTGGACATTTGGAGCGCTAAGAGAGTAGTAGTGGAAAAAGGAATATATTCAAATATAAACTACACAGAAGCATTCTGTGAAACTTCTTACTGATCTGAGCATTCAGCTAACAGAGTTAAACCATACTTTTGATTGAGCAGTTTTGAAACACTCTGTCTCTAGAAAATGCAACTGGACATTCGTAGCCCTAAGTGGGTAATAGTGGAAAAGAGAATATGTTCAAATATAAACTACACAGAAGCATTGTATGAAACGTCTTTCTGTTGTGTGCATTCAACTAACAGAGTTGAACTTTACTTTTGATTGAGCCGTTCTGAAACACTCTTTCTTTAGAAACTGCAATTGGACATTCTGAGCGCTAAGAGGCCTATATTGGGAAAAAGAATGTCTACAAATAAAAACTACACAGAAGAATTGTGTGAAACTTCTTTCTGTTCTGTTTGTTCAACTAAAAGAGTTGAACCTTAGTTTTGATTGAGCCGTTCTGTAACAGTCTTTCTGTAGAAAATGCAAGTGGAGATTCGGAGCGCTAAGAGGGTAATAGTGGAAAAAGGAATGTCTCCAAATATAAACTACACAGAATCATTCTGTGAAACTTCTTTCTGATCTGTGCATTCAGCTAACAGAGTTAAACCATACTTTTGATTGAGCAGATCTGAACACTCTTTCTGTAGAAAATGCAACTGGACATTTGGAGCGCTAAGAGAGTAGTAGTGGAAAAAGGAATATATTCAAATATAAACTACACAGAAGCATTCTGTGAAACTTCTTTCTGATCTGAGCATACAGCTAACAGAGTTAAACCATACTTTTGATTGAGCAGTTTTGAAACACTCTGTCTGTAGAAAATGCAACTGGACATTCGTAGCGCTAAGTGGGTAATAGTGGAAAAGAGAATATGTTCAAATATAAACTACACAGAAGCATTGTATGAAACTTCTTTCTGTTCTGTGCATTCAACTAACAGAGTTGAACCTTACTTTTGTTTGAGCCGTTCTGAAACACTCTTTCTGCAGAAACTGCAATTGGACATTCTGAGCGCTAAGAGTCCTATATTGGGAAAAAGAATGTCTACAAATAAAAACTACACAGAAGAATTGTGTGAAACTTCTTACTGTTCTGTTTGTTCAACTAAAAGAGTTGAACCTTAGTTTTGATTGAGCCGTTCTGAAACACTCTTTCTGTAGAAAATGCAAGTGGAGATTCGGAGCGCTAAGAGGGTAATAGTGGAAAAAGGAATGTCTCCCAATATAAACTACACAGAATCATTCTGTGAAACTTCTTTCTGATCTGTGCATTCAGCTAACAGAGTTAAACCATACTTTTGATTGAGCAGATCTGAACACTCTTTCTGTAGAAAATGCAACTGGACATTTGGAACGCTAAGAGAGTAGTAGTGGAAAAAGGAATATATTCAAATATAAACTACACAGAAACATTCTGTGAAACTTCTTTCTGATCTGAGCATTCAGCTAACAGAGTTAAACCATACTTTTGATTGAGCAGCTTTGAAACACTCTGTCTGTAGAAAATGCAACTGGACATTCGTAGCGCTAAGTGGGTAATAGTGGAAAAAAGAATATGTTCAAATATAAACTACACAGAAGCATTGTATGAAACTTCTTTCTGTTCTGTGCATTCAACTAACAGAGTTGAACCTTACTTTTGATTGAGCCTTTCTGAAACACTCTTTCTGTAGAATCTGCAATTGGACATTCTGAGCGCTAAGAGGCCTATATTGGGAAAAATAATATCTTCAAATAAAAACTACACAGAAGCATTGTGTGAAACTTATTTCTGATATGTTCATTAAGCTAACAGAGTTAAACCATACTTTTGATTGCGCAGTTCTGAACACTCTTTCTGTAGAAAATGCAAGTGGACATTCGGAGCGCTAAGAGGGTAATAGTGGAAAAAGGAATATATTCAAATATAAACTACACAGTAGCATTCTGTGAAAATTCTTTCTGTTCTGTGCATTCAACTAACAGAGTTGAACCTTACTTTTGATTGAGCCGTTCTGAAACACTCTTTCTGTAGAAACTGCAATTGGACATGCTAAGCGCTAAGAGGCCTACATTGGGAAAAAGAATATCTTCAAATAAAAACTACACAGATGCATTCTGTGAAACTTATTTCTGATCTGTAAATTCAGTTAACAGAGATAAAACACATTTTTGATTGAGCAGTTATGAAACACTCTTTTTGTAGAAAATGCAAGTGGAGATTCGGAGCGCTAAGAGGATAATAGTGGAAAAAGGAATGTCTTCAAATATAAACTACACAGAATCATTCGGTGAAACTTCTTTCTGATCTGTGCATTCAGCTAACAGAGTTAAACCGTACTTTTGATTGAGCAGATATGAACACTCTTTCTGTTGAAAATGCAACTGGACATTTGGAGCGCTAAGAGCGTATTAGTGGAAATAGAATATATTCGAATATAAACTACACAGAAGCATTCTGTGAAAGGTCTTTCTGATCTGAGCATTCAGCTAACAGAGTTAAACCATACTTTTGATTGAGCAGTTTTCAAACACTCTGTATGTAGAAAATGTAACTGGACATTCGTAGCGCTAAGTGGGTAATAGTGGAAAAAAGAATATGTCCAAATATAAACTACACAGAAGCATTGTATGAAACTTCTTTCTGTTCTGTGCATTCAACTAACAGAGTTGAACCTTACTTTTGATTGAGCCGTTCTGAAACACTCTTTCTGTAGAAACTGCAATTGGACATTCTGAGCGCTAAGAGGCCTATATTGGGAAAAAGAATGTCTACAAATAAAAACTACACAGAAGAATTGTGTGAAACTTCTTTCTGTTCTGTTTGTTCAACTAAAAGAGTTGAACCTTAGTCTTGATTGAGCCGTTCTGAAACACTCTTTCTGTAGAAAATGCAAGTGGAGATTCGGAGCGCTAAGAGGGTAATAGTGGAAAAAGGAATGTCTCCAAATATAAACTACACAGAATCATTATGTGAAACTTCTTTCTGATCTGTGCATTCAGCTAACAGGGTTAAACCATACTTTTGATTGAGCAGATCTGAACACTCTTTCTGTAGAAAATGCAACTGGACATTTAGAGCGCTAAGAGAGTAGTAGTGGAAAAAGGAATATATTCAAATATAAACTACACAGAAGCATTCTGTGAAACTTCTTTCTGAACTGAGCATTCAGCTAACAGAGTTAAACCATACTTTTGATTGAGCAGTTTTGAAACACTCTGTCTGTAGAAAATGCAACTGGACATTCGTAGCGCTAAGTGGGTAATAGTGGAAAAAAGAATATGTTCAAATATAAACTACACAGAAGCATTGTATGAAACTTCTTTCTGTTCTGTGCATTCAACTAACAGAGTTGAACCTTACTTTTGATTGAGCCGTTCTGAAACACTCTTTCTGTAGAAACTGCAATTGGACATTCTGAGCGCTAAGAGGCCTATATTGGGAAAAAGAATGTCTACAAATAAAAACTACACAGAAGAATTGTGTGAAACTTCTTTCTGTTCTGTTTGTTCAACTAAAAGAGTTGAACCTTAGTTTTGATTGAGCCGTTCTGAAACACTCTTTCTGTAGAAAATGCAAGTGGAGATTCGGAGCGCTAAGAGGGTAATAGTGGAAAAAGGAATGTCTCCAAATATAAACTACACAGAATCATTCTGTGAAACTTCTTTCTGATCTGTGCATTCAGCTAACAGAGTTAAACCATACTTTTGATTGAGCAGATCTGAACACTCTTTCTGTAGAAAATGCAACTGGACATTTGGAGCGCTAAGAGAGTAGTAGTGGAAAAAGGAATATATTCAAATATAAACTACACAGAAGCATTCTGTGAAACTTCTTTCTGATCTGAGCATTCAGCTTACAGAGTTAAACCATACTTTTGATTGAGCAGTTTTGAAACACTCTGTCTGTAGAAAATGCAACTGGACATTCGTAGCGCTAAGTGGGTAGTAGTGGAAAAAAGAATATGTTCAAATATAAACTACACAGAAGCATTGTATGAAACTGCTTTCTGTTCTGTGCATTCAACTAACAGAGTTGAACCTTACTTTTGATTGAGCCTTTCTGAAACACTCTTTCTGTAGAAACTGCAATTGGATATTCTGAGCGCTAAGAGGCCTCTATTGGGAAAAATAATATCTTCAAATAAAAACTACACAGAAGCATTGTGTGAAACTTATTTCTGATATGTTCATTAAGATAACAGAGTTAAACCATACTTTTGATTGCGCAGTTCTGAACACTCTTTCTGTAGAAAATGCAAGTGGAAATTCGGAGCGCTAAGAGGGTAATAGTGGAAAAAGGAATATATTCAAATATAAACTACACAGTAGCATTCTGTGAAAATTCTTTCTGTTCTGTGCATTCAACTAACAGAGTTGAATCTTACTTTTGATTGAGCCGTTCTGAAACACTCTTTCTGTAGAAACTGCAATTGGACATGCTAAGCGCTAAGAGGCCTACATTGGGAAAAAGAATATCTTCAAATAAAAACTACACAGATGCATTCTGTGAAACTTATTTCTGATCTGTAAATTCAGTTAACAGAGATAAAACATATTTTTGATTGAGCAGTTATGAAACACTCTTTTTGTAGAAAATGCAAGTGGAGATTCGGAGCGCTAAGAAGGTAATAGTGGAAAAAGGAATGTCTTCAAATATAAACTACACAGAATCATTCGGTGAAATTTTTTCTGATCTGTGCATTCAGCTAACAGAGCTAAACCATACTTTTGATTGAGCAGATCTGAACACTCTTTCTGTAGAAAATGCAACTGGACATTTGGAGCGCTAAGAGCGTAGTAGTGGAAAAAGGAATATATTCAAATATAAACTACACAGAAGCATTCTGTGAAACTTCTTCCTGATCTTAGCATACAGCTAAGAGTTAAACCATACTTTTGATTGAGCAGTTTTGAAACACTCTGTCTGTAGAAAATAAAACTGGACATTTGGAGCGCTAAGAGAGTAGTAGTGGAAAAAGGAATATATTCAAATATAAACTACACAGAAGCATTTTGTGAAACTTCTTTCTGATCTGAGCATTCAGCTAACAGAGTTAAACCATACTTTTGATTGAGCAGTTTTGAAACACTCTGTCTGTAGAAAATGCAACTGGACATTCGTAGCGCTAAGTGGGTAATAGTGGAAAAAAGAATATGTTCAAATATAAACTACACAGAAGCATTGTATGAAACTTCTTTCTGTTCTGTGCATTCAACTAACAGAGTTGAACCTTACATTTGATTGAGCCGTTCTGAAACACTCTTTCTGTAGAAACTGCAATTGGACATTCTGAGCGCTAAGAGGCCTATATTGGGAAAAAGAATGTCTACAAATAAAAACTACACAGAAGAATTGTGTGAAACTTCTTTCTGTTCTGTTTGTTCAACTAAAAGAGTTGAACCTTAGTTTTGATTGAGCCGTTCTGAAACACTCTTTCTGTAGAAAATGCAAGTGGAGATTCGGAGCGCTAAGAGGGTAATAGTGGAAAAAGGAATGTCTCCAAATATAAACTACACAGAATCATTCTGTGAAACTTCTTTCTGATCTGTGCATTCAGCTAACAGAGTTAAACCATACTTTTGATTGAGCAGATCTGAACACTCTTTCTGTAGAAAATGCAACTGGACATTTGGAGCGCTAAGAGAGTAGTAGTGGAAAAAGGAATATATTCAAATATAAACTACACAGAAGCATTCTGTGAAACTTCTTTCTGATCTGAGCATTCAGCTTACAGAGTTAAACCATACTTTTGATTGAGCAGTTTTGAAACACTCTGTCTGTAGAAAATGCAACTGGACATTCGTAGCGCTAAGTGGGTAATAGTGGAAAAAAGAATATGTTCAAATATAAACTAAACAGAAGCATTGTATGAAACTTCTTTCTGTTCTGTGAATTCAACTAACAGAGTTGAACCTTACTTTTGATTGAGCCGTTCTGAAACACTCTTTCTGTAGAAACTGCAATTGGACATTCTGAGCGCTAAGAGGCCTCTATTGGGAAAAATAATATCTTCAAATAAAAACTACACAGAAGCATTGTGTGAAACTTATTTCTGATATGTTCATTAAGCTAACAGAGTTAAACCATACTTTTGATTGCGCAGTTCTGAACACTCTTTCTGTAGAAAATGCAAGTGGACATTTGGAGCGCTAAGAGGGTAAGGGTGGAAAAAGGAATATATTCAAATATAAACTACACAGTAGCATTCTGTGAAAATTCTTTCTGTTCTGTGCATTCAACTAACAGAGTTGAACCTTACTTTTGATTGAGCCGTTCTGAAACACTCTTTCTGTAGAAACTGAAATTGGACATGCTAAGCGCTAAGATGCCTACATTGGGAAAAATAATATCTTCAAATAAAAACAACACAGATGCATTCTGTGAAACTTATTTCTGATCTGTAAATTCAGTTAACAGAGATAAAACATATTTTTGATTGAGCAGTTATGAAACACTCTTTTGTAGAAAATGCAAGTGGAGATTCGGAGCGCTAAGAGGGTAATAGTGGAAAAAGGTATGTCTTCAAATATAAACTACACAGAATCATTCGGTGAAACTTCTTTCTGATCTGTGCATTCAGCTAACAGAGTTAAACCATACTTTTGATTGAGCAGATCTGAACACTCTTTCTGTTGAAAATGCAACTGCACATTTGGAGCGCTAAGAGCGTAGTAGTGGAAAAAGGAATATATTCAAATATAAACTACACAGAAGCATTCTGTGAAACTTCTTTCTGATCTGAGCATACAGCTAACAGAGTTAAACCATACTTTTGATTGAGCAGTTTTGAAACACTCTGTCTCTAGAAAATGCAACTGGACATTCGTAGCGCTAAGTGGGTAATAGTGGAAAAGAGAATATGTTCAAATATAAACTACACAGAAGCATTGTATGAAACGTCTTTCTGTTCTGTGCATTCAACTAACAGAGTTGAACTTTACTTTTGATTGAGCCGTTCTGAAACACTCTTTCTTTAGAAACTGCAATTGGACATTCTGAGCGCTAAGAGGCCTATATTGGGAAAAAGAATGTCTACAAATAAAAACTACACAGAAGAATTGTGTGAAACTTCTTTCTGTTCTGTTTGTTCAACTAAAAGAGTTGAACCTTAGTTTTGATTGAGCCGTTCTGTAACAGTCTTTCTGTAGAAAATGCAAGTGGAGATTCGGAGCGCTAAGAGGGTAATAGTGGAAAAAGGAATGTCTCCAAATATAAACTACACAGAATCATTCTGTGAAACTTCTTTCTGATCTGTGCATTCAGCTAACAGAGTTAAACCATACTTTTGATTGAGCAGATCTGAACACTCTTTCTGTAGAAAATGCAACTGGACATTTGGAGCGCTAAGAGAGTAGTAGTGGAAAAAGGAATATATTCAAATATAAACTACACAGAAGCATTCTGTGAAACTTCTTTCTGATCTGAGCATTCAGCTAACAGAGTTAAACCATACTTTTGATTGAGCAGTTTTGAAACACTCTGTCTGTAGAAAATGCAACTGGACATTCGTAGCGCTAAGTGGGTAATAGTGGAAAAAAGAGTAAGTTCAAATATAAACTACACAGAATCATTGTATGAAACTTCTTTCTGTTCTGTGCATTCAACTAACAGAGTTGAACCTTACTTTTGATTGAGCCTTTCTGAAACACTCTTTCTGTAGAAACTGCAATGGGACATTCTGAGCGCTAAGAGGCCTCTATTGGGAAAAATAATATCTTCAAATAAAAACTACACAGAAGCATTGTGTGAAACTTATTTCTGATATGTTCATTAAGCTAACAGAGTTAAACCATACTTTTGATTGCGCAGTTCTGAACACTCTTTCTGTAGAAAATGCAAGTGGACATTCGGAGCGCTAAGAGGGTAATAGTGGAAAAAGGAATATATTCAAATATAAACTACACAGTAGCATTCTGTGAAAAATCTTTCTGTTCTGTGCATTCAACTAACAGAGTTGAACCTTACTTTTGATTGAGCGGTTCTGAAACACTGTTTCTGTAGAAACTGCAATTGGACATGCTAAGCGCTAAGAGGCCTACATTGGGAAAAAGAATATCTTCAAATAAAAACTACACAGATGCATTCTGTGAAACTTATTTCTGATCTGTAAATTCAGTTAACAGAGATAAAACATATTTTGATTGAGCAGTTATGAAACACTCTTTCTGTAGAAAATGCAAGTGGAGATTCGGAGCGCTAAGAGGGTAATTGTGGAAAAAGGAATGTCTTCAAATATAAACTACACAGAATCATTCGGTGAAACTTCTTTCTGATCTGTGCATTCAGCTAACAGAGCTAAACCATACTTTTGATTGAGCAGATCTGAACACTCTTTCTGTAGAAAATGCAACTGGACATTTGGAGCGCTAAGAGCGTAGTAGTGGAAAAAGGAATATATTCAAATATAAACTACACAGAAGCATTCTGTGAAACTTCTTTCTGATCTGAGCATTCAGCTAACAGAGTTAAACCATACTTTTGATTGAGCAGTTTTGAAACACTCTGTCTGTAGAAAATGCAACTGGACATTCGTAGCGCTAAGTGGGTAATAGTGGAAAAAAGAATATGTTCAAATATAAACTACACAGAAGCATTGTATGAAATTTCTTTCTGTTCTGTGCATTCAACTAACAGAGTTGAACCTTACATTTGATTGAGCCGTTCTGAAACACTCTTTCTGTAGAAACTGCAATTGGACATTCTGAGCGCTAAGAGGCCTATATTGGGAAAAAGAATGTCTACAAATAAAAACTACACAGAAGAATTGTGTGAAACTTCTTTCTGTTCTGTTTGTTCAACTAAAAGAGTTGAACCTTAGTTTTGATTGAGCCGTTCTGTAACAGTGTTTCTGTAGAAAATGCAAGTGGAGATTCGGAGCGCTAAGAGGTTAATAGTGGAAAAAGTAATGTCTCCAAATATAAACTACACAGAATCATTCTGTGAAACTTCTTTCTGATCTGTGCATTCAGCTAACAGAGTTAAACCATACTTTTGATTGAGCAGATCTGAACACTTTCTGTAGAAAATGCAACTGGACATTTGGAGCGCTAAGAGAGTAGTAGTGGAAAAAGGAATATATTCAAATATAAACTACACAGAAGCATTCTGTGAAACTTCTTACTGATCTGAGCATTCAGCTAACAGAGTTAAACCATACTTTTGATTGAGCAGTTTTGAAACACTCTGTCTCTAGAAAATGCAACTGGACATTCGTAGCCCTAAGTGGGTAATAGTGGAAAAGAGAATATGTTCAAATATAAACTACACAGAAGCATTGTATGAAACGTCTTTCTGTTGTGTGCATTCAACTAACAGAGTTGAACTTTACTTTTGATTGAGCCGTTCTGAAACACTCTTTCTTTAGAAACTGCAATTGGACATTCTGAGCGCTAAGAGGCCTATATTGGGAAAAAGAATGTCTACAAATAAAAACTACACAGAAGAATTGTGTGAAACTTCTTTCTGTTCTGTTTGTTCAACTAAAAGAGTTGAACCTTAGTTTTGATTGAGCCGTTCTGTAACAGTCTTTCTGTAGAAAATGCAAGTGGAGATTCGGAGCGCTAAGAGGGTAATAGTGGAAAAAGGAATGTCTCCAAATATAAACTACACAGAATCATTCTGTGAAACTTCTTTCTGATCTGTGCATTCAGCTAACAGAGTTAAACCATACTTTTGATTGAGCAGATCTGAACACTCTTTCTGTAGAAAATGCAACTGGACATTTGGAGCGCTAAGAGAGTAGTAGTGGAAAAAGGAATATATTCAAATATAAACTACACAGAAGCATTCTGTGAAACTTCTTTCTGATCTGAGCATTCAGCTAACAGAGTTAAACCATACTTTTGATTGAGCAGTTTTGAAACACTCTGTCTGTAGAAAATGCAACTGGACATTCGTAGCGCTAAGTGGGTAATAGTGGAAAAAAGAGTAAGTTCAAATATAAACTACACAGAAGCATTGTATGAAACTTCTTTCTGTTCTGTGCATTCAAATAACAGAGTTGAACCTTACTTTTGATTGAGCCTTTCTGAAACACTCTTTCTGTAGAAACTGCAATTGGACATTCTGAGCGCTAAGAGGCCTCTATTGGGAAAAATAATATCTTCAAATAAAAACTACACAGAAGCATTGTGTGAAACTTATTTCTGATATGTTCATTAAGCTAACAGAGTTAAACCATACTTTTGAATGCGCAGTTCTGAACATTCTTTCTGTAGAAAATGCAAGTGGACATTCGTAGCGCTATGAGGGTAATAGTGGAAAAAGGAATATATTCAAATATAAACTACACAGTAGCATTCTGTGAAAACTCTTTCTGTTCTGTGCATTCAGCTAACAGAGTTGAACCTTACTTTGATTGAGCCGTTCTGAAACATTCTTTCTGTAGAAACTGCAATTGGACATGCTAAGCGCTAAGAGGCCTACATTGGGAAAAAGAATATCTTCAAATAAAAACTACACAGATGCATTCTGTGAAACTTATTTCTGATCGGTAAATTCAGTTAACAGAGATAAAACATATTTTTGATTGAGCAGTTATGAAACACTCTTTTTGTAGAAAATGCAAGTGGAGATTCGGAGCGCTAAGAGGGTAATAGTGGAAAAAGGAATGTCTTCAAATATAAACTACACAGAATCATTCGTGAAACTTCTTTCTGATCTGTGCATTCAGCTAACAGAGTTAAACCGTACTTTTGATTGAGCAGATCTGAACACTCTTTCTGTTGAAAATTCAACTGGACATTTGGAGCGCTAAGCGCGTATTAGTGGAAAAAGGAATATATTCAAATATAAACTACACAGAAGCATTCTGTGAAACTTCTTTCTGATCTGAGCATTCAGCTAACAGAGTTAAACCATACTTTTGATTGAGCAGTTTTGAAACACTCTGTCTGTAGAAAATGCAACTGGACATTCGTAGCGCTAAGTGGGTAATAGTGGAAAAAAGAATATGTTCAAATATAAACTACACAGAAGCATTGTATGAAACTTCTTTCTGTTCTGTGCATTCAACTAACAGAGTTGAACCTTAGTTTTGATTGAGCCGTTCTGAAACACTCTTTCTGTAGAAACTGCAATTGGACATTCTGAGCGCTAAGAGGCCTATATTGGGAAAAAGAATGTCTACAAATAAAAACTACACAGAAGAGTTGTGTGAAACTTCTTTCTGTTCTGTTTGTTCAACTAAAAGGGTTGAACCTTAGTTTTGATTGAGCCGTTCTGAAACACTCTTTCTGTAGAAAATGCAAGTGGAGATTCGGAGCGCTAAGAGGGTAATAGTGGAAAAAGGAATGTCTCCAAATATAAACTACACAGAATCATTCTGTGAAACTTCTTTCTGATCTGTGCATTCAGCTAACAGAGTTAAACCATACTTTTGATTGAGCAGATCTGAACACTCTTTCTGTAGAAAATGCAACTGGACATTTGGAGCGCTAAGAGAGTAGTAGTGGAAAAAGGAATATATTCAAATATAAACTACACAGAAGCATTCTGTGAACTTCTTTCTGATCTGAGCATTCAGCTTACAGAGTTAAACCATACTTTTGATTGAGCAGTTTTGAAACACTCTGTCTGTAGAAAATGCAACTGGACATTCGTAGCGCTAAGTGGGTAGTAGTGGAAAAAAGAATATGTTCAAATATAAACTACACAGAAGCATTGTATGAAACTGCTTTCTGTTCTGTGCATTCAACTAACAGAATTGAACCTTACTTTTGATTGAGCCTTTCTGAAACACTCTTTCTGTAGAAACTGCAATTGGATATTCTGAGCGCTAAGAGGCCTCTATTGGGAAAAATAATATCTTCAAATAAAAACTACACAGAAGCATTGTGTGAAACTTATTTCTGATATGTTCATTAAGATAACAGAGTTAAACCATACTTTTGATTGCGCAGTTCTGAACACTCTTTCTGTAGAAAATGCAAGTGGAAATTCGGAGCGCTAAGAGGGTAATAGTGGAAAAAGGAATATATTCAAATATAAACTACACAGTAGCATTCTGTGAAAATACTTTCTGTTCTGTGCATTCAACTAACAGAGTTGAATCTTACTTTTGATTGAGCCGTTCTGAAACACTCTTTCTGTAGAAACTGCAATTGGACATGCTAAGCGCTAAGAGGCCTACATTGGGAAAAAGAATATCTTCAAATAAAAACTACACAGATGCATTCTGTGAAACTTATTTCTGATCTGTAAATTCAGTTAACAGAGATAAAACATATTTTTGATTGAGCAGTTATGAAACACTCTTTTTGTAGAAAATGCAAGTGGAGATTCGGAGCGCTAAGAAGGTAATAGTGGAAAAAGGAATGTCTTCAAATATAAACTACACAGAATCATTCGGTGAAATTTTTTCTGATCTGTGCATTCAGCTAACAGAGCTAAACCATACTTTTGATTGAGCAGATCTGAACACTCTTTCTGTAGAAAATGCAACTGGACATTTGGAGCGCTAAGAGCGTAGTAGTGGAAAAAGGAATATATTCAAATATAAACTACACAGAAGCATTCTGTGAAACTTCTTCCTGATCTGAGCATACAGCTAAGAGTTAAACCATACTTTTGATTGAGCAGTTTTGAAACACTCTGTCTGTAGAAAATAAAACTGGACATTCGTAGCGCTAAGTGGGTAATAGTGGAAAAGAGAATATGTTCAAATATAAACTACACAGAAGCATTGTATGAAACTTCTTTCTGTTCTGTGCATTCAAATAACAGAGTTGAACCTTACTTTTGATTGAGCCGTTCTGAAACACTCTTTCTGTAGAAACTGCAATTGGACATTCTGAGCGCTAAGAGGCCTATATTGGGAAAAAGAATGTCTACAAATAAAAACTACACAGAAGAATTGTGTGAAACTTCTTTCTGTTCGGTTTGTTCAACTAAAAGAGTTGAACCTTAGTTTTGATTGAGCCGTTCTGAAACACTCTTTCTGTAGAAAATGCAAGTGGAGATTCGGAGCGCTAAGAGGGTAATAGTGGAAAAAGGAATGTCTCCAAATATAAACTACACAGAATCATTCTGTGAAACTTCTTTCTGATCTGTGCATTCAGCTAACAGAGTTAAACCATACTTTTGATTGAGCAGATCTGAACACTCTTTCTGTAGAAAATGCAACTGGACATTTGGAGCGCTAAGAGAGTAGTAGTGGAAAAAGGAATATATTCAAATATAAACTACACAGAAGCATTTTGTGAAACTTCTTTCTGATCTGAGCATTCAGCTAACAGAGTTAAACCATACTTATGATTGAGCAGTTTTGAAACACTCTGTCTGTAGAAAATGCAACTGGACATTCGTAGCGCTAAGTGGGTAATAGTGGAAAAAAGAATATGTTCAAATATAAACTACACAGAAGCATGGTATGAAACTTCTTTCTGTTCTGTGCATTCAACTAACAGAGTTGAAACTTACTTTTGATTGAGCCTTTCTGAAACACTCTTTCTGTAGAAACTGCAATTGGACATTCTGAGCGCTAAGAGGCCTATATTGGGAAAAATAATATCTTCAAATAAAAACTACACAGAAGCATTTTGTGAAACTTATTTCTGATATGTTCATTAAGCTAACAGAGTTAAACCATACTTTTGATTGCGCAGTTCTGAACACTCTTTCTGTAGAAAATGCAAGTGGACATTCGGAGCGCTAAGAGGGTAATAGTGGAAAAAGGAATATATTCAAATAAAACTACACAGTAGCATTCTGTGAAGATTCTTTCTGTTCTGTGCATTCAACTAACAGAGTTGAACCTTACTTTTGATTGAGCCGTTCTGAAACACTCTTTCTGTAGAAACTGCAATTGGACATGCTAAGCGCTAAGAGGCCTACATTGGGAAAAAGAATATCTTCAAATAAAAACTACACAGATGCATTCTGTGAAACTTATTTCTGATCTGTAAATTCAGTTAACAGAGATAAAACATATTTTTGATTGAGCAGTTATGAAACACTCTTTTTGTAGAAAATGCAAGTGGAGATTCAGAGCGCTAAGAGGGTAATAGTGGAAAAAGGAATGTCTTCAAATATAAACTACACAGAATCATTCGGTGAAACTTCTTTCTGATCTGTGCATTCAGCTAACAGAGCTAAACCATACTTTTGATTGAGCAGATCTGAACACTCTTTCTGTAGAAAATGCAACTGGACATTTGGAGCGCTAAGAGCGTAGTAGTGGAAAAAGGAATATATTCAAATATAAACTACAAAGAAGCATTCTGTGAAACTTCTTTCTGATCTGAGCATTCAGCTAACAGAGTTAAACCATACTTTTGATTGAGCAGTTTTGAAACACTCTGTCTGTAGAAAATGCAACTGGATATTCGTAGCGCTAAGAGCGTAGTAGTGGAAAAAAGAATATGTTCAAATATAAACTACACAGAAGCATTGTATGAAACTTCTTTCTGTTCTGTGCATTCAACTAACAGAGTTGAACCTTACTTTTGATTGAGCCGTTCTGAAACACTCTTTCTGTAGAAACTGCAATTGGACATTCTGAGCGCTAAGAGGCCTATATTGGGAAAAAGAATGTCTACAAATAAAAACTACACAGAAGAATTGTGTGAAACTTCTTTCTGTTCTGTTTGTTCAACTAAAAGAGTTGAACCTTAGTTTTGATTGAGCCGTTCTGAAACACTCTTTCTGTAGAAAATGCAAGTGGAGATTCGGAGCGCTAAGAGGGTAATAGTGGAAAAAGGAATGTCTCCAAATATAAACTACACAGAATCATTCTGTGAAACTTCTTTCTGATCTGTGCATTCAGCTAACAGAGTTAAACCATACTTTTGATTGAGCAGATCTGAACACTCTTTCTGTAGAAAATGCAACTGGACATTTGGAGCGCTAAGAGAGTAGTAGTGGAAAAAGGAATATATTCAAATATAAACTACACAGAAGCATTTTGTGAAACTTCTTTCTGATCTGAGCATTCAGCTAACAGAGTTAAACCATACTTATGATTGAGCAGTTTTGAAACACTCTGTCTGTAGAAAATGCAACTGGACATTCGTAGCGCTAAGTGGGTAATAGTGGAAAAAAGAATATGTTCAAATATAAACTACACAGAAGCATGGTATGAAACTTCTTTCTGTTCTGTGCATTCAACTAACAGAGTTGAAACTTACTTTTGATTGAGCCTTTCTGAAACACTCTTTCTGTAGAAACTGCAATTGGACATTCTGAGCGCTAAGAGGCCTATATTGGGAAAAATAATATCTTCAAATAAAAACTACACAGAAGCATTTTGTGAAACTTATTTCTGATATGTTCATTAAGCTAACAGAGTTAAACCATACTTTTGATTGCGCAGTTCTGAACACTCTTTCTGTAGAAAATGCAAGTGGACATTCGGAGCGCTAAGAGGGTAATAGTGGAAAAAGGAATATATTCAAATATAAACTACACAGTAGCATTCTGTGAAGATTCTTTCTGTTCTGTGCATTCAACTAACAGAGTTGAACCTTACTTTTGATTGAGCCGTTCTGAAACACTCTTTCTGTAGAAACTGCAATTGGACATGCTAGGCGCTAAGAGGCCTACATTGGGAAAAAGAATATCTTCAAATAAAAACTACACAGATGCATTCTGTGAAACTTATTTCTGATCTGTAAATTCAGTTAACAGAGATAAAACATATTTTTGATTGAGCAGTTATGAAACACTCTTTTTGTAGAAAATGCAAGTGGAGATTCAGAGCGCTAAGAGGGTAATAGTGGAAAAAGGAATGTCTTCAAACATAAACTACACAGAATCATTCGGTGAAACTTCTTTCTGATCTGTGCATTCAGCTAACAGAGCTAAACCATACTTTTGATTGAGCAGATCTGAACACTCTTTCTGTAGAAAATGCAACTGGACATTTGGAGCGCTAAGAGCGTAGTAGTGGAAAAAGGAATATATTCAAATATAAACTACAAAGAAGCATTCTGTGAAACTTCTTTCTGATCTGAGCATTCAGCTAACAGAGTTAAACCATACTTTTGATTGAGCAGTTTTGAAACATTCTGTCTGTAGAAAATGCAACTGGACATTCGTAGCGCTAAGAGCGTAGTAGTGGAAAAAAGAATATGTTCAAATATAAACTACACAGAAGCATTGTATGAAACTTCTTTCTGTTCTGTGCATTCAACTAACAGAGTTGAACCTTACTTTTGATTGAGCCGTTCTGAAACACTCTTTCTGTAGAAACTGCAATTGGACATTCTGAGCGCTAAGAGGCCTATATTGGGAAAAAGAATGTCTACAAATAAAAACTACACAGAAGAATTGTGTGAAACTTCTTTCTGTTCTGTTTGTTCAACTAAAAGAGTTGAACCTTAGTTTTGATTGAGCCGTTCTGAAACACTCTTTCTGTAGAAAATGCAAGTGGAGATTCGGAGCGCTAAGAGGGTAATAGTGGAAAAAGGAATGTCTCCAAATATAAACTACACAGAATCATTCTGTGAAACTTCTTTCTGATCTGTGCATTCAGCTAACAGAGTTAAACCATACTTTTGATTGAGCAGATCTGAACACTCTTTCTGTAGAAAATGCAACTGGACATTTGGAGCGCTAAGAGAGTAGTAGTGGAAAAAGGAATATATTCAAATATAAACTACACAGAAGCATTCTGTGAAACTTCTTTCTGATCTGAGCATTCAGCTTACAGAGTTAAACCATACTTTTGATTGAGCAGTTTTGAAACACTCTGTCTGTAGAAAATGCAACTGGACATTCGTAGCGCTAAGTGGGTAGTAGTGGAAAAAAGAATATGTTCAAATATAAACTACACAGAAGCATTGTATGAAACTGCTTTCTGTTCTGTGCATTCAACTAACAGAGTTGAACCTTACTTTTGATTGAGCCTTTCTGAAACACTCTTTCTGTAGAAACTGCAATTGGATATTCTGAGCGCTAAGAGGCCTCTATTGGGAAAAATAATATCTTCAAATAAAAACTACACAGAAGCATTGTGTGAAACTTATTTCTGATATGTTCATTAAGATAACAGAGTTAAACCATACTTTTGATTGCGCAGTTCTGAACACTCTTTCTGTAGAAAATGCAAGTGGAAATTCGGAGCGCTAAGAGGGTAATAGTGGAAAAAGGAATATATTCAAATATAAACTACACAGTAGCATTCTGTGAAAATTCTTTCTGTTCTGTGCATTCAACTAACAGAGTTGAATCTTACTTTTGCTTGAGCCGTTCTGAAACACTCTTTCTGTAGAAACTGCAATTGGACATGCTAAGCGCTAAGAGGCCTACATTGGGAAAAAGAATATCTTCAAATAAAAACTACACAGATGCATTCTGTGAAACTTATTTCTGATCTGTAAATTCAGTTAACAGAGATAAAACATATTTTTGATTGAGCAGTTATGAAACACTCTTTTTGTAGAAAATGCAAGTGGAGATTCGGAGCGCTAAGAAGGTAATAGTGGAAAAAGGAATGTCTTCAAATATAAACTACACAGAATCATTCGGTGAAATTTTTTCTGATCTGTGCATTCAGCTAACAGAGCTAAACCATACTTTTGATTGAGCAGATCTGAACACTCTTTCTGTAGAAAATGCAACTGGACATTTGGAGCGCTAAGAGCGTAGTAGTGGAAAAAGGAATATATTCAAATATAAACTACACAGAAGCATTCTGTGAAACTTCTTCCTGATCTGAGCATACAGCTAAGAGTTAAACCATACTTTTGATTGAGCAGTTTTGAAACACTCTGTCTGTAGAAAATAAAACTGGACATTCGTAGCGCTAAGTGGGTAATAGTGGAAAAAAGAATATGTTCAAATATAAACTACACAGAAGCATTGTATGAAACTTCTTTCTGTTCTGTGCATTCAACTAACAGAGTTGAACCTTACATTTGATTGAGCCGTTCTGAAACACTCTTTCTGTAGAAACTGCAATTGGACATTCTGAGCGCTAAGAGGCCTATATTGGGAAAAAGAATGTCTACAAATAAAAACTACACAGAAGAATTGTGTGAAACTTCTTTCTGTTCTGTTTGTTCAACTAAAAGAGTTGAACCTTAGTTTTGATTGAGCCGTTCTGTAACAGTCTTTCTGTAGAAAATGCAAGTGGAGATTCGGAGCGCTAAGAGGTTAATAGTGGAAAAAGTAATGTCTCCAAATATAAACTACACAGAATCATTCTGTGAAACTTCTTTCTGATCTGTGCATTCAGCTAACAGAGTTAAACCATACTTTTGATTGAGCAGATCTGAACACTTTCTGTAGAAAATGCAACTGGACATTTGGAGCGCTAAGAGAGTAGTAGTGGAAAAAGGAATATATTCAAATATAAACTACACAGAAGCATTCTGTGAAACTTCTTTCTGATCTGAGCATTCAGCTAACCGAGTTAAACCATACTTTTGATTGAGCAGTTTTGAAACACTCTGTCTGTAGAAAATGCAACTGGACATTCGTAGCGCTAAGTGGGTAATAGTGGAAAAAAGAATATGCTCAAATATAAACTAAACAGAAGCATTGTATGAAACTTCTTTCTGTTCTGTGAATTCAACTAACAGAGTTGAACCTTACTTTTGATTGAGCCGTTCTGAAACACTCTTTCTGTAGAAACTGCAATTGGACATTCTGAGCGCTAAGAGGCCTCTATTGGGAAAAATAATATCTTCAAATAAAAACTACACAGAAGCATTGTGTGAAACTTATTTCTGATATGTTCATTAAGCTAACAGAGTTAAACCATACTTTTGATTGCGCAGTTCTGAACACTCTTTCTGTAGAAAATGCAAGTGGACATTTGGAGCGCTAAGAGGGTAAGGGTGGAAAAAGGAATATATTCAAATATAAACTACACAGTAGCATTCTGTGAAAATTCTTTCTGTTCTGTGCATTCAACTAACAGAGTTGAACCTTACTTTTGATTGAGCCGTTCTGAAACACTCTTTCTGTAGAAACTGCAATTGGACATGCTAAGCACTAAGATGCCTACATTGGGAAAAATAATATCTTCAAATAAAAACAACACAGATGCATTCTGTGAAACTTATTTCTGATCTGTAAATTCAGTTAACAGAGATAAAACATATTTTTGATTGAGCAGTTATGAAACACTCTTTTTGTAGAAAATGCAAGTGGAGATTCGGAGCGCTAAGAGGGTAATAGTGGAAAAAGGTATGTCTTCAAATATAAACTACACAGAATCATTCGGTGAAACTTCTTTCTGATCTGTGCATTCAGCTAACAGAGTTAAACCATACTTTTGATTGAGCAGATCTGAACACTCTTTCTGTTGAAAATGCAACTGCACATTTGGAGCGCTAAGAGCGTAGTAGTGGAAAAAGGAATATATTCAAATATAAACTACACAGAAGCATTCTGTGAAACTTCTTTCTGATCTGAGCATACAGCTAACAGAGTTAAACCATACTTTTGATTGAGCAGTTTTGAAACACTCTGTCTGTAGAAAATGCAACTGGACATTCGTAGCGCTAAGTGGGTAATAGTGGAAAAGAGAATATGTTCAAATATAAACTACACAGAAGCATTGTATGAAACGTCTTTCTGTTCTGTGCATTCAACTAACAGAGTTGAACTTTACTTTTGATTGAGCCGTTCTGAAACACTCTTTCTTTAGAAACTGCAATTGGACATTCTGAGCGCTAAGAGGCCTATATTGGGAAAAAGAATGTCTACAAATAAAAACTACACAGAAGAATTGTGTGAAACTTCTTTCTGTTCTGTTTGTTCAACTAAAAGAGTTGAACCTTAGTTTTGATTGAGCCGTTCTGTAACAGTCTTTCTGTAGAAAATGCAAGTGGAGATTCGGAGCGCTAAGAGGGTAATAGTGGAAAAAGGAATGTCTCCAAATATAAACTACACAGAATCATTCTGTGAAACTTCTTTCTGATCTGTGCATTCAGCTAACAGAGTTAAACCATACTTTTGATTGAGCAGATCTGAACACTCTTTCTGTAGAAAATGCAACTGGACATTTGGAGCGCTAAGAGAGTAGTAGTGGAAAAAGGAATATATTCAAATATAAACTACACAGAAGCATTCTGTGAAACTTCTTTCTGATCTGAGCATTCAGCTAACAGACTTAAACCATACTTTTGATTGAGCAGTTTTGAAACACTCTGTCTGTAGAAAATGCAACTGGACATTCGTAGCGCTAAGTGGGTAATAGTGGAAAAAAGAATAAGTTCAAATATAAACTACACAGAAGCATTGTATGAAACTTCTTTCTGTTCTGTTCATTCAAATAACAGAGTTGAACCTTACTTTTGATTGAGCCTTTCTGAAACACTCTTTCTGTAGAAACTGCAATTGGACATTCTGAGCGCTAAGAGGCCTCTATTGGGGAAAATAATATCTTCAAATAAAAACTACACAGAAGCATTGTGTGAAACTTATTTCTGATATGTTCATTAAGCTAACAGAGTTAAACCATACTTTTGAATGCGCAGTTCTGAACATTCTTTCTGTAGAAAATGCAAGTGGACATTCGTAGCGCTATGAGGGTAATAGTGGAAAAAGGAATATATTCAAATATAAACTACACAGTAGCATTCTGTGAAAACTCTTTCTGTTCTGTGCATTCAGCTAACAGAGTTGAACCTTACTTTGATTGAGCCGTTCTGAAACATTCTTTCTGTAGAAACTGCAATTGGACATGCTAAGCGCTAAGAGGCCTACATTGGGAAAAAGAATATCTTCAAATAAAAACTACACAGATGCATTCTGTGAAACTTATTTCTGATCTGTAAATTCAGTTAACAGAGATAAAACATATTTTTGATTGAGCAGTTATGAAACACTCTTTTTGTAGAAAATGCAAGTGGAGATTCGGAGCGCTAAGAGGGTAATAGTGGAAAAAGGAATGTCTTCAAATATAAACTACACAGAATCATTCGTGAAACTTCTTTCTGATCTGTGCATTCAGCTAACAGAGTTAAACCGTACTTTTGATTGAGCAGATCTGAACACTCTTTCTGTTGAAAATTCAACTGGACATTTGGAGCGCTAAGCGCGTATTAGTGGAAAAAGGAATATATTCAAATATAAACTACACAGAAGCATTCTGTGAAACTTCTTTCTGATCTGAGCATTCAGCTAACAGAGTTAAACCATACTTTTGATTGAGCAGTTTTGAAACACTCTGTCTGTAGAAAATGCAACTGGACATTCGTAGCGCTAAGTGGGTAATAGTGGAAAAAAGAATATGTTCAAATATAAACTACACAGAAGCATTGTATGAAACTTCTTTCTGTTCTGTGCATTCAACTAACAGAGTTGAACCTTACTTTTGATTGAGCCGTTCTGAAACACTCTTTCTGTAGAAACTGCAATTGGACATTCTGAGCGCTAAGAGGCCTATATTGGGAAAAAGAATGTCTACAAATAAAAACTACACAGAAGAATTGTGTGAAACTTCTTTCTGTTCTGTTTGTTCAACTAAAAGAGTTGAACCTTAGTTTTGATTGAGCCGTTCTGAAACACTCTTTCTGTAGAAAATGCAAGTGGAGATTCGGAGCGCTAAGAGGGTAATAGTGGAAAAAGGAATGTCTCCAAATATAAACTACACAGAATCATTCTGTGAAACTTCTTTCTGATCTGTGCATTCAGCTAACAGAGTTAAACCATACTTTTGATTGAGCAGATCTGAACACTCTTTCTGTAGAAAATGCAACTGGACATTTGGAGCGCTAAGAGAGTAGTAGTGGAAAAAGGAATATATTCAAATATAAACTACACAGAAGCATTCTGTGAAACTTCTTTCTGATCTGAGCATTCAGCTTACAGAGTTAAACCATACTTTTGATTGAGCAGTTTTGAAACACTCTGTCTGTAGAAAATGCAACTGGACATTCGTAGCGCTAAGTGGGTAGTAGTGGAAAAAAGAATATGTTCAAATATAAACTACACAGAAGCATTGTATGAAACTGCTTTCTGTTCTGTGCATTCAACTAACAGAGTTGAACCTTACATTTGATTGAGCCTTTCTGAAACACTCTTTCTGTAGAAACTGCAATTGGATATTCTGAGCGCTAAGAGGCCTCTATTGGGAAAAATAATATCTTCAAATAAAAACTACACAGAAGCATTGTGTGAAACTTATTTCTGATATGTTCATTAAGATAACAGAGTTAAACCATACTTTTGATTGCGCAGTTCTGAACACTCTTTCTGTAGAAAATGCAAGTGGAAATTCGGAGCGCTAAGAGGGTAATAGTGGAAAAAGGAATATATTCAAATATAAACTACACAGTAGCATTCTGTGAAAATTCTTTCTGTTCTGTGCATTCAACTAACAGAGTTGAATCTTACTTTTGATTGAGCCGTTCTGAAACACTCTTTCTGTAGAAACTGCAATTGGACATGCTAAGCGCTAAGAGGCCTACATTGGGAAAAAGAATATCTTCAAATAAAAACTACACAGATGCATTCTGTGAAACTTATTTCTGATCTGTAAATTCAGTTAACAGAGATAAAACATATTTTTGATTGAGCAGTTATGAAACACTCTTTTTGTAGAAAATGCAAGTGGAGATTCGGAGCGCTAAGAAGGTAATAGTGGAAAAAGGAATGTCTTCAAATATAAACTACACAGAATCATTCGGTGAAATTTTTTCTGATCTGTGCATTCAGCTAACAGAGCTAAACCATACTTTTGATTGAGCAGATCTGAACACTCTTTCTGTAGAAAATGCAACTGGACATTTGGAGCGCTAAGAGCGTAGTAGTGGAAAAAGGAATATATTCAAATATAAACTACACAGAAGCATTCTGTGAAACTTCTTCCTGATCTGAGCATACAGCTAAGAGTTAAACCATACTTTTGATTGAGCAGTTTTGAAACACTCTGTCTGTAGAAAATAAAACTGGACATTCGTAGCGCTAAGTGGGTAATAGTGGAAAAGAGAATATGTTCAAATATAAACTACACAGAAGCATTGTATGAAACTTCTTTCTGTTCTGTGCATTCAAATAACAGAGTTGAACCTTACTTTTGATTGAGCCGTTCTGAAACACTCTTTCTGTAGAAACTGCAATTGGACATTCTGAGCGCTAAGAGGCCTATATTGGGAAAAAGAATGTCTACAAATAAAAACTACACAGAAGAATTGTGTGAAACTTCTTTCTGTTCGGTTTGTTCAACTAAAAGAGTTGAACCTTAGTTTTGATTGAGCCGTTCTGAAACACTCTTTCTGTAGAAAATGCAAGTGGAGATTCGGAGCGCTAAGAGGGTAATAGTGGAAAAAGGAATGTCTCCAAATATAAACTACACAGAATCATTCTGTGAAACTTCTTTCTGATCTGTGCATTCAGCTAACAGAGTTAAACCATACTTTTGATTGAGCAGATCTGAACACTCTTTCTGTAGAAAATGCAACTGGACATTTGGAGCGCTAAGAGAGTAGTAGTGGAAAAAGGAATATATTCAAATATAAACTACACAGAAGCATTTTGTGAAACTTCTTTCTGATCTGAGCATTCAGCTAACAGAGTTAAACCATACTTATGATTGAGCAGTTTTGAAACACTCTGTCTGTAGAAAATGCAACTGGACATTCGTAGCGCTAAGTGGGTAATAGTGGAAAAAAGAATATGTTCAAATATAAACTACACAGAAGCATGGTATGAAACTTCTTTCTGTTCTGTGCATTCAACTAACAGAGTTGAAACTTACTTTTGATTGAGCCTTTCTGAAACACTCTTTCTGTAGAAACTGCAATTGGACATTCTGAGCGCTAAGAGGCCTATATTGGGAAAAATAATATCTTCAAATAAAAACTACACAGAAGCATTTTGTGAAACTTATTTCTGATATGTTCATTAAGCTAACAGAGTTAAACCATACTTTTGATTGCGCAGTTCTGAACACTCTTTCTGTAGAAAATGCAAGTGGACATTCGGAGCGCTAAGAGGGTAATAGTGGAAAAAGGAATATATTCAAATATAAACTACACAGTAGCATTCTGTGAAGATTCTTTCTGTTCTGTGCATTCAACTAACAGAGTTGAACCTTACTTTTGATTGAGCCGTTCTGAAACACTCTTTCTGTAGAAACTGCAATTGGACATGCTAAGCGCTAAGAGGCCTACATTGGGAAAAAGAATATCTTCAAATAAAAACTACACAGATGCATTCTGTGAAACTTATTTCTGATCTGTAAATTCAGTTAACAGAGATAAAACATATTTTTGATTGAGCAGTTATGAAACACTCTTTTTGTAGAAAATGCAAGTGGAGATTCGGAGCGCTAAGAGGGTAATAGTGGAAAAAGGAATGTCTTCAAATATAAACTACACAGAATCATTCGGTGAAACTTCTTTCTGATCTGTGCATTCAGCTAACAGAGCTAAACCATACTTTTGATTGAGCAGATCTGAACACTCTTTCTGTAGAAAATGCAACTGGACATTTGGAGCGCTAAGAGCGTAGTAGTGGAAAAAGGAATATATTCAAATATAAACTACAAAGAAGCATTCTGTGAAACTTCTTTCTGATCTGAGCATTCAGCTAACAGAGTTAAACCATACTTTTGATTGAGCAGTTTTGAAACACTCTGTCTGTAGAAAATGCAACTGGACATTCGTAGCGCTAAGAGCGTAGTAGTGGAAAAAAGAATATGTTCAAATATAAACTACACAGAAGCATTGTATGAAACTTCTTTCTGTTCTGTGCATTCAACTAACAGAGTTGAACCTTACTTTTGATTGAGCCGTTCTGAAACACTCTTTCTGTAGAAACTGCAATTGGACATTCTGAGCGCTAAGAGGCCTATATTGGGAAAAAGAATGTCTACAAATAAAAACTACACAGAAGAATTGTGTGAAACTTCTTTCTGTTCTGTTTGTTCAACTAAAAGAGTTGAACCTTAGTTTTGATTGAGCCGTTCTGAAACACTCTTTCTGTAGAAAATGCAAGTGGAGATTCGGAGCGCTAAGAGGGTAATAGTGGAAAAAGGAATGTCTCCAAATATAAACTACACAGAATCATTCTGTGAAACTTCTTTCTGATCTGTGCATTCAGCTAACAGAGTTAAACCATACTTTTGATTGAGCAGATCTGAACACTCTTTCTGTAGAAAATGCAACTGGACATTTGGAGCGCTAAGAGAGTAGTAGTGGAAAAAGGAATATATTCAAATATAAACTACACAGAAGCATTCTGTGAAACTTCTTTCTGATCTGAGCATTCAGCTTACAGAGTTAAACCATACTTTTGATTGAGCAGTTTTGAAACACTCTGTCTGTAGAAAATGCAACTGGACATTCGTAGCGCTAAGTGGGTAGTAGTGGAAAAAAGAATATGTTCAAATATAAACTACACAGAAGCATTGTATGAAACTGCTTTCTGTTCTGTGCATTCAACTAACAGAGTTGAACCTTACTTTTGATTGAGCCTTTCTGAAACACTCTTTCTGTAGAAACTGCAATTGGATATTCTGAGCGCTAAGAGGCCTCTATTGGGAAAAATAATATCTTCAAATAAAAACTACACAGAAGCATTGTGTGAAACTTATTTCTGATATGTTCATTAAGATAACAGAGTTAAACCATACTTTTGATTGCGCAGTTCTGAACACTCTTTCTGTAGAAAATGCAAGTGGAAATTCGGAGCGCTAAGAGGGTAATAGTGGAAAAAGGAATATATTCTAATATAAACTACACAGTAGCATTCTGTGAAAATTCTTTCTGTTCTGTGCATTCAACTAACAGAGTTGAATCTTACTTTTGATTGAGCCGTTCTGAAACACTCTTTCTGTAGAAACTGCAATTGGACATGCTAAGCGCTAAGAGGTCTACATTGGGAAAAAGAATATCTTCAAATAAAAACTACACAGATGCATTCTGTGAAACTTATTTCTGATCTGTAAATTCAGTTAACAGAGATAAAACATATTTTTGATTGAGCAGTTATGAAACACTCTTTTTGTAGAAAATGCAAGTGGAGATTCGGAGCGCTAAGAAGGTAATAGTGGAAAAAGGAATGTCTTCAAATATAAACTACACAGAAACATTCGGTGAAATTTTTTCTGATCTGTGCATTCAGCTAACAGAGCTAAACCATACTTTTGATTGAGCAGATCTGAACACTCTTTCTGTAGAAAATGCAACTGGACATTTGGAGCGCTAAGAGCGTAGTAGTGGAAAAAGGAATATATTCAAATATAAACTACACAGAAGCATTCTGTGAAACTTCTTTCTGATCTGAGCATTCAGCTAACAGAGTTAAACCATACTTTTGATTGAGCAGTTTTGAAACACTCTGTAGAAAATGCAACTGGACATTCGTAGCGCTAAGTGGGTAATAGTGGAAAAAAGAATATGTTCAAATATAAACTACACAGAAGCATTGTATGAAACTTCTTTCTGTTCTGTGCATTCAACTAACAGAGTTGAACCTTACTTTTGATTGAGCCGTTCTGAAACACTCTTTCTGTAGAAACTGCAATTGGACATTCTGAGCGCTAAGAGGCCTATATTGGGAAAAAGAATGTCTACAAATAAAAACTACACAGAAGAATTGTGTGAAACTTCTTTCTATTCTGTTTGTTCAACTAAAAGAGTTGAACCTTAGTTTTGATTGAGCCGTTCTGAAACACTCTTTCTGTAGAAAATGCAAGTGGAGATTCGGAGCGCTAAGAGGGTAATAGTGGAAAAAGGAATGTCTCCAAATATAAACTACACAGAATCATTCTGTGAAACTTCTTTCTGATCTGTGCATTCAGCTAACAGAGTTAAACCATACTTTTGATTGAGCAGATCTGAACACTCTTTCTGTAGAAAATGCAACTGGACATTTGGAGCGCTAAGAGAGTAGTAGTGGAAAAAGTAATATATTCAAATATAAACTACACAGAAGCATTCTGTGAAACTTCTTTCTGATCTGAGCATTCAGCTAACAGAGTTAAACCATACCTTTGATTGAGCAGTTTTGAAACACTCTGTCTGTAGAAAATGCAACTGGACATTCGTAGTGCTAAGTGGGTAATAGTGGAAAAAAGAATATGTTCAAATATAAACTACACAGAAGCATTGTATGAAACTTCTTTCTGTTCTGTGCATTCAACTAACAGAGTTGAACCTTACTTTTGATTGAGCCTTTCTGAAACACTCTTTCTGTAGAAACTGCAATTGGACATTCTGAGCGCTAAGAGGCCTCTATTGGGAAATATAATATCTTCAAATAAAAACTACACAGAAGCATTGTGTGAAACTTATTTCTGATATGTTCATTAAGCTAACAGAGTTAAACCATATTTTTGATTGCACAGTTCTGAACACTGTTTCTGTAGAAAATGCAAGTGGACATTCGGAGCGCTAAGAGGGTAATAGTGGAAAAAGGAATATATTCAAATATAAACTACACAGTAGCATTCTGTGAAAATTCTTTCTGTTCTGTGCATTCAACTAACAGAGTTGAACCTTACTTTTGATTGAGCCGTTCTGAAACACTCTTTCTGTAGAAACTGCAATTGGACATTCTGAGCGCTAAGAGGCCTATATTGGGAAAAAGAATGTCTACAAATAAAAACTACACAGAAGAATTGTGTGAAACTTCTTTCTGTTCTGTTTGTTCAACTAAAAGAGATGAACCTTAGTTTTGATTGAGCCGTTCTGAAACACTCTTTCTGTAGAAAATTCAAGTGGAGATTCGGAGCGCTAAGGGGGTAATAGTGGAAAAAGGAATGTCTCCAAATATAAACTACACAGTATCATTCTGTGAAACTTCTTTCTGATCTGTGCATTCAGCTAACAGAGTTAAACCATACTTTTGATTGAGCAGATCTGAACACTCTTTCTGTAGAAAATGCAACAGGACATTTGGAGCGCTAAGAGATTAGTAGTGGAAAAAGGAATATATTCAAATATAAACTACACAGAAGCATTCTGTGAAACTTCTTTCTGATCTGAGCATTCAGCTAACAGAGTTAAACCATACTTTTGATTGAGCAGTTTTGAAACACTCTGTCTGTAGAAAATGCAACTGGACATTCGTAGCGCTAAGTGGGTAATAGTGGAAAAAAGAATATGTTCAAATATCAACTACACAGAAGCATTGTATGAAACTTCTTTCTGTTCTGTGCATTCAACTAACAGAGTTGAACCTTACTTTTGATTGAGCCGTTCTGAAACACTCTTTCTGTAGAAACTGCAATTGGACATTCTGAGCGCTAAGAGGCCTATATTGGGAAAAAGTATGTCTACAAACAAAAACTACACAGAAGAATTGTGTGAAACTTCTTTCTGTTCTGTTTGTTCAACTAAAAGAGTTGAACCTTAGTTTTGATTGAGCCGTTCTGAAACACTCTTTCTGTAGAAAATGCAAGTGGAGATTCGGAGCGCTAAGAGGGTAATAGTGGAAAAAAGGAATGTCTCCAAATATAAACTACACAGAATCATTCTGTGAAACTTCTTTCTGATCTGTGCATTCAGCTAACAGAGTTAAACCATACTTTTGATTGAGCAGATCTGAACACTCTTTCTGTAGAAAATGCAACTGGACATTTGGAGCGCTAAGAGAGTAGTAGTGGAAAAAGGAATATATTCAAATATAAACTACAGAGAAGCATTCTGTGAAACTTCTTTCTGATCTGAGCATTCAGCTAACAGAGTTAAACCATACTTTTGATTGAGCAGTTTTGAAACACTCTGTCTGTAGAAAATGCAACTGGACATTCGTAGCGCTAAGTGGGTAATAGTGGAAAAAAGTATATGTTCAAATATAAACTACACAGAAGCATTGTATGAAACTTCTTTCTGTTCTGTGCATTCAACTAACAGAGTTGAACCTTACTTTTGATTGAGCCTTTCTGAAACACTCTTTCTGTAGAAACTGCAATTGGACATTCTGAGCGCTAAGAGGCCTCTATTGGGAAAAATAATATCTTCAAATAAAAACTACACAGAAGCATTGTGTGAAACTTATTTCTGATATGTTCATTAAGCTAACAGAGTTAAACCATACTTTTGATTGCGCAGTTCTGAACACTCTTTCTGTAGAAAATGCAAGTGGACATTCGGAGCGCTAAGAGGGTAATAGTGGAAAAAGGAATATATTCAAATATAAACTACACAGTAGCATTCTGTGAAAATTCTTTCTGTTCTGTGCATTCAACTAACAGTGTTGAACCTTACTTTTGATTGAGCCGTTCTGAAACACTCTTTCTGTAGAAACTGCAATTGGACATGCTAAGCGCTAAGAGGCCTACATTGGGAAGAAGAATATCTTCAAATAAAAACTACACAGATGCATTCTGTGAAACTTATTTCTGATCTGTAAATTCAGTTAACAGAGATAAAACATATTTTTGATTGAGCAGTTATGAAACACTCTTTTTGTAGAAAATGCAAGTGGAGATTCGGAGCGCTAAGAGGGTAATAGTGGAAAAAGGAATGTCTTCAAATATAAACTACACAGAATCATTCGGTGAAACTTCTTTCTGATCTGTGCATTCAGCTAACAGAGTTAAACCATACTTTTGATTGAGCAGATCTGAACACTCTTTCTGTTGAAAATGCAACTGGACATTTGGAGCGCTAAGAGTGTAGTAGTGGAAAAAGGAACATATTCAAATATAAACTACACAGAAGCATTCTGTGAAACTTCTTTCTGATCTGAGCATTCAGCTAACAGAGTTAAACCATACTTTTGATTGAGCAGTTTTGAAACACTCTGTCTGTAGAAAATGCAACTGGACATTCGTAGCGCTAAGTGGGTAATAGTGGAAAAAAGAATATGTTCAAATATAAACTACACAGAAGCATTGTATGAAACTTCTTTCTGTTCTGTGCATTCAACTAACAGAGTTGAACCTTACATTTGATTGAGCCTTTCTGAAACACTCTTTCTGTAGAAACTGCAATTGGACATTCTGAGCGCTAAGAGGCCTCTATTGGGAAATATAATATCTTCAAATAAAAACTACACAGAAGCATTGTGTGAAACTTATTTCTGATATGTTCATTAAGCTAACAGAGTTAAACCATACTTTTGATTGCACAGTTCTGAACACTCTTTCTGTAGAAAATGCAAGTGGACATTCGGAGCGCTAAGAGGGTAATAGTGGAAAAAGGAATATATTCAAATATAAACTACACAGTAGCATTCTGTGAAAATTCTTTCTCTTCTGTGCATTCAACTAACAGAGTTGAACCTTACTTTTGATTGAGCCGTTCTGAAACACTCTTTCAGTAGAAACTGCAATTGGACATTCTGAGCGCTAAGAGGCCTATATTGGGAAAAAGAATGTCTACAAATAAAAACTACACAGAAGAATTGTGTGAAACTTCTTTCTGTTCTGTTTGTTCAACTAAAAGAGATGAACCTTAGTTTTGATTGAGCCGTTCTGAAACACTCTTTCTGTAGAAAATTCAAGTGGAGATTCGGAGCGCTAAGGGGGTAATAGTGGAAAAAGGAAGGTCTCCAAATATAAACTACACAGTATCATTCTGTGAAACTTCTTTCTGATCTGTGCATTCAGCTAACAGAGTTAAACCATACTTTTGATTGAGCAGATCTGAACACTCTTTCTGTAGAAAATGCAACAGGACATTTGGAGCGCTAAGAGATTAGTAGTGGAAAAAGGAATATATTCAAATATAAACTACACAGAAGCATTCTGTGAAACTTCTTTCTGATCTGAGCATTCAGCTAACAGAGTTAAACCATACTTTTGATTGAGCAGTTTTGAAACACTCTGTCTGTAGAAAATGCAACTGGACATTCGTAGCGCTAAGTGGGTAATAGTGGAAAAAAGAATATGTTCAAATATCAACTACACAGAAGCATTGTATGAAACTTCTTTCTGTTCTGTGCATTCAACTAACAGAGTTGAACCTTACTTTTGATTGAGCCGTTCTGAAACACTCTTTCTGTAGAAACTGCAATTGGACATTCTGAGCGCTAAGAGGCCTATATTGGGAAAAAGTATGTCTACAAATAAAAACTACACAGAAGAATTGTGTGAAACTTCTTTCTGTTCTGTTTGTTCAACTAAAAGAGTTGAACCTTAGTTTTGATTGAGCCGTTCTGAAACACTCTTTCTGTAGAAAATGCAAGTGGAGATTCGGAGCGCTAAGAGGGTAATAGTGGAAAAAAGGAATGTCTCCAAATATAAACTACACAGAATCATTCTGTGAAACTTCTTTCTGATCTGTGCATTCAGCTAACAGAGTTAAACCATACTTTTGATTGAGCAGATCTGAACACTCTTTCTGTAGAAAATGCAACTGGACATTTGGAGCGCTAAGAGAGTAGTAGTGGAAAAAGGAATATATTCAAATATAAACTACAGAGAAGCATTCTGTGAAACTTCTTTCTGATCTGAGCATTCAGCTAACAGAGTTAAACCATACTTTTGATTGAGCAGTTTTGAAACACTCTGTCTGTAGAAAATGCAACTGGACATTCGTAGCGCTAAGTGGGTAATAGTGGAAAAAAGTATATGTTCAAATATAAACTACACAGAAGCATTGTATGAAACTTCTTTCTGTTCTGTGCATTCAACTAACAGAGTTGAACCTTACTTTTGATTGAGCCTTTCTGAAACACTCTTTCTGTAGAAACTGCAATTGGACATTCTGAGCGCTAAGAGGCCTCTATTGGGAAAAATAATATCTTCAAATAAAAACTACACAGAAGCATTGTGTGAAACTTATTTCTGATATGTTCATTAAGCTAAGAGAGTTAAACCATACTTTGGATTGCGCAGTTCTGAACACTCTTTCTGTAGAAAATGCAAGTGGACATTCGGAGCGCTAAGAGGGTAATAGTGGAAAAAGGAATATATTCAAATATAAACTACACAGTAGCATTCTGTGAAAATTCTTTCTGTTCTGTGCATTCAACTAACAGTGTTGAACCTTACTTTTGATTGAGCCGTTCTGAAACACTCTTTCTGTAGAAACTGCAATTGGACATGCTAAGCGCTAAGAGGCCTACATTGGGAAGAAGAATATCTTCAAATAAAAACTACACAGATGCATTCTGTGAAACTTATTTCTGATCTGTAAATTCAGTTAACAGAGATAAAACATATTTTTGATTGAGCAGTTATGAAACACTCTTTTTGTAGAAAATGCAAGTGGAGATTCGGAGCGCTAAGAGGGTAATAGTGGAAAAAGGAATGTCTTCAAATATAAACTACACAGAATCATTCGGTGAAACTTCTTTCTGATCTGTGCATTCAGCTAACAGAGTTAAACCATACTTTTGATTGAGCAGATCTGAACACTCTTTCTGTTGAAAATGCAACTGGACATTTGGAGCGCTAAGAGAGTAGTAGTGGAAAAAGTAATATATTCAAATATAAACTACACAGAAGCATTCTGTGAAACTTCTTTCTGATCTGAGCATTCAGCTAACAGAGTTAAACCATACTTTTGATTGAGCAGTTTTGAAACACTCTGTCTGTAGAAAATGCAACTGGACATTCGTAGCGCTAAGTGGGTAATAGTGGAAAAAAGAATATGTTCAAATATAAACTACACAGAAGCATTGTATGAAACTTCTTTCTGTTCTGTGCATTCAACTAACAGAGTTGAACCTTACTTTTGATTGAGCCTTTCTGAAACACTCTTTCTGTAGAAACTGCAATTGGACATTCTGAGCGCTAAGAGGCCTCTATTGGGAAATATAATATCTTCAAATAAAAACTACACAGAAGCATTGTGTGAAACTTATTTCTGATATGTTCATTAAGCTAACAGAGTTAAACCATACTTTTGATTGCACAGTTCTGAACACTCTTTCTGTAGAAAATGCAAGTGGACATTCGGAGCGCTAAGAGGGTAATAGTGGAAAAAGGAATATATTCAAATATAAACTACACAGTAGCATTCTGTGAAAATTCTTTCTGTTCTGTGCATTCAACTAACAGAGTTGAACCTTACTTTTGATTGAGCCGTTCTGAAACACTCTTTCTGTAGAAACTGCAATTGGACATTCTGAGCGCTAAGAGGCCTATATTGGGAAAAAGAATGTCTACAAATAAAAACTACACAGAAGAATTGTGTGAAACTTTTTCTGTTCTGTTTGTTCAACTAAAAGAGGTGAACCTTAGTTTTGATTGAGCCGTTCTGAAACACTCTTTCTGTAGAAACTGCAATTGGACATGCTAAGCGCTAAGAGGCCTATATTGGGAAAAAGAATATCTTCAAATAAAAACTACAGAGATGCATTCTGTGAAACTTATTTCTGATCTGTAAATTCAGTTAACAGAGATAAAACATATTTTTGATTGAGCAGTTATGAAACACTCTTTTTGTAGAAAATGCAAGTGGAGATTCGGAGCGCTAAGAGGGTAATAGTGGAAAAAGGAGTGTCTTCAAATATAAACTACACAGAATCATTCGGTGAAACTTCTTTCTGATCTGTGCATTCAGCTAACAGAGTTAAACCATACTTTTGATTGAGCAGATCTGAACACTCTTTCTGTTGAAAATGCAACTGGACATTTGGAGCGCTAAGAGCGTAGTAGTGGAAAAAGGAATATATTCAAATATAAACTACACAGAAGCATTCTGTGAAACTGCTTTCTCATCTGAGCATTCAGCTAACAGAGTTAAACCATACTTTTGATTGAGCAGTTTTGAAACACTCTGTCTGTAGAAAATGCAACTGGACATTCGTAGCGCTAAGTGGGTAATAGTGGAAAAAAGAATATGTTCAAATATAAACTACACAGAAGCATTGTATGAAACTTCTTTCTGTTCTGTGCATTCAACTAACAGAGTTGAACCTTACTTTTGATTGAGCAGTTCTGAAACACTCTTTCTGTAGAAACTGCAATTGGACATTCTGAGCGCTAAGAGGCCTATATTGGCAAAAAGAATATCTACAAATAAAAACTACACAGAAGAATTGTGTGAAACTTCTTTCTGTTCTGTTTGTTCAACTAAAAGAGTTGAACCTTAGTTTTGATTGAGCCGTTCTGAAACACTCTTTCTGTAGAAAATGCAAGTGGAGATTCGGAGCGCTAAGAGGGTAATAGTGGAAAAAGGAATGTCTCCAAATATAAACTACACAGAATCATTCTGTGAAACTTCTTTCTGATCTGTGCATTCAGCTAACAGAGTTAAACCATACTTTTGATTGAGCAGATCTGAACACTCTTTCTGTAGAAAATGCAACTGGACATTTGGAGCGCTAAGAGAGTAGTAGTGGAAAAAGGAATATATTCAAATATAAACTACACAGAAGCATTCAGTGAAACTTCTTTCTGATCTGAGCATTCAGCTAACCGAGTTAAACCATACTTTTGATTGAGCAGTTTTGAAACACTCTGTCTGTAGAAAATGCAACTGGACATTCGTAGCGCTAAGTGGGTAATAGTGGAAAAAAGAATATGCTCAAATATAAACTAAACAGAAGCATTGTATGAAACTTCTTTCTGTTCTGTGAATTCAACTAACAGAGTTGAACCTTACTTTTGATTGAGCCGTTCTGAAACACTCTTTCTGTAGAAACTGCAATTGGACATTCTGAGCGCTAAGAGGCCTCTATTGGGAAAAATAATATCTTCAAATAAAAACTACACAGAAGCATTGTGTGAAACTTATTTCTGATATGTTCATTAAGCTAACAGAGTTAAACCATACTTTTGATTGCGCAGTTCTGAACACTCTTTCTGTAGAAAATGCAAGTGGACATTTGGAGCGCTAAGAGGGTAAGGGTGGAAAAAGGAATATATTCAAATATAAACTACACAGTAGCATTCTGTGAAAATTCTTTCTGTTCTGTGCATTCAACTAACAGAGTTGAACCTTACTTTTGATTGAGCCGTTCTGAAACACTCTTTCTGTAGAAACTGCAATTGGACATGCTAAGCACTAAGATGCCTACATTGGGAAAAATAATATCTTCAAATAAAAACAACACAGATGCATTCTGTGAAACTTATTTCTGATCTGTAAATTCAGTTAACAGAGATAAAACATATTTTTGATTGAGCAGTTATGAAACACTCTTTTTGTAGAAAATGCAAGTGGAGATTCGGAGCGCTAAGAGGGTAATAGTGGAAAAAGGTATGTCTTCAAATATAAACTACACAGAATCATTCGGTGAAACTTCTTTCTGATCTGTGCATTCAGCTAACAGAGTTAAACCATACTTTTGATTGAGCAGATCTGAACACTCTTTCTGTTGAAAATGCAACTGCACATTTGGAGCGCTAAGAGCGTAGTAGTGGAAAAAGGAATATATTCAAATATAAACTACACAGAAGCATTCTGTGAAACTTCTTTCTGATCTGAGCATACAGCTAACAGAGTTAAACCATACTTTTGATTGAGCAGTTTTGAAACACTCTGTCTGTAGAAAATGCAACTGGACATTCGTAGCGCTAAGTGGGTAATAGTGGAAAAGAGAATATGTTCAAATATAAACTACACAGAAGCATTGTATGAAACGTCTTTCTGTTCTGTGCATTCAACTAACAGAGTTGAACTTTACTTTTGATTGAGCCGTTCTGAAACACTCTTTCTTTAGAAACTGCAATTGGACATTCTGAGCGCTAAGAGGCCTATATTGGGAAAAAGAATGTCTACAAATAAAAACTACACAGAAGAATTGTGTGAAACTTCTTTCTGTTCTGTTTGTTCAACTAAAAGAGTTGAACCTTAGTTTTGATTGAGCCGTTCTGTAACAGTCTTTCTGTAGAAAATGCAAGTGGAGATTCGGAGCGCTAAGAGGGTAATAGTGGAAAAAGGAATGTCTCCAAATATAAACTACACAGAATCATTCTGTGAAACTTCTTTCTGATCTGTGCATTCAGCTAACAGAGTTAAACCATACTTTTGATTGAGCAGATCTGAACACTCTTTCTGTAGAAAATGCAACTGGACATTTGGAGCGCTAAGAGAGTAGTAGTGGAAAAAGGAATATATTCAAATATAAACTACACAGAAGCATTCTGTGAAACTTCTTTCTGATCTGAGCATTCAGCTAACAGACTTAAACCATACTTTTGATTGAGCAGTTTTGAAACACTCTGTCTGTAGAAAATGCAACTGGACATTCGTAGCGCTAAGTGGGTAATAGTGGAAAAAAGAATAAGTTCAAATATAAACTACACAGAAGCATTGTATGAAACTTCTTTCTGTTCTGTTCATTCAAATAACAGAGTTGAACCTTACTTTTGATTGAGCCTTTCTGAAACACTCTTTCTGTAGAAACTGCAATTGGACATTCTGAGCGCTAAGAGGCCTCTATTGGGGAAAATAATATCTTCAAATAAAAACTACACAGAAGCATTGTGTGAAACTTATTTCTGATATGTTCATTAAGCTAACAGAGTTAAACCATACTTTTGAATGCGCAGTTCTGAACATTCTTTCTGTAGAAAATGCAAGTGGACATTCGTAGCGCTATGAGGGTAATAGTGGAAAAAGGAATATATTCAAATATAAACTACACAGTAGCATTCTGTGAAAACTCTTTCTGTTCTGTGCATTCAGCTAACAGAGTTGAACCTTACTTTGATTGAGCCGTTCTGAAACATTCTTTCTGTAGAAACTGCAATTGGACATGCTAAGCGCTAAGAGGCCTACATTGGGAAAAAGAATATCTTCAAATAAAAACTACACAGATGCATTCTGTGAAACTTATTTCTGATCTGTAAATTCAGTTAACAGAGATAAAACATATTTTTGATTGAGCAGTTATGAAACACTCTTTTTGTAGAAAATGCAAGTGGAGATTCGGAGCGCTAAGAGGGTAATAGTGGAAAAAGGAATGTCTTCAAATATAAACTACACAGAATCATTCGTGAAACTTCTTTCTGATCTGTGCATTCAGCTAACAGAGTTAAACCGTACTTTTGATTGAGCAGATCTGAACACTCTTTCTGTTGAAAATTCAACTGGACATTTGGAGCGCTAAGCGCGTATTAGTGGAAAAAGGAATATATTCAAATATAAACTACACAGAAGCATTCTGTGAAACTTCTTTCTGATCTGAGCATTCAGCTAACAGAGTTAAACCATACTTTTGATTGAGCAGTTTTGAAACACTCTGTCTGTAGAAAATGCAACTGGACATTCGTAGCGCTAAGTGGGTAATAGTGGAAAAAAGAATATGTTCAAATATAAACTACACAGAAGCATTGTATGAAACTTCTTTCTGTTCTGTGCATTCAACTAACAGAGTTGAACCTTACTTTTGATTGAGCCGTTCTGAAACACTCTTTCTGTAGAAACTGCAATTGGACATTCTGAGCGCTAAGAGGCCTATATTGGGAAAAAGAATGTCTACAAATAAAAACTACACAGAAGAATTGTGTGAAACTTCTTTCTGTTCTGTTTGTTCAACTAAAAGAGTTGAACCTTAGTTTTGATTGAGCCGTTCTGAAACACTCTTTCTGTAGAAAATGCAAGTGGAGATTCGGAGCGCTAAGAGGGTAATAGTGGAAAAAGGAATGTCTCCAAATATAAACTACACAGAATCATTCTGTGAAACTTCTTTCTGATCTGTGCATTCAGCTAACAGAGTTAAACCATACTTTTGATTGAGCAGATCTGAACACTCTTTCTGTAGAAAATGCAACTGGACATTTGGAGCGCTAAGAGAGTAGTAGTGGAAAAAGGAATATATTCAAATATAAACTACACAGAAGCATTCTGTGAAACTTCTTTCTGATCTGAGCATTCAGCTTACAGAGTTAAACCATACTTTTGATTGAGCAGTTTTGAAACACTCTGTCTGTAGAAAATGCAACTGGACATTCGTAGCGCTAAGTGGGTAGTAGTGGAAAAAAGAATATGTTCAAATATAAACTACACAGAAGCATTGTATGAAACTGCTTTCTGTTCTGTGCATTCAACTAACAGAGTTGAACCTTACATTTGATTGAGCCTTTCTGAAACACTCTTTCTGTAGAAACTGCAATTGGATATTCTGAGCGCTAAGAGGCCTCTATTGGGAAAAATAATATCTTCAAATAAAAACTACACAGAAGCATTGTGTGAAACTTATTTCTGATATGTTCATTAAGATAACAGAGTTAAACCATACTTTTGATTGCGCAGTTCTGAACACTCTTTCTGTAGAAAATGCAAGTGGAAATTCGGAGCGCTAAGAGGGTAATAGTGGAAAAAGGAATATATTCAAATATAAACTACACAGTAGCATTCTGTGAAAATTCTTTCTGTTCTGTGCATTCAACTAACAGAGTTGAATCTTACTTTTGATTGAGCCGTTCTGAAACACTCTTTCTGTAGAAACTGCAATTGGACATGCTAAGCGCTAAGAGGCCTACATTGGGAAAAAGAATATCTTCAAATAAAAACTACACAGATGCATTCTGTGAAACTTATTTCTGATCTGTAAATTCAGTTAACAGAGATAAAACATATTTTTGATTGAGCAGTTATGAAACACTCTTTTTGTAGAAAATGCA
Organism: Symphalangus syndactylus; assembly: GCF_028878055.3. Taxonomy (NCBI): domain Eukaryota; kingdom Metazoa; phylum Chordata; class Mammalia; order Primates; family Hylobatidae; genus Symphalangus; species Symphalangus syndactylus. Next base: position 4,026,597 of record NC_072433.2, read on the forward strand.
AGTGGAGATTCGGAGCGCTAAGAAGGTAATAGTGGAAAAAGGAATGTCTTCAAATATAAACTACACAGAATCATTCGGTGAAATTTTTTCTGATCTGTGCATTCAGCTAACAGAGCTAAACCATACTTTTGATTGAGCAGATCTGAACACTCTTTCTGTAGAAAATGCAACTGGACATTTGGAGCGCTAAGAGCGTAGTAGTGGAAAAAGGAATATATTCAAATATAAACTACACAGAAGCATTCTGTGAAACTTCTTCCTGATCTGAGCATACAGCTAAGAGTTAAACCATACTTTTGATTGAGCAGTTTTGAAACACTCTGTCTGTAGAAAATAAAACTGGACATTCGTAGCGCTAAGTGGGTAATAGTGGAAAAGAGAATATGTTCAAATATAAACTACACAGAAGCATTGTATGAAACTTCTTTCTGTTCTGTGCATTCAAATAACAGAGTTGAACCTTACTTTTGATTGAGCCGTTCTGAAACACTCTTTCTGTAGAAACTGCAATTGGACATTCTGAGCGCTAAGAGGCCTATATTGGGAAAAAGAATGTCTACAAATAAAAACTACACAGAAGAATTGTGTGAAACTTCTTTCTGTTCGGTTTGTTCAACTAAAAGAGTTGAACCTTAGTTTTGATTGAGCCGTTCTGAAACACTCTTTCTGTAGAAAATGCAAGTGGAGATTCGGAGCGCTAAGAGGGTAATAGTGGAAAAAGGAATGTCTCCAAATATAAACTACACAGAATCATTCTGTGAAACTTCTTTCTGATCTGTGCATTCAGCTAACAGAGTTAAACCATACTTTTGATTGAGCAGATCTGAACACTCTTTCTGTAGAAAATGCAACTGGACATTTGGAGCGCTAAGAGAGTAGTAGTGGAAAAAGGAATATATTCAAATATAAACTACACAGAAGCATTTTGTGAAACTTCTTTCTGATCTGAGCATTCAGCTAACAGAGTTAAACCATACTTATGATTGAGCAGTTTTGAAACACTCTGTCTGTAGAAAATGCAACTGGACATTCGTAGCGCTAAGTGGGTAATAGTGGAAAAAAGAATATGTTCAAATATAAACTACACAGAAGCATGGTATGAAACTTCTTTCTGTTCTGTGCATTCAACTAACAGAGTTGAACCTTACTTTTGATTGAGCCGTTCTGAAACACTCTTTCTGTAGAAACTGCAATTGGACATTCTGAGCGCTAAGAGGCCTATATTGGGAAAAAGAATGTCTACAAATAAAAACTACACAGAAGAATTGTGTGAAACTTCTTTCTATTCTGTTTGTTCAACTAAAAGAGTTGAACCTTAGTTTTGATTGAGCCGTTCTGAAACACTCTTTCTGTAGAAAATGCAAGTGGAGATTCGGAGCGCTAAGAGGGTAATAGTGGAAAAAGGAATGTCTCCAAATATAAACTACACAGAATCATTCTGTGAAACTTCTTTCTGATCTGTGCATTCAGCTAACAGAGTTAAACCATACTTTTGATTGAGCAGATCTGAACACTCTTTCTGTAGAAAATGCAACTGGACATTTGGAGCGCTAAGAGAGTAGTAGTGGAAAAAGTAATATATTCAAATATAAACTACACAGAAGCATTCTGTGAAACTTCTTTCTGATCTGAGCATTCAGCTAACAGAGTTAAACCATACCTTTGATTGAGCAGTTTTGAAACACTCTGTCTGTAGAAAATGCAACTGGACATTCGTAGTGCTAAGTGGGTAATAGTGGAAAAAAGAATATGTTCAAATATAAACTACACAGAAGCATTGTATGAAACTTCTTTCTGTTCTGTGCATTCAACTAACAGAGTTGAACCTTACTTTTGATTGAGCCTTTCTGAAACACTCTTTCTGTAGAAACTGCAATTGGACATTCTGAGCGCTAAGAGGCCTCTATTGGGAAATATAATATCTTCAAATAAAAACTACACAGAAGCATTGTGTGAAACTTATTTCTGATATGTTCATTAAGCTAACAGAGTTAAACCATATTTTTGATTGCACAGTTCTGAACACTGTTTCTGTAGAAAATGCAAGTGGACATTCGGAGCGCTAAGAGGGTAATAGTGGAAAAAGGAATATATTCAAATATAAACTACACAGTAGCATTCTGTGAAAATTCTTTCTGTTCTGTGCATTCAACTAACAGAGTTGAACCTTACTTTTGATTGAGCCGTTCTGAAACACTCTTTCTGTAGAAACTGCAATTGGACATTCTGAGCGCTAAGAGGCCTATATTGGGAAAAAGAATGTCTACAAATAAAAACTACACAGAAGAATTGTGTGAAACTTCTTTCTGTTCTGTTTGTTCAACTAAAAGAGATGAACCTTAGTTTTGATTGAGCCGTTCTGAAACACTCTTTCTGTAGAAAATTCAAGTGGAGATTCGGAGCGCTAAGGGGGTAATAGTGGAAAAAGGAATGTCTCCAAATATAAACTACACAGTATCATTCTGTGAAACTTCTTTCTGATCTGTGCATTCAGCTAACAGAGTTAAACCATACTTTTGATTGAGCAGATCTGAACACTCTTTCTGTAGAAAATGCAACAGGACATTTGGAGCGCTAAGAGATTAGTAGTGGAAAAAGGAATATATTCAAATATAAACTACACAGAAGCATTCTGTGAAACTTCTTTCTGATCTGAGCATTCAGCTAACAGAGTTAAACCATACTTTTGATTGAGCAGTTTTGAAACACTCTGTCTGTAGAAAATGCAACTGGACATTCGTAGCGCTAAGTGGGTAATAGTGGAAAAAAGAATATGTTCAAATATCAACTACACAGAAGCATTGTATGAAACTTCTTTCTGTTCTGTGCATTCAACTAACAGAGTTGAACCTTACTTTTGATTGAGCCGTTCTGAAACACTCTTTCTGTAGAAACTGCAATTGGACATTCTGAGCGCTAAGAGGCCTATATTGGGAAAAAGTATGTCTACAAACAAAAACTACACAGAAGAATTGTGTGAAACTTCTTTCTGTTCTGTTTGTTCAACTAAAAGAGTTGAACCTTAGTTTTGATTGAGCCGTTCTGAAACACTCTTTCTGTAGAAAATGCAAGTGGAGATTCGGAGCGCTAAGAGGGTAATAGTGGAAAAAAGGAATGTCTCCAAATATAAACTACACAGAATCATTCTGTGAAACTTCTTTCTGATCTGTGCATTCAGCTAACAGAGTTAAACCATACTTTTGATTGAGCAGATCTGAACACTCTTTCTGTAGAAAATGCAACTGGACATTTGGAGCGCTAAGAGAGTAGTAGTGGAAAAAGGAATATATTCAAATATAAACTACAGAGAAGCATTCTGTGAAACTTCTTTCTGATCTGAGCATTCAGCTAACAGAGTTAAACCATACTTTTGATTGAGCAGTTTTGAAACACTCTGTCTGTAGAAAATGCAACTGGACATTCGTAGCGCTAAGTGGGTAATAGTGGAAAAAAGTATATGTTCAAATATAAACTACACAGAAGCATTGTATGAAACTTCTTTCTGTTCTGTGCATTCAACTAACAGAGTTGAACCTTACTTTTGATTGAGCCTTTCTGAAACACTCTTTCTGTAGAAACTGCAATTGGACATTCTGAGCGCTAAGAGGCCTCTATTGGGAAAAATAATATCTTCAAATAAAAACTACACAGAAGCATTGTGTGAAACTTATTTCTGATATGTTCATTAAGCTAACAGAGTTAAACCATACTTTTGATTGCGCAGTTCTGAACACTCTTTCTGTAGAAAATGCAAGTGGACATTCGGAGCGCTAAGAGGGTAATAGTGGAAAAAGGAATATATTCAAATATAAACTACACAGTAGCATTCTGTGAAAATTCTTTCTGTTCTGTGCATTCAACTAACAGTGTTGAACCTTACTTTTGATTGAGCCGTTCTGAAACACTCTTTCTGTAGAAACTGCAATTGGACATGCTAAGCGCTAAGAGGCCTACATTGGGAAGAAGAATATCTTCAAATAAAAACTACACAGATGCATTCTGTGAAACTTATTTCTGATCTGTAAATTCAGTTAACAGAGATAAAACATATTTTTGATTGAGCAGTTATGAAACACTCTTTTTGTAGAAAATGCAAGTGGAGATTCGGAGCGCTAAGAGGGTAATAGTGGAAAAAGGAATGTCTTCAAATATAAACTACACAGAATCATTCGGTGAAACTTCTTTCTGATCTGTGCATTCAGCTAACAGAGTTAAACCATACTTTTGATTGAGCAGATCTGAACACTCTTTCTGTTGAAAATGCAACTGGACATTTGGAGCGCTAAGAGAGTAGTAGTGGAAAAAGGAACATATTCAAATATAAACTACACAGAAGCATTCTGTGAAACTTCTTTCTGATCTGAGCATTCAGCTAACAGAGTTAAACCATACTTTTGATTGAGCAGTTTTGAAACACTCTGTCTGTAGAAAATGCAACTGGACATTCGTAGCGCTAAGTGGGTAATAGTGGAAAAAAGAATATGTTCAAATATAAACTACACAGAAGCATTGTATGAAACTTCTTTCTGTTCTGTGCATTCAACTAACAGAGTTGAACCTTACATTTGATTGAGCCTTTCTGAAACACTCTTTCTGTAGAAACTGCAATTGGACATTCTGAGCGCTAAGAGGCCTCTATTGGGAAATATAATATCTTCAAATAAAAACTACACAGAAGCATTGTGTGAAACTTATTTCTGATATGTTCATTAAGCTAACAGAGTTAAACCATACTTTTGATTGCACAGTTCTGAACACTCTTTCTGTAGAAAATGCAAGTGGACATTCGGAGCGCTAAGAGGGTAATAGTGGAAAAAGGAATATATTCAAATATAAACTACACAGTAGCATTCTGTGAAAATTCTTTCTCTTCTGTGCATTCAACTAACAGAGTTGAACCTTACTTTTGATTGAGCCGTTCTGAAACACTCTTTCAGTAGAAACTGCAATTGGACATTCTGAGCGCTAAGAGGCCTATATTGGGAAAAAGAATGTCTACAAATAAAAACTACACAGAAGAATTGTGTGAAACTTCTTTCTGTTCTGTTTGTTCAACTAAAAGAGATGAACCTTAGTTTTGATTGAGCCGTTCTGAAACACTCTTTCTGTAGAAAATTCAAGTGGAGATTCGGAGCGCTAAGGGGGTAATAGTGGAAAAAGGAAGGTCTCCAAATATAAACTACACAGTATCATTCTGTGAAACTTCTTTCTGATCTGTGCATTCAGCTAACAGAGTTAAACCATACTTTTGATTGAGCAGATCTGAACACTCTTTCTGTAGAAAATGCAACAGGACATTTGGAGCGCTAAGAGATTAGTAGTGGAAAAAGGAATATATTCAAATATAAACTACACAGAAGCATTCTGTGAAACTTCTTTCTGATCTGAGCATTCAGCTAACAGAGTTAAACCATACTTTTGATTGAGCAGTTTTGAAACACTCTGTCTGTAGAAAATGCAACTGGACATTCGTAGCGCTAAGTGGGTAATAGTGGAAAAAAGAATATGTTCAAATATCAACTACACAGAAGCATTGTATGAAACTTCTTTCTGTTCTGTGCATTCAACTAACAGAGTTGAACCTTACTTTTGATTGAGCCGTTCTGAAACACTCTTTCTGTAGAAACTGCAATTGGACATTCTGAGCGCTAAGAGGCCTATATTGGGAAAAAGTATGTCTACAAATAAAAACTACACAGAAGAATTGTGTGAAACTTCTTTCTGTTCTGTTTGTTCAACTAAAAGAGTTGAACCTTAGTTTTGATTGAGCCGTTCTGAAACACTCTTTCTGTAGAAAATGCAAGTGGAGATTCGGAGCGCTAAGAGGGTAATAGTGGAAAAAAGGAATGTCTCCAAATATAAACTACACAGAATCATTCTGTGAAACTTCTTTCTGATCTGTGCATTCAGCTAACAGAGTTAAACCATACTTTTGATTGAGCAGATCTGAACACTCTTTCTGTAGAAAATGCAACTGGACATTTGGAGCGCTAAGAGAGTAGTAGTGGAAAAAGGAATATATTCAAATATAAACTACAGAGAAGCATTCTGTGAAACTTCTTTCTGATCTGAGCATTCAGCTAACAGAGTTAAACCATACTTTTGATTGAGCAGTTTTGAAACACTCTGTCTGTAGAAAATGCAACTGGACATTCGTAGCGCTAAGTGGGTAATAGTGGAAAAAAGTATATGTTCAAATATAAACTACACAGAAGCATTGTATGAAACTTCTTTCTGTTCTGTGCATTCAACTAACAGAGTTGAACCTTACTTTTGATTGAGCCTTTCTGAAACACTCTTTCTGTAGAAACTGCAATTGGACATTCTGAGCGCTAAGAGGCCTCTATTGGGAAAAATAATATCTTCAAATAAAAACTACACAGAAGCATTGTGTGAAACTTATTTCTGATATGTTCATTAAGCTAAGAGAGTTAAACCATACTTTGGATTGCGCAGTTCTGAACACTCTTTCTGTAGAAAATGCAAGTGGACATTCGGAGCGCTAAGAGGGTAATAGTGGAAAAAGGAATATATTCAAATATAAACTACACAGTAGCATTCTGTGAAAATTCTTTCTGTTCTGTGCATTCAACTAACAGTGTTGAACCTTACTTTTGATTGAGCCGTTCTGAAACACTCTTTCTGTAGAAACTGCAATTGGACATGCTAAGCGCTAAGAGGCCTACATTGGGAAGAAGAATATCTTCAAATAAAAACTACACAGATGCATTCTGTGAAACTTATTTCTGATCTGTAAATTCAGTTAACAGAGATAAAACATATTTTTGATTGAGCAGTTATGAAACACTCTTTTTGTAGAAAATGCAAGTGGAGATTCGGAGCGCTAAGAGGGTAATAGTGGAAAAAGGAATGTCTTCAAATATAAACTACACAGAATCATTCGGTGAAACTTCTTTCTGATCTGTGCATTCAGCTAACAGAGTTAAACCATACTTTTGATTGAGCAGATCTGAACACTCTTTCTGTTGAAAATGCAACTGGACATTTGGAGCGCTAAGAGAGTAGTAGTGGAAAAAGTAATATATTCAAATATAAACTACACAGAAGCATTCTGTGAAACTTCTTTCTGATCTGAGCATTCAGCTAACAGAGTTAAACCATACTTTTGATTGAGCAGTTTTGAAACACTCTGTCTGTAGAAAATGCAACTGGACATTCGTAGCGCTAAGTGGGTAATAGTGGAAAAAAGAATATGTTCAAATATAAACTACACAGAAGCATTGTATGAAACTTCTTTCTGTTCTGTGCATTCAACTAACAGAGTTGAACCTTAATTTGATTGAGCCTTTCTGAAACACTCTTTCTGTAGAAACTGCAATTGGACATTCTGAGCGCTAAGAGGCCTCTATTGGGAAATATAATATCTTCAAATAAAAACTACACAGAAGCATTGTGTGAAACTTATTTCTGATATGTTCATTAAGCTAACAGAGTTAAACCATACTTTTGATTGCACAGTTCTGAACACTCTTTCTGTAGAAAATGCAAGTGGACATTCGGAGCGCTAAGAGGGTAATAGTGGAAAAAGGAATATATTCAAATATAAACTACACAGTAGCATTCTGTGAAAATTCTTTCTGTTCTGTGCATTCAACTAACAGAGTTGAACCTTACTTTTGATTGAGCCGTTCTGAAACACTCTTTCTGTAGAAACTGCAATTGGACATTCTGAGCGCTAAGAGGCCTATATTGGGAAAAAGAATGTCTACAAATAAAAACTACACAGAAGAATTGTGTGAAACTTTTTCTGTTCTGTTTGTTCAACTAAAAGAGGTGAACCTTAGTTTTGATTGAGCCGTTCTGAAACACTCTTTCTGTAGAAACTGCAATTGGACATGCTAAGCGCTAAGAGGCCTATATTGGGAAAAAGAATATCTTCAAATAAAAACTACACAGATGCATTCTGTGAAAGTTATTTATGATCTGTAAATTCAGTTAACAGAGATAAAACATATTTTTGATTGAGCAGTTATGAAACACCCTTTTTGTAGAAAATGCAAGTGGAGATTCAAAGCGCTAAGAGGGTAATAGTGGAAAAAGGAATGTCTTCAAATATAAAATACAGAATCATTCGGTGAAACTTCTTTCTGATCTGTGCATTCAGCTAACAGAGTTAAACCATACTTTTGATTGAGCAGATCTGAACACTCTTTCTGTAGAAAATGCAACTGGATATTTGGAGCGCTAAGAGCGTAGTAGTGGAAAAAGGAATATATTCAAATATAAACTACACAGAAGCATTCTGTGAAACTTCTTTCTGATCTGAGCATTCAGCTAACAGAGTTAAACCATATTTTTGATTGAGCAGTTTTGAAACACTCTGTCTGTAGAAAATGCAACTGGACATTCGTAGCGCTAAGTGGGTAATAGTGGAAAAAAGAATATGTTCAAATATAAACTACACAGAAGCATTGTGTGAAACTACTTTCTGTTCTGTGCATTCAACTAACAGAGTTGAACCTTAATTTTGATTGAGCCGTTCTGAAACACTCTTTCTGTAGAAACTGCAATTGGACATTCTGAGCGCTAAGAGGCCTATATTGGGAAAAAGAATGTCTACAAATAAAAACTACACAGAAGAATTGTGTGAAACTTCTTTCTGTTCTGTTTGTTCAACTAAAAGAGTTGAACCTTTTTTTGATTGAGCAGTTCTGAAACACACTTTCTGTAGAAAATGCAAGTGGAGATTCGGAGCGCTAAGAGGGTAATAGTGGAAAAAGGAATGTCTCCAAATATAAACTACACAGAATCATTCTGTGAAACTTCTTTCTGATCTGTGCATTCAGCTAACAGAGTTAAACCATACTTTTGATTGAGCAGATCTGAACACTCTTTCTGTAGAAAATGCAACTGGACATTTGGAGCGCTAAGAGAGTAGTAGTGGAAAAAGGAATATATTCAAATATAAACTACACAGAAGCATTCTGTGAAACTTCTTTCTGATCTGAGCATTCAGCTAACAGAGTTAAACCATACTTTTGATTGAGCAGTTTTGAAACACTCTGTCTGTAGAAAATGCAACTGGACATTCGTAGCGCTAAGTGGGTAATAGTGGAAAAAAGAATATGTTCAAATATAAACTACACAGAAGCATTGTATGAAACTTCTTTCTGTTCTGTGCATTCAACTAACAGAGTTGAACCTTACTTATGATTGAGCCTTTCTGAAACACTCTTTCTGTAGAAACTGCAATTGGACATTCTGAGCGCTAAGAGGCCTATATTGGGAAAAATAATATCTTCAAATAAAAACTACACAGAAGCATTGTGTGAAACTTATTTCTGATATGTTCATTAAGCTAACAGAGTTAAACCATACTTTTGATTGCGCAGTTCTGAACACTCTTTCTGTAGAAAATGCAAGTGGACATTCGGAGCGCTAAGAGGGTAATAGTGGAAAAAGGAATATATTCAAATATAAACTACACAGTAGCATTCTGTGAAAATTCTTTCTGTTCTGTGCATTCAACTAACAGAGTTGAACCTTACTTTTGATTGAGCCGTTCTGAAACACTCTTTCTGTAGAAACTGCAATTGGACATGCTAAGCGCTAAGAGGCCTACATTGGGAAAAAGAATATCTTCAAATAAAAACTACACAGATGCATTCTGTGAAACTTATTTCTGATCTGTAAATTCAGTTAACAGAGATAAAACATATTTTTGATTGAGCAGTTATGAAACACTCTTTTTGTAGAAAATGCAAGTGGAGATTCGGAGCGCTAAGAGGGTAATAGTGGAAAAAGGAATGTCTTCAAATATAAACTACACAGAATCATTCGGTGAAACTTCTTTCTGATCTGTGCATTCAGCTAACAGAGTTAAACCATACTTTTGATTGAGCAGATCTGAACACTCTTTCTGTAGAAAATGCAACTGGACATTTGGAGCGCTAAGAGCGTAGTAGTGGAAAAAGGAATATATTCAAATATAAACTACACAGAAGCATTCTGTGAAACTTTTTTCTGAACTGAGCATTCAGCTAACAGAGTTAAACCATACTTTTGATTGAGCAGTTTTGAAACACTCTGTCTGTAGAAAATGCAACTGGACATTCGTAGCGCTAAGTGGGTAATAGTGGAAAAAAGAATATGTTCAAATATAAACTACACAGAAGCATTGTATGAAACTTCTTTCTGTTCTGTGCATTCAACTAACAGAGTTGAACCTTACTTTTGATTGAGCCGTTCTGAAACACTCTTTCTGTAGAAACTGCAATTGGACATTCTGAGCGCTAAGAGGCCTATATTGGGAAAAAGAATGTCTACAAATAAAAACTACACAGAAGAATTGTGTGAAACTTCTTTCTGTTCTGTTTGTTCAACTAAAAGAGTTGAACCTTAGTTTTGATTGAGCCGTTCTGAAACACTCTTTCTGTAGAAAATGCAAGTGGAGATTCGGAGCGCTAAGAGGGTAATAGTGGAAAAAGGAATGTCTTCAAATATAAACTACACAGAATCATTCGGTGAAACTTCTTTCTGATCTGTGCATTCAGCTAACAGAGTTAAACCATACTTTTGATTGAGCAGATCTGAACTCTCTTTCTGTAGAAAATGCAACTGGACATTTGGAGCGCTAAGAGAGTAGTAGTGGAAAAAGGAATATATTCAAATATAAACTACACAGAAGCATTCTGTGAAACTTCTTTCTGATCTGAGCATTCAGCTAACAGAGTTAAACCATACTTTTGATTGAGCAGTTTTGAAACATTCTGTCTGTAGAAAATGCAACTGGACATTCGTAGCGCTAAGTGGGTAATAGTGGAAAAAAGAATATGTTCAAATATAAACTACACAGAAGCATTGTATGAAACTTCTTTCTGTTCTGTGCATTCAACTAACAGAGTTGAACCTTACTTTTGATTGAGCCTTTCTGAAACACTCTTTCTGTAGAAACTGCAATTGGACATTCTGAGCGCTAAGAGGCCTATATTGGAAAAAATAATATCTTCATATAAAAACTACACAGAAGCATTGTGTGAAACTTATTTCTGATATGTTCATTAAGCTAACAGAGTTAAACCATACTTTTGATTGCGCAGTTCTGAACACTCTTTCTGTAGAAAATGCAAGTGGACATTCGGAGCGCTAAGAGGGTAATAGTGGAAAAAGGAATATATTCAAATATAAACTACACAGTAGCATTCTGTGAAAATTCTTTCTGTTCTGTGCATTCAACTAACAGAGTTGAACCTTACTTTTGATTGAGCCATTCTGAAACACTGTTTCTGTAGAAACTGCAATTGGACATGCTAAGCGCTAAGAGGCCTACATTGGGAAAAAGAATATCTTCAAATAAAAACTACACAGATGCATTCTGTGAAACTTATTTCTGATCCGTAAATTCAGTTAACAGAGATAAAACATATTTTTCATTGAGCAGTTATGAAACACTCTTTTTGTAGAAAATGGAAGTGGAGATTCGGAGCGCTAAGAGGGTAATAGTGGAAAAAGTAATGTCTTCAAATATAAACTACACAGAATCATTCGGTGAAACTTCTTTCTGATCTGTGCATTCAGCTAACAGAGTTAAACCATACTTTTGATTGAGCAGATCTGAACACTCTTTCTGTAGAAAATGCAACTGGACATTTGGAGCGCTAAGAGCGTAGTAGTGGAAAAAGGAATATATTCAAATATAAACTACACAGAAGCATTCTGTGAAACTTCTTTCTGATCTGAGCATTCAGCTAACAGAGTTAAACCATACTTTTGATTGAGCAGTTTTGAAACACTCTGTTTGTAGAAAATGCAACTGGACATTCGTAGCGCTAAGTGGGTAATAGTGGAAAAATGATATGTTCAAATATAAACTACACAGAAGCATTGTATGAAACTTCTTTCTGTTCTGTGCATTCAACTAACGGAGTTGAACCTTACTTTTGATTGAGCCGTTCTGAAACACTCTTTCTGTAGAAACTGCAATTGGACATTCTGAGCGCTAAGAGGCCTATATTGGGAAAAAGAATGTCTACAAATAAAAACTACACATAAGAATTGTGTGAAACTTCTTTCTGTTCTGTTTGTTCAACTAAAAGAGTTGAACCTTAGTTTTGATTGAGCCGTTCTGAAACACTCTTTCTGTAGAAAATGCAAGTGGAGATTCGGAGCGCTAAGAGGGTAATAGTGGAAAAAGGAATGTCTCCAAATATAAACTACACAGAAGCATTCTGTGAAACTTCTTTCTGATCTGAGCATTCAGCTAACAGAGTTAAACCATACTTTTGATTGAGCAGTTTTGAAACACTCTGTAGAAAATGCAACTGGACATTCGTAGCGCTAAGTGGGTAATAGTGGAAAAAAGTATATGTTCAAATATAAACTACACAGAAGCATTGTATGAAACTTCTTTCTGTTCTGTGCATTCATCTAACAGAGTTGAACCTTACTTTTGATTGAGCCGTTCTGAAACACTCTTTCTGTAGAAACTGCAATTGGACATTCTGAGCGCTAAGAGGCCTATATTGGGAAAAAGAATGTCTACAAATAAAAACTACACAGAAGAATTGTGTGAAACTTCTTTCTGTTCTGTTTGTTCAACTAAAAGATTTGAACCTTAGTTTTGATTGAGCCGTTCTGAAACACTCTTTCTGTAGAAAATGCAAGTGGAGATTCAGAGCGCTAAGAGGGTAATAGTGGAAAAAGGAATGTCTCCAAATATAAACTACACAGAATCATTCTGTGAAACTTCTTTCTGATCTGTGCATTCAGCTAACAGAGTTAAACCATACTTTTGATTGAGCAGATATGAACACTCTTTCTGTAGAAAATGCAACTGGACATTTGGAGCGCTAAGAGACTAGTAGTGGAAAAAGGAATATATTCAAATATAAACTACACAGAAGCATTCTGTGAAACTTCTTTCTGATCTGAGCATTCAGCTAAAAGAGTTAAACCATACTTTTGATTGAGCAGTTTTGAAACACTCTGTCTGTAGAAAATGCAACTGGACATTCGTAGCGCCAAGTGGGTAATAGTGGAAAAAAGTATATGTTCAAATATAAACTACACAGAAGCATTGTATGCAATTTCTTTCTGTTCTGTGCATTCAACTAACAGAGTTGAACCTTAGTTTTGATTGAGCCTTTCTGAAGCACTCTTTCTGTAGAAACTGCAATTGGACATTCTCAGCGCTAAGAGGCCTACATTGGGAAAAATAATATCTTCAAATAAAAACTACACAGAAGCATTGTGTGAAACTTATTTCTGATATGTTCATTAAGCTAACAGAGTTAAACCATATTTTTGATTGCGCAGTTCTGAACACTCTTTCTGTAGAAAATGCAAGTGGACATTCGGAGCGCTAAGAGGGTAATAGTGGAGAACGTAATATATTCAAATACAAACTACACAGTAGCATTCTGTGAAAATTCTTTCTGTTCTGTGCATTCAACTAACAGAGTTGAACCTTACTTTTGATTGAGCCGTTCTGAAACACTCTTTCTGTAGAAACTGCAATTGGACATGCTAAGCGCTAAGAGGCCTACATTGGGAAAAAGAATATCTTCAAATAAACACTACACAGATGCATTCTGTGAAACTTATTTCTGATCTGTAAATTCAGTTAACAGAGATAAAACATATTTTTGATTGAGCAGTTATGAAACACTCTTTTTGTAGAAAATGCAAGTGGAGATTCGGAGCGCTAAGAGGGTAATAGTGGAAAAAGGAATGTCTTCAAATATAAACTACACAGAATCATTCGGTGAAACTTCTTTCTGATCTGTGCATTCAGCTAACAGAGTTAAACCATACTTTTGATTGAGCAGATCTGAACACTCTTTCTGTAGAAAATGCACCTGGACATTTGGAGCGCTAAGAGCGTAGTAGTGGAAAAAGGAATATCTTCAAATATAAACTACACAGAAGCATTCTGTGAAACTTCTTTCTGATCTGAGCATTCAGCTAACAGAGTTAAACCATACTTTTGATTGAGCAGTTTTGAAACACTCTGTCTGTAGAAAATGCAACTGGACATTCGTAGCGCTAAGTGGGTAATAGTGGAAAAAAGAATATGTTCAAATATAAACTACACAGAAGCATTGTATGAAACTTCTTTCTGTTCTGTGCATTCAACTAACAGAGTTGAACCTTACTTTTGATTGAGCCGTTCTGAAACACTCTTTCTGTAGAAACTGCAATTGGACATTCTGAGCGCTAAGAGGCCTATATTGGGAAAAAGAATGTCTACAAATAAAAACTACACAGAAGAATTGTGTGAAACTTCTTTCTGTTCTGTTTGTTCAACTAAAAGAGTTGAACCTTAGTTTTGATTGAGCCGTTCTGAAACACTCTTTCTGTAGAAAATGCAAGTGGAGATTCGGAGTGCTAAGAGGGTAATAGTGGAAATAGGAATGTCTCCAAATATAAACTACACAGAATCATTCTGTGAAACATCTTTCTGATCTGTGCATTCAGCTAACAAATTTAAGCCATACTTTTGATTGAGCAGATCTGAACACTCTTTCTGTAGAAAATGCAACTGCACATTTGGAGCGCTAAGAGAGTAGTAGTGGAAAAAGGAATATATTCAAATATAAACTACACAGGAGCATTCTGTGAAACTTCTTTCTGATCTGAGCATTCAGCTAACAGAGTTAAACCATACTTTTGATTGAGCAGTTTTGAAACACTCTGTAGAAAATGCAACTGGACATTCGTAGCGCCAAGTGGGTAATAGTGGAAAAAAGAATATGTTCAAATATAAACTACACAGAAGCATTGTATGAAACTTCTTTCTTTTCTGTGCATTCAACTAACAGAGTTGAACCTTACTTTTGATTGAGCCTTTCTGAAACACTCTTTCCGTAGAAACTGCAATTGGACATTCTGAGCGCTAAGAGGCCTCTATTGGGAAAAATAATATCTTCAAATAGAAACTACACAGAAGCATTGTGTGAAACTTCTTTCTGATCTGTGCATTCAGCTAACAGAGTTAAACCATACTTTTGATTGAGCAGATCTGAACACTCTTTCTGTGGAAAATGCAACTGGACATTTGGAGCGCTAAGAGAGTAGTAGTGGAAAAAGGAATATATTCAAATATAAACTACACAGAAGCATTCTGTGAAACTTCTTTCTGATCTGAGCATTCAGCTAACAGAGTTAAACCATACTTTTGATTGAGCAGTTTTGAAACACTCTGTCTGTAGAAAATGCAACTGGACATTCGTAGCGCTAAGTGGGCAATTGTGGAAAAAATAATATGTTCAAATATAAACTACACAGAAGCATTGTATGAAACTTCTTTCTGTTCTGTGCATTCAACTAACAGAGTTGAACCTTACTTTTGATTGAGCCTTTCTGAAACACTCTTTGTGTAGAAACTGCAATTGGACATTCTGAGCGCTAAGAGGCCTCTATTGGGAAAAATAATATCTTCAAATAAAAACTACACGGAAGCATTGTGTGAAACTTATCTCTGATATGTTCATTAAGCTAACAGAATTAAACCATACTTTTGATTGCGCAGTTCTGAACACTCTTTCTGTAGAAAATGCAAGTAGACATTCGGAGCGCTAAGAGGGTAATAGTGGAAAAAGGAATATATTCAAATATAAACTACACAGTAGCATTCTGTGAAAATTCTTTCTGTTCTGTGCATTCAACTAACAGAGTTGAACCTAACTTTTGATTCAGCCGTTCTGAAACACTCTTTCTGTAGAAACTGCAATTGGACATGCTAAGCGCTAAGAGGCCTACATTGGGAAAAAGAATATCTTCAAATAAAAACTACACAGATGCATTCTGTGAAACTTATTTCTGATCTGTAAATTCAGTTAACAGAGATAAAACATATTTTTGATTGAGCAGTTATGAAACACTCTTTTTGTAGAAAATGCAAGTGGAGATTCGGAGCGCTAAGAGGGTAATAGTGGAAAAAGGAATGTCTTCAAATATAAACTACACAGAATCATTCGGTGAAACTTCTTTCTGATCTGTGCATTCAGCTAACAGAGTTAAACCATACTTTTGATTGAGCAGATCTGAACACTCTTTCTGTAGAAAATGCAACTGGACATTTGGAGCGCTAAGAGCGTAGTAGTGGAAAAAGGAATATATTCAAATATAAACTACACAGAAGCATTCTGTGAAACTTCTTTCTGATCTGAGCATTCAGCTAACAGAGTTAAACCATACTTTTGATTGAGCAGTTTTGAAACACTCTGTCTGTAGAAAATGCAACTGGACATTCGTAGCGCTAAGTGGGTAAAAGTGGAAAAAAGAATATGTTCAAATATAAACTACACAGAAGCATTGTATGAAACTTCTTTCTGTTCTGTGCATTCAACTAACAGAGTTGAACCTTACTTTTGATTGAGCCGTTCTGAAACACTCTTTCTGTAGAAACTGCAATTGGACATTCTGAGCGCTAAGAGGCCTATATTGGGAAAAAGAATGTCTACAAATAAAAACTACACAGAAGAATTGTGTGAAACTTCTTTCTGTTCTGTTTGTTCAACTAAAAGAGTTGAACCTTAGTTTTGATTGAGCCGTTCAGAAACACTCTTTCTGTAGAAAATGCAAGTGGAGATTCGGAGTGCTAAGAGGGTAATAGTGGAAATAGGAATGTCTCCAAATATAAACTACACAGAATCATTCTGTGAAACATCTTTCTGATCTGTGCATTCAGCTAACAAAGTTAAACCATACTTTTGATTGAGCAGATCTGAACACTCTTTCTGTAGAAAATGCAACTGCACATTTGGAGCGCTAAGAGAGTAGTAGTGGAAAAAGGAATATATTCAAATATAAAGTACACAGAAGCATTCTGTGAAACTTCATTCTGATCTGAGCATTCAGCTAACAGAGTTAAACCATACTTTTGATTGAGCAGTTTTGAAACACTCTGTAGAAAATGCAACTGGACATTCGTAGCGCCAAGTGGGTAATAGTGGAAAAAAGAATATGTTCAAATATAAACTACACAGAAGCATTGTATGAAACTTCTTTCTTTTCTGTGCATTCAACTAACAGAGTTGAACCTTACTTTTGATTGAGCCTTTCTGAAACACTCTTTCCGTAGAAACTGCAATTGGACATTCTGAGCGCTAAGAGGCCTCTATTGGGAAAAATAATATCTTCAAATAGAAACTACACAGAAGCATTGTGTGAAACTTCTTTCTGATCTGTGCATTCAGCTAACAGAGTTAAACCATACTTTTGATTGAGCAGATCTGAACACTCTTTCTGTAGAAAATGCAACTGGACATTTGGAGCGCTAAGAGCGTAGTAGTGGAAAAAGGAATATATTCAAATATAAACTACACAGAAGCATTCTGTGAAACTTCTTTCTGATCTGAGCATTCAGCTAACAGAGTTAAACCATACTTTTGATTGAGCAGTTTTGAAACACTCTGTTTGTAGAAAATGCAACTGGACATTCGTAGCGCTAAGTGGGTAATAGTGGAAAAAAGAATATGTTCAAATATAAACTACACAGAAGCATTGTATGAAACTTCTTTCTGTTCTGTGCATTCAACTAACGGAGTTGAACCTTACTTTTGATTGAGCCGTTCTGAAACACTCTTTCTGTAGAAACTGCAATTGGACATTCTGAGCGCTAAGAGGCCTATATTGGGAAAAAGAATGTCTACAAATAAAAACTACACATAAGAATTGTGTGAAACTTCTTTCTGTTCTGTTTGATCAACTAAAAGAGTTGAACCTTAGTTTTGATTGAGCCGTTCTGAAACACTCTTTCTGTAGAAAATGCAAGTGGAGATTCGGAGCGCTAAGAGCGTAATAGTGGAAAAAGGAATGTCTTCAAATATAAACTACACAGAAGCATTCTGTGAAACTTCTTTCTGATCTGAGCATTCAGCTAACAGAGTTAAACCATACATTTGATTGAGCAGTTTGAAACACTCTGTAGAAAATGCAACTGGACATTCGTAGCGCTAAGTGGGTAATAGTGGAAAAAAGAATATGTTCAAATATAAACTACACAGAAGCATTGTATGAAACTTCTTTCTGTTCTGTGCATTCATCTAACAGAGTTGAACCTTACCTTTGATTGAGCCGTTCTGAAACACTCTTTCTGTAGAAACTGCAATTGGACATTCTGAGCGCTAAGAGGCCTATATTGGGAAAAAGAATGTCTACAAATAAAAACTACACAGAAGAATTGTGTGAAACTTCTTTCTGTTCTGTTTGTTCAACTAAAAGAGTTGAACCTTAGTTTTGATTGAGCCGTTCTGAAACACTCTTTCTGTAGAAAATGCAAGTGGAGATTCGGAGTGCTAAGAGGGTAATAGTGGAAAAAGGAATGTCTCCAAATATAAACTACACAGAATCATTCTGTGAAACTTCTTTCTGATCTGTGCATTCAGCTAACACAGTTAAACCATACTTTTGATTGAGCAGATCTGAACACTCTTTCTGTAGAAAATGCAACTGGACATTTGGAGCGCTAAGAGAGTAGTAGTGGAAAAAGGAATATATTCAAATATAAACTACACAGAAGCATTCTGTGAAACTTCTTTCTGATCTGAGCATTCAGCTAAAAGAGTTAAACCATACTTTTGATTGAGCAGCTTTGAAACACTCTGTCTGTAGAAAATGCAACTGGACATTCGTAGCGCCAAGTCGGTAATAGTGGAAAAAAGAATATGTTCAAATATAAACTACACAGAAGCATTGTATGAAATTTCTTTCTGTTCTGTGCATTCAACTAACAGAGTTGAACCTTAGTTTTGATTGAGCCTTTCTGAAGCACTCTTTCTGTAGAAACTGCAATTGGACATTCTCAGCGCTAAGAGGCCTACATTGGGAAAAAAAATATCTTCAAATAAAAACTACACAGAAGCATTGTGTGAAACTTATTTCTGATATGTTCATTAAGCTAACAGAGTTAAACCATATTTTTGATTGCGCAGTTCTGAACACTCTTTCTGTAGAAAATGCAAGTGGACATTCGGAGCGCTAAGAGGGTAATAGTGGAGAAAGGAATATATTCAAATATAAACTACACAGTAGCATTCTGTGAAAATTCTTTCTGTTCTGTGCATTCAACTAACAGAGTTGAACCTTACTTTTGATTGAGCAGTTTTGAAACACTCTGTCTGTAGAAAATGCAACTGGACATTCGTAGCGCTAAGTGGGTAATAGTGGAAAAAAGAATATGTTCAAATATAAACTACACAGAAGCATTGTATGAAACTTCTTTCTGTTCTGTGCATTCAACTAACAGAGTTGAACCTTACTTTTGATTGAGCCGTTCTGAAACACTCTTTCTGTAGAAACTGCAATTGGACATTCTGAGCGCTAAGAGGCCTATATTGGGAAAAAGAATGTCTACAAATAAAAACTACACAGAAGAATTGTGTGAAACTTCTTTCTGTTCTGTTTGTTCAACTAAAAGAGTTGAACCTTAGTTTTGATTGAGCCGTTCTGAAACACTCTTTCTGTAGAAAATGCAAGTGGAGATTCGGAGCGCTAAGAGGGTAATAGTGGAAATAGGAATGTCTCCAAATATAAACTACACAGAATCATTCTGTGAAACTTCTTTCTGATCTGTGCATTCAGCTAACAGAGTTAAACCATACTTTTGATTGAGCAGATCTGAACACTCTTTCTGTAGAAAATGCAACTGGACATTTGGAGCGCTAAGAGAGTAGTAGTGGAAAAAGGAATATATTCAAATATAAACTACACAGAAGCATTCTGTGAAACTTCTTTCTGATCTGAGCATTCAGCTAACAGAATTAAACCATACTTTTGATTGAGCAGTTTTGAAACACTCTGTAGAAAATGCAACTGGACATTCGTAGCGCCAAGTGGGTAATAGTGGAAAAAAGAATATGTTCAAATATAAACTACACAGAAGCATTGTATGAAACTTCTTTCTTTTCTGTGCATTCAACTAACAGAGTTGAACCTTACATTTGATTGAGCCTTTCTGAAACACTCTTTCCATAGAAACTGCAATTGGACATTCTGAGCGCTAAGAGGCCTCTATTGGGAAAAATAATATCTTCAAATAGAAACTACACAGAAGCATTGTGTGAAACTTATTTCTGATATGTTCATTAAGCTAACAGAGTTAAACCATACTTTTGATTGCGCAGTTCTGAACACTCTTTCTGTAGAAAATGCAAGTGGACATTCGGAGCGCTAAGAAGGTAATAGTGGAAAAAGGAATATATTCAAATATAAACTACACAGTAGCATTCTGTGAAAATTCTTTCTGTTCTGTGCATTCAACTAACAGAGTTGAACCTTACTTTTGATTGAGCCGTTCTGAAACACTCTTTCTGTAGAAACTGCAATTGGACATGCTAAGCGCTAAGAGGCCTACATTGGGAAAAAGAATATCTTCAAATAAAAACTACACAGATGCATTCTGTGAAACTTATTTCTGATCTGTAAATTCAGTTAACAGAGATAAAACATATTTTTGATTGTGCAGTTATGAAACACTCTTTTTGTAGAAAATGCAAGTGGAGATTCGGAGCGCTAAGAGGGTAATAGTGGAAAAAGGAATGTCTTCAAATATAAACTACACAGAATCATTCGGTGAAACTTCTTTCTGATCTGTGCATTCAGCTAACAGAGTTAAACCATACTTTTGATTGAGCAGATCTCAACACTCTTTCTGTAGAAAATGCAACTGGACATTTGGAGCGCTAAGAGCGTAGTAGTGGAAAAAGGAAAATATTCAAATATAAACTACACAGAAGCATTCTGTGAAACTTCATTCTGATCTGAGCATTCAGCTAACAGAGTTAAACCATACATTTGATTGAGCAGTTTTGAAACACTCTGTCTGTAGAAAATGCAAGTGGACATTGGCAGCGCTAAGTGGGTAATAGTGGAAAAAAGAATATGTTCAAATATAAACTACACAGAAGCATTGTATGAAACTTCTTTCTGTTCTGTGCGTTCAACTAACAGAGTTGAACCTTACTTTTGATTGAGCCTTTCTGAAACACTCTTTCCATAGAAACTGCAATTGGACATTCTGAGCGCTAAGAGGCCTCTATTGGGAAAAATAATATCTTCAAATAGAAACTACACAGAAGCATTGTGTGAAACTTATTTCTGATATGTTCATTAAGCTAACAGAGTTAAACCATACTTTTGATTGCGCAGTTCTGAACACTCTTTCTGTAGAAAATGCAAGTGGACATTTGGAGCGCTAAGAAGGTAATAGTGGAAAAAGGAATATATTCAAATATAAACTACACAGTAGCATTCTGTGAAAATTCTTTCTGTTCTGTGCATTCAACTAACAGAGTTGAACCTTACTTTTGATTCAGCCGTTCTGAAACACTCTTTCTGTAGAAACTGCAATTGGACATGCTAAGCGCTAAGAGGCCTACATTGGGAAAAAGAATATCTTCAAATAAAAACTACACAGATGCATTCTGTGAAACTTATTTCTGATCTGTAAATTCAGTTAACAGAGATAAAACATATTTTTGATTGAGCAGTTATGAAACACTCTTTTTGTAGAAAATGCAAGTGGAGATTCGGAGCGCTAAGAGGGTAATAGTGGAAAAAGGAATGTCTTCAAATATAAACTACACAGAATCATTCGGTGAAACTTCTTTCTGATCTGTGCATTCAGCTAACAGAGTTAAACCATACTTTTGATTGAGCAGATCTGAACACTCTTTCTGTAGAAAATGCAACTGGACATTTGGAGCGCTAAGAGCGTAGTAGTGGAAAAAGGAATATATTCAAATATAAACTACACAGAAGCATTCTGTGAAACTTCTTTCTGATCTGAGCATTCAGCTAACAGAGTTAAACCATACTTTTGATTGAGCAGTTTTGAAACACTCTGTATGTAGAAAATGCAACTGGACATTCGTAGCGCTAAGTGGGTAAAAGTGGAAAAAAGAATATGTTCAAATATAAACTACACAGAAGCATTGTATGAAACTTCTTTCTGTTCTGTGCATTCAACTAACAGAGTTGAACCTTACTTTTGATTGAGCCGTTCTGAAACACTCTTTCTGTAGAAACTGCAATTGGACATTCTGAGCGCTAAGAGGCCTATATTGGGAAAAAGAATGTCTACAAATAAAAACTACACAGAAGAATTGTGTGAAACTTCTTTCTGTTCTGTTTGTTCAACTAAAAGAGTTGAACCTTAGTTTTGATTGAGCCGTTCAGAAACACTCTTTCTGTAGAAAATGCAAGTGGAGATTCGGAGTGCTAAGAGGGTAATAGTGGAAATAGGAATGTCTCCAAATATAAACTACACAGAATCATTCTGTGAAACATCTTTCTGATCTGTGCATTCAGCTAACAAAGTTAAACCATACTTTTGATTGAGCAGATCTGAACACTCTTTCTGTAGAAAATGCAACTGCACATTTGGAGCGCTAAGAGAGTAGTAGTGGAAAAAGGAATATATTCAAATATAAAGTACACAGAAGCATTCTGTGAAACTTCATTCTGATCTGAGCATTCAGCTAACAGAGTTAAACCATACTTTTGATTGAGCAGT
The DNA here is from genome assembly GCF_028878055.3 of Symphalangus syndactylus. Lineage (NCBI taxonomy): Eukaryota > Metazoa > Chordata > Mammalia > Primates > Hylobatidae > Symphalangus > Symphalangus syndactylus. The sequence continues at coordinate 4,049,074 of NC_072433.2, forward strand.
TTTGAAACACTCTGTAGAAAATGCAACTGGACATTCGTAGCGCCAAGTGGGTAATAGTGGAAAAAAGAATATGTTCAAATATAAACTACACAGAAGCATTGTATGAAACTTCTTTCTTTTCTGTGCATTCAACTAACAGAGTTGAACCTTACTTTTGATTGAGCCTTTCTGAAACACTCTTTCCGTAGAAACTGCAATTGGACATTCTGAGCGCTAAGAGGCCTCTATTGGGAAAAATAATATCTTCAAATAGAAACTACACAGAAGCATTGTGTGAAACTTCTTTCTGATCTGTGCATTCAGCTAACAGAGTTAAACCATACTTTTGATTGAGCAGATCTGAACACTCTTTCTGTAGAAAATGCAACTGGACATTTGGAGCGCTAAGAGCGTAGTAGTGGAAAAAGGAATATATTCAAATATAAACTACACAGAAGCATTCTGTGAAACTTCTTTCTGATCTGAGCATTCAGCTAACAGAGTTAAACCATACTTTTGATTGAGCAGTTTTGAAACACTCTGTTTGTAGAAAATGCAACTGGACATTCGTAGCGCTAAGTGGGTAATAGTGGAAAAAAGAATATGTTCAAATATAAACTACACAGAAGCATTGTATGAAACTTCTTTCTGTTCTGTGCATTCAACTAACGGAGTTGAACCTTACTTTTGATTGAGCCGTTCTGAAACACTCTTTCTGTAGAAACTGCAATTGGACATTCTGAGCGCTAAGAGGCCTATATTGGGAAAAAGAATGTCTACAAATAAAAACTACACATAAGAATTGTGTGAAACTTCTTTCTGTTCTGTTTGATCAACTAAAAGAGTTGAACCTTAGTTTTGATTGAGCCGTTCTGAAACACTCTTTCTGTAGAAAATGCAAGTGGAGATTCGGAGCGCTAAGAGCGTAATAGTGGAAAAAGGAATGTCTTCAAATATAAACTACACAGAAGCATTCTGTGAAACTTCTTTCTGATCTGAGCATTCAGCTAACAGAGTTAAACCATACATTTGATTGAGCAGTTTGAAACACTCTGTAGAAAATGCAACTGGACATTCGTAGCGCTAAGTGGGTAATAGTGGAAAAAAGAATATGTTCAAATATAAACTACACAGAAGCATTGTATGAAACTTCTTTCTGTTCTGTGCATTCATCTAACAGAGTTGAACCTTACTTTTGATTGAGCCGTTCTGAAACACTCTTTCTGTAGAAACTGCAATTGGACATTCTGAGCGCTAAGAGGCCTATATTGGGAAAAAGAATGTCTACAAATAAAAACTACACAGAAGAATTGTGTGAAACTTCTTTCTGTTCTGTTTGTTCAACTAAAAGAGTTGAACCTTAGTTTTGATTGAGCCGTTCTGAAACACTCTTTCTGTAGAAAATGCAAGTGGAGATTCGGAGTGCTAAGAGGGTAATAGTGGAAAAAGGAATGTCTCCAAATATAAACTACACAGAATCATTCTGTGAAACTTCTTTCTGATCTGTGCATTCAGCTAACACAGTTAAACCATACTTTTGATTGAGCAGATCTGAACACTCTTTCTGTAGAAAATGCAACTGGACATTTGGAGCGCTAAGAGAGTAGTAGTGGAAAAAGGAATATATTCAAATATAAACTACACAGAAGCATTCTGTGAAACTTCTTTCTGATCTGAGCATTCAGCTAAAAGAGTTAAACCATACTTTTGATTGAGCAGCTTTGAAACACTCTGTCTGTAGAAAATGCAACTGGACATTCGTAGCGCCAAGTCGGTAATAGTGGAAAAAAGAATATGTTCAAATATAAACTACACAGAAGCATTGTATGAAATTTCTTTCTGTTCTGTGCATTCAACTAACAGAGTTGAACCTTAGTTTTGATTGAGCCTTTCTGAAGCACTCTTTCTGTAGAAACTGCAATTGGACATTCTCAGCGCTAAGAGGCCTACATTGGGAAAAAAAATATCTTCAAATAAAAACTACACAGAAGCATTGTGTGAAACTTATTTCTGATATGTTCATTAAGCTAACAGAGTTAAACCATATTTTTGATTGCGCAGTTCTGAACACTCTTTCTGTAGAAAATGCAAGTGGACATTCGGAGCGCTAAGAGGGTAATAGTGGAGAAAGGAATATATTCAAATATAAACTACACAGTAGCATTCTGTGAAAATTCTTTCTGTTCTGTGCATTCAACTAACAGAGTTGAACCTTACTTTTGATTGAGCAGTTTTGAAACACTCTGTCTGTAGAAAATGCAACTGGACATTCGTAGCGCTAAGTGGGTAATAGTGGAAAAAAGAATATGTTCAAATATAAACTACACAGAAGCATTGTATGAAACTTCTTTCTGTTCTGTGCATTCAACTAACAGAGTTGAACCTTACTTTTGATTGAGCCGTTCTGAAACACTCTTTCTGTAGAAACTGCAATTGGACATTCTGAGCGCTAAGAGGCCTATATTGGGAAAAAGAATGTCTACAAATAAAAACTACACAGAAGAATTGTGTGAAACTTCTTTCTGTTCTGTTTGTTCAACTAAAAGAGTTGAACCTTAGTTTTGATTGAGCCGTTCTGAAACACTCTTTCTGTAGAAAATGCAAGTGGAGATTCGGAGCGCTAAGAGGGTAATAGTGGAAATAGGAATGTCTCCAAATATAAACTACACAGAATCATTCTGTGAAACTTCTTTCTGATCTGTGCATTCAGCTAACAGAGTTAAACCATACTTTTGATTGAGCAGATCTGAACACTCTTTCTGTAGAAAATGCAACTGGACATTTGGAGCGCTAAGAGAGTAGTAGTGGAAAAAGGAATATATTCAAATATAAACTACACAGAAGCATTCTGTGAAACTTCTTTCTGATCTGAGCATTCAGCTAACAGAATTAAACCATACTTTTGATTGAGCAGTTTTGAAACACTCTGTAGAAAATGCAACTGGACATTCGTAGCGCCAAGTGGGTAATAGTGGAAAAAAGAATATGTTCAAATATAAACTACACAGAAGCATTGTATGAAACTTCTTTCTTTTCTGTGCATTCAACTAACAGAGTTGAACCTTACATTTGATTGAGCCTTTCTGAAACACTCTTTCCATAGAAACTGCAATTGGACATTCTGAGCGCTAAGAGGCCTCTATTGGGAAAAATAATATCTTCAAATAGAAACTACACAGAAGCATTGTGTGAAACTTATTTCTGATATGTTCATTAAGCTAACAGAGTTAAACCATACTTTTGATTGCGCAGTTCTGAACACTCTTTCTGTAGAAAATGCAAGTGGACATTCGGAGCGCTAAGAAGGTAATAGTGGAAAAAGGAATATATTCAAATATAAACTACACAGTAGCATTCTGTGAAAATTCTTTCTGTTCTGTGCATTCAACTAACAGAGTTGAACCTTACTTTTGATTGAGCCGTTCTGAAACACTCTTTCTGTAGAAACTGCAATTGGACATGCTAAGCGCTAAGAGGCCTACATTGGGAAAAAGAATATCTTCAAATAAAAACTACACAGATGCATTCTGTGAAACTTATTTCTGATCTGTAAATTCAGTTAACAGAGATAAAACATATTTTTGATTGTGCAGTTATGAAACACTCTTTTTGTAGAAAATGCAAGTGGAGATTCGGAGCGCTAAGAGGGTAATAGTGGAAAAAGGAATGTCTTCAAATATAAACTACACAGAATCATTCGGTGAAACTTCTTTCTGATCTGTGCATTCAGCTAACAGAGTTAAACCATACTTTTGATTGAGCAGATCTCAACACTCTTTCTGTAGAAAATGCAACTGGACATTTGGAGCGCTAAGAGCGTAGTAGTGGAAAAAGGAATATATTCAAATATAAACTACACAGAAGCATTCTGTGAAACTTCATTCTGATCTGAGCATTCAGCTAACAGAGTTAAACCATACATTTGATTGAGCAGTTTTGAAACACTCTGTCTGTAGAAAATGCAAGTGGACATTGGCAGCGCTAAGTGGGTAATAGTGGAAAAAAGAATATGTTCAAATATAAACTACACAGAAGCATTGTATGAAACTTCTTTCTGTTCTGTGCGTTCAACTAACAGAGTTGAACCTTACTTTTGATTGAGCCTTTCTGAAACACTCTTTCCATAGAAACTGCAATTGGACATTCTGAGCGCTAAGAGGCCTCTATTGGGAAAAATAATATCTTCAAATAGAAACTACACAGAAGCATTGTGTGAAACTTATTTCTGATATGTTCATTAAGCTAACAGAGTTAAACCATACTTTTGATTGCGCAGTTCTGAACACTCTTTCTGTAGAAAATGCAAGTGGACATTTGGAGCGCTAAGAAGGTAATAGTGGAAAAAGGAATATATTCAAATATAAACTACACAGTAGCATTCTGTGAAAATTCTTTCTGTTCTGTGCATTCAACTAACAGAGTTGAACCTTACTTTTGATTCAGCCGTTCTGAAACACTCTTTCTGTAGAAACTGCAATTGGACATGCTAAGCGCTAAGAGGCCTACATTGGGAAAAAGAATATCTTCAAATAAAAACTACACAGATGCATTCTGTGAAACTTATTTCTGATCTGTAAATTCAGTTAACAGAGATAAAACATATTTTTGATTGAGCAGTTATGAAACACTCTTTTTGTAGAAAATGCAAGTGGAGATTCGGAGCGCTAAGAGGGTAATAGTGGAAAAAGGAATGTCTTCAAATATAAACTACACAGAATCATTCGGTGAAACTTCTTTCTGATCTGTGCATTCAGCTAACAGAGTTAAACCATACTTTTGATTGAGCAGATCTGAACACTCTTTCTGTAGAAAATGCAACTGGACATTTGGAGCGCTAAGAGCGTAGTAGTGGAAAAAGGAATATATTCAAATATAAACTACACAGAAGCATTCTGTGAAACTTCTTTCTGATCTGAGCATTCAGCTAACAGAGTTAAACCATACTTTTGATTGAGCAGTTTTGAAACACTCTGTCTGTAGAAAATGCAACTGGACATTCGTAGCGCTAAGTGGGTAAAAGTGGAAAAAAGAATATGTTCAAATATAAACTACACAGAAGCATTGTATGAAACTTCTTTCTGTTCTGTGCATTCAACTAACAGAGTTGAACCTTACTTTTGATTGAGCCGTTCTGAAACACTCTTTCTGTAGAAACTGCAATTGGACATTCTGAGCGCTAAGAGGCCTATATTGGGAAAAAGAATGTCTACAAATAAAAACTACACAGAAGAATTGTGTGAAACTTCTTTCTGTTCTGTTTGTTCAACTAAAAGAGTTGAACCTTAGTTTTGATTGAGCCGTTCAGAAACACTCTTTCTGTAGAAAATGCAAGTGGAGATTCGGAGTGCTAAGAGGGTAATAGTGGAAATAGGAATGTCTCCAAATATAAACTACACAGAATCATTCTGTGAAACATCTTTCTGATCTGTGCATTCAGCTAACAAAGTTAAACCATACTTTTGATTGAGCAGATCTGAACACTCTTTCTGTAGAAAATGCAACTGCACATTTGGAGCGCTAAGAGAGTAGTAGTGGAAAAAGGAATATATTCAAATATAAAGTACACAGAAGCATTCTGTGAAACTTCATTCTGATCTGAGCATTCAGCTAACAGAGTTAAACCATACTTTTGATTGAGCAGTTTTGAAACACTCTGTAGAAAATGCAACTGGACATTCGTAGCGCCAAGTGGGTAATAGTGGAAAAAAGAATATGTTCAAATATAAACTACACAGAAGCATTGTATGAAACTTCTTTCTTTTCTGTGCATTCAACTAACAGAGTTGAACCTTACTTTTGATTGAGCCTTTCTGAAACACTCTTTCCGTAGAAACTGCAATTGGACATTCTGAGCGCTAAGAGGCCTCTATTGGGAAAAATAATATCTTCAAATAGAAACTACACAGAAGCATTGTGTGAAACTTCTTTCTGATCTGTGCATTCAGCTAACAGAGTTAAACCATACTTTTGATTGAGCAGATCTGAACACTCTTTCTGTAGAAAATGCAACTGGACATTTGGAGCGCTAAGAGCGTAGTAGTGGAAAAAGGAATATATTCAAATATAAACTACACAGAAGCATTCTGTGAAACTTCTTTCTGATCTGAGCATTCAGCTAACAGAGTTAAACCATACTTTTGATTGAGCAGTTTTGAAACACTCTGTTTGTAGGAAATGCAACTGGACATTCGTAGCGCTAAGTGGGTAATAGTGGAAAAAAGAATATGTTCAAATATAAACTACACAGAAGCATTGTATGAAACTTCTTTCTGTTCTGTGCATTCAACTAACGGAGTTGAACCTTACTTTTGATTGAGCCGTTCTGAAACACTCTTTCTGTAGAAACTGCAATTGGACATTCTGAGCGCTAAGAGGCCTATATTGGGAAAAAGAATGTCTACAAATAAAAACTACACATAAGAATTGTGTGAAACTTCTTTCTGTTCTGTTTGATCAACTAAAAGAGTTGAACCTTAGTTTTGATTGAGCCGTTCTGAAACACTCTTTCTGTAGAAAATGCAAGTGGAGATTCGGAGCGCTAAGAGCGTAATAGTGGAAAAAGGAATGTCTTCAAATATAAACTACACAGAAGCATTCTGTGAAACTTCTTTCTGATCTGAGCATTCAGCTAACAGAGTTAAACCATACATTTGATTGAGCAGTTTGAAACACTCTGTAGAAAATGCAACTGGACATTCGTAGCGCTAAGTGGGTAATAGTGGAAAAAAGAATATGTTCAAATATAAACTACACAGAAGCATTGTATGAAACTTCTTTCTGTTCTGTGCATTCATCTAACAGAGTTGAACCTTACTTTTGATTGAGCCGTTCTGAAACACTCTTTCTGTAGAAACTGCAATTGGACATTCTGAGCGCTAAGAGGCCTATATTGGGAAAAAGAATGTCTACAAATAAAAACTACACAGAAGAATTGTGTGAAACTTCTTTCTGTTCTGTTTGTTCAACTAAAAGAGTTGAACCTTAGTTTTGATTGAGCCGTTCTGAAACACTCTTTCTGTAGAAAATGCAAGTGGAGATTCGGAGTGCTAAGAGGGTAATAGTGGAAAAAGGAATGTCTCCAAATATAAACTACACAGAATCATTCTGTGAAACTTCTTTCTGATCTGTGCATTCAGCTAACACAGTTAAACCATACTTTTGATTGAGCAGATCTGAACACTCTTTCTGTAGAAAATGCAACTGGACATTTGGAGCGCTAAGAGAGTAGTAGTGGAAAAAGGAATATATTCAAATATAAACTACACAGAAGCATTCTGTGAAACTTCTTTCTGATCTGAGCATTCAGCTAAAAGAGTTAAACCATACTTTTGATTGAGCAGCTTTGAAACACTCTGTCTGTAGAAAATGCAACTGGACATTCGTAGCGCCAAGTCGGTAATAGTGGAAAAAAGAATATGTTCAAATATAAACTACACAGAAGCATTGTATGAAATTTCTTTCTGTTCTGTGCATTCAACTAACAGAGTTGAACCTTAGTTTTGATTGAGCCTTTCTGAAGCACTCTTTCTGTAGAAACTGCAATTGGACATTCTCAGCGCTAAGAGGCCTACATTGGGAAAAAAAATATCTTCAAATAAAAACTACACAGAAGCATTGTGTGAAACTTATTTCTGATATGTTCATTAAGCTAACAGAGTTAAACCATATTTTTGATTGCGCAGTTCTGAACACTCTTTCTGTAGAAAATGCAAGTGGACATTCGGAGCGCTAAGAGGGTAATAGTGGAGAAAGGAATATATTCAAATATAAACTACACAGTAGCATTCTGTGAAAATTCTTTCTGTTCTGTGCATTCAACTAACAGAGTTGAACCTTACTTTTGATTGAGCAGTTTTGAAACACTCTGTCTGTAGAAAATGCAACTGGACATTCGTAGCGCTAAGTGGGTAATAGTGGAAAAAAGAATATGTTCAAATATAAACTACACAGAAGCATTGTATGAAACTTCTTTCTGTTCTGTGCATTCAACTAACAGAGTTGAACCTTACTTTTGATTGAGCCGTTCTGAAACACTCTTTCTGTAGAAACTGCAATTGGACATTCTGAGCGCTAAGAGGCCTATATTGGGAAAAAGAATGTCTACAAATAAAAACTACACAGAAGAATTGTGTGAAACTTCTTTCTGTTCTGTTTGTTCAACTAAAAGAGTTGAACCTTAGTTTTGATTGAGCCGTTCTGAAACACTCTTTCTGTAGAAAATGCAAGTGGAGATTCGGAGCGCTAAGAGGGTAATAGTGGAAATAGGAATGTCTCCAAATATAAACTACACAGAATCATTCTGTGAAACTTCTTTCTGATCTGTGCATTCAGCTAACAGAGTTAAACCATACTTTTGATTGAGCAGATCTGAACACTCTTTCTGTAGAAAATGCAACTGGACATTTGGAGCGCTAAGAGACTAGTAGTGGAAAAAGGAATATATTCAAATATAAACTACACAGAAGCATTCTGTGAAACTTCTTTCTGATCTGAGCATTCAGCTAACAGAATTAAACCATACTTTTGATTGAGCAGTTTTGAAACACTCTGTAGAAAATGCAACTGGACATTCGTAGCGCCAAGTGGGTAATAGTGGAAAAAAGAATATGTTCAAATATAAACTACACAGAAGCATTGTATGAAACTTCTTTCTTTTCTGTGCATTCAACTAACAGAGTTGAACCTTACATTTGATTGAGCCTTTCTGAAAAACTCTTTCCATAGAAACTGCAATTGGACATTCTGAGCGCTAAGAGGCCTCTATTGGGAAAAATAATATCTTCAAATAGAAACTACACAGAAGCATTGTGTGAAACTTATTTCTGATATGTTCATTAAGCTAACAGAGTTAAACCATACTTTTGATTGCGCAGTTCTGAACACTCTTTCTGTAGAAAATGCAAGTGGACATTCGGAGCGCTAAGAAGGTAATAGTGGAAAAAGGAATATATTCAAATATAAACTACACAGTAGCATTCTGTGAAAATTCTTTCTGTTCTGTGCATTCAACTAACAGAGTTGAACCTTACTTTTGATTGAGCCGTTCTGAAACACTCTTTCTGTAGAAACTGCAATTGGACATGCTAAGCGCTAAGAGGCCTACATTGGGAAAAAGAATATCTTCAAATAAAAACTACACAGATGCATTCTGTGAAACTTATTTCTGATCTGTAAATTCAGTTAACAGAGATAAAACATATTTTTGATTGTGCAGTTATGAAACACTCTTTTTGTAGAAAATGCAAGTGGAGATTCGGAGCGCTAAGAGGGTAATAGTGGAAAAAGGAATGTCTTCAAATATAAACTACACAGAATCATTCGGTGAAACTTCTTTCTGATCTGTGCATTCAGCTAACAGAGTTAAACCATACTTTTGATTGAGCAGATCTCAACACTCTTTCTGTAGAAAATGCAACTGGACATTTGGAGCGCTAAGAGCGTAGTAGTGGAAAAAGGAATATATTCAAATATAAACTACACAGAAGCATTCTGTGAAACTTCATTCTGATCTGAGCATTCAGCTAACAGAGTTAAACCATACATTTGATTGAGCAGTTTTGAAACACTCTGTCTGTAGAAAATGCAAGTGGACATTGGCAGCGCTAAGTGGGTAATAGTGGAAAAAAGAATATGTTCAAATATAAACTACACAGAAGCATTGTATGAAACTTCTTTCTGTTCTGTGCGTTCAACTAACAGAGTTGAACCTTACTTTTGATTGAGCCTTTCTGAAACACTCTTTCCATAGAAACTGCAATTGGACATTCTGAGCGCTAAGAGGCCTCTATTGGGAAAAATAATATCTTCAAATAGAAACTACACAGAAGCATTGTGTGAAACTTATTTCTGATATGTTCATTAAGCTAACAGAGTTAAACCATACTTTTGATTGCGCAGTTCTGAACACTCTTTCTGTAGAAAATGCAAGTGGACATTTGGAGCGCTAAGAAGGTAATAGTGGAAAAAGGAATATATTCAAATATAAACTACACAGTAGCATTCTGTGAAAATTCTTTCTGTTCTGTGCATTCAACTAACAGAGTTGAACCTTACTTTTGATTGAGCCGTTCTGAAACACTCTTTCTGTAGAAACTGCAATTGGACATGCTAAGCGCTAAGAGGCCTACATTGGGAAAAAGAATATCTTCAAATAAAAACTACACAGATGCATTCTGTGAAACTTATTTCTGATCTGTAAATTCAGTTAACAGAGATAAAACATATTTTTGATTGTGCAGTTATGAAACACTCTTTTTGTAGAAAATGCAAGTGGAGATTCGGAGCGCTAAGAGGGTAATAGTGGAAAAAGGAATGTCTTCAAATATAAACTACACAGAATCATTCGGTGAAACTTCTTTCTGATCTGCGCATTCAGCTAACAGAGTTAAACCATACTTTTGATTGAGCAGATCTCAACACTCTTTCTGTAGAAAATGCAACTGGACATTTGGAGCGCTAAGAGCGTAGTAGTGGAAAAAGGAATATATTCAAATATAAACTACACAGAAGCATTCTGTGAAACTTCTTTCTGATCTGAGCATTCAGCTAACAGAGTTAAACCATACTTTTGATTGAGCAGTTTTGAAACACTCTGTCTGTAGAAAATGCAACTGGACATTCGCAGCGCTAAGTGGGTAATAGTGGAAAAAAGAATATGTTCAAATATAAACTACACAGAAGCATTGTATGAAACCTCTTTCTGTTCTGTGCATTCAACTAACAGAGTTGAACCTTACTTTTGATTGAGCCGTTCTGAAACACTCTTTCTGTAGAAACTGCAATTGGACATTCTGAGCGCTAAGAGGCCTATATTGGGAAAAAGAATGTCTACAAATAAAAACTACACAGAAGAATTGTGTGAAACTTCTTTCTGTTCTGTTTGTTCAACTAAAAGAGTTGAACCTTAGTTTTGATTGAGCCGTTCTGAAACACTCTTTCTGTAGAAAATGCAAGTGGAGATTCGGAGCGCTAAGAGGGTAATAGTGGAAAAAGGAATGTCTCCAAATATAAACTACACAGAATCATTCTGTGAAACTTCTTTCTGATCTGTGCATTCAGCTAACAGAGTTAAACCATACTTTTGATTGAGCAGATCTGAACACTCTTTCTGTAGAAAATGCAACTGGACATTTGGAGCGCTAAGAGAGTAGTAGTGGAAAAAGGAATATATTCAAATATAAACTACACAGAAGCATTCTGTGAAACTTCTTTCTGATCTGAGCATTCCGCTAACAGATTTAAACCATACTTTTGATTGAGCAGTTTTGAAACACTCTGTCTGTAGAAAATGCAACTGGACATTCGTAGCGCCAAGTGGGTAATAGTGGAAAAAAGAATATGTTCAAATATAAACTACACAGAAGCATTGTATGAAACTTCTTTCTGTTCTGTGCATTCAACTAACAGAGTTGAACCTTACTTTTGATTGAGCCTTTCTGAAACCCTCTTTCTGTAGAAACTGCAATTGGACATTCTGAGCGCTAAGAGGCCTCTATTGGGAAAAATAATATCTTCAAATAGAAACTACACAGAAGCATTGTGTGAAACTTATTTCTGATATGTTCATTAAGCTAACAGAGTTAAACCGTACTTTTGATTGCGCAGTTCTGAACACTCTTTCTGTAGAAAATGCAAGTGGACATTCGGAGCGCTAAGAGGGTAATAGTGGAAAAAGGAATATATTCAAATATAAACTACACAGTAGCATTCTGTGAAAATTCTTTCTGTTCTGTGCATTCAACTAACAGAGTTGAACCTTACTTTTGATTGAGCCGTTCTGAAACACTCTTTCTGTAGAATCTGCAATTGGACATGCTAAGCGCTAATAGGCCTACATTGGGAAAAAGAATATCTTCAAATAAAAACTACACAGATGCATTCTGTGAAACTTATTTCTGATCTGTAAATTCAGTTAACAGAGATAAAACATATTTTTGATTGAGCAGTTATGAAACACTCTTTTTGTAGAAAATGCAAGTGGAGATTCGGAGCGCTAAGAGGGTAATAGTGGAAAAAGGAATGTCTTCAAATATAAACTACACAGAATCATTCGGTGAAACTTCTTTCTGATCTGTGCATTCAGCTAACAGAGTTAAACCATACTTTAGATTGAGCAGATCTGAACACTCTTTCTGTAGAAAATGCAACTGGACATTTGGAGTGCTAACAGCGTAGTAGTGGAAAAAGGAATATATTCAAATATAAACTACACAGAAGCATTCTGTGAAACTTCATTCTGATCTGAGCATTCAGCTAACAGAGTTAAACCATACATTTGATTGAGCAGTTTTGAAACACTCTGTCTGTAGAAAATGCAACTGGACATTGGCAGCGCTAAGTGGGTAATAGTGGAAAAAAGAATATGTTCAAATATAAACTACACAGAAGCATTGTATGAAACTTCTTTCTGTTCTGTGCATTCAACTAACAGAGTTGAACCTTACTTTTGATTGAGCCGTTCTGAAACACTCTTTCTGTAGAAACTGCAATTGGACATTCTGAGCGCTAAGAGGCCTATAGTGGGAAAAAGAATGTCTACAAATAAAAATTACACAGAAGAATTGTGTGAAACTTCTTTCTGTTCTGTTTGTTCAACTAAAAGAGTTGAACCTTAGTTTTGATTGAGCCGTTCTGAAACACTCTTTCTGTAGAAAATGCAAGTGGAAATTCGGAGCGCTAAGAGGGTAATAGTGGAAAAAGGAATGTCTCCAAATATAAACTACACAGAATCATTCTGTGAAACTTCTTTCTGATCTGTGCATTCAGCTAACAGAGTTAAACCATACTTTTGATTGAGCAGTTTTGAAACACTCTGTCTGTAGAAAATGCAACTGGACTTTCGTAGCGCTAAGTGGGTAATAGTGGAAAAAAGAATATATTCAAATATAAACTACACAGAAGCATTGTATGAAACTACTTTCTGTTCTGTGCATTCAACTAACAGAGTTGAACCTTACTTTTGATTGAGCCTTTCTGAAACACTCTTTCTGTAGAAACTGCAATTGGACATTCTGAGCGCTAAGAGGCCTCTATTGGGAAAAATAATATCTTCAAATAAAAACTGCACAGAAGCATTGTGTGAAACTTATTTCTGATATGTTCATTAAGCTAACAGAGTTAAACCATACTTTTGATTGTGCAGTTCTGAACACTCTTTCTGTAGAAAATGCAAGTGGACATTCGGAGCGCTAAGAGGGTAATAGTGGAAAAAGGAATATATTCAAATATAAACTACACAGTAGCATTCTGTGAAAATTCTTTCTGTTCTGTGCATTCAACTAACAGAGTTGAACCTTACTTTTGATTGAGCCGTTCTGAAACACTCTTTCTGTAGAAACTGCAGTTGGACATGCTAAGCGCTAAGAGGCCTACATTGGGAAAAATAATATCTTCAAATAAAAACTACACAGATGCATTCTGTGAAACATATTTCTGATCTGTAAATTCAGTTAACAGAGATGAAACATATTTTTGATTGAGCAGTTATGAAACACTCTTTCTGTAGAAAATGCAAGTGGAGATTCGGAGCGCTAAGAGGGTAATAGTGGAAAAAGGAATGTCTCCAAATATAAACTACATAGAATCATTCTGTGAAACTTCTTTATGATCTGTGCATTCAGCTAACAGAGTTAAACCATACTTTTGATTGAGCAGATCTGAACACTCTTTCTGTAGAAAATGCAACTGGACATTTGGAGCGCTAAGAGCGTAGTAGTGGAAAAAGGAATATATTCAAATATAAACTACACCGAAGCATTCTGTGAAACTTCTTTCTGATCTGAGCATTCAGCTAACAGAGTTAAACCATACTTTTGATTGAGCAGTTTTGAAACACTCTGTCTGTAGAAAATGCAACTGGACATTCGTAGCGCTAAGTGGGTAATAGTGGAAAAAAGAATATGTTCAAATATAAACTACACAGAAGCATTGTATGAAACTTCTTTCTGTTCTGTGCATTCAACTAACAGAGTTGAACCTTACTTTTGATTGAGCCGTTCTGAAACACTCTTTCTGTAGAAACTGCAATTGGACATTCTGAGCGCTAAGAGTCCTATATTGGGAAAAAGAATGTCTACAAATAAAAACTACACAGAAAAATTGTGTGAAACTTCTTTCTGTTCTGTTTGTTCAACTAAAAGAGTTGAACTTTAGTTTTGATTGAGCCGTACTGAAACACTCTTTCTGTAGAAAATGCAAGTGGAGATTCGGAGCGCTAAGAGGGTAATAGTGGAAAAAGGAATGTCTCAAAATATAGACTACACAGAATCATTCTGTGAAACTTCTTTCTGATCTGTGCATTCAGCTAACAGAGTTAAACCATACTTTTGATTGAGCAGATCTGAACACTCTTTCTGTAGAAAATGCAACTGGACATTTGGAGCGCTAAGAGAGTAGTAGTGGAAAAAGGAATATATTCAAATATAAACTACACAGAAGCATTCTGTGAAACTTCTTTCTGATCTGAGCATTCAGCTAACAGAGTTAAACCATACTTTTGATTGAGCAGTTTTGAAACACTCTGTCTGTAGAAAATGCAACTGGACATTCGTAGCGCCAAGTGGGTAATAGTGGAAAGAAGAATATGTTCAAATATAAACTACACAGAAGCATTGTTTGAAATTTCTTTCTGTTCTGTGCATTCAACTAACAGAGTTGAACCTTAGTTTTGATTGAGCCTTTCTGAAACACTCTTTCTGTAGAAACTGCAATTGGACATTCTGAGTGCTAAGAGGCCTATATTGGGAAAAATAATATCTTCAAATAAAAACTACACAGAAGCATTGTGTGAAACTTATTTCTGATATGTTCATTAAGCTAACAGAGTTAAACCATACTTTTGATTGCGCAGTTCTGAACACTCTTTCTGTAGAAAATGCAAGTGGACATTCGGAGCGCTAAGAGGGTAATAGTGGAGAAAGGAATATATTCAAATATAAACTACACAGTAGCATTCTGTGAAAATTCTTTCTGTTCTGTGCATTCAACTAACAGAGTTGAACCTTACTTTTGATTGAGCCGTTCTGAAACACTCTTTCTGTAGAAACTGCAATTGGACATGCTAAGCGCTAAGAGGCCTACATTGGGAAAAAGAATATCTTCAAATAAAAACTACACAGATGCATTCTGTGAAACTTATTTCTGATCTGTAAATTCAGTTAACAGAGATAAAACATATTTTTGATTGAGCAGTTATGAAACACTCTTTTTGTAGAAAATGCAAGTGGAGATTCGGAGCGCTAAGAGGGTTATAGTGGAAAAAGGAATGTCTTCAAATATAAACTACACAGAATGATTCGGTGAAACTTCTTTCTGATCTGTCCATTCAGCTAACAGAGTTAAACCATACTTTTGATTGAGCAGATCTGAACACTCTTTCTGTAGAAAATGCAACTGGACATTTTGAGCGCTAAGAGCGTAGTAGTGGAAAAAGGAATATATTCAAATATAAACTACGCAGAAGCATTCTGTGAAACTTCTTTCTGATCTGAGCATTCAGCTAACAGAGTTAAACCATACTTTGATTGAGCAGTTTTGAAACACTCTGTCTGTAGAAAATGCAACTGGACATTCGTAGCGCTAAGTGGGTAATAGTGGAAAAAAGAATATGTTCAAATATAAACTACACAGAAGCATTGTATGAAACTTCTTTCTGTTCTGTGCATTCAACTAACAGAGTTGAACCTTACTTTTGATTGAGCCGTTCTGAAACACTCTTTCTGTAGAAACTGCAATTGGACATTCTGAGCGCTAAGAGGCCTATATTGGGAAAAAGAATGTCTACAAATAAAAACTACACAGAAGAATTGTGTGAAACTTCTTTCTGTTCTGTTTGTTCAACTAAAAGAGTTGAACCTTAGTTTTGATTGAGCCGTTCTGAAACACTCTTTCTGTAGAAAATGCAAGTTGAGATTCAGAGCGCTAAGAGGGTAATAGCGGAAAAAGGAATGTCTCCAAATATAAACTACACAGAATCATTCTGTGAAACTTCTTTCTGATCTGTGCATTCAGCTAACAGAGTTAAACCATACTTTTGAGTGAGCAGATCTGAACACTCTTTCTGTAGAAAATGCAACTGGACATTTGGAGCGCTAAGAGAGTAGTAGTGGAAAAAGGAATATATTCAAATATAAACTACACAGAAGCATTCTGTGAAACTTCTTTCTGATCTGAGCATTCAGCTAACAGAGTTAAACCATACTTTTGATTGAGCAGTTTTGAAACACTCTGTCTGTAGAAAATGCACCTGGACATTCGTAGCGCAAAGTGTGTAATATTGGAAAAAAGAATATGTTCAAATATAAACTACACAGAAGCATTGTATGAAACTTCTTTCTGTTCTGTGCATTCAACTAACAGAGTTGAACCTTACTATTGATTGAGCCTTTCTGAAACACTCTTTCTGTAGAAACTGCAATTGGACATTCTGAGCGCTAAGAGGCCTCTATTGGGAAAAATAATATCTTCAAATAAAAACTACACAGAAGCATTGTGTGAAACTTATTTCTGATATGTTCATTAAGCTAACAGAGTTAAACCATACTTTTGATTGCGCAGTTCTGAACACTCTTTCTGTAGAAAATGCAAGTGGACATTCGGAGCGCTAAGAGGGTAATAGTGGAAAAAGGAATATATTCAAATATAAACTACACAGTAGCATTCTGTGAAAATTCTTTCTGTTCTTTGCATTCAACTAACAGAGTTGAACCTTACTTTTAATTGAGCCGTTCTGAAACACTCTTTCTGTAGAAACTGCAATTGGACATGCTAAGCGCTAAGAAGCCTACATTGGGAAAAAGATATCTTCAAATAAAAACTACACAGATGCATTCTGTGAAACTTATTTCTGATCTCTAAATTCAGTTAACAGAGATAAAACATATTTTTGATTGAGCAGTTATGAAACACTCTTTTTGTAGAAAATGCAAGTGGAGATTCGGAGCGCTAAGAGGGTAATAGTGGAAAAAGGAATGTCTTCAAGTAAAAATTACACAGAATCATTCGGTGAAACTTTTTTCTGATCTGTGCATTCAGCTAACAGTGTTAAACCATACTTTTGATTGAGCAGATCTGAACACTCTTTCTGTAGAAAATGCAACTGGACATTTGGAGCGCTAAGAGAGTAGTAGTGGAAAAAGGAATATATTCAAATATAAACTACACAGAAGCATTCTGTGAAAAGTCTTTCTGATCTGAGCATTCAGCTAGCAGAGTTAAACCATACTTTTGATTGAGCAGTTTTGAAACACTCTGTCTGTAGAAAATGCAACTGGACATTCGTAGCGCTAAGTGGGTAATAGTGGAAAAAAGAATATGTTCAAATATAAACTACACAGAAGCATTGTATGAAACTTCTTTCTGTTCTGTGCATTCAACTAACTGAGTTGAACCTTACTTTTGATTGAGCCGTTCTGAAACACTCTTTCTGTAGAAACTGCAATTGGACATTCTGAGCGCTAAGAGGCCTATATTGGGAAAAAGAATGTCTACAAATAAAAACTACACGGAAGAATTGTGTGAAACTTCTTTCTGTTCTGTTTGTTCAACTAAAAGAGTTGAACCTTAGTTTTGATTGAGCCGTTCTGAAACACTCTTTCTGTAGAAAATGCAAGTGGAGATTCGGAGCACTAAGAGGGTAATAGTGGAAAAAGGAATGTCTCCAAATATAAACTACACAGAATCATTCTGTGAAACTTCTTTCTGATCTGTGCATTCAGCTAACAGAGTTAAACCATACTTTTGATTGAGCAGATCTGAACACTCTTTCTGTAGAAAATGCAACTGGACAATTGGAGCGCTAAGAGAGTAGTAGTGGAAAAAGGAATATGTTTAAATATAAACTACACAGAAGCATTCTGTGAAACTTCTTTCTGATCTCAGCATTCAGCTAACAGAGTTAAACCATACTTTTGATTGAGCAGTTTTGAAACACTCTGTCTGTAGAAAATGCAACTGGACATTCGTAGCGCCAAGTGGGTAATAGTGGAAAAAAGAATATGTTCAAATATAAACTACACAGAAGCATTGCATGAAACTTCTTTCTGTTCTGTGCATTCAACTAACAGAGTTGAACCTTACTTTTGATTGAGCCTTTCTGAAACACTCTTTCTGTAGAAACTGCAATTGGACATTCTGAGCGCTAAGAGGCCTCTATTGGGAAAAATAATATCTTCAAACAAAAACTACACAGAAGCATTGTGTGAAACTTATTTCTGATATGTTCATTAAGCTAACAGAATTAAACCATACTTTTGATTGCGCAGTTCTGAACACTCTTTCTGTAGAAAATGCAAGTGGACATTCGGAGCGCTAAGAGGGTAATAGTGGAAAAAGGAATATATTCAAATATAAACTACACAGTAGCATTCTGTGAAAATTCTTTCTGTTCTGTGCATTCAACTAACAGAGTTGAACCTTACTTTTAATTGAGCCGTTCTGAAACACTCTTTCTGTAGAAACTGCAATTGGACATGCTAAGCGCTAAGAGGCCTACATTGGGAAAAAAAATATCTTCAAATAAAAACTACACAGATGCATTCTGTGAAACTTCTTTCTGTTCTGTTTGTTCAACTAAAAAGTTTATCCTTATTTTGATTGAGCCGTTCTGAAACACTCTTTCTGTAGAAAATGCAAGTGGAGATTCTTAGCGCTAAGAGCGTAATAGTGGAAAAAGGAATATATTCAAATATAAACTACAAAGAATCATTCTGTGAAACTTCTTTCTGATCTCTGCATTCAGCTAACAGAGTTAAACCATACTTTTGATTGAGCAGATCTGAACACTCTTTCTGTAGAAAATGCAACTGGACAATTGGAGCGCTAAGAGAGTAGTAGTGGAAAAAGGAATATATTCAAATATAAACTACACAGAAGCATTCTGTGAAACTTCTTTCTGATCTGAGCATTCAGCTAACAGAGTTAAACCATACTTTTGATTGAGCAGTTTTGAAACACTCTGTCTGTAGAAAATGCAACTGGACATTCGTAGCGCTAAGTGGGTAATAGTGGAAAAAAGAATATGTTCAAATATAAACTACACAGAAGCATTGTATGAAACTTCTTTCTGTTCTGTGCATTCAACTAACAGAGTTGAACCTTACTTTTTATTGAGCCTTTCTGAAACACTCTTTCTGTAGAAACTGCAATTGGACATTCTGAGCGCTAAGAGGCCTCTATTGGGAAAAATAATATCTTCAAATAAAAACTACACAGAAGCATTGTGTGAAACTTATTTCTGATATGTTCATTAAGCTAACAGAGTTAAACAATACTTTTGATTGCGCAGTTCTGAACACTCTTTCTGTAGAAAATGCAAGTGGACATTCGGAGCGCTAAGAGGGTAATAGGGGAGAAAGGAATATATTCAAATATAAACTACACAGTAGCATTCTGTGAAAATTCTTTCTGTTCTGTGCATTCAACTAACAGAGTTGAACCTTACTTTTGATTGAGCCGTTCTGAAACACTCTTTCTGTAGAAACTGCAATTGGACATGCTAAGCGCTAAGAGGCCTACATTGGGAAAAAGAATATCTTCAAATAAAAACTACACAGATGCATTCTGTGAAACTTATTTCTGATCTGTAAATTCAGTTAACAGAGGTAAAACATATTTTTGATTGAGCAGTTATGAAACACTCTTTTTGTAGAAAATGCAAGTGGAGATTCGGAGCGCTAAGTGGGTAATAGTGGAAAAAGGAATGTCTTCAAATATAAACTACACAGAATCATTCGGTGAAACTTATTTCTGATCTGTGCATTCAGCTAACAGAGTTAAACCATAGTTTTGATTGAGCAGATCTGAACACTCTTTCTGTAGAAAATGCAACTGGACATTTGGAGCGCTAAGAGCGTAGTAGTGGAAAAAGGAATATATTCAAATATAAACTACACAGAAGCATTCTGTGAAACTTCTTTCTGATCTGAGGATTCAGCTAACAGAGTTAAACCATACTTTTGATTGAGCAGTTTTGAAAAACTCTGTCTGTAGAAAATGCAACTGGACATTCGTAGCGCTAAGTAGGTAATAGTGGAGAAAAGAATATGTTCAAATATAAACTACACAGAAGCATTGTATGAAACTTCTTTCTGTTCTGTGCATTCAACTAACTGAGTTGAACCTTACATTTGATTGAGCCGTTCTGAAACACTCTTTCTGTAGAAACTGCAATTGGACATTCTGAGCGCTAAGAGGCCTATATTGGGAAAAAGAATGTCTACAAATAAAAACTACACAGAAGAATTGTGTGAAACTTCTTTCTGTTCTGTTTGTTCAACTAAAAGAGTTGAACCTTAGTTTTGATTGAGCCGTTCTGAAACACTCTTTATGTAGAAAATGCAAGTGGAGATTCGGAGCGCTAAGAGGGTAATAGTGGAAAAAGGAATGTCTCCAAATACAAACTACACAGAATCATTCTGTGAAACTTCTTTCTGATCTGTGCATTCAGCTAACAGAGTTAAACCATACTTTTGATTTAGCAGATCTGAACACTCTTTCTGTAGAAAATGCAACTGTACATTTGGAGCGCTAAGAGAGTAGTAGTGGAAAAAGGAATATATTCAAATATAAACTACACAGAATCATTCTGTGAAACTTCTTTCTGATCTGAGCATTCAGCTAACAGAGTTAAACCATACTTTTGATTGAGCAGTTTAGAAACACTCTGTCTGTAGAAAATGCAAATGGACATTCGTAGCGCTAAGTGGGTAATAGTGGAAACAAGAATATGTTCAAATATAAATTACACAGAAGCATTGTATGAAACTTCTTTCTGTTCTGTGCATTCAACTAACAGAGTTGAACCTTACTTTTGATTGAGCCTTTCTGAAACACTCTTTCTGTAGAAACTGCAATTGGACATTCTGAGCGCTAAGAGGCCTCTATTGGGAAAAATAATATCTTCAAATAAAAACTACACAGAAGCATTGTGTGAAACTTATTTCTGATATGTTCATTAAGCTAACAGAGTTAAACCATACTTTTGATTGCGCAGTTCTGAACACTCTTTCTGTAGAAAATGCAAGTGGTAATTCGGAGCGCTAAGAGGGTAATAGTGGAAAAAGGAATATATTCAAATATAAACTACACAGTAGCATTCTGTGAAAATACTTTCTGTTCTGTGCATTCAACTAACAGAGTTCAACCTTACTTTTGATTGAGCCGTTCTGAAACACTCTCTCTGTAGAAACTGCAATTGGACATGCTAAGCGCTAAGAGGCCTACATTGGGAAAAAGAATATCTTCAAATAAAAACTACACAGATGCATTCTGTGAAACTTATTTCTGATCTGTAAATTCAGTTAACAGAGATAAAACATATTTTTGATTGAGCAGTTATGAAACACTCTTTTTGTAGAAAATGCAAGTGGAGATTCGGAGCGCTAAGAGGGTAATAGTGGAAAAAGGAATGTCTTCAAATATAAACTACACAGAATCATTCGGTGAAACTTCTTTCTGATCTGTGCATTCAGCTAACAGAGTTAAACCATACTTTTGATTGAGCAGATCTGTACACTCTTTCTGTTGAAAATGCAACTGGACATTAGGAGCGCTAAGAGCGTAGTAGTGGATAAAGGAATATATTCAAATATAAACTACACAGAAGCATTCTGTGAAACTTCTTTCTGATCTGAGCATACAGCTAACAGAGTTAAACCATACTTTTGATTGAGCAGTTTTGAAACACTCTGTCTGTAGAAAATGCAACTGGACATTCGTAGCGCTAAGTGGGTAATAGTGGAAAAAAGAATATGTTCAAATATAAACTACACAGAAGCATTGTATGAAACTTCTCTCTGTTCTGTGCATTCAACTAACAGAGTTGAACCTTACTTTTGATTGAGCCGTTCTGAAACACTCTTTCTGTAGAAACTGCAATTGGACATTCTGAGCGTTAAGAGGCCTATATTGGGAAAAAGAATGTCTACAAATAAAAACTACACAGAAGAATTGTGTGAAACTTCTTTCTGTTCTGTTTGTTCAACTAAAAGAGTTGAACCTTAGTTTTGATTGAGCCGTTCTGAAACACTCTTTCTGTAGATAATGCAAGTGGAGATTCGGAGCGCTAAGAGGGTAATAGTGGAAAAAGGAATGTCTTCAAATATAAACTACACAGAATCATTCGGTGAAACTTCTTTCTGATCTGTGCATTCAGCTAACAGAGTTAAACCATACTTTTGATTGAGCAGATCTGAACACTCTTTCTGTAGAAAATGCAACTGGACATTTGGAGCGCTAAGAGCGTAGTAGTGGAAAAAGGAATATATTCAAATATAAACTACACAGAAGCATTCTGTGAAATTTCTTTCTGATCTGAGCATTCAGCTAACAGAGTTAAACCATCCTTTTGATTGAGCAGTTTTGAAACACTCTGTCTGTAGAAAATGCAACTGGACATTCGTAGCGCTAAGTGGGTAATAGTGGAAAAAAGAATATGTTCAAATATAAACTACACAGAAGCATTGTATGAAACTTCTTTCTGTTCTGTGCATTCAACTAACAGAGTTGAACCTTAATTTGATTGAGCCGTTCTGAAACACTCTTTCTGTAGAAACTGCAATTGGACTTTCTGAGAGCTAAGAGGCCTATATTGGGAAAAAGAATATCTACAAATAAAAACTACACAGAAGAATTGTGTGAAACTTCTTTCTGTTCTGTTTGTTCAACTAAAAGAGTTGAACCTTAGTTTTGATTGAGCCGTTCTGAAACACTCTTTATGTAGAAAATGCAAGTGGAGATTCGGAGCGCTAAGAGGGTAATAGTGGAAAAAGGAATGTCTCCAAATATAAACTACACAGAATCATTCGGTGAAACTTCTTTCTGATCTGTGCATTCAGCTAACAGAGTTAAACCATACTTTTGATTGAGCAGATCCGAACACTCTTTCTGTTGAAAATGCAACTGGACATTTGGATCGCTAAGAGAGTAGTAGTGGAAAAAGGAATATATTCAAATATAAACTACACAGAAGCATTCTGTGAAACTTCTTTCTGAACTGAGCATTCAGCTAACAGAGTTAAACCATACTTTTGATTGAGCAGTTTTGAAACACTCTGTCTGTAGAAAATGAAACTGGACATTCGTAGCGCTAAGTGGGTAATAGTGGAAAAAAGAATATGTTCAAATATAAACTACACAGAAGCATTGTATGAAACTTCTTTCTGTTCTGTGCATTCAACTAACAGAGTTGAACCTTACTTTTGATTGAGCCTTTCTGAAACACTCTTTCTGTAGAATCTGCAATTGGACATTCTGAGCGCTAAGAGGCCTCTATTGGGAAAAATAATATCTTCAAATAAAAACTACACAGAAGCATTGTGTGAAACTTATTTCTGATATGTTCATTAAGATAACAGAGTTAAACCATACTTTTGATTGCGCAGTTCTGAACACTCTTTCTGTAGAAAATGCAAGTGGACATTCGGAGCGCTAAGAGGGTAATAGTGGAAAAAGGGATATATTCAAATATAAACTACACAGTAGCATTCGGTGAAAATTCTTTCTGTTCTGTGCATTCAACTAACAGAGTTGAACCTTACTTTTGATTGAGCCGTTCTGAAACACTCTTTCTGTAGAAACTGCAATTGGACATGCTAAGCGCTAAGAGGCCTACATTGGGAAAAAGAATATCTTCAAATAAAATCTACACAGATGCATTCTGTGCAACATATTTCTGATCTGTAAATTCAGTTAACCGAGATAAAACATATTTTTGATTGAGCAGTTATGAAACACTCTTTTTGTAGAAAATGCAAGTGGAGATTCGGAGCGCTAAGAGGGTAATAGTGGAAAAAGGAATGTATTCAAACATAAACTACACAGAATCATTCGGTGAAACTTCTTTCTGATCTGTGCATTCAGCTAACAGAGTTAAACCATACTTTTGATTGAGCAGATCCGAACACTCTTTCTGTTGAAAATGCAACTGGACATTTGGAGCGCTAAGAGCCTATTAGTGGAAAAAGGAATATATTCAAATATAAACTACACAGAAGCATTCTGTGAAACTTCTCTCTGATCTGAGCATTCATCTAACAGAGTTAAACCATACTTTTGATTGAGCAGTTTTGAAACACTCTGTCTGTAGAAAATGCAACTGGACATTCGTAGCGCTAAGTGGGTAATAGTGGAAAAAAGAATATGTTCAAATATAAACTACACAGAAGCATTGTATGAAACTTCTTTCTGTTCTGTGCATTCAACTAACAGAGTTGAACCTTACTTTTGATTGAGCCGTTCTGAAACAATCTTTCTGTAGAAACTGCAATTGGACATTCTGAGAGCTAAGAGGCCTATATTGGGAAAAAGAATGTCTACAAATAAAAACTACACAGAAGAATTGTGTGAAACTTCTTTCTGTTCTGTTTGTTCAACTAAAAGAGTTGAACCTTAGTTTTGATTGAGCCGTTCTGAAACACTCTTTCTGTAGAAAATGCAAGTGGAGATTCGGAGCGCTAAGAGGGTAATAGTGGAAAAAGGAATGTCTCCAAATATAAACTACACAGAATCATTCTGTGAAACTTCTTTCTGACCTGTGCATTCAGCTAACAGAGTTAAACCATACTTTTGATTGAGCAGATCTGAACACTCTTTCTGTAGAAAATGCAACTGGACAATTGGAGCGCTAAGAGAGTAGTAGTGGAAAAAGGAATATATTCAAATATAAACTACACAGAAGCATTCTGTGAAACTTCTTTCTGATCTGAGCATTCAGCTAACAGATTTAAACCATACTTTTGATTGAGCAGTTTTGAAACACTCTGTCTGTAGAAAATGCAACTGGACATTCGTAGCGCTAAGTGGGTAATAGTGGAAAAAAGAATATGTTCAAATATAAACTACACAGAAGCATTGTATGAAACTTCTTTCTGTTCTGTGCATTCAACTAACAGAGTTGAACCTTACTTTTGATTGAGCCTTTCTGAAACACTCTTTCTGTAGAGTCTGCAATTGGACATTCTGAGCGCTAAGAGGCCTATATTGGGAAAAAAATATCTTCAAATAAAAACTACACAGAAGCATTGTGTGAAACTTATTTCTGATATGTTCATTAAGCTAACAGAGTTAAACCATACTTTTGATTGCGCAGTTCTGAACACTCTTTCTGTAGAAAATGCAAGTGGACATTCGGAGCGCTAAGAGGGTAATAGGGGAGAAAGGAATATATTCAAATATAAACTACACAGTAGCATTCTGTGAAAATTCTTTCTGTTCTGTGCATTCAACTAACAGATTTGAACCTTACTTTTGATTGAGCCGTTCTGAAACACTCTTTCTGTAGAAACTGCAATTGGACATGCTAAGCGCTAAGAGGCCTACATTGGGAAAAAGAATATCTTCAAATAAAAACTACACAGATGCATTCTGTGAAACTTATTTCTGATCTGTAAATTCAGTTAACAGAGATAAAACATATTTTTGATTGAGCAGTTATGAAACACTCTTTTTGTAGAAAATGCAAGTGGAGATTCGGAGCGCTAAGTGGGTAATAGTGGAAAAAGGAATGTCTTCAAATATAAACTACACAGAATCATTCGGTGAAACTTATTTCTGATCTGTGCATTCAGCTAACAGAGTTAAACCATAGTTTTGATTGAGCAGATCTGAACACTCTTTCTGTAGAAAATGCAACTGGACATTTGGAGCGCTAAGAGCGTAGTAGTGGAAAAAGGAATATATTCAAATATAAACTACACAGAAGCATTCTGTGAAACTTCTTTCTGATCTGAGCATTCAGCTAACAGAGTTAAACCATACTTTTGATTGAGCAGTTTTGAAAAACTCTGTCTGTAGAAAATGCAACTGGACATTCGTAGCGCTAAGTAGGTAATAGTGGAAAAAAGAATATGTTCAAATATAAACTACACAGAAGCATTGTATGAAACTACTTTCTGTTCTGTGCATTCAACTAACTGAGTTGAACCTTACATTTGATTGAGCCGTTCTGAAACACTCTTTCTGTAGAAACTGCAATTGGACATTCTGAGCGCTAAGAGGCCTATATTGGGAAAAAGAATGTCTACAAATAAAAACTACACAGAAGAATTGTGTGAAACTTCTTTCTGTTCTGTTTGTTCAACTAAAAGATTTGAACCTTAGTTTTGATTGAGCCGTTCTGAAACACTCTTTCTGTAGAAAATGCAAGTGGAGATTCGGAGCGCTAAGAGGGTAATAGTGGAAAAAGGAATGTCTCCAAATATAAACTACACAGAATCATTCTGTGAAACTTCTTTCTGATCTGTGCATTCAGCTAACAGAGTTAAACCATACTTTTGATTGAGCAGATCTGAACACTCTTTCTGTAGAAAATGCAACTGGACATTTGGAGCGCTAAGAGAGTAGTAGTGGAAAAAGGAATATATTCAAATACAAACTACACAGAAGCATTCTGTGAAACTTCTTTCTGATCTGAGCATTCAGCTAACAGAGTTAAACCATACTTTTGATTGAGCAGTTTTGAAACACTCTGTCTGTAGAAAATGCAACTGGACATTCGTAGCGCTAAGTGGGTAATAGTGGAAAAAAGAATATGTTCAAATATAAACTACACAGAAGCATTGTATGAAACTTCTTTCTGTTCTGTGCATTCAACTAACAGAGTTGAACCTTACTTTTGATTGAGCCTTTCTGAAACACTCTTTCTGTAGAAACTGCAATTGGACATTCTGAGCGCGAAGAGGCCTCTATTGGGAAAAATAATATCTTCAAATAAAAACTACACAGAAGCATTGTGTGAAACTTATTTCTGATATGTTCATTAAGCTAACAGAGTTAAACCATACTTTTGATTGCGCAGTTCTGAACACTCTTTCTGTAGAAAATGCAAGTGGACATTCGGAGCGCTAAGAGGGTAATAGTGGAAAAAGGGATATATTCAAATATAAACTACACAGTAGCATTCGGTGAAAATTCTTTCTGTTCTGTGCATTCAACTAACAGAGTTGAACCTTACTTTTGATTGAGCCGTTCTGAAACACTCTTTCTGTAGAAACTGCAATTGGACATGCTAAGCGCTAAGAGGCCTACATTGGGAAAAAGAATATCTTCAAATAAAATCTACACAGATGCATTCTGTGCAACATATTTCTGATCTGTAAATTCAGTTAACCGAGATAAAACATATTTTTGATTGAGCAGTTATGAAACACTCTTTTTGTAGAAAATGCAAGTGGAGATTCGGAGCGCTAAGAGGGTAATAGTGGAAAAAGGAATGTATTCAAACATAAACTACACAGAATCATTCGGTGAAACTTCTTTCTGATCTGTGCATTCAGCTAACAGAGTTAAACCATACTTTTGATTGAGCAGATCCGAACACTCTTTCTGTTGAAAATGCAACTGGACATTTGGAGCGCTAAGAGCCTATTAGTGGAAAAAGGAATATATTCAAATATAAACTACACAGAAGCATTCTGTGAAACTTCTCTCTGATCTGAGCATTCATCTAACAGAGTTAAACCATACTTTTGATTGAGCAGTTTTGAAACACTCTGTCTGTAGAAAATGCAACTGGACATTCGTAGCGCTAAGTGGGTAATAGTGGAAAAAAGAATATGTTCAAATATAAACTACACAGAAGCATTGTATGAAACTTCTTTCTGTTCTGTGCATTCAACTAACAGAGTTGAACCTTACTTTTGATTGAGCCGTTCTGAAACAATCTTTCTGTAGAAACTGCAATTGGACATTCTGAGAGCTAAGAGGCCTATATTGGGAAAAAGAATGTCTACAAATAAAAACTACACAGAAGAATTGTGTGAAACTTCTTTCTGTTCTGTTTGTTCAACTAAAAGAGTTGAACCTTAGTTTTGATTGAGCCGTTCTGAAACACTCTTTCTGTAGAAAATGCAAGTGGAGATTCGGAGCGCTAAGAGGGTAATAGTGGAAAAAGGAATGTCTCCAAATATAAACTACACAGAATCATTCTGTGAAACTTCTTTCTGACCTGTGCATTCAGCTAACAGAGTTAAACCATACTTTTGATTGAGCAGATCTGAACACTCTTTCTGTAGAAAATGCAACTGGACAATTGGAGCGCTAAGAGAGTAGTAGTGGAAAAAGGAATATATTCAAATATAAACTACACAGAAGCATTCTGTGAAACTTCTTTCTGATCTGAGCATTCAGCTAACAGATTTAAACCATACTTTTGATTGAGCAGTTTTGAAACACTCTGTCTGTAGAAAATGCAACTGGACATTCGTAGCGCTAAGTGGGTAATAGTGGAAAAAAGAATATGTTCAAATATAAACTACACAGAAGCATTGTATGAAACTTCTTTCTGTTCTGTGCATTCAACTAACAGAGTTGAACCTTACTTTTGATTGAGCCTTTCTGAAACACTCTTTCTGTAGAGTCTGCAATTGGACATTCTGAGCGCTAAGAGGCCTATATTGGGAAAAAAATATCTTCAAATAAAAACTACACAGAAGCATTGTGTGAAACTTATTTCTGATATGTTCATTAAGCTAACAGAGTTAAACCATACTTTTGATTGCGCAGTTCTGAACACTCTTTCTGTAGAAAATGCAAGTGGACATTCGGAGCGCTAAGAGGGTAATAGGGGAGAAAGGAATATATTCAAATATAAACTACACAGTAGCATTCTGTGAAAATTCTTTCTGTTCTGTGCATTCAACTAACAGATTTGAACCTTACTTTTGATTGAGCCGTTCTGAAACACTCTTTCTGTAGAAACTGCAATTGGACATGCTAAGCGCTAAGAGGCCTACATTGGGAAAAAGAATATCTTCAAATAAAAACTACACAGATGCATTCTGTGAAACTTATTTCTGATCTGTAAATTCAGTTAACAGAGATAAAACATATTTTTGATTGAGCAGTTATGAAACACTCTTTTTGTAGAAAATGCAAGTGGAGATTCGGAGCGCTAAGTGGGTAATAGTGGAAAAAGGAATGTCTTCAAATATAAACTACACAGAATCATTCGGTGAAACTTATTTCTGATCTGTGCATTCAGCTAACAGAGTTAAACCATAGTTTTGATTGAGCAGATCTGAACACTCTTTCTGTAGAAAATGCAACTGGACATTTGGAGCGCTAAGAGCGTAGTAGTGGAAAAAGGAATATATTCAAATATAAACTACACAGAAGCATTCTGTGAAACTTCTTTCTGATCTGAGCATTCAGCTAACAGAGTTAAACCATACTTTTGATTGAGCAGTTTTGAAAAACTCTGTCTGTAGAAAATGCAACTGGACATTCGTAGCGCTAAGTAGGTAATAGTGGAAAAAAGAATATGTTCAAATATAAACTACACAGAAGCATTGTATGAAACTACTTTCTGTTCTGTGCATTCAACTAACTGAGTTGAACCTTACATTTGATTGAGCCGTTCTGAAACACTCTTTCTGTAGAAACTGCAATTGGACATTCTGAGCGCTAAGAGGCCTATATTGGGAAAAAGAATGTCTACAAATAAAAACTACACAGAAGAATTGTGTGAAACTTCTTTCTGTTCTGTTTGTTCAACTAAAAGATTTGAACCTTAGTTTTGATTGAGCCGTTCTGAAACACTCTTTCTGTAGAAAATGCAAGTGGAGATTCGGAGCGCTAAGAGGGTAATAGTGGAAAAAGGAATGTCTCCAAATATAAACTACACAGAATCATTCTGTGAAACTTCTTTCTGATCTGTGCATTCAGCTAACAGAGTTAAACCATACTTTTGATTGAGCAGATCTGAACACTCTTTCTGTAGAAAATGCAACTGGACATTTGGAGCGCTAAGAGAGTAGTAGTGGAAAAAGGAATATATTCAAATACAAACTACACAGAAGCATTCTGTGAAACTTCTTTCTGATCTGAGCATTCAGCTAACAGAGTTAAACCATACTTTTGATTGAGCAGTTTTGAAACACTCTGTCTGTAGAAAATGCAACTGGACATTCGTAGCGCTAAGTGGGTAATAGTGGAAAAAAGAATATGTTCAAATATAAACTACACAGAAGCATTGTATGAAACTTCTTTCTGTTCTGTGCATTCAACTAACAGAGTTGAACCTTACTTTTGATTGAGCCTTTCTGAAACACTCTTTCTGTAGAAACTGCAATTGGACATTCTGAGCGCGAAGAGGCCTC
The DNA here is from genome assembly GCF_028878055.3 of Symphalangus syndactylus. Lineage (NCBI taxonomy): Eukaryota > Metazoa > Chordata > Mammalia > Primates > Hylobatidae > Symphalangus > Symphalangus syndactylus. The sequence continues at coordinate 4,079,145 of NC_072433.2, forward strand.
TATTGGGAAAAATAATATCTTCAAATAAAAACTACACAGAAGCATTGTGTGAAACTTATTTCTGATATGTTCATTAAGCTAACAGAGTTAAACCATACTTTTGATTGCGCAGTTCTGAACACTCTTTCTGTAGAAAATGCAAGTGGACATTCGGAGCGCTAAGAGGGTAATAGTGGAAAAAGGGATATATTCAAATATAAACTACACAGTAGCATTCTGTGAAAATTCTTTCTGTTCTGTGCATTCAACTAACAGAGTTGAACCTTACTTTTGATTGAGCCGTTCTGAAACGCTCTTTCTGTAGAAACTGCAATTGGACATGCTAAGCGCTAAGAGGCCTACATTGGGAAAAAGAATATCTTCAAATAAAAACTACACAGATGCATTCTGTGAAACTTATTTCTGATCTGTAAATTCAGTTAACAGAGATAAAACATATTTTTGATTGAGCAGTTATGAAACACTCTTTTCGTAGAAAATGCAAGTGGAGATTCGGAGCGCTAAGTGGGTAATAGTGGAAAAAGGAATGTCTTCAAATATAAACTACACAGAATCATTCGGTGAAACTTATTTCTGATCTGTGCTTTCAGCTAACAGAGTTAAACCATAGTTTTGATTGAGCAGATCTGAACACTCTTTCTGTAGAAAATGCAACTGGACATTTGGAGCGCTAAGAGCGTAGTAGTGGAAAAAGGAATATATTCAAATATAAACTACACAGAAGCATTCTGTGAAACTTCTTTCTGATCTGAGCATTCAGCTAACAGAGTTAAACCATACTTTTGATTGAGCAGTTTTGAAAAACTCTGTCTGTAGAAAATGCAACTGGACATTCGTAGCGCTAAGTAGGTAATAGTGGAAAAAAGAATATGTTCAAATATAAACTACACAGAAGCATTGTATGAAACTACTTTCTGTTCTGTGCATTCAACTAACTGAGTTGAACCTTACATTTGATTGAGCCGTTCTGAAACACTCTTTCTGTAGAAACTGCAATTGGACATTCTGAGCGCTAAGAGGCCTATATTGGGAAAAAGAATGTCTACAAATAAAAACTACACAGAAGAATTGTGTGAAACTTCTTTCTGTTCTGTTTGTTCAACTAAAAGATTTGAACCTTAGTTTTGATTGAGCCGTTCTGAAACACTCTTTCTGTAGAAAATGCAAGTGGAGATTCGGAGCGCTAAGAGGGTAATAGTGGAAAAAGGAATGTCTCCAAATATAAACTACACAGAATCATTCTGTGAAACTTCTTTCTGATCTGTGCATTCAGCTAACAGAGTTAAACCATACTTTTGATTGAGCAGATCTGAACACTCTTTCTGTAGAAAATGCAACTGGACATTTGGAGCGCTAAGAGAGTAGTAGTGGAAAAAGGAATATATTCAAATACAAACTACACAGAAGCATTCTGTGAAACTTCTTCCTGATCTGAGCATTCAGCTAACAGAGTTAAACCATACTTTTGATTGAGCAGTTTTGAAACACTCTGTCTGTAGAAAATGCAACTGGACATTCGTAGCGCTAAGTGGGTAATAGTGGAAAAAAGAATATGTTCAAATATAAACTACACAGAAGCATTGTATGAAACTTCTTTCTGTTCTGTGCATTCAACTAACAGAGTTGAACCTTACTTTTGATTGAGCCTTTCTGAAACACTCTTTCTGTAGAAACTGCAATTGGACATTCTGAGCGCGAAGAGGCCTCTATTGGGAAAAATAATATCTTCAAATAAAAACTACACAGAAGCATTGTGTGAAACTTATTTCTGATATGTTCATTAAGCTAACAGAGTTAAACCATACTTTTGATTGCGCAGTTCTGAACACTCTTTCTGTAGAAAATGCAAGTGGACATTCGGAGCGCTAAGAGGGTAATAGTGGAAAAAGGGATATATTCAAATATAAACTACACAGTAGCATTCTGTGAAAATTCTTTCTGTTCTGTGCATTCAACTAACAGAGTTGAACCTTACTTTTGATTGAGCCGTTCTGAAACGCTCTTTCTGTAGAAACTGCAATTGGACATGCTAAGCGCTAAGAGGCCTACATTGGGAAAAAGAATATCTTCAAATAAAAACTACACAGATGCATTCTGTGAAACTTATTTCTGATCTGTAAATTCAGTTAACAGAGATAAAACATATTTTTGATTGAGCAGTTATGAAACACTCTTTTCGTAGAAAATGCAAGTGGAGATTCGGAGCGCTAAGTGGGTAATAGTGGAAAAAGGAATGTCTTCAAATATAAACTACACAGAATCATTCGGTGAAACTTATTTCTGATCTGTGCTTTCAGCTAACAGAGTTAAACCATAGTTTTGATTGAGCAGATCTGAACACTCTTTCTGTAGAAAATGCAACTGGACATTTGGAGCGCTAAGAGCGTAGTAGTGGAAAAAGGAATATATTCAAATATAAACTACACAGAAGCATTCTGTGAAACTTCTTTCTGATCTGAGCATTCAGCTAACAGAGTTAAACCATACTTTTGATTGAGCAGTTTTGAAAAACTCTGTCTGTAGAAAATGCAACTGGACATTCGTAGCGCTAAGTAGGTAATAGTGGAAAAAAGAATATGTTCAAATATAAACTACACAGAAGCATTGTATGAAACTACTTTCTGTTCTGTGCATTCAACTAACTGAGTTGAACCTTACATTTGATTGAGCCGTTCTGAAACACTCTTTCTGTAGAAACTGCAATTGGACATTCTGAGCGCTAAGAGGCCTATATTGGGAAAAAGAATGTCTACAAATAAAAACTACACAGAAGAATTGTGTGAAACTTCTTTCTGTTCTGTTTGTTCAACTAAAAGAGTTGAACCTTAGTTTTGATTGAGCCGTTCTGAAACACTCTTTCTGTAGAAAATGCAAGTGGAGATTCGGAGCGCTAAGAGGGTAATAGTGGAAAAAGGAATGTCTCCAAATATAAACTACACAGAATCATTCTGTGAAACTTCTTTCTGATCTGTGCATTCAGCTAACAGAGTTAAACCATAGTTTTGATTGAGCAGATCTGAACACTCTTTCTGTAGAAAATGCAACTGGACATTTGGAGCGCTAAGAGAGTAGTAGTGGGAAAAGGAATGTATTCAAATACAAACTACACAGAAGCATTCTGTGAAACTTCTTTCTGATCTGAGCATTCAGCTAACAGAGTTAAACCATACTTTTGATTGAGCAGTTTTGAAACACTCTCTCTGTAGAAAATGCAACTGGACATTCGTAGCGCTAAGTGGGTAATAGTGGAAAAAAGAATATGTTCAAATATAAACTACACAGAAGCATTGTATGAAACTTCTTTCTGTTCTGTGCATTCAACTGACAGAGTTGAACCTTACTTTTGATTGAGCCTTTCTGAAACACTCTTTCTGTAGAAACTGCAATTGGACATTCTGAGCGCGAAGAGGCCTCTATTGGGAAAAATAATATCTTCAAATAAAAACTACACAGAAGCATTGCGTGAAACTTATTTCTGATATGTTCATTAAGCTAACAGAGTTAAGCCATACTTTTGATTGCGCAGTTCTGAACACTCTTTCTGTAGAAAATGCAAGTGGACATTCGGAGCGCTAAGAGGGTAATAGTGGAAAAAGGGATATATTCAAATATAAACTACACAGTAGCATTCTGTGAAAATTCTTTCTGTTCTGTGCATTCAACTAACAGAGTTGAACCTTACTTTTGATTGAGCCGTTCTGAAACGCTCTTTCTGTAGAAACTGCAATTGGACATGCTAAGCGCTAAGAGGCCTACATTGGGAAAAAGAATATCTTCAAATAAAAACTACACAGATGCATTCTGTGAAACTTATTTCTGATCTGTAAATTCAGTTAACAGAGATAAAACATATTTTTGATTGAGCAGTTATGAAACACTCTTTTCGTAGAAAATGCAAGTGGAGATTCGGAGCGCTAAGAGGGTAATAGTGGAAAAAGGAATGTCTTCAAATATAAACTACACAGAATCATTCAGTGAAACTTCTTTCTGATCTGTGCATTCAGCTAACAGAGTTAAACCATACTTTTGATTGAGCAGTTTTGAAACACTCTGTCTGTAGAAAATGCAACTGGACATTCGTAGCGCTAAGTGGGTAATAGTGGAAAAAAGAATATGTTCAAATATAAACTACACAGAAGCATTGTATGAAACTTCTTTCTGTTCTGTGCATTCAACTAACAGAGTTGAACCTTACTTTTGATTGAGCCGTTCTGAAACACTCTTTCTGTAGAAACTGCAATTGGACATTCTGAGCGCTAAGAGGCCTATATTGGGAAAAAGAATGTCTACAAATAAAAACTACACAGAAGAATTGTGTGAAACTTCTTTCTGTTCTGTTTTTTCAACTAAAAGAGTTGAACCTTAGTTTTGATTGAGCCGTTCTGAAACACTCTTTCTGTAGAAAATGCAAGTGGAGATTCGGAGCGCTAAGAGGGTAATAGTGGAAAAAGGAATGTCTCCAAATATAAACTACACAGAATCATTCTGTGAAACTTCTTTCTGATCTGTGCATTCAGCTAACAGAGTTAAACCATACTTTTGATTTAGCAGATCTGAACACTCTTTCTGTAGAAAATGCAACTGTACATTTGGAGCGCTAAGAGAGTAGTAGTGGAAAAAGGAATATATTCAAATATAAACTACACAGAATCATTCTGTGAAACTTCTTTCTGATCTGAGCATTCAGCTAACAGAGTTAAACCATACTTTTGATTTAGCAGTTTTGAAACACTCTGTCTGTAGAAAATGCAAATGGACATTCGTAGCGCTAAGTGGGTAATAGTGGAAACAAGAATATGTTCAAATATAAATTACACAGAAGCATTGTATGAAACTTCTTTCTGTTCTGTGCATTCAACTAACAGAGTTGAACCTTACTTTTGATTGAGCCTTTCTGAAACACTCTTTCTGTAGAAACTGCAATTGGACATTCTGAGCGCTAAGAGGCCTCTATTGGGAAAAATAATATCTTCAAATAAAAACTACACAGAAGCATTGTGTGAAACTTATTTCTGATATGTTCATTAAGCTAACAGAGTTAAACCATACTTTTGATTGCGCAGTTCTGAACACTCTTTCTGTAGAAAATGCAAGTGGACATTCGGAGCGCTAAGAGGGTAATAGTGGAAAAAGGAATATATTCAAATATAAACTACACAGTAGCATTCTGTGAAAATACTTTCTGTTCTGTGCATTCAACTAACAGAGTTGAACCTTACTTTTGATTGAGCCGTTCTGAAACACTCTCTCTGTAGAAACTGCAATTGGACATGCTAAGCGCTAAGAGGCCTACATTGGGAAAAAGAATATCTTCAAATAAAAACTACACAGATGCATTCTGTGAAACTTATTTCTGATCTGTAAATTCAGTTAACAGAGATAAAACATATTTTTGATTGAGCAGTTATGAAACACTCTTTTTGTAGAAAATGCAAGTGGAGATCCGGAGCGCTAAGAGGGTAATAGTGGAAAAAGGAATGTCTTCAAATATAAACTACACAGAATCATTCGGTGAAACTTCTTTCTGATCTGTGCATTCAGCTAACAGAGTTAAACCATACTTTTGATTGAGCAGATCTGTACACTCTTTCTGTTGAAAATGCAACTGGACATTTGGAGCGCTAAGAGCGTAGTAGTGGAAAAAGGAATATATTCAAATATAAACTACACAGAAGCATTCTGTGAAACTTCTTTCTGATCTGAGCATACAGCTAACAGAGTTAAACCATACTTTTGATTGAGCAGTTTTGAAACACTCTGTCTGTAGAAAATGCAACTGGACATTCGTAGCGCTAAGTGGGTAATAGTGGAAAAAAGAATATGTTCAAATATAAACTACACAGAAGCATTGTATGAAACTTCTCTCTGTTCTGTGCATTCAACTAACAGAGTTGAACCTTACTTTTGATTGAGCCGTTCTGAAACACTCTTTCTGTAGAAACTGCAATTGGACATTCTGAGCGTTAAGAGGCCTATATTGGGAAAAAGAATGTCTACAAATAAAAACTACACAGAAGAATAGTGTGAAACTTCTTTCTGTTCTGTTTGTTCAACTAAAAGAGTTGAACCTTAGTTTTGATTGAGCCGTTCTGAAACACTGTTTATGTAGAAAATGCAAGTGGAGATTCGGAGCGCTAAGAGGGTAATAGTGGAAAAAGGAATGTCTCCAAATATAAACTACACAGAATCATTCTGTGAAACTTCTTTCTGATCTGTGCATTCAGCTAACAGAGTTAAACCATACTTTTGATTGAGCAGATCTGAACACTCTTTCTGTAGAAAATGCAACTGGACATTTGGAGCGCTAAGAGAGTAGTAGTGGAAAAAGGAATATATTCAAATATAAACTACACAGAAGCATTCTGTGAAACTTCTTTCTGATCTGAGCATTCAGCTAACAGAGTTAAACCATACTTTTGATTGTGCAGTTTTGAAACACTCTGTCTGTAGAAAATGCAACTGGACATTCGTAGCGCTAAGTGGGTAATAGTGGAAAAAAGAATATGTTCAAATATAAACTACACAGAAGCATTGTATGAAACTTCTTTCTGTTCTGTGCATTCAACTAACAGAGTTGAACCTTACTTTTGATTGAGCCTTTCTGAAACACTCTTTCTGTAAAATCTGCAATTGGACATTCTGAGCGCTAAGAGGCCTATATTGGGAAAAAAATTATCTTCAAATAGAAACTACACAGAAGCATTGTGTGAAACTTATTTCTGATATGTTCATTAAGCTAACAGAGTTAAACCATACTTTTGATTGCGCAGTTCTGAACACTCTTTCTCTAGAAAATGCAAGTGGACATTCGGAGCGCTAAGAGGGTATTAGTGGAAAAAGGGATATATTCAAATATAAACTACACAGTAGCATTCTGTGAAAATTCTTTCTGTTCTCTGCATTCAACTAACAGAGTTGAACCTTACTTTTGATTGAGCCGTTCTGAAACACTCTTTCTGTAGAAAATGCAATTGGACATGCTAAGCGCTAAGAGGCCTACATTGGGAAAAAGAATATCTTCAAATAAAAACTACACAGATGAATTCTGTGCAACTTATTTCTGATCTGTAAATTCAGTTAACAGAGATAAAACATATTTTTCATTGAGCAGTTATGAAACACTCTTTTTGTAAAAAATGCAAGTGGAGATTCGGAGCGCTAAGAGGGTAATAGTGGAAAAAGGAATGTATTCAAATATAAACTACACAGAATCATTCGGTGAAACTTCTTTCTGATCTGTGCATTCAGCTAACAGAGTTAAACCATACTTTTGATTGAGCAGATCCGAACACTCTTTCTGTTGAAAATGCAACTGGACATTTGGAGCGCTAAGAGAGTAGTAGTGGAAAAAGGAATATATTCAAATATAAACTACACAGAAGCATTCTGTGAAACTTCTTTCTGATCTGAGCATTCAGCTAACAGAGTTAAACCATACTTTTGATTGAGCAGTTTTGAAACACTCTGTCTGTAGAAAATGCAACTGGACATTCGTAGCGCTAAGTGGGTAATAGTGGAAAAAAGAATATGTTCAAATATAAACTACACAGAAGCATTGTATGAAACTTCTTTCTGTTCTGTGCATTCAACTAACAGAGTTGAACCTTACTTTTGATTGAGCCTTTCTGAAACACTCTTTCTGTAGAATCTGCAATTGGACATTCTGAGCGCTAAGAGGCCTCTATTGGGAAAAATAATATCTTCAAATAAAAACTACACAGAAGCATTGTGTGAAACTTATTTCTGATATGTTCATTAAGATAACAGAGTTAAACCATACTTTTGATTGCGCAGTTCTGAACACTCTTTCTGTAGAAAATGCAAGTGGACATTCGGAGCGCTAAGAGGGTAATAGTGGAAAAAGTGATATATTCAAATATAAACTACACAGTAGCATTCGGTGAAAATTCTTTCTGTTCTGTGCATTCAACTAACAGAGTTGAACCTTACTTTTGATTGAGCCGTTCTGAAACACTCTTTCTGTAGAAACTGCAATTGGACATGCTAAGCGCTAAGAGGCCTACATTGGGAAAAAGAATATCTTCAAATAAAAACTACACAGATGCATTCTGTGCAACATATTTCTGATCTGTAAATTCAGTTAACCGAGATAAAACATATTTTTGATTGAGCAGTTATGAAACACTCTTTTTGTAGAAAATGCAAGTGGAGATTCGGAGCGCTAAGAGGGTAATAGTGGAAAAAGGAATGTATTCAAACATAAACTACACAGAATCATTCGGTGAAACTTCTTTCTGATCTGTGCATTCAGCTAACAGAGTTAAACCATACTTTTGATTGAGCAGATCCGAACACTCTTTCTGTTGAAAATGCAACTGGACATTTGGAGCGCTAAGAGCCTATTAGTGGAAAAAGGAATATATTCAAATATAAACTACACAGAAGCATTCTGTGAAACTTCTCTCTGATCTGAGCATTCAGCTAACAGAGTTAAACCATACTTTTGATTGAGCAGTTTTGAAACACTCTGTCTGTAGAAAATGCAACTGGACATTCGTAGCGCTAAGTGGGTAATAGTGGAAAAAAGAATATGTTCAAATATAAACTACACAGAAGCATTGTATGAAACTTCTTTCTGTTCTGTGCATTCAACTAACAGAGTTGAACCTTACTTTTGATTGAGCCGTTCTGAAACAATCTTTCTGTAGAAACTGCAATTGGACATTCTGAGAGCTAAGAGGCCTATATTGGGAAAAAGAATGTCTACAAATAAAAACTACACAGAAGAATTGTGTGAAACTTCTTTCTGTTCTGTTTGTTCAACTAAAAGAGTTGAACCTTAGTTTTGATTGAGCCGTTCTGAAACACTCTTTCTGTAGAAAATGCAAGTGGAGATTCGGAGCGCTAAGAGGGTAATAGTGGAAAAAGGAATGTCTCCAAATATAAACTACACAGAATCATTCTGTGAAACTTCTTTCTGATCTGTGCATTCAGCTAAAAGAGTTAAACCATACTTTTGATTGAGCAGATCTGAACACACTTTCTGTAGAAAATGCAACTGGACATTTGGAGCGCTAAGAGAGTAGTAGTGGAAAAAGGAATATATTCAAATATAAACTACACGGAAGCATTCTGTGAAACTTCTTTCTGATCTGAGCATTCAGCTAACAGAGTTAAACCATACTTTTGATTGAGCAGTTTTGAAACACTCTGTCTGTAGAAAATGCAACTGAACATTCGTAGCGCTAAGTGGGTAATAGTGGAAAAAAGAATATGTTCAAATATAAACTACACAGAAGCATTGTATGAAACTTCTTTCTGTTCTGTGCATTCAACTAACAGAGTTGAACCTTACTTTTGATTGAGCCTTTCTGAAACACTCTTTCTGTAGAATCTGTAATTGGACATTCTGAGCGCTAAGAGGCCTCTATTGGGAAAAATAATATCTTCAAATAAAAACTACACAGAAGCATTGTGTGAAACTTATTTCTGATATGTTCATTAAGATAACAGAGTTAAACCATACTTTTGATTGCGCAGTTCTGAACACTCTTTCTGTAGAAAATGCAAGTGGACATTCGGAGCGCTAAGAGGGTAATAGTGGAAAAAGTGATATATTCAAATATAAACTACACAGTAGCATTCGGTGAAAATTCTTTCTGTTCTGTGCATTCAACTAACAGAGTTGAACCTTACTTTTGATTGAGCCGTTCTGAAACACTCTTTCTGTAGAAACTGCAATTGGACATGCTAAGCGCTAAGAGGCCTACATTGGGAAAAAGAATATCTTCAAATAAAAACTACACAGATGCATTCTGTGCAACATATTTCTGATCTGTAAATTCAGTTAACCGAGATAAAACATATTTTTGATTGAGCAGTTATGAAACACTCTTTTTGTAGAAAATGCAAGTGGAGATTCGGAGCGCTAAGAGGGTAATAGTGGAAAAAGGAATGTCTTCAAATATAAACTACACAGAATCATTCGGTGAAACTTCTTTCTGATCTGTGCATTCAGCTAACAGAGTTAAACCATACTTTTGATTGAGCAGATCCGAACACTCTTTCTGTTGAAAATGCAACTGGACATTTGGAGCGCTAAGAGCCTATTAGTGGAAAAAGGAATATATTCAAATATAAACTACACAGAAGCATTCTGTGAAACTTCTCTCTGATCTGAGCATTCAGCTAACAGAGTTAAACCATACTTTTGATTGAGCAGTTTTGAAACACTCTGTCTGTAGAAAATGCAACTGGACATTCGTAGCGCTAAGTGGGTAATAGTGGAAAAAAGAATATGTTCAAATATAAACTACACAGAAGCATTGTATGAAACTTCTTTCTGTTCTGTGCATTCAACTAACAGAGTTGAACCTTACTTTTGATTGAGCCGTTCTGAAACAATCTTTCTGTAGAAACTGCAATTGGACATTCTGAGAGCTAAGAGGCCTATATTGGGAAAAAGAATGTCTACAAATAAAAACTACACAGAAGAATTGTGTGAAACTTCTTTCTGTTCTGTTTGTTCAACTAAAAGAGTTGAACCTTAGTTTTGATTGAGCCGTTCTGAAACACTCTTTCTGTAGAAAATGCAAGTGGAGATTCGGAGCGCTAAGAGGGTAATAGTGGAAAAAGGAATGTCTCCAAATATAAACTACACAGAATCATTCTGTGAAACTTCTTTCTGATCTGTGCATTCAGCTAAAAGAGTTAAACCATACTTTTGATTGAGCAGATCTGAACACTCTTTCTGTAGAAAATGCAACTGGACATTTGGAGCGCTAAGAGAGTAGTAGTGGAAAAAGGAATATATTCAAATATAAACTACACGGAAGCATTCTGTGAAACTTGTTTCTGATCTGAGCATTCAGCTAACAGAGTTAAACCATACTTTTGATTGAGCAGTTTTGAAACACTCTGTCTGTAGAAAATGCAACTGAACATTCGTAGCGCTAAGTGGGTAATAGTGGAAAAAAGAATATGTTCAAATATAAACTACACAGAAGCATTGTATGAAACTTCTTTCTGTTCTGTGCATTCAACTAACAGAGTTGAACCTTACTTTTGATTGAGCCTTTCTGAAACACTCTTTCTGTAGAATCTGCAATTGGACATTCTGAGCGCTAAGAGGCCTCTATTGGGAAAAATAATATCTTCAAATAAAAACTACACAGAAGCATTGTGTGAAACTTATTTCTGATATGTTCATTAAGCTAACAGAGTTAAACCATACTTTTGATTGCGCAGTTCTGAACACTCTTTCTGTAGAAAATGCAAGTGGACATTCGGAGCGCTAAGAGGGTAATAGTGGAAAAAGGGATATATTCAAATATAAACTACACAGTAGCATTCGGTGAAAATTCTTTCTGTTCTGTGCATTCAACTAACAGAGTTGAACCTTACTTTTGATTGAGCCGTTCTGAAACACTCTTTCTGTAGAAACTGCAATTGGACATGCTAAGCGCTAAGAGGCCTACATTGGGAAAAAGAATATCTTCAAATAAAAACTACACAGATGCATTCTGTGCAACATATTTCTGATCTGTAAATTCAGTTAACAGAGATAAAACATATTTTTCATTGAGCAGTTATGAAACACTCTTTTTGTAGAAAATGCAAGTGGAGATTCGGAGCGCTAAGAGGGTAATAGTGGAAAAAGGAATGTATTCAAACATAAACTACACAGAATCATTCGGTGAAACTTCTTTCTGATCTGTGCATTCAGCTAACAGAGTTAAACCATACTTTTGATTGAGCAGATCTGAACACTCTTTCTGTTGAAAATGCAACTGGACATTTGGAGCGCTAAGAGCCTATTAGTGGAAAAAGGAATATATTCAAATATAAACTACACAGAAGCATTCTGTGAAACTTCTCTCTGATCTGAGCATTCAGCTAACAGATTTAAACCATACTTTTGATTGAGCAGTTTTGAAACACTCTGTCTGTAGAAAATGCAACTGGACATTCGTAGCGCTAAGTGGGTAATAGTGGAAAAAAGAATATGTTCAAATATAAACTACACAGAAGCATTGTATGAAACTTCTTTCTGTTCTGTGCATTCAACCAACAGAGTTGAACCTTACTTTTGATTGAGCCGTTCTGAAACACTGTTTCTGTAGAAACTGCAATTGGACATTCTGAGAGCTAAGAGGCCTATATTGGGAAAAAGAATGTCTACAAATAAAAACTACACAGAAGAATTGTGTGAAACTTCTTTCTGTTCTGTTTGTTCAACTAAAAGAGTTGAACCTTAGTTTTGATTGAGCCGTTCTGAAACACTCTTTCTGTAGAAAATGCAAGTGGAGATTCGGAGCGCTAAGAGGGTAATAGTGGAAAAAGGAATGTCTCCAAATATAAACTACACAGAATCATTCTGTGAAACTTCTTTCTGATCTGTGCATTCAGCTAACAGAGTTAAACCCTACTTTTGATTGAGCAGATCTGAACACTCTTTCTGTAGAAAATGCAACTGGACATTTGGAGCGCTAAGAGAGTAGTAGTGGAAAAAGGAATATATTCAAATATAAACTACACGGAAGCATTCTGTGAAACTTCTTTCTGATCTGAGCATTCAGCTAACAGAGTTAAACCATACTTTTGATTGAGCAGTTTTGAAACACTCTGTCTGTAGAAAATGCAACTGGACATTCGTAGCGCTAAGTGGGTAATAGTGGAAAAAAGAATATGTTCAAATATAAACTACACAGAAGCATTGTATGTAACTTCTTTCTGTTCTGTGCATTCAACTAACAGAGTTGAACCTTACTTTTGATTGAGCCTTTCTGAAACACTCTTTCTGTAGAATCTGCAATTGGACATTCTGAGCGCTAAGAGGCCTCTATTGGGAAAAATAATATCTTCAAATAAAAACTACACAGAAGCATTGTGTGAAACTTATTTCTGATATGTTCATTAAGATAACAGAGTTAAACCATACTTTTGATTGCGCAGTTCTGAACACTCTTTCTGTAGAAAATGCAAGTGGACATTCGGAGCGCTAAGAGGGTAATAGTGGAAAAAGTGATATATTCAAATATAAACTACACAGTAGCATTCGGTGAAAATTCTTTCTGTTCTGTGCATTCAACTAACAGAGTTGAACCTTACTTTTGATTGAGCCGTTCTGAAACACTCTTTCTGTAGAAACTGCAATTGGACATGCTAAGCGCTAAGAGGCCTACATTGGGAAAAAGAATATCTTCAAATAAAAACTACACAGATGCATTCTGTGCAACATATTTCTGATCTGTAAATTCAGTTAACCGAGATAAAACATATTTTTGATTGAGCAGTTATGAAACACTCTTTTTGTAGAAAATGCAAGTGGAGATTCGGAGCGCTAAGAGGGTAATAGTGGAAAAAGGAATGTATTCAAACATAAACTACACAGAATCATTCGGTGAAACTTCTTTCTGATCTGTGCATTCAGCTAACAGAGTTAAACCATACTTTTGATTGAGCAGATCCGAACACTCTTTCTGTTGAAAATGCAACTGGACATTTGGAGCGCTAAGAGCCTATTAGTGGAAAAAGGAATATATTCAAATATAAACTACACAGAAGCATTCTGTGAAACTTCTCTCTGATCTGAGCATTCAGCTAACAGAGTTAAACCATACTTTTGATTGAGCAGTTTTGAAACACTCTGTCTGTAGAAAATGCAACTGGACATTCGTAGCGCTAAGTGGGTAATAGTGGAAAAAAGAATATGTTCAAATATAAACTACACAGAAGCATTGTATGAAACTTCTTTCTGTTCTGTGCATTCAACTAACAGAGTTGAACCTTACTTTTGATTGAGCCGTTCTGAAACAATCTTTCTGTAGAAACTGCAATTGGACATTCTGAGAGCTAAGAGGCCTATATTGGGAAAAAGAATGTCTACAAATAAAAACTACACAGAAGAATTGTGTGAAACTTCTTTCTGTTCTGTTTGTTCAAGTAAAAGAGTTGAACCTTAGTTTTGATTGAGCCGTTCTGAAACACTCTTTCTGTAGAAAATGCAAGTGGAGATTCGGAGCGCTAAGAGGGTAATAGTGGAAAAAGGAATGTCTCCAAATATAAACTACACTGAATCATTCTGTGAAACTTCTTTCTGATCTGTGCATTCAGCTAACAGAGTTAAACCATACTTTTGATTGAGCAGATCTGAACACTCTTTGTGTAGAAAATGCAACTGGACATTTGGAGCGCTAAGACAGTAGTAGTGGAAAAAGGAATATATTCAAATATAAACTACACGGAAGCATTCTGTGAAACTTCTTTCTGATCTGAGCATTCAGCTAACAGAGTTAAACCATACTTTTGATTGAGCAGTTTTGAAACACTCTGTCTGTAGAAAATGCAACTGGACATTCGTAGCGCTAAGTGGGTAATAGTGGAAAAAAGAATATGTTCAAATATAAACTACACAGAAGCATTGTATGAAACTTCTTTCTGTTCTGTGCATTCAACTAACAGAGTTGAACCTTACTTTTGATTGAGCCTTTCTGAAACACTCTTTCTGTAGAAACTGCAATTGGACATTCTGAGCACTAAGAGGCCTATATTGGGAAAAATAATATCTTCAAATAAAAACTACACAGAAGCATTGTGTGAATCTTATTTCTGATATGTTCATTAAGCTAACAGAGATAAGCCATACTTTTGATTGCGCAGTTCTGAACACTCTTTCTGTAGAAAATGCAAGTGGACATTCGGAGCGCTAAGAGGGTAATAGTGGAAAAAGGAATATATTCAAATATAAACTACACAGTAGCATTCTGTGAAAATTCTTTCTGTTCTGTGCATTCAACTAACAGAGTTGAACCTTACTTTTGATTGAGCCGTTCTGAAACACTCTTTCTGTAGAAAATGCAATTGGACATGCTAAGCGCTAAGAGGCCTACATTGGGAAAAAGAATATCTTCAAATAAAAACTACACAGATGCATTCTGTGAAACTTATTTCTGATCTGTAAATTCAGTTAACAGAGATAAAACATATTTTTGATTGAGCAGTTATGAAACAATCTTTTTGTAGAAAATGCAAGTGGAGATTCGGAGCGCTAAGAGGGTAATAGTGGAAAAAGGAATGTCTTCAAATATAAACTATACAGAATCATTCGGTGAAAATTCTTTCTGATCTGTGCATTCAGCTAACAGAGTTAAACCATACTATTGATTGAGCAGATCTGAACACTCTTTCTGTAGAAAATGCAACTGGACATTTGTAGCGCTAAGAGCGTAGTAGTGGAAAAAGGAATATATTCAAATATAAACTACACGGAAGCATTCTGTGAAACTTCTTTCTGATCTGAGCATTCAGCTAACAGAGTTAAACCATACTTTTGATTGAGTAGTTTTGAAACACTCTGTCTGTAGAAAATGCAACTGGACATTCGTAGCGCTAAGTGGGTAATAGTGGAAAAAAGAATATGTTCAAATATAAACTACACAGAAGCATTGTATGAAACTTCTTTCTGTTCTGTGCATTCAACTAACAGAGTTGAACCTTACTTTTGATTGAGCCGTTCTGAAACACTATTTCTGTAGAAACTGCAATTGGACATTCTGAGCGCTAAGAGGCCTATATTGGGAAAAAGCATGTCTACAAATAAAAACTACACAGAAGAATTGTGTGAAACTTATTTCTCTTCTGTTTGTTCAACTAAAAGAGTTGAACCTTAGTTTCGATTGAGCCGTTCTGAAACACTCTTTCTGTAGAAAATGCAAGTGGAGATTCGGAGCGCTAAGAGGGTAATAGTGGAAAAAGGAATGTCTCCAAATATAAACTACACAGAATCATTCTGTGAAACTTCTTTCTGATCTGTGCATTCAGCTAACAGAGTTAAACCATACTTTTGATTGAGCAGATCTGAACACTCTTTCTTTAGAAAATGCAACTGTACATTTGGAGCGCTAAGAGAGTAGTAGTGGAAAAAGGAATATATTCAAATATAAACTACACAGAAGCATTCTGTGAAACTTCTTTCTGATCTGAGCATTCAGCTAACAGAGTTAAACCATAATTTTGATTGAGCAGATTTGAAACACTCTGTCTGTAGAAAATGCAACTGGACATTCGTAGCGCTAAGTGGGTAACAGTTGAAAAAAGAATATGTTCAAATATAAACTACACAGAAGCATTGTATGAAACTTCTTTCTGTTCTGTGCATTCAACTAACAGAGTTGAACCTTACTTTTGATTGAGCCTTTCTGAAACACTCTTTCTGTAGAAACTGCAATTGGACATTCTGAGCGCTAAGAGGCCTCTATTGGGAAAAATAATATCTTCAAATAAAAACTACACAGAAGCATTGTGTGAAACTTATTCCTGATATGTTCATTAAGCTAACAGAGTTAAACCATACTTTTGATTGCGCAGTTCTGAACACTCTTTCTGTAGAAAATGCAAGTGGACATTCGGAGCATTAAGATGGTAATAGTGGAAAAAGGAATATATTCAAATATAAACTACACAGTAGCATTCTGTGAAAATTCTTTCTGTTCTGTGCATTCAACTAACAGAGTTGAACCTTACTTTTGATTGAGCCGTTCTGAAACACTCTTTCTGTAGAAACTGCAATTGGACATGCTAAGCGCTAAGAGGCCTATATTGGGAAAAAGAATATCTTCAAATAAAAACTACACAGATGCATTCTGTGAAAGTTATTTCTGATCTGTAAATTCAGTTAACAAAGATAAAACATATTTTTGATTGAGCAGTTATGAAACACTCTTTCTGTAGGAAATGCAAGTGGAGATTCGGAGCGCTAAGTGGGTAATAGTGGAAAAAGGAATGTCTGCAAATATAAACTACACAGAATCATTCTGTGAAACTTCTTTCTGATCTGTGCATTCAGCTAACAGAGTTAAACCATACTTTGATTGAGCAGATCTGAACACTCTTTCTGTAGAAAATGCAACTGGACATTTGGAGCGCTAAGAGCGTAGTAGTGGAAAAAGGAATATATTCAAATATAAACTACACAGAAGCATTCTGTGAAACTTCTTTCTGATCTGAGCATTCAGCTAACAGAGTTAAACCATACTTTTGATTGAGCAGTTTTGAAACACTCTGTCTGTAGAAAATGCAACTGGACATTCGTAGCGCTAAGTGGGTAATAGTGGAAAAAAGAATATGTTCAAATATAAACTACACAGAAGCATTGTATGAAACTTCTTTCTGTTCTGTGCATTCAACTAACAGAGTTGAACCTTACTTTTGATTGAGCCTTTCTGAAACACTCTTTCTGTAGAAACTGCAATTGGACATTCTGAGCGCTAAGAGGCCTATATCGGGAAAAATAATATCTTCAAATAAAAACTACACAGAAGCATTGTGTGAAACTTATTTCTGATATGTTCATTAAGCTAACAGAGTTAAACCATACTTTTGATTGCGCAGTTCTGAACACTCTTTCTGTAGAAAATGCAAGTGGACATTCGGAGCGCTAAGAGGGTAATAGTGGAAAAAGGAATATATTCAAATATAAACTACACAGTAGCATTCTGTGAAAATTCTTTCTGTTCTGTGCATTCAACTAACAGAGTTGAACCTTACTTTTGATTGAGCCGTTCTGAAACACTCTTTCTGTAGAAACTGCAATTGGACATGCTAAGCGCTAAGAGGCCTACATTGGGAAAAAGAATATCTTCAAATAAAAACTACACAGATGCATTCTGTGAAACTTATTTCTGATCTGTAAATTCAGTTAACAGAGATAAAACATATTTTTGATTGAGCAGTTATGAAACACTCTTTTTGTAGAAAATGCAAGTGGAGATTCTGAGCGCTAAGTGGGTAATAGTGGAAAAAGGAATGTCTTCAAATATAAACTATACAGAATCATTCGGTGAAAATTCTTTCTGATCTGTGCATTCAGCTAACAGAGTTAAACCATACTTTTGATTGAGCAGATCTGAACACTCTTTCTGTAGAAAATGCAACTGGACATTTGGAGCGCTAAGAGCGTAGTAGTGGAAAAAGGAATATATTCAAATATAAACTACACAGAAGCATTCTGTGAAACTTCTTTCTGATCTGAGCATTCAGCTAACAGAGTTAAACCATACTTTTGATTGAGTAGTTTTGAAACACTCTGTCTGTAGAAAATGCAACTGGACATTCGTAGCGCTAAGTGGGTAATAGTGGAAAAAAGAATATGTTCAAATATAAACTACACAGAAGCATTGTATGAAACTTCTTTCTGTTCTGTGCATTCAACTAACAGAGTTGAACCTTACTTTTGATTGAGCCGTTCTGAAACACTCTTTCTGTAGAAACTGCAATTGGACATGCTAAGCGCTAAGAGGCCTATATTGCGAAAAAGAATATCTTCAAATAAAAACTACACAGATGCATTCTGTGAAACTTATTTCTGATCTGTAAATTCAGTTAACAGAGATAAAACATATTTTTGATTGAGCAGTTATGAAACACTCTTTTTGTAGAAAATGCAAGTGGAGATTCGGAGCGCTAAGGGGGTAATAGTGGAAAAAGAATGTCTTCAAATATAAACTACACAGAATCATTCGGTGAAACTTCTTTCTGATCTGTGCATTCAGCTAACAGAGTTAAACCATACTTTTGATTGAGCAGATCTGAACACTCTTTCTGTAGAAAATGCAACTGGACATTTGGAGCGCTAAGAGCGTAGTAGTGGAAAAAGGAATATATTCAAATATAAACTACACAGAAGCATTCTGTGAAACTTCCTTCTGATCTGAGCATTCAGCTAACAGAGTTAAACCATACTTTTGATTGAGCAGTTTTGAAACACTCTGTCTGTAGAAAATGCAACCTGACATTCGTAGCGCTAAGTGGGTAATAGTGGAAAAAAGGATATGTTCAAATATAAACTACACAGAAGCATTGTATGAAACTACTTTCTGTTCTGTGCATTCAACTAACAGAGTTGAACCTTACTTTTGATTGAGCCGTTCTGAAACACTCTTTCTCTAGAAACTGCAATTGGAGATTCTGAGCGCTAGGCGGCCTATATTGGGAAAAAGAATGTCTACTAATAAAAACTACACAGAAGAATTGTGTGAAACTTCTTTCTGTTCTGTTTGTTCAACTAAAAGAGTTGAAGCTTAGTTTTGATTGAGCCGTTCTGAAACACTCTTTCTGTAGAAAATGCAAGTGGAGATTCGGAGCGCTAAGAGGGTAATAGTGGAAAAAGTAATGCCTCCAAATATAAACTACACAGAATCATTTGGTGAAACTTCTTTCTGATCTGTGCATTCAGCTAACAGAGTTAAACCATACTTTTGATTGAGCAGATCTGAACACTCTTTCTGTAGAAAATGCAACTGGACATTTTGAGCGCTAAGAGAGTAGTAGTGGAAAAAGGAATATATTCAAATATAAACTACACAGAAGCATTCTGTGAAACTTCTTTCTGATCTGAGCATTCAGCTAACAGAGTTAAACCATACTTTTGATTGAGCAGTTTTGAAACACTCTGTCTGTAGAAAATGCAACTGGACATTCGTAGCGCTAAGTGGGTAATAGTGGAAAAAAGAATATGTTCAAATATAAACTACACAGAAGCATTGTATGAAACTTCTTTCTGTTCTGTGCATTCAACTAACAGAGTTGAACCTTACATTTGATTGAGCCTTTCTAAAACACTCTTTCTGTAGAAACTGCAATTGGACATTCTGAGCGCTAAGAGGCCTATATCGGGAAAAATAATATCTTCAAATAAAGACTACAGAGAAGCATTGTGTGAAACTTATTTCTGATATGTTCATTAAGCTAACAGAGTTAAACCATACTTTTGATTGCGCAGTTCTGAACACTCTTTCTGTAGAAAATGCAAGTGGACATTCGGAGCGCTAAGAGGGTAATAGTGGAAAAAGGAATATATTCAAATATAAACTACACAGTAGCATTCTGTGAAAATTCTTTCTGTTCTGTGCATTCAACTAACAGAGTTGAACCTTACTGTTGATTGAGCCGTTCTGAAACACTCTTTCTGTAGAAACTGCAATTGGACATGCTAAGCGCTAAGAGGCCTACATTGGGAAAAAGAATATCTTCAAATAAAAACTACACAGATGCATTCTGTGAAACTTATTTCTGATCTGTAAATTCAGTTAACAGAGATAAAACATATTTTTCATTGAGCAGTTATGAAACACTCTTTTTGTAGAAAATGCAAGTGGAGATTCGGAGCGCTAAGAGGGTAATAGTGGAAAAAGGAATGTCTTCAAATATAAACTACACAGAATCATTCGGTGAAACTTCTTTCTGATCTGTGCATTCAGCTAACAGAGTTAAACCATACTTTTGATTGAGCAGATCTCAACACTCTTTCTGTAGAAAATGCAACTGGACACTTGGAGCGCTAAGAGCGTAGTAGTGGAAAAAGGAATATATTCAAATATAAACTACACAGAAGCATTCTGTGAAACTTCTTTCTGATCTGAGCATTCAGCTAACAGAGTTAAACCATACATTTGATTGAGCAGTTTTGAAACACTCTGTCTGTAGGAAATGCAACTGGACATTCGTAGCGCTAAGTGGGTAATAGTGGAAAAAAGAATATGTTCAAATATAAACTACACAGAAGCATTGTATGAAACTTCTTTCTGTTCTGTGCATTCAACTAACAGAGTTGAACCTTACTTTTGATTGAGCCGTTCTGAAACACTCTTTCTGTAGAAACTGCAATTGGATATTCTGAGCGCTAAGAGGCCTATATTGGGAAAAAGAATGTCAACAAATAAAAACTACACAGAAGAAATGTGTGAAACTTCTTTCTGTTCTGTTTGTTCAACTAAAAGAGTTGAACCATAGTTTTGATTGAGCCGTTCTGAACCACTCTTTCTGTAGAAAATGCAAGTGGAGATTCGGAGCGCTAAGAGGGTAATAGTGGAAAAAGGAATGTCTCCAAATATAAACTACACAGAATCATTCTGTGAAACTTCTTTCTGATCTGTGCATTCAGCTAACAGAGTTAAACCATACTTTTGATTGAGCAGATCTGAACACTCTTTCTGTAGAAACTGCATTTGGACATGCTAAGCGCTAAGAGGCCTACATTGGGAAAAAGAATATCTTCAAATAAAAACTACACAGATGCATTCTGTGAAACTTATTTCTGATCTGTAAATTCAGTTAACAGAGATAAAACATATTTTTGATTGAGCAGTTATGAAACACTCTTTTTGTAGAAAATTCAAGTGGAGATTCGGAGCGCTAAGAGGGTAATAGTGGAAAAAGTAATGTCTTCAAATATAAACTACACAGAATCATTCGGTGAAACTTCTTTCTGATCTGTGCATTCAACTAAAAGAGTTGAACCTTACTTTTGATTGAGCCGTTCTGAAACACTCTTTATGTAGAAACTGCAATTGGATATTCTGAGCGCTAAGAGGCCTATATTGGGAAAAAGAATGTCTACAAATAAAAACTACACAGAAGAAATGTGTGAAAATTCTTTCTGTTCTGTTTGTTCAACTAAAAGAGTTGAACCTTAGTTTTGATTGAGCCGTTCTGAAACACTCTTTCTGTAGAAAATGCAAGTGGAGATTCGGAGCGCTAAGAGGGTAATAGTGGAAAAAGGAATGTCTCCAAATATAAACTACACTGAATCATTCTGTGAAACTTCTTTCTGATCTGTGCATTCAGCTAACAGAGTTAAACCATACTTTTGATTGAGCAGATCTGAACACTCTTTGTGTAGAAAATGCAACTGGACATTTGGAGCGCTAAGACAGTAGTAGTGGAAAAAGGAATATATTCAAATATAAACTACACGGAAGCATTCTGTGAAACTTCTTTCTGATCTGAGCATTCAGCTAACAGAGTTAAACCATACTTTTGATTGAGCAGTTTTGAAACACTCTGTCTGTAGAAAATGCAACTGGACATTCGTAGCGCTAAGTGGGTAATAGTGGAAAAAAGAATATGTTCAAATATAAACTACACAGAAGCATTGTATGAAACTTCTTTCTGTTCTGTGCATTCAACTAACAGAGTTGAACCTTACTTTTGATTGAGCCTTTCTGAAACACTCTTTCTGTAGAAACTGCAATTGGACATTCTGAGCGCTAAGAGGCCTATATCGGGAAAAATAATATCTTCAAATAAAAACTACACAGAAGCATTGTGTGAAACTTATTTCTGATATGTTCATTAAGCTAACAGAGTTAAACCATACTTTTGATTGCGCAGTTCTGAACACTCTTTCTGTAGAAAATGCAAGTGGACATTCGGAGCGCTAAGAGGGTAATAGTGGAAAAAGGAATATATTCAAATATAAACTACACAGTAGCATTCTGTGAAAATTCTTTCTGTTCTGTGCATTCAACTAACAGAGTTGAACCTTACTTTTGATTGAGCCGTTCTGAAACACTCTTTCTGTAGAAACTGCAATTGGACATGCTAAGCGCTAAGAGGCCTACATTGGGAAAAAGAATATCTTCAAATAAAAACTACACAGATGCATTCTGTGAAACTTATTTCTGATCTGTAAATTCAGTTAACAGAGATAAAACATATTTTTGATTGAGCAGTTATGAAACACTCTTTTTGTAGAAAATGCAAGTGGAGATTCTGAGCGCTAAGTGGGTAATAGTGGAAAAAGTAATGTCTTCAAATATAAACTATACAGAATCATTCGGTGAAAATTCTTTCTGATCTGTGCATTCAGCTAACAGAGTTAAACCATACTTTTGATTGAGCAGATCTGAACACTCTTTCTGTAGAAAATGCAACTGGACATTTGGAGCGCTAAGAGCGTAGTAGTGGAAAAAGGAATATATTCAAATATAAACAACACAGAAGCATTCTGTGAAACTTCTTTCTGATCTGAGCATTCAGCTAACAGAGTTAATCCATACTTTTGATTGAGTAGTTTTGAAACACTCTGTCTGTAGAAAATGCAACTGGACATTCGTAGCGCTAAGTGGGTAATAGTGGAAAAAAGAATATGTTCAAATATAAACTACACAGAAGCATTGTATGAAACTTCTTTCTGTTCTGTGCATTCAACTAACAGAGTTGAACCTTACTTTTGATTGAGCCGTTCTGAAACACTCTTTCTGTAGAAACTGCAATTGGACATTCTGAGCGCTAAGAGGCCTATATTGGTTAAAAGCATGTCTACAAATAAAAACTACACAGAAGAATTGTGTGAAACTTATTTCTCTTCTGTTTGTTCAACTAAAAGAGTTGAACCTTAGTTTCGATTGAGCCGTTCTGAAACACTCTTTCTGTAGAAAATGCAAGTGGAGATTCGGAGCGCTAAGAGGGTAATAGTGGAAAAAGGAATATCTCCAAATATAAACTACACAGAATCATTCTGTGAAACTTCTTTCTGATCTGTGCATTCAGCTAACAGAGTTAAACCATACTTTTGATTGAGCAGATGTGAAAACTCTTTCTTTAGAAAATGCAACTGTACATTTGGAGCACTAAGAGAGTAGTAGTGGAAAAAGGAATATATTCAAATATAAACTACACAGAAGCATTCTGTGAAACTTCTTTCTGATCTGAGCATTCAGCTAACAGAGTTAAACCATACTTTTGATTGAGCAGATTTGAAACACTCTGTCTGTAGAAAATGCAACTGGACATTCGTAGCGCTAAGTGGGTAACAGTGGAAAAAAGAATATGTTCAAATATAAACTACACAGAAGCATTGTATGAAACTTCTTTCTGTTCTGTGCATTCAACTAACAGAGTTGAACCTTACTTTTGATTGAGCCTTTCTGAAACACTCTTTCTGTAGAAACTGCAATTGGACATTCTGAGCGCTAAGAGGCCTCTATTGGGAAAAATAATATCTTCAAATAAAAACTACACAGAAGCATTGTGTGAAACTTATTCCTGATATGTTCATTAAGCTAACAGAGTTAAACCATACTTTTGATTGCGCAGTTCTGAACACTCTTTCTGTAGAAAATTCAAGTGGACATTTGGAGCACTAAGAGGGTAATAGTGGAAAAAGGAATATATTCAAATATAAACTACACAGTAGCATTCTGTGAAAATTCTTTCTGTTCTGTGCATTCAACTAACAGAGTTGAACCTTACTTTTGATTGAGCCGTTCTGAAACACTCTTTCTGTAGAAACTGCAATTGGACATGCTAAGCGCTAAGAGGCCTATATTGGGAAAAAGAATATCTTCAAATAAAAACTACACAGATGCATTCTGTGAAAGTTATTTCTGATCTGTAAATTCAGTTAACAAAGATAAAACATATTTTTGATTGAGCAGTTATGAAACACTCTTTCTGTAGAAAATGCAAGTGGAGGTTCGGAGCGCTAAGAGGGTAATAGTGGAAAAAGGAATGTCTCCAAATATAAACTACACAGAATCATTCTGTGAAACTTCTTTCTGATCTGTGCATTCAGCTAACAGAGTTAAACCATACTTTGATTGAGCAGATCTGAACACTCTTTCTGTAGAAAATGCAACTGGACATTTGGAGCGCTAAGAGCGTAGTAGTGGAAAAAGGAATATATTCAAATATAAACTACACAGAAGCATGCTGTGAAACTTCTTTCTGATCTGAGCATTCAGCTAACAGAGTTAAACCATACTTTTGATTGAGCAGTTTTGAAACACTCTGTCTGTAGAAAATGCAACTGGACATTCGTAGCGCTAAGTGGGTAATAGTGGAAAAAAGAATATGTTCAAATATAAACTACACAGAAGCATTGTATGAAACTTCTTTCTGTTCTGTGCATTCAACTAACAGAGTTGAACCTTACTTTTGATTGAGCCTTTCTGAAACACTCTTTCTGTAGAAACTGCAATTGGACATTCTGAGCGCTAAGAGGCCTATATCGGGAAAAATAATATCTTCAAATAAAAACTACACAGAAGCATTGTGTGAAACTTATTTCTGATATGTTCATTAAGCTAACAGAGTTAAACCATAGTTTTGATTGCGCAGTTCTGAACACTCTTTCTGTAGAAAATGCAACTGGACATTCGGAGCGCTAAGAGGGTAATAGTGGAAAAAGGAATATATTCAAATATAAACTACACAGTAGCATTCTGTGAAAATTCTTTCTGTTCTGTGCATTCAACTAACAGAGTTGAACCTTACTTTTGATTGAGCCGTTCTGAAACACTCTTTCTGTAGAAACTGCAATTGGACATGCTAAGCGCTAAGAGGCCTACATTGGGAAAAAGAATATCTTCAAATAAAAACTACACAGATGCATTCTGTGAAACTTATTTCTGATCTGTAAATTCAGTTAACAGAGATAAAACATATTTTTGATTGAGCAGTTATGAAACACTCTTTTTGTAGAAAATGCAAGTGGAGATTCTGAGCGCTAAGTGGGTAATAGTGGAAAAAGGAATGTCTTCAAATATAAACTATACAGAATCATTCGGTGAAAATTCTTTCTGATCTGTGCATTCAGCTAACAGAGTTAAACCATACTTTTGATTGAGCAGATCTGAACACTCTTTCTGTAGAAAATGCAACTGGACATTTGGAGCGCTAAGAGCGTAGTAGTGGAAAAAGGAATATATTCAAATATAAACTACACAGAAGCATTCTGTGAAACTTCTTTCTGATCTGAGCTTTCAGCTAACAGAGTTAAACCATACTTTTGATTGAGCAGTTTTGAAACACTCTGTCTGTAGAAAATGCAACTGGACATTCGTAGCGCTAAGTGGGTAATAGTGGAAAAAAGAATATGTTCAAATATAAACTACACAGAAGCATTGTATGAAACTTCTTTCTGTTCTGTGCATTCAACTAACAGAGTTGAACCTTACTTTTGATTGAGCCGTTCTGAAACACTCTTTCTCTAGAAACTGCAATTGGAGATTCTGAGCGCTAGGAGGCCTATATTGGGAAAAAGAATGTCTACTAATAAAAACTACACAGAAGAATTGTGTGAAACTTCTTTCTGTTCTGTTTGTTCAACTAAAAGAGTTGAAGCTTAGTTTTGATTGAGCCGTTCTGAAACACTCTTTCTGTAGAAAATGCAAGTGGAGATTCGGAGCGCTAAGAGGGTAATAGTGGAAAAAGGAATGTCTCCAAATATAAACTACACAGAATCATTTGGTGAAACTTCTTTCTGATCTGTGCATTCAGCTAACAGAGTTAAACCATACTTTTGATTGAGCAGATCTGAACACTCTTTCTGTAGAAAATGCAACTGGACATTTTGAGCGCTAAGAGCGTAGTAGTGGAAAAAGGAATATATTCAAATATAAACTACACAGAAGCATTCTGTGAAACTTCTTTCTGATCTGAGCATTCAGCTAACAGAGTTAAACCATACTTTTGATTGAGCAGTTTTGAAACACTCTGTAGAAAATGCAACTGGACATTCGTAGCGCTAAGTGGGTAATAGTGGAAAAAAGAATATGTTCAAATATAAACTACACAGAAGCATTGTATGAAACTTCTTTCTCTTCTGTGCATTCAACTAACAGAGTTGAACCTTACTATTGATTAAGCCTTTCTGAAACACTCTTTCTGTAGAAACTGCAATTGGACATTCTGAGCGCTAAGAGGCCTATATAGGGAAAAATAATATCTTCGAATAAAAACTACACAGAAGAATTGTGTGAAACTTATTTCTGATATGTTCATTAAGCTAACAGAGTTAAACCATACTTTTGATTGCGCAGTTCTGAACACTCTTTCTGTAGAAAATGCAAGTGGACATTCGGAGCATTAAGAGGGTAATAGTGGAAAAAGGAATATATTCAAATGTAAACTACACAGTAGCATTCTGTGAAAATTCTTTCTGTTCTGTGCATTCAACTAACAGAGTTGAACCTTACTTTTGATTGAGCCGTTCTGAAACACTCTTTCTGTAGAAACTGCAATTGGACATGCTAAGCGCTAAGAGGCCTATATTGGGAAAAAGAATATCTTCAAATAAAAACTACACAGATGCATTCTGTGAAAGTTATTTCTGATCTGTATATTCAGTTAACAAAGATAAAACATATTTTTGATTGAGCAGTTATGAAACACTCTTTCTGTAGAAAATGCAAGTGGAGGTTCGGAGCGCTAAGAGGGTAATAGTGGAAAAAGGAATATATTCAAATATAAACTACACAGTAGCATTCTGTGAAAATTCTTTCCGTTCTGTGCATTCAACTAACAGAGTTGAACCTTACTTTTGATTGAGCCGTTCTGAAACACTCTTTCTGTAGAAACGGCAATTGGACATGCTAAGCGCTAAGAGGCCTATATTGGGAAAAAGAATATCTTCAAATAAAAACTACACAGATGCATTCTGTGAAACTTAATTCTGATCTGTAAATTCAGTTAACAGAGATAAAACATATTTTTGATTGAGCAGTTATGAAACACTCTTTCTGTAGAAAATGCAAGTGGAGATTCGGAGCGCTAAGAGGGTAATAGTGGAAAAAGGAATGTCTTCAAATATAAACTACACAGAATCATTCGGTGAAACTTCTTTCTGATCTGTGCATTCAGCTAACAGAGTTAAACCATACTTTTGATTGAGCAGATCTTAACACTCTTTCTGTAGAAAATGCAACTGGACACTTGGAGCGCTAAGAGCGTAGTAGTGGAAAAAGGAATATATTCAAATATAAACTACACAGAAGCATTCTGTGAAACTTCTTTCTGATCTGAGCATTCAGCTAACAGAGTTAAACCATACATTTGATTGAGCAGTTTTGAAACACTCTGTCTGTAGGAAATGCAACTGGACATTCGTAGCGCTAAGTGGGTAATAGTGGAAAAAAGAATATGTTCAAATATAAACTACACAGAAGCATTGTATGAAACTTCTTTCTGTTCTGTGCATTCAACTAACAGAGTTGAACCTTACTTTTGATTGAGCCGTTCTGAAACACTCTTTCTGTAGAAACTGCAATTGGATATTCTGAGCGCTAAGAGGCCTATATTGGGAAAAAGAATGTCAACAAATAAAAACTACACAGAAGAAATGTGTGAAACTTCTTTCTGTTCTGTTTGTTCAACTAAAAGAGTTGAACCATAGTTTTGATTGAGCCGTTCTGAACCACTCTTTCTGTAGAAAATGCAAGTGGAGATTCGGAGCGCTAAGAGGGTAATAGTGGAAAAAGGAATGTCTCCAAATATAAACTACACAGAATCATTCTGTGAAACTTCTTTCTGATCTGTGCATTCAGCTAACAGAGTTAAACCATACTTTTGATTGAGCAGATCTGAACACTCTTTCTGTAGAAAATGCAACTGGACATTTGGAGCGCTAAGAGAGTAGTAGTGGAAAAAGGAATATATTCAAATATAAACTAAACAGAAGCATTCTGTGAAACTTCTTTCTGATCTGAGCATTCAGCTAACAGAGTTAAACCATACTTTTGATTGAGCAGTTTTGAAACACTCTGTCTGTAGAAAATGCAACTGGACATTCGTAGCGCTAAGTGGGTAATAGTGGAAAAAAGAATATGTTCAAATATAAACTACACAGAAGCATTGTATGAAACTTCTTTCTGTTCTGTGCATTCAACTAACAGAGTTGAACCTTACTTTTGATTGAGCCTTTCTAAAACACTCTTTCTGTAGAAACTGCAATTGGACATTCTGAGCGCTAAGAGGCCTATATCGGGAAAAATAATATCTTCAAATAAAAACTACAGAGAAGCATTGTGTGAAACTGATTTCTGATATGTTCATTAAGCTAACAGAGTTAAACCATACTTTTGATTGCGCAGTTCTGAACACTCTTTCTGTAGAAAATGCAAGTGGACATTCGGAGCGCTAAGAGGGTAATAGTGGAAAAAGGAATATATTCAAATATAAACTACACAGTAGCATTCTGTGAAAATTCTTTCTGTTCTGTGCATTCAACTAACAGAGTTGAACCTTACTTTTGATTGGGCCGTTCTGAAACACTCTTTCTGTAGAAACTGCATTTGGACATGCTAAGCGCTAAGAGGCCTACATTGGGAAAAAGAATATCTTCAAATAAAAACTACACAGATGCATTCTGTGAAACTTATTTCTGATCTGTAAATTCAGTTAACAGAGATAAAACATATTTTTGATTGAGCAGTTATGAAACACTCTTTTTGTAGAAAATTCAAGTGGAGATTCGGAGCGCTAAGAGGGTAATAGTGGAAAAAGTAATGTCTTCAAATATAAACTACACAGAATCATTCGGTGAAACTTCTTTCTGATCTGTGCATTCAACTAAAAGAGTTGAACCTTACTTTTGATTGAGCCGTTCTGAAACACTCTTTATGTAGAAACTGCAATTGGATATTCTGAGCGCTAAGAGGCCTATATTGGGAAAAAGAATGTCTACAAATAAAAACTACACAGAAGAAATGTGTGAAAATTCTTTCTGTTCTGTTTGTTCAACTAAAAGAGTTGAACCTTAGTTTTGATTGAGCCGTTCTGAAACACTCTTTCTGTAGAAAATGCAAGTGGAGATTCGGAGCGCTAAGAGGGTAATAGTGGAAAAAGGAATGTCTCCAAATATAAACTACACTGAATCATTCTGTGAAACTTCTTTCTGATCTCTGCATTCAGCTAACAGAGTTAAACCATACTTTTGATTGAGCAGATCTGAACACTCTTTGTGTAGAAAATGCAACTGGACATTTGGAGCGCTAAGACAGTAGTAGTGGAAAAAGGAATATATTCAAATATAAACTACACGGAAGCATTCTGTGAAACTTCTTTCTGATCTGAGCATTCAGCTAACAGAGTTAAACCATACTTTTGATTGAGCAGTTTTGAAACACTCTGTCTGTAGAAAATGCAACTGGACATTCGTAGCGCTAAGTGGGTAATAGTGGAAAAAAGAATATGTTCAAATATAAACTACACAGAAGCATTGTATGAAACTTCTTTCTGTTCTGTGCATTCAACTAACAGAGTTGAACCTTACTTTTGATTGAGCCTTTCTGAAACACTCTTTCTGTAGAAACTGCAATTGGACATTCTGAGCACTAAGAGGCCTATATTGGGAAAAATAATATCTTCAAATAAAAACTACACAGAAGCATTGTGTGAATCTTATTTCTGATATGTTCATTAAGCTAACAGAGATAAGCCATACTTTTGATTGCGCAGTTCTGAACACTCTTTCTGTAGAAAATGCAAGTGGACATTCGGAGCGCTAAGAGGGTAATAGTGGAAAAAGGAATATATTCAAATATAAACTACACAGTAGCATTCTGTGAAAATTCTTTCTGTTCTGTGCATTCAACTAACAGAGTTGAACCTTACTTTTGATTGAGCCGTTCTGAAACACTCTTTCTGTAGAAACTGCAATTGGACATGCTAAGCGCTAAGAGGCCTACATTGGGAAAAAGAATATCTTCAAATAAAAACTACACAGATGCATTCTGTGAAACTTATTTCTGATCTGTAAATTCAGTTAACAGAGATAAAACATATTTTTGATTGAGCAGTTATGAAACACTCTTTTTGTAGAAAATGCAAGTGGAGATTCTGAGCGCTAAGTGGGTAATAGTGGAAAAAGGAATGTCTTCAAATATAAACTATACAGAATCATTCGGTGAAAATTCTTTCTGATCTGTGCATTCAGCTAACAGAGTTAAACCATACTTTTGATTGAGCAGATCTGAACTCTCTTTCTGTAGAAAATGCAACTGGACATTTGGAGCGCTAAGAGCGTAGTAGTGGAAAAAGGAATATATTCAAATATAAACTACACAGAAGCATTCTGTGAAACTTCTTTCTGATCTGAGCATTCAGCTAACAGAGTTAAACCATACTTTTGATTGAGTAGTTTTGAAACACTCTGTCTGTAGAAAATGCAACTGGACATTCGTAGCGCTAAGTGGGTAATAGTGGAAAAAAGAATATGTTCAAATATAAACTACACAGAAGCATTGTATGAAACTTCTTTCTGTTCTGTGCATTCAACTAACAGAGTTGAACCTTACTTTTGATTGAGCCGTTCTGAAACACTCTTTCTGTAGAAACTGCAATTGGACATTCTGAGCGCTAAGAGGCCTATATTGGTTAAAAGCATGTCTACAAATAAAAACTACACAGAAGAATTGTGTGAAACTTATTTCTCTTCTGTTTGTTCAACTAAAAGAGTTGAACCTTAGTTTCGATTGAGCCGTTCTGAAACACTCTTTCTGTAGAAAATGCAAGTGGAGATTCGGAGCGCTAAGAGGGTAATAGTGGAAAAAGGAATGTCTCCAAATATAAACTACACAGAATCATTCTGTGAAACTTCTTTCTGATCTGTGCATTCAGCTAACAGAGTTAAACCATACTTTTGATTGAGCAGATGTGAACACTCTTTCTTTAGAAAATGCAACTGTACATTTGGAGCGCTAAGAGAGTAGTAGTGGAAAAAGGAATATATTCAAATATAAACTACACAGAAGCATTCTGTGAAACTTCTTTCTGATCTGAGCATTCAGCTAACAGAGTTAAACCATACTTTTGATTGAGCAGATTTGAAACACTCTGTCTGTAGAAAATGCAACTGGACATTCGTAGCGCTAAGTGGGTAACAGTGGAAAAAAGAATATGTTCAAATATAAACTACACAGAAGCATTGTATGAAACTCCTTTCTGTTCTGTGCATTCAACTAACAGAGTTGAACCTTACTTTTGATTGAGCCTTTCTGAAACACTCTTTCTGTAGAAACTGCAATTGGACATTCTGAGCGCTAAGAGGCCTCTATTGGGAAAAATAATATCTTCAAATAAAAACTACACAGAAGCATTGTGTGAAACTTATTCCTGATATTTTCATTAAGCTAACAGAGTTAAACCATACTTTTGATTGCGCAGTTCTGAACACTCTTTCTGTAGAAAATTCAAGTGGACATTTGGAGCGCTAAGAGGGTAATAGTGGAAAAAGGAATATATTCAAATATAAACTACACAGTAGCATTCTGTGAAAATTCTTTCTGTTCTGTGCATTCAACTAACAGAGTTGAACCTTACTTTTGATTGAGCCGTTCTGAAACACTCTTTCTGTAGAAACTGCAATTGGACATGCTAAGCGCTAAGAGGCCTATATTGGGAAAAAGAATATCTTCAAATAAAAACTACACAGATGCATTCTGTGAAAGTTATTTCTGATCTGTAAATTCAGTTAACAAAGATAAAACATATTTTTGATTGAGCAGTTATGAAACACTCTTTCTGTAGAAAATGCAAGTGGAGGTTCGGAGCGCTAAGAGGGTAATAGTGGAAAAAGGAATGTCTCCAAATATAAACTACACAGAATCATTCTGTGAAACTTCTTTCTGATCTGTGCATTCAGCTAACAGAGTTAAACCATACTTTGATTGAGCAGATCTGAACACTCTTTCTGTAGAAAATGCAACTGGACATTTGGAGCGCTAAGAGCGTAGTAGTGGAAAAAGGAATATATTCAAATATAAACTACACAGAAGCATGCTGTGAAACTTCTTTCTGATCTGAGCATTCAGCTAACAGAGTTAAACCATACTTTTGATTGAGCAGTTTTGAAACACTCTGTCTGTAGAAAATGCAACTGGACATTCGTAGCGCTAAGTGGGTAATAGTGGAAAAAAGAATATGTTCAAATATAAACTACACAGAAGCATTGTATGAAACTTCTTTCTGTTCTGTGCATTCAACTAACAGAGTTGAACCTTACTTTTGATTGAGCCTTTCTGAAACACTCTTTCTGTAGAAACTGCAATTGGACATTCTGAGCGCTAAGAGGCCTATATCGGGAAAAATAATATCTTCAAATAAAAACTACACAGAAGCATTGTGTGAAACTTATTTCTGATATGTTCATTAAGCTAACAGAGTTAAACCATACTTTTGATTGCGCAGTTCTGAACACTCTTTCTGTAGAAAATGCAACTGGACATTCGGAGCGCTAAGAGGGTAATAGTGGAAAAAGGAATATATTCAAATATAAACTACACAGTAGCATTCTGTGAAAATTCTTTCTGTTCTGTGCATTCAACTAACAGAGTTGAACCTTACTTTTGATTGAGCCGTTCTGAAACACTCTTTCTGTAGAAACTGCAATTGGACATGCTAAGCGCTAAGAGGCCTATATTGGGAAAAAGAATATCTTCAAATAAAAACTACACAGATGCATTCTGTGAAACTTATTTCTGATCTGTAAATTCAGTTAACAGAGATAAAACATATTTTTGATTGAGCAGTTATGAAACACTCTTTTTGTAGAAAATGCAAGTGGAGATTCTGAGCGCTAAGTGGGTAATAGTGGAAAAAGGAATGTCTTCAAATATAAAATACACAGAATCATTCGGTGAAACTTCTTTCTGATCTGTGCATTCAGCTAACAGAGTTAAACCATACTTTTGATTGAGCAGATCTGAACAATCTTTCTGTAGAAAATGCAACTGGACATTTCGAGCGCTAAGAGCGTAGTAGTGGAAAAAGGAATATATTCAAATATAAACTACACAGAAGCATTCTGTGAAACTTCTTTCTGATCTGAGCTTTCAGCTAACAGAGTTAAACCATACTTTTGATTGAGCATTTTTGAAACACTCTGTCTGTAGAAAATGCAACTGGACATTCGTAGCGCTAAGTTGGTAATAGTGGAAAAAAGAATATGTTCAAATATAAACTACACAGAAGCATTGTATGAAACTTCTTTCTGTTCTGTGCATTCAACTAACAGAGTTGAACCTTACTTTTGATAGAGCCGTTCTGAAACACTCTTTCTGTAGAAACTGCAATTGGACATTCTGAGCGCTAAGAGGCCTATATTGGGAAAAAGCATGTCTACAAATAAAAACTACACAGAAGAATTGTGTGAAACTTATTTCTCTTCTGTTTGTTCAACTAAAAGTGTTGAACCTTAGTTTTGATTGAGCCGTTCTGAAACACTCTTTCTGTAGAAACCGCAATTGGACATTCTGAGCGCTAAGAGGCCTCTATTGGGAAAAATAATATCTTCAAATAAAAACTACACAGAAGCATTGGGTGAAACTTATTTCTGATATGTTCATT
Source organism: Symphalangus syndactylus (assembly GCF_028878055.3). Classification (NCBI taxonomy): domain Eukaryota; kingdom Metazoa; phylum Chordata; class Mammalia; order Primates; family Hylobatidae; genus Symphalangus; species Symphalangus syndactylus. The sequence goes on from NC_072433.2 coordinate 4,113,012, forward strand.
AAGCTAACAGAGTTAAACCATACTTTTGATTGCGCAGTTCTGAACACTCTTTCTGTAGAAAATGCAAGTGGACATTCGGAGCGCTAAGAGGTTAATATTGGAAAAAGGAATATATTCAAATATAAACTACACAGTAGCATTCTGTGAAAATTCTTTCTGTTCTGTGCATTCAACTAACAGAATTGAACCTTACTTTTGATTGAACCGTTCTGAAACACTCTTTCTGTAGAAACTGCAATTGGACATGCTAAGCGCTAAGAGGCCTACATTGGGAAAAAGAATATCTTCAAATAAAAACTACACAGATGCATTCTGTGAAACTTATTTCTGATATGTAAATTCAGTTAACAGAGATAAAACATATTTTTGATTGAGCAGTTATGAAACACTCTTTTTGTAGAAAATGCAAGTGGAGATTCGGAGCGCTAAGAGGGTAATAGTGGAAAAAGAATGTCTTCAAATATAAACTACACAGAATCATTCGGTGAAACTTCTTTCGGATCTGTGCATTCAGCTAACAGAATTAAACCATACTTTTGATTGAGCAGATCTGAACACTCTTTCTGTAGAAAATGCAACTGGACATTTGGAGCGCTAAGAGCGTAGTAGTGGAAAAAGGAATATATTCAAATATAAACTACACAGAAGCATTCTGTGAAACTTCTTTCTGATCTGAGCATTCAGCTAACAGAGTTAAAACATACTTTTGATTGAGCAGTTTTGAAACACTCTGTCTGTAGAAAATGCAACTGGACATTCGTAGCGCTAAGTGGGTAATAGTGAAAAAAGGATATGTTCAAATATAAACTACACAGAAGCATTGTATGAAACTCCTTTCTGTTCTGTGCATTCAACTAACAGAGTTGAACCTTACTTTTGATTGAGCCTTTCTGAAACACTCTTTCTGTAGAAACTGCAATTGGACATTCTGAGCGCTAAGAGGCCTCTATTGGGAAAAATAATATCTTCAAATAAAAACTACACAGAAGCATTGTGTGAAACTTATTCCTGATATGTTCATTAAGCTAAGAGAGTTAAACCATACTTTTGATTGCGCAGTTCTGAACACTCTTTCTGTAGAAAATTCAAGTGGACATTTGGAGCGCTAAGAGGGTAATAGTGGAAAAAGGAATATATTCAAATATAAACTACACAGTAGCATTCTGTGAAAATTCTTTCTGTTCTGTGCATTCAACTAACAGAGTTGAACCTTACTTTTGATTGAGCCGTTCTGAAACACTCTTTCTGTAGAAACGGCAATTGGACATGCTAAGCGCTAAGAGGCCTATATTGGGAAAAAGAATATCTTCAAATAAAAACTACACAGATGCATTCTCTGAAACTTAATTCTGATCTGTAAATTCAGTTAACAGAGATAAAACATATTTTTGATTGAGCAGTTATGAAACACTCTTTCTGTAGAAAATGCAAGTGGAGATTCGGAGCGCTAAGAGGGTAATAGTGGAAAAAGGAATGTCTCCAAATATAAACTAAACAGAATCATTCGGTGAAACTTCTTTCTGATCTGTGCATTCAGCTAACAGAGTTAAATCATACTTTTGATTGAGCAGATCTGAACACTCTTTCTGTAGAAAATGCAACTGGACATTTGGAGCGCTAAGAGAGTAGTAGTGGAAAAAGGAATATATTCAAATATAAACTACACAGAAGCATTCTGTGAAACTTCTTTCTGATCTGAGCATTCAGCTAACAGAGTTAAACCATACTTTTGATTGAGCAGTTTTGAAACACTCTGTCTGTAGAAAATGCAACTGGACATTCGTAGCGCTAAGTGGGTAATAGTGGAAAAAAGAATATGTTCAAATATAAACTACACAGAAGCGTTGTATGAAACTTCTTTCTGTTCTGTGCATTCAACTAACAGAGTTGAACCTTACTTTTGATTGAGCCGTTCTGAAACACTCTTTCTGTAGAAACTGCAATTGGACATGCTAAGCGCTAAGAGGCCTACATTGGGAAAAAGAATATCTTCAAATAAAAACTACACAGATGCATTCTGTGAAACATATTTCTGATATGTAAATTCAGTTAACAGAGATAAAACATATTTTTGATTGAGCAGTTATGAAACACTCTTTTTGTAGAAAATGCAAGTGGAGATTCGGAGCGCTAAGGGGGTAATAGTGGAAAAAGAATGTCTTCAAATATAAACTACACAGAATCATTCGGTGAAACTTCTTTCTGATCTGTGCATTCAGCTAACAGAGTTAAACCATACTTTTGATTGAGCAGATCTGAACACTCTTTCTGTAGAAAATGCAACTGGACATTTGGAGCGCTAAGAGCGTAGTAGTGGAAAAAGGAATATATTCAAATATAAACTACACAGAAGCATTCTGTGAAACTTCTTTCTGATCTGAGCATTCAGCTAACAGAGTTAAACCATACTTTTGATTGAGCAGTTTTGAAACACTCTGTCTGTAGAAAATGCAACCTGACATTCGTAGCGCTAAGTGGGTAATAGTGGAAAAAAGGATATGTTCAAATATAAACTACACAGAAGCATTGTATGAAACTACTTTCTGTTCTGTGCATTCAACTAACAGAGTTGAACCTTACTTTTGATTGAGCCGTTCTGAAACACTCTTTCTCTAGAAACTGCAATTGGAGATTCTGAGCGCTAGGAGGCCTATATTGGGAAAAAGAATGTCTACTAATAAAAACTACACAGAAGAATTGTGTGAAACTTCTTTCTGTTCTGTTTGTTCAACTAAAAGAGTTGAAGCTTAGTTTTGATTGAGCCGTTCTGAAACACTCTTTCTGTAGAAAATGCAAGTGGAGATTCGGAGCGCTAAGAGGGTAATAGTGGAAAAAGTAATGCCTCCAAATATAAACTACACAGAATCATTTGGTGAAACTTCTTTCTGATCTGTGCATTCAGCTAACAGAGTTAAACCATACTTTTGATTGAGCAGATCTGAACACTCTTTCTGTAGAAAATGCAACTGGACATTTGGAGCGCTAAGAGAGTAGTAGTGAAAAAGGAATATATTCAAATATAAACTACACAGAAGCATTCTGTGAAACTTCTTTCTGATCTGAGCATTCAGCTAACAGAGTTAAACCATACTTTTGATTGAGCAGTTTTGAAACACTCTGTCTGTGGAAAATGCAACTGGACATTCGTAGCGCTAAGTGGGTAATAGTGGAAAAAAGAATATGTTCAAATATAAACTACACAGAAGCATTGTATGAAACTTTTTTCTGTTCTGTGCATTCAACTAGCAGCGTTGAACCTTACTTTTGATTGAGTCTTTCTGAAAAACTCTTTCTGTAGAAACTGCAATTGGACATTCTGAGCGCTAGGAGGCCTCTATTGGGAAAAAGAATGTCTACAAATAAAAACTACACAGAAGAATTTTGTGAAACATCTTTCTGTTCTGTTTGTTCAACTAAAAGAGTTGAACCTTAGTTTTGATTGAGCCGTTCTGAAACACTCTTTCTGTAGAAAATGCACGTGGAGATTCGGAGCGCTAAGAGGGTAATAGTGGAAAAAGGAATGTCTCCAAATATAAACTACACAGAATCATTCTGTGAAACTTCTTTCTGATCTGTGCATTCAGCTAACAGAGTTAAACCATACTTTTGATTGAGCAGATCTGAACACTCTTTCTGTAGAAAATGCAACTGGACATTTGGAGCGCTAAGAGAGTAGTAGCGGAAAAAGGAATATATTCAAATATAAACTACACAGAAGCATTCTGTGAAACTTCTTTCTGATCTGAGCATTCAGCTAACAGAGTTAAACCATACTTTTGATTGAGCAGTTTTGAAACACTCTGTCTGTAGAAAATGCAACTGGACATTCGTAGCGCTAAGTGGGTAATAGTGGAAAAAAGAATATGTTCAATTATAAACTACACAGAAGCATTGTATGAAACTTCTTTCTGTTCTGTGCATTCAACTAACAGAGTTGAACCTTACTTTTGATTGAGCCTTTCTGAAACACTCTTTCTGTAGAAACTGCAATTGGACATTCTGAGTGCTAAGAGGCCTCAATTGGGAAAAAAAATATCTTCAAATAAAAACTACACAGAAGCATTGTGTGAAACTTATTTCTGATATGTTCTTTAAGCTAACAGAGTTAAACCATACTTTTGATTGCGCAGTTCTGAACACTCTTTCTGTAGAAAATGCAAGTGGACATTCGGAGCGCTAAGAAGGTAATAGTGGAAAAAGGAATATATTCAAATATAAACTACACAGTAGCATTCTGTGAAAATCCTTTCTGTTCTGTGCATTCAACTAACAGAGTTGAACCTTACTTTTGATTGAGCCGTTCTGAAACACTCTTTCTGTAGAAACTGCAATTGGACATGCTAAGCGCTAAGAGGCCTACATTGGGAAAAAGAATATCTTCAAATAAAAACTACACAGATGCATTCTGTGAAACTTATTTCTGATCTGTAAATTCAGTTAACAGAGATAAAACATATTTTTGATTGAGCAGTTATGAAACACTCTTTTTGTAGAAAATGCAAGTGGAGATTCGGAGCGCTAAGAGGGTAATAGTGGAAAAAGGAATGTCTTCAAATATAAACTACACAGAATCATTCTGTGAAACTTCTTTCTGATCTGTGCATTCAGCTAACAGAGTTAAACCATACTTTTGATTGAGCAGATCTGAACACTCTTTCTGTAGAAAATGCAACTGGACATTTGGAGCGCTAAGAGCGTAGTAGTGGAAAAAGGAATATATTCAAATATAAACTACACAGAAGCATTCTGTGAAACTTCTTTCTGATCTGAGCATTCAGCTAACAGAGTTAAACCATACTTTTGATTGAGCAGTTTTGAAACACTCTGTCTGTAGAAAATGCAACTGGACATTGGTAGCACTAAGTGGGTAATAGGGGAAAAAAGAATATGTTCAAATATAAACTAAACAGAAGCATTGTATGAAACTTCTTTCTGTTCTGTGCATTCAACTAACAGAGTTGAACCTTACTTTTGATTGAGCCGTTCTGAAACACTCTTTCTGTGGAAACTGCAATTGGACATTCTGAGCGCTAGGAGGCCTATATTGGGAAAAAGAATGTCTACAAATAAAAACTACACAGAAGAATTGTGTGAAACTTCTTTCTGTTCTGTTTGTTCAACTAAACTAGTTGAACCTTAGTTTTGATTGAGACGTTCTGAAACACTCTTTCTGTAGAAAATGCAAGTGGAGATTCCGAGCGCTAAGTGGGTAATAGTGGAAAAAGGAATGTCTCCAAATATAAACTACACAGAATCATTCTGTGAAACTTCTTTCTGATCTGTGCATTCAGCTAACAGAGTTAAACCATACTTTTGATTGAGCAGATCTGAACACTCTTTCTGTAGAAAATGCAACTGGACATTTGGAGCGCTAAGAGAGTAGTAGTGGAAAAAGGAATATATTCAAATATAAACTACACAGAAGCATTCTGTGAAACTTCTTTCTGATCTGGGCATTCAGCTAACAGAGTTAAACCATACTTTGGATTGAGCAGTTTTGAAACACTCTGTCTGTGGAAAATGCAACTGGACATTCGTAGCGCTAAGTGGGTAATAGTGGAAAAAAGAATATGTTCAAATATAAACTACACAGAAGCATTGAATGAAACTTCTTTCTGTTCTGTGCATTCAACTAACAGAGTTGAACCTTACTTTTGATTGAGTCTTTCTGAAACACTCTTTCTGTAGAAACTGCAATTGGACATTCTGAGAGCTAAGAGGCCTATATTGGGAAAAATAATATCTTCAAATAAAAACTACACAGAAGCATTGTGTGAAACTTATTTCTGATATGTTCATTAAGCTAACAGAGTTAAGCCATACTTTTGATTGCGCAGTTCTGAACACTCTTTCTGTAGAAAATGCAAGTGGACATTCGGAGCGCTAAGAGGGTAATAGTGGAAAAAGGAATATATTCAAATATAAACTACACAGTAGCATTCTGTGAAAATTCTTTCTGTTCTGTGCATTCAACTAACAGAGTTGAACCTTACTTTTGATTGAGCCGTTCTGAAACACGCTTTCTGTAGAAACTGCAATTGGACATGCTAAGCGCTAAGAGGCCTACATTGGGAAAAAGAATATCTTCAAATAAACACTACACAGATGCATTCTGTGAAACTTATTTCTGATCTGTAAATTCAGTTAACAGAGATAAAACATATTTTTGATTGAGCAGTTATGAAAGACTCTTTTTGGAGAAAATGCAAGTGGAGATTCGGAGCGCTAAGGGGGTAATAGTGGAAAAAGGAATGTCTCCAAATATAAACTACACAGAATCATTCTGTGAAACTTCTTTCTGATCTGTGCATTCAGCTAACAGAGTTAAACCATACTTTTGATTGAGCAGATCTGAACACTCTTTCTGTAGAAAATGCAACTGGACATTTGGAGCGCTAAGAGCGTAGTAGTGGAAAAAGGAATATATTCAAATATAAACTACACAGAAGCATTCTGTGAAACTTCTTTCTGATCTGAGCATTCAGCTAACAGAGTTAAACCATACTTTTGATTGAGCAGTTTTGAAACACTCTGTCTGTAGAAAATGCAACTGGACATTCGTAGCACTAAGTGGGTAATAGTGGAAAAAAGAATATGTTGAAATATAAACTACACAGAAGCATTGTATGAAACTTCTTTCTGTTCTGTGCATTCAACTAACAGAGTTGAACCTTACTTTTTATTGAGCCGTTCTGAAACACTCTTTCTGTAGAAACTGCAATTGGACATTCTGAGCGCTAGGAGGCCTATATTGGGAAAAAGAATGTCTACAAATAAAAACTACACAGAAGAATTGTGTGAAACTTCTTTCTGTTCTGTTTGTTCAAATAAACTAGTTGAACCTTAGTTTTGATTGAGCCGTTCTGAAACACTCTTTCTGTAGAAAATGCAAGTGGAGATTCGGAGCGCTAAGAGGGTAATAGTGGAAAAAGGAATGTCTCCTAATATAAACTACACAGAATCATTCTGTGAAACTTCTTTCTGATCTGTGCATTCAGCTAACAGAGTTAAAACATACTTTTGATTGAGCAGATCTGAACACTCTTTCTGTAGAAAATGCAACTGGACATTTGGAGCGCTAAGAGAGTAGTAGTGGAAAAAGGAATATATTCAAATAGAAACTACACAGAAGCATTCTGTGAAACTTCTTTCTGATCTGAGCATTCAGCTAAGAGAGTTAAACCATACTTTTGATTGAGCAGTTTTGAAACACTCTGTCTGTAGAAAATGCAACTGGACATTCGTAGCGCTAAGTGGGTAATAGTGGAAAAAAGTATATGTTCAAATATAAACTACACAGAAGCATTGTATGAAACTTCTTTCTGTTCTGTGCATTCAACTAACAGAGTTGAACCTTAGTTTTGATTGAGCCTTTCTGAAACACTCTTTCTGTAGAAACTGCAATTGGACATTCTGAGCGCTAAGAGGCCTCTATTGTGAAAAATAATATCTTCAAATAAAAACTACACAGAAGCATTGTGTGAAACTTATTTCTGATATGTTCATTAAGCTAACAGAGTTAAACCATACTTTTGATTGCGCAGTTCTGAACAGTCTTTCTGTAGAAAATGCAAGTGGACATTCGGAGCGCTAAGAGGGTAATAGTGGAAAAAGGAATATATTCAAATATAAACTACACAGTAGCATTCTGTGAAAATACTTTCTGTTCTGTGCATTCAACTAACAGAGTTGAACCTTACTTTTGATTGAGCCGTTCTGAAACACTCTTTCTGTAGAAACTGCAATTGGACATGCTAAGCGCTAAGAGGACTACATTGGGAAAAAGAATATCTTCAAATAAAAACTACACAGATGCATTCTGTGAAACTTATTTCTGATCTGTAAATTCAGTTAACAGAGATAAAACATATTTTTGATTGAGCAGTTATGAAACAATCTTTTTGGAGAAAATGCAAGTGGAGATTCGGAGCGCTAAGAGGGTAATAGTGGAAAAAGGAATGTCTTCAAATATAAACTACACAGAATCATTCGGTGAAACTTCTTTATGATCTGTGCATTCAGCTAACAGAGTTAAACCATACTTTTGATTGAGCAGATCTGAACACTCTTTCTGTAGAAAATGCAACTGGACATTTGGAGCGCTAAGAGCGAAGTAGTGGAAAAAGGAATATATTCAAATATAAACTACACAGAAGCATTCTGTGAAACTTCTTTCTGATTTGAGCATTCAGCTAACAGAGTTAAACCATAATTTTGATTGAGCAGTTTTGAAACACTCTGTCTGTAGAAAATGCAACTGGACATTCGTAGCGCTAAGTGGGTAATAGTGGAAAAAAGAATATGTTCAAATATAAACTACACAGAAGCATTGTATGAAACTTCTTTCTGTTCTGTGCATTCAACTAACAGAGTTGAACCTTACTTTTGATTGAGCCTTTCTGAAACACTCTTTCTGTAGAAACTGCAATTGGACATTCTGAGCGCTAAGAGGCCTATATTGGGAAAAAGAATGTCTACAAATAAAAACTACACAGAATAATTGTGCAAAACTTCTTTCTGTTCTGTTTGTTCAACTAAAAGAGTTGAACCTTAGTTTTGATTGAGCCGTTCTGAAACACTCTTTCTGTAGAAAATGCAAGTGGATATTCGGAGCGCTAAGAGGGTAATAGTGGAAAAAGGAATGTCTCCAAATATAAACTACACAGAATCATTCTGTGAAACTTCTTTCTGATCTGTGCATTCAGCTAACAGAGTTAAACCATACTTTTGATTGAGCAGATCTGAACACTCTTTCTGTAGAAAATGCAACTGGACATTTGGAGCGCTAAGAGAGTAGTAGTGGAAAAAGGAATATATTCAAATATAAACTACACAGAAGCATTCTGTGAAACTTCTTTCTGATCTGAGCATTCAGCTAACAGAGTTAAACCATACTTTTGATTGAGCAGTTTTGAAACACTCTGTCTGTAGAAAATGCGACTGGACATTCGTAGCGCTAAGTGGGTAATAGTGGAAAAAAGAATATGTTCAAATATAAACTACACAGAAGCATTGTATGAAACTTCTTTCTGTTCTGTGCATTCAACTAACAGAGTTGAACCTTACTTTTGATTGAACCTTTCTGAAACACTCTTTCTGTAGAAACTGCAATTGGACATTCTGAGCGCTAAGAGGCCTATATTGGGAAAAATAATATCTTCAAATAAAAACTACACAGAAGCATTGTGTGAAACTTATTTCTGATATGTTCATTAAGCTAACAGAGTTAAGCCATACTTTTGATTGCGCAGTTCTGAACACTCTTTCTGTAGAAAATGCAAGTGGACATTCGGAGCGCTAAGAGGGTAATAGTGGAAAAAGGAATATATTCAAATATAAACTACACAGTAGCATTCTGTGAAAATTCCTTCTGTTCTGTGCATTCAACTAACAGAGTTGAACCTTACTTTTGTTTGAGCCGTTCTGAAACACTCTTTCTGTAGAAACTGCAATTGGACATGCTAAGCGCTAAGAGGCCTACAATGGGAAAAAGAATATCTTCAAATAAACACTACACAGATGCATTCTGTGAAACTTATTTCTGATCTGTAAATTCAGTTAACAGAGATAAAACATATTTTTCATTGAGCAGTTATGAAACACTCTTTTTGTAGAAAATGAAAGTGGAGATTCGGAGCGCTAAGGTGGTAATAGTGGAAAAAGGAATGTCTCCAAATATAAACTACACAGAATCATTCTGTGAAACTTCTTTCTGATCTGTGCATTCAGCTAGAAGAGTTAAACCATACTTTTGATTGAGCAGATCTGAACACTCTTTCTGTAGAAAATGCAACTGGACATTTGGAGCGCTAAGAGCATAGTAGTGGAAAAAGGAATATATTCAAATATAAACTACACAGAAGCATTCTATGAAACTTTTTTCTGATCTGAGCATTCAGCTACCAGAGTTAAACCATACTTTTGATTGAGCAGTTTTGAAACACTCTGTCTGTAGAAAATGCAACTGGACATTCGTAGCACTAAGTGGGTAATAGTGGAAAAAAGAATATGTTGAAATATAAACTACACAGAAGCATTGTATGAAACTTCTTTCTGTTCTGTGCATTCAACTAACAGAGTTGAACCTTACTTTTGATTGAGCCGTTCTGAAACACTCTTTCTGTAGAAACTGCAATTGGACATTCTGAGCGCTAGGAGGCCTATATTGGGAAAAAGAATGTCTACAAATAAAAACTACACAGAAGAATTGTGTGAAATTTCTTTCTGTTCTGTTTGTTCAACTAAACTAGTTGAACCTTAGTTTTGATTGAGCCGTTCTGAAACACTCTTTCTGTAGAAAATGCAAGTGGAGATTCGGAGCGCTAAGAGGGTAATAGTGGAAAAAGGAATGTCTCCAAATATAAACTACACAGAATCACTCTGTGAAACTTCTTTCTGATCTGTGCATTCAGCTAACCGAGTTAAACCATACTTTTGATTGAGCAGATCTGAACACTCGTTCTGTAGAAAATGCAACTGGACATTTGGATCGCTAAGAGAGTAGTAGTGGAAAAAGGAATATATTCAAATATAAACTACACAGAAGCATTCTGTGAAACTTCTTTCTGATCTGAGCATTCAGCTAAGAGAGTTAAACCATACTTTTGATTGAGCAGTTTTGAAACACTCTGTCTGTAGAAAATGCAACTGGACATTCGTAGCGCTAAGTGGGTAATAGTGGAAAAAAGAATATGTTCAAATATAAACTACACAGAAGCATTGTATGAAACTTCTTTCTGTTCTGTGCATTCAACTAACAGAGTTGAACCTTACTTTTGATTGAGCCTTTCTGAGACACTCTTTCTGTAGAAACTGCAATTGGACATTCTGAGCGCTAAGAGGCCTCTATTGGGAAAAATAATATCTTCAAATAAAAACTACACAGAAGCATTGTGTGAAACTTATTTCTGATATGTTCATTAAGCTAACAGAGTTAAACCATACTTTTGATTGCGCAGTTCTGAACACTCTTTCTGTAGAAAATGCACGTGGACATTCGGAGCGCTAAGAGGGTAATAGTGGAAAAAGGAATATATTCAAATATAAACTACACAGTAGCATTCCGTGAAAATTCTTTCTGTTCTGTGCATTCACCTAACAGAGTTGAACCTTACTTTTGATTGAGCCGTTCTGAAACACTCTTTCTGTAGAAACTGCAATTGGACATGCTAAGCGCTAAGAGGCCTACATTGGGAAAAAGAATATCTTCAAATAAAAACTACACAGATGCATTCTGTGAAACTTATTTCTGATCTGTAAATTCAGTTAACAGAGATAAAACATATTTTTGATTGAGTAGTTATGAAACACTCTTTTTGTAGAAAATGCAAGTGGAGATTCGGAGCACTAAGAGGGTAATAGTGGAAAAAGGAATGTCTTCCAATATAAACTACACAGAATCATTCGGAGAAACTTCTTTCTGATCTGTGCATTCAGCTAACAGAGTTAAACCATACTTTTGATTGAGCAGATCTGAACACTCTTTCTGTAGAAAATGCAACTGGACATTTGGAGCGCTAAGAGCGTAGTAGTGGAAAAAGGAATATATTCAAATATAAACTACACAGAAGCATTCTGTGAAACTTCTTTCTGATCTGAGCATTCAGCTAACAGAATTAAACCATACTTTTGATTGAGCAGTTTTGAAACACTCTGTCTGTAGAAAATGCAACTGGACATTCGTAGCACTAAGTGGGTAATAGTGGAAAAAAGAATATGTTCAAATATAAACTACACAGAAGCATTGTATGAAACATCTTTCTGTTCTGTGCATTCAACTAACAGAGTTGAACCTTACTTTTGATTGAGTCTTTCTGAAACACTCTTTCTGTAGAAACTGCAATTGGACATTCTGAGCGCTAAGAGGCCTCTATTGGGAAAAATAATATCTTCAAATAAAAACTACACAGAAGCATTGTGTGAAACTTATTTCTGATATGTTCATTAAGCTAACAGAGTTAAGCCATACTTTTGATTGCGCAGTTCTGAACACTCTTTCTGTAGAAAATGCAAGAGGACATTCGGAGCGCTAAGAGGGTAATAGTGGAAAAAGAAATATATTCAAATATAAACTACACAGTAGCATTCTGTGAAAATTTTTTCTGTTCTGTGCATTCAACTAACAGAGTTGAACCTTACTTTTGATTGAGCCGTTCTGAAACACGCTTTCTGTAGAAACTGCAATTGGACATGCTAAGCGCTAAGAGGCCTACATTGGGAAAAAGAATATCTTCAAATAAACACTACACAGATGCATTCTGTGAAACTTATTTCTGATCTGTAAATTCATTTAACAGAGATAAAACATATTTTTGATTGAGCAGTTATGAAACACTCTTTTTGGAGAAAATGCAAGTGCAGATTCGGAGCGCTAAGAGGGTAATAGTGGAAAAAGGAATGTCTTCAAATATAAACTACACAGAATAATTCGGTGAAACTTCTTTCTGATCTGTGCATTCAGCTAACAGAGTTAAACCATACTTTTGATTGAGCAGATCTGAACACTCTTTCTGTAGAAAATGCAACTGGACATTTGGAGCGCTAAGAGCGTAGTAGTGGAAAAAGGATTATATTCAAATATAAACTACACAGAAGCATTCTGTGAAACTTCTTTCTGATTTGAGCATTCAGCTAACAGAGTTAAACCATACTTTTGATTGAGCAGTTTTGAAACACTCTGTCTGTAGAAAATGCAACTGGACATTCGTAGCGCTAAGTGGGTAATAGTGGAAAAAAGAATATGTTCAAATATAAACTACACAGAAGCATTGTATGAAACTTCTTTCTGTTCTGTGCATTCAACTAACAGAGTTGAACCTTACATTTGATTGAGCCGTTCTGAAACACTCTTTCTGTAGAAACTGCAATTGGACATTCTGAGCGCTAAGAGGCCTATATTGGGAAAAAGAATGTCTACAAATAAAAACTACACAGAAGAATTGTGCGAAACATCTTTCTGTTCTGTTTGTTCAACTAAAAGAGTTGAACCTTAGTTTTGATTGAGCCGTTCTGAAACACTCTTTCTGTAGAAAATGCAAGTGGAGATTCGGAGCACTAAGAGGGTAATAGTGGAAAAAGGAATGTCTCCAAATATAAACTACACAGAATAATTCTGTGAAACTTCTTTCTGATCTGTGCATTCAGCTAACAGAGTTAAACCATACTTTTGATTGAGCAGATCTGAACACTCTTTCTGTAGAAAATGCAACTGGACATTTGGAGCGCTAAGAGAGTAGTAGTGGAAAAAGGAATATATTCAAATATAAACTACACAGAAGCATTCTGTGAAACTTCTTTCTGATCTGAGCATTCAGCTAACAGAGTTAAACCATACTTTTGATTGAGCAGTTTTGAAACACTCTGTCTGTAGAAAATGCAACTGGACATTCGTAGCGCTAAGTGGGTAATACTGGAAAAAAGAATATGTTCAAATATAAACTACACAGAAGCATTGTATGAAACTTCTTTCTGTTCTGTGCATTCAACTAACAGAGTTGAACCTTACTTTTGATTGAGCCTTTCTGAAACACTCTTTCTGTAGAAACTGCAATTGGACATTCTGAGCGCTAAGAGGCCTCAATTGGGAAAAATAATATCTTCAAAGAAAAACTACACAGAAGCATTGTGTGAAACTTATTTCTGATATGTTCTTTAAGCTAACAGAGTTAAACCATACTTTTGATTGCGCAGTTCTGAACACTCTTTCTGTAGAAAATGCAAGTGGACATTCGGAGCGCTAAGAGGGTAATAGTGGAAAAAGGAATATATTCAAATATAAACTACACAGTAGCATTCTGTGAAAATTATTTCTGTTCTGTGCATTCAACTAACAGAGTTGAACCTTACTTTTGATTGAGCCGTTCTGAAACACTCTTTCTGTAGAAACTGCAATTGGACATGCTAAGCGCTAAGAGGCCTACATTGGGAAAAAGAATATCTTCAAATAAAAACTACACAGATGCATTCTGTGAAACTTATTTCTGATCTGTAAATTCAGTTAACAGAGATAAAACATATTTTTGATTGAGCAGTTATGAAACACTCTTTTTGTAGAAAATGCAAGTGGAGATTCGGAGCGCTAAGAGGGTAATAGTGGAAAAAGGAATGTCTTCAAATATAAACTACACAGAATCATTCGGTGAAACTTATTTCTGATCTGTGCATTCAGCTAACAGAGTTAAACCATACTTTTGATTGAGCAGATCTGAACATTCTTTCTGTAGAAAATGCAACTGGACATTTGGAGCGCTAAGAGCGTAGTAGTGGAAAAAGGAATATATTCAAATATAAACTACACAGAAGCATTCTGTGAAACTTCTTTCTGATCTGAGCATTCAGCTAACAGAGTTAAACCATACTTTTGATTGAGCAGTTTTGAAACACTCTGTCTGTAGAAAATGCAACTGGACATTGGTAGCACTAAGTGGGTAATAGGGGAAAAAAGAATATGTTCAAATATAAACTACACAGAAGCATTGTATGAAACTTCTTTCTGTTCTGTGCATTCAACTAACAGAGTTGAACCTTACTTTTGATTGAGCCGTTCTGAAACACTCTTTCTGTAGAAACTGCAATTGGACATTCTGAGCGCTAGGAGGCCTACATTGGGAAAAAGAATGTCTACAAATTAAAACTACACAGAAGAATTGTGTGAAACTTCTTTCTGTTCTGTTTGTTCAACTAAACTAGTTGAACCTTAGTTTTGATTGAGACGTTCTGAAACACTCTTTCTGTAGAAAATGCAAGTGGAGATTCGGAGCGCTAAGAGTGTAATAGTGGAAAAAGGAATGTCTCCAAATATAAACTACACAGAATCATTCTGTGAAACTTCTTTCTGATCTGTGCATTCAGCTAACAGAGTTAAACCATACTTTTGATTGAGCAGATCTGAACACTCTTTCTGTAGAAAATGCAACTGGACCTTTGGAGCGCTAAGAGAGTAGTAGTGGAAAAAGGAATATATTCAAATATAAACTACACAGAAGCATTCTGTGAAACTTCTTTCTGATCTGAGCATTCAGCTAACAGAGTTAAACCATACTTTTGATTGAGCAGTTTTGAAACACTCTGTCTGTGGAAAATGCAAATGGACATTCGTAGCGCTAAGTGGGTAATAGTGGAAAAAAGAATATGTTCAAATATAAACTACACAGAAGCATTGAATGAAACTTCTTTCTGTTCTGTGCATTCAACTAACAGAGTTGAACCTTACTTTTGATTGAGTCTTTCTGAAACACTCTTTCTGTAGAAACTGCAATTGGACATTCTGAGCGCTAAGAGGCCTATATTGGGAAAAATAATATCTTCAAATAAAAACTACACAGAAGCATTGTGTGAAACTTATTTCTGATATGTTCATTAAGCTAACAGAGTTAATCCATACTTTTGATTGCGCAGTTCTGAACACTCTTTCTGTAGAAAATGCAAGTGGACATTCGGAGCGCTAAGAGGGTAATAGTGGAAAAAGGAATATATTCAAATATAAACTACACAGTAGCATTCTGTGAAAATACTTTCTGTTCTGTGCATTCAACTAACAGAGTTGAACCTTACTTTTGATTGAGCCGTCCTGAAACACTCTTTCTGTAGAAACTGCAATTGGACATGCTAAGCGCTAAGAGGCCTACATTGGGAAAAAGAATATCTTCAAATAAACACTACACAGATGCATTCTGTGAAACTTATTTCTGATCTGTAAATTCAGTTAACAGAGATAAAACATATTTTTGATTGAGCAGTTATGAAACACTCTTTTTGTAGAAAATGCAAGTGGAGATTCGGAGCGCTAAGGGGGTAACAGTGGAAAAAGGAATGTCTCCAAATATAAACTACACAGAATCATTCTGTGAAACTTCTTTCTGATCTGTGCATTCAGCTAACAGAGTTAAACCATACTTTTGATTGAGCAGATGTGAACACTCTTTCTGTAGAAAATGCAACTGGACATTTGGAGCGCTAAGAGCGTAGTAGTGGAAAAAGGAATATATTCAAATATAAACTACACAGAAGCATTCTATGAAACTTCTTTCTGATCTGAGCATTCAGCTAACAGAGTTAAACCATACTTTTGATTGAGCAGTTTTGAAACACTCTGTCTGTAGAAAATGCAAATGGACATTCGTAGCGCTAAGTGGGTAATAGTGGAAAAAAGAATATGTTCAAATATAAACTACACAGAAGCATTGTATGAAACTTCTTTCTGTTCTGTGCATTCAACTAACAGAGTTGAACCTTACTTTTGATTGAGCCTTTCTGAAACACTCTTTCTGTAGAAACTGCAATTGGACATTCTGAGCGCTAAGAGGCCTCTATTGGGAAAAATAATATCTTCAAATAAAAACTACACGGAAGCATTGGGTGAAACTTATTTCTGATATGTTCATTAAGATAACAGAGTTAAACCATACCTTTGATTGCGCAGTTCTGAACACTCTTTCTGTAGAAAATGCAAGTGGACATTCGGAGCGCTAAGAGGGTAATAGTGGAAAAAGGAATATATTCAAATATAAACTACACAGTAGCATTCTGTGAAAATTCTTTCTGTTCTGTGCATTCAACTAACAGAGTTGAACCTTAGTTTTGATTAAGCCGTTCTGAAACACTCTTTCTGAAGAAACTGCAATTGGACATGCTAAGCGCTAAGAGGCCTACATTGGGAAAAAGAATATCTTCAAATAAAAACTACACAGATGCATTCTGTGAAACTTATTTCTGATCTGTAAATTCAGTTAACAGAGATAAAACATATTTTTGATTGAGCAGTTATGAAACACTCTTTCTGTAGAAAATGCAAGTGGAGGTTCGGAGCACTAAGAGGGTAATAGTGGAAAAAGGAATGTCTTCAAATATAAACTACACAGAATCATTCTGTGAAACTTCTTTCTGATCTGTGCATTCAGCTAACAGAGTTAAACCATACTTTGATTGAGCAGATCTGAACACTCTTTCTGTAGAAAATGCAACTGGACATTTGGAGCGCTAAGAGCGTAGTAGTGGAAAAAGTAATATATTCAAATATAAACTACACAGAAGCATTCTGTGAAACTTCTTTCTGATCTGAGCATTCAGCTAACAGAGTTAAACCATACTTTTGATTGAGCAGTTTTGAAACACTCTGTCTGTAGAAAATGCAACTGGACATTCGTAGCGCTAAGTGGGTAATAGTGGAAAAAAGAATATGTTGAAATATAAACTACACAGAAGCATTGTATGAAACTTCTTTCTGTTCTGTGCATTCAACTAACAGAGTTGAACCTTACTTTTGATTGAGCCGTTCTGAAACACTCTTTCTGTAGAAACTGCAATTGGACATTCTGAGCGCTAAGAGGCCTATATCGGGAAAAATAATATCTTCAAATAAAAACTACACAGAAGCATTGTGTGAAACTTATTTCTGATATGTTCATTAAGCTAACAGAGTTAAACCATAGTTTTGATTGCGCAGTTCTGAACACTCTTTCTGTAGAAAATGCAACTGGACATTCGGAGCGCTAAGAGGGTAATAGTGGAAAAAGGAATATATTCAAATATAAACTACACAGTAGCATTCTGTGAAAATTCTTTCTGTTCTGTGCATTCAACTAACAGAGTTGAACCTTACTTTTGATTGAGCCATTCTGAAACACTCTTTCTGTAGAAACTGCAATTGGACATGCTAAGCGCTAAGAGGCCTACATTGGGAAAAAGAATATCTTCAAATAAAAACTACACAGATGCATTCTGTGAAACTTATTTCTGATCTGTAAATTCAGTTAACAGAGATAAAACATATTTTTGATTGAGCAGTTATGAAACACTCTTTTTGTAGAAAATGCAAGTGGAGATTCTGAGCGCTAAGTGGGTAATAGTGGAAAAAGGAATGTCTTCAAATATAAACTATACAGAATCATTCGGTGAAAATTCTTTCTGATCTGTGCATTCAGCTAACAGAGTTAAACCATACTTTTGATTGAGCAGATCTGAACACTCTTTCTGTAGAAAATGCAACTGGACATTTGGAGCGCTAAGAGCGTAGTAGTGGAAAAAGGAATATATTCAAATATAAACTACACAGAAGCATTCTGTGAAACTTCTTTCTGATCTGAGCATTCAGCTAACAGAGTTAAACCATACTTTTGATTGAGTAGTTTTGAAACACTCTGTCTGTAGAAAATGCAACTGGACATTCGTAGCGCTAAGTGGGTAATAGTGGAAAAAAGAATATGTTCAAATATAAACTACACAGAAGCATTGTATGAAACTTCTTTCTGTTCTGTGCATTCAACTAACAGAGTTGAACCTTACTTTTGATTGAGCCGTTCTGAAACACTCTTTCTGCAGAAACTGCAATTGGACATTCTGAGCGCTAAGAGGCCTATATTGGTTAAAAGCATGTCTACAAATAAAAACTACACAGAAGAATTGTGTGAAACTTATTTCTCTTCTGTTTGTTCAACTAAAAGAGTTGAACCTTAGTTTCGATTGAGCCGTTCTGAAACACTCTTTCTGTAGAAAATGCAAGTGGAGATTCGGAGCGCTAAGAGGGTAATAGTGGAAAAAGGAATGTCTCCAAATATAAACTACACAGAATCATTCTGTGAAACTTCTTTCTGATCTGTGCATTCAGCTAACAGAGTTAAACCATACTTTTGATTGAGCAGATGTGAACACTCTTTCTTTAGAAAATGCAACTGTACATTTGGAGCGCTAAGAGAGTAGTAGTGGAAAAAGGAATATATTCAAATATAAACTACACAGAAGCATTCTGTGAAACTTCTTTCTGATCTGAGCATTCAGCTAACAGAGTTAAACCATACTTTTGATTGAGCAGATTTGAAACACTCTGTCTGTAGAAAATGCAACTGGACATTCGTAGCGCTAAGTGGGTAACAGTGGAAAAAAGAATATGTTCAAATATAAACTACACAGAAGCATTGTATGAAACTTCTTTCTGTTCTGTGCATTCAACTAACAGAGTTGAACCTTACTTTTTATTGAGCCTTTCTGAAACACTCTTTCTGTAGAAACTGCAATTGGACATTCTGAGCGCTAAGAGGCCTCTATTGGGAAAAATAATATCTTCAAATAAAAACTACACAGAAGCATTGTGTGAAACTTATTCCTGATATGTTCATTAAGCTAACAGAGTTAAACCATACTTTTGATTGCGCAGTTCTGAACACTCTTTCTGTAGAAAATTCAAGTGGACATTTGGAGCGCTAAGAGGGTAATAGTGGAAAAAGGAATATATTCAAATATAAACTACACAGTAGCATTCTGTGAAAATTCTTTCTGTTCTGTGCATTCAACTAACAGAGTTGAACCTTACTTTTGATTGAGCCGTTCTGAAACACTCTTTCTGTAGAAACTGCAATTGGACATGCTAAGCGCTAAGAGGCCTATATTGGGAAAAAGAATATCTTCAAATAAAAACTACACAGATGCATTCTGTGAAAGTTATTTCTGATCTGTAAATTCAGTTGACAAAGATAAAACATATTTTTGATTGAGCAGTTATGAAACACTCTTTCTGTAGAAAATGCAAGTGGAGGTTCGGAGCGCTAAGAGGGTAATAGTGGAAAAAGGAATGTCTCCAAATATAAACTACACAGAATCATTCTGTGAAACTTCTTTCTGATCTGTGCATTCAGCTAACAGAGTTAAACCATACTTTGATTGAGCAGATCTGAACACTCTTTCTGTAGAAAATGCAACTGGAGATTTGGAGCGCTAAGAGCGTAGTAGTGGAAAAAGGAATATATTCAAATATAAACTACACAGAAGCATGCTGTGAAACTTCTTTCTGATCTGAGCATTCAGCTAACAGAGTTAAACCATACTTTTGATTGAGCAGTTTTGAAACACTCTGTCTGTAGGAAATGCAACTGGACATTCGTAGCGCTAAGTGGGTAATAGTGGAAAAAAGAATATGTTCAAATATAAACTACACAGAAGCATTGTATGAAACTTCTTTCTGTTCTGTGCATTCAACTAACAGAGTTGAACCTTACTTTTGATTGAGCCTTTCTGAAACACTCTTTCTGTAGAAACTGCAATTGGACATTCTGAGCGCTATGAGGCCTATATCGGGAAAAATAATATCTTCAAATAAAAACTACACAGAAGCATTGTGTGAAACTTATTTCTGATATGTTCATTAAGCTAACAGAGTTAAACCATAGTTTTGATTGCGCAGTTCTGAACACTCTTTCTGTAGAAAATGCAACTGGACATTCGGAGCGCTAAGAGGGTAATAGTGGAAAAAGGAATATATTCAAATATAAACTACACAGTAGCATTCTGTGAAAATTCTTTCTGTTCTGTGCATTCAACTAACAGAGTTGAACCTTACTTTTGATTGAGCCGTTCTGAAACACTCTTTCTGTAGAAACTGCAATTGGACATGCTAAGCGCTAAGAGGCCTACATTGGGAAAAAGAATATCTTCAAATAAAAACTACACAGATGCATTCTGTGAAACTTATTTCTGATCTGTAAATTCAGTTAACAGAGATAAAACATATTTTTGATTGAGCAGTTATGAAACACTCTTTTTGTAGAAAATGCAAGTGGAGATTCTGAGCGCTAAGTGGGTAATAGTGGAAAAAGGAATGTCTTCAAATATAAAATACACAGAATCATTCGGTGAAACTTCTTTCTGATCTGTGCATTCAGCTAACAGAGTTAAACCATACTTTTGATTGAGCAGATCTGAACACTCTTTCTGTAGAAAATGCAACTGGACATTTGGAGCGCTAAGAGCGTAGTAGTGGAAAAAGGAATATATTCAAATATAAACTACAAAGAAGCATTCTGTGAAACTTCTTTCTGATCTGAGCTTTCAGCTAACAGAGTTAAACCATACTTTTGATTGAGCAGTTTTGAAACACTCTGTCTGTAGAAAATGCAACTGGACATTCGTAGCGCTAAGTGGGTAATAGTGGAAAAAAGAATATGTTCAAATATAAACTACACAGAAGCATTGTATGAAACTTCTTTCTGTTCTGTGCATTCAACTAACAGAGTTGAACCTTACTTTTGATTGAGCCGTTCTGAAACACTCTTTCTCTAGAAACTGCAATTGGAGATTCTGAGCGCTAGGAGGCCTATATTGGGAAAAAGAATGTCTACTAATAAAAACTACACAGAAGAATTGTGTGAAACTTCTTTCTGTTCTGTTTGTTCAACTAAAAGAGTTGAAGCTTAGTTTTGATTGAGCCGTTCTGAAACACTCTTTCTGTAGAAAATGCAAGTGGAGATTCGGAGCGCTAAGAGGGTAATAGTGGAAAAAGGAATGTCTCCAAATATAAACTACACAGAATCATTTGGTGAAACTTCTTTCTGATCTGTGCATTCAGCTAACAGAGTTAAACCATACTTTTGATTGAGCAGATCTGAACACTCTTTCTGTAGAAAATGCAACTGGACATTTTGAGCGCTAAGAGCGTAGTAGTGGAAAAAGGAATATATTCAAATATAAATTACACAGAAGCATTCTGTGAAACTTCTTTCTGATCTGAGCATTCAGCTAACAGAGTTAAACCATACTTTTGATTGAGCAGTTTTGAAACACTCTGTAGAAAATGCAACTGGACATTCGTAGCGCTAAGTGGGTAATAGTGGAAAAAAGAATATGTTCAAATATAAACTACACAGAAGCATTGTATGAAACTTCTTTCTGTTCTGTGCATTCAACTAACAGAGTTGAACCTTACTATTGATTAAGCCTTTCTGAAACACTCTTTCTGTAGAAACTGCAATTGGACATTCTGAGCGCTAAGAGGCCTATATAGGGAAAAATAATATCTTCGAATAAAAACTACACAGAAGCATTGTGTGAAACTTATTTCTGATATGTTCATTAAGCTAACAGAGTTAAACCATACTTTTGATTGCGCAGTTCTGAACACTCTTTCTGTACAAAATGCAAGTGGACATTCGGAGCATTAAGAGGGTAATAGTGGAAAAAGGAATATATTCAAATGTAAACTACACAGTAGCATTCTGTGAAAATTCTTTCTGTTCTGTGCATTCAACTAACAGAGTTGAACCTTACTTTTGATTGAGCCGTTCTGAAACACTCTTTCTGTAGAAACTGCAATTGGACATGCTAAGCGCTAAGAGGCCTATATTGGGAAAAAGAATATCTTCAAATAAAAACTACACAGATGCATTCTGTGAAAGTTATTTCTGATCTGTAAATTCAGTTAACAAAGATAAAACATATTTTTGATTGAGCAGTTATGAAACACTCTTTCTGTAGAAAATGCAAGTGGAGGTTCGGAGCGCTAAGAGGGTAATAGTGGAAAAAGGAATATATTCAAATATAAACTACACAGTAGCATTCTGTGAAAATTCTTTCTGTTCTGTGCATTCAACTAACAGAGTTGAACCTTACTTTTGATTGAGCCGTTCTGAAACACTCTTTCTGTAGAAACGGCAATTGGACATGCTAAGCGCTAAGAGGCCTATATTGGGAAAAAGAATATCTTCAAATAAAAACTACACAGATGCATTCTGTGAAACTTAATTCTGATCTGTAAATTCAGTTAACAGAGATAAAACATATTTTTGATTGAGCAGTTATGAAACACTCTTTCTGTAGAAAATGCAAGTGGTGATTCGGAGCGCTAAGAGGGTAATAGTGGAAAAAGGAATGTCTCCAAATATAAACTAAACAGAATCATTCGGTGAAACTTCTTTCTGATCTGTGCATTCAGCTAACAGAGTTAAACCATACTTTTGATTGAGCAGATCTGAACACTCTTTCTGTAGAAAATGCAACTGGACATTTGGAGCGCTAAGAGAGTAGTAGTGGAAAAAGGAATATATTCAAATATAAACTACACAGAAGCATTCTGTGAAACTTCTTTCTGATCTGAGCATTCAGCTAACAGAGTTAAACCATACTTTTGATTGAGCAGTTTTGAAACACTCTGTCTGTAGAAAATGCAACTGGACATTCGTAGCGCTAAGTGGGTAATAGTGGAAAAAAGAATATGTTCAAATATAAACCACACAGAAGCGTTGTATGAAACTTCTTTCTGTTCTGTGCATTCAACTAACAGAGTTGAACCTTACTTTTGATTGAGCCGTTCTGAAACACTCTTTCTGTAGAAACTGCAATTGGACATGCTAAGCGCTAAGAGGCCTACATTGGGAAAAAGAATATCTTCAAATAAAAACTACACAGATGCATTCTGTGAAACTTATTTCTGATATGTAAATTCAGTTAACAGAGATAAAACATATTTTTGATTGAGCAGTTATGAAACACTCTTTTTGTAGAAAATGCAAGTGGAGATTCGGAGCGCTAAGGGGGTAATAGTGGAAAAAGAATGTCTTCAAATATAAACTACACAGAATCATTCGGTGAAACTTCTTTCTGATCTGTGCATTCAGCTAACAGAGTTAAACCATACTTTTGATTGAGCAGATCTGAACACTCTTTCTGTAGAAAATGCAACTGGACATTTGGAGCGCTAAGAGCGTAGTAGTGGAAAAAGGAATATATTCAAATATAAACTACACAGAAGCATTCTGTGAAACTTCTTTCTGATCTGAGCATTCAACTAACAGAGTTAAACCATACTTTTGATTGAGCAGTTTTGAAACACTCTGTCTGTAGAAAATGCAACCTGACATTCGTAGCGCTAAGTGGGTAATAGTGGAAAAAAGGATATGTTCAAATATAAACTACACAGAAGCATTGTATGAAACTACTTTCTGTTCTGTGCATTCAACTAACAGAGTTGAACCTTACTTTTGATTGAGCCGTTCTGAAACACTCTTTCTCTGGAAACTGCAATTGGAGATTCTGAGCGCTAGGAGGCCTATATTGGGAAAAAGAATGTCTACTAATAAAAACTACACAGAAGAATTGTGTGAAACTTCTTTCTGTTCTGTTTGTTCAACTAAAAGGGTTGAAGCTTAGTTTTGATTGAGCCGTTCTGAAACACTCTTTCTGTAGAAAATGCAAGTGGAGATTCGGAGCGCTAAGAGGGTAATAGTGGAAAAAGTAATGCCTCCAAATATAAACTACACAGAATCATTTGGTGAAACTTCTTTCTGATCTGTGCATTCAGCTAACAGAGTTAAACCATACTTTTGATTGAGCAGATCTGAACACTCTTTCTGTAGAAAATGCAACTGGACATTTTGAGCGCTAAGAGAGTAGTAGTGGAAAAAGGAATATATTCAAATATAAACTACACAGAAGCATTCTGTGAAACTTCTTTCTGATCTGAGCATTCAGCTAACAGAGTTAAACCATACTTTTGATTGAGCAGTTTTGAAACACTCTGTCTGTAGAAAATGCAACTGGACATTCGTAGCGCTAAGTGGGTAATAGTGGAAAAAAGAATATGTTCAAATATAAACTACACAGAAGCATTGTATGAAACTCCTTTCTGTTCTGTGCATTCAACTAACAGAGTTGAACCTTACATTTGATTGTGCCTTTCTAAAACACTCTTTCTGTAGAAACTGCAATTGGACATTCTGAGCGCTAAGAGGCCTATATCGGGAAAAATAATATCTTCAAATAAAGACTACAGAGAAGCATTGTGTGAAACTTATTTCTGATATGTTCATTAAGCTAACAGAGTTAAACCATACTTTTGATTGCGCAGTTCTGAACACTCTTTCTGTAGAAAATGCAAGTGGACATTCGGAGCGCTAAGAGGGTAATAGTGGAAAAAGGAATATATTCAAATATAAACTACACAGTAGCATTCTGTGAAAATACTTTCTGTTCTGTGCATTCAACTAACAGAGTTGAACCTTACTTTTGATTGAGCCGTTCTGAAACACTCTTTCTGTAGAAACTGCAATTGGACATGCTAAGCGCTAAGAGGCCTACATTGGGAAAAAGAATATCTTCAAATAAAAACTACACAGATGCATTCTGTGAAACTTATTTCTGATCTGTAAATTCAGTTAACAGAGATAAAACATATTTTTCATTGAGCAGTTATGAAACACTCTTTTTGTAGAAAATGCAAGTGGAGATTCGGAGCGCTAAGAGGGTAATAGTGGAAAAAGGAATGTCTTCAAATATAAACTACACAGAATCATTCGGTGAAACTTCTTTCTGATCTGTGCATTCAGCTAACAGAGTTAAACCATACTTTTGATTGAGCAGATCTTAACACTCTTTCTGTAGAAAATGCAACTGGACACTTGGAGCGCTAAGAGCGTAGTAGTGGAAAAAGGAATATATTCAAATATAAACTACACAGAAGCATTCTGTGAAACTTCTTTCTGATCTGAGCATTCAGCTAACAGAGTTAAACCATACATTTGATTGAGCAGTTTTGAAACACTCTGTCTGTAGGAAATGCAACTGGACATTCGTAGCGCTAAGTGGGTAATAGTGGAAAAAAGAATATGTTCAAATATAAACTACACAGAAGCATTGTATGAAACTTCTTTCTGTTCTGTGCATTCAACTAACAGAGTTGAACCTTACTTTTGATTGAGCCGTTCTGAAACACTCTTTCTGTAGAAACTGCAATTGGATATTCTGAGCGCTAAGAGGCCTATATTGGGAAAAAGAATGTCGACAAATAAAAACTACACAGAAGAAATGTGTGAAACTTCTTTCTGTTCTGTTTGTTCAACTAAAAGAGTTGAACCATAGTTTTGATTGAGCCGTTCTGAACCACTCTTTCTGTAGAAAATGCAAGTGGAGATTCGGAGCGCTAAGAGGGTAATAGTGGAAAAAGGAATGTCTCCAAATATAAACTACACAGAATCATTCTGTGAAACTTCTTTCTGATCTGTGCATTCAGCTAACAGAGTTAAACCATACTTTTGATTGAGCAGATCTGAACACTCTTTCTGTAGAAAATGCAACTGGACATTTGGAGCGCTAAGAGAGTAGTAGTGGAAAAAGGAATATATTCAAATATAAACTAAACAGAAGCATTCTGTGAAACTTCTTTCTGATCTGAGCATTCAGCTAACAGAGTTAAACCATACTTTTGATTGAGCAGTTTTGAAACACTCTGTCTGTAGAAAATGCAACTGGACATTCGTAGCGCTAAGTGGGTAATAGTGGAAAAAAGAATATGTTCAAATATAAACTACACAGAAGCATTGTATGAAACTTCTTTCTGTTCTGTGCATTCAACTAACAGAGTTGAACCTTACTTTTGATTGAGCCTTTCTAAAACACTCTTTCTGTAGAAACTGCAATTGGACATTCTGAGCGCTAAGAGGCCTATATCAGGAAAAATAATATCTTCAAATAAAAACTACAGAGAAGCATTGTGTGAAACTGATTTCTGATATGTTCATTAAGCTAACAGAGTTAAACCATACTTTTGATTGCGCAGTTCTGAACACTCTTTCTGTAGAAAATGCAAGTGGACATTCGGAGCGCTAAGAGGGTAATAGTGGAAAAAGGAATATATTCAAATATAAACTACACAGTAGCATTCTGTGAAAATTCTTTCTGTTCTGTGCATTCAACTAACAGAGTTGAACCTTACTTTTGATTGAGCCGTTCTGAAACACTCTTTCTGTAGAAAATGCATTTGGACATGCTAAGCGCTAAGAGGCCTACATTGGGAAAAAGAATATCTTCAAATAAAAACTACACAGATGCATTCTGTGAAACTTATTTCTGATCTGTAAATTCAGTTAACAGAGATAAAACATATTTTTGATTGAGCAGTTATGAAACACTCTTTTTGTAGAAAATTCAAGTGGAGATTCGGAGCGCTAAGTGGGTAATAGTGGAAAAAGTAATGTC
The DNA here is from genome assembly GCF_028878055.3 of Symphalangus syndactylus. Lineage (NCBI taxonomy): Eukaryota > Metazoa > Chordata > Mammalia > Primates > Hylobatidae > Symphalangus > Symphalangus syndactylus. The sequence goes on from NC_072433.2 coordinate 4,139,745, forward strand.
TTCAAATATAAACTACACAGAATCATTCGGTGAAACTTCTTTCTGATCTGTGCATTCAACTAAAAGAGTTGAACCTTACTTTTGATTGAGCCGTTCTGAAACACTCTTTATGTAGAAACTGCAATTGGATATTCTGAGCGCTAAGAGGCCTATATTGGGAAAAAGAATGTCTACAAATAAAAACTACACAGAAGAAATGTGTGAAAATTCTTTCTGTTCTGTTTGTTCAACTAAAAGAGTTGAACCTTAGTTTTGATTGAGCCGTTCTGAAACACTCTTTCTGTAGAAAATGCAAGTGGACATTCGGAGCATTAAGAGGGTAATAGTGGAAAAAGGAATATATTCAAATGTAAACTACACAGTAGCATTCTGTGAAAATTCTTTCTGTTCTGTGCATTCAACTAACAGAGTTGAACCTTACTTTTGATTGAGCCGTTCTGAAACACTCTTTCTGTAGAAACTGCAATTGGACATGCTAAGCGCTAAGAGGCCTATATTGGGAAAAAGAATATCTTCAAATAAAAACTACACAGATGCATTCTGTGAAAGTTATTTCTGATCTGTAAATTCAGTTAACAAAGATAAAACATATTTTTGATTGAGCAGTTATGAAACACTCTTTCTGTAGAAAATGCAAGTGGAGGTTCGGAGCGCTAAGAGGGTAATAGTGGAAAAAGGAATATATTCAAATATAAACTACACAGTAGCATTCTGTGAAAATTCTTTCTGTTCTGTGCATTCAACTAACAGAGTTGAACCTTACTTTTGATTGAGCCGTTCTGAAACACTCTTTCTGTAGAAACGGCAATTGGACATGCTAAGCGCTAAGAGGCCTATATTGGGAAAAAGAATATCTTCAAATAAAAACTACACAGATGCATTCTGTGAAACTTAATTCTGATCTGTAAATTCAGTTAACAGAGATAAAACATATTTTTGATTGAGCAGTTATGAAACACTCTTTCTGTAGAAAATGCAAGTGGTGATTCGGAGCGCTAAGAGGGTAATAGTGGAAAAAGGAATGTCTCCAAATATAAACTAAACAGAATCATTCGGTGAAACTTCTTTCTGATCTGTGCATTCAGCTAACAGAGTTAAACCATACTTTTGATTGAGCAGATCTGAACACTCTTTCTGTAGAAAATGCAACTGGACATTTGGAGCGCTAAGAGAGTAGTAGTGGAAAAAGGAATATATTCAAATATAAACTACACAGAAGCATTCTGTGAAACTTCTTTCTGATCTGAGCATTCAGCTAACAGAGTTAAACCATACTTTTGATTGAGCAGTTTTGAAACACTCTGTCTGTAGAAAATGCAACTGGACATTCGTAGCGCTAAGTGGGTAATAGTGGAAAAAAGAATATGTTCAAATATAAACCACACAGAAGCGTTGTATGAAACTTCTTTCTGTTCTGTGCATTCAACTAACAGAGTTGAACCTTACTTTTGATTGAGCCGTTCTGAAACACTCTTTCTGTAGAAACTGCAATTGGACATGCTAAGCGCTAAGAGGCCTACATTGGGAAAAAGAATATCTTCAAATAAAAACTACACAGATGCATTCTGTGAAACTTATTTCTGATATGTAAATTCAGTTAACAGAGATAAAACATATTTTTGATTGAGCAGTTATGAAACACTCTTTTTGTAGAAAATGCAAGTGGAGATTCGGAGCGCTAAGGGGGTAATAGTGGAAAAAGAATGTCTTCAAATATAAACTACACAGAATCATTCGGTGAAACTTCTTTCTGATCTGTGCATTCAGCTAACAGAGTTAAACCATACTTTTGATTGAGCAGATCTGAACACTCTTTCTGTAGAAAATGCAACTGGACATTTGGAGCGCTAAGAGCGTAGTAGTGGAAAAAGGAATATATTCAAATATAAACTACACAGAAGCATTCTGTGAAACTTCTTTCTGATCTGAGCATTCAACTAACAGAGTTAAACCATACTTTTGATTGAGCAGTTTTGAAACACTCTGTCTGTAGAAAATGCAACCTGACATTCGTAGCGCTAAGTGGGTAATAGTGGAAAAAAGGATATGTTCAAATATAAACTACACAGAAGCATTGTATGAAACTACTTTCTGTTCTGTGCATTCAACTAACAGAGTTGAACCTTACTTTTGATTGAGCCGTTCTGAAACACTCTTTCTCTGGAAACTGCAATTGGAGATTCTGAGCGCTAGGAGGCCTATATTGGGAAAAAGAATGTCTACTAATAAAAACTACACAGAAGAATTGTGTGAAACTTCTTTCTGTTCTGTTTGTTCAACTAAAAGGGTTGAAGCTTAGTTTTGATTGAGCCGTTCTGAAACACTCTTTCTGTAGAAAATGCAAGTGGAGATTCGGAGCGCTAAGAGGGTAATAGTGGAAAAAGTAATGCCTCCAAATATAAACTACACAGAATCATTTGGTGAAACTTCTTTCTGATCTGTGCATTCAGCTAACAGAGTTAAACCATACTTTTGATTGAGCAGATCTGAACACTCTTTCTGTAGAAAATGCAACTGGACATTTTGAGCGCTAAGAGAGTAGTAGTGGAAAAAGGAATATATTCAAATATAAACTACACAGAAGCATTCTGTGAAACTTCTTTCTGATCTGAGCATTCAGCTAACAGAGTTAAACCATACTTTTGATTGAGCAGTTTTGAAACACTCTGTCTGTAGAAAATGCAACTGGACATTCGTAGCGCTAAGTGGGTAATAGTGGAAAAAAGAATATGTTCAAATATAAACTACACAGAAGCATTGTATGAAACTCCTTTCTGTTCTGTGCATTCAACTAACAGAGTTGAACCTTACATTAGATTGTGCCTTTCTAAAACACTCTTTCTGTAGAAACTGCAATTGGACATTCTGAGCGCTAAGAGGCCTATATCGGGAAAAATAATATCTTCAAATAAAGACTACAGAGAAGCATTGTGTGAAACTTATTTCTGATATGTTCATTAAGCTAACAGAGTTAAACCATACTTTTGATTGCGCAGTTCTGAACACTCTTTCTGTAGAAAATGCAAGTGGACATTCGGAGCGCTAAGAGGGTAATAGTGGAAAAAGGAATATATTCAAATATAAACTACACAGTAGCATTCTGTGAAAATACTTTCTGTTCTGTGCATTCAACTAACAGAGTTGAACCTTACTTTTGATTGAGCCGTTCTGAAACACTCTTTCTGTAGAAACTGCAATTGGACATGCTAAGCGCTAAGAGGCCTACATTGGGAAAAAGAATATCTTCAAATAAAAACTACACAGATGCATTCTGTGAAACTTATTTCTGATCTGTAAATTCAGTTAACAGAGATAAAACATATTTTTCATTGAGCAGTTATGAAACACTCTTTTTGTAGAAAATGCAAGTGGAGATTCGGAGCGCTAAGAGGGTAATAGTGGAAAAAGGAATGTCTTCAAATATAAACTACACAGAATCATTCGGTGAAACTTCTTTCTGATCTGTGCATTCAGCTAACAGAGTTAAACCATACTTTTGATTGAGCAGATCTTAACACTCTTTCTGTAGAAAATGCAACTGGACACTTGGAGCGCTAAGAGCGTAGTAGTGGAAAAAGGAATATATTCAAATATAAACTACACAGAAGCATTCTGTGAAACTTCTTTCTGATCTGAGCATTCAGCTAACAGAGTTAAACCATACATTTGATTGAGCAGTTTTGAAACACTCTGTCTGTAGGAAATGCAACTGGACATTCGTAGCGCTAAGTGGGTAATAGTGGAAAAAAGAATATGTTCAAATATAAACTACACAGAAGCATTGTATGAAACTTCTTTCTGTTCTGTGCATTCAACTAACAGAGTTGAACCTTACTTTTGATTGAGCCGTTCTGAAACACTCTTTCTGTAGAAACTGCAATTGGATATTCTGAGCGCTAAGAGGCCTATATTGGGAAAAAGAATGTCTACAAATAAAAACTACACAGAAGAAATGTGTGAAACTTCTTTCTGTTCTGTTTGTTCAACTAAAAGAGTTGAACCATAGTTTTGATTGAGCCGTTCTGAACCACTCTTTCTGTAGAAAATGCAAGTGGAGATTCGGAGCGCTAAGAGGGTAATAGTGGAAAAAGGAATGTCTCCAAATATAAACTACACAGAATCATTCTGTGAAACTTCTTTCTGATCTGTGCATTCAGCTAACAGAGTTAAACCATACTTTTGATTGAGCAGATCTGAACACTCTTTCTGTAGAAAATGCAACTGGACATTTGGAGCGCTAAGAGAGTAGTAGTGGAAAAAGGAATATATTCAAATATAAACTAAACAGAAGCATTCTGTGAAACTTCTTTCTGATCTGAGCATTCAGCTAACAGAGTTAAACCATACTTTTGATTGAGCAGTTTTGAAACACTCTGTCTGTAGAAAATGCAACTGGACATTCGTAGCGCTAAGTGGGTAATAGTGGAAAAAAGAATATGTTCAAATATAAACTACACAGAAGCATTGTATGAAACTTCTTTCTGTTCTGTGCATTCAACTAACAGAGTTGAACCTTACTTTTGATTGAGCCTTTCTAAAACACTCTTTCTGTAGAAACTGCAATTGGACATTCTGAGCGCTAAGAGGCCTATATCAGGAAAAATAATATCTTCAAATAAAAACTACAGAGAAGCATTGTGTGAAACTTATTTCTGATATGTTCATTAAGCTAACAGAGTTAAACCATACTTTTGATTGCGCAGTTCTGAACACTCTTTCTGTAGAAAATGCAAGTGGACATTCGGAGCGCTAAGAGGGTAATAGTGGAAAAAGGAATATATTCAAATATAAACTACACAGTAGCATTCTGTGAAAATTCTTTCTGTTCTGTGCATTCAACTAACAGAGTTGAACCTTACTTTTGATTGAGCCGTTCTGAAACACTCTTTCTGTAGAAAATGCATTTGGACATGCTAAGCGCTAAGAGGCCTACATTGGGAAAAAGAATATCTTCAAATAAAAACTACACAGATGCATTCTGTGAAACTTATTTCTGATCTGTAAATTCAGTTAACAGAGATAAAACATATTTTTGATTGAGCAGTTATGAAACACTCTTTTTGTAGAAAATTCAAGTGGAGATTCGGAGCGCTAAGTGGGTAATAGTGGAAAAAGTAATGTCTTCAAATATAAACTACACAGAATCATTCGGTGAAACTTCTTTCTGATCTGTGCATTCAACTAAAAGAGTTGAACCTTACTTTTGATTGAGCCGTTCTGAAACACTCTTTATGTAGAAACTGCAATTGGATATTCTGAGCGCTAAGAGGCCTATATTGGGAAAAAGAATGTCTACAAATAAAAACTACACAGAAGAAATGTGTGAAAATTCTTTCTGTTCTGTTTGTTCAACTAAAAGAGTTGAACCTTAGTTTTGATTGAGCCGTTCTGAAACACTCTTTCTGTAGAAAATGCAAGTGGAGATTCGGAGCGCTAAGAGGGTAATAGTGGAAAAAGGAATGTCTCCAAATATAAACTACACTGAATCATTCTGTGAAACTTCTTTCTGATCTGTGCATTCAGCTAACAGAGTTAAACCATACTTTTGATTGAGCAGATCTGAACACTCTTTGTGTAGAAAATGCAACTGGACATTTGGAGCGCTAAGACAGTAGTAGTGGAAAAAGGAATATATTCAAATATAAACTACACGGAAGCATTCTGTGAAACTTCTTTCTGATCTGAGCATTCAGCTAACAGAGTTAAACCATACTTTTGATTGAGCAGTTTTGAAACACTCTGTCTGTAGAAAATGCAACTGGACATTCGTAGCGCTAAGTGGGTAATAGTGGAAAAAAGAATATGTTCAAATATAAACTACACAGAAGCATTGTATGAAACTTCTTTCTGTTCTGTGCATTCTACTAACAGAGTTGAACCTTACTTTTGATTGAGCCTTTCTGAAACACTCTTTCTGTAGAAACTGCAATTGGACATTCTGAGCGCTAAGAGGCCTATATTGGGAAAAATAATATCTTCAAATAAAAACTACACAGAAGCATTGTGTGAATCTTATTTCTGATATGTTCATTAAGCTAACAGAGATAAGCCATACTTTTGATTGCGCAGTTCTGAACACTCTTTCTGTAGAAAATGCAAGTGGACATTCGGAGCGCTAAGAGGGTAATAGTGGAAAAAGGAATATATTCAAATATAAACTACACAGTAGCATTCTGTGAAAATTCTTTCTGTTCTGTGCATTCAACTAACAGAGTTGAACCTTACTTTTGATTGAGCCGTTCTGAAACACTCTTTCTGTAGAAAATGCAATTGGACATGCTAAGCGCTAAGAGGCCTACATTGGGAAAAAGAATATCTTCAAATAAAAACTACACAGATGCATTCTGTGAAACTTATTTCTGATCTGTAAATTCAGTTAACAGAGATAAAACATATTTTTGATTGAGCAGTTATGAAACACTCTTTTTGTAGAAAATGCAAGTGGAGATTCGGAGCGCTAAGAGGGTAATAGTGGAAAAAGGAATGTCTTCAAATATAAACTATACAGAATCATTCGGTGAAAATTCTTTCTGATCTGTGCATTCAGCTAACAGAGTTAAACCATACTTTTGATTGAGCAGATCTGAACACTCTTTCTGTAGAAAATGCAACTGGACATTTGGAGCGCTAAGAGCGTAGTAGTGGAAAAAGTAATATATTCAAATATAAACTACACGGAAGCATTCTGTGAAACTTCTTTCTGATCTGAGCATTCAGCTAACAGAGTTAAACCATACTTTTGATTGAGTAGTTTTGAAACACTCTGTCTGTAGAAAATGCAACTGGACATTCGTAGCGCTAAGTGGGTAATAGTGGAAAAAAGAATATGTTCAAATATAAACTACACAGAAGCATTGTATGAAACTTCTTTCTGTTCTGTGCATTCAACTAACAGAGTTGAACCTTACTTTTGATTGAGCCGTTCTGAAACACTATTTCTGTAGAAACTGCAATTGGACATTCTGAGCGCTAAGAGGCCTATATTGGGAAAAAGCATGTCTACAAATAAAAACTACACAGAAGAATTGTGTGAAACTTATTTCTCTTCTGTTTGTTCAACTAAAAGAGTTGAACCTTAGTTTCGATTGAGCCGTTCTGAAACACTCTTTCTGTAGAAAATGCAAGTGGAGATTCGGAGCGCTAAGAGGGTAATAGTGGAAAAAGGAATGTCTCCAAATATAAACTACACAGAATCATTCTGTGAAACTTCTTTCTGATCTGTGCATTCAGCTAACAGAGTTAAACCATACTTTTGATTGAGCAGATCTGAACACTCTTTCTTTAGAAAATGCAACTGTACATTTGGAGCGCTAAGAGAGTAGTAGTGGAAAAAGGAATATATTCAAATATAAACTACACAGAAGCATTCTGTGAAACTTCTTTCTGATCTGAGCATTCAGCTAACAGAGTTAAACCATAATTTTGATTGAGCAGATTTGAAACACTCTGTCTGTAGAAAATGCAACTGGACATTCGTAGCGCTAAGTGGGTAACAGTTGAAAAAAGAATATGTTCAAATATAAACTACACAGAAGCATTGTATGAAACTTCTTTCTGTTCTGTGCATTCAACTAACAGAGTTGAACCTTACTTTTGATTGAGCCTTTCTGAAACACTCTTTCTGTAGAAACTGCAATTGGACATTCTGAGCGCTAAGAGGCCTCTATTGGGAAAAATAATATCTTCAAATAAAAACTACACAGAAGCATTGTGTGAAACTTATTTCTGATATGTTCATTAAGCTAACAGAGTTAAACCATACTTTTGATTGCGCAGTTCTGAACACTCTTTCTGTAGAAAATGCAAGTGGACATTCGGAGCATTAAGATGGTAATAGTGGAAAAAGGAATATATTCAAATATAAACTACACAGTAGCATTCTGTGAAAATTCTTTCTGTTCTGTGCATTCAACTAACAGAGTTGAACCTTACTTTTGATTGAGCCGTTCTGAAACACTCTTTCTGTAGAAACTGCAATTGGACATGCTAAGCGCTAAGAGGCCTATATTGGGAAAAAGAATATCTTCAAATAAAAACTACACAGATGCATTCTGTGAAAGTTATTTCTGATCTGTAAATTCAGTTAACAAAGATAAAACATATTTTTGATTGAGCAGTTATGAAACACTCTTTCTGTAGGAAATGCAAGTGGAGATTCGGAGCGCTAAGTGGGTAATAGTGGAAAAAGGAATGTCTGCAAATATAAACTACACAGAATCATTCTGTGAAACTTCTTTCTGATCTGTGCATTCAGCTAACAGAGTTAAACCATACTTTGATTGAGCAGATCTGAACACTCTTTCTGTAGAAAATGCAACTGGACATTTGGAGCGCTAAGAGCGTAGTAGTGTAAAAAGGAATATATTCAAATATAAACTACACAGAAGCATTCTGTGAAACTTCTTTCTGATCTGAGCATTCAGCTAACAGAGTTAAACCATACTTTTGATTGAGCAGTTTTGAAACACTCTGTCTGTAGAAAATGCAACTGGACATTCGTAGCGCTAAGTGGGTAATAGTGGAAAAAAGAATATGTTCAAATATAAACTACACAGAAGCATTGTATGAAACTTCTTTCTGTTCTGTGCATTCAACTAACAGAGTTGAACCTTACTTTTGATTGAGCCTTTCTGAAACACTCTTTCTGTAGAAACTGCAATTGGACATTCTGAGCGCTAAGAGGCCTATATCGGGAAAAATAATATCTTCAAATAAAAACTACACAGAAGCATTGTGTGAAACTTATTTCTGATATGTTCATTAAGCTAACAGAGTTAAACCATACTTTTGATTGCGCAGTTCTGAACACTCTTTCTGTAGAAAATGCAAGTGGACATTCGGAGCGCTAAGAGGGTAATAGTGGAAAAAGGAATATATTCAAATATAAACTACACAGTAGCATTCTGTGAAAATTCTTTCTGTTCTGTGCATTCAACTAACAGAGTTGAACCTTACTTTTGATTGAGCCGTTCTGAAACACTCTTTCTGTAGAAACTGCAATTGGACATGCTAAGCGCTAAGAGGCCTACATTGGGAAAAAGAATATCTTCAAATAAAAACTACACAGATGCATTCTGTGAAACTTATTTCTGATCTGTAAATTCAGTTAACAGAGATAAAACATATTTTTGATTGAGCAGTTATGAAACACTCTTTTTGTAGAAAATGCAAGTGGAGATTCTGAGCGCTAAGTGGGTAATAGTGGAAAAAGGAATGTCTTCAAATATAAACTATACAGAATCATTCGGTGAAAATTCTTTCTGATCTGTGCATTCAGCTAACAGAGTTAAACCATACTTTTGATTGAGCAGATCTGAACACTCTTTCTGTAGAAAATGCAACTGGACATTTGGAGCGCTAAGAGCGTAGTAGTGGAAAAAGGAATATATTCAAATATAAACTACACAGAAGCATTCTGTGAAACTTCTTTCTGATCTGAGCATTCAGCTAACAGAGTTAAACCATACTTTTGATTGAGTAGTTTTGAAACACTCTGTCTGTAGAAAATGCAACTGGACATTCGTAGCGCTAAGTGGGTAATAGTGGAAAAAAGAATATGATCAAATATAAACTACACAGAAGCATTGTATGAAACTTCTTTCTGTTCTGTGCATTCAACTAACAGAGTTGAACCTTACTTTTGATTGAGCCGTTCTGAAACACTCTTTCTGTAGAAACTGCAATTGGACATTCTGAGCGCTAAGAGGCCTATATTGGTTAAAAGCATGTCTACAAATAAAAACTACACAGAAGAATTGTGTGAAACTTATTTCTCTTCTGTTTGTTCAACTAAAAGAGTTGAACCTTAGTTTCGATTGAGCCGTTCTGAAACACTCTTTCTGTAGAAAATGCAAGTGGAGATTCGGAGCGCTAAGAGGGTAATAGTGGAAAAAGGAATGTCTCCAAATATAAACTACACAGAATCATTCTCTGAAACTTCTTTCTGATCTGTGCATTCAGCTAACAGAGTTAAACCATACTTTTGATTGAGCAGATGTGAACACTCTTTCTTTAGAAAATGCAACTGTACATTTGGAGCGCTAAGAGAGTAGTAGTGGAAAAAGGAATATATTCAAATATAAACTACACAGAAGCATTCTGTGAAACTTCTTTCTGATCTGAGCATTCAGCTAACAGAGTTAAACCATACTTTTGATTGAGCAGATTTGAAACACTCTGTCTGTAGAAAATGCAACTGGACATTCGTAGCGCTAAGTGGGTAACAGTGGAAAAAAGAATATGTTCAAATATAAACTACACAGAAGCATTGTATGAAACTCCTTTCTGTTCTGTGCATTCAACTAACAGAGTTGAACCTTACTTTTGATTGAGCCTTTCTGAAACACTCTTTCTGTAGAAACTGCAATTGGACATTCTGAGCGCTAAGAGGCCTCTATTGGGAAAAATAATATCTTCAAATAAAAACTACACAGAAGCATTGTGTGAAACTTATTCCTGATATGTTCATTAAGCTAACAGAGTTAAACCATACTTTTGATTGCGCAGTTCTGAACACTCTTTCTGTAGAAAATTCAAGTGGACATTTGGAGCGCTAAGAGGGTAATAGTGGAAAAAGGAATATATTCAAATATAAACTACACAGTAGCATTCTGTGAAAATTCTTTCTGTTCTGTGCATTCAACTAACAGAGTTGAACCTTACTTTTGATTGAGCCGTTCTGAAACACTCTTTCTGTAGAAACTGCAATTGGACATGCTAAGCGCTAAGAGGCCTATATTGGGAAAAAGAATATCTTCAAATAAAAACTACACAGATGCATTCTGTGAAAGTTATTTCTGATCTGTAAATTCAGTTAACAAAGATAAAACATATTTTTGATTGAGCAGTTATGAAACACTCTTTCTGTAGAAAATGCAAGTGGAGGTTCGGAGCGCTAAGAGGGTAATAGTGGAAAAAGGAATGTCTCCAAATATAAACTACACAGAATCATTCTGTGAAACTTCTTTCTGATCTGTGCATTCAGCTAACAGAGTTAAACCATACTTTGATTGAGCAGATCTGAACACTCTTTCTGTAGAAAATGCAACTGGACATTTGGAGCGCTAAGAGCGTAGTAGTGGAAAAAGGAATATATTCAAATATAAACTACACAGAAGCATGCTGTGAAACTTCTTTCTGATCTGAGCATTCAGCTAACAGAGTTAAACCATACTTTTGATTGAGCAGTTTTGAAACACTCTGTCTGTAGAAAATGCAACTGGACATTCGTAGCGCTAAGTGGGTAATAGTGGAAAAAAGAATATGTTCAAATATAAACTACACAGAAGCATTGTATGAAACTTCTTTCTGTTCTGTGCATTCAACTAACAGAGTTGAACCTTACTTTTGATTGAGCCTTTCTGGAACACTCTTTCTGTAGAAACTGCAATTGGACATTCTGAGCGCTAAGAGGCCTATATCGGGAAAAATAATATCTTCAAATAAAAACTACACAGAAGCATTGTGTGAAACTTATTTCTGATATGTTCATTAAGCTAACAGAGTTAAACCATACTTTTGATTGCGCAGTTCTGAACACTCTTTCTGTAGAAAATGCAACTGGACATTCGGAGCGCTAAGAGGGTAATAGTGGAAAAAGGAATATATTCAAATATAAACTACACAGTAGCATTCTGTGAAAATTCTTTCTGTTCTGTGCATTCAACTAACAGAGTTGAACCTTACTTTTGATTGAGCCGTTCTGAAACACTCTTTCTGTAGAAACTGCAATTGGACATGCTAAGCGCTAAGAGGCCTATATTGGGAAAAAGAATATCTTCAAATAAAAACTACACAGATGCATTCTGTGAAACTTATTTCTGATCTGTAAATTCAGTTAACAGAGATAAAACATATTTTTGATTGAGCAGTTATGAAACACTCTTTTTGTAGAAAATGCAAGTGGAGATTCTGAGCGCTAAGTGGGTAATAGTGGAAAAAGGAATGTCTTCAAATATAAAATACACAGAATCATTCGGTGAAACTTCTTTCTGATCTGTGCATTCAGCTAACAGAGTTAAACCATACTTTTGATTGAGCAGATCTGAACACTCTTTCTGTAGAAAATGCAACTGGACATTTGGAGCGCTAAGAGCGTAGTAGTGGAAAAAGGAATATATTCAAATATAAACTACACAGAAGCATTCTGTGAAACTTCTTTCTGATCTGAGCTTTCAGCTAACAGAGTTAAACCATACTTTTGATTGAGCATTTTTGAAACACTCTGTCTGTAGAAAATGCAACTGGACATTCGTAGCGCTAAGTGGGTAATAGTGGAAAAAAGATTATGTTCAAATATAAACTACACAGAAGCATTGTATGAAACTTCTTTCTGTTCTGTGCATTCAACTAACAGAGTTGAACCTTACTTTTGATAGAGCCGTTCTGAAACACTCTTTCTGTAGAAACTGCAATTGGACATTCTGAGCGCTAAGAGGCCTATATTGGGAAAAAGCATGTCTACAAATAAAAACTACACAGAAGAATTGTATGAAACTTATTTCTCTTCTGTTTGTTCAACTAAAAGTGTTGAACCTTAGTTTTGATTGAGCCGTTCTGAAACACTCTTTCTGTAGAAACCGCAATTGGACATTCTGAGCGCTAAGAGGCCTCTATTGGGAAAAATAATATCTTCAAATAAAAACTACACAGAAGCATTGTGTGAAACTTATTTCTGATATGTTCATTAAGCTAACAGAGTTAAACCATACTTTTGATTGCGCAGTTCTGAACACTCTTTCTGTAGAAAATGCAAGTGGACATTCGGAGCGCTAAGAGGTTAATATTGGAAAAAGGAATATATTCAAATATAAACTACACAGTAGCATTCTGTGAAAATTCTTTCTGTTCTGTGCATTCAACTAACAGAGTTGAACCTTACTTTTGATTGAACCGTTCTGAAACACTCTTTCTGTAGAAACTGCAATTGGACATGCTAAGCGCTAAGAGGCCTACATTGGGAAAAAGAATATCTTCAAATAAAAACTACACAGATGCATTCTGTGAAACTTATTTCTGATATGTAAATTCAGTTAACAGAGATAAAACATATTTTTGATTGAGCAGTTATGAAACACTCTTTTTGTAGAAAATGCAAGTGGAGATTCGGAGCGCTAAGAGGGTAATAGTGGAAAAAGAATGTCTTCAAATATAAACTACACAGAATCATTCGGTGAAACTTCTTTCTGATCTGTGCATTCAGCTAACAGAATTAAACCATACTTTTGATTGAGCAGATCTGAACACTCTTTCTGTAGAAAATGCAACTGGACATTTGGAGCGCTAAGAGCGTAGTAGTGGAAAAAGGAATATATTCAAATATAAACTACACAGAAGCATTCTGTGAAACTTCTTTCTGATCTGAGCATTCAGCTAACAGAGTTAAAACATACTTTTGATTGAGCAGTTTTGAAACACTCTGTCTGTAGAAAATGCAACTGGACATTCGTAGCGCTAAGTGGGTAATAGTGAAAAAAGGATATGTTCAAATATAAACTACACAGAAGCATTGTATGAAACTTCTTTCTGTTCTGTGCATTCAACTAACAGAGTTGAACCTTACTTTTGATTGAGCCTTTCTGAAACACTCTTTCTGTAGAAACTGCAATTGGACATTCTGAGCGCTAAGAGGCCTCTATTGGGAAAAATAATATCTTCAAATAAAAACTACACAGAAGCATTGTGTGAAACTTATTCCTGATATGTTCATTAAGCTAACAGAGTTAAACCATACTTTTGATTGCGCAGTTCTGAACACTCTTTCTGTAGAAAATTCAAGTGGACATTTGGAGCGCTAAGAGGGTAATAGTGGAAAAAGGAATATATTCAAATATAAACTACACAGTAGCATTCTGTGAAAATTCTTTCTGTTCTGTGCATTCAACTAACAGAGTTGAACCTTACTTTTGATTGAGCCGTTCTGAAACACTCTTTCTGTAGAAACTGCAATTGGACATGCTAAGCGCTAAGAGGCCTATATTGGGAAAAAGAATATCTTCAAATAAAAACTACACAGATGCATTCTGTGAAACTTATTTCTGATCTGTAAATTCAGTTAACAGAGATAAAACATATTTTTGATTGAGCAGTTATGAAACACTCTTTTTGTAGAAAATGCAAGTGGAGATTCTGAGCGCTAAGTGGGTAATAGTGGAAAAAGGAATGTCTTCAAATATAAAATACACAGAATCATTCGGTGAAACTTCTTTCTGATCTGTGCATTCAGCTAACAGAGTTAAACCATACTTTTGATTGAGCAGATCTGAACACTCTTTCTGTAGAAAATGCAACTGGACATTTGGAGCGCTAAGAGCGTAGTAGTGGAAAAAGGAATATATTCAAATATAAACTACACAGAAGCATTCTGTGAAACTTCTTTCTGATCTGAGCTTTCAGCTAACAGAGTTAAACCATACTTTTGATTGAGCATTTTTGAAACACTCTGTCTGTAGAAAATGCAACTGGACATTCGTAGCGCTAAGTGGGTAATAGTGGAAAAAAGATTATGTTCAAATATAAACTACACAGAAGCATTGTATGAAACATCTTTCTGTTCTGTGCATTCAACTAACAGAGTTGAACCTTACTTTTGATAGAGCCGTTCTGAAACACTCTTTCTGTAGAAACTGCAATTGGACATTCTGAGCGCTAAGAGGCCTATATTGGGAAAAAGCATGTCTACAAATAAAAACTACACAGAAGAATTGTGTGAAACTTATTTCTCTTCTGTTTGTTCAACTAAAAGTGTTGAACCTTAGTTTTGATTGAGCCGTTCTGAAACACTCTTTCTGTAGAAACCGCAATTGGACATTCTGAGCGCTAAGAGGCCTCTATTGGGAAAAATAATATCTTCAAATAAAAACTACACAGAAGCATTGTGTGAAACTTATTTCTGATATGTTCATTAAGCTAACAGAGTTAAACCATACTTTTGATTGCGCAGTTCTGAACACTCTTTCTGTAGAAAATGCAAGTGGACATTCGGAGCGCTAAGAGGTTAATATTGGAAAAAGGAATATATTCAAATATAAACTACACAGTAGCATTCTGTGAAAATTCTTTCTGTTCTGTGCATTCAACTAACAGAGTTGAACCTTACTTTTGATTGAACCGTTCTGAAACACTCTTTCTGTAGAAACTGCAATTGGACATGCTAAGCGCTAAGAGGCCTACATTGGGAAAAAGAATATCTTCAAATAAAAACTACACAGATGCATTCTGTGAAACTTATTTCTGATATGTAAATTCAGTTAACAGAGATAAAACATATTTTTGATTGAGCAGTTATGAAACACTCTTTTTGTAGAAAATGCAAGTGGAGATTCGGAGCGCTAAGAGGGTAATAGTGGAAAAAGAATGTCTTCAAATATAAACTACACAGAATCATTCGGTGAAACTTCTTTCTGATCTGTGCATTCAGCTAACAGAATTAAACCATACTTTTGATTGAGCAGATCTGAACACTCTTTCTGTAGAAAATGCAACTGGACATTTGGAGCGCTAAGAGCGTAGTAGTGGAAAAAGGAATATATTCAAATATAAACTACACAGAAGCATTCTGTGAAACTTCTTTCTGATCTGAGCATTCAGCTAACAGAGTTAAAACATACTTTTGATTGAGCAGTTTTGAAACACTCTGTCTGTAGAAAATGCAACTGGACATTCGTAGCGCTAAGTGGGTAATAGTGAAAAAAGGATATGTTCAAATATAAACTACACAGAAGCATTGAATGAAACTTCTTTCTGTTCTGTGCATTCAACTAACAGAGTTGAACCTTACTTTTGATTGAGCCTTTCTGAAACACTCTTTCTGTAGAAACTGCAATTGGACATTCTGAGCGCTAAGAGGCCTCTATTGGGAAAAATAATATCTTCAAATAAAAACTACACAGAAGCATTGTGTGAAACTTATTCCTGATATGTTCATTAAGCTAACAGAGTTAAACCATACTTTTGATTGCGCAGTTCTGAACACTCTTTCTGTAGAAAATTCAAGTGGACATTTGGAGCGCTAAGAGGGTAATAGTGGAAAAAGGAATATATTCAAATATAAACTACACAGTAGCATTCTGTGAAAATTCTTTCTGTTCTGTGCATTCAACTAACAGAGTTGAACCTTACTTTTGATTGAGCCGTTCTGAAACACTCTTTCTGTAGAAACGGCAATTGGACATGCTAAGCGCTAAGAGGCCTATATTGGGAAAAAGAATATCTTCAAATAAAAACTACACAGATGCATTCTCTGAAACTTAATTCTGATCTGTAAATTCAGTTAACAGAGATAAAACATATTTTTGATTGAGCAGTTATGAAACACTCTTTCTGTAGAAAATGCAAGTGGAGATTCGGAGCGCTAAGAGGGTAATAGTGGAAAAAGGAATGTCTCCAAATATAAACTAAACAGAATCATTCGGTGAAACTTCTTTCTGATCTGTGCATTCAGCTAACAGAGTTAAACCATACTTTTGATTGAGCAGATCTGAACACTCTTTCTGTAGAAAATGCAACTGGACATTTGGAGCGCTAAGAGAGTAGTAGTGGAAAAAGGAATATATTCAAATATAAACTACACAGAAGCATTCTGTGAAACTTCTTTCTGATCTGAGCATTCAGCTAACAGAGTTAAACCATACTTTTGATTGAGCAGTTTTGAAACACTCTGTCTGTAGAAAATGCAACTGGACATTCGTAGCGCTAAGTGGGTAATAGTGGAAAAAAGAATATGTTCAAATATAAACTACACAGAAGCGTGGTATGAAACTTCTTTCTGTTCTGTGCATTCAACTAACAGAGATGAACCTTACTTTTGATTGAGCCGTTCTGAAACACTCTTTCTGTAGAAACTGCAATTGGACATTCTGAGCGCTAAGAGGCCTCTATTGGGAAAAATAATATCTTCAAATAAAAACTACACAGAAGCATTGTGTGAAACTTATTTCTGATATGTTCATTAAGCTAACAGAGTTAAACCATACTTTTGATTGCGCAGTTCTGAACACTCTTTCTGTAGAAAATGCAAGTGGACATTCGGAGCGCTAAGAGGGTAATATTGGAAAAAGGAATATATTCAAATATAAACTACACAGTAGCATTCTGTGAAAATTCTTTCTGTTCTGTGCATTCAACTAACAGAGTTGAACCTTACTTTTGATTGAGCCGTTCTGAAACACTCTTTCTGTAGAAACTGCAATTGGACATGCTAAGCGCTAAGAGGCCTACATTGGGAAAAAGAATATCTTCAAATAAAAACTACACAGATGCATTCTGTGAAACTTATTTCTGATATGTAAATTCAGTTAACAGAGATAAAACATATTTTTGATTGAGCAGTTATGAAACACTCTTTTTGTAGAAAATGCAAGTGGAGATTCGGAGCGCTAAGGGGGTAATAGTGGAAAAAGAATGTCTTCAAATATAAACTACACAGAATCATTCGGTGAAACTTCTTTCTGATCTGTGCATTCAGCTAACAGAGTTAAACCATACTTTTGATTGAGCAGATCTGAACACTCTTTCTGTAGAAAATGCAACTGGACATTTGGAGCGCTAAGAGCGTAGTAGTGGAAAAAGGAATATATTCAAATATAAACTACACAGAAGCATTCTGTGAAACTTCTTTCTGATCTGAGCATTCAGCTAACAGAGTTAAACCATACTTTTGATTGAGCAGTTTTGAAACACTCTGTCTGTAGAAAATGCAACCTGACATTCGTAGCGCTAAGTGGGTAATAGTGGAAAAAAGGATATGTTCAAATATAAACTACACAGAAGCATTGTATGAAACTTCTTTCTGTTCTGTGCATTCAACTAACAGAGTTGAACCTTACTTTTGATTGAGCCGTTCTGAAACACTCTTTCTCTAGAAACTGCAATTGGAGATTCTGAGCGCTAGGAGGCCTATATTGGGAAAAAGAATGTCTACTAATAAAAACTACACAGAAGAATTGTGTGAAACTTCTTTCTGTTCTGTTTGTTCAACTAAAAGAGTTGAAGCTTAGTTTTGATTGAGCCGTTCTGAAACACTCTTTCTGTAGAAAATGCAAGTGGAGATTCGGAGCGCTAAGAGGGTAATAGTGGAAAAAGGAATGTCTCCAAATATAAACTACACAGAATCATTTGGTGAAACTTCTTTCTGATCTGTGCATTCAGCTAACAGAGTTAAACCATACTTTTGATTGAGCAGATCTGAACACTCTTTCTGTAGAAAATGCAACTGGACATTTTGAGCGCTAAGAGCGTAGTAGTGGAAAAAGGAATATATTCAAATATAAACTACACAGAAGCATTCTGTGAAACTTCTTTCTGATCTGAGCATTCAGCTAACAGAGTTAAACCATACTTTTGATTGAGCAGTTTTGAAACACTCTGTAGAAAATGCAACTGGACATTCGTAGCGCTAAGTGGGTAATAGTGGAAAAAAGAATATGTTCAAATATAAACTACACAGAAGCATTGTATGAAACTTCTTTCTGTTCTGTGCATTCAACTAACAGAGTTGAACCTTACTATTGATTAAGCCTTTCTGAAACACTCTTTCTGTAGAAACTGCAATTGGACATTCTGAGCGCTAAGAGGCCTATATCGGGAAAAATAATATCTTCGAATAAAAACTACACAGAAGCATTGTGTGAAACTTATTTCTGATATGTTCATTAAGCTAACAGAGTTAAACCATACTTTTGATTGCGCAGTTCTGAACACTCTTTCTGTAGAAAATGCAAGTGGACATTCGGAGCATTAAGAGGGTAATAGTGGAAAAAGGAATATATTCAAATGTAAACTACACAGTAGCATTCTGTGAAAATTCTTTCTGTTCTGTGCATTCAACTAACAGAGTTGAACCTTACTTTTGATTGAGCCGTTCTGAAACACTCTTTCTGTAGAAACTGCAATTGGACATGCTAAGCGCTAAGAGGCCTATATTGGGAAAAAGAATATCTTCAAATAAAAACTACACAGATGCATTCTGTGAAAGTTATTTCTGATCTGTAAATTCAGTTAACAAAGATAAAACATATTTTTGATTGAGCAGTTATGAAACACTCTTTCTGTAGAAAATGCAAGTGGAGGTTCGGAGCGCTAAGAGGGTAATAGTGGAAAAAGGAATATATTCAAATATAAACTACACAGTAGCATTCTGTGAAAATTCTTTCTGTTCTGTGCATTCAACTAACAGAGTTGAACCTTACATTTGATTGAGCCGTTCTGAAACACTCTTTCTGTAGAAACGGCAATTGGACATGCTAAGCGCTAAGAGGCCTATATTGGGAAAAAGAATATCTTCAAATAAAAACTACACAGATGCATTCTGTGAAACTTAATTCTGATCTGTAAATTCAGTTAACAGAGATAAAACATATTTTTGATTGAGCAGTTATGAAACACTCTTTCTGTAGAAAATGCAAGTGGAGATTCGGAGCGCTAAGAGGGTAATAGTGGAAAAAGGAATGTCTCCAAATATAAACTAAACAGAATCATTCGGTGAAACTTCTTTCTGATCTGTGCATTCAGCTAACAGAGTTAAATCATACTTTTGATTGAGCAGATCTGAACACTCTTTCTGTAGAAAATGCAACTGGACATTTGGAGCGCTAAGAGAGTAGTAGTGGAAAAAGGAATATATTCAAATATAAACTACACAGAAGCATTCTGTGAAACTTCTTTCTGATCTGAGCATTCAGCTAACAGAGTTAAACCATACTTTTGATTGAGCAGTTTTGAAACACTCTGTCTGTAGAAAATGCAACTGGACATTCGTAGCGCTAAGTGGGTAATAGTGGAAAAAAGAATATGTTCAAATATAAACTACACAGAAGCGTTGTATGAAACTTCTTTCTGTTCTGTGCATTCAACTAACAGAGTTGAACCTTACTTTTGATTGAGCCGTTCTGAAACACTCTTTCTGTAGAAACTGCAATTGGACATGCTAAGCGCTAAGAGGCCTACATTGGGAAAAAGAATATCTTCAAATAAAAACTACACAGATGCATTCTCTGAAACTTAATTCTGATCTGTAAATTCAGTTAACAGAGATAAAACATATTTTTGATTGAGCAGTTATGAAACACTCTTTCTGTAGAAAATGCAAGTGGAGATTCGGAGCGCTAAGAGGGTAATAGTGGAAAAAGGAATGTCTCCAAATATAAACTAAACAGAATCATTCGGTGAAACTTCTTTCTGATCTGTGCATTCAGCTAACAGAGTTAAACCATACTTTTGATTGAGCAGATCTGAACACTCTTTCTGTAGAAAATGCAACTGGACATTTGGAGCGCTAAGAGAGTAGTAGTGGAAAAAGGAATATATTCAAATATAAACTACACAGAAGCATTCTGTGAAACTTCTTTCTGATCTGAGCATTCAGCTAACAGAGTTAAACCATACTTTTGATTGAGCAGTTTTGAAACACTCTGTCTGTAGAAAATGCAACTGGACATTCGTAGCGCTAAGTGGGTAATAGTGGAAAAAAGAATATGTTCAAATATAAACTACACAGAAGCGTGGTATGAAACTTCTTTCTGTTCTGTGCATTCAACTAACAGAGATGAACCTTACTTTTGATTGAGCCGTTCTGAAACACTCTTTCTGTAGAAACTGCAATTGGACATTCTGAGCGCTAAGAGGCCTCTATTGGGAAAAATAATATCTTCAAATAAAAACTACACAGAAGCATTGTGTGAAACTTATTTCTGATATGTTCATTAAGCTAACAGAGTTAAACCATACTTTTGATTGCGCAGTTCTGAACACTCTTTCTGTAGAAAATGCAAGTGGACATTCGGAGCGCTAAGAGGGTAATATTGGAAAAAGGAATATATTCAAATATAAACTACACAGTAGCATTCTGTGAAAATTCTTTCTGTTCTGTGCATTCAACTAACAGAGTTGAACCTTACTTTTGATTGAGCTGTTCTGAAACACTCTTTCTGTAGAAACTGCAATTGGACATGCTAAGCGCTAAGAGGCCTACATTGGGAAAAAGAATATCTTCAAATAAAAACTACACAGATGCATTCTGTGAAACTTATTTCTGATATGTAAATTCAGTTAACAGAGATAAAACATATTTTTGATTGAGCAGTTATGAAACACTCTTTTTGTAGAAAATGCAAGTGGAGATTCGGAGCGCTAAGGGGGTAATAGTGGAAAAAGAATGTCTTCAAATATAAACTACACAGAATCATTCGGTGAAACTTCTTTCTGATCTGTGCATTCAGCTAACAGAGTTATACCATACTTTTGATTGAGCAGATCTGAACACTCTTTCTGTAGAAAATGCAACTGGACATTTGGAGCGCTAAGAGCGTAGTAGTGGAAAAAGGAATATATTCAAATATAAACTACACAGAAGCATTCTGTGAAACTTCTTTCTGATCTGAGCATTCAGCTAACAGAGTTAAACCATACTTTTGATTGAGCAGTTTTGAAACACTCTGTCTGTAGAAAATGCAACCTGACATTCGTAGCGCTAAGTGGGTAATAGTGGAAAAAAGGATATGTTCAAATATAAACTACACAGAAGCATTGTATGAAACTTCTTTCTGTTCTGTGCATTCAACTAACAGAGTTGAACCTTACTTTTGATTGAGCCGTTCTGAAACACTCTTTCTCTAGAAACTGCAATTGGAGATTCTGAGCGCTAGGAGGCCTATATTGGGAAAAAGAATGTCTACTAATAAAAACTACACAGAAGAATTGTGTGAAACTTCTTTCTGTTCTGTTTGTTCAACTAAAAGAGTTGAAGCTTAGTTTTGATTGAGCCGTTCTGAAACACTCTTTCTGTAGAAAATGCAAGTGGAGATTCGGAGCGCTAAGAGGGTAATAGTGGAAAAAGGAATGTCTCCAAATATAAACTACACAGAATCATTTGGTGAAACTTCTTTCTGATCTGTGCATTCAGCTAACAGAGTTAAACCATACTTTTGATTGAGCAGATCTGAACACTCTTTCTGTAGAAAATGCAACTGGACATTTTGAGCGCTAAGAGCGTAGTAGTGGAAAAAGGAATATATTCAAATATAAACTACACAGAAGCATTCTGTGAAACTTCTTTCTGATCTGAGCATTCAGCTAACAGAGTTAAACCATACTTTTGATTGAGCAGTTTTGAAACACTCTGTAGAAAATGCAACTGGACATTCGTAGCGCTAAGTGGGTAATAGTGGAAAAAAGAATATGTTCAAATATAAACTACACAGAAGCATTGTATGAAACTTCTTTCTGTTCTGTGCATTCAACTAACAGAGTTGAACCTTACTATTGATTAAGCCTTTCTGAAACACTCTTTCTGTAGAAACTGCAATTGGACATTCTGAGCGCTAAGAGGCCTATATCGGGAAAAATAATATCTTCGAATAAAAACTACACAGAAGCATTGTGTGAAACTTATTTCTGATATGTTCATTAAGCTAACAGAGTTAAACCATACTTTTGATTGCGCAGTTCTGAACACTCTTTCTGTAGAAAATGCAAGTGGACATTCGGAGCATTAAGAGGGTAATAGTGGAAAAAGGAATATATTCAAATGTAAACTACACAGTAGCATTCTGTGAAAATTCTTTCTGTTCTGTGCATTCAACTAACAGAGTTGAACCTTACTTTTGATTGAGCCGTTCTGAAACACTCTTTCTGTAGAAACTGCAATTGGACATGCTAAGCGCTAAGAGGCCTATATTGGGAAAAAGAATATCTTCAAATAAAAACTACACAGATGCATTCTGTGAAAGTTATTTCTGATCTGTAAATTCAGTTAACAAAGATAAAACATATTTTTGATTGAGCAGTTATGAAACACTCTTTCTGTAGAAAATGCAAGTGGAGGTTCGGAGCGCTAAGAGGGTAATAGTGGAAAAAGGAATATATTCAAATATAAACTACACAGTAGCATTCTGTGAAAATTCTTTCTGTTCTGTGCATTCAACTAACAGAGTTGAACCTTACTTTTGATTGAGCCGTTCTGAAACACTCTTTCTGTAGAAACGGCAATTGGACATGCTAAGCGCTAAGAGGCCTATATTGGGAAAAAGAATATCTTCAAATAAAAACTACACAGATGCATTCTGTGAAACTTAATTCTGATCTGTAAATTCAGTTAACAGAGATAAAACATATTTTTGATTGAGCAGTTATGAAACACTCTTTCTGTAGAAAATGCAAGTGGAGATTCGGAGCGCTAAGAGGGTAATAGTGGAAAAAGGAATGTCTCCAAATATAAACTAAACAGAATCATTCGGTGAAACTTCTTTCTGATCTGTGCATTCAGCTAACAGAGTTAAATCATACTTTTGATTGAGCAGATCTGAACACTCTTTCTGTAGAAAATGCAACTGGACATTTGGAGCGCTAAGAGAGTAGTAGTGGAAAAAGGAATATATTCAAATATAAACTACACAGAAGCATTCTGTGAAACTTCTTTCTGATCTGAGCATTCAGCTAACAGAGTTAAACCATACTTTTGATTGAGCAGTTTTGAAACACTCTGTCTGTAGAAAATGCAACTGGACATTCGTAGCGCTAAGTGGGTAATAGTGGAAAAAAGAATATGTTCAAATATAAACTACACAGAAGCGTTGTATGAAACTTCTTTCTGTTCTGTGCATTCAACTAACAGAGTTGAACCTTACTTTTGATTGAGCCGTTCTGAAACACTCTTTCTGTAGAAACTGCAATTGGACATGCTAAGCGCTAAGAGGCCTACATTGGGAAAAAGAATATCTTCAAATAAAAACTACACAGATGCATTCTCTGAAACTTATTTCTGATATGTAAATTCAGTTAACAGAGATAAAACATATTTTTGATTGAGCAGTTATGAAACACTCTTTTTGTAGAAAATGCAAGTGGAGATTCGGAGCGCTAAGGGGGTAATAGTGGAAAAAGAATGTCTTCAAATATAAACTACACAGAATCATTCGGTGAAACTTCTTTCTGATCTGTGCATTCAGCTAACAGAGTTAAACCATACTTTTGATTGAGCAGATCTGAACACTCTTTCTGTAGAAAATGCAACTGGACATTTGGAGCGCTAAGAGCGTAGTAGTGGAAAAAGGAATATATTCAAATATAAACTACACAGAAGCATTCTGTGAAACTTCTTTCTGATCTGAGCATTCAGCTAACA
Organism: Symphalangus syndactylus; assembly: GCF_028878055.3. Taxonomy (NCBI): domain Eukaryota; kingdom Metazoa; phylum Chordata; class Mammalia; order Primates; family Hylobatidae; genus Symphalangus; species Symphalangus syndactylus. Next base: position 4,163,863 of record NC_072433.2, read on the forward strand.
GAGTTAAACCATACTTTTGATTGAGCAGTTTTGAAACACTCTGTCTGTAGAAAATGCAACCTGACATTCGTAGCGCTAAGTGGGTAATAGTGGAAAAAAGGATATGTTCAAATATAAACTACACAGAAGCATTGTATGAAACTACTTTCTGTTCTGTGCATTCAACTAACAGAGTTGAACCTTACTTTTGATTGAGCCGTTCTGAAACACTCTTTCTCTAGAAACTGCAATTGGAGATTCTGAGCGCTAGGAGGCCTATATTGGGAAAAAGAATGTCTACTAATAAAAACTACACAGAAGAATTGTGTGAAACTTCTTTCTGTTCTGTTTGTTCAACTAAAAGAGTTGAAGCTTAGTTTTGATTGAGCCGTTCTGAAACACTCTTTCTGTAGAAAATGCAAGTGGAGATTCGGAGCGCTAAGAGGGTAATAGTGGAAAAAGTAATGCCTCCAAATATAAACTACACAGAATCATTTGGTGAAACTTCTTTCTGATCTGTGCATTCAGCTAACAGAGTTAAACCATACTTTTGATTGAGCAGATCTGAACACTCTTTCTGTAGAAAATGCAACTGGACATTTTGAGCGCTAAGAGAGTAGTAGTGGAAAAAGGAATATATTCAAATATAAACTACACAGAAGCATTCTGTGAAACTTCTTTCTGATCTGAGCATTCAGCTAACAGAGTTAAACCATACTTTTGATTGAGCAGTTTTGAAACACTCTGTCTGTAGAAAATGCAACTGGACATTCGTAGCGCTAAGTGGGTAATAGTGGAAAAAAGAATATGTTCAAATATAAACTACACAGAAGCATTGTATGAAACTTCTTTCTGTTCTGTGCATTCAACTAACAGAGTTGAACCTTACATTTGATTGAGCCTTTCTAAAACACTCTTTCTGTAGAAACTGCAATTGGACATTCTGAGCGCTAAGAGGCCTATATCGGGAAAAATAATATCTTCAAATAAAGACTACAGAGAAGCATTGTGTGAAACTTATTTCTGATATGTTCATTAAGCTAACAGAGTTAAACCATACTTTTGATTGCGCAGTTCTGAACACTCTTTCTGTAGAAAATGCAAGTGGACATTCGGAGCGCTAAGAGGGTAATAGTGGAAAAAGGAATATATTCAAATATAAACTACACAGTAGCATTCTGTGAAAATTCTTTCTGTTCTGTGCATTCAACTAACAGAGTTGAACCTTACTTTTGATTGAGCCCTTCTGAAACACTCTTTCTGTAGAAACTGCAATTGGACATGCTAAGCGCTAAGAGGCCTACATTGGGAAAAAGAATATCTTCAAATAAAAACTACACAGATGCATTCTGTGAAACTTATTTCTGATCTGTAAATTCAGTTAACAGAGATAAAACATATATTTCATTGAGCAGTTATGAAACACTCTTTTTGTAGAAAATGCAAGTGGAGATTCGGAGCGCTAAGAGGGTAATAGTGGAAAAAGGAATGTCTTCAAATATAAACTACACAGAATCATTTGGTGAAACTTCTTTCTGATCTGTGCATTCAGCTAACAGAGTTAAACCATACTTTTGATTGAGCAGATCTTAACACTCTTTCTGTAGAAAATGCAACTGGACACTTGGAGCGCTAAGAGCGTAGTAGTGGAAAAAGGAATATATTCAAATATAAACTACACAGAAGCATTCTCTGAAACTTCTTTCTGATCTGAGCATTCAGCTAACAGAGTTAAACCATACATTTGATTGAGCAGTTTTGAAACACTCTGTCTGTAGGAAATGCAACTGGACATTCGTAGCGCTAAGTGGGTAATAGTGGAAAAAAGAATATGTTCAAATATAAACTACACAGAAGCATTGTATGAAACTTCTTTCTGTTCTGTGCATTCAACTAACAGAGTTGAACCTTACTTTTGATTGAGCCGTTCTGAAACACTCTTTCTGTAGAAACTGCAATTGGGTATTCTGAGCGCTAAGAGGCCTATATTGGGAAAAAGAATGTCTACAAATAAAAACTACACAGAAGAAATGTGTGAAACTTCTTTCTGTTCTGTTTGTTCAACTAAAAGAGTTGAACCATAGTTTTGATTGAGCCGTTCTGAACCACTCTTTCTGTAGAAAATGCAAGTGGACATTCGGAGCGCTAAGAGGGTAATAGTGGAAAAAGGAATGTCTCCAAATATAAACTACACAGAATCATTCTGTGAAACTTCTTTCTGATCTGTGCATTCAGCTAACAGAGTTAAACCATACTTTTGATTGAGCAGATCTGAACACTCTTTCTGTAGAAAATGCAACTGGACATTTGGAGCGCTAAGAGAGTAGTAGTGGAAAAAGGAATATATTCAAATATAAACTACACAGAAGCATTCTGTGAAACTTCTTTCTGATCTGAGCATTCAGCTAACAGAGTTAAACCATACTTTTGATTGAGCAGTTTTGAAACACTCTGTCTGTAGAAAATGCAACTGGACATTCGTAGCGCTAAGTGGGTAATAGTGGAAAAAAGAATATGTTCAAATATAAACTACACAGAAGCATTGTATGAAACTTCTTTCTGTTCTGTGCATTCAACTAACAGAGTTGAACCTTACTTTTGATTGAGCCTTTCTAAAACACTCTTTCTGTAGAAACTGCAATTGGACATTCTGAGCGCTAAGAGGCCTATATCGGGAAAAATAATATCTTCAAATAAAAACTACAGAGAAGCATTGTGTGAAACTTATTTCTGATATGTTCATTAAGCTAACAGAGTTAAACCATACTTTTGATTGCGCAGTTCTGAACACTCTTTCTGTAGAAAATGCAAGTGGACATTCGGAGCGCTAAGAGGGTAATAGTGGAAAAAGGAATATATTCAAATATAAACTACACAGTAGCATTCTGTGAAAATTCTTTCTGTTCTGTGCATTCAACTAACAGAGTTGAACCTTACTTTTGATTGAGCCGTTCTGAAACACTCTTTCTGTAGAAACTGCATTTGGACATGCTAAGCGCTAAGAGGCCTACATTGGGAAAAAGAATATCTTCAAATAAAAACTACACAGATGCATTCTGTGAAACTTATTTCTGATCTGTAAATTCAGTTAACAGAGATAAAACATATTTTTGATTGAGCAGTTATGAAACACTCTTTTTGTAGAAAATTCAAGTGGAGATTCGGAGCGCTAAGAGGGTAATAGTGGAAAAAGTAATGTCTTCAAATATAAACTACACAGAATCATTCGGTGAAACTTCTTTCTGATCTGTGCATTCAACTAAAAGAGTTGAACCTTACTTTTGATTGAGCCGTTCTGAAACACTCTTTATGTAGAAACTGCAATTGGATATTCTGAGCGCTAAGAGGCCTATATTGGGAAAAAGAATGTCTACAAATAAAAACTACACAGAAGAAATGTGTGAAAATTCTTTCTGTTCTGTTTGTTCAACTAAAAGAGTTGAACCTTAGTTTTGATTGAGCCGTTCTGAAACACTCTTTCTGTAGAAAATGCAAGTGGAGATTCGGAGCGCTAAGAGGGTAATAGTGGAAAAAGGAATGTCTCCAAATATAAACTACACTGAATCATTCTGTGAAACTTCTTTCTGATCTGTGCATTCAGCTAACAGAGTTAAACCATACTTTTGATTGAGCAGATCTGAACACTCTTTGTGTAGAAAATGCAACTGGACATTTGGAGCGCTAAGACAGTAGTAGTGGAAAAAGGAATATATTCAAATATAAACTACACGGAAGCATTCTGTGAAACTTCTTTCTGATCTGAGCATTCAGCTAACAGAGTTAAACCATACTTTTGATTGAGCAGTTTTGAAACACTCTGTCTGTAGAAAATGCAACTGGACATTCGTAGCGCTAAGTGGGTAATAGTGGAAAAAAGAATATGTTCAAATATAAACTACACAGAAGCATTGTATGAAACTTCTTTCTGTTCTGTGCATTCAACTAACAGAGTTGAACCTTACTTTTGATTGAGCCTTTCTGAAACACTCTTTCTGTAGAAACTGCAATTCGACATTCTGAGCGCTAAGAGGCCTATATTGGGAAAAATAATATCTTCAAATAAAAACTACACAGAAGCATTGTGTGAATCTTATTTCTGATATGTTCATTAAGCTAACAGAGATAAGCCATACTTTTGATTGCGCAGTTCTGAACACTCTTTCTGTAGAAAATGCAAGTGGACATTCGGAGCGCTAAGAGGGTAATAGTGGAAAAAGGAATATATTCAAATATAAACTACACAGTAGCATTCTGTGAAAATTCTTTCTGTTCTGTGCATTCAACTAACAGAGTTGAACCTTACTTTTGATTGAGCCGTTCTGAAACACTCTTTCTGTAGAAAATGCAATTGGACATGCTAAGCGCTAAGAGGCCTACATTGGGAAAAAGAATATCTTCAAATAAAAACTACACAGATGCATTCTGTGAAACTTATTTCTGATCTGTAAATTCAGTTAACAGAGATAAAACATATTTTTGATTGAGCAGTTATGAAACACTCTTTTTGTAGAAAATGCAAGTGGAGATTCGGAGCGCTAAGGGGGTAATAGTGGAAAAAGGAATGTCTCCAAATATAAACTACACAGAATCATTCTGTGAAACTTCTTTCTGATCTGTGCATTCAGCTAACAGATTTAAACCATACTTTTGATTGAGCAGATCTGAACACTCTTTCTGTAGAAAATGCAACTGGACATTTGGAGCGCTAAGAGCGTAGTAGTGGAAAAAGGAATATATTCAAATATAAACTACACAGAAGCATTCTATGAAACTTCTTTCTGATCTGAGCATTCAGCTAACAGAGTTAAACCATACTTTTGATTGAGCAGTTTTGAAACACTCTGTCTGTAGGAAATGCAAGTGGACATTGGTAGCACTAAGTGGGTAATAGGGGAAAAAAGAATATGTTCAAATATAAACTACACAGAAGCATTGTATGAAACTTCTTTCTGTTCTGTGCATTCAACTAACAGAGTTGAACCTTACTTTTGATTGAGCCGTTCTGAAACACTCTTTCTGTAGAAACTGCAATTGGACATTCTGAGCGCTAGGAGGCCTATATTGGGAAAAAGAATGTCTACAAATAAAAACTACACAGAAGAATTGTGTGAAACATCTTTCTATTCTGTTTGTTCAACTAAACTAGTTGAACCTTAGTTTTGATTGAGACGTTCTGAAACACTCTTTCTGTAGAAAATGCAAGTGGAGATTCGGAGCGCTAAGAGGGTAATAGTGGAAAAAGGAATGTCTCCAAATATAAACTACACAGAATCATTCTGTGAAACTTCTTTCTGATCTGTGCATTCAGCTAACAGAGTTAAACCATACTTTTGATTGAGCAGATCTGAACACTCTTTCTGTAGAAAATGCAACTGGACATTTGGAGCGCTAAGAGAGTAGTAGTGAAAAAGGAATATATTCAAATATAAACTACACAGAAGCATTCTGTGAAACTTCTTTCTGATCTGAGCATTCAGCTAACAGAGTTAAACCATACTTTTGATTGAGCAGTTTTGAAACACTCTGTCTGTGGAAAATGCAACTGGACATTCGTAGCGCTAAGTGGGTAATAGTGGAAAAAAGAATATGTTCAAATATAAACTACACAGAAGCATTGTATGAAACTTTTTTCTGTTCTGTGCATTCAACTAGCAGCGTTGAACCTTACTTTTGATTGAGTCTTTCTGAAAAACTCTTTCTGTAGAAACTGCAATTGGACATTCTGAGCGCTAGGAGGCCTATATTGGGAAAAAGAATGTCTACAAATAAAAACTACACAGAAGAATTTTGTGAAACATCTTTCTGTTCTGTTTGTTCAACTAAAAGAGTTGAACCTTAGTTTTGATTGAGCCGTTCTGAAACACTCTTTCTGTAGAAAATGCAAGTGGAGATTCGGAGCGCTAAGAGGGTAATAGTGGAAAAAGGAATGTCTCCAAATATAAACTACACAGAATCATTCTGTGAAACTTCTTTCTGATCTGTGCATTCAGCTAACAGAGTTAAACCATACTTTTGATTGAGCAGATCTGAACACTCTTTCTGTAGAAAATGCAACTGGACATTTGGAGCGCTAAGAGAGTAGTAGCGGAAAAAGGAATATATTCAAATATAAACTACACAGAAGCATTCTGTGAAACTTCTTTCTGATCTGAGCATTCAGCTAACAGAGTTAAACCATACTTTTGATTGAGCAGTTTTGAAACACTCTGTCTGTAGAAAATGCAACTGGACATTCGTAGCGCTAAGTGGGTAATAGTGGAAAAAAGAATATGTTCAATTATAAACTACACAGAAGCATTGTATGAAACTTCTTTCTGTTCTGTGCATTCAACTAACAGAGTTGAACCTTACTTTTGATTGAGCCTTTCTGAAACACTCTTTCTGTAGAAACTGCAATTGGACATTCTGAGCGCTAAGAGGCCTCAATTGGGAAAAAAAATATCTTCAAATAAAAACTACTCAGAAGCATTGTGTGAAACTTATTTCTGATATGTTCTTTAAGCTAACAGAGTTAAACCATACTTTTGATTGCGCAGTTCTGAACACTCTTTCTGTAGAAAATGCAAGTGGACATTCGGAGCGCTAAGAAGGTAATAGTGGAAAAAGGAATATATTCAAATATAAACTACACAGTAGCATTCTGTGAAAATTCTTTCTGTTCTGTGCATTCAACTAACAGAGTTGAACCTTACTTTTGATTGAGCCGTTCTGAAACACTCTTTCTGTAGAAACTGCAATTGGACATGCTAAGCGCTAAGAGGCCTACATTGGGAAAAAGAATATCTTCAAATAAAAACTACACAGATGCATTCTGTGAAACTTATTTCTGATCTGTAAATTCAGTTAATAGAGATAAAACATATTTTTGATTGAGCAGTTATGAAACACTCTTTTTGTAGAAAATGCAAGTGGAGATTCGGAGCGCTAAGAGGGTAATAGTGGAAAAAGGAATGTCTTCAAATATAAACTACACAGAATCATTCTGTGAAACTTCTTTCTGATCTGTGCATTCAGCTAACAGAGTTAAACCATACTTTTGATTGAGCAGATCTGAACACTCTTTCTGTAGAAAATGCAACTGGACATTTGGAGCGCTAAGAGCGTAGTAGTGGAAAAAGGAATATATTCAAATATAAACTACACAGAAGCATTCTGTGAAACTTCTTTCTGATCTGAGCATTCAGCTAACAGAGTTAAACCATACTTTTGATTGAGCAGTTTTGAAACACTCTGTCTGTAGAAAATGCAACTGGACATTGGTAGCACTAAGTGGGTAATAGGGGAAAAAAGAATATGTTCAAATATAAACTAAACAGAAGCATTGTATGAAACTTCTTTCTGTTCTGTGCATTCAACTAACAGAGTTGAACCTTACTTTTGATTGAGCCGTTCTGAAACACTCTTTCTGAAGAAACGGCAATTGGACATTCTGAGCGCTAGGAGGCCTATATTGGGAAAAAGAATGTCTACAAATAAAAACTACACAGAAGAATTGTGTGAAACTTCTTTCTGTTCTGTTTGTTCAACTAAACTAGTTGAACCTTAGTTTTGATTGAGATGTTCTGAAACACTCTTTCTGTAGAAAATGCAAGTGGAGATTCGGAGCGCTAAGTCGGTAATAGTGGAAAAAGGAATGTCTCCAAATATAAACTACACAGAATCATTCTGTGAAACTTCTTTCTGATCTGTGCATTCAGCTAACAGAGTTAAACCATACTTTTGATTGAGCAGATCTGAACACTCTTTCTGTAGAAAATGCAACTGGACATTTGGAGCGCTAAGAGAGTAGTAGTGGAAAAAGGAATATATTCAAATATAAACTACACAGAAGCATTCTGTGAAACTTATTTCTGATCTGGGCATTCAGCTAACAGAGTTAAACCATACTTTGGATTGAGCAGTTTTGAAACACTCTGTCTGTGGAAAATGCAACTGGACATTCGTAGCGCTAAGTGGGTAATAGTGGAAAAAAGAATATGTTCAAATATAAACTACACAGAAGCATTGAATGAAACTTCTTTCTGTTCTGTGCATTCAACTAACAGAGTTGAACCTTACTTTTGATTGAGTCTTTCTGAAACACTCTTTCTGTAGAAACTGCAATTGGACATTCTGAGCACTAAGAGGCCTATATTGGGAAAAATAATATCTTCAAATAAAAACTACACAGAAGCATTGTGTGAAACTTATTTCTGATATGTTCATTAAGCTAACAGAGTTAAGCCATACTTTTGATTGCGCAGTTCTGAACACTCTTTCTGTAGAAAATGCAAGTGGACATTCGGAGCGCTAAGAGGGTAATAGTGGAAAAAGGAATATATTCAAATATAAACTACACAGTAGCATTCTGTGAAAATTCTTTCTGTTCTGTGCATTCAACTAACAGAGTTGAACCTTACTTTTGATTGAGCCGTTCTGAAACACTCTTTCTGTAGAAACTGCAATTGGACATGCTAAGCGCTAAGAGGCCTACATTGGGAAAAAGAATATCTTCAAATAAACACTACACAGATGCATTCTGTGAAACTTATTTCTGATCTGTAAATTCAGTTAACAGAGATAAAACATATTTTTGATTGAGCAGTTATGAAAGACTCTTTTTGGAGAAAATGCAAGTGGAGATTCGGAGCGCTAAGGGGGTAATAGTGGAAAAAGGAATGTCTCCAAATATAAACTACACAGAATCATTCTGTGAAACTTCTTTCTGATCTGTGCATTCAGCTAACAGAGTTAAACCATACTTTTGATTGAGCAGATCTGAACACTCGTTCTGTAGAAAATGCAACTGGACATTTGGATCGCTAAGAGAGTAGTAGTGGAAAAAGGAATATATTCAAATATAAACTACACAGACGCATTCTGTGAAACTTCTTTCTGATCTGAGCATTCAGCTAAGAGAGTTAAACCATACTTTTGATTGAGCAGTTTTGAAACACTCTGTCTGTAGAAAATGCAACTGGACATTCGTAGCGCTAAGTGGGTAATAGTGGAAAAAAGAATATGTTCAAATATAAACTACACAGAAGCATTGTATGAAACTTCTTTCTGTTCTGTGCATTCAACTAACAGAGTTGAACCTTACTTTTGATTGAGCCTTTCTGAGACACTCTTTCTGTAGAAACTGCAATTGGACATTCTGAGCGCTAAGAGGCCTCTATTGGGAAAAATAATATCTTCAAATAAAAACTACACAGAAGCATTGTGTGAAACTTATTTCTGATATGTTCATTAAGCTAACAGAGTTAAACCATACTTTTGATTGCGCAGTTCTGAACACTCTTTCTGTAGAAAATGCACGTGGACATTCGGAGCGCTAAGAGGGTAATAGTGGAAAAAGGAATATATTCAAATATAAACTACACAGTAGCATTCTGTGAAAATTCTTTCTGTTCTGTGCATTCACCTAACAGAGTTGAACCTTACTTTTGATTGAGCCGTTCTGAAACACTCTTTCTGTAGAAACTGCAATTGGACATGCTAAGCGCTAAGAGGCCTACATTGGGAAAAAGAATATCTTCAAATAAAAACTACACAGATGCATTCTGTGAAACTTATTTCTGATCTGTAAATTCAGTTAACAGAGATAAAACATATTTTTGATTGAGTAGTTATGAAACACTCTTTTTGTAGAAAATGCAAGTGGAGATTCGGAGCACTAAGAGGGTAATAGTGGAAAAAGGAATGTCTTCAAATATAAACTACACAGAATCATTCGGAGAAACTTCTTTCTGATCTGTGCATTCAGCTAACAGAGTTAAACCATACTTTTGATTGAGCAGATCTGAACACTCTTTCTGTAGAAAATGCAACTGGACATTTGGAGCGCTAAGAGCGTAGTAGTGGAAAAAGGAATATATTCAAATATAAACTACACAGAAGCATTCTGTGAAACTTCTTTCTGATCTGAGCATTCAGCTAACAGAGTTAAACCATACTTTTGATTGAGCAGTTTTGAAACACTCTGTCTGTAGAAAATGCAACTGGACATTCGTAGCGCTAAGTGGGTAATAGTGGAAAAAAGAATATGTTCAAATATAAACTACACAGAAGCATTGTATGAAACTTCTTTCTGTTCTGTGCATTCAACTAACAGAGTTGAACCTTACTTTTGATTGAGCCGTTCTGAAACACTCTTTCTGTAGAAACTGCAATTGGACATTCTGAGCGCTAGGAGGCCTACATTGGGAAAAAGAATGTCTACAAATTAAAACTACACAGAAGAATTCTGTGAAACTTCTTTCTGTTCTGTTTGTTCAACTAAACTAGTTGAACCTTAGTTTTGATTGAGACGTTCTGAAACACTCTTTCTGTAGAAAATGCAAGTGGAGATTCGGAGCGCTAAGAGTGTAATAGTGGAAAAAGGAATGTCTCCAAATATAAACTACACAGAATCATTCTGTGAAACTTCTTTCTGATCTGTGCATTCAGCTAACAGAGTTAAACCATACTTTTGATTGAGCAGATCTGAACACTCTTTCTGTAGAAAATGCAACTGGACCTTTGGAGCGCTAAGAGAGTAGTAGTGGAAAAAGGAATATATTCAAATATAAACTACACAGAAGCATTCTGTGAAACTTCTTTCTGATCTGAGCATTCAGCTAACAGAGTTAAACCATACTTTTGATTGAGCAGTTTTGAAACACTCTGTCTGTGGAAAATGCAACTGGACATTCGTAGCACTAAGTGGGTAATAGTGGAAAAAAGAATATGTTGAAATATAAACTACACAGAAGCATTGTATGAAACTTCTTTCTGTTCTGTGCATTCAACTAACAGAGTTGAACCTTACTTTTGATTCAGCCGTTCTGAAACACTCTTTCTGTAGAAACTGCAATTGGACATTCTGAGCGCTAGGAGGCCTATATTGGGAAAAAGAATGTCTACAAATAAAAACTACACAGAAGAATTGTGTGAAATTTCTTTCTGTTCTGTTTGTTCAACTAAACTAGTTGAACCTTAGTTTTGATTGAGCCGTTCTGAAACACTCTTTCTGTAGAAAATGCAAGTGGAGATTCGGAGCGCTAAGAGGGTAATAGTGGAAAAAGGAATGTCTCCAAATATAAACTACACAGAATCATTCTGTGAAACTTCTTTCTGATCTGTGCATTCAGCTAACCGAGTTAAACCATACTTTTGATTGAGCAGATCTGAACACTCGTTCTGTAGAAAATGCAACTGGACATTTGGATCGCTAAGAGAGTAGTAGTGGAAAAAGGAATATATTCAAATATAAACTACACAGACGCATTCTGTGAAACTTCTTTCTGATCTGAGCATTCAGCTAAGAGAGTTAAACCATACTTTTGATTGAGCAGTTTTGAAACACTCTGTCTGTAGAAAATGCAACTGGACATTCGTAGCGCTAAGTGGGTAATAGTGGAAAAAAGAATATGTTCAAATATAAACTACACAGAAGCATTGTATGAAACTTCTTTCTGTTCTGTGCATTCAACTAACAGAGTTGAACCTTACTTTTGATTGAGCCTTTCTGAGACACTCTTTCTGTAGAAACTGCAATTGGACATTCTGAGCGCTAAGAGGCCTCTATTGGGAAAAATAATATCTTCAAATAAAAACTACACAGAAGCATTGTGTGAAACTTATTTCTGATATGTTCATTAAGCTAACAGAGTTAAACCATACTTTTGATTGCGCAGTTCTGAACACTCTTTCTGTAGAAAATGCAAGTGGACATTCGGAGCGCTAAGAGGGTAATAGTGGAAAAAGGAATATATTCAAATATAAACTACACAGTAGCATTCTGTGAAAATTCTTTCTGTTCTGTGCATTCACCTAACAGAGTTGAACCTTACTTTTGATTGAGCCGTTCTGAAACACTCTTTCTGTAGAAACTGCAATTGGACATGCTAAGCGCTAAGAGGCCTACATTGGGAAAAAGAATATCTTCAAATAAAAACTACACAGATGCATTCTGTGAAACTTATTTCTGATCTGTAAATTCAGTTAACAGAGATAAAACATATTTTTGATTGAGTAGTTATGAAACACTCTTTTTGTAGAAAATGCAAGTGGAGATTCGGAGCACTAAGAGGGTAATAGTGGAAAAAGGAATGTCTTCAAATATAAACTACACAGAATCATTCGGAGAAACTTCTTTCTGATCTGTGCATTCAGCTAACAGAGTTAAACCATACTTTTGATTGAGCAGATCTGAACACTCTTTCTGTAGAAAATGCAACTGGACATTTGGAGCGCTAAGAGCGTAGTAGTGGAAAAAGGAATATATTCAAATATAAACTACACAGAAGCATTCTGTGAAACTTCTTTCTGATCTGAGCATTCAGCTAACAGAGTTAAACCATACTTTTGATTGAGCAGTTTTGAAACACTCTGTCTGTAGAAAATGCAACTGGACATTCGTAGCGCTAAGTGGGTAATAGTGGAAAAAAGAATATGTTCAAATATAAACTACACAGAAGCATTGTATGAAACTTCTTTCTGTTCTGTGCATTCAACTAACAGAGTTGAACCTTACTTTTGATTGAGCCGTTCTGAAACACTCTTTCTGTAGAAACTGCAATTGGACATTCTGAGCGCTAGGAGGCCTACATTGGGAAAAAGAATGTCTACAAATTAAAACTACACAGAAGAATTCTGTGAAACTTCTTTCTGTTCTGTTTGTTCAACTAAACTAGTTGAACCTTAGTTTTGATTGAGACGTTCTGAAACACTCTTTCTGTAGAAAATGCAAGTGGAGATTCGGAGCGCTAAGAGTGTAATAGTGGAAAAAGGAATGTCTCCAAATATAAACTACACAGAATCATTCTGTGAAACTTCTTTCTGATCTGTGCATTCAGCTAACAGAGTTAAACCATACTTTTGATTGAGCAGATCTGAACACTCTTTCTGTAGAAAATGCAACTGGAACTTTGGAGCGCTAAGAGAGTAGTAGTGGAAAAAGGAATATATTCAAATATAAACTACACAGAAGCATTCTGTGAAACTTCTTTCTGATCTGAGCATTCAGCTAACAGAGTTAAACCATACTTTTGATTGAGCAGTTTTGAAACACTCTGTCTGTGGAAAATGCAAATGGACATTCGTAGCGCTAAGTGGGTAATAGTGGAAAAAAGAATATGTTCAAATATAAACTACACAGAAGCATTGAATGAAACTTCTTTCTGTTCTGTGCATTCAACTAACAGAGTTGAACCTTACTTTTGATTGAGTCTTTCTGAAACACTCTTTCTGTAGAAACTGCAATTGGACATTCTGAGCGCTAAGAGGCCTATATTGGGAAAAATAATATCTTCAAATAAAAACTACACAGAAGCATTGTGTGAAACTTATTTCTGATATGTTCATTAAGCTAACAGAGTTAATCCATACTTTTGATTGCGCAGTTCTGAACACTCTTTCTGTAGAAAATGCAAGTGGACATTCGGAGCGCTAAGAGGGTAATAGTGGAAAAAGGAATATATTCAAATATAAACTACACAGTAGCATTCTGTGAAAATACTTTCTGTTCTGTGCATTCAACTAACAGAGTTGAAACTTACTTTTGATTGAGCCGTCCTGAAACACTCTTTCTGTAGAAACTGCAATTGGACATGCTAAGCGCTAAGAGGCCTACATTGGGAAAAAGAATATCTTCAAATAAACACTACACAGATGCATTCTGTGAAACTTGTTTCTGATCTGTAAATTCAGTTAACAGAGATAAAACATATTTTTGATTGAGCAGTTATGAAACACTCTTTTTGTAGAAAATGCAAGTGGAGATTCGGAGCGCTAAGGGGGTAATAGTGGAAAAAGGAATGTCTCCAAATATAAACTACACAGAATCATTCTGTGAAACTTCTTTCTGATCTGTGCATTCAGCTAACAGATTTAAACCATACTTTTGATTGAGCAGATCTGAACACTCTTTCTGTAGAAAATGCAACTGGACATTTGGAGCGCTAAGAGCGTAGTAGTGGAAAAAGGAATATATTCAAATATAAACTACACAGAAGCATTCTATGAAACTTCTTTCTGATCTGAGCATTCAGCTAACAGAGTTAAACCATACTTTTGATTGAGCAGTTTTGAAACACTCTGTCTGTAGGAAATGCAAGTGGACATTGGTAGCACTAAGTGGGTAATAGGGGAAAAAAGAATATGTTCAAATATAAACTACACAGAAGCATTGTATGAAACTTCTTTCTGTTCTGTGCATTCAACTAACAGAGTTGAACCTTACTTTTGATTGAGCCGTTCTGAAACACTCTTTCTGTAGAAACTGCAATTGGACATTCTGAGCGCTAGGAGGCCTATATTGGGAAAAAGAATGTCTACAAATAAAAACTACACAGAAGAATTGTGTGAAACATCTTTCTATTCTGTTTGTTCAACTAAACTAGTTGAACCTTAGTTTTGATTGAGACGTTCTGAAACACTCTTTCTGTAGAAAATGCAAGTGGAGATTCGGAGCGCTAAGAGGGTAATAGTGGAAAAAGGAATGTCTCCAAATATAAACTACACAGAATCATTCTGTGAAACTTCTTTCTGATCTGTGCATTCAGCTAACAGAGTTAAACCATACTTTTGATTGAGCAGATCTGAACACTCTTTCTGTAGAAAATGCAACTGGACATTTGGAGCGCTAAGAGAGTAGTAGTGAAAAAGGAATATATTCAAATATAAACTACACAGAAGCATTCTGTGAAACTTCTTTCTGATCTGAGCATTCAGCTAACAGAGTTAAACCATACTTTTGATTGAGCAGTTTTGAAACACTCTGTCTGTGGAAAATGCAACTGGACATTCGTAGCGCTAAGTGGGTAATAGTGGAAAAAAGAATATGTTCAAATATAAACTACACAGAAGCATTGTATGAAACTTTTTTCTGTTCTGTGCATTCAACTAGCAGCGTTGAACCTTACTTTTGATTGAGTCTTTCTGAAAAACTCTTTCTGTAGAAACTGCAATTGGACATTCTGAGCGCTAGGAGGCCTATATTGGGAAAAAGAATGTCTACAAATAAAAACTACACAGAAGAATTTTGTGAAACATCTTTCTGTTCTGTTTGTTCAACTAAAAGAGTTGAACCTTAGTTTTGATTGAGCCGTTCTGAAACACTCTTTCTGTAGAAAATGCAAGTGGAGATTCGGAGCGCTAAGAGGGTAATAGTGGAAAAAGGAATGTCTCCAAATATAAACTACACAGAATCATTCTGTGAAACTTCTTTCTGATCTGTGCATTCAGCTAACAGAGTTAAACCATACTTTTGATTGAGCAGATCTGAACACTCTTTCTGTAGAAAATGCAACTGGACATTTGGAGCGCTAAGAGAGTAGTAGCGGAAAAAGGAATATATTCAAATATAAACTACACAGAAGCATTCTGTGAAACTTCTTTCTGATCTGAGCATTCAGCTAACAGAGTTAAACCATACTTTTGATTGAGCAGTTTTGAAACACTCTGTCTGTAGAAAATGCAACTGGACATTCGTAGCGCTAAGTGGGTAATAGTGGAAAAAAGAATATGTTCAATTATAAACTACACAGAAGCATTGTATGAAACTTCTTTCTGTTCTGTGCATTCAACTAACAGAGTTGAACCTTACTTTTGATTGAGCCTTTCTGAAACACTCTTTCTGTAGAAACTGCAATTGGACATTCTGAGCGCTAAGAGGCCTCAATTGGGAAAAAAAATATCTTCAAATAAAAACTACACAGAAGCATTGTGTGAAACTTATTTCTGATATGTTCTTTAAGCTAACAGAGTTAAACCATACTTTTGATTGCGCAGTTCTGAACACTCTTTCTGTAGAAAATGCAAGTGGACATTCGGAGCGCTAAGAAGGTAATAGTGGAAAAAGGAATATATTCAAATATAAACTACACAGTAGCATTCTGTGAAAATTCTTTCTGTTCTGTGCATTCAACTAACAGAGTTGAACCTTACTTTTGATTGAGCCGTTCTGAAACACTCTTTCTGTAGAAACTGCAATTGGACATGCTAAGCGCTAAGAGGCCTACATTGGGAAAAAGAATATCTTCAAATAAAAACTACACAGATGCATTCTGTGAAACTTATTTCTGATCTGTAAATTCAGTTAATAGAGATAAAACATATTTTTGATTGAGCAGTTATGAAACACTCTTTTTGTAGAAAATGCAAGTGGAGATTCGGAGCGCTAAGAGGGTAATAGTGGAAAAAGGAATGTCTTCAAATATAAACTACACAGAATCATTCTGTGAAACTTCTTTCTGATCTGTGCATTCAGCTAACAGAGTTAAACCATACTTTTGATTGAGCAGATCTGAACACTCTTTCTGTAGAAAATGCAACTGGACATTTGGAGCGCTAAGAGCGTAGTAGTGGAAAAAGGAATATATTCAAATATAAACTACACAGAAGCATTCTGTGAAACTTCTTTCTGATCTGAGCATTCAGCTAACAGAGTTAAACCATACTTTTGATTGAGCAGTTTTGAAACACTCTGTCTGTAGAAAATGCAACTGGACATTGGTAGCACTAAGTGGGTAATAGGGGAAAAAAGAATATGTTCAAATATAAACTAAACAGAAGCATTGTATGAAACTTCTTTCTGTTCTGTGCATTCAACTAACAGAGTTGAACCTTACTTTTGATTGAGCCGTTCTGAAACACTCTTTCTGTAGAAACGGCAATTGGACATTCTGAGCGCTAGGAGGCCTATATTGGGAAAAAGAATGTCTACAAATAAAAACTACACAGAAGAATTGTGTGAAACTTCTTTCTGTTCTGTTTGTTCAACTAAACTAGTTGAACCTTAGTTTTGATTGAGATGTTCTGAAACACTCTTTCTGTAGAAAATGCAAGTGGAGATTCGGAGCGCTAAGTCGGTAATAGTGGAAAAAGGAATGTCTCCAAATATAAACTACACAGAATCATTCTGTGAAACTTCTTTCTGATCTGTGCATTCAGCTAACAGAGTTAAACCATACTTTTGATTGAGCAGATCTGAACACTCTTTCTGTAGAAAATGCAACTGGACATTTGGAGCGCTAAGAGAGTAGTAGTGGAAAAAGGAATATATTCAAATATAAACTACACAGAAGCATTCTGTGAAACTTATTTCTGATCTGGGCATTCAGCTAACAGAGTTAAACCATACTTTGGATTGAGCAGTTTTGAAACACTCTGTCTGTGGAAAATGCAACTGGACATTCGTAGCGCTAAGTGGGTAATAGTGGAAAAAAGAATATGTTCAAATATAAACTACACAGAAGCATTGAATGAAACTTCTTTCTGTTCTGTGCATTCAACTAACAGAGTTGAACCTTACTTTTGATTGAGTCTTTCTGAAACACTCTTTCTGTAGAAACTGCAATTGGACATTCTGAGCACTAAGAGGCCTATATTGGGAAAAATAATATCTTCAAATAAAAACTACACAGAAGCATTGTGTGAAACTTATTTCTGATATGTTCATTAAGCTAACAGAGTTAAGCCATACTTTT
Source organism: Symphalangus syndactylus (assembly GCF_028878055.3). Lineage (NCBI taxonomy): Eukaryota > Metazoa > Chordata > Mammalia > Primates > Hylobatidae > Symphalangus > Symphalangus syndactylus. The sequence goes on from NC_072433.2 coordinate 4,181,292, forward strand.
GATTGCGCAGTTCTGAACACTCTTTCTGTAGAAAATGCAAGTGGACATTCGGAGCGCTAAGAGGGTAATAGTGGAAAAAGGAATATATTCAAATATAAACTACACAGTAGCATTCTGTGAAAATTCTTTCTGTTCTGTGCATTCAACTAACAGAGTTGAACCTTACTTTTGATTGAGCCGTTCTGAAACACTCTTTCTGTAGAAACTGCAATTGGACATGCTAAGCGCTAAGAGGCCTACATTGGGAAAAAGAATATCTTCAAATAAACACTACACAGATGCATTCTGTGAAACTTATTTCTGATCTGTAAATTCAGTTAACAGAGATAAAACATATTTTTGATTGAGCAGTTATGAAAGACTCTTTTTGGAGAAAATGCAAGTGGAGATTCGGAGCGCTAAGGGGGTAATAGTGGAAAAAGGAATGTCTCCAAATATAAACTACACAGAATCATTCTGTGAAACTTCTTTCTGATCTGTGCATTCAGCTAACAGAGTTAAACCATACTTTTGATTGAGCAGATCTGAACACTCGTTCTGTAGAAAATGCAACTGGACATTTGGATCGCTAAGAGAGTAGTAGTGGAAAAAGGAATATATTCAAATATAAACTACACAGACGCATTCTGTGAAACTTCTTTCTGATCTGAGCATTCAGCTAAGAGAGTTAAACCATACTTTTGATTGAGCAGTTTTGAAACACTCTGTCTGTAGAAAATGCAACTGGACATTCGTAGCGCTAAGTGGGTAATAGTGGAAAAAAGAATATGTTCAAATATAAACTACACAGAAGCATTGTATGAAACTTCTTTCTGTTCTGTGCATTCAACTAACAGAGTTGAACCTTACTTTTGATTGAGCCTTTCTGAGACACTCTTTCTGTAGAAACTGCAATTGGACATTCTGAGCGCTAAGAGGCCTCTATTGGGAAAAATAATATCTTCAAATAAAAACTACACAGAAGCATTGTGTGAAACTTATTTCTGATATGTTCATTAAGCTAACAGAGTTAAACCATACTTTTGATTGCGCAGTTCTGAACACTCTTTCTGTAGAAAATGCACGTGGACATTCGGAGCGCTAAGAGGGTAATAGTGGAAAAAGGAATATATTCAAATATAAACTACACAGTAGCATTCTGTGAAAATTCTTTCTGTTCTGTGCATTCACCTAACAGAGTTGAACCTTACTTTTGATTGAGCCGTTCTGAAACACTCTTTCTGTAGAAACTGCAATTGGACATGCTAAGCGCTAAGAGGCCTACATTGGGAAAAAGAATATCTTCAAATAAAAACTACACAGATGCATTCTGTGAAACTTATTTCTGATCTGTAAATTCAGTTAACAGAGATAAAACATATTTTTGATTGAGTAGTTATGAAACACTCTTTTTGTAGAAAATGCAAGTGGAGATTCGGAGCACTAAGAGGGTAATAGTGGAAAAAGGAATGTCTTCAAATATAAACTACACAGAATCATTCGGAGAAACTTCTTTCTGATCTGTGCATTCAGCTAACAGAGTTAAACCATACTTTTGATTGAGCAGATCTGAACACTCTTTCTGTAGAAAATGCAACTGGACATTTGGAGCGCTAAGAGCGTAGTAGTGGAAAAAGGAATATATTCAAATATAAACTACACAGAAGCATTCTGTGAAACTTCTTTCTGATCTGAGCATTCAGCTAACAGAGTTAAACCATACTTTTGATTGAGCAGTTTTGAAACACTCTGTCTGTAGAAAATGCAACTGGACATTCGTAGCGCTAAGTGGGTAATAGTGGAAAAAAGAATATGTTCAAATATAAACTACACAGAAGCATTGTATGAAACTTCTTTCTGTTCTGTGCATTCAACTAACAGAGTTGAACCTTACTTTTGATTGAGCCGTTCTGAAACACTCTTTCTGTAGAAACTGCAATTGGACATTCTGAGCGCTAGGAGGCCTACATTGGGAAAAAGAATGTCTACAAATTAAAACTACACAGAAGAATTCTGTGAAACTTCTTTCTGTTCTGTTTGTTCAACTAAACTAGTTGAACCTTAGTTTTGATTGAGACGTTCTGAAACACTCTTTCTGTAGAAAATGCAAGTGGAGATTCGGAGCGCTAAGAGTGTAATAGTGGAAAAAGGAATGTCTCCAAATATAAACTACACAGAATCATTCTGTGAAACTTCTTTCTGATCTGTGCATTCAGCTAACAGAGTTAAACCATACTTTTGATTGAGCAGATCTGAACACTCTTTCTGTAGAAAATGCAACTGGACCTTTGGAGCGCTAAGAGAGTAGTAGTGGAAAAAGGAATATATTCAAATATAAACTACACAGAAGCATTCTGTGAAACTTCTTTCTGATCTGAGCATTCAGCTAACAGAGTTAAACCATACTTTTGATTGAGCAGTTTTGAAACACTCTGTCTGTGGAAAATGCAACTGGACATTCGTAGCACTAAGTGGGTAATAGTGGAAAAAAGAATATGTTGAAATATAAACTACACAGAAGCATTGTATGAAACTTCTTTCTGTTCTGTGCATTCAACTAACAGAGTTGAACCTTACTTTTGATTCAGCCGTTCTGAAACACTCTTTCTGTAGAAACTGCAATTGGACATTCTGAGCGCTAGGAGGCCTATATTGGGAAAAAGAATGTCTACAAATAAAAACTACACAGAAGAATTGTGTGAAATTTCTTTCTGTTCTGTTTGTTCAACTAAACTAGTTGAACCTTAGTTTTGATTGAGCCGTTCTGAAACACTCTTTCTGTAGAAAATGCAAGTGGAGATTCGGAGCGCTAAGAGGGTAATAGTGGAAAAAGGAATGTCTCCAAATATAAACTACACAGAATCATTCTGTGAAACTTCTTTCTGATCTGTGCATTCAGCTAACCGAGTTAAACCATACTTTTGATTGAGCAGATCTGAACACTCGTTCTGTAGAAAATGCAACTGGACATTTGGATCGCTAAGAGAGTAGTAGTGGAAAAAGGAATATATTCAAATATAAACTACACAGACGCATTCTGTGAAACTTCTTTCTGATCTGAGCATTCAGCTAAGAGAGTTAAACCATACTTTTGATTGAGCAGTTTTGAAACACTCTGTCTGTAGAAAATGCAACTGGACATTCGTAGCGCTAAGTGGGTAATAGTGGAAAAAAGAATATGTTCAAATATAAACTACACAGAAGCATTGTATGAAACTTCTTTCTGTTCTGTGCATTCAACTAACAGAGTTGAACCTTACTTTTGATTGAGCCTTTCTGAGACACTCTTTCTGTAGAAACTGCAATTGGACATTCTGAGCGCTAAGAGGCCTCTATTGGGAAAAATAATATCTTCAAATAAAAACTACACAGAAGCATTGTGTGAAACTTATTTCTGATATGTTCATTAAGCTAACAGAGTTAAACCATACTTTTGATTGCGCAGTTCTGAACACTCTTTCTGTAGAAAATGCACGTGGACATTCGGAGCGCTAAGAGGGTAATAGTGGAAAAAGGAATATATTCAAATATAAACTACACAGTAGCATTCTGTGAAAATTCTTTCTGTTCTGTGCATTCACCTAACAGAGTTGAACCTTACTTTTGATTGAGCCGTTCTGAAACACTCTTTCTGTAGAAACTGCAATTGGACATGCTAAGCGCTAAGAGGCCTACATTGGGAAAAAGAATATCTTCAAATAAAAACTACACAGATGCATTCTGTGAAACTTATTTCTGATCTGTAAATTCAGTTAACAGAGATAAAACATATTTTTGATTGAGTAGTTATGAAACACTCTTTTTGTAGAAAATGCAAGTGGAGATTCGGAGCACTAAGAGGGTAATAGTGGAAAAAGGAATGTCTTCAAATATAAACTACACAGAATCATTCGGAGAAACTTCTTTCTGATCTGTGCATTCAGCTAACAGAGTTAAACCATACTTTTGATTGAGCAGATCTGAACACTCTTTCTGTAGAAAATGCAACTGGACATTTGGAGCGCTAAGAGCGTAGTAGTGGAAAAAGGAATATATTCAAATATAAACTACACAGAAGCATTCTGTGAAACTTCTTTCTGATCTGAGCATTCAGCTAACAGAGTTAAACCATACTTTTGATTGAGCAGTTTTGAAACACTCTGTCTGTAGAAAATGCAACTGGACATTCGTAGCGCTAAGTGGGTAATAGTGGAAAAAAGAATATGTTCAAATATAAACTACACAGAAGCATTGTATGAAACTTCTTTCTGTTCTGTGCATTCAACTAACAGAGTTGAACCTTACTTTTGATTGAGCCGTTCTGAAACACTCTTTCTGTAGAAACTGCAATTGGACATTCTGAGCGCTAGGAGGCCTACATTGGGAAAAAGAATGTCTACAAATTAAAACTACACAGAAGAATTCTGTGAAACTTCTTTCTGTTCTGTTTGTTCAACTAAACTAGTTGAACCTTAGTTTTGATTGAGACGTTCTGAAACACTCTTTCTGTAGAAAATGCAAGTGGAGATTCGGAGCGCTAAGAGTGTAATAGTGGAAAAAGGAATGTCTCCAAATATAAACTACACAGAATCATTCTGTGAAACTTCTTTCTGATCTGTGCATTCAGCTAACAGAGTTAAACCATACTTTTGATTGAGCAGATCTGAACACTCTTTCTGTAGAAAATGCAACTGGAACTTTGGAGCGCTAAGAGAGTAGTAGTGGAAAAAGGAATATATTCAAATATAAACTACACAGAAGCATTCTGTGAAACTTCTTTCTGATCTGAGCATTCAGCTAACAGAGTTAAACCATACTTTTGATTGAGCAGTTTTGAAACACTCTGTCTGTGGAAAATGCAAATGGACATTCGTAGCGCTAAGTGGGTAATAGTGGAAAAAAGAATATGTTCAAATATAAACTACACAGAAGCATTGAATGAAACTTCTTTCTGTTCTGTGCATTCAACTAACAGAGTTGAACCTTACTTTTGATTGAGTCTTTCTGAAACACTCTTTCTGTAGAAACTGCAATTGGACATTCTGAGCGCTAAGAGGCCTATATTGGGAAAAATAATATCTTCAAATAAAAACTACACAGAAGCATTGTGTGAAACTTATTTCTGATATGTTCATTAAGCTAACAGAGTTAATCCATACTTTTGATTGCGCAGTTCTGAACACTCTTTCTGTAGAAAATGCAAGTGGACATTCGGAGCGCTAAGAGGGTAATAGTGGAAAAAGGAATATATTCAAATATAAACTACACAGTAGCATTCTGTGAAAATACTTTCTGTTCTGTGCATTCAACTAACAGAGTTGAAACTTACTTTTGATTGAGCCGTCCTGAAACACTCTTTCTGTAGAAACTGCAATTGGACATGCTAAGCGCTAAGAGGCCTACATTGGGAAAAAGAATATCTTCAAATAAACACTACACAGATGCATTCTGTGAAACTTGTTTCTGATCTGTAAATTCAGTTAACAGAGATAAAACATATTTTTGATTGAGCAGTTATGAAACACTCTTTTTGTAGAAAATGCAAGTGGAGATTCGGAGCGCTAAGGGGGTAACAGTGGAAAAAGGAATGTCTCCAAATATAAACTACACAGAATCATTCTGTGAAACTTCTTTCTGATCTGTGCATTCAGCTAACAGAGTTAAACCATACTTTTGATTGAGCAGATCTGAACACTCTTTCTGTAGAAAATGCAACTGGACATTTGGAGCGCTAAGAGCGAAGTAGTGGAAAAAGGAATATATTCAAATATAAACTACACAGAAGCATTCTATGAAACTTCTTTCTGATCTGAGCATTCAGCTAACAGAGTTAAACCATACTTTTGATTGAGCAGTTTTGAAACACTCTGTCTGTAGAAAATGCAACTGGACATTCGTAGCGCTAAGTGGGTAATAGTGGAAAAAAGAATATGTTCAAATATAAACTACACAGAAGCATTGTATGAAACTTCTTTCTGTTCTGTGCATTCAACTAACAGAGTTGAACCTTACTTTTGATTGAGCCTTTCTGAAACACTCTTTCTGTAGAAACTGCAATTGGACATTCTGAGCGCTAAGAGGCCTCTATTGGGAAAAATAATATCTTCAAATAAAAACTACACGGAAGCATTGGGTGAAACTTATTTCTGATATGTTCATTAAGATAACAGAGTTAAACCATACCTTTGATTGCGCAGTTCTGAACACTCTTTCTGTAGAAAATGCAAGTGGACATTCGGAGCGCTAAGAGGGTAATAGTGGAAAAAGGAATATATTCAAATATAAACTACACAGTAGCATTCTGTGAAAATTCTTTCTGTTCTGTGCATTCAACTAACAGAGTTGAACCTTACTTTTGATTAAGCCGTTCTGAAACACTCTTTCTGTAGAAACTGCAATTGGACATGCTAAGCGCTAAGAGGCCTACATTGGGAAAAAGAATATCTTCAAATAAAAACTACACAGATGCATTCTGTGAAACTTATTTCTGATCTGTAAATTCAGTTAACAGAGATAAAACATATTTTTGATTGAGCAGTTATGAAACACTCTTTTTGTAGAAAATGCAAGTGGAGATTCGGAGCACTAAGAGGGTAATAGTGGAAAAAGGAATGTCTTCAAATATAAACTACACAGAATCATTCGGTGAAACTTCTTTCTGATCTGTGCATTCAGCTAACAGAGTTAAACCATACTTTTGATTGAGCAGATCTGAACACTCTTTCTGTAGAAAATGCAACTGGACATTTGGAGCGCTAAGAGCGTAGTAGTGGAAAAAGTAATATATTCAAATATAAACTACACAGAAGCATTCTGTGAAACTTCTTTCTGATCTGAGCATTCAGCTAACAGAGTTAAACCATACTTTTGATTGAGCAGTTTTGAAACACTCTGTCTGTAGAAAATGCAACTGGACATTCGTAGCACTAAGTGGGTAATAGTGGAAAAAAGAATATGTTGAAATATAAACTACACAGAAGCATTGTATGAAACTTCTTTCTGTTCTGTGCATTCAACTAACAGAGTTGAACCTTACTTTTGATTGAGCCGTTCTGAAACACTCTTTCTGTAGAAACTGCAATTGGACATTCTGAGCGCTAGGAGGCCTATATTGGGAAAAAGAATGTCTACAAATAAAAACTACACAGAAGAATTGTGTGAAACTTCTTTCTGTTCTGTTTTTTTCAACTAAATTAGTTGAACCTTAGTTTTGATTGAGCCGTTCTGAAACACACTTTCTGTAGAAAATGCAAGTGGAGATTCGGAGCACTAAGAGGGTAATAGTGGAAAAAGGAATGTCTCCAAATATAAACTACACAGAATCATTCTGTGAAACTTCTTTCTGATCTGTGCATTCAGCTAACCGAGTTAAACCATACTTTTGATTGAGCAGATCTGAACACTCTTTCTGTAGAAAATGCAACTGGACATTTGGAGCGCTAAGAGAGTAGTAGTGGAAAAAGGAATATATTCAAATATAAACTACACAGAAGCATTCTGTGAAACTTCTTTCTGATCTGAGCATTCAGCTAACAGAGTTAAACCATACTTTTGATTGAGCAGTTTTGAAACACTCTGTCTGTAGAAAATGCAACTGGACATTCGTAGCGCTAAGTGGGTAATAGTGGAATAAAGAATATGTTCAAATATAAACTACACAGAAGCATTGTATGAAACTTCTTTCTGTTCTGTGCATTCAACTAACAGAGTTGAACCTTACTTTTGATTGAGCCTTTCTGAAACACTCTTTCTGTAGAAACTGCAATTGGACATTCTGAGCGCTAAGAGGCCTATATCGGGAAAAATAATATCTTCAAATAAAAACTACACAGAAGCATTGTGTGAAACTTATTTCTGATATGTTCATTAAGCTAACAGAGTTAAACCATACTTTTGATTGCGCAGTTCTGAACACTCTTTCTGTAGAAAATGCAAGTGGACATTCGGAGCGCTAAGAGGGTAATAGTGGAAAAAGGAATATATTCAAATATAAACTACACAGTAGCATTCTGTGAAAATTCTTTCTGTTCTGTGCATTCAACTAACAGAGTTGAACCTTACTTTTGATTGAGCCGTTCTGAAACACTCTTTCTGTAGAAACTGCAATTGGACATGCTAAGCGCTAAGAGGCCTACATTGGGAAAAAGAATATCTTCAAATAAAAACTACACAGATGCATTCTGTGAAACTTATTTCTGATCTGTAAATTCAGTTAACAGAGATAAAACATATTTTTGATTGAGCAGTTATGAAACACTCTTTTTGTAGAAAATGCAAGTGGAGATTCTGAGCGCTAAGTGGGTAATAGTGGAAAAAGGAATGTCTTCAAATATAAACTATACAGAATCATTCGGTGAAAATTCTTTCTGATCTGTGCATTCAGCTAACAGAGTTAAACCATACTTTTGATTGAGTAGTTTTGAAACACTCTGTCTGTAGAAAATGCAACTGGACATTCGTAGCGCTAAGTGGGTAATAGTGGAAAAAAGAATATGTTCAAATATAAACTACACAGAAGCATTGTATGAAACTTCTTTCTGTTCTGTGCATTCAACTAACAGAGTTGAACCTTACTTTTGATTGAGCCGTTCTGAAACACTCTTTCTGTAGAAACTGCAATTGGACATTCTGAGCGCTAAGAGGCCTATATTGGTTAAAAGCATGTCTACAAATAAAAACTACACAGAAGAATTGTGTGAAACTTATTTCTCTTCTGTTTGTTCAACTAAAAGAGTTGAACCTTAGTTTCGATTGAGCCGTTCTGAAACACTCTTTCTGTAGAAAATGCAAGTGGAGATTCGGAGCGCTAAGAGGGTAATAGTGGAAAAAGGAATGTCTCCAAATATAAACTACACAGAATCATTCTGTGAAACTTCTTTCTGATCTGTGCATTCAGCTAACAGAGTTAAACCATACATTTGATTGAGCAGATGTGAACACTCTTTCTTTAGAAAATGCAACTGTACATTTGGAGCGCTAAGAGAGTAGTAGTGGAAAAAGGAATATATTCAAATATAAACTACACAGAAGCATTCTGTGAAACTTCTTTCTGATCTGAGCATTCAGCTAACAGAGTTAAACCATACTTTTGATTGAGCAGATTTGAAACACTCTGTCTGTAGAAAATGCAACTGGACATTCGTAGCGCTAAGTGGGTAACAGTGGAAAAAAGAATATGTTCAAATATAAACTACACAGAAGCATTGTATGAAACTTCTTTCTGTTCTGTGCATTCAACTAACAGAGTTGAACCTTACTTTTGATTGAGCCTTTCTGAAACACTCTTTCTGTAGAAACTGCAATTGGACATTCTGAGCGCTAAGAGGCCTCTATTGGGAAAAATAATATCTTCAAATAAAAACTACACAGAAGCATTGTGTGAAACTTATTCCTGATATGTTCATTAAGCTAACAGAGTTAAACCATACTTTTGATTGCGCAGTTCTGAACACTCTTTCTGTAGAAAATTCAAGTGGACATTTGGAGCGCTAAGAGGGTAATAGTGGAAAAAGGAATATATTCAAATATAAACTACACAGTAGCATTCTGTGAAAATTCTTTCTGTTCTGTGCATTCAACTAACAGAGTTGAACCTTACTTTTGATTGAGCCGTTCTGAAACACTCTTTCTGTAGAAACTGCAATTGGACATGCTAAGCGCTAAGAGGCCTATATTGGGAAAAAGAATATCTTCAAATAAAAACTACACAGATGCATTCTGTGAAAGTTATTTCTGATATGTAAATTCAGTTAACAAAGATAAAACATATTTTTGATTGAGCAGTTATGAAACACTCTTTCTGTAGAAAATGCAAGTGGAGGTTCGGAGCGCTAAGAGGGTAATAGTGGAAAAAGGAATGTCTCCAAATATAAACTACACAGAATCATTCTGTGAAACTTCTTTCTGATCTGTGCATTCAGCTAACAGAGTTAAACCATACTTTTGATTGAGCAGATCTGAACACTCTTTCTGTAGAAAATGCAACTGGACATTTGGAGCGCTAAGAGCGTAGTAGTGGAAAAAGGAATATATTCAAATATAAACTACACAGAAGCATTCTGTGAAACTTCTTTCTGATCTGAGCTTTCAGCTAACAGAGTTAAACCATACTTTTGATTGAGCAGTTTTGAAACACTCTGTCTGTAGAAAATGCAACTGGACATTCGTAGCGCTAAGTGGGTAATAGTGGAAAAAAGAATATGTTCAAATATAAACTACACAGAAGCATTGTATGAAACTTCTTTCTGTTCTGTGCATTCAACTAACAGAGTTGAACCTTACTTTTGATTGAGCCGTTCTGAAACACTCTTTCTCTAGAAACTGCAATTGGAGATTCTGAGCGCTAGGAGGCCTATATTGGGAAAAAGAATGTCTACTAATAAAAACTACACAGAAGAATTGTGTGAAACTTCTTTCTGTTCTGTTTGTTCAACTAAAAGAGTTGAAGCTTAGTTTTGATTGAGCCGTTCTGAAACACTCTTTCTGTAGAAAATGCAAGTGGAGATTCGGAGCGCTAAGAGGGTAATAGTGGAAAAAGGAATGTCTCCAAATATAAACTACACAGAATCATTTGGTGAAACTTCTTTCTGATCTGTGCATTCAGCTAACAGAGTTAAACCATACTTTTGATTGAGCAGATCTGAACACTCTTTCTGTAGAAAATGCAACTGGACATTTTGAGCGCTAAGAGCGTAGTAGTGGAAAAAGGAATATATTCAAATATAAACTACACAGAAGCATTCTGTGAAACTTCTTTCTGATCTGAGCATTCAGCTAACAGAGTTAAACCATACTTTTGATTGAGCAGTTTTGAAACACTCTGTAGAAAATGCAACTGGACATTCGTAGCGCTAAGTGGGTAATAGTGGAAAAAAGAATATGTTCAAATATAAACTACACAGAAGCATTGTATGAAACTTCTTTCTGTTCTGTGCATTCAACTAACAGAGTTGAACCTTACTATTGATTAAGCCTTTCTGAAACACTCTTTCTGTAGAAACTGCAATTGGACATTCTGAGCGCTAAGAGGCCTATATAGGGAAAAATAATATCTTCGAATAAAAACTACACAGAAGCATTGTGTGAAACTTATTTCTGATATGTTCATTAAGCTAACAGAGTTAAACCATACTTTTGATTGCGCAGTTCTGAACACTCTTTCTGTAGAAAATGCAAGTGGACATTCGGAGCATTAAGAGGGTAATAGTGGAAAAAGGAATATATTCAAATGTAAACTACACAGTAGCATTCTGTGAAAATTCTTTCTGTTCTGTGCATTCAACTAACAGAGTTGAACCTTACTTTTGATTGAGCCGTTCTGAAACACTCTTTCTGTAGAAACTGCAATTGGACATGCTAAGCGCTAAGAGGCCTATATTGGGAAAAAGAATATCTTCAAATAAAAACTACACAGATGCATTCTGTGAAACTTATTTCTGATCTGTAAATTCAGTTAACAAAGATAAAACATATTTTTGATTGAGCAGTTATGAAACACTCTTTCTGTAGAAAATGCAAGTGGAGGTTCGGAGCGCTAAGAGGGTAATAGTGGAAAAAGGAATATATTCAAATATAAACTACACAGTAGCATTCTGTGAAAATTCTTTCTGTTCTGTGCATTCAACTAACAGAGTTGAACCTTACTTTTGATTGAGCCGTTCTGAAACACTCTTTCTGTAGAAACGGCAATTGGACATGCTAAGCGCTAAGAGGCCTATATTGGGAAAAAGAATATCTTCAAATAAAAACTACACAGATGCATTCTGTGAAACTTAATTCTGATCTGTAAATTCAGTTAACAGAGATAAAACATATTTTTGATTGAGCAGTTATGAAACACTCTTTCTGTAGAAAATGCAAGTGGAGATTCGGAGCGCTAAGAGGGTAATAGTGGAAAAAGGAATGTCTCCAAATATAAACTAAACAGAATCATTCGGTGAAACTTCTTTCTGATCTGTGCATTCAGCTAACAGAGTTAAACCATACTTTTGATTGAGCAGATCTGAACACTCTTTCTGTAGAAAATGCAACTGGACATTTGGAGCGCTAAGAGAGTAGTAGTGGAAAAAGGAATATATTCAAATATAAACTACACAGAAGCATTCTGTGAAACTTCTTTCTGATCTGAGCATTCAGCTAACAGAGTTAAACCATACTTTTGATTGAGCAGTTTTGAAACACTCTGTCTGTAGAAAATGCAACTGGACATTCGTAGCGCTAAGTGGGTAATAGTGGAAAAAAGAATATGTTCAAATATAAACTACACAGAAGCGTTGTATGAAACTTCTTTCTGTTCTGTGCATTCAACTAACAGAGTTGAACCTTACTTTTGATTGAGCCGTTCTGAAACACTCTTTCTGTAGAAACTGCAATTGGACATGCTAAGCGCTAAGAGGCCTACATTGGGAAAAAGAATATCTTCAAATAAAAACTACACAGATGCATTCTGTGAAACTTATTTCTGATATGTAAATTCAGTTAACAGAGATAAAACATATTTTTGATTGAGCAGTTATGAAACACTCTTTTTGTAGAAAATGCAAGTGGAGATTCGGAGCGCTAAGGGGGTAATAGTGGAAAAAGAATGTCTTCAAATATAAACTACACAGAATCATTCGGTGAAACTTCTTTCTGATCTGTGCATTCAGCTAACAGAGTTAAACCATACTTTTGATTGAGCAGATCTGAACACACTTTCTGTAGAAAATGCAACTGGACATTTGGAGCGCTAAGAGCGTAGTAGTGGAAAAAGGAATATATTCAAATATAAACTACACAGAAGCATTCTGTGAAACTTCTTTCTGATCTGAGCATTCAGATAACAGAGTTAAACCATACTTTTGATTGAGCAGTTTTGAAACACTCTGTCTGTAGAAAATGCAACCTGACATTCGTAGCGCTAAGTGGGTAATAGTGGAAAAAAGGATATGTTCAAATATAAACTACACAGAAGCATTGTATGAAACTACTTTCTGTTCTGTGCATTCAACTAACAGAGTTGAACCTTACTTTTGATTGAGCCGTTCTGAAACACTCTTTCTCTAGAAACTGCAATTGGAGATTCTGAGCGCTAGGAGGCCTATATTGGGAAAAATAATGTCTACTAATAAAAACTACACAGAAGAATTGTGTGAAACTTCTTTCTGTTCTGTTTGTTCAACTAAAAGAGTTGAAGCTTAGTTTTGATTGAGCCGTTCTGAAACACTCTTTCTGTAGAAAATGCAAGTGGAGATTCGGAGCGCTAAGAGGGTAATAGTGGAAAAAGGAATGCCTCCAAATATAAACTACACAGAATCATTTGGTGAAACTTCTTTCTGATCTGTGCATTCAGCTAACAGAGTTAAACCATACTTTTGATTGAGCAGATCTGAACACTCTTTCTGTAGAAAATGCAACTGGACATTTTGAGCGCTAAGAGAGTAGTAGTGGAAAAAGGAATATATTCAAATATAAACTACACAGAAGCATTCTGTGAAACTTCTTTCTGATCTGAGCATTCAGCTAACAGAGGTAAACCATACTTTTGATTGAGCAGTTTTGAAACACTCTGTCTGTAGAAAATGCAACTGGACATTCGTAGCGCTAAGTGGGTAATAGTGGAAAAAAGAATATGTTCAAATATAAACTACACAGAAGCATTGTATGAAACTTCTTTCTGTTCTGTGCATTCAACTAACAGAGTTGAACCTTACATTTGATTGAGCCTTTCTAAAACACTCTTTCTGTAGAAACTGCAATTGGACATTCTGAGCGCTAAGAGGCCTATATCGGGAAAAATAATATCTTCAAATAAAGACTACAGAGAAGCATTGTGTGAAACTTATTTCTGATATGTTCATTAAGCTAACAGAGTTAAACCATACTTTTGATTGCGCAGTTCTGAACACTCTTTCTGTAGAAAATGCAAGTGGACATTCGGAGCGCTAAGAGGGTAATAGTGGAAAAAGGAATATATTCAAATATAAACTACACAGTAGCATTCTGTGAAAATTCTTTCTGTTCTGTGCATTCAACTAACAGAGTTGAACCTTACTTTTGATTGAGCCGTTCTGAAACACTCTTTCTGTAGAAACTGCAATTGGACATGCTAAGCGCTAAGAGGCCTACATTGGGAAAAAGAATATCTTCAAATAAAAACTACACAGATGCATTCTGTGAAACTTATTTCTGATCTGTAAATTCAGTTAACAGAGATAAAACATATTTTTCATTGAGCAGTTATGAAACACTCTTTTTGTAGAAAATGCAAGTGGAGATTCGGAGCGCTAAGAGGGTAATAGTGGAAAAAGGAATGTCTTCAAATATAAACTACACAGAATCATTCGGTGAAACTTCTTTCTGATCTGTGCATTCAGCTAACAGAGTTAAACCATACTTTTGATTGAGCAGATCTTAACACTCTTTCTGTAGAAAATGCAACTGGACACTTGGAGCGCTAAGAGCGTAGTAGTGGAAAAAGGAATATATTCAAATATAAACTACACAGAAGCATTCTGTGAAACTTCTTTCTGATCTGAGCATTCAGCTAACAGAGTTAAACCATACATTTGATTGAGCAGTTTTGAAACACTCTGTCTGTAGGAAATGCAACTGGACATTCGTAGCGCTAAGTGGGTAATAGTGGAAAAAAGAATATGTTCAAATATAAACTACACAGAAGCATTGTATGAAACTTCTTTCTGTTCTGTGCATTCAACTAACAGAGTTGAACCTTACTTTTGATTGAGCCGTTCTGAAACACTCTTTCTGTAGAAACTGCAATTGGATATTCTGAGCGCTAAGAGGCCTATATTGGGAAAAAGAATGTCTACAAATAAAAACTACACAGAAGAAATGTGTGAAACTTCTTTCTGTTCTGTTTGTTCAACTAAAAGAGTTGAACCATAGTTTTGATTGAGCCGTTCTGAACCACTCTTTCTGTAGAAAATGCAAGTGGAGATTCGGAGCGCTAAGAGGGTAATAGTGGAAAAAGGAATGTCTCCAAATATAAACTACACAGAATCATTCTGTGAAACTTCTTTCTGATCTGTGCATTCAGCTAACAGAGTTAAACCATACTTTTGATTGAGCAGATCTGAACACTCTTTCTGTAGAAAATGCAACTGGACATTTGGAGCGCTAAGAGAGTAGTAGTGGAAAAAGGAATATATTCAAATATAAACTAAACAGAAGCATTCTGTGAAACTTCTTTCTGATCTGAGCATTCAGCTAACAGAGTTAAACCATACTTTTGATTGAGCAGTTTTGAAACACTCTGTCTGTAGAAAATGCAACTGGACATTCGTAGCGCTAAGTGGGTAATAGTGGAAAAAAGAATATGTTCAAATATAAACTACACAGAAGCATTGTATGAAACTTCTTTCTGTTCTGTGCATTCAACTAACAGAGTTGAACCTTACTTTTGATTGAGCCTTTCTAAAACACTCTTTCTGTAGAAACTGCAATTGGACATTCTGAGCGCTAAGAGGCCTATATCGGGAAAAATAATATCTTCAAATAAAAACTACAGAGAAGCATTGTGTGAAACTTATTTCTGATATGTTCATTAAGCTAACAGAGTTAAACCATACTTTTGATTGCGCAGTTCTGAACACTCTTTCTGTAGAAAATGCAAGTGGACATTCGGAGCGCTAAGAGGGTAATAGTGGAAAAAGGAATATATTCAAATATAAACTACACAGTAGCATTCTGTGAAAATTCTTTCTGTTCTGTGCATTCAACTAACAGAGTTGAACCTTACTTTTGATTGAGCCGTTCTGAAACACTCTTTCTGTAGAAACTGCATTTGGACATGCTAAGCGCTAAGAGGCCTACATTGGGAAAAAGAATATCTTCAAATAAAAACTACACAGATGCATTCTGTGAAACTTATTTCTGATCTGTAAATTCAGTTAACAGAGATAAAACATATTTTTGATTGAGCAGTTATGAAACACTCTTTTTGTAGAAAATTCAAGTGGAGATTCGGAGCGCTAAGAGGGTAATAGTGGAAAAAGTAATGTCTTCAAATATAAACTACACAGAATCATTCGGTGAAACTTCTTTCTGATCTGTGCATTCAACTAAAAGAGTTGAACCTTACTTTTGATTGAGCCGTTCTGAAACACTCTTTATGTAG
This sequence comes from Symphalangus syndactylus, assembly GCF_028878055.3. Classification (NCBI taxonomy): domain Eukaryota; kingdom Metazoa; phylum Chordata; class Mammalia; order Primates; family Hylobatidae; genus Symphalangus; species Symphalangus syndactylus. The sequence goes on from NC_072433.2 coordinate 4,197,367, forward strand.
AAACTGCAATTGGATATTCTGAGCGCTAAGAGGCCTATATTGGGAAAAAGAATGTCTACAAATAAAAACTACACAGAAGAAATGTGTGAAAATTCTTTCTGTTCTGTTTGTTCAACTAAAAGAGTTGAACCTTAGTTTTGATTGAGCCGTTCTGAAACACTCTTTCTGTAGAAAATGCAAGTGGAGATTCGGAGCGCTAAGAGGGTAATAGTGGAAAAAGGAATGTCTCCAAATATAAACTACACTGAATCATTCTGTGAAACTTCTTTCTGATCTGTGCATTCAGCTAACAGAGTTAAACCATACTTTTGATTGAGCAGATCTGAACACTCTTTGTGTAGAAAATGCAACTGGACATTTGGAGCGCTAAGACAGTAGTAGTGGAAAAAGGAACATATTCAAATATAAACTACACGGAAGCATTCTGTGAAACTTCTTTCTGATCTGAGCATTCAGCTAACAGAGTTAAACCATACTTTTGATTGAGCAGTTTTGAAACACTCTGTCTGTAGAAAATGCAACTGGACATTCGTAGCGCTAAGTGGGTAATAGTGGAAAAAAGAATATGTTCAAATATAAACTACACAGAAGCATTGTATGAAACTTCTTTCTGTTCTGTGCATTCAACTAACAGAGTTGAACCTTACTTTTGATTGAGCCTTTCTGAAACACTCTTTCTGTAGAAACTGCAATTGGACATTCTGAGCACTAAGAGGCCTATATTGGGAAAAATAATATCTTCAAATAAAAACTACACAGAAGCATTGTGTGAATCTTATTTCTGATATGTTCATTAAGCTAACAGAGATAAGCCATACTTTTGATTGCGCAGTTCTGAACACTCTTTCTGTAGAAAATGCAAGTGGACATTCGGAGCGCTAAGAGGGTAATAGTGGAAAAAGGAATATATTCAAATATAAACTACACAGTAGCATTCTGTGAAAATTCTTTCTGTTCTGTGCATTCAACTAACAGAGTTGAACCTTACTTTTGATTGAGCCGTTCTGAAACACTCTTTCTGTAGAAAATGCAATTGGACATGCTAAGCGCTAAGAGGCCTACATTGGGAAAAAGAATATCTTCAAATAAAAACTACACAGATGCATTCTGTGAAACTTATTTCTGATCTGTAAATTCAGTTAACAGAGATAAAACATATTTTTGATTGAGCAGTTATGAAACACTCTTTTTGTAGAAAATGCAAGTGGAGATTCGGAGCGCTAAGAGGGTAATAGTGGAAAAAGGAATGTCTTCAAATATAAACTATACAGAATCATTCGGTGAAAATTCTTTCTGATCTGTGCATTCAGCTAACAGAGTTAAACCATACTTTTGATTGAGCAGATCTGAACACTCTTTCTGTAGAAAATGCAACTGGACATTTTGAGCACTAAGAGCGTAGTAGTGGAAAAAGGAATATATTCAAATATAAACTACACGGAAGCATTCTGTGAAACTTCTTTCTGATCTGAGCATTCAGCTAACAGAGTTAAATCATACTTTTGATTGAGTAGTTTTGAAACACTCTGTCTGTAGAAAATGCAACTGGACATTCGTAGCGCTAAGTGGGTAATAGTGGAAAAAAGAATATGTTCAAATATAAACTACACAGAAGCATTGTATGAAACTTCTTTCTGTTCTGTGCATTCAACTAACAGAGTTGAACCTTACTTTTGATTGAGCCGTTGTGAAACACTATTTCTGTAGAAACTGCAATTGGACATTCTGAGCGCTAAGAGGCCTATATTGGGAAAAAGCATGTCTACAAATAAAAACTACACAGAAGAATTGTGTGAAACTTATTTCTCTTCTGTTTGTTCAACTAAAAGAGTTGAACCTTAGTTTCGATTGAGCCGTTCTGAAACACTCTTTCTGTAGAAAATGCAAGTGGAGATTCGGAGCGCTAAGAGGGTAATAGTGGAAAAAGGAATGTCTCCAAATATAAACTACACAGAATCATTCTGTGAAACTTCTTTCTGATCTGTGCATTCAGCTAACAGAGTTAAACCATACTTTTGATTGAGCAGATCTGAACACTCTTTCTTTAGAAAATGCAACTGTACATTTGGAGCGCTAAGAGAGTAGTAGTGGAAAAAGGAATATATTCAAATATAAACTACACAGAAGCATTCTGTGAAACTTCTTTCTGATCTGAGCATTCAGCTAACAGAGTTAAACCATAATTTTGATTGAGCAGATTTGAAACACTCTGTCTGTAGAAAATGCAACTGGACATTCGTAGCGCTAAGTGGGTAACAGTTGAAAAAAGAATATGTTCAAATATAAACTACACAGAAGCATTGTATGAAACTTCTTTCTGTTCTGTGCATTCAACTAACAGAGTTGAACCTTACTTTTGATTGAGCCTTTCTGAAACACTCTTTCTGTAGAAACTGCAATTGGACATTCTGAGCGCTAAGAGGCCTCTATTGGGAAAAATAATATCTTCAAATAAAAACTACACAGAAGCATTGTGTGAAACTTATTCCTGATATGTTCATTAAGCTAACAGAGTTAAACCATACTTTTGATTGCGCAGTTCTGAACACTCTTTCTGTAGAAAATGCAAGTGGACATTCGGAGCATTAAGATGGTAATAGTGGAAAAAGGAATATATTCAAATATAAACTACACAGTAGCATTCTGTGAAAATTCTTTCTGTTCTGTGCATTCAACTAACAGAGTTGAACCTTACTTTTGATTGAGCCGTTCTGAAACACTCTTTCTGTAGAAACTGCAATTGGACATGCTAAGCGCTAAGAGGCCTATATTGGGAAAAAGAATATCTTCAAATAAAAACTACACAGATGCATTCTGTGAAAGTTATTTCTGATCTGTAAATTCAGTTAACAAAGATAAAACATATTTTTGATTGAGCAGTTATGAAACACTCTTTCTGTAGGAAATGCAAGTGGAGATTCGGAGCGCTAAGTGGGTAATAGTGGAAAAAGGAATGTCTGCAAATATAAACTACACAGAATCATTCTGTGAAACTTCTTTCTGATCTGTGCATTCAGCTAACAGAGTTAAACCATACTTTGATTGAGCAGATCTGAACACTCTTTCTGTAGAAAATGCAACTGGACATTTGGAGCGCTAAGAGCGTAGTAGTGGAAAAAGGAATATATTCAAATATAAACTACACAGAAGCATTCTGTGAAACTTCTTTCTGATCTGAGCATTCAGCTAACAGAGTTAAACCATACTTTTGATTGAGCAGTTTTGAAACACTCTGTCTGTAGAAAATGCAACTGGACATTCGTAGCGCTAAGTGGGTAATAGTGGAAAAAAGAATATGTTCAAATATAAACTACACAGAAGCATTGTATGAAACTTCTTTCTGTTCTGTGCATTCAACTAACAGAGTTGAACCTTACTTTGATTGAGCCTTTCTGAAACACTCTTTCTGTAGAAACTGCAATTGGACATTCTGAGCGCTAAGAGGCCTATATCGGGAAAAATAATATCTTCAAATAAAAACTACACAGAAGCATTGTGTGAAACTTATTTCTGATATGTTCATTAAGCTAACAGAGTTAAACCATACTTTTGATTGCGCAGTTCTGAACACTCTTTCTGTAGAAAATGCAAGTGGACATTCGGAGCGCTAAGAGGGTAATAGTGGAAAAAGGAATATATTCAAATATAAACTACACAGTAGCATTCTGTGAAAATTCTTTCTGTTCTGTGCATTCAACTAACAGAGTTGAACCTTACTTTTGATTGAGCCGTTCTGAAACACTCTTTCTGTAGAAACTGCAATTGGACATGCTAAGCGCTAAGAGGCCTACATTGGGAAAAAGAATATCTTCAAATAAAAACTACACAGATGCATTCTGTGAAACTTATTTCTGATCTGTAAATTCAGTTAACAGAGATAAAACATATTTTTGATTGAGCAGTTATGAAACACTCTTTTTGTAGAAAATGCAAGTGGAGATTCTGAGCGCTAAGTGGGTAATAGTGGAAAAAGGAATGTCTTCAAATATAAACTATACAGAATCATTCGGTGAAACTTCTTTCTGATCTGTGCATTCAGCTAACAGAGTTAAACCATACTTTTGATTGAGCAGATCTGAACACTCTTTCTGTAGAAAATGCAACTGGACATTTGGAGCGCTAAGAGCGTAGTAGTGGAAAAAGGAATATATTCAAATATAAACTACACAGAAGCATTCTGTGAAACTTCTTTCTGATCTGAGCATTCAGCTAACAGAGTTAAACCATACTTTTGATTGAGTAGTTTTGAAACACTCTGTCTGTAGAAAATGCAACTGGACATTCGTAGCGCTAAGTGGGTAATAGTGGAAAAAAGAATATGTTCAAATATAAACTACACAGAAGCATTGTATGAAACTTCTTTCTGATCTGTGCATTCAACTAACAGAGTTGAACCTTACTTTTGATTGAGCCGTTCTGAAACACTCTTTCTGTAGAAACTGCAATTGGACATTCTGAGCGCTAAGAGGCCTATATTGGTTAAAAGCATGTCTACAAATAAAAACTACACAGAAGAATTGTGTGAAACTTATTTCTCTTCTGTTTGTTCAACTAAAAGAGTTGAACCTTAGTTTCGATTGAGCCGTTCTGAAACACTCTTTCTGTAGAAAATGCAAGTGGAGATTCGGAGCGCTAAGAGGGTAATAGTGGAAAAAGGAATGTCTCCAAATATAAACTACACAGAATCATTCTGTGAAACTTCTTTCTGATCTGTGCATTCAGCTAACAGAGTTAAACCATACTTTTGATTGAGCAGATGTGAACACTCTTTCTTTAGAAAATGCAACTGTACATTTGGAGCGCTAAGAGCGTAGTAGTGGAAAAAGGAATATATTCAAATATAAACTACACAGAAGCATTCTGTGAAACTTCTTTCTGATCTGAGCTTTCAGCTAACAGAGTTAAACCATACTTTTGATTGAGCATTTTTGAAACACTCTGTCTGTAGAAAATGCAACTGGACATTCGTAGCGCTAAGTGGGTAATAGTGGAAAAAAGAATATGTTCAAATATAAACTACACAGAAGCATTGTATGAAACTTCTTTCTGTTCTGTGCATTCAACTAACAGAGTTGAACCTTACTTTTGATAGAGCCGTTCTGAAACACTCTTTCTGTAGAAACTGCAATTGGACATTCTGAGCGCTAAGAGGCCTATATTGGGAAAAAGCATGTCTACAAATAAAAACTACACAGAAGAATTGTGTGAAACTTATTTCTCTTCTGTTTGTTCAACTCAAAGTGTTGAACCTTAGTTTTGATTGAGCCGTTCTGAAACACTCTTTCTGTAGAAACCGCAATTGGACATTCTGAGCGCTAAGAGGCCTCTATTGGGAAAAATAATATCTTCAAATAAAAACTACACAGAAGCATTGTGTGAAACTTATTTCTGATATGTTCATTAAGCTAACAGAGTTAAACCATACTTTTGATTGCGCAGTTCTGAACACTCTTTCTGTAGAAAATGCAAGTGGACATTCGGAGCGCTAAGAGGTTAATATTGGAAAAAGGAATATATTCAAATATAAACTACACAGTAGCATTCTGTGAAAATTCTTTCTGTTCTGTGCATTCAACTAACAGAGTTGAACCTTACTTTTGATTGAACCGTTCTGAAACACTCTTTCTGTAGAAACTGCAATTGGACATGCTAAGCGCTAAGAGGCCTACATTGGGAAAAAGAATATCTTCAAATAAAAACTACACAGATGCATTCTGTGAAACGTATTTCTGATATGTAAATTCAGTTAACAGAGATAAAACATATTTTTGATTGAGCAGTTATGAAACACTCTTTTTGTAGAAAATGCAAGTGGAGATTCGGAGCGCTAAGAGGGTAATAGTGGAAAAAGAATGTCTTCAAATATAAACTACACAGAATCATTCGGTGAAACTTCTTTCTGATCTGTGCATTCAGCTAACAGAATTAAACCATACTTTTGATTGAGCAGATCTGAACACTCTTTCTGTAGAAAATGCAACTGGACATTTGGAGCGCTAAGAGCGTAGTAGTGGAAAAAGGAATATATTCAAATATAAACTACACAGAAGCATTCTGTGAAACTTCTTTCTGATCTGAGCATTCAGCTAACAGAGTTAAAACATACTTTTGATTGAGCAGTTTTGAAACACTCTGTCTGTAGAAAATGCAACTGGACATTCGTAGCGCTAAGTGGGTAATAGTGAAAAAAGGATATGTTCAAATATAAACTACACAGAAGCATTGTATGAAACTTCTTTCTGTTCTGTGCATTCAACTAACAGAGTTGAACCTTACTTTTGATTGAGCCTTTCTGAAACACTCTTTCTGTAGAAACTGCAATTGGACATTCTGAGCGCTAAGAGGCCTCTATTGGGAAAAATAATATCTTCAAATAAAAACTACACAGAAGCATTGTGTGAAACTTATTCCTGATATGTTCATTAAGCTAACAGAGTTAAACCATACTTTTGATTGCGCAGTTCTGAACACTCTTTCTGTAGAAAATTCAAGTGGACATTTGGATCGCTAAGAGGGTAATAGTGGAAAAAGGAATATATTCAAATATAAACTACACAGTAGCATTCTGTGAAAATTCTTTCTGTTCTGTGCATTCAACTAACAGTGTTGAACCTTACTTTTGATTGAGCCGTTCTGAAACACTCTTTCTGTAGAAACGGCAATTGGACATGCTAAGCGCTAAGAGGCCTATATTGGGAAAAAGAATATCTTCAAATAAAAACTACACAGATGCATTCTCTGAAACTTAATTCTGATCTGTAAATTCAGTTAACAGAGATAAAACATATTTTTGATTGAGCAGTTATGAAACACTCTTTCTGTAGAAAATGCAAGTGGAGATTCGGAGCGCTAAGAGGGTAATAGTGGAAAAAGGAATGTCTCCAAATATAAACTAAACAGAATCATTCGGTGAAACTTCTTTCTGATCTGTGCATTCAGCTAACAGAGTTAAACCATACTTTTGATTGAGCAGATCTGAACACTCTTTCTGTAGAAAATGCAACTGGACATTTGGAGCGCTAAGAGAGTAGTAGTGGAAAAAGGAATATATTCAAATATAAACTACACAGAAGCATTCTGTGAAACTTCTTTCTGATCTGAGCATTCAGCTAACAGAGTTAAACCATACTTTTGATTGAGCAGTTTTGAAACACTCTGTCTGTAGAAAATGCAACTGGACATTCGTAGCGCTAAGTGGGTAATAGTGGAAAAAAGAATATGTTCAAATATAAACTACACAGAAGCGTTGTATGAAACTTCTTTCTGTTCTGTGCATTCAACTAACAGAGTTGAACCTTACTTTTGATTGAGCCGTTCTGAAACACTCTTTCTGTAGAAACTGCAATTGGACATGCTAAGCGCTAAGAGGCCTACATTGGGAAAAAGAATATCTTCAAATAAAAACTACACAGATGCATTCTGTGAAACTTATTTCTGATATGTAAATTCAGTTAACAGAGATAAAACATATTTTTGATTGAGCAGTTATGAAACACTCTTTTTGTAGAAAATGCAAGTGGAGATTCGGAGCGCTAAGGGGGTAATAGTGGAAAAAGAATGTCTTCAAATATAAACTACACAGAATCATTCGGTGAAACTTCTTTCTGATCTGTGCATTCAGCTAACAGAGTTAAACCATACTTTTGATTGAGCAGATCTGAACACTCTTTCTGTAGAAAATGCAACTGAACATTTGGAGCGCTAAGAGCGTAGTAGTGGAAAAAGGAATATATTCAAATATAAACTACACAGAAGCATTCTGTGAAACTTCTTTCTGATCTGAGCATTCAGCTAACAGAGTTAAACCATACTTTTGATTGAGCAGTTTTGAAACACTCTGTCTGTAGAAAATGCAACCTGACATTCGTAGCGCTAAGTGGGTAATAGTGGAAAAAAGGATATGTTCAAATATAAACTACACAGAAGCATTGTATGAAACTACTTTCTGTTCTGTGCATTCAACTAACAGAGTTGAACCTTACTTTTGATTGAGCCGTTCTGAAACACTCTTTCTCTAGAAACTGCAATTGGAGATTCTGAGCGCTAGGAGGCCTATATTGGGAAAAAGAATGTCTACTAATAAAAACTACACAGAAGAATTGTGTGAAACTTCTTTCTGTTCTGTTTGTTCAACTAAAAGAGTTGAAGCTTAGTTTTGATTGAGCCGTTCTGAAACACTCTTTCTGTAGAAAATGCAAGTGGAGATTCGGAGCGCTAAGAGGGTAATAGTGGAAAAAGTAATGCCTCCAAATATAAACTACACAGAATCATTTGGTGAAACTTCTTTCTGATCTGTGCATTCAGCTAAAAGAGTTAAACCATACTTTTGATTGAGCAGATCTGAACACTCTTTCTGTAGAAAATGCAACTGGACATTTGGAGCGCTAAGAGCGTAGTAGTGGAAAAAGGAATATATTCATATATAAACTACACAGAAGCATTCTGTGAAACTTCTTTCTGATCTGAGCTTTCAGCTAACAGAGTTAAACCATACTTTTGATTGAGCATTTTTGAAACACTCTGTCTGTAGAAAATGCAACTGGACATTCGTAGCGCTAAGTGGGTAATAGTGGAAAAAAGAATATGTTCAAATATAAACTACACAGAAGCATTGTATGAAACTTCTTTCTGTTCTGTGCATTCAACTAACAGAGTTGAACCTTACTTTTGATAGAGCCGTTCTGAAACACTCTTTCTGTAGAAACTGCAATTGGACATTCTGAGCGCTAAGAGGCCTATATTGGGAAAAAGCATGTCTACAAATAAAAACTACACAGAAGAATTGTGTGAAACTTATTTCTCTTCTGTTTGTTCAACTCAAAGTGTTGAACCTTAGTTTTGATTGAGCCGTTCTGAAACACTCTTTCTGTAGAAACCGCAATTGGACATTCTGAGCGCTAAGAGGCCTCTATTGGGAAAAATAATATCTTCAAATAAAAACTACACAGAAGCATTGTGTGAAACTTATTTCTGATATGTTCATTAAGCTAACAGAGTTAAACCATACTTTTGATTGCGCAGTTCTGAACACTCTTTCTGTAGAAAATTCAAGTGGACATTCGGAGCGCTAAGAGGTTAATATTGGAAAAAGGAATATATTCAAATATAAACTACACAGTAGCATTCTGTGAAAATTCTTTCTGTTCTGTGCATTCAACTAACAGAGTTGAACCTTACTTTTGATTGAACCGTTCTGAAACACTCTTTCTGTAGAAACTGCAATTGGACATGCTAAGCGCTAAGAGGCCTACATTGGGAAAAAGAATATCTTCAAATAAAAACTACACAGATGCATTCTGTGAAACGTATTTCTGATATGTAAATTCAGTTAACAGAGATAAAACATATTTTTGATTGAGCAGTTATGAAACACTCTTTTTGTAGAAAATGCAAGTGGAGATTCGGAGCGCTAAGAGGGTAATAGTGGAAAAAGAATGTCTTCAAATATAAACTACACAGAATCATTCGGTGAAACTTCTTTCTGATCTGTGCATTCAGCTAACAGAATTAAACCATACTTTTGATTGAGCAGATCTGAACACTCTTTCTGTAGAAAATGCAACTGGACATTTGGAGCGCTAAGAGCGTAGTAGTGGAAAAAGGAATATATTCAAATATAAACTACACAGAAGCATTCTGTGAAACTTCTTTCTGATCTGAGCATTCAGCTAACAGAGTTAAAACATACTTTTGATTGAGCAGTTTTGAAACACTCTGTCTGTAGAAAATGCAACTGGACATTCGTAGCGCTAAGTGGGTAATAGTGAAAAAAGGATATGTTCAAATATAAACTACACAGAAGCATTGTATGAAACTTCTTTCTGTTCTGTGCATTCAACTAACAGAGTTGAACCTTACTTTTGATTGAGCCTTTCTGAAACACTCTTTCTGTAGAAACTGCAATTGGACATTCTGAGCGCTAAGAGGCCTCTATTGGGAAAAATAATATCTTCAAATAAAAACTACACAGAAGCATTGTGTGAAACTTATTCCTGATATGTTCATTAAGCTAACAGAGTTAAACCATACTTTTGATTGCGCAGTTCTGAACACTCTTTCTGTAGAAAATTCAAGTGGACATTTGGATCGCTAAGAGGGTAATAGTGGAAAAAGGAATATATTCAAATATAAACTACACAGTAGCATTCTGTGAAAATTCTTTCTGTTCTGTGCATTCAACTAACAGTGTTGAACCTTACTTTTGATTGAGCCGTTCTGAAACACTCTTTCTGTAGAAACGGCAATTGGACATGCTAAGCGCTAAGAGGCCTATATTGGGAAAAAGAATATCTTCAAATAAAAACTACACAGATGCATTCTCTGAAACTTAATTCTGATCTGTAAATTCAGTTAACAGAGATAAAACATATTTTTGATTGAGCAGTTATGAAACACTCTTTCTGTAGAAAATGCAAGTGGAGATTCGGAGCGCTAAGAGGGTAATAGTGGAAAAAGGAATGTCTCCAAATATAAACTAAACAGAATCATTCGGTGAAACTTCTTTCTGATCTGTGCATTCAGCTAACAGAGTTAAACCATACTTTTGATTGAGCAGATCTGAACACTCTTTCTGTAGAAAATGCAACTGGACATTTGGAGCGCTAAGAGAGTAGTAGTGGAAAAAGGAATATATTCAAATATAAACTACACAGAAGCATTCTGTGAAACTTCTTTCTGATCTGAGCATTCAGCTAACAGAGTTAAACCATACTTTTGATTGAGCAGTTTTGAAACACTCTGTCTGTAGAAAATGCAACTGGACATTCGTAGCGCTAAGTGGGTAATAGTGGAAAAAAGAATATGTTCAAATATAAACTACACAGAAGCGTTGTATGAAACTTCTTTCTGTTCTGTGCATTCAACTAACAGAGTTGAACCTTACTTTTGATTGAGCCGTTCTGAAACACTCTTTCTGTAGAAACTGCAATTGGACATTCTGAGCGCTAAGAGGCCTCTATTGGGAAAAATAATATCTTCAAATAAAAACTACACAGAAGCATTGTGTGAAACTTATTTCTGATATGTTCATTAAGCTAACAGAGTTAAACCATACTTTTGATTGCGCAGTTCTGAACACTCTTTCTGTAGAAAATGCAAGTGGACATTCGGAGCGCTAAGAGGGTAATATTGGAAAAAGGAATATATTCAAATATAAACTACACAGTAGCATTCTGTGAAAATTCTTTCTGTTCTGTGCATTCAACTAACAGAGTTGAACCTTACTTTTGATTGAGCCGTTCTGAAACACTCTTTCTGTAGAAACTGCAATTGGACATGCTAAGCGCTAAGAGGCCTACATTGCGAAAAAGAATATCTTCAAATAAAAACTACACAGATGCATTCTGTGAAACTTATTTCTGATATGTAAATTCAGTTAACAGAGATAAAACATATTTTTGATTGAGCAGTTATGAAACACTCTTTTTGTAGAAAATGCAAGTGGAGATTCGGAGCGCTAAGGGGGTAATAGTGGAAAAAGAATGTCTTCAAATATAAACTACACAGAATCATTCGGTGAAACTTCTTTCTGATCTGTGCATTCAGCTAACAGAGTTAAACCATACTTTTGATTGAGCAGATCTGAACACTCTTTCTGTAGAAAATGCAACTGGACATTTGGAGCGCTAAGAGCGTAGTAGTGGAAAAAGGAATATATTCAAATATAAACTACACAGAAGCATTCTGTGAAACTTCTTTCTGATCTGAGCATTCAGCTAACAGAGTTAAACCATACTTTTGATTGAGCAGTTTTGAAACACTCTGTCTGTAGAAAATGCAACCTGACATTCGTAGCGCTAAGTGGGTAATAGTGGAAAAAAGGATATGTTCAAATATAAACTACACAGAAGCATTGTATGAAACTTCTTTCTGTTCTGTGCATTCAACTAACAGAGTTGAACCTTACTTTTGATTGAGCCGTTCTGAAACACTCTTTCTCTAGAAACTGCAATTGGAGATTCTGAGCGCTAGGAGGCCTATATTGGGAAAAAGAATGTCTACTAATAAAAACTACACAGAAGAATTGTGTGAAACTTCTTTCTGTTCTGTTTGTTCAACTAAAAGAGTTGAAGCTTAGTTTTGATTGAGCCGTTCTGAAACACTCTTTCTGTAGAAAATGCAAGTGGAGATTCGGAGCGCTAAGAGGGTAATAGTGGAAAAAGGAATGTCTCCAAATATAAACTACACAGAATCATTTGGTGAAACTTCTTTCTGATCTGTGCATTCAGCTAACAGAGTTAAACCATACTTTTGATTGAGCAGATCTGAACACTCTTTCTGTAGAAAATGCAACTGGACATTTTGAGCGCTAAGAGCGTAGTAGTGGAAAAAGGAATATATTCAAATATAAACTACACAGAAGCATTCTGTGAAACTTCTTTCTGATCTGAGCATTCAGCTAACAGAGTTAAACCATACTTTTGATTGAGCAGTTTTGAAACACTCTGTAGAAAATGCAACTGGACATTCGTAGCGCTAAGTGGGTAATAGTGGAAAAAAGAATATGTTCAAATATAAACTACACAGAAGCATTGTATGAAACTTCTTTCTGTTCTGTGCATTCAACTAACAGAGTTGAACCTTACTATTGATTAAGCCTTTCTGAAACACTCTTTCTGTAGAAACTGCAATTGGACATTCTGAGCGCTAAGAGGCCTATATAGGGAAAAATAATATCTTCGAATAAAAACTACACAGAAGCATTGTGTGAAACTTATTTCTGATATGTTCATTAAGCTAACAGAGTTAAACCATACTTTTGATTGCGCAGTTCTGAACACTCTTTCTGTAGAAAATGCAAGTGGACATTCGGAGCATTAAGAGGGTAATAGTGGAAAAAGGAATATATTCAAATGTAAACTACACAGTAGCATTCTGTGAAAATTCTTTCTGTTCTGTGCATTCAACTAACAGAGTTGAACCTTACTTTTGATTGAGCCGTTCTGAAACACTCTTTCTGTAGAAACTGCAATTGGACATGCTAAGCGCTAAGAGGCCTATATTGGGAAAAAGAATATCTTCAAATAAAAACTACACAGATGCATTCTGTGAAAGTTATTTCTGATCTGTAAATTCAGTTAACAAAGATAAAACATATTTTTGATTGAGCAGTTATGAAACACTCTTTCTGTAGAAAATGCAAGTGGAGGTTCGGAGCGCTAAGAGGGTAATAGTGGAAAAAGGAATATATTCAAATATAAACTACACAGTAGCATTCTGTGAAAATTCTTTCTGTTCTGTGCATTCAACTAACAGAGTTGTACCTTACTTTTGATTGAGCCGTTCTGAAACACTCTTTCTGTAGAAACGGCAATTGGACATGCTAAGCGCTAAGAGGCCTATATTGGGAAAAATAATATCTTCAAATAAAAACTACACAGATGCATTCTGTGAAACTTAATTCTGATCTGTAAATTCAGTTAACAGAGATAAAACATATTTTTGATTGAGCAGTTATGAAACACTCTTTCTGTAGAAAATGCAAGTGGAGATTCGGAGCGCTAAGAGGGTAATAGTGGAAAAAGGAATGTCTCCAAATATAAACTAAACAGAATCATTCGGTGAAACTTCTTTCTGATCTGTGCATTCAGCTAACAGAGTTAAATCATACTTTTGATTGAGCAGATCTGAACACTCTTTCTGTAGAAAATGCAACTGGACATTTGGAGCGCTAAGAGAGTAGTAGTGGAAAAAGGAATATATTCAAATATAAACTACACAGAAGCATTCTGTGAAACTTCTTTCTGATCTGAGCATTCAGCTAACAGAGTTAAACCATACTTTTGATTGAGCAGTTTTGAAACACTCTGTCTGTAGAAAATGCAACTGGACATTCGTAGCGCTAAGTGGGTAATAGTGGAAAAAAGAATATGTTCAAATATAAACTACACAGAAGCGTTGTATGAAACTTCTTTCTGTTCTGTGAATTCAACTAACAGAGTTGAACCTTACTTTTGATTGAGCCGTTCTGAAACACTCTTTCTGTAGAAACTGCAATTGGACATGCTAAGCGCTAAGAGGCCTACATTGGGAAAAAGAATATCTTCAAATAAAAACTACACAGATGCATTCTGTGAAACTTATTTCTGATATGTAAATTCAGTTAACAGAGATAAAACATATTTTTGATTGAGCAGTTATGAAACACTCTTTTTGTAGAAAATGCAAGTGGAGATTCGGAGCGCTAAGGGGGTAATAGTGGAAAAAGAATGTCTTCAAATATAAACTACACAGAATCATTCGGTGAAACTTCTTTCTGATCTGTGCATTCAGCTAACAGAGTTAAACCATACTTTTGATTGAGCAGATCTGAACACTCTTTCTGTAGAAAATGCAACTGAACATTTGGAGCGCTAAGAGCGTAGTAGTGGAAAAAGGAATATATTCAAATATAAACTACACAGAAGCATTCTGTGAAACTTCTTTCTGATCTGAGCATTCAGCTAACAGAGTTAAACCATACTTTTGATTGAGCAGTTTTGAAACACTCTGTCTGTAGAAAATGCAACCTGACATTCGTAGCGCTAAGTGGGTAATAGTGGAAAAAAGGATATGTTCAAATATAAACTACACAGAAGCATTGTATGAAACTACTTTCTGTTCTGTGCATTCAACTAACAGAGTTGAACCTTACTTTTGATTGAGCCGTTCTGAAACACTCTTTCTCTAGAAACTGCAATTGGAGATTCTGAGCGCTAGGAGGCCTATATTGGGAAAAAGAATGTCTACTAATAAAAACTACACAGAAGAATTGTGTGAAACTTCTTTCTGTTCTGTTTGTTCAACTAAAAGAGTTGAAGCTTAGTTTTGATTGAGCCGTTCTGAAACACTCTTTCTGTAGAAAATGCAAGTGGAGATTCGGAGCGCTAAGAGGGTAATAGTGGAAAAAGTAATGCCTCCAAATATAAACTACACAGAATCATTTGGTGAAACTTCTTTCTGATCTGTGCATTCAGCTAAAAGAGTTAAACCATACTTTTGATTGAGCAGATCTGAACACTCTTTCTGTAGAAAATGCAACTGGACATTTTGAGCGCTAAGAGAGTAGTGGTGGAAAAAGGAATATATTCAAATATAAACTACACAGAAGCATTCTGTGAAACTTCTTTCTGATCTGAGCATTCAGCTAACAGAGTTAAACCATACTTTTGATTGAGCAGTTTTGAAACACTCTGTCTGTAGAAAATGCAACTGGACATTCGTAGCGCTAAGTGGGTAATAGTGGAAAAAAGAATATGTTCAAATATAAACTACACAGAAGCATTGTATGAAACTTCTTTCTGTTCTGTGCATTCAACTAACAGAGTTGAACCTTACATTTGATTGAGCCTTTCTAAAACACTCTTTCTGTAGAAACTGCAATTGGACATTCTGAGCGCTAAGAGGCCTATATCGGGAAAAATAATATCTTCAAATAAAGACTACAGAGAAGCATTGTGTGAAACTTATTTCTGATATGTTCATTAAGCTAACAGAGTTAAACCATACTTTTGATTGCGCAGTTCTGAACACTCTTTCTGTAGAAAATGCAAGTGGACATTCGGAGCGCTAAGAGGGTAATAGTGGAAAAAGGAATATATTCAAATATAAACTACACAGTAGCATTCTGTGAAAATTCTTTCTGTTCTGTGCATTCAACTAACAGAGTTGAACCTTACTTTTGATTGAGCCGTTCTGAAACACTCTTTCTGTAGAAACTGCAATTGGACATGCTAAGCGCTAAGAGGCCTACATTGGGAAAAAGAATATCTTCAAATAAAAACTACACAGATGCATTCTGTGAAACTTATTTCTGATCTGTAAATTCAGTTAACAGAGATAAAACAGATTTTTCATTGAGCAGTTATGAAACACTCTTTTTGTAGAAAATGCAAGTGGAGATTCGGAGCGCTAAGAGGGTAATAGTGGAAAAAGGAATGTCTTCAAATATAAACTACACAGAATCATTCGGTGAAACTTCTTTCTGATCTGTGCATTCAGCTAACAGAGTTAAACCATACTTTTGATTGAGCAGATCTTAACACTCTTTCTGTAGAAAATGCAACTGGACACTTGGAGCGCTAAGAGCGTAGTAGTGGAAAAAGGAATATATTCAAATATAAACTACACAGAAGCATTCTGTGAAACTTCTTTCTGATCTGAGCATTCAGCTAACAGAGTTAAACCATACATTTGATTGAGCAGTTTTGAAACACTCTGTCTGTAGGAAATGCAACTGGACATTCGTAGCGCTAAGTGGGTAATAGTGGAAAAAAGAATATGTTCAAATATAAACTACACAGAAGCATTGTATGAAACTTCTTTCTGTTCTGTGCATTCAACTAACAGAGTTGAACCTTACTTTTGATTGAGCCGTTCTGAAACACTCTTTCTGTAGAAACTGCAATTGGATATTCTGAGCGCTAAGAGGCCTATATTGGGAAAAAGAATGTCTACAAATAAAAACTACACAGAAGAAATGTGTGAAACTTCTTTCTGTTCTGTTTGTTCAACTAAAAGAGTTGAACCATAGTTTTGATTGAGCCGTTCTGAACCACTCTTTCTGTAGAAAATGCAAGTGGAGATTCGGAGCGCTAAGAGGGTAATAGTGGAAAAAGGAATGTCTCCAAATATAAACTACACAGAATCATTCTGTGAAACTTCTTTCTGATCTGTGCATTCAGCTAACAGAGTTAAACCATACTTTTGATTGAGCAGATCTGAACACTCTTTCTGTAGAAAATGCAACTGGACATTTGGAGCGCTAAGAGAGTAGTAGTGGAAAAAGGAATATATTCAAATATAAACTAAACAGAAGCATTCTGTGAAACTTCTTTCTGATCTGAGCATTCAGCTAACAGAGTTAAACCATACTTTTGATTGAGCAGTTTTGAAACACTCTGTCTGTAGAAAATGCAACTGGACATTCGTAGCGCTAAGTGGGTAATAGTGGAAAAAAGAATATGTTCAAATATAAACTACACAGAAGCATTGTATGAAACTTCTTTCTGTTCTGTGCATTCAACTAACAGAGTTGAACCTTACTTTTGATTGAGCCTTTCTAAAACACTCTTTCTGTAGAAACTGCAATTGGACATTCTGAGCGCTAAGAGGCCTATATCGGGAAAAATAATATCTTCAAATAAAAACTACAGAGAATCATTGTGTGAAACTTATTTCTGATATGTTCATTAAGCTAACAGAGTTAAACCATACTTTTGATTGCGCAGTTCTGAACACTCTTTCTGTAGAAAATGCAAGTGGACATTCGGAGCGCTAAGAGGGTAATAGTGGAAAAAGGAATATATTCAAATATAAACTACACAGTAGCATTCTGTGAAAATTCTTTCTGTTCTGTGCATTCAACTAACAGAGTTGAACCTTACTTTTGATTGAGCCGTTCTGAAACACTCTTTCTGTAGAAACTGCATTTGGACATGCTAAGCGCTAAGAGGCCTACATTGGGAAAAAGAATATCTTCAAATAAAAACTACACAGATGCATTCTGTGAAACTTATTTCTGATCTGTAAATTCAGTTAACAGAGATAAAACATATTTTTGATTGAGCAGTTATGAAACACTCTTTTTGTAGAAAATTCAAGTGGAGATTCGGAGCGCTAAGAGGGTAATAGTGGAAAAAGTAATGTCTTCAAATATAAACTACACAGAATCATTCGGTGAAACTTCTTTCTGATCTGTGCATTCAACTAAAAGAGTTGAACCTTACTTTTGATTGAGCCGTTCTGAAACACTCTTTATGTAGAAACTGCAATTGGATATTCTGAGCGCTAAGAGGCCTATATTGGGAAAAAGAATGTCTACAAATAAAAACTACACAGAAGAAATGTGTGAAAATTCTTTCTGTTCTGTTTGTTCAACTAAAAGAGTTTAACCTTAGTTTTGATTGAGCCGTTCTGAAACACTCTTTCTGTAGAAAATGCAAGTGGAGATTCGGAGCGCTAAGAGGGTAATAGTGGAAAAAGGAATGTCTCCAAATATAAACAACACTGAATCATTCTGTGAAACTTCTTTCTGATCTGTGCATTCAGCTAACAGAGTTAAACCATACTTTTGATTGAGCAGATCTGAACACTCTTTGTGTAGAAAATGCAACTGGACATTTGGAGCGCTAAGACAGTAGTAGTGGAAAAAGGAATATATTCAAATATAAACTACACGGAAGCATTCTGTGAAACTTCTTTCTGATCTGAGAATTCAGCTAACAGAGTTAAACCATACTTTTGATTGAGCAGTTTTGAAACACTCTGTCTGTAGAAAATGCAACTGGACATTCGTAGCGCTAAGTGGGTAATAGTGGAAAAAAGAATATGTTCAAATATAAACTACACAGAAGCATTGTATGAAACTTCTTTCTGTTCTGTGCATTCAACTAACAGAGTTGAACCTTACTTTTGATTGAGCCTTTCTGAAACACTCTTTCTGTAGAAACTGCAATTGGACATTCTGAGCGCTAAGAGGCCTATATTGGGAAAAATAATATCTTCAAATAAAAACTACACAGAAGCATTGTGTGAATCTTATTTCTGATATGTTCATTAAGCTAACAGAGATAAGCCATACTTTTGATTGCGCAGTTCTGAACACTCTTTCTGTAGAAAATGCAAGTGGACATTCGGAGCGCTAAGAGGGTAATAGTGGAAAAAGGAATATATTCAAATATAAACTACACAGTAGCATTCTGTGAAAATTCTTTCTGTTCTGTGCATTCAACTAACAGAGTTGAACCTTACTTTTGATTGAGCCGTTCTGAAACACTCTTTCTGTAGAAAATGCAATTGGACATGCTAAGCGCTAAGAGGCCTACATTGGGAAAAAGAATATCTTCAAATAAAAACTACACAGATGCATTCTGTGAAACTTATTTCTGATCTGTAAATTCAGTTAACAGAGATAAAACATATTTTTGATTGAGCAGTTATGAAACACTCTTTTTGTAGAAAATGCAAGTGGAGATTCGGAGCGCTAAGGGGGTAATAGTGGAAAAAGGAATGTCTCCAAATATAAACTACACAGAATCATTCTGTGAAACTTCTTTCTGATCTGTGCATTCAGCTAACAGATTTAAACCATACTTTTGATTGAGCAGATCTGAACACTCTTTCTGTAGAAAATGCAACTGGACATTTGGAGCGCTAAGAGCGTAGTAGTGGAAAAAGGAATATATTCAAATATAAACTACACAGAAGCATTCTATGAAACTTCTTTCTGATCTGAGCATTCAGCTAACAGAGTTAAACCATACTTTTGATTGAGCAGTTTTGAAACACTCTGTCTGTAGGAAATGCAAGTGGACATTGGTAGCACTAAGTGGGTAATAGGGGAAAAAAGAATATGTTCAAATATAAACTACACAGAAGCATTGTATGAAACTTCTTTCTGTTCTGTGCATTCAACTAACAGAGTTGAACCTTAGTTTTGATTGAGCCGTTCTGAAACACTCTTTCTGTAGAAACTGCAATTGGACATTCTGAGCGCTAGGAGGCCTATATTGGGAAAAAGAATGTCTACAAATAAAAACTACACAGAAGAATTGTGTGAAACATCTTTCTATTCTGTTTGTTCAACTAAACTAGTTGAACCTTAGTTTTGATTGAGACGTTCTGAAACACTCTTTCTGTAGAAAATGCAAGTGGAGATTCGGAGCGCTAAGAGGGTAATAGTGGAAAAAGGAATGTCTCCAAATATAAACTACACAGAATCATTCTGTGAAACTTCTTTCTGATCTGTGCATTCAGCTAACAGAGTTAAACCATACTTTTGATTGAGCAGATCTGAACACTCTTTCTGTAGAAAATGCAACTGGACATTTGGAGCGCTAAGAGAGTAGTAGTGAAAAAGGAATATATTCAAATATAAACTACACAGAAGCATTCTGTGAAACTTCTTTCTGATCTGAGCATTCAGCTAACAGAGTTAAACCATACTTTTGATTGAGCAGTTTTGAAACACTCTGTGGAAAATGCAACTGGACATTCGTAGCGCTAAGTGGGTAATAGTGGAAAAAAGAATATGTTCAAATATAAACTACACAGAAGCATTGTATGAAACTTTTTTCTGTTCTGTGCATTCAACTAGCAGCGTTGAACCTTACTTTTGATTGAGTCTTTCTGAAAAACTCTTTCTGTAGAAACTGCAATTGGACATTCTGAGCGCTAGGAGGCCTATATTGGGAAAAAGAATGTCTACAAATAAAAACTACACAGAAGAATTTTGTGAAACATCTTTCTGTTCTGTTTGTTCAACTAAAAGAGTTGAACCTTAGTTTTGATTGAGCCGTTCTGAAACACTCTTTCTGTAGAAAATGCAAGTGGAGATTCGGAGCGCTAAGAGGGTAATAGTGGAAAAAGGAATGTCTCCAAATATAAACTACACAGAATCATTCTGTGAAACTTCTTTCTGATCTGTGCATTCAGCTAACAGAGTTAAACCATACTTTTGATTGAGCAGATCTGAACACTCTTTCTGTAGAAAATGCAACTGGACATTTGGAGCGCTAAGAGAGTAGTAGCGGAAAAAGGAATATATTCAAATATAAACTACACAGAAGCATTCTGTGAAACTTCTTTCTGATCTGAGCATTCAGCTAACAGAGTTAAACCATACTTTTGATTGAGCAGTTTTGAAACACTCTGTCTGTAGAAAATGCAACTGGACATTCGTAGCGCTAAGTGGGTAATAGTGGAAAAAAGAATATGTTCAATTATAAACTACACAGAAGCATTGTATGAAACTTCTTTCTGTTCTGTGCATTCAACTAACAGAGTTGAACCTTACTTTTGATTGAGCCTTTCTGAAACACTCTTTCTGTAGAAACTGCAATTGGACATTCTGAGCGCTAAGAGGCCTCAATTGGGAAAAAAAATATCTTCAAATAAAAACTACACAGAAGCATTGTGTGAAACTTATTTCTGATATGTTCTTTAAGCTAACAGAGTTAAACCATACTTTTGATTGCGCAGTTCTGAACACTCTTTCTGTAGAAAATGCAAGTGGACATTCGGAGCGCTAAGAAGGTAATAGTGGAAAAAGGAATATATTCAAATATAAACTACACAGTAGCATTCTGTGAAAATTCTTTCTGTTCTGTGCATTCAACTAACAGAGTTGAACCTTACTTTTGATTGAGCCGTTCTGAAACACTCTTTCTGTAGAAACTGCAATTGGACATGCTAAGCGCTAAGAGGCCTACATTGGGAAAAAGAATATCTTCAAATAAAAACTACACAGATGCATTCTGTGAAACTTATTTCTGATCTGTAAATTCAGTTAACAGAGATAAAACATATTTTTGATTGAGCAGTTATGAAACACTCTTTTTGTAGAAAATGCAAGTGGAGATTCGGAGCGCTAAGAGGGTAATAGTGGAAAAAGGAATGTCTTCAAATATAAACTACACAGAATCATTCTGTGAAACTTCTTTCTGATCTGTGCATTCAGCTAACAGAGTTAAACCATACTTTTGATTGAGCAGATCTGAACACTCTTTCTGTAGAAAATGCAACTGGACATTTGGAGCGCTAAGAGCGTAGTAGTGGAAAAAGGAATATATTCAAATATAAACTACACAGAAGCATTCTGTGAAACTTCTTTCTGATCTGAGCATTCAGCTAACAGAGTTAAACCATACTTTTGATTGAGCAGTTTTGAAACACTCTGTCTGTAGAAAATGCAACTGGACATTGGTAGCACTAAGTGGGTAATAGGGGAAAAAAGAATATGTTCAAATATAAACTAAACAGAAGCATTGTATGAAACTTCTTTCTGTTCTGTGCATTCAACTAACAGAGTTGAACCTTACTTTTGATTGAGCCGTTCTGAAACACTCTTTCTGTAGAAACTGCAATTGGATATTCTGAGCGCTAAGAGGCCTATATTGGGAAAAAGAATGTCTACAAATAAAAACTACACAGAAGAAATGTGTGAAACTTCTTTCTGTTCTGTTTGTTCAACTAAAAGAGTTGAACCATAGTTTTGATTGAGCCGTTCTGAACCACTCTTTCTGTAGAAAATGCAAGTGGAGATTCGGAGCGCTAAGAGGGTAATAGTGGAAAAAGGAATGTCTCCAAATATAAACTACACAGAATCATTCTGTGAAACTTCTTTCTGATCTGTGCATTCAGCTAACAGAGTTAAACCATACTTTTGATTGAGCAGATCTGAACACTCTTTCTGTAGAAAATGCAACTGGACATTTGGAGCGCTAAGAGAGTAGTAGTGGAAAAAGGAATATATTCAAATATAAACTAAACAGAAGCATTCTGTGAAACTTCTTTCTGATCTGAGCATTCAGCTAACAGAGTTAAACCATACTTTTGATTGAGCCGTTTTGGAACACTCTGTCTGTAGAAAATGCAACTGGACATTCGTAGCGCTAAGTGGGTAATAGTGGAAAAAAGAATATGTTCAAATATAAACTACACAGAAGCATTGTATGAAACTTCTTTCTGTTCTGTGCATTCAACTAACAGAGTTGAACCTTACTTTTGATTGAGCCTTTCTAAAACACTCTTTCTGTAGAAACTGCAATTGGACATTCTGAGCGCTAAGAGGCCTATATCGGGAAAAATAATATCTTCAAATAAAAACTACACAGAAGCATTGTGTGAAACTTATTTCTGATATGTTCATTAAGCTAACAGAGTTAAACCATACTTTTGATTGCGCAGTTCTGAACACTCTTTCTGTAGAAAATGCAAGTGGACATTCGGAGCGCTAAGAGGGTAATAGTGGAAAAAGGAATATATTCAAATATAAACTACACAGTAGCATTCTGTGAAAATTCTTTCTGTTCTGTGCATTCAACTAACAGAGTTGAACCTTACTTTTGATTGAGCCGTTCTGAAACACTCTTTCTGTAGAAACTGCATTTGGACATGCTAAGCGCTAAGAGGCCTACATTGGGAAAAAGAATATCTTCAAATAAAAACTACACAGATGCATTCTGTGAAACTTATTTCTGATCTGTAAATTCAGTTAACAGAGATAAAACATATTTTTGATTGAGCAGTTATGAAACACTCTTTTTGTAGAAAATTCAAGTGGAGATTCGGAGCGCTAAGAGGGTAATAGTGGAAAAAGTAATGTCTTCAAATATAAACTACACAGAATCATTCGGTGAAACTTCTTTCTGATCTGTGCATTCAACTAAAAGAGTTGAACCTTACTTTTGATTGAGCCGTTCTGAAACACTCTTTATGTAGAAACTGCAATTGGATATTCTGAGCGCTAAGAGGCCTATATTGGGAAAAAGAATGTCTACAAATAAAAACTACACAGAAGAAATGTGTGAAAATTCTTTCTGTTCTGTTTGTTCAACTAAAAGAGTTGAACCTTAGTTTTGATTGAGCCGTTCTGAAACACTCTTTCTGTAGAAAATGCAAGTGGAGATTCGGAGCGCTAAGAGGGTAATAGTGGAAAAAGGAATGTCTCCAAATATAAACAACACTGAATCATTCTGTGAAACTTCTTTCTGATCTGTGCATTCAGCTAACAGAGTTAAACCATACTTTTGATTGAGCAGATCTGAACACTCTTTGTGTAGAAAATGCAACTGGACATTTGGAGCGCTAAGACAGTAGTAGTGGAAAAAGGAATATATTCAAATATAAACTACACGGAAGCATTCTGTGAAACTTCTTTCTGATCTGAGCATTCAGCTAACAGAGTTAAACCATACTTTTGATTGAGCAGTTTTGAAACACTCTGTCTGTAGAAAATGCAACTGGACATTCGTAGCGCTAAGTGGGTAATAGTGGAAAAAAGAATATGTTCAAATATAAACTACACAGAAGCATTGTATGAAACTTCTTTCTGTTCTGTGCATTCACCTAACAGAGTTGAACCTTAGTTTTGATTGAGCCTTTCTGAAACACTCTTTCTGTAGAAACTGCAATTGGACATTCTGAGCGCTAAGAGGCCTATATTGGGAAAAATAATATCTTCAAATAAAAACTACACAGAAGCATTGTGTGAATCTTATTTCTGATATGTTCATTAAGCTAACAGAGATAAGCCATACTTTTGATTGCGCAGTTCTGAACACTCTTTCTGTAGAAAATGCAAGTGGACATTCGGAGCGCTAAGAGGGTAATAGTGGAAAAAGGAATATATTCAAATATAAACTACACAGTAGCATTCTGTGAAAATTCTTTCTGTTCTGTGCATTCAACTAACAGAGTTGAACCTTACTTTTGATTGAGCCGTTCTGAAACACTCTTTCTGTAGAAAATGCAATTGGACATGCTAAGCGCTAAGAGGCCTACATTGGGAAAAAGAATATCTTCAAATAAAAACTACACAGATGCATTCTGTGAAACTTATTTCTGATCTGTAAATTCAGTTAACAGAGATAAAACATATTTTTGATTGAGCAGTTATGAAACACTCTTTTTGTAGAAAATGCAAGTGGAGATTCGGAGCGCTAAGGGGGTAATAGTGGAAAAAGGAATGTCTCCAAATATAAACTACACAGAATCATTCTGTGAAACTTCTTTCTGATCTGTGCATTCAGCTAACAGATTTAAACCATACTTTTGATTGAGCAGATCTGAACACTCTTTCTGTAGAAAATGCAACTGGACATTTGGAGCGCTAAGAGCGTAGTAGTGGAAAAAGGAATATATTCAAATATAAACTACACAGAAGCATTCTATGAAACTTCTTTCTGATCTGAGCATTCAGCTAACAGAGTTAAACCATACTTTTGATTGAGCAGTTTTGAAACACTCTGTCTGTAGGAAATGCAAGTGGACATTGGTAGCACTAAGTGGGTAATAGGGGAAAAAAGAATATGTTCAAATATAAACTACACAGAAGCATTGTATGAAACTTCTTTCTGTTCTGTGCATTCAATTAACAGAGTTGAACCTTACTTTTGATTGAGCCGTTCTGAAACACTCTTTCTGTAGAAACTGCAATTGGACATTCTGAGCGCTAGGAGGCCTATATTGGGAAAAAGAATGTCTACAAATAAAAACTACACAGAAGAATTGTGTGAAACATCTTTCTATTCTGTTTGTTCAACTAAACTAGTTGAACCTTAGTTTTGATTGAGACGTTCTGAAACACTCTTTCTGTAGAAAATGCAAGTGGAGATTCGGAGCGCTAAGAGGGTAATAGTGGAAAAAGGAATGTCTCCAAATATAAACTACACAGAATCATTCTGTGAAACTTCTTTCTGATCTGTGCATTCAGCTAACAGAGTTAAACCATACTTTTGATTGAGCAGATCTGAACACTCTTTCTGTAGAAAATGCAACTGGACATTTGGAGCGCTAAGAGCGTAATAGTGGAAAAAGGAATATATTCAAATATAAACTACACAGAAGCATTCTGTGAAACTTCTTTCTGATTTGAGCATGCAGCTAACAGAGTTAAACCATAATTTTGATTGAGCAGTTTTGAAACACTCTGTCTGTAGAAAATGCAACTGGACATTCGTAGCGCTAAGTGGGTAATAGTGGAAAAAAGAATATGTTCAAATATAAACTACACAGAAGCATTGTATGAAACTTCTTTCTGTTCTGTGCATTCAACTAACAGAGTTGAACCTTACTTTTGATTGAGCCGTTCTGAAACACTCTTTCTGTAGAAACTGCAATTGGACATTCTGAGCGCTAAGAGGCCTATATTGGGAAAAAGAATGTCTACAAATAAAAACTACACAGAATAATTGTGCAAAACTTCTTTCTGTTCTGTTTGTTCAACTAAAAGAGTTGAACCTTAGTTTTGATTGAGCCGTTCTGAAACACTCTTTCTGTAGAAAATGCAAGTGGATATTCGGAGCGCTAAGAGGGTAATAGTGGAAAAAGGAATGTCTCCAAATATAAACTACACAGAATCATTCTGTGAAACTTCTTTCTGATCTGTGCATTCAGCTAACAGAGTTAAACCATACTTTTGATTGAGCAGATCTGAACACTCTTTCTGTAGAAAATGCAACTGGACATTTTGAGCGCTAAGAGAGTAGTAGTGGAAAAAGGAATATATTCAAATATAAACTACACAGAAGCATTCTGTGAAACTTCTTTCTGATCTGAGCATTCAGCTAACAGAGTTAAACCATACTTTTGATTGAGCAGTTTTGAAACACTCTGTCTGTAGAAAATGCGACTGGACATTCGTAGCGCTAAGTGGGTAATAGTGGAAAAAAGAATATGTTCAAATATAAACTACACAGAAGCATTGTATGAAACTTCTTTCTGTTCTGTGCATTCAACTAACAGAGTTGAACCTTACTTTTGATTGAGCCTTTCTGAAACACTCTTTCTGTAGAAACTGCAATTGGACATTCTGAGCGCTAAGAGGCCTATATTGGGAAAAATAATATCTTCAAATAAAAACTACACAGAAGCATTGTGTGAAACTTATTTCTGATATGTTCATTAAGCTAACAGAGTTAAGCCATACTTTTGATTGCGCAGTTCTGAACACTCTTTCTGTAGAAAATGCAAGTGGACATTCGGAGCGCTAAGAGGGTAATAGTGGAAAAAGGAATATATTCAAATATAAACTACACAGTAGCATTCTGTGAAAATTCCTTCTGTTCTGTGCATTCAACTAACAGAGTTGAACCTTACTTTTGATTGAGCCGTTCTGAAACACTCTTTCTGTAGAAACTGCAATTGGACATGCTAAGCGCTAAGAGGCCTACATTGGGAAAAAGAATATCTTCAAATAAAAACTACACAGATGCATTCTGTGAAACTTATTTCTGATCTGTAAATTCAGTTAACAGAGATAAAACATATTTTTGATTGAGCAGTTATGAAACACTCTTTTTGTAGAAAATGCAAGTGGAGATTCGGAGCGCTAAGAGGGTAATAGTGGAAAAAGGAATGTCTTCAAATATAAACTACACAGAATCATTCGGTGAAACTTCTTTCTGATCTGTGCATTCAGCTAACAGAGTTAAACCATACTTTTGATTGAGCAGATCTGAACATTCTTTCTGTAGAAAATGCAACTGGACATTTGGAGCGCTAAGAGCGTAGTAGTGGAAAAAGGAATATATTCAAATATAAACTACACAGAAGCATTCTGTGAAACTTCTTTCTGATCTGAGCATTCAGCTAACAGAGTTAAACCATACTATTGATTGAGCAGTTTTGAAACACTCTGTCTGTAGAAAATGCAACTGGACATTGGTAGCACTAAGTGGGTAATAGGGGAAAAAAGAATATGTTCAAATATAAACTACACAGAAGCATTGTATGAAACTTCTTTCTGTTCTGTGCATTCAACTAACAGAGTTGAACCTTACTTTTGATTGAGCCGTTCTGAAACACTCTTTCTGTAGAAACTGCAATTGGACATTCTGAGCGCTAGGAGGCCTACATTGGGAAAAAGAATGTCTACAAATTAAAACTACACAGAAGAATTGTGTGAAACTTCTTTCTGTTCTGTTTGTTCAACTAAACTATTTGAACCTTAGTTTTGATTGAGACGTTCTGAAACACTCTTTCTGTAGAAAATGCAAGTGGAGATTCGGAGCGCTAAGAGTGTAATAGTGGAAAAAGGAATGTCTCCAAATATAAACTACACAGAATCATTCTGTGAAACTGCTTTCTGATCTGTGCATTCAGCTAACAGAGTTAAACCATACTTTTGATTGAGCAGATCTGAACACTCTTTCTGTAGAAAATGCAACTGGACCTTTGGAGCGCTAAGAGAGTAGTAGTGGAAAAAGGAATATATTCAAATATAAACTACACAGAAGCATTCTGTGAAACTTCTTTCTGATCTGAGCATTCAGCTAACAGAGTTAAACCATACTTTTGATTGAGCAGTTTTGAAACACTCTGTCTGTGGAAAATGCAAATGGACATTCGTAGCGCTAAGTGGGTAATAGTGGAAAAAAGAATATGTTCAAATATAAACTACACAGAAGCATTGAATGAAACTTCTTTCTGTTCTGTGCATTCAACTAACAGAGTTGAACCTTACTTTTGATTGAGTCTTTCTGAAACACTCTTTCTGTAGAAACTGCAATTGGACATTCTGAGCGCTAAGAGGCCTATATTGGGAAAAATAATATCTTCAAATAAAAACTACACAGAAGCATTGTGTGAAACTTATTTCTGATATGTTCATTAAGCTAACAGAGTTAATCCATACTTTTGATTGCGCAGTTCTGAACACTCTTTCTGTAGAAAATGCAAGTGGACATTCGGAGCGCTAAGAGGGTAATAGTGGAAAAAGGAATATATTCAAATATAAACTACACAGTAGCATTCTGTGAAAATACTTTCTGTTCTGTGCATTCAACTAACAGAGTTGAACCTTACTTTTGATTGAGCCGTCCGGAAACACTC
This sequence comes from Symphalangus syndactylus, assembly GCF_028878055.3. Taxonomy (NCBI): domain Eukaryota; kingdom Metazoa; phylum Chordata; class Mammalia; order Primates; family Hylobatidae; genus Symphalangus; species Symphalangus syndactylus. The sequence continues at coordinate 4,225,678 of NC_072433.2, forward strand.
TTTCTGTAGAAACTGCAATTGGACATGCTAAGCGCTAAGAGGCCTACATTGGGAAAAAGAATATCTTCAAATAAACACTACACAGATGCATTCTGTGAAACTTATTTCTGATCTGTAAATTCAGTTAACAGAGATAAAACATATTTTTGATTGAGCAGTTATGAAACACTCTTTTTGTAGAAAATGCAAGTGGAGATTCGGAGCGCTAAGGGGGTAACAGTGGAAAAAGGAATGTCTCCAAATATAAACTACACAGAATCATTCTGTGAAACTTCTTTCTGATCTGTGCATTCAGCTAACAGAGTTAAACCATACTTTTGATTGAGCAGATCTGAACACTCTTTCTGTAGAAAATGCAACTGGACATTTGGAGCGCTAAGAGCGAAGTAGTGGAAAAAGGAATATATTCAAATATAAACTACACAGAAGCATTCTATGAAACTTCTTTCTGATCTGAGCATTCAGCTAACAGAGTTAAACCATACTTTTGATTGAGCAGTTTTGAAACACTCTGTCTGTAGAAAATGCAACTGGACATTCGTAGCGCTAAGTGGGTAATAGTGGAAAAAAGAATATGTTCAAATATAAACTACACAGAAGCATTGTATGAAACTTCTTTCTGTTCTGTGCATTCAACTAACAGAGTTGAACCTTACTTTTGATTGAGCCTTTCTGAAACACTCTTTCTGTAGAAACTGCAATTGGACATTCTGAGCGCTAAGAGGCCTCTATTGGGAAAAATAATATCTTCAAATAAAAACTACACTGAAGCATTGGGTGAAACTTATTTCTGATATGTTCATTAAGATAACAGAGTTAAACCATACCTTTGATTGCGCAGTTCTGAACACTCTTTCTGTAGAAAATGCAAGTGGACATTCGGAGCGCTAAGAGGGTAATAGTGGAAAAAGGAATATATTCAAATATAAACTACACAGTAGCATTCTGTGAAAATTCTTTCTGTTCTGTGCATTCAACTAACAGAGTTGAACCTTACTTTTGATTAAGCCGTTCTGAAACACTCTTTCTGTAGAAACTGCAATTGGACATGCTAAGCGCTAAGAGGCCTACATTGGGAAAAACAATATCTTCAAATAAAAACTACACAGATGCATTCTGTGAAACTTATTTCTGATCTGTAAATTCAGTTAACAGAGATAAAACATATTTTTGATTGAGCAGTTATGAAACACTCTTTTTGTAGAAAATGCAAGTGGAGATTCGGAGCACTAAGAGGGTAATAGTGGAAAAAGGAATGTCTTCAAATATAAACTACACAGAATCATTCGGTGAAACTTCTTTCTGATCTGTGCATTCAGCTAACAGAGTTAAACCATACTTTTGATTGAGCAGATCTGAACACTCTTTCTGTAGAAAATGCAACTGGACATTTGGAGCGCTAAGAGCGTAGTAGTGGAAAAAGTAATATATTCAAATATAAACTACACAGAAGCATTCTGTGAAACTTCTTTCTGATCTGAGCATTCAGCTAACAGAGTTAAACCATACTTTTGATTGAGCAGTTTTGAAACACTCTGTCTGTAGAAAATGCAACTGGACATTCGTAGCACTAAGTGGGTAATAGTGGAAAAAAGAATATGTTGAAATATAAACTACACAGAAGCATTGTATGAAACTTCTTTCTGTTCTGTGCATTCAACTAACAGAGTTGAACCTTACTTTTGATTGAGCCGTTCTGAAACACTCTTTCTGTAGAAACTGCAATTGGACATTCTGAGCGCTAGGAGGCCTATATTGGGAAAAAGAATGTCTACAAATAAAAACTACACAGAAGAATTGTGTGAAACTTCTTTCTGTTCTGTTTGTTCAACTAAACTAGTTGAACCTTAGTTTTGATTGAGCCGTTCTGAAACACACTTTCTGTAGAAAATGCAAGTGGAGATTCGGAGCACTAAGAGGGTAATAGTGGAAAAAGGAATGTCTCCAAATATAAACTACACAGAATCATTCTGTGAAACTTCTTTCTGATCTGTGCATTCAGCTAACCGAGTTAAACCATACTTTTGATTGAGCAGATCTGAACACTCTTTCTGTAGAAAATGCAACTGGACATTTGGAGCGCTAAGAGAGTAGTAGTGGAAAAAGGAATATATTCAAATATAAACTACACAGAAGCATTCTGTGAAACTTCTTTCTGATCTGAGCATTCAGCTAAGAGAGTTAAACCATACTTTTGATTGAGCAGTTTTGAAACACTCTGTCTGTAGAAAATGCAACTGGACATTCGTAGCGCTAAGTGGGTAATAGTGGAAAAAAGAATATGTTCAAATATAAACTACACAGAAGCATTGTATGAAACTTCTTTCTGTTCTGTGCATTCAACTAACAGAGTTGAACCTTACTTTTGATTGAGCCTTTCTGAAACACTCTTTCTGTAGAAACTGCAATTGGACATTCTGAGCGCTAAGAGGCCTCTATTGGGAAAAATAATATCTTCAAATAAAAACTACACAGAAGCATTGTGTGAAACTTATTTCTGATATGTTCATTAAGCTAACAGAGTTAAACCATACTTTTGATTGCGCAGTTCTGAACACTCTTTCTGAAGAAAATGCAAGTGGACATTCGGAGCGCTAAGAGGGTAATAGTGGAAAAAGGAATATATTCAAATATAAACTACACAGTAGCATTCTGTGAAAATTCTTTCTGTTCTCTGCATTCAACTAACAGAGTTGAACCTTACTTTTGATTGAGCCGTTCTGAAACACTCTTTCTGTAGAAACTGCAATTGGACATGCTAAGCGCTAAGAGGCCTACATTGGGAAAAAGAATATCTTCAAATAAAAACTACACAGATGCATTCTGTGAAACTTATTTCTGATCTGTAAATTCAGTTAACAGAGATAAAACATATTTTTGATTGAGCAGTTATGAAACACTCTTTTTGTAGAAAATGCAAGTGGAGATTCGGAGCACTAAGTGGGTAATAGTGGAAAAAGTAATGTCTTCAAATATAAACTACACAGAATCATTCGGTGAAACTTCTTTCTGATCTGTGCATTCAGCTAACAGAGTTAAACCATACTTTTGATTGAGCAGATCTGAACACTCTTTCTGTAGAAAATGCAACTGGACATTTGGAGCGCTAAGAGCGTAGTAGTGGAAAAAGGAATATATTCAAATATAAACTACACAGAAGCATTCTGTGAAACTTCTTTCTGATCTGAGCATTCAGCTAACAGAGTTAAACCATACTTTTGATTGAGCAGTTTTGAAACACTCTGTCTGTAGTAAATGCAACTGGACATTCGTAGCGCTAAGTGGGTAATAGTGGAAAAAAGAATATGTTCAAATATAAACTACACAGAAGCATTGTATGAAACTTCTTTCTGTTCTGTGCATTCAACTAACAGTGTTGAACCTTACTTTTGATTGAGCCGTTCTGAAACACTCTTTCTGTAGAAACTGCAATTGGACATTCTGAGCGCTAAGAGGCCTATATTGGGAAAAAGAATATCTACAAATAAAAACTACACAGAAGAATTGTGTGAAACTTCTTTCTGTTCTGTTTGTTCAACTAAAAGAGTTGAACCTTAGTTTTGATTGAGCCGTTCTGAAACACTCTTTCTGTAGAAAATGCAAGTGGAGATTCGGAGCGCTAAGAGGGTAATAGTGGAAAAAGGAATGTCTCCAAATATAAACTACACAGAATCATTCTGTGAAACTTCTTTCTGATCTGTGCATTCAGCTAACAGAGTTAAACCATACTTTTGAATGAGCAGATCTGAACACTCTTTCTGTAGAAAATGCAACTGGACATTTGGCGCGCTAAGAGAGTAGTAGTGGAAAAAGGAATATATTCAAATATAAACTACACAGAAGCATTCTGTGAAACTTCTTTCTGATCTGAGCATTCAGCTAACAGAGTTAAACCATACTTTTGATTGAGCAGTTTTGAAACACTCTGTCTGTAGAAAATGCAACTGGACATTCGTAGCGCTAAGTGGGTAATAGTGGAAAAAAGAATATGTTCAAATATAAACTACACAGAAGCATTGTATGAAACTTCTTTCTGTTCTGTGCATTCAACTAACAGAGTTGAACCTTACTTTTGATTGAGCCTTTCTGAAACACTCTTTCTGTAAAAACTGCAATTGGACATTCTGAGCGCTAAGAGGCCTCTATTGGGAAAAATAATATCTTCAAATAAAAACTACACAGAAGCATTGTGTGAAACTTATTTCTGATATGTTCATTAAGCTAACAGAGTTAAACCATACTTTTGATTGCGCAGTTCTGAACACTCTTTCTGTAGAAAATGCAAGTGGACATTCGGAGCGCTAAGAGGGTAATAGTGGAAAAAGGAATATATTCAAATATAAACTACACAGTAGCATTCTGTGAAAATTATTTCTGTTCTGTGCATTCAACTAACAGAGTTGAACCTTACTTTTGATTGAGCCGTTCTGAAACACTCTTTCTGTAGAAACTGCAATTGGACATGCTAAGCGCTAAGAGGCCTACATTGGGAAAAAGAATATCTTCAAATAAAAACTACACAGATGCATTCTGTGAAACTTATTTCTGATCTGTAAATTCAGTTAACAGAGATAAAACATATTTTTGATTGAGCAGTTATGAAACACTCTTTTTGTAGAAAATGCAAGTGGAGATTCGGAGCGCTAAGAGGGTAATAGTGGAAAAAGGAATGTCTTCAAATATAAACTACACAGAATCATTCGGTGAAACTTCTTTCTGATCTGTGCATTCAGCTAACAGAGTTAAACCATACTTTTGATTGAGCAGATCTGAACATTCTTTCTGTAGAAAATGCAACTGGACATTTGGAGCGCTAAGAGAGTAGTAGTGGAAAAAGGAATATATTCAAATATAAACTACACAGAAGCATTCTGTGAAACTTCTTTCTGATCTGAGCATTCAGCTAACAGAGTTAAACCATACTTTTGATTGAGCAGTTTTGAAACACTCTGTCTGTAGAAAATGCAACTGGACATTGGTAGCACTAAGTGGGTAATAGGGGAAAAAAGAATATGTTCAAATATAAACTACACAGAAGCATTGTATGAAACTTCTTTCTGTTCTGTGCATTCAACTAACAGAGTTGAACCTTACTTTTTATTGAGCCGTTCTGAAACACTCTTTCTGTAGAAACTGCAATTGGACATTCTGAGCGCTAGGAGGCCTACATTGGGAAAAAGAATGTCTACAAATTAAAACTACACAGAAGAATTGTGTGAAACTTCTTTCTGTTCTGTTTGTTCAACTAAACTAGTTGAACCTTAGTTTTGATTGAGCCGTTCTGAAACACTCTTTCTGTAGAAAATGCAAGTGGAGATTCGGAGCACTAAGAGGGTAATAGTGGAAAAAGGAATGTCTCCAAATATAAACTACACAGAATCATTCTGTGAAACTTCTTTCTGATCTGTGCATTCAGCTAACCGAGTTAAACCATACTTTTGATTGAGCAGATCTGAACACTCTTTCTGTAGAAAATGCAACTGGACATTTGGAGCGCTAAGAGAGTAGTAGTGGAAAAAGGAATATATTCAAATATAAACTACACAGAAGCATTCTGTGAAACTTCTTTCTGATCTGAGCATTCAGCTAAGAGAGTTAAACCATACTTTTGATTGAGCAGTTTTGAAACACTCTGTCTGTAGAAAATGCAACTGGACATTCGTAGCGCTAAGTGGGTAATAGTGGAAAAAAGAATATGTTCAAATATAAACTACACAGAAGCATTTTATGAAACTTCTTTCTGTTCTGTGCATTCAACTAACAGAGTTGAACCTTACTTTTGATTGAACCTTTCTGAAACACTCTTTCTGTAGAAACTGCAATTGGACATTCTGAGCGCTAAGAGGCCTCTATTGGGAAAAATAATATCTTCAAATAAAAACTACACAGAAGCATTGTGTGAAACTTATTTCTGATATGTTCATTAAGCTAACAGAGTTAAACCATACTTTTGATTGCGCAGTTCTGAACACTCTTTCTGAAGAAAATGCAAGTGGACATTCGGAGCGCTAAGAGGGTAATAGTGGAAAAAGGAATATATTCAAATATAAACTACACAGTAGCATTCTGTGAAAATTCTTTCTGTTCTCTGCATTCAACTAACAGAGTTGAACCTTACTTTTGATTGAGCCGTTCTGAAACACTCTTTCTGTAGAAACTGCAATTGGACATGCTAAGCGCTAAGAGGCCTACATTGGGAAAAAGAATATCTTCAAATAAAAACTACACAGATGCATTCTGTGAAACTTATTTCTGATCTGTAAATTCAGTTAACAGAGATAAAACATATTGTTGATTGAGCAGTTATGAAACACTCTTTTTGTAGAAAATGCAAGTGGAGATTCGGAGCACTAAGAGGGTAATAGTGGAAAAAGTAATGTCTTCAAATATAAACTACACAGAATCATTCGGTGAAACTTCTTTCTGATCTGTGCATTCAGCTAACAGAGTTAAACCATACTTTTGATTGAGCAGATCTGAACACTCTTTCTGTAGAAAATGCAACTGGACACTTGGAGCGCTAAGAGCGTAGTAGTGGAAAAAGGAATATATTCAAATATAAACTACACAGAAGCATTCTGTGAAACTTCTTTCTGATCTGAGCATTCAGCTAACAGAGTTAAACCATACTTTTGATTGAGCAGTTTTGAAACACTCTGTCTGTAGAAAATGCAACTGGACATTCGTAGCGCTAAGTGGGTAATAGTGGAAAAAAGAATATGTTCAAATATAAACTACACAGAAGCATTGTATGAAACTTCTTTCTGTTCTGTGCATTCAACTAACAGTGTTGAACCTTACTTTTGATTGAGCCGTTCTGAAACACTCTTTCTGTAGAAACTGCAATTGGACATTCTGAGCGCTAAGAGGCCTATATTGGGAAAAAGAATATCTACAAATAAAAACTACACAGAAGAATTGTGTGAAACTTCTTTCTGTTCTGTTTGTTCAACTAAAAGAGTTGAACCTTAGTTTTGATTGAGCCGTTCTGAAACACTCTTTCTGTAGAAAATGCAAGTGGAGATTCGGAGCGCTAAGAGGGTAATAGTGGAAAAAGGAATGTCTCCAAATATAAACTACACAGAATCATTCTGTGAAACTTCTTTCTGATCTGTGCATTCAGCTAACAGAGTTAAACCATACTTTTGATTGAGCAGATCTGAACACTCTTTCTGTAGAAAATGCAACTGGACATTTGGCGCGCTAAGAGAGTAGTAGTGGAAAAAGGAATATATTCAAATATAAACTACACAGAAGCATTCTGTGAAACTTCTTTCTGATCTGAGCATTCAGCTAACAGAGTTAAACCATACTTTTGATTGAGCAGTTTTGAAACACTCTGTCTGTAGAAAATGCAACTGGACATTCGTAGCGCTAAGTGGGTAATAGTGGAAAAAAGAATATGTTCAAATATAAACTACACAGAAGCATTGTATGAAACTTCTTTCTGTTCTGTGCATTCAACTAACAGAGTTGAACCTTACTTTTGATTGAGCCTTTCTGAAACACTCTTTCTGTAAAAACTGCAATTGGACATTCTGAGCGCTAAGAGGCCTCTATTGGGAAAAATAATATCTTCAAATAAAAACTACACAGAAGCATTGTGTGAAACTTATTTCTGATATGTTCATTAAGCTAACAGAGTTAAACCATACTTTTGATTGCGCAGTTCTGAACACTCTTTCTGTAGAAAATGCAAGTGGACATTCGGAGCGCTAAGAGGGTAATAGTGGAAAAAGGAATATATTCAAATATAAACTACACAGTAGCATTCTGTGAAAATTATTTCTGTTCTGTGCATTCAACTAACAGAGTTGAACCTTACTTTTGATTGAGCCGTTCTGAAACACTCTTTCTGTAGAAACTGCAATTGGACATGCTAAGCGCTAAGAGGCCTACATGGGGAAAAAGAATATCTTCAAATAAAAACTACACAGATGCATTCTGTGAAACTTATTTCTGATCTGTAAATTCAGTTAACAGAGATAAAACATATTTTTGATTGAGCAGTTATGAAACACTCTTTTTGTAGAAAATGCAAGTGGAGATTCGGAGCGCTAAGAGGGTAATAGTGGAAAAAGGAATGTCTTCAAATATAAACTACACAGAATCATTCGGTGAAACTTCTTTCTGATCTGTGCATTCAGCTAACAGAGTTAAACCATACTTTTGATTGAGCAGATCTGAACATTCTTTCTGTAGAAAATGCAACTGGACATTTGGAGCGCTAAGAGCGTAGTAGTGGAAAAAGGAATATATTCAAATATAAACTACACAGAAGCATTCTGTGAAACTTCTTTCTGATCTGAGCATTCAGCTAACAGAGTTAAACCATACTTTTGATTGAGCAGTTTTGAAACACTCTGTCTGTAGAAAATGCAACTGGACATTGGTAGCACTAAGTGGGTAATAGGGGAAAAAAGAATATGTTCAAATATAAACTACACAGAAGCATTGTATGAAACTTCTTTCTGTTCTGTGCATTCAACTAACAGAGTTGAACCTTACTTTTGATTGAGCCGTTCTGAAACACTCTTTCTGTAGAAACTGCAATTGGACATTCTGAGCGCTAGGAGGCCTACATTGGGAAAAAGAATGTCTACAAATTAAAACTACACAGAAGAATTGTGTGAAACTTCTTTCTGTTCTGTTTGTTCAACTAAACTAGTTGAACCTTAGTTTTGATTGAGACGTTCTGAAACACTCTTTCTGTAGAAAATGCAAGTGGAGATTCGGAGCGCTAAGAGTGTAATAGTGGAAAAAGGAATGTCTCCAAATATAAACTACACAGAATCATTCTGTGAAACTTCTTTCTGATCTGTGCATTCAGCTAACAGAGTTAAACCATACTTTTGATTGAGCAGATCTGAACACTCTTTCTGTAGAAAATGCAACTGGACCTTTGGAGCGCTAAGAGAGTAGTAGTGGAAAAAGGAATATATTCAAATATAAACTACACAGAAGCATTCTGTGAAACTTCTTTCTGATCTGAGCATTCAGCTAACAGAGTTAAACCATACTTTTGATTGAGCAGTTTTGAAACACTCTGTCTGTGGAAAATGCAAATGGACATTCGTAGCGCTAAGTGGGTAATAGTGGAAAAAAGAATATGTTCAAATATAAACTACACAGAAGCATTGAATGAAACTTCTTTCTGTTCTGTGCATTCAACTAACAGAGTTGAACCTTACTTTTGATTGAGTCTTTCTGAAACACTCTTTCTGTAGAAACTGCAATTGGACATTCTGAGCGCTAAGAGGCCTATATTGGGAAAAATAATATCTTCAAATAAAAACTACACAGAAGCATTGTGTGAAACTTATTTCTGATATGTTCATTAAGCTAACAGAGTTAATCCATACTTTTGATTGGGCAGTTCTGAACACTCTTTCTGTAGAAAATGCAAGTGGACATTCGGAGCGCTAAGAGGGTAATAGTGGAAAAAGGAATATATTCAAATATAAACTACACAGTAGCATTCTGTGAAAATACTTTCTGTTCTGTGCATTCAACTAACAGAGTTGAACCTTACTTTTGATTGAGCCGTCCTGAAACACTCTTTCTGTAGAAACTGCAATTGGACATGCTAAGCGCTAAGAGGCCTACATTGGGAAAAAGAATATCTTCAAATAAACACTACACAGATGCATTCTGTGAAACTTATTTCTGATCTGTAAATTCAGTTAACAGAGATAAAACATATTTTTGATTGAGCAGTTATGAAACACTCTTTTTGTAGAAAATGCAAGTGGAGATTCGGAGCGCTAAGGGGGTAACAGTGGAAAAAGGAATGTCTCCAAATATAAAATACACAGAATCATTCTGTGAAACTTCTTTCTGATCTGTGCATTCAGCTAACAGAGTTAAACCATACTTTTGATTGAGCAGATCTGAACACTCTTTCTGTAGAAAATGAAACTGGACATTTGGAGCGCTAAGAGCGTAGTAGTGGAAAAAGGAATATATTCAAATATAAACTACACAGAAGCATTCTATGAAACTTCTTTCTGATCTGAGCATTCAGCTAACAGAGTTAAACCATACTTTTGATTGAGCAGTTTTGAAACACTCTGTCTGTAGAAAATGCAACTGGACATTCGTAGCGCTAAGTGGGTAATAGTGGAAAAAAGAATATGTTCAAATATAAACTACACAGAAGCATTGTATGAAACTTCTTTCTGTTCTGTGCATTCAACTAACAGAGTTGAACCTTACTTTTCATTGAGCCTTTCTGAAACACTCTTTCTGTAGAAACTGCAATTGGACATTCTGAGCGCTAAGAGGCCTCTATTGGGAAAAATAATATCTTCAAATAAAAACTACACGGAAGCATTGGGTGAAACTTATTTCTGATATGTTCATTAAGATAACAGAGTTAAACCATACCTTTGATTGCGCAGTTCTGAACACTCTTTCTGTAGAAAATGCAAGTGGACATTCGGAGCGCTAAGAGGGTAATAGTGGAAAAAGGAATATATTCAAATATAAACTACACAGTAGCATTCTGTGAAAATTCTTTCTGTTCTGTGCATTCAACTAACAGAGTTGAACCTTACTTTTGATTAAGCCGTTCTGAAACACTCTTTCTGTAGAAACTGCAATTGGACATGCTAAGCGCTAAGAGGCCTACATTGGGAAAAAGAATATCTTCAAATAAAAACTACACAGATGCATTCTGTGAAACTTATTTCTGATCTGTAAATTCAGTTAACAGAGATAAAACATATTTTTGATTGAGCAGTTATGAAACACTCTTTTTGTAGAAAATGCAAGTGGAGATTCGGAGCACTAAGAGGGTAATAGTGGAAAAAGGAATGTCTTCAAATATAAACTACACAGAATCATTCGGTGAAACTTCTTTCTGATCTGTGCATTCAGCTAACAGAGTTAAACCATACTTTTGATTGAGCAGATCTGAACACTCTTTCTGTAGAAAATGCAACTGGACATTTGGAGCGCTAAGAGCGTAGTAGTGGAAAAAGTAATATATTCAAATATAAACTACACAGAAGCATTCTGTGAAACTACTTTCTGATCTGAGCATTCAGCTAACAGAGTTAAACCATACTTTTGATTGAGCAGTTTTGAAACACTCTGTCTGTAGAAAATGCAACTGGACATTCGTAGCACTAAGTGGGTAATAGTGGAAAAAAGAATATGTTGAAATATAAACTACACAGAAGCATTGTATGAAACTTCTTTCTGTTCTGTGCATTCAACTAACAGAGTTGAACCTTACTTTTGATTGAGCCGTTCTGAAACACTCTTTCTGTAGAAACTGCAATTGGACATTCTGAGCGCTAGGAGGCCTATATTGGGAAAAAGAATGTCTACAAATAAAAACTACACAGAAGAATTGTGTGAAACTTCTTTCTGTTCTGTTTGTTCAACTAAACTAGTTGAACCTTAGTTTTGATTGAGCCGTTCTGAAACACACTTTCTGTAGAAAATGCAAGTGGAGATTCGGAGCACTAAGAGGGTAATAGTGGAAAAAGGAATGTCTCCAAATATAAACTACACAGAATCATTCTGTGAAACTTCTTTCTGATCTGTGCATTCAGCTAACCGAGTTAAACCATACTTTTGATTGAGCAGATCTGAACACTCTTTCTGTAGAAAATGCAACTGGACATTTGGAGCGCTAAGAGAGTAGTAGTGGAAAAAGGAATATATTCAAATATAAACTACACAGAAGCATTCTGTGAAACTTCTTTCTGATCTGAGCATTCAGCTAAGAGAGTTAAACCATACTTTTGATTGAGCAGTTTTGAAACACTCTGTCTGTAGAAAATGCAACTGGACATTCGTAGCGCTAAGTGGGTAATAGTGGAAAAAAGAATATGTTCAAATATAAACTACACAGAAGCATTGTATGAAACTTCTTTCTGTTCTGTGCATTCAACTAACAGAGTTGAACCTTACTTTTGATTGAGCCTTTCTGAAACACTCTTTCTGTAGAAACTGCAATTGGACATTCTGAGCGCTAAGAGGCATCTATTGGGAAAAATAATATCTTCAAATAAAAACTACACAGAAGCATTGTGTGAAACTTATTTCTGATATGTTCATTAAGCTAACAGAGTTAAACCATACTTTTGATTGCGCAGTTCTGAACACTCTTTCTGAAGAAAATGCAAGTGGACATTCGGAGCGCTAAGAGGGTAATAGTGGAAAAAGGAATATATTCAAATATAAACTACACAGTAGCATTCTGTGAAAATTCTTTCTGTTCTCTGCATTCAACTAACAGAGTTGAACCTTACTTTTGATTGAGCCGTTCTGAAACACTCTTTCTGTAGAAACTGCAATTGGACATGCTAAGCGCTAAGAGGCCTACATTGGGAAAAAGAATATCTTCAAATAAAAACTACACAGATGCATTCTGTGAAACTTATTTCTGATCTGTAAATTCAGTTAACAGAGATAAAACATATTTTTGATTGAGCAGTTATGAAACACTCTTTTTGTAGAAAATGCAAGTGGAGATTCGGAGCACTAAGAGGGTAATAGTGGAAAAAGTAATGTCTTCAAATATAAACTACACAGAATCATTCGGTGAAACTTCTTTCTGATCTGTGCATTCAGCTAACAGAGTTAAACCATACTTTTGATTGAGCAGATCTGAACACTCTTTCTGTAGAAAATGCAACTGGACATTTGGAGCGCTAAGAGCGTAGTAGTGGAAAAAGGAATATATTCAAATATAAACTACACAGAAGCATTCTGTGAAACTTCTTTCTGATCTGAGCATTCAGCTAACAGAGTTAAACCATACTTTTGATTGAGCAGTTTTGAAACACTCTGTCTGTAGAAAATGCAACTGGACATTCGTAGCGCTAAGTGGGTAATAGTGGAAAAAAGAATATGTTGAAATATAAACTACACAGAAGCATTGTATGAAACTTCTTTCTGTTCTGTGCATTCAACTAACAGAGTTGAACCTTACTTTTGATTGAGCCGTTCTGAAACACTCTTTCTGTAGAAACTGCAATTGGACATTCTGAGCGCTAGGAGGCCTATATTGGGAAAAAGAATGTCTACAAATAAAAACTACACAGAAGAATTGTGTGAAACTTCTTTCTGTTCTGTTTGTTCAACTAAACTAGTTGAACCTTAGTTTTGATTGAGCCGTTCTGAAACACACTTTCTGTAGAAAATGCAAGTGGAGATTCGGAGCACTAAGAGGGTAATAGTGGAAAAAGGAATGTCTCCAAATATAAACTACACAGAATCATTCTGTGAAACTTCTTTCTGATCTGTGCATTCAGCTAACCGAGTTAAACCATACTTTTGATTGAGCAGATCTGAACACTCTTTCTGTAGAAAATGCAACTGGACATTTGGAGCGCTAAGAGAGTAGTAGTGGAAAAAGGAATATATTCAAATATAAACTACACAGAAGCATTCTGTGAAACTTCTTTCTGATCTGAGCATTCAGCTAAGAGAGTTAAACCATACTTTTGATTGAGCAGTTTTGAAACACTCTGTCTGTAGAAAATGCAACTGGACATTCGTAGCGCTAAGTGGGTAATAGTGGAAAAAAGAATATGTTCAAATATAAACTACACAGAAGCATTGTATGAAACTTCTTTCTGTTCTGTGCATTCAACTAACAGAGTTGAACCTTACTTTTGATTGAGCCTTTCTGAAACACTCTTTCTGTAGAAACTGCAATTGGACATTCTGAGCGCTAAGAGGCATCTATTGGGAAAAATAATATCTTCAAATAAAAACTACACAGAAGCATTGTGTGAAACTTATTTCTGATATGTTCATTAAGCTAACAGAGTTAAACCATACTTTTGATTGCGCAGTTCTGAACACTCTTTCTGAAGAAAATGCAAGTGGACATTCGGAGCGCTAAGAGGGTAATAGTGGAAAAAGGAATATATTCAAATATAAACTACACAGTAGCATTCTGTGAAAATTCTTTCTGTTCTCTGCATTCAACTAACAGAGTTGAACCTTACTTTTGATTGAGCCGTTCTGAAACACTCTTTCTGTAGAAACTGCAATTGGACATGCTAAGCGCTAAGAGGCCTACATTGGGAAAAAGAATATCTTCAAATAAAAACTACACAGATGCATTCTGTGAAACTTATTTCTGATCTGTAAATTCAGTTAACAGAGATAAAACATATTTTTGATTGAGCAGTTATGAAACACTCTTTTTGTAGAAAATGCAAGTGGAGATTCGGAGCACTAAGAGGGTAATAGTGGAAAAAGTAATGTCTTCAAATATAAACTACACAGAATCATTCGGTGAAACTTCTTTCTGATCTGTGCATTCAGCTAACAGAGTTAAACCATACTTTTGATTGAGCAGATCTGAACACTCTTTCTGTAGAAAATGCAACTGGACATTTGGAGCGCTAAGAGCGTAGTAGTGGAAAAAGGAATATATTCAAATATAAACTACACAGAAGCATTCTGTGAAACTTCTTTCTGATCTGAGCATTCAGCTAACAGAGTTAAACCATACTTTTGATTGAGCAGTTTTGAAACACTCTGTCTGTAGAAAATGCAACTGGACATTCGTAGCGCTAAGTGGGTAATAGTGGAAAAAAGAATATGTTCAAATATAAACTACACAGAAGCATTGTATGAAACTTCTTTCTGTTCTGTGCATTCAACTAACAGTGTTGAACCTTACTTTTGATTGAGCCGTTCTGAAACACTCTTTCTGTAGAAACTGCAATTGGACATTCTGAGCGCTAAGAGGCCTATATTGGGAAAAAGAATATCTACAAATAAAAACTACACAGAAGAATTGTGTGAAACTTCTTTCTGTTCTGTTTGTTCAACTAAAAGAGTTGAACCTTAGTTTTGATTGAGCCGTTCTGAAACACTCTTTCTGTAGAAAATGCAAGTGGAGATTCGGAGCGCTAAGAGGGTAATAGTGGAAAAAGGAATGTCTCCAAATATAAACTACACAGAATCATTCTGTGAAACTTCTTTCTGATCTGTGCATTCAGCTAACAGAGTTAAACCATACTTTTGATTGAGCAGATCTGAACACTCTTTCTGTAGAAAATGCAACTGGACATTTGGCGCGCTAAGAGAGTAGTAGTGGAAAAAGGAATATATTCAAATATAAACTACACAGAAGCATTCTGTGAAACTTCTTTCTGATCTGAGCATTCAGCTAACAGAGTTAAACCATACTTTTGATTGAGCAGTTTTGAAACACTCTGTCTGTAGAAAATGCAACTGGACATTCGTAGCGCTAAGTGGGTAATAGTGGAAAAAAGAATATGTTCAAATATAAACTACACAGAAGCATTGTATGAAACTTCTTTCTGTTCTGTGCATTCAACTAACAGAGTTGAACCTTACTTTTGATTGAGCCTTTCTGAAACACTCTTTCTGTAAAAACTGCAATTGGACATTCTGAGCGCTAAGAGGCCTCTATTGGGAAAAATAATATCTTCAAATAAAAATTACACAGAAGCATTGTGTGAAACTTATTTCTGATATGTTCATTAAGCTAACAGAGTTAAACCATACTTTTGATTGCGCCGTTCTGAACACTCTTTCTGTAGAAAATGCAAGTGGACATTCGGAGCGCTAAGAGGGTAATAGTGGAAAAAGGAATATATTCAAATATAAACTACACAGTAGCATTCTGTGAAAATTATTTCTGTTCTGTGCATTCAACTAACAGAGTTGAACCTTACTTTTGATTGAGCCTTTCTGAAACACTCTTTCTGTAGAAACTGCAATTGGACATGCTAAGCGCTAAGAGGCCTACATTGGGAAAAAGAATATCTTCAAATAAAAACTACACAGATGCATTCTGTGAAACTTATTTCTGATCTGTAAATTCAGTTAACAGAGATAAAACATATTTTTGATTGAGCAGTTATGAAACACTCTTTTTGTAGAAAATGCAAGTGGAGATTCGGAGCGCTAAGAGGGTAATAGTGGAAAAAGGAATGTCTTCAAATATAAACTACACAGAATCATTCGGTGAAACTTCTTTCTGATCTGTGCATTCAGCTAACAGAGTTAAACCATACTTTTGATTGAGCAGATCTGAACATTCTTTCTGTAGAAAATGCAACTGGACATTTGGAGCGCTAAGAGCGTAGTAGTGGAAAAAGGAATATATTCAAATATAAACTACACAGAAGCATTCTGTGAAACTTCTTTCTGATCTGAGCATTCAGCTAACAGAGTTAAACCATACTTTTGATTGAGCAGTTTTGAAACACTCTGTCTGTAGAAAATGCAACTGGACATTGGTAGCACTAAGTGGGTAATAGGGGAAAAAAGAATATGTTCAAATATAAACTACACAGAAGCATTGTATGAAACTTCTTTCTGTTCTGTGCATTCAACTAACAGAGTTGAACCTTACTTTTGATTGAGCCGTTCTGAAACACTCTTTCTGTAGAAACTGCAATTGGACATTCTGAGCGCTAGGAGGCCTACATTGGGAAAAAGAATGTCTACAAATTAAAACTACACAGAAGAATTGTGTGAAACTTCTTTCTGTTCTGTTTGTTCAACGAAACTAGTTGAACCTTAGTTTTGATTGAGACGTTCTGAAACACTCTTTCTGTAGAAAATGCAAGTGGAGATTCGGAGCGCTAAGAGTGTAATAGTGGAAAAAGGAATGTCTCCAAATATAAACTACACAGAATCATTCTGTGAAACTTCTTTCTGATCTGTGCATTCAGCTAACAGAGTTAAACCATACTTTTGATTGAGCAGATCTGAACACTCTTTCTGTAGAAAATGCAACTGGACCTTTGGAGCGCTAAGAGAGTAGTAGTGGAAAAAGGAATATATTCAAATATAAACTACACAGAAGCATTCTGTGAAACTTCTTTCTGATCTGAGCATTCAGCTAACAGAGTTAAACCATACTTTTGATTGAGCAGTTTTGAAACACTCTGTCTGTGGAAAATGCAAATGGACATTCGTAGCGCTAAGTGGGTAATAGTGGAAAAAAGAATATGTTCAAATATAAACTACACAGAAGCATTGAATGAAACTTCTTTCTGTTCTGTGCATTCAACTAACAGAGTTGAACCTTACTTTTGATTGAGTCTTTCTGAAACACTCTTTCTGTAGAAACTGCAATTGGACATTCTGAGCGCTAAGAGGCCTATATTGGGAAAAATAATATCTTCAAATAAAAACTACACAGAAGCATTGTGTGAAACTTATTTCTGATATGTTCATTAAGCTAACAGATTTAATCCATACTTTTGATTGCGCAGTTCTGAACACTCTTTCTGTAGAAAATGCAAGTGGACATTCGGAGCGCTAAGAGGGTAATAGTGGAAAACGGAATATATTCAAATATAAACTACACAGTAGCATTCTGTGAAAATACTTTCTGTTCTGTGCATTCAACTAACAGAGTTGAACCTTACTTTTGATTGAGCCGTTATGAAACACTCTTTCTGTAGAAACTGCAATTGGACATGCTAAGCGCTAAGAGGCCTACATTGGGAAAAAGAATATCTTCAAATAAACACTACACAGATGCATTCTGTGAAACTTATTTCTGATCTGTAAATTCAGTTAACAGAGATAAAACATATTTTTGATTGAGCAGTTATGATACACTCTTTTTGTAGAAAATGCAATTGGAGACTCGCAGCGCTAAGAGGGTAATAGTGGAAAAAGGAATGTCTTCAAATATAAACTACACAGAATCATTCGGTGAAACTTCTTTCTGATCTGCGCATTCAGCTAACAGAGTTAAACCATACTTTTGATTGAGCAGATCTGAACACTCTTTCTGTAGAAAATGCAACTGGACATTTGGAGCGCTAAGAGCGTAGTAGTGGAAAAAGGAATATATTCAAATATAAACTACACAGAAGCATTCTGTGAAACTTCTTTCTGATCTGAGCATTCAGCTAACAGAGTTAAACCATACTTTTGATTGAGCAGTTTTGAAACACTCTGTCTGTAGAAAATGCAACTGGACATTCGTAGCGCTAAGTGGGTAATAGTGGAAAAAAGAATATGTTCAAATATAAACTACACAGAAGCATTGTATGAAACTTCTTTCTGTTCTGTGCATTCAACTAACAGAGTTGAACCTTACTTTTGATTGAGCCTTTCTGAAACACTCTTTCTGTAGAAACTGCAATTGGACATTCTGAGCGCTAAGAGGCCTATATTGGGAAAAATAATATCTTCAAATAAAAACTACACAGAAGCATTGTGTGAAACTTATTTCTGATATGTTCATTAAGCTAACAGAGTTAAACCATACTTTTGATTGCGCAGTTCTGAACACTCTTTCTGTAGAAAATGCAAGTGGACATTCGGAGCGCTAAGAGGGTAATAGTGGAAAAAGGAATATATTCAAATATAAACTACACAGTAGCATTCTGTGAAAATTCTTTCTGTTCTGTGCATTCAACTAACAGAGTTGAACCTTACTTTTGTATGAGCCGTTATGAAACACTCTTTCTGTAGAAATTGCAATTGGACATGCTAAGCACTAAGAGGCCTACATTGGGAAAAAGAATATCTTCAAATAAAAACTACACAGATGCATTCTGTGAAACTTATTTCTGATCTGTAAATTCAGTTAACAGAGATAAAACATATTTTTGATTGAGCAGTTATGATACACTCTTTTTGTACAAAATGCAATTGGAGACTCGGAGCGCTAAGAGGGTAATAGTGGAAAAAGGAATGTCTTCAAATATAAACTACACAGAATCATTCGGTGAAACTTCTTTCTGATCTGCGCCTTCAGCTAACAGAGTTAAAACATACTTTTGATTGAGCAGATCTGAACACTCTTTCTGTAGAAAATGCAACTGGACATTTGGAGCGCTAAGAGCGTAGTAGTGGAAAAAGGAATATATTCAAATATAAACTACACAGAAGCATTCTGTGAAACTTCTTTCTGATCTGAGCATTCAGCTAACAGAGTTAAACCATACTTTTGATTGAGCAGTTTTGAAACACTCTGTCTGTAGAAAATGCAACTGGACATTCGTAGCGCTAAGTGGGTAATAGTGGAAAAAAGAATATGTTCAAATATAAACTACACAGAAGCATTGTATGAAACTTCTTTCTGTTCTGTGCATTCAACTAACAGAGTTGAACCTTACTTTTGATTGAGCCTTTCTGAAACACTCTTTCTGTAGAAACTGCAATTGGACATTCTGAGCGCTAAGAGGCCTATATTGGGAAAAATAATATCTTCAAATAAAAACTACACAGAAGAATTGTGTGAAACTTATTTCTGATATGTTCATTAAGCTAACAGAGTTAAACCATACTTTTGATTGCGCAGTTCTGAACACTCTTTCTGTAGAAAATGCAAGTGGACATTCGGAGCGCTAAGAGGGTAATAGTGGAAAAAGGAATATATTCAAATATAAACTACACAGTAGCATTCTGTGAAAATTCTTTCTGTTCTGTGCATTCAACTAACAGAGTTGAACCTTACTTTTGATTGAGCCGTTCTGAAACACTCTTTCTGTAGAAACTGCAATTGGACATGCTAAGGGCTAAGAGGCCTACATTGGGAAAAAGAATATCTTCAAATAAAAACTACACAGATGCATTCTGTGAAACTTATTTCTGATCTGTAAATTCAGTTAACAGAGATAAAACATATTTTTGATTGAGCAGTTATGAAACACTCTTTTTGTAGCAAATGCAAGTGGAGATTCGGAGCGCTAAGAGGGTAATAGTGGAAAAAGGAATGTCTTCAAATATGAACTACACAGAATCATTCGGTGAAACTTCTTTCTGATCTGTACATTCAGCTAACAGAGTTAAACGATACTTTTGATTGAGCAGATCTGAACACTCTTTCTGTAGAAAATGCAACTGGACATTTGGAGCGCTAAGAGCGTAGTAGTGGAAAAAGGAATATATTCAAATATAAACTACACAGAAGCATTCTGTGAAACTTCTTTCTGATCTGAGCATTCAGCTAACAGATTTAAACCATACTTTTGATTGAGCAGTTTTGAAACACTCTGTCTGTAGAAAATGCAACTGGACATTCGTAGCGCTAAGTGGGTAATAGTGGAAAAAAGAATATATTCAAATATAAACTACACAGAAGCATTGTATGAAACTTCTTTCTGTTCTGTGCATTCAACTAACAGAGTTGAACCTTACTTTTGATTGAGCCGTTCTGAAACACTCTTTCTGTAGAAACTGCAATTGGACATTCTGAGCGCTAAGAGGCCTATATTGGGAAAAAGAATGTCTACAAATAAAAACTACACAGAAGAATTGTGTGAAACTTCTTTCTGTTCTGTTTGTTCAACTAAAAGAGTTGAACCTTAGTTTTGATTGAGCCGTTCTGAAACACTCTTTCTGTAGAAAATGCAAGTGGAGATTCGGAGCGCTAAGAGGGTAATAATGGAAAAAGGAATGTCTCCAAATATAAACTACACAGAATCATTCTGTGAAACTTCTTTCTGATCTGTGCATTCAGCTAACAGAGTTAAACCATACTTTTGATTGAGCAGATCTGAACACTCTTTCTGTAGAAAATGCAACTGGACATTTGGAGCGCTAAGAGAGTAGTAGTGGAAAAAGGAATATATTCAAATATAAACTACACAGAAGCATTCTGTGAAACTTCTTTCTGATCTGAGCATTCAGCTAACAGAGTTAAACCATACTTTTGATTGAGCAGTTTTGAAACACTCTGTCTGTAGAAAATGCAACTGGACATTCGTAGCAGTAAGTGGGTAATAGTGGAAAAAAGAATATGTTCAAATATAAACTACACAGAAGCATTGTATGAAACTTCTTTCTGTTCTGTGCATTCAACTAACAGAGTTGAACCTTACTTTTGATTGAGCCTCTCTGAAACACTCTTTCTGTAGAAACTGCAATTGGACATTCTGAGCGCTAAGAGGCCTATATTGGGAAAAATAATATCTTCAAATAAAAACTACACAGAAGCATTGTGTGAAACTTATTTCTGATATGTTCATTAAGCTAACAGAGTTCAACCATACTTTTCATTGCGCAGTTCTGAACCCTCTTTCTGTAGAAAATGCAAGTGGACATTCGGAGCGCTAAGAGGGTAATAGTGGAAAAAGGAATATATTCAAATATAAACTACACAGTAGCATTCTGTGAAAATTCTTTCTTTTCTGTGCATTCAACTAACAGAGTTGAATCTTACTTTTGATTGAGCCGTTCTGAAACACTCTTTCTGTAGAAACTGCAATTGGACATGCTAAGCGCTAAGAGGCCTACATTGGGGAAAAGAATATCTTCAAATAAAAACTACACAGATGCATTCTGTGAAACTTATTTCTGATCTGTAAATTCAGTTAACAGAGATAAAACATATTTTTGATTGAGCAGTTATGAAACACTCTTTTTGTAGAAAATGCAAGTGGAGATTCGGAGTGCTAAGAGGGTAATAGTGGAAAAAGGATTGTCTTCAAATATAAACTACACAGAATCATTCGGTGAAACTTCTTTCTGATCTGTGCATTCAGCTAACAGAGTTAAACCATACTTTTGATTGAGCAGATCTGAACACTCTTTCTGTAGAAAATGCAGCTGGACATTTGGAGCGCTAAGAGCGTAGTAGTGGAAAAAGGAATATATTCAAATATAAACTACACAGAAGCATTCTGTGAAACTTCTTTCTGATCTGAGCATTCAGCTAACAGAGTTAAACCATACTTTTGATTGAGCAGTTTTGAAACACTCTGTCTGTAGAAAATGCAACTGGACATTCGTAGCACTAAGTGGGTAATAGTGGAAAAAAGAATATGTTCAAATATAAACTACAGAGAAGCATTGTATGAAACTTCTTTCTGTTCTGTGCATTCAACTAACAGAGTTGAACCTTACTTTTGATTGAGCCGTTCTGAAACACTCTTTCTGTAGAAACTGCAATTGGACATTCTGAGCGCTAGGAGGCCTATATTGGGAAAAAGAATGTCTACAAATAAAAACTACACAGAAGAATTGTGTGAAACTTCTTTCTGTTCTGTTTGTTCCACTAAACTAGTTGAACCTTAGTTTTGATTGAGCCGTTCTGAAACACTCTTTCTGTAGAAAATGCAAGTGGGGATTCGGAGCGCTAAGAGGGTAATAGTGGAAAAAGGAATATCTCCAAATATAAACTACACAGAATCATTCTGTGAAACTTCTTTCTGATCTGTGCATTCAGCTAACAGAGTTAAAACATACTTTTGATTGAGCAGATCTGAACACTCTTTCTGTAGAAAATGCAACTGGACAGTTGGAGCGCTAAGAGAGTAGTAGTGGAAAAAGGAATATATTCAAATATAAACTACACAGAAGCATTCTGTGAAACTTCTTTCTGATCTGAGCATTCAGCTAACAGAGTTAAACCATACTTTTGATTGAGCAGTTTTGAAACACTCTGTCTGTAGAAAATGCAACTGGACATTCGTAGCGCTAAGTGGGTAATAGTGGAAAAAAGAATATGTTCAAATATAAACTACACAGAAGCATTGTATGAAACTTCTTTCTGTTCTGTGCATTCAACTAACAGAGTTGAACCTTACTTTTGATTGAGCCTTTCTGAAACACTCTTTCTGTAGAAACTGCAATTGGACATTCTGAGCGCTAAGAGGCCTATATTGGGAAAAATAATATCTTCAAATAAAAACTACACAGAAGCATTGTGTGAAACTTATTTCTGATATGTTCATTAAGCTAACAGAGTTAAACCATACTTTTGATTGCGCAGTTCTGAACACTCTTTCTGTAGAAAATGCAAGTGGACATTTGGAGCGCTAAGAGGGTAATAGTGGAAAAAGGAATATATTCAAATATAAACTACACAGTAGCATTCTGTGAAAATTCTTTCTGTTCTGTGCATTCAACTAACATAGTTGAACCTTACTGTTGATTGAGCCGTTCTGAAACACTCTTTCTGTAGAAACTGCAATTGGACATGCTAAGCGCTAAGAGGCCTACATTGGGAAAAAGAATATCTTCAAATAAAAACTACACAGATGCATTCTGTGAAACTTATTTCTGATCTGTAAATTCAGTTAACAGAGATAAAACATATTTTTGATTGAGCAGTTATGAAACACTCTTTTTGTAAAAATGCAAGTGCAGATTCGGAGCGCTAAGAGGGTAATAGTGGAAAAAGGAATGTCTTCAAATATAAACTACACAGAATCATTCGGTGAAACTTGTTTCTCATCTGTACATTCAGCTAACAGAGTTAAACCATACTTTTGATTGAGCAGATCTGAACACTCTTTCTGTAGAAAATGCAACTGGACATTTGGAGCGCTAAGAGCGTAGTAGTGGAAAAAGGAATATATTCAAATATAAACTACACAGAAGCATTCTGTGAAACTTTTTTCTGATCTGAGCATTCAGCTAACAGAGTTAAACCATACTTTTGATTGAGCAGTTTTGAAACACTCTGTCTGTAGAAAATGCAACTGGACATTCGTAGCGCTAAGTGGGTAATAGTGGAAAAAAGAATATGTTCAAATATAAACTACACAGAAGCATTGTATGAAACTTCTTTCTGTTCTGTGCATTCAACTAACAGAGTTGAACCTTACTTTTGATTGAGCCGTTCTGAAACACTCTTTCTGTAGAAACTGCAATTGGACATTCTGAGCGCTAAGAGGCCTATAATGGGAAAAAAAATGTCTACAAATAAAAACTACACAGAAGAATTGTGTGAAACTTCTTTCTGTTCTGTTTGTTCAACTAAAAGAGTTGAACCTTAGTTTTGATTGAGCCGTTCTGAAACACTCTTTCTGTAGAAAATGCAAGTGGAGATTCGGAGCGCTAAGAGGGTAATAGTGGAAAAAGGAATGTCTCCAAATATAAACTACACAGAATCATTCTGTGAAACTTCTTTCTGATCTGTGCATTCAGCTAACAGAGTTAAACCTTACTTTTGATTGAGCAGATCTGAACACTCTTTCTGTAGAAAATGCAACTGGACAATTGGAGCGCTAAGAGAGTAGTAGTGGAAAAAGGAATATATTCAAATATAAACTACACAGAAGCATTCTGTGAAACTTCTTTCTGATCTGAGCATTCAGCTAACAGAGTTAAACCATACTTTTGATTGAGCAGTTTTGAAACACTCTGTCTGTAGAAAATGCAACTGGACATTCGTAGCGCTAAGTGGGTAATAGTGGAAAAAAGAATATGTTCAAATATAAACTACACAGAAGCATTGTATGAAACTTCTTTCTGTTCTGTGCATTCAACTAACAGCGTTGAACCTTACTTTTGATTGAGCCTTTCTGAAACACTCTTTCTGTAGAAACTGCAATTGGACATTCTGAGCGCTAAGAGGCCTATATTGGGAAAAATAATATCTTCAAATAAAAACTACACAGAAGCATTGTGTGAAACTTATTTCTGATATGTTCATTAAGCTAACAGAGTTAAACCATACTTTTGATTGCGCAGTTCTGAACCCTCTTTCTGTAGAAAATGCAAGTGGACATTCGGAGCGCTAAGAGGGTAATAGTGGAAAAAGGAATATATTCAAATATAAACTACACAGTAGCATTCTGTGAAAATTCTTTCTGTTCTGTGCATTCAACTAACAGAGTTGAACCTTACTTTTGATTGAGCCGTTCTGAAACACTCTTTCTGTAGAAACTGGAATTGGACATGCTAAGCGCTAAGAGGCCTACATTGGGAAAAAGAATATCTTCAAATAAAAACTACACAGATGCATTCTGTGAAACTTATTTCTGATCTGTAAATTCAGTTAACAGAGATAAAACATATTTTTGATTGAGCAGTTATGAAACACTCTTTTTGTAGAAAATGCAAGTGGAGATTCGGAGCGCTAAGAGGGGAATAGTGGAAAAAGGAATGTCTTCAAATATAAACTACACAGAATCATTCGGTGAAATTTCTTTCTGATCTGTGCATTCAGCTAACAGAGTTAAACCATACTTTTGATTGAGCAGATCTGAACACTCTTTCTGTAGAAAATGCAACTGGACATTTGGAGCGCTAAGAGCGTAGTAGTGGAAAAAGGAATATATTCAAATATAAACTACACAGAAGCATTCTGTGAAACTTCTTTCTGATCTGAGCATTCAGCTAACAGAGTTAAACCATACTTTTGATTGAGCAGTTTTGAAACACTCTGTCTGTAGAAAATGCAACTGGACATTCGTAGCACTAAGTGGGTAATAGTGGAAAAAAGAATATGTTCAAATATAAACTACACAGAAGCATTGTATGAAACTTCTTTCTGTTCTGTGCATTCAACTAACAGAGTTGAACCTTACTTTTGATTGAGCCGTTCTGAAACACTCTTTCTGTAGAAACTGCAATTGGACATTCTGAGCGCTAGGAGGCCTATATTGGGAAAAAGAATGTCTACAAATAAAAACTACACAGAAGAATTGTGTGAAACTTCTTTCTGTTCTGTTTGTTCAACTAAACTAGTTGAACCTTAGTTTTGATTGAGCCGTTCTGAAACACTCTTTCTGTAGAAAATGCAAGTGGAGACTCGGAGCGCTAAGAAGGTAATAGTGGAAAAAGGAATGTCTCCAAAAATAAACTACACAGAATCATTCTGTGAAACTTCTTTCTGATCTGTGCATTCAGCTAACAGAGTTAAACCATACTTTTGATTGAGCAGATCTGAACACTCTTTCTGTAGAAAATGCAACTGGACATTTGGAGCGCTTAAAGAGTAGTAGTGGAAAAAGGAATATATTCAAATATAAACTACACAGAAGCATTCTGTGAAACTTTTTTCTGATCTGAGCATTCAGCTAACAGAGTTAAACCATACTTTTGATTGAGCAGTTTTGAAACACTCTGTCTGTAGAAAATGCAACTGGACATTCGTAGCGCTAAGTGGGTAATAGTGGAAAAAAGAATATGTTCAAATATAAACTACACAGAAGCATTGTATGAAACTTCTTTCTGTTCTGTGCATTCAACTAACAGAGTTGAACCTTACTTTTGATTGAGCCTTTCTGAAACACTCTTTCTGTAGAAACTGCAACTGGACATTCGTAGCGCTAAGTGGGTAATAGTGGAAAAAAGAATATGTTCAAATATAAACTACACAGAAGCATTGTATGAAACTTCTTTCTGTTCTGTGCATTCAACTAACAGAGTTGAACCTTACTTTTGATTGAGCCTTTCTGAAACACTCTTTCTGTAGAACCTGCAATTGGACATTCTGAGCGCTAAGAGGCCTATATTGGGAAAAATAATATCTTCAAATAAAAACTACACAGAAGCATTGTGTGAAACTTATTTCTGATATGTTCATTAAGCTAACAGAGTTAAACCATACTTTTGATTGCGCAGTTCTGAACACTCTTTCTGTAGAAAATGCAAGTGGACATTTGGAGCGCTAAGAGGGTAATAGTGGAAAAAGGAATATATTCAAATATAAACTACACAGTAGCATTCTGTGAAAATTCTTTCTGTTCTGTGCATTCAACTAACAGAGTTGAACCTTACTGTTGATTGAGCCGTTCTGAAACACTCTTTCTGTAGAAACTGCAATTGGACATGCTAAGCGCTAAGAGGCCTACATTGGGAAAAAGAATATCTTCAAATAAAAACTACACAGATGCATTCTGTGAAACTTATTTCTGATCTGTAAATTCAGTTAACAGAGATAAAACATATTTTTGATTGAGCAGTTATGAAACACTCTTTTTGTAAAAATGCAAGTGCAGATTCGGAGCGCTAAGAGGGTAATAGTGGAAAAAGGAATGTCTTCAAATATAAACTACACAGAATCATTCGGTGAAACTTCTTTCTCATCTGTACATTCAGCTAACAGAGTTAAACCATACTTTTGATTGAGCAGATCTGAACACTCTTTCTGTAGAAAATGCAACTGGACATTTGGAGCGCTAAGAGCGTAGTAGTGGAAAAAGGAATATATTCAAATATAAACTACACAGAAGCATTCTGTGAAACTTCTTTCTGATCTGAGCATTCAGCTAACAGAGTTAAACCATACTTTTGATTGAGCAGTTTTGAAACACTCTGTCTGTAGAAAATGCAACTGGACCTTCGTAGCGCTAAGTGGGTAATAGTGGAAAAAAGAATATGTTCAAATATAAACTACACAGAAGCATTGTATGAAACTTCTTTCTGTTCTGTGCATTCAACTAACAGAGTTGAACCTTACTTTTGATTGAGCCGTTCTGAAACACTCTTTCTGTAGAAACTGCAATTGGACATTCTGAGCGCTAAGAGGCCTATATTGGGAAAAAGAATGTCTACAAATAAAAACTACACAGAAGAATTGTGTGAAACTTCTTTCTGTTCTGTTTGTTCAACTAAAAGAGTTGAACCTTAGTTTTGATTGAGCCGTTCTGAAACACTCTTTCTGTAGAAAATGCAAGTGGAGATTCGGAGTGCTAAGAGGGTAATAGTGGAAAAAGGAATGTCTCCAAATATAAACTACACAGAATCATTCTGTGAAACTTCTTTCTGATCTGTGCATTCAGCTAACAGAGTTAAACCTTACTTTTGATTGAGCAGATCTGAACACTCTTTCTGTAGAAAATGCAACTGGACATTTGGAGCGCTAAGAGCGTAGTGGTGGAAAAAGGAATATATTCAAATATAAACTACACAGAAGCATTCTGTGAAACTTCTTTCTGATCTGAGCATTCAGCTAACAGAGTTAAACCATACTTTTGATTGAGCAGTTTTGAAACACTCTGTCTGTAGAAAATGCAACTGGACATTCGTAGCGCTAAGTGGGTAATAGTGGAAAAAAGAATATGTTCAAATATAAACTACACAGAAGCATTGTATGAAACTTCTTTCTGTTCTGTGCATTCAACTAACAGCGTTGAACCTTACTTTTGATTGAGCCTTTCTGAAACACTCTTTCTGTAGAAACTGCAATTGGACATTCTGAGCGCTAAGAGGCCTATATTGGGAAAAATAATATCTTCAAATAAAAACTACACAGAAGCATTGTGTGAAACTTATTTCTGATATGTTCATTAAGCTAACAGAGTTAAACCATACTTTTGATTGCGCAGTTCTGAACCCTCTTTCTGTAGAAAATGCAAGTGGACATTCGGAGCGCTAAGAGGGTAATAGTGGAAAAAGGAATATATTCAAATATAAACTACACAGTAGCATTCTGTGAAAATACTTTCTGTTCTGTGCATTCAACTAACAGAGTTGAACCTTACTTTTGATTGAGCCGTTCTGAAACACTCTTTCTGTAGAAACTGGAATTGGACATGCTAAGCGCTAAGAGGCCTACATTGGGAAAAAGAATATCTTCAAATAAAAACTACACAGATGCATTCTGTGAAACTTATTTCTGATCTGTAAATTCAGTTAACAGAGATAAAACATATTTTTGATTGAGCAGTTATGAAACACTCTTTTTGTAGAAAATGCAAGTTGAGATTCAGAGCGCTAAGAGGGTAATAGTGGAAAAAGGAATGTCTTCAAATATAAACTACACAGAATCATTCGGTGAAACTTCTTTCTGATCTGTGCATTCAGCTAACAGAGTTAAACCATACTTTTGATTGAGCAGATCTGAACACTCTTTCTGTAGAAAATGCAACTGGACATTTGGAGCGCTAAGAGCGTAGTAGTGGAAAAAGGAATATATTCAAATATAAACTACACAGAAGCATTCTGTGAAACTTCTTTCTGATCTGAGCATTCAGCTAACAGAGTTAAACCATACTTTTGATTGAGCAGTTTTGAAACACTCTGTCTGTAGAAAATGCAACTGGACATTCGTAGCGCTAAGTGGGTAATAGTGGAAAAAAGAATATGTTCAAATATAAACTACACAGAAGCATTGTATGAAACTTCTTTCTGTTCTGTGCATTCAACTAACCGAGTTGAACCTTACTTTTGATTGAGCCGTTCTGAAACACTCTTTCTGTAGAAACTGCAATTGGACATTCTGAGCGCTAAGAGGCCTATATTGGGAAAAAGCATGTCTACAAATAAAAACTACAGAGAAGAATTGTGTGAAACTTCTTTCTGTTCTGTGCATTCAAATAACAGAGTTGTACCTTACTTTTGATTGAGCCTTTCTGAAACACTCTTTCTGTAGAAACTGCAATTGGACATTTTGAGCGCTAAGAGGCCTCAATTGGGAAAAATAATATCTTCAAATAAAAACTACACAGAAGCATTGTGTGAAACTTATTTCTGATATGTTCATTAAGCTAACAGAGTTAAACCATACTTTTGATTGCGCAGTTCTGAACACTCTTTCTGTAGAAAATTCAAGTGGACATTCGGAGCGCTAAGAGGGTAATAGTGGAAAAAGGAATATATTCAAATATAAACTACACAGTAGCATTCTGTGAAAATTCTTTCTGTTCTGTGCATTCAACTAACAGAGTTGAACCTTACTTTTGATTGAGCCGTTCTGAAACACTCTTTCTGTAGAAACTGCAATTGGACATGCTAAGCGCTAAGAGGCCTACATTGGGAAAAAGAATATCTTCAAATAAAAACTACACAGATGCATTCTGTGAAACTTATTTCTGATCTGTAAATTCAGTTAACAGAGATAAAACATATTTTTGATTGAGCAGTTATGAAACACTCTTTTTGTAGAAAATGCAAGTGGAGATTCGGAGCGCTAAGAGGGGAATAGTGGAAAAAGGAATGTCTTCAAATATAAACTACACAGAATCATTCGGTGAAACTTCTTTCTGATCTGTGCATTCAGCTAACAGAGTTAAACCATACTTTTGATTGAGCAGATCTGAACACTCTTTCTGTAGAAAATGCATCTGGACATTTGGAGCGCTAAGAGCGTAGTAGTGGAAAAAGGAATATATTCAAATATAAACTACACAGAAGCATTCTGTGAAACTTCTTTCTGATCTGAGCATTCAGCTAACAGAGTTAAACCATACTTTTGATTGAGCAGTTTTGAAACACTCTGTCTGTAGAAAATGCAACTGGACTTTCGTAGCGCTAAGTGGGTAATAGTGGAAAAAAGAATATGTTCAAATATAAACTACACAGAAGCATTGTATGAAACTTCTTTCTGTTCTGTGCATTCAACTAACAGAGTTGAACCTTACTTTTGATTGAGCCGTTCTGAAACACTCTTTCTGTAGAAACTGCAATTGGACATTCTGAGCGCTAGGAGGCCTATATTGGGAAAAAGAATGTCTACAAATAAAAACTACACTAGAAATACCATTTGACCCAGCCATCCCATTACTGGGTATATACCCAAAGGACTATAAATCATGCTGCTATAAAGACACATGCACACGTATGTTTATTGCGGCACTATTCACAATAGCAAAGAGTTGGAACCAACCCAAATGTCCAACAACGATAGACTGGATTAAGAAAATGTGGCACATATACACCATGGAATACTATGCAGCCATAAAAAATGATGAGTTCGTGTCCTTTGTAGGGACATGGATGAAACTGGAAAACATCATTCTCAGTAAACTATCGCAAGGACAAAAAACCAAACACCGCATGTTCTCACTCATAGGTGGGAATTGAACAATGAGAACTCATGGACACAGGAAGGGGAACATCACACTCCGGGGACTGTTGTGGGGTGGGGGGAGGGGGGAGGGACAGCATTAGGAGATACACCTAATGCTAAATGACGAGTTAATGGGTGCAGGAAATCAACATGGCACATGGATACATATGTAACAAAACTGCACATTGTGCACATGTACCCTAAAACCCTAAAGTATAATAAAAAAAAAAAAAAAAAAAAAAAAAAAAATAAATAAATAAATAAAAACTACACAGAAGAATTGTGTGAAACTTCTTTCTGTTCTGTTTGTTCAACTAAACTAGTTGAACCTTAGTTTTGATTGAGCCGTTCTGAAACACTCTTTCTGTAGAAAATGCAAGTGGAGATTCGGAGCGCTAAGAAGGTAATAGTGGAAAAAGGAATGTCTCCAAATATAAACTACACAGAATCATTCTGTGAAACTTCTTTCTGATCTGTGCATTCAGCTAACAGAGTTAAACCATACTTTTGATTGAGCAGATCTGAACACTCTTTCTGTAGAAAATGCAACTGGACATTTGGAGCGCTTAAAGAGTAGTAGTGGAAAAAGGAATATATTCAAATATAAACTACACAGAAGCATTCTGTGAAACTTTTTTCTTATCTGAGCATTCAGCTAACAGAGTTAAACCATACTTTTGATTGAGCAGTTTTGAAACACTCTGTCTGTAGAAAATGCAACTGGACATTCGTAGCGCTAAGTGGGTAATAGTGGAAAAAAGAATATGTTCAAATATAAACTACACAGAAGCATTGTATGAAACTTCTTTCTGTTCTGTGCATTCAACTAACAGAGTTGAACCTTACTTTTGATTGAGCCTTTCTGAAACACTCTTTCTGTAGAAACTGCAACTGGACATTCGTAGCGCTAAGTGGGTAATAGTGGAAAAAAGAATATGTTCAAATATAAACTACACAGAAGCATTGTATGAAACTTCTTTCTGTTCTGTGCATTCAACTAACAGAGTTGAACCTTACTTTTGATTGAGCCTTTCTGAAACACTCTTTCTGTAGAAACTGCAATTGGACATTCTGAGCGCTAAGAGGCCTATATTGGGAAAAATAATATCTTCAAATAAAAACTACACAGAAGCATTGTGTGAAACTTATTTCTGATATGTTCATTAAGCTAACAGAGTTAACCCATACTTTTGATTGCGCAGTTCTGAACACTCTTTCTGTAGAAAATGCAAGTGGACATTTGGAGCGCTAAGAGGGTAATAGTGGAAAAAGGAATATATTCAAATATAAACTACACAGTAGCATTCTGTGAAAATTCTTTCTGTTCTGTGCATTCAACTAACAGAGTTGAACCTTACTGTTGATTGAGCCGTTCTGAAAAACTCTTTCTGTAGAAACTGCAATTGGACATGCTAAGCGCTAAGAGGCCTACATTGGGAAAAAGAATATCTTCAAATAAAAACTACACAGATGCATTCTGTGAAACTTATTTCTGATCTGTAAATTCAGTTAACAGAGATAAAACATATTTTTGATTGAGCAGTTATGAAACACTCTTTTTGTAAAAATGCAAGTGCAGATTCGGAGCGCTAAGAGGGTAATAATGGAAAAAGGAATGTCTTCAAATATAAACTACACAGAATCATTCGGTGAAACTTCTTTCTCATCTGTACATTCAGCTAACAGAGTTAAACCATACTTTTGATTGAGCAGATCTGAACACTCTTTCTGTAGAAAATACAACTGGACATTTGGAGCGCTAAGAGCGTAGTAGTGGAAAAAGGAATATATTCAAATATAAACTACACAGAAGCATTCTGTGAAACTTCTTTCTGATCTGAGCATTCAGCTAACAGAGTTAAACCATACTTTTGATTGAGCAGTTTTGAAACACTCTGTCTGTAGAAAATGCAACTGGACATTCGTAGCGCTAAGTGGGTAATAGTGGAAAAAAGATTATGTTCAAATATAAACTACACAGAAGCATTGTATGAAACTTCTTTATGTTCTGTGCATTCAACTAACAGAGTTGAACCTTACTTTTGATTGAGCCGTTCTGAAACACTCTTTCTGTAGAAACTGCAATTGGACATTCTGAGCGCTAAGAGGCCTATATTGGGAAAAAGAATGTCTACAAATAAAAACTACACAGAAGAATTGTGTGAAACTTCTTTCTGTTCTGTTTGTTCAACTAAAAGAGTTGAACCTTAGTTTTGATTGAGCCGTTCTGAAACACTCTTTCTGTAGAAAACGCAAGTGGAGATTCGGAGCGCTAAGAGGGTAATAGTGGAAAAAGGAATGTCTCCAAATATAAACTACACAGAATCATTCTGTGAAACTTCTTTCTGATCTGTGCATTCAGCTAACAGAGTTAAACCTTACTTTTGATTGAGCAGATCTGAACACTCTTTCTGTAGAAAATGCAACTGGACATTTGGAGCGCTAAGAGCGTAGTGGTGGAAAAAGGAATATATTCAAATATAAACTACACAGAAGCATTCTGTGAAACTTCTTTCTGATCTGAGCATTCAGCTAACAGAGTTAAACCATACTTTTGATTGAGCAGTTTTGAAACACTCTGTCTGTAGAAAATGCAACTGGACATTCGTAGCGCTAAGTGGGTAATAGTGGAAAAAAGAATATGTTCAAATATAAACTACACAGAAGCATTGTATGAAACTTCTTTCTGTTCTGTGCATTCAACTAACAGCGTTGAACCTTACTTTTGATTGAGCCTTTCTGAAACACTCTTTCTGTAGAAACTGCAATTGGACATTCTGAGCGCTAAGAGGCCTATATTGGGAAAAATAATATCTTCAAATAAAAACTACACAGAAGCATTGTGTGAAACTTATTTCTGATATGTTCATTAAGCTAACAGAGTTAAACCATACTTTTGATTGCGCAGTTCTGAACCCTCTTTCTGTAGAAAATGCAAGTGGACATTCGGAGCGCTAAGAGGGTAATAGTGGAAAAAGGAATATATTCAAATATAAACTACACAGTAGCATTCTGTGAAAATTCTTTCTGTTCTGTGCATTCAACTAACAGAGTTGAACCTTACTTTTGATTGAGCCGTTCTGAAACACTCTTTCTGTAGAAACTGGAATTGGACATGCTAAGCGCTAAGAGGCCTACATTGGGAAAAAGAATATCTTCAAATAAAAACTACACAGATGCATTCTGTGAAACTTATTTCTGATCTGTAAATTCAGTTAACAGAGATAAAACATATTTTTGATTGAGCAGTTATGAAACACTCTTTTTGTAGAAAATGCAAGTGGAGATTCAGAGCGCTAAGAGGGTAATAGTGGAAAAAGGAATGTCTTCAAATATACACTACACAGAATCATTCGGTGAAACTTCTTTCTGATCTGTGCATTCAGCTAACAGAGTTAAACCACACTTTTGATTGAGCAGATCTGAACACTCTTTCTGTAGAAAATGCAACTGGACATTTGGAGCGCTAAGAGCGTAGTAGTGGAAAAAGGAATATATTCAAATATAAACTACACAGAAGCATTCTGTGAAACTTCTTTCTGATCTGAGCATTCAGCTAACAGAGTTAAACCATACTTTTGATTGAGCAGTTTTGAAACACTCTGTCTGTAGAAAATGCAACTGGACATTCGTAGCGCTAAGTGGGTAATAGTGGAAAAAAGAATATGTTCAAATATAAACTACACAGAAGCATTGTATGAAACTTCTTTCTGTTCTGTGCATTCAACTAACCGAGTTGAACCTTACTTTTGATTGAGCCGTTCTGAAACACTCTTTCTGTAGAAACTGCAATTGGACATTCTGAGCGCTAAGAGGCCTATATTGGGAAAAAGCATGTCTACAAATAAAAACTACACAGAAGAATTGTGTGAAACTTCTTTCTGTTCTGTGCATTCAAATAACAGAGTTGTACCTTACTTTTGATTGAGCCTTTCTGAAACACTCTTTCTGTAGAAACTGCAATTGGACATTTTGAGCGCTAAGAGGCCTCAATTGGGAAAAATAATATCTTCAAATAAAAACTACACAGAAGCATTGTGTGAAACTTATTTCTGATATGTTCATTAAGCTAACAGAGTTAAACCATACTTTTGATTGCGCAGTTCTGAACACTCTTTCTGTAGAAAATGCAAGTGGACATTCGGAGCGCTAAGAGGGTAATAGTGGAAAAAGGAATATATTCAAATATAAACTACACAGTAGCATTCTGTGAAAATTCTTTCTGTTCTGTGCATTCAACTAACAGAGTTGAACCTTACTTTTGATTGAGCCGTTCTGAAACACTCTTTCTGTAGAAACTGCAATTGGACATGCTAAGCGCTAAGAGGCCTACATTGGGAAAAAGAATATCTTCAAATAAAAACTACACAGATGCATTCTGTGAAACTTATTTCTGATCTGTAAATTCAGTTAACAGAGATAAAACATATTTTTGATTGAGCAGTTATGAAACACTCTTTTTGTAGAAAATGCAAGTGGAGATTCGGAGCGCTAAGAGGGGAATAGTGGAAAAAGGAATGTCTTCAAATATAAACTACACAGAATCATTCGGTGAAACTTCTTTCTGATCTGTGCATTCAGCTAACAGAGTTAAACCATACTTTTGATTGAGCAGATCTGAACACTCTTTCTGTAGAAAATGCAACTGGACATTTGGAGCGCTTAAAGAGTAGTAGTGGAAAAAGGAATATATTCAAATATAAACTACACAGAAGCATTCTGTGAAACTTTTTTCTGATCTGAGCATTCAGCTAACAGAGTTAAACCATACTTTTGATTGAGCAGTTTTGAAACACTCTGTCTGTAGAAAATGCAACTGGACATTCGTAGCGCTAAGTGGGTAATAGTGGAAAAAAGAATATGTTCAAATATAAACTACACAGAAGCATTGTATGAAACTTCTTTCTGTTCTGTGCATTCAACTAACAGAGTTGAACCTTACTATTGATGGAGCCTTTCTGAAACACTCTTTCTGTAGAAACTGCAACTGGACATTCGTAGCGCTAAGTGGGTAATAGTGGAAAAAAGAATATGTTCAAATATAAACTACACAGAAGCATTGTATGAAACTTCTTTCTGTTCTGTGCATTCAACTAACAGAGTTGAACCTTACTTTTGATTGAGAATTTCTGAAACACTCTTTCTGTAGAAACTGCAATTGGACATTCTGAGCGCTAAGAGGCCTATATTGGGAAAAATAATATCTTCAAATAAAAACTACACAGAAGCATTGTGTGAAACTTATTTCTGATATGTTCATTAAGCTAACAGAGTTAACCCATACTTTTGATTGCGCAGTTCTGAACACTCTTTCTGTAGAAAATGCAAGTGGACATTTGGAGCGCTAAGAGGGTAATAGTGGAAAAAGGAATATATTCAAATATAAACTACACAGTAGCATTCTGTGAAAATTCTTTCTGTTCTGTGCATTCAACTAACAGAGTTGAACCTTACTGTTGATTGAGCCGTTCTGAAAAACTCTTTCTGTAGAAACTGCAATTGGACATGCTAAGCGCTAAGAGGCCTACATTGGGAAAAAGAATATCTTCAAATAAATACTACACAGATGCATTCTGTGAAACTTATTTCTGATCTGTAAATTCAGTTAACAGAGATAAAACATATTTTTGATTGAGCAGTTATGAAACACTCTTTTTGTAAAAATGCAAGTGCAGATTCGGAGCGCTAAGAGGGTAATAGTGGAAAAAGGAATGTCTTCAAATATAAACTACACAGAATCATTCGGTGAAACTTCTTTCTCATCTGTACATTCAGCTAACAGAGTTAAACCATACTTTTGATTGAGCAGATCTGAACACTCTTTCTGTAGAAAATACAACTGGACATTTGGAGCGCTAAGAGCGTAGTAGTGGAAAAAGTAATATATTCAAATATAAACTACACAGAAGCATTCTGTGAAACTTCTTTCTGATCTGAGCATTCAGCTAACAGAGTTAAACCATACTTTTGATTGAGCAGTTTTGAAACACTCTGTCTGTAGAAAATGCAACTGGACATTCGTAGCGCTAAGTGGGTAATAGTGGAAAATAGATTATGTTCAAATATAAACTACACAGAAGCATTGTATGAAACTTCTTTATGTTCTGTGCATTCAACTAACAGAGTTGAACCTTACTTTTGATTGAGCCGTTCTGAAACACTCTTTCTGTAGAAACTGCAATTGGACATTCTGAGCGCTAGGAGGCCTATATTGGGAAAAAGAATGTCTACAAATAAAAACTACACAGAAGAATTGTGTGAAACTTCTTTCTGTTCTGTTTGTTCAACTAAACTAGTTGAACCTTAGTTTTGATTGAGCCGTTCTGAAACACTCTTTCTGTAGAAAATGCAAGTGGAGATTCGGAGCGCTAAGAAGGTAATAGTGGAAAAAGGAATGTCTTCAAATATAAACTACACAGAATCATTCTGTGAAACTTCTTTCTGATCTGTGCATTCAGCTAACAGAGTTAAACCATACTTTTGATTGAGCAGATCTGAACACTCTTTCTGTAGAAAATGCACCTGGACATTTGGAGCGCTTAAAGAGTAGTAGTGGAAAAAGGAATATATTCAAATATAAACTACACAGAAGCATTCTGTGAAACTTTTTTCTGATCTGAGCATTCAGCTAACAGAGTTAAACCATACTTTTGATTGAGCAGTTTTGAAACACTCTGTCTGTAGAAAATGCAACTGGACATTCGTAGCGCTAAGTGGGTAATAGTGGAAAAAAGAATATGTTCAAATATAAACTACACAGAAGCATTGTATGAAACTTCTTTCTGTTCTGTGCATTCAACTAACAGAGTTGAACCTTACATTTGATTGAGCCTTTCTGAAACACTCTTTCTGTAGAAACTGCAATTGGACATTCTGAGCGCTAAGAGGCCTATATTGGGAACAAGAATGTCTACAAATAAAAATTACATAGAAGAATTGTGTGAAACTTCTTTCTGTTCTGTTTGTTCAACTAAAAGAGTTGAACCTTAGTTTTGATTGAGCCGTTCTGAAACACTCTTTCTGTAGAAAACGCAAGTGGAGATTCGGAGCGCTAAGAGGGTAATAGTGGAAAAAGGAATGTCTCCAAATATAAACTACACAGAATCATTCTGTGAAACTTCTTTCTGATCTGTGCATTCAGCTAACAGAGTTAAACCTTACTTTTGATTGAGCAGATCTGAACACTCTTTCTGTAGAAAATGCAACTGGACATTTGGAGCGCTAAGAGCGTAGTGGTGGAAAAAGGAATATATTCAAATATAAACTACACAGAAGCATTCTGTGAAACTTCTTTCTGATCTGAGCATTCAGCTAACAGAGTTAAACCATACTTTTGATTGAGCAGTTTTGAAACACTCTGTCTGTAGAAAATGCAACTGGACATTCGTAGCGCTAAGTGGGTAATAGTGGAAAAAAGAATATGTTCAAATATAAACTACACAGAAGCATTGTATGAAACTACTTTCTGTTCTGTGCATTCAACTAACAGCGTTGAACCTTACTTTTGATTGAGCCTTTCTGAAACACTCTTTCTGTAGAAACTGCAATTGGACATTCTGAGCGCTAAGAGGCCTATATTGGGAAAAATAATACCTTCAAATAAAAACTACACAGAAGCATTGTGTGAAACTTATTTCTGATATGTTCATTAAGCTAACAGAGTTAAACCATACTTTTGATTGCGCAGTTCTGAACCCTCTTTCTGTAGAAAATGCAAGTGGACATTCGGAGCGCTAAGAGGGTAATAGTGGAAAAAGGAATATATTCAAATATAAACTACACAGTAGCATTCTGTGAAAATTCTTTCTGTTCTGTGCATTCAACTAACAGAGTTGAACCTTACTTTTGATTGAGCCGTTCTGAAACACTCTTTCTGTAGAAACTGGAATTGGACATGCTAAGCGCTAAGAGGCCTACATTGGGAAAAAGAATATCTTCAAATAAAAACTACACAGATGCATTCTGAGAAACTTATTTCTGATCTGTAAATTCAGTTAACAGAGATA
This sequence comes from Symphalangus syndactylus, assembly GCF_028878055.3. Classification (NCBI taxonomy): domain Eukaryota; kingdom Metazoa; phylum Chordata; class Mammalia; order Primates; family Hylobatidae; genus Symphalangus; species Symphalangus syndactylus. The sequence goes on from NC_072433.2 coordinate 4,264,126, forward strand.
AAACATATTTTTGATTGAGCAGTTATGAAACACTCTTTTTGTAGAAAATGCAAGTGGAGATTCAGAGCGCTAAGAGGGTAATAGTGGAAAAAGGAATGTCTTCAAATATAAACTACACAGAATCATTCGGTGAAACTTCTTTCTGATCTGTGCATTCAGCTAACAGAGTTAAACCATACTTTTGATTGAGCAGATCTGAACACTCTTTCTGTAGAAAATGCAACTGGACATTTGGAGCGCTAAGAGCGTAGTAGTGGAAAAAGGAATATATTCAAATATAAACTACACAGAAGCATTCTGTGAAACTTCTTTCTGATCTGAGCATTCAGCTAACAGAGTTAAACCATACTTTTGATTGAGCAGTTTTGAAACACTCTGTCTGTAGAAAATGCAACTGGACATTCGTAGCGCTAAGTGGGTAATAGTGGAAAAAGGAATATGTTCAAATATAAACTACACAGAAGCATTGTATGAAACTTCTTTCTGTTCTGTGCATTCAACTAACCGAGTTGAACCTTACTTTTGATTGAGCCGTTCTGAAACACTCTTTCTGTAGAAACTGCAATTGGACATTCTGAGCGCTAAGAGGCCTATATTGGGAAAAAGCATGTCTACAAATAAAAACTACACAGAAGAATTGTGTGAAACTTCTTTCTGTTCTGAGCATTCAAATAACAGAGTTGTACCTTACTTTTGATTGAGCCTTTCTGAAACACTCTTTCTGTAGAAACTGCAATTGGACATTTTGAGCGCTAAGAGGCCTCAATTGGGAAAAATAATATCTTCAAATAAAAACTACAGAGAAGCATTGTGTGAAACTTATTTCTGATATGTTCATTAAGCTAACAGAGTTAAACCATACTTTTGATTGCGCAGTTCTGAACACTCTTTCTGTAGAAAATGCAAGTGGACATTCGGAGCGCTAAGAGGGTAATAGTGGAAAAAGGAATATATTCAAATATAAACTACACAGTAGCATTCTGTGAAAATTCTTTCTGTTCTGTGCATTCAACTAACAGAGTTGAACCTTACTTTTGATTGAGCCGTTCTGAAACACTCTTTCTGTAGAAACTGCAATTGGACATGCTAAGCGCTAAGAGGCCTACATTGGGAAAAAGAATATCTTCAAATAAAAACTACACAGATGCATTCTGTGAAACTTATTTCTGATCTGTAAATTCAGTTAACAGAGATAAAACATATTTTTGATTGAGCAGTTATGAAACACTCTTTTTGTAGAAAATGCAAGTGGAGATTCGGAGCGCTAAGAGGGGAATAGTGGAAAAAGGAAAGTCTTCAAATATAAACTACACAGAATCATTCAGTGAAACTTCTTTCTGATCTGTGCATTCAGCTAACAGAGTTAAACCATACTTTTGATTGAGCAGATCTGAACACTCTTTGTGTAGAAAATGCAACTGGACATTTGGAGCGCTAAGAGCGTAGTAGTGGAAAAAGGAATATATTCAAATATAAACTACACAGAAGCATTCTGTGAAACTTCTTTCTGATCTGAGCATTCAGGTAACAGAGTTAAACCATACTTTTGATTGAGCAGTTTTGAAACACTCTGTCTGTAGAAAATGCAACTGGACATTCGTAGCGCTAAGTGGGTAATAGTGGAAAAAAGAATATGTTCAAATATAAACTACACAGAAGCATTGTATGAAACTTCTTTCTGTGCTGTGCATTCAACTAACAGAGTTGAACCTTACTTTTGATTGAGCCGTTCTGAAACACTCTTTCTGTAGAAACTGCAATTGGACATTCTGAGCGCTAAGAGGCCTATATTGGGAAAAAGAATGTCTACAAATAAAAACTACACAGAAGAATTGTGTGAAACTTCTTTCTGTTCTGTTTGTTCAACTAAAAGAGTTGAACCTTAGTTTTGATTGAGCCGTTCTGAAACACTCTTTCTGTAGAAAATGCAAGTGGAGATTCGGAGCGCTAAGAGGGTAATAGTGGAAAAAGGAATGTCTCCAAATATAAACTACACAGAATCATTCTGTGAAACTTCTTTCTGATCTGTGCATTCAGCTAACAGAGTTAAACCATACTTTTGATTGAGCAGATCTGAACACTCTTTCTGTAGAAAATGCAACTGGACATTTGGAGCGCTAAGAGAGTAGTAGTGGAAAAAGGAATATATCCAAATATAAACTACACAGAAGCATTCTGTGAAACTTCTTTCTGATCTGAGCATTCAGCTAACAGAGTTAAACCATACTTTTGATTGAGCAGATCTGAACACTCTTTCTGTAGAAAATGCAACTGGACATTTGGAGCGCTAAGAGAGTAGTAGTGGAAAAAGAATATATTCAAATATAAACTACACAGAAGCATTCTGTGAAACTTCTTTCTGATCTGAGCATTCAGCTAACAGAGTTAAACCATACTTTTGATTGAGCAGTTTTGAAACACTCTGTCTGTAGAAAATGCAACTGGACATTTGGAGCGCTAAGAGAGTAGTAGTGGAAAAAGGAATATATTCAAATATAAACTACACAGAAGCATTGTATGAAACTACTTTCTGTTCTGTGCATTCAACTAACAGAGTTGAACCTTACTTTTGATTGAGCCTTTCTGAAACACTCTTTCTGTAGAAACTGCAATTGGACATTCTGAGCGCTAAGAGGCCTATATTGGGAAAAATAATAACTTCAAATAAAAACTACACAGAAGCATTGTGTGAAACTTATTTCTGATATGTTCATTAAGCTAACAGAGTTAAACCATACTTTTGATTGCGCAGTTCTGAACCCTATTTCTGTAGAAAATGCAAGTGGACATTCGGAGCGCTAAGAGGGTAATAGTGGAAAAAGGAATATATTCAAATATAAACTACACAGTAGCATTCTGTGAAAATACTTTCTGTTCTGTGCATTCAACTAACGGAGTTGAACCTTACTTTTGATTGAGCCGTTCTGAAACACTCTTTCTGTAGAAACTGCAATTGGACATGCTAAGCGCTAAGAGGCCTACATTGGGAAAAAGAATATCTTCAAATAAAAACTACACAGATGCATTCTGTGAAACTTATTTCTGATCTGTAAATTCAGTTAACAGAGATAAAACATATTTTTGATTGAGCAGTTATGAAACACTCTTTTTGTAGAAAATGCAAGTGGAGATTCGGAGCGCTAAGAGGGGAATAGTGGAAAAAGGAATGTCTTCAAATATAAACTACACAGAATCATTCGGTGAAACTTCTTTCTGATCTGTGCATTCAGCTAACAGAGTTAAACCATACTTTTGATTGAGCAGATCTGAACACTCTTTCTGTAGAAAATGCAACTGGACATTTGGAGCGCTAAGAGCGTAGTAGTGGAAAAAGGAATATATTCAAATATAAACTACACAGAAGCATTCTGTGAAACTTCTTTCTGATCTGGGCATTCAGCTAACAGAGTTAAACCATACTTTTGATTGAGCAGTTTTGAAACACTCTGTCTGTAGAAAATGCAACTGGACATTCGTAGCGCTAAGTGGGTAATAGTGGAAAAAAGAATATGTTCAAATATAAACTACACAGAAGCATTGTATGAAACTTCTTTCTGTTCTGTGCATTCAACTAACAGAGTTGAACCTTACTTTTGATTGAGCCGTTCTGAAACACTCTTTCTGTAGAAACTGCAATTGGACATTCTGAGCGCTAAGAGGCCTATATTGGGAAAAAGAATGTCTACAAATAAAAACTACACAGAAGAATTGTGTGAAACTTCTTTCTGTTCTGTTTGTTCAACTAAAAGAGTTGAACCTTAGTTTTGATTGAGCCGTTCTGAAACACTCTTTCTGTAGAAAATGCAAGTGGAGATTCGGAGCGCTAAGAGGGTAATAGTGGAAAAAGGAATGTCTCCAAATATAAACTACACAGAATCATTCTGTGAAACTTCTTTGTGATCTGTGCATTCAGCTAACAGAGTTAAACCATACTTTTGATTGAGCAGATCTGAACACTCTTTCTGTAGAAAATGCAACTGGACATTTGGAGCGCTAAGAGAGTAGTAGTGGAAAAAGGAATATATTCAAATATAAACTACACAGAAGCATTCTGTGAAACTTCTTTCTGATCTGAGCATTCAGCTAACAGAGTTAAACCATACTTTTGATTGAGCAGATCTGAACACTCTTTCTGTAGAAAATGCAACTGGACATTTGGAGCGCTAAGAGAGTAGTAGTGGAAAAAGGAATATATTCAAATATAAACTACACAGAAGCATTCTGTGAAACTTCTTTCTGATCTGAGCATTCAGCTAACAGAGTTAAACCATACTTTTGATTGAGCAGTTTTGAAACACTCTGTCTGTAGAAAATGCAACTGGACATTTGGAGCGCTAAGAGAGTAGTAGTGGAAAAAGGAATATATTCAAATATAAACTACACAGAAGCATTGTATGAAACTACTTTCTGTTCTGTGCATTCAACTAACAGAGTTGAACCTTACTTTTGATTGAGCCTTTCTGAAACACTCTTTCTGTAGAAACTGCAATTGGACATTCTGAGCGCTAAGAGGCCTATATTGGGAAAAATAATATCTTCAAATAAAAACTACACAGAAGCATTGTGTGAAACTTATTTCTGATATGTTCATTAAGCTAACAGAGTTAAACCATACTTTTGATTGCGCAGTTCTGAACCCTATTTCTGTAGAAAATGCAAGTGGACATTCGGAGCGCTAAGAGGGTAATAGTGGAAAAAGGAATATATTCAAATATAAACTACACAGTAGCATTCTGTGAAAATACTTTCTGTTCTGTGCATTCAACTAACAGAGTTGAACCTTACTTTTGATTGAGCCGTTCTGAAACACTCTTTCTGTAGAAACTGCAATTGGACATGCTAAGCGCTAAGAGGCCTACATTGGGAAAAAGAATATCTTCAAATAAAAACTACACAGATGCATTCTGTGAAACTTATTTCTGATCTGTAAATTCAGTTAACAGAGATAAAACATATTTTTGATTGAGCAGTTATGAAACACTCTTTTTGTAGAAAATGCAAGTGGAGATTCGGAGCGCTAAGAGGGGAATAGTGGAAAAAGGAATGTCTTCAAATATAAACTACACAGAATCATTCGGTGAAACTTCTTTCTGATCTGTGCATTCAGCTAACAGAGTTAAACCATACTTTTGATTGAGCAGATCTGAACACTCTTTCTGTAGAAAATGCAACTGGACATTTGGAGCGCTAAGAGCGTAGTAGTGGAAAAAGGAATATATTCAAATATAAACTACACAGAAGCATTCTGTGAAACTTCTTTCTGATCTGGGCATTCAGCTAACAGAGTTAAACCATACTTTTGATTGAGCAGTTTTGAAACACTCTGTCTGTAGAAAATGCAACTGGACATTCGTAGCACTAAGTGGGTAATAGTGGAAAAAAGAATATGTTCAAATATAAACTACACAGAAGCATTGTATGAAACTTCTTTCTGTTCTGTGCATTCAACTAACAGAGTTGAACCTTACTTTTGATTGAGCCGTTCTGAAACACTCTTTCTGTAGAAACTGCAATTGGTCATTCTGAGCGCTAGGAGGCATATATTGGGAAAAAGAATGTCTACAAATAAAAACTACACAGAAGAAATGTGTGAAACTTCTTTCTGTTCTGTTTGTTCAACTAAACGAGTTGAACCTTAGTTTTGATTGAGCCGTTCTGAAACACTCTTTCTGTAGAAAATGCAAGTGGAGATTCGGAGCGCTAAGAAGGTAATAGTGGAAAAAGGAATGTCTCCAAATATAAACTACACAGAATCATTCTGTGAAACTTCTTTCTGATCTGTGCATTCAGCTAACAGAGTTAAACCATACTTTTGATTGAGCAGATCTGAACACTCTTTCTGTAGAAAATGCAACTGGACATTTGGAGCGCTTAAAGTGTAGTAGTGGAAAAAGGAATATATTCAAATATAAACTACACAGAAGCATTCTGTGAAACTTTTTTCTGATCTGAGCATTCAGCTAACAGAGTTAAACCATACTTTTGATTGAGCAGTATTGAAACACTCTGTCTGTAGAAAATGCAACTGGACATTCGTAGCGCTAAGTGGTTAATAGTGGAAAAAAGAATATGTTCAAATATAAACTACACAGAAGCATTGTATGAAACTTCTGTCTGTTCTGTGCATTCAACTAACAGAGTTGAACCTTACTTTTGATTGAGCCTTTCTGAAACACTCTTTCTGTAGAAACTGCAATTGGACATTCTGAGCGCTAAGAGGCCTCAATTGGGAAAAATAATATCTTCAAATAAAAACTACACAGAAGCATTGTGTGAAACTTATTTCTGATATGTTCATTAAGCTAACAGAGTTAAACCATACTTTTGATTGCGCAGTTCTGAACACTCTTTCTGTAGAAAATGCAAGTGGACATTCGGAGCGCTAAGAGGGTAATAGTGGAAAAAGGAATATATTCAAATATAAACTACACAGTAGCATTCTGTGAAAATTCTTTCTGTTCTGTGCATTCAACTAACAGAGTTGAACCTTACTTTTGATTGAGCCGTTCTGAAACACTCTTTCTGTAGAAACTGCAATTGGACATGCTAAGCGCTAAGAGGCCTACATTGGGAAAAAGAATATCTTCAAATAAAAACTACACAGATGCATTCTGTGAAACTTATTTCTGATCTGTAAATTCAGTTAACAGAGATAAAACATATTTTTGATTGAGCAGTTATGAAACACTCTTTTTGGAGAAAATGCAAGTGGAGATTCGGAGCGCTAAGAGGGTAATAGTGGAAAAAGGAATGTCTTCAAATATAAACTACACAGAATCATTCAGTGAAACTTCTTTCCGATCTGTGCATTCAGCTAACAGAGTTAAACCATACTTTTGATTGAGCAGATCTGAACACTCTTTCTGTTGAAAATGCAACTGGACATTTGGAGCGCTAAGAGCGTAGTAGTGGAAAAAGGAATATATTCAAATATAAACTACACAGAAGCATTCTGTGAAACTTCTTTCTGATCTGAGCATTCAGCTAACAGAGTTAAACCATACTTTTGATTGAGCAGTTTTGAAACACTCTGTCTGTAGAAAATGCAACTGGACATTCGTAGCGCTAAGTGGGTAATAGTGGAAAAAAGAATATGTTCAAATATAAACTACACAGAAGCATTGTATGAAACTTCTTTCTGTTCTGTGCATTCAACTAACAGAGTTGAACCTTACTTTTGATTGAGCCGTTCTGAAACACTCTTTCTGTAGAAACTGCAATTGGCCATTCTGAGCGCTAAGAGGCCTATATTGGGAAAAAGAATGTCTACAAATAAAAACTACACAGAAGAATTGTGTGAAACTTCTTTCTGTTCTGTTTGTTCAACTAAAAGAGTTGAACCTTAGTTTTGATTGAGCCGTTCTGAAACACTCTTTCTTTAGAAAATGCAAGTGGAGATTCGGAGCGCTAAGAGGGTAATAGTGGAAAAAGGAATGTCTCCAAATATAAACTACACAGAATCATTCTGTGAAACTTCTTTCTGATCTGTGCATTCAGCTAACAGAGTTAAACCATACTTTTGATTGAGCAGATCTGAACACTCTTTCTGTAGAAAATGCAACTGGACATTTGGAGCGCTAAGAGAGTAGTAGTGGAAAAAGGAATATATTCAAATATAAACTACACAGAAGCATTCTGTGAAACTTCTTTCTGATCTGAGCATTCAGCTAACAGAGTTAAACCATACTTTTGATCGAGCAGTTTTGAAACACTCTGTCTGTAGAAAATGCAACTGGACATTTGGAGCGCTAAGAGAGTAGTAGTGGAAAAAGGAATATATTCAAATATAAACTACACAGAAGCATTGTATGAAACTTCTTTCTGTTCTGTGCATTCAACTAACAGAGTTGAACCTTACTTTCGATTGAGCCGTTCTGAAACACTCTTTCTGTAGAAACTGCAATTGGACATTCTGAGCGCTAAGAGGCCTATATTGGGAAAAAGCATGTCTACAAATAAAAACTACACAGAAGAATTGTGTGAAACTTCTTTCTGTTCTGTGCATTCAAATAACAGTGTTGTACCTTACTTTTGATTGAGCCTTTCTGAAACACTCTTTCTGTAGAAACTGCAATTGGACATTCTGAGCGCTAAGAGGACTCAATTGGGAAAAATAATATCTTCAAATAAAAACTACACAGAAGCATTGTGTGAAACTTATTTCTGATATGTTCATTAAGCTAACAGAGTTAAACCATACTTTTGATTGCGCAGTTCTGAACACTCTTTCTGTAGAAAATGCAAGTGGACATTCGGAGCGCTAAGAGGGTAATAGTGGAAAAAGGAATATATTCAAATATAAACTACACAGTAGCATTCTGTGAAAATTCTTTCTGTTCTGTGCATTCAACTAACAGAGTTGAACCTTACTTTTGATTGAGCCGTTCTGAAACACTCTTTCTGTAGAAACTGCAATTGGACATGCTAAGCGCTAAGAGGCCTACATTGGGAAAAAGAATATCTTCAAATAAAAACTACACAGATGCATTCTGTGAAACTTATTTCTGATCTGTAAATTCAGTTAACAGAGATAAAACATATTTTTGATTGAGCAGTTATGAAACACTCTTTTTGGAGAAAATGCAAGTGGAGATTCGGAGCGCTAAGAGGGTAATAGTGGAAAAAGGAATGTCTTCAAATAAAAACTACACAGAATCATTCAGTGAAACTTCTTTCTGATCTGTGCATTCAGCTAACAGAGTTAAACCATACTTTTGATTGAGCAGATCTGAACACTCTTTCTGTTGAAAATGCAACTGGACATTTGGAGCGCTAAGAGCGTAGTAGTGGAAAAAGGAATATATTCAAATATAAACTACAAAGAAGCATTCTTTGAAACTTCTTTCTGATCTGAGCATTCAGCTAACAGAGTTAAACCATACTTTTGATTGAGCTGTTTTGAAACACTCTGTCTGTAGAAAATGCAACTGGACATTCGTAGCGCTAAGTGGGTAATAGTGGAAAAAAGAATATGTTCAAATATAAACTACACAGAAGCATTGTATGAAACTTCTTTCTGTTCTGTGCATTCAACCAACAGAGTTGAACCTTACTTTTGATTGAGCCGTTCTGAAACACTCTTTCTGTAGAAACTGCAATTGGACATTCTGAGCGCTAAGAGGCCTATATTGGGAAAAAGCATGTCTACAAATAAAAACTACACAGAAGAATTGTGTGAAACTTCTTTCTGTTCTGTGCATTCAAATAACAGAGTTGTACCTTACTTTTGATTGAGCCTTTCTGAAACACTCTTTCTGTAGAAACTGCAATTGGACATTCTGAGCGCTAAGAGGCCTCAATTGGGAAAAATAATATCTTCAAATAAAAACTACACAGAAGCATTGTGTGAAACTTATTTCTGATATGTTCATTAAGCTAACAGAGTTAAACCATACTTTTGATTGCGCAGTTCTGAACACTCTTTCTGTAGAAAATGCAAGTGGACATTCGGAGCGCTAAGCGGGTAATAGTGGAAAAAGGAATATATTCAAATATAAACTACACAGTAGCATTCTGTGAAAATTCTTTCTGTTCTGTGCATTCAACTAACAGAGTTGAACCTTACTTTTGATTGAGCCGTTCTGAAACACTCTTTCTGTAGAAACTGCAATTGGACATGCTAAGCGCTAAGAGGCCTACATTGGGAAAAAGAATATCTTCAAATAAAAACTACACAGATGCATTCTGTGAAACTTATTTCTGATCTGTAAATTCAGTTAACAGAGATAAAACATATTTTTGATTGAGCAGTTATGAAACACTCTTTTTGTAGAAAATGCAAGTGGAGATTCGGAGCGCTAAGAGGGTAATAGTGGAAAAAGGAATGTCTTCAAATATAAACTACACAGAATCATTCAGTGAAACTTCTTTCTGATCTGTGCATTCAGCTAACAGAGTTAAACCATACTTTTGATTGAGCAGATCTGAACACTCTTTCTGTAGAAAATGCAACTGGACATTCGTAGCGCTAAGTGGGTAATAGTGGAAAAAAGAATATGTTCAAATATAAACTACACAGAAGCATTGTATGAAACTTCTTTCTGTTCTGTGCATTCAACTAACAGAGTTGAACCTTACTTTTGATTGAGCCGTTCTGAAACACTCTTTCTGTAGAAACTGCAATTGGACATTCTGAGCGCTAAGAGGCCTATATTGGGAAAAGGAATGTCTACAAATAAAAACTACACAGAAGAATTGTGTGAAACTTCTTTCTGTTCTGTTTGTTCAACTAAAAGAGTTGAACCTTAGTTTTGATTGAGCCGTTCTGAAACACTCTTTCTGTAGAAAATGCAAGTGGAGATTCGGAGCGCTAAGAGGGTAATAGTGGAAAAAGGAATGTCTCCAAATATAAACTACACAGAATCATTCTGTGAAACTTCTTTCTGATCTGTGCATTCAGCTAACAGAGTTAAATCATACTTTTGATTGAGCAGATCTGAACACTCTTTCTGTAGAAAATGCAACTGGACATTTGGAGGGCTAAGAGAGTAGTAGTGGAAAAAGGAATATATTCAAATATAAACTACACAGAAGCATTCTGTGAAACTTCTTTCTGATCTGAGCATTCAGCTAACAGAGTTAAACCATACTTTTGATTGAGCAGTTTTGAAACACTCTGTCTGTAGAAAATGCAACTGGACATTTGGAGCGCTAAGAGAGTAGTAGTGGAAAAAGGAATATATTCAAATATAAACTACACAGAAGCATTCTGTGAAACTTCTTTCTGATCTGAGCATTCAGCTAACAGAGTTAAACCATACTTTTGATTGAGCAGTTTTGAAACACTCTGTCTGTAGAAAATGCAACTGGACATTCGTAGCGCTAAGTGGGTAATAGTGGAAAAAAGAATATGTTCAAATATAAACTACACAGAAGCATTGAATGAAACTTCTTTCTGTTCTGTGCATTCAACTAACAGAGTTGAACCTTACTTTTGATTGAGCCGTTCTGAAACACTCTTTCTGTAGAAACTGCAATTGGACATTCTGAGCGCTAAGAGGCCTATATTGGGAAAAAGAATGTCTACAAATAAAAACTACACAGAAGAATTGTGTGAAACTTCTTTCTGTTCTGTTTGTTCAACTAAAAGAGTTGAACCTTAGTTTTGATTGAGCCGTTCTGAAACACTCTTTCTGTAGAAAATGCAAGTGGAGATTCGGAGCCCTAAGAGGGTAATAGTGGAAAAAGGAATGTCTCCAAATATAAACTACACAGAATCATTCTGTGAAACTTCTTTCTGATCTGTGCATTCAGCTAACAGAGTTAAACCATACTTTTGATTGAGCAGATCTGAACACTCTTTCTGTAGAAAATGCAACTGGACATTTGGAGCGCTAAGAGAGTAGTAGTGGAAAAAGGAATATATTCAAATATAAACTACACAGAAGCATTCTGTGAAACTTCTTTCTGATCTGAGCATTCAGCTAACAGAGTTAAACCATACTTTTGCTTGAGCAGTTTTGAAACACTCTGTCTGTAGAAAATGCAACTGGACATTCGTAGCGCTAAGTGGGTAATAGTGGAAAAAAGAATATGTTCAAATATAAACTACACAGAAGCATTGTATGAAATTTCTTTCTGTTCTGTGCATTCAACTAACAGAGTTGAACCTTACTTTTGATTGAGCCTTTCTGAAACACTCTTTCTGTAGAAACTGCAATTGGACATTCTGAGCGCTAAGAGGCCTCTATTGGGAAAAATAATATCTTCAAATAAAAACTACACAGAAGCATTGTGTGAAACTTATTTCTGATATGTTCATTAAGCTAACAGTGTTAAACCATACTTTTGATTGCGCAGTTCTGAACACTCTTTCTGTAGAAAATGCAAGTGGACATTCGGAGCGCTAAGAGGGTAATAGTGGAAAAAGGAATATATTCAAATATAAACTACACAGTAGCATTCTGTGAAAATTCTTTCTGTTCTGTGCATTCAACTAACAGAGTTGAACCTTACTTTTGATTGAGCCGTTCTGAAACACTCTTTCTGTAGAAACTGCAATTGGACATGCTAAGCGCTAAGAGGCCTACATTGGGAAAAAGAATATCTTCAAATAAAAACTACACAGATGCATTCTGTGAAACTTATTTCTGATCTGTAAATTCAGTTAACAGAGATAAAACATATTTTTGATTGAGCAGTTATGAAACACTCTTTTTGTAGAAAATGCAAGTGGAGATTCGGAGCGCTAAGAGGGTAATAGTGGAAAAAGGAATGTCTTCAAATATAAACTACACAGATTCATTCAGTGAAACTTCTTTCTGATCTGTGCATTCAGCTAACAGAGTTAAACCATACTTTTGATTGAGCAGATCTGAACACTCTTTGTGTAGAAAATGCAACTGGACATTTGGAGGACTAAGAGCGTAGTAGTGGAAAAAGGAATATATTCAAATATAAACTACACAGAAGCATTCTGTGAAACTTCTTTCTGATCTGAGCATTGAGCTAACAGAGTTAAACCATACTTTTGATTGAGCAGTTTTGAAACACTCTGTCTGTAGAAAATGCAACTGGACATTCGTAGCGCTAAGTGGGTAATAGTTGAAAAAAGAATATGTTCAAATATAAACTACACAGAAGCATTGTATGAAACTTCTTTCTGTTCTGTGCATTCAACTAACAGAGTTGAACCTTACTTTTGATTGAGCCGTTCTGAAACACTCTTTCTGTAGAAACTGCAATTGGACATTCTGAGCGCTAAGAGGCCTATATTGGGAAAAAGAATGTCTACAAATAAAAAGTACACAGAAGAATTGTGTGAAACTTCTTTCTGTTCTGTTTGTTCAACTAAAAGAGTTGAACCTTAGTTTTGATTGAGCCGTTCTGAAACACTCTTTCTGTAGAAAATGCAAGTGGAGATTCGGAGCGCTAAGAGGGTAATAGTGGAAAAAGGAATGTCTCCAAATATAAACTACACAGAATCATTCTGTGAAACTTCTTTCTGATCTGTGCATTCAGCTAACAGAGTTAAACCATACTTTTGATTGAGCAGATCTGAACACTCTTTCTGTAGAAAATGCAACTGGACATTTGGAGCGCTAAGAGAGTAGTAGTGGAAAAAGGAATATATTCAAATATAAACTACACAGAAGCATTCTGTGAAACTTATTTCTGATCTGAGCATTCAGCTAACAGAGTTAAACCATACTTTTGATTGAGCAGTTTTGAAACACTCTGTCTGTAGAAAATGCAACTGGACATTTGGAGCGCTAAGAGAGTAGTAGTGGAAAAAGGAATATATTCCAATATAAACTACACAGAAGCATTCTGTGAAACTTCTTTCTGATCTGAGCATTCAGCTAACAGAGTTAAACCATACTTTTGATTGAGCAGTTTTGAAACACTCTGTCTGTAGAAAATGCAACTGGACATTCGTAGCGCTAAGTGGGTAATAGTGGAAAAAAGAATATGTTCAAATATAAACTACACAGAAGCATTGTATGAAACTTCTTTCTGTTCTGTGCATTCAACAAACAGAGTTGAACCTTACTTTGATTGAGCCTTTCTGAAACACTCTTTCCGTAGAAACTGCAATTGGACATTCTGAGCGCTAAGAGGCCTCTATTGGGAAAAATAATATCTTCAAATAAAAACTACACAGAAGCATTGTGTGAAATTTATTTCTGATATGTTCATTAAGCTAACAGAGTTAAACCATACTTTTGATTGCGCAGTTCTGAACACTCTTTCTGTAGAAAATGCAAGTGGACATTCGGAGCGCTAAGAGGGTAATAGTGGAAAAAGGAATATAATCAAATATAAACTACACAGTAGCATTCTGTGAAAATTCTTTCTGTTCTGTGCATTCAACTAACAGAGTTGAACCTTACTTTTGATTGAGCCGTTCTGAAAAACTCTTTCTGTAGAAACTGCAATTGGACATGCTAAGCGCTAAGAGGCCTACATTGGGAAAAAGAATATCTTCAAATAAAAACTACACAGATGCATTCTGTGAAACTTATTTCTGATCTGTAAATTCAGTTAACAGAGATAAAACATATTTTTGATTGAGCAGTTATGAAACCCTCTTTTTGTAGAAAATGCAAGTGGAGATTCGGAGCGCTAAGTGGGTAATAGTGGAAAAAGGAATGTCTTCAAATATAAACTACACAGAATCATTCGGTGAAACTTCTTTCTGATCTGTGCATTCAGCTAACAGAGTTAAACCATACTTTTGATTGAGCAGATCTGAACACTCTTTCTGTAGAAAATGCAACTGGACATTTGGAGCGCTAAGAGCGTAGTAGTGGAAAAAGGAATATATTCAAATATAAACTACACAGAAGCATTCTGTGAAACTTCTTTCTGATCTGAGCATTCAGCTAACCGAGTTAAACCATACTTTTGATTGAGCTGTTTTGAAACACTCTGTCTGTAGAAAATGCAACTGGACATTCGTAGCGCTAAGTGGGTAATAGTGGAAAAAAGAATATGTTCAAATATAAACTACACAGAAGCATTGTATGAAATTTCTTTCTGTTCTGTGCATTCAACTAACAGAGTTGAACCTTACTTTTGATTGAGCCGTTCTGAAACACTCTTTCTGTAGAAACTGCAATTGGACATTCTGAGCGCTAAGAGGCCTATATTGGGAAAAAGCATGTCTACAAATAAAAACTACACAGAAGAATTGTGTGAAACTTCTTTCTGTTCTGTGCATTCAAATAACAGAGTTGTACCTTACTTTTGATTGAGCCTTTCTGAAACACTCTTTCTGTAGAAACTGCAATTGGACATTCTGAGCGCTAAGAGGCCTATATTGGGAAAAATAATATCTTCAAATAAAAACTACACAGAAGCATTGTGTGAAACTTATTTCTGATATGTTCATTAAGCTAACAGAGTTAAACCATACTTTTGATTGCGCAGTTCTGAACACTCTTTCTGTAGAAAATGCAAGTGGACATTCGGAGCGCTAAGAGGGTAATAGTGGAAAAAGGAATATATTCAAATATAAACTACACAGTAGCATTCTGTGAAAATTCTTTCTGTTCTGTGCATTCAACTAACAGAGTTGAACCTTACTTTTGATTGAGCCGTTCTGAAACACTCTTTCTGTAGAAACTGCAATTGGACATGCTAAGCGCTAAGAGGCCTACATTGGGAAAAAGAATATCTTCAAATAAAAACTACACAGATGCATTCTGTGAAACTTATTTCTGATCTGTAAATTCAGTTAACAGAGATAAAACATATTTTTGATTGAGCAGTTATGAAACACTCTTTTTGTAGAAAATGCAAGTGGAGATTCGGAGCGCTAAGAGGGTAATAGTGGAAAAAGGAATGTCTTCAAATATAAACTACACAGAATCATTCAGTGAAACTTCTTTCTGATCTGTGCATTCAGCTAACAGAGTTAAACCATACTTTTGATTGAGCAGATCTGAACACTCTTTCTGTAGAAAATGCAACTGGACATTTGGAGCGCTAAGAGCGTAGTAGTGGAAAAAGGAAAATATTCAAATATAAACTACACAGAAGCATTCTGTGAAACTTCTTTCTGATCTCAGCATTCAGCTAACAGAGTTAAACCATACTTTTGATTGAGCTGTTTTGAAACACTCTGTCTGTAGAAAATGCAACTGGACATTCGTAGCGCTAAGTGGGTAATAGTGGAAAAAAGAATATGTTCAAATATAAACTACACAGAAGCATTGTATGAAACTTCTTTCTGTTCGGTGCATTCAACTAACAGAGTTGAACCTTACTTTTGATTGAGCCGTTCTGAAACACTCTTTCTGTAGAAACTGCAATTGGACATTCTGAGCGCTAAGAGGCCTATATTGGGAAAAAGAATGTCTACAAATAAAAACTACACAGAAGAATTGTGTGAAACTTCTTTATGTTCTGTTTGTTCAACTAAAAGAGTTGAACCTTACTTTTGATTGAGCCGTTCTGAAACACTCTTTCTGTAGAAAATGCAAGTGGAGATTCGGAGCGCTAAGAGGGTAATAGTGGAAAAAGGAATGTCTCCAAATATAAACTACACAGAATCATTCTGTGAAACTTCTTTCTGATCTGTGCATTCAGCTAACAGAGTTAAACCATACTTTTGATTGAGCAGATCTGAACACTCTTTCTGTAGAAAATGCAACTGGACATTTGGAGGGCTAAGAGAGTAGTAGTGGAAAAAGGAATATATTCAAATATAAACTACACAGAAGCATTCTGTGAAACTTCTTTCTGATCTGAGCATTCAGCTAACAGAGTTAAACCATACTTTTGATTGAGCAGTTTTGAAACACTCTGTCTGTAGAAAATGCAACTGGACATTTGGAGCGCTAAGAGAGTAGTAGTGGAAAAAGGAATATATTCAAATATAAACTACACGGAAGTATTCTGTGAAACTTCTTTCTGATCTGAGCATTCAGCTAACAGAGTTAAACCATACTTTTGATTGAGCAGTTTTGAAACACTCTGTCTGTAGAAAATGCAACTGGACATTCGTAGCGCTAAGTGGGTAATAGTGGAAAAAAGAATATGTTCAAATATAAACTACACAGAAGCATTGAATGAAACTTCTTTCTGTTCTGTGCATTCAACTAACAGACTTGAACCTTACTTTTGATTGAGCCTTTCTGAAACACTCTTTCTGTAGAAACTGCAATTGGACATTCTGAGCGCTAAGAGGCCTCTATTGGGAAAAATAATATCTTCAAATAAAAACTACACAGAAGCATTGTGTGAAATTTATTTCTGATATGTTCATTAAGCTAACAGAGTTAAACCATACTTTTGATTGCGCAGTTCTGAACACTCTTTCTGTAGAAAATGCAAGTGGACATTCGGAGCGCTAAGAGGGTAATAGTGGAAAAAGGAATATATTCAAATATAAACTACACAGTAGCATTCTGTGAAAATTCTTTCTGTTCTGTGCATTCAACTAACAGAGTTGAACCTTACTTTTGATTGAGCCGTTCTGAAACACTCTTTCTGTAGAAACTGCAATTGGACATGCTAAGCGCTAAGAGGCCTACATTGGGAAAAATAATATCTTCAAATATAAACTACACAGATGCATTCTGTGAAACTTATTTCTGATCTGTAAATTCAGTTAACAGAGATAAAACATATTTTTGATTGAGCAGTTATGAAACACTCTTTTTGTAGAAAATGCAAGTGGAGATTCGGAGCGCTAAGTGGGTAATAGTGGAAAAAGGAATGTCTTCAAATATAAACTACACAGAATCATTCGGTGAAACTTCTTTCTGATCTGTGCATTCAGCTAACAGAGTTAAACCATACTTTTGATTGAGCAGATCTGAACACTCTTTCTGTAGAAAATGCAACTGGACATTTGGAGCGCTAAGAGCGTAGTAGTGGAAAAAGGAATATATTCAAATATAAACTACACAGAAGCATTCTGTGAAACTTCTTTCTGATCTGAGCATTCAGCTAACAGAGTTAAACCATACTTTTGATTGAGCTGTTTTGAAACACTCTGTCTGTAGAAAATGCAACTGGACATTCGTAGCGCTAAGTGAGTAATAGTGGAAAAAAGAATATGTTCAAATATAAACTACACAGAAGCATTGTATGAAACTTCTTTCTGTTCTGTGCATTCAACTAACAGAGTTGAACCTTACTTTTGATTGAGCCGTTCTGAAACACTCTTTCTGTAGAAACTGCAATTGGACATTCTGAGCGCTAAGAGGCCTATATTGGGAAAAAGCATGTCTACAAATAAAAACTACACAGAAGAATTGTGTGAAACTTCTTTCTCTTCTGTGCATTCAAATAACAGAGTTGTACCTTACTTTTGATTGAGCCTTTCTGAAACACTCTTTCTGTAGAAACTGCAATTGGACATTCTGAGCGCTAAGAGACCTCAATTGGGAAAAATAATATCTTCAAATAAAAACTACACAGAAGCATTGTGTGAAACTTATTTCTGATATGTTCATTAAGCTAACAGAGTTAAACCATACTTTTGATTGCGCAGTTCTGAACTCTCTTTCTGTAGAAAATGCAAGTGGACATTCGGAGCGCTAAGAGGGTAATAGTGGAAAAAGGAATATATTCAAATATAAACTACACAGTAGCATTCTGTGAAAATTCTTTCTGTTCTGTGCATTCAACTAACAGAGTTGAACCTTACTTTTGATTGAGCCGTTCTGAAACACTCTTTCTGTAGAAACTGCAATTGGACATGCTAAGCGCTAAGAGGCCTACATTTGGAAAAAGAATATCTTCAAATAAAAACTACACAGATGCATTCTGTGAAACTTATTTCTGATCTGTAAATTCAGTTAACAGAGATAAAACATATTTTTGATTGAGCAGTTATGAAACACTCTTTTTGTAGAAAATGCAAGTGGAGATTCGGAGCGCTAAGAGGGTAATACTGGAAAAAGGAATGTCTTCAAATATAAACTACACAGAATCATTCAGTGAAACTTCTTTCTGATCTGTGCATTCAGCTAACAGAGTTAAACCATACTTTTGATTGAGCAGATCTGAACACTCTTTCTGTAGAAAATGCAACTGGACATTTGGAGCGCTAAGAGCGTAGTAGTGGAAAAAGGAAAATATTCAAATATAAACTACACAGAAGCATTCTGTGAAACTTCTTTCTGATCTCAGCATTCAGCTAACAGAGTTAAACCATACTTTTGATTGAGCAGTTTTGAAACACTCTGTCTGTAGAAAATGCAACTGGACATTCGTAGCGCTAAGTGGGTAATAGTGGAAAAAAGAATATGTTCAAATATAAACTACACAGAAGCATTGTATGAAACTTCTTTCTGTTCTGTGCATTCAACTAACAGAGTTGAACCTTACTTTTGATTGAGCCGTTCTGAAACACTCTTTCTGTAGAAACTGCAATTGGACATTCTGAGCGCTAAGAGGCCTATATTGGGAAAAAGAATGTCTACAAATAAAAACTACACAGAAGAATTGTGTGAAACTTCTTTCTGTTCTGTTTGTTCAAGTAAAAGAGTTGAACCTTAGTTTTGATTGAGCCGTTCTGAAACACTCTTTCTGTAGAAAATGCAAGTGGAGATTCGGAGCGCTAAGAGGGTAATAGTGGAAAAAGGAATGTCTCCAAATATAAACTACACAGAATCATTCTGTGAAACTTCTTTCTGATCTGTGCATTCAGCTAACAGAGTTAAACCATACTTTTGATTGAGCAGATCTGAACACTCTTTCTGTAGAAAATGCAACTGGACATTTGGAGGGCTAAGAGAGTAGTAGTGGAAAAAGGAATATATTCAAATATAAACTACACAGAAGCATTCTGTGAAACTTCTTTCTGATCTGAGCATTCAGCTAACAGAGTTAAACCATACTTTTGATTGAGCAGTTTTGAAACACTCTGTCTGTAGAAAATGCAACTGGACATTTGGAGCGCTAAGAGAGTAGTAGTGGAAAAAGGAATATATTCAAATATAAACTACACAGAAGCATTCTGTGAAACTTCTTTCTGATCTGAGCATTCAGCTAACAGAGTTAAACCATACTTTTGATTGAGCAGTTTTGAAACACTCTGTCTGTAGAAAATGCAACTGGACATTCGTAGCGCTAAGTGGGTAATAGTGGAAAAAAGAATATGTTCAAATATAAACTACACAGAAGCATTGAATGAAACTTCTTTCTGTTCTGTGCATTCAACTAACAGACTTGAACCTTACTTTTGATTGAGCCTTTCTGAAACACTCTTTCTGTAGAAACTGCAATTGGACATTCTGAGCGCTAAGAGGCCTCTATTGGGAAAAATAATATCTTCAAATAAAAACTACACAGAAGCATTGTGTGAAATTTATTTCTGATATGTTCATTAAGCTAACAGAGTTAAACCATACTTTTGATTGCGCAGTTCTGAACACTCTTTCTGTAGAAAATGCAAGTGGACATTCGGAGCGCTAAGAGGGTAATAGTGGAAAAAGGAATATATTCAAATATAAACTACACAGTAGCATTCTGTGAAAATTCTTTCTGTTCTGTGCATTCAACTAACAGAGTTGAACCTTACTTTTGATTGAGCCGTTCTGAAACACTCTTTCTGTAGAAACTGCAATTGGACATGCTAAGCGCTAAGAGGCCTACATTGGGAAAAATAATATCTTCAAATAAAAACTACACAGATGCATTCTGTGAAACTTATTTCTGATCTGTAAATTCAGTTAACAGAGATAAAACATATTTTTGATTGAGCAGTTATGAAACACTCTTTTTGTAGAAAATGCAAGTGGAGATTCGGAGCGCTAAGTGGGTAATAGTGGAAAAAGGAATGTCTTCAAATATAAACTACACAGAATCATTCGGTGAAACTTCTTTCTGATCTGTGCATTCAGCTAACAGAGTTAAACCATACTTTTGATTGAGCAGATCTGAACACTCTTTCTGTAGAAAATGCAACTGGACATTTGGAGCGCTAAGAGCGTAGTAGTGGAAAAAGGAATATATTCAAATATAAACTACACAGAAGCATTCTGTGAAACTTCTTTCTGATCTGAGCATTCAGCTAACAGAGTTAAACCATACTTTTGATTGAGCTGTTTTGAAACACTCTGTCTGTAGAAAATGCAACTGGACATTCGTAGCGCTAAGTGGGTAATAGTGGAAAAAAGAATATGTTCAAATATAAACTACACAGAAGCATTGTATGAAACTTCTTTCTGTTCTGTGCATTCAACTAACAGAGTTGAACCTTACTTTTGATTGAGCCGTTCTGAAACACTCTTTCTGTAGAAACTGCAATTGGACATTCTGAGCGCTAAGAGGCCTATATTGGGAAAAAGCATGTCTACAAATAAAAACTACACAGAAGAATTGTGTGAAACTTCTTTCTGTTCTGTGCATTCAAATAACAGAGTTGTACCTTACTTTTGATTGAGCCTTTCTGAAACACTCTTTCTGTAGAAACTGCAATTGGACATTCTGAGCGCTAAGAGACCTCAATTGGGAAAAATAATATCTTCAAATAAAAACTACACAGAAGCATTGTGTGAAACTTATTTCTGATATGTTCATTAAGCTAACAGAGTTAAACCATACTTTTGATTGCGCAGTTCTGAACTCTCTTTCTGTAGAAAATGCAAGTGGACATTCGGAGCGCTAAGAGGGTAATAGTGGAAAAAGGAATATATTCAAATATAAACTACACAGTAGCATTCTGTGAAAATTCTTTCTGTTCTGTGCATTCAACTAACAGAGTTGAACCTTACTTTTGATTGAGCCGTTCTGAAACACTCTTTCTGTAGAAACTGCAATTGGACATGCTAAGCGCTAAGAGGCCTACATTTGGAAAAAGAATATCTTCAAATAAAAACTACACAGATGCATTCTGTGAAACTTATTTCTGATCTGTAAATTCAGTTAACAGAGATAAAACATATTTTTGATTGAGCAGTTATAAAACACTCTTTTTGTAGAAAATGCAAGTGGAGATTCGGAGCGCTAAGAGGGTAATAGTGGAAAAAGGAATGTCTTCAAATATAAACTACACAGAATCATTCAGTGAAACTTCTTTCTGATCTGTGCATTCAGCTAACAGAGTTAAACCATACTTTTGATTGAGCAGATCTGAACACTCTTTCTGTAGAAAATGCAACTGGACATTTGGAGCGCTAAGAGCGTAGTAGTGGAAAAAGGAAAATATTCAAATATAAACTACACAGAAGCATTCTGTGAAACTTCTTTCTGATCTCAGCATTCAGCTAACAGAGTTAAACCATACTTTTGATTGAGCAGTTTTGAAACACTCTGTCTGTAGAAAATGCAACTGGACATTCGTAGCGCTAAGTGGGTAATAGTGGAAAAAAGAATATGTTCAAATATAAATTACACAGAAGCGTTGTATGAAACTTCTTTCTGTTCTGTGCATTCAACTAACAGAGTTGAACCTTACTTTTGATTGAGCCGTTCTGAAACACTCTTTCTGTAGAAACTGCAATTGGACATTCTGAGCGCTAAGAGGCCTATATTGGGAAAAAGAATGTCTACAAATAAAAACTACACAGAAGAATTGTGTGAAACTTCTTTCTGTTCTGTTTGTTCAACTAAAAGAGTTGAACCTTAGTTTTGATTGAGCCGTTCTGAAACACTCTTTCTGTAGAAAATGCAAGTGGAGATTGGGAGCGCTAAGAGGGTAATAGTGGAAAAAGGAATGTCTCCAAATATAAACTACACAGAATCATTCTGTGAAACTTCTTTCTGATCTGTGCATTCAGCTAACAGAGTTAAACCATACTTTTGATTGAGCAGATCTGAACACTCTTTCTGTAGAAAATGCAACTGGACATTTGGAGCGCTAAGAGAGTAGTAGTGGAAAAAGGAATATATTCAAATATAAACTACACAGAAGCATTCTGTGAAACTTCTTTCTGATCTGAGCATTCAGCTAACAGAGTTAAACCATACTTTTGATTGAGCAGTTTTGAAACACTCTGTCTGTAGAAAATGCAACTGGACATTTGGAGCGCTAAGAGAGTAGTAGTGGAAAAAGGAATATATTCAAATATAAACTACACAGAAGCATTCTGTGAAACTTCTTTCTGATCTGAGCATTCAGCTAACAGAGTTAAACCATACTTTTGATTGAGCAGTTTTGAAACACTCTGTCTGTAGAAAATGCAACTGGACATTCGTAGCGCTAAGTGGGTAATAGTGGAAAAAAGAATATGTTCAAATATAAACTACACAGAAGCATTGTATGAAACTTCTTTCTGTTCTGTGCATTCAACAAACAGAGTTGAACCTTACTTTGATTGAGCCTTTCTGAAACACTCTTTCCGTAGAAACTGCAATTGGACATTCTGAGCGCTAAGAGGCCTCTATTGGGAAAAATAATATCTTCAAATAAAAGCTACACAGAAGCATTGTGTGAAATTTATTTCTGATATATTCATTAAGCTAACAGAGTTAAACCATACTTTTGATTGCGCAGTTCTGAACACTCTTTCTGTAGAAAATGCAAGTGGACATTCGGAGCGCTAAGAGGGTAATAGTGGAAAAAGGAATATATTCAAATATAAACTACACAGTAGCATTCTGTGAAAATTCTTTCTGTTCTGTGCATTCAACTAACAGAGTTGAACCTTACTTTTGATTGAGCCGTTCTGAAACACTCTTTCTGTAGAAACTGCAATTGGACATGCTAAGCGCTAAGAGGCCTACATTGGGAAAAAGAATATCTTCAAATAAAAGCTACACAGATGCATTCTGTGAAACTTATTTCTGATCTGTAAATTCAGTTAACAGAGATAAAACATATTTTTGATTGAGCAGTTATGAAACACTCTTTTTGTAGAAAATGCAAGTGGAGATTCGGAGCGCTAAGTGGGTAATAGTGGAAAAAGGAATGTCTTCAAATATAAACTACACAGAATCATTCGGTGAAACTTCTTTCTGATCTGTGCATTCATCTAACAGAGTTAAACCATACTTTTGATTGAGCAGATCTGAACACTCTTTCTGTAGAAAATGCAACTGGACATTTGGAGCGCTAAGAGCGTAGTAGTGGAAAAAGGAATATATTCAAATATAAACTACACAGAAGCATTCTGTGAAACTTCTTTCTGATCTGAGCATTCAGCTAACAGAGTTAAACCATACTTTTGATTGAGCTGTTTTGAAACACTCTGTCTGTAGAAAATGCAACTGGACATTCGTAGCGCTAAGTGTGTAATAGTGGAAAAAAGAATATGTTCAAATATAAACTACACAGAAGCATTGTATGAAACTTCTTTCTGTTCTGTGCATTCAACTAACAGAGTTGAACCTTACTTTTGATTGAGCCGTTCTGAAACACTCTTTCTGTAGAAACTGCAATTGGACATTCTGAGCGCTAAGAGGCCTATATTGGGAAAAAGCATGTCTACAAATAAAAACTACACAGAAGAATTGTGTGAAACTTCTTTCTGTTCTGTGCATTCAAATAACAGAGTTGTACCTTACTTTTGATTGAGCCTTTCTGAAACACTCTTTCTGTAGAAACTGCAATTGGACATTCTGAGCGCTAAGAGGCCTCAATTGGGAAAAATAATATCTTCAAATAAAAACTACACAGAAGCATTGTGTGAAACTTATTTCTGATATGTTCATTAAGCTAACAGAGTTAAACCATACTTTTGATTGCGCAGTTCTGAACACTCTTTCTGTAGAAAATGCAAGTGGACATTCGGAGCGCTAAGAGGGTAATAGTGGAAAAAGGAATATATTCAAATATAAACTACACAGTAGCATTCTGTGAAAATTCTTTCTGTTCTGTGCATTCAACTAACAGAGTTGAACCTTACTTTTGATTGAGCCGTTCTGAAACACTCTTTCTGTAGAAACTGCAATTGGACATGCTAAGCGCTAAGAGGCCTACATTGGGAAAAAGAATATCTTCAAATAAAAACTACACAGATGCATTCTGTGAAACTTATTTCTGATCTGTAAATTCAGTTAACAGAGATAAAACATATTTTTGATTGAGCAGTTATGAAACACTCTTTTTGTAGAAAATGCAAGTGGAGATTCGGAGCGCTAAGAGGGTAATAGTGGAAAAAGGAATGTCTTCAAATATAAACTACACAGAATCATTCAGTGAAACTTCTTTCTGATCTGTGCATTCAGCTAACAGAGTTAAACCATACTTTTGATTGAGCAGATCTGAACACTCTTTCTGTAGAAAATGCAACTGGACATTTGGAGCGCTAAGAGCGTAGTAGTGGAAAAAGGAAAATATTCAAATATAAACTACACAGAAGCATTCTGTGAAACTTCTTTCTGATCTCAGCATTCAGCTAACAGAGTTAAACCATACTTTTGATTGAGCAGTTTTGAAACACTCTGTCTGTAGAAAATGCAACTGGACATTCGTAGCGCTAAGTGGGTAATAGTGGAAAAAAGAATATGTTCAAATATAAACTACACAGAAGCATTGTATGAAACTTCTTTCTGTTCTGTGCATTCAACTAACAGAGTTGAACCTTACTTTTGATTGAGCCGTTCTGAAACACTCTTTCTGTAGAAACTGCAATTGGACATTCTGAGCGCTAAGAGGCCTATATTGGGAAAAGGAATGTCTACAAATAAAAACTACACAGAAGAATTGTGTGAAACTTCTTTCTGTTCTGTTTGTTCAACTAAAAGAGTTGAACCTTAGTTTTGATTGAGCCGTTCTGAAACACTCTTTCTGTAGAAAATGCAAGTGGAGATTCGGAGCGCTAAGAGGGTAATAGTGGAAAAAGGAATGTCTCCAAATATAAACTACACAGAATCATTCTGTGAAACTTCTTTCTGATCTGTGCATTCAGCTAACAGAGTTAAACCATACTTTTGATTGAGCAGATCTGAACACTCTTTCTGTAGAAAATGCAACTGGACATTTGGAGGGCTAAGAGAGTAGTAGTGGAAAAAGGAATATATTCAAATATAAACTACACAGAAGCATTCTGTGAAACTTCTTTCTGATCTGAGCATTCAGCTAACAGAGTTAAACCATACTTTTGATTGAGCAGTTTTGAAACACTCTGTCTGTAGAAAATGCAACTGGACATTTGGAGCGCTAAGAGAGTAGTAGTGGAAAAAGGAATATATTCAAATATAAACTACACAGAAGCATTCTGTGAAACTTCTTTCTGATCTGAGCATTCAGCTAACAGAGTTAAACCATACTTTTGATTGAGCAGTTTTGAAACACTCTGTCTGTAGAAAATGCAACTGGACATTCGTAGCGCTAAGTGGGTAATAGTGGAAAAAAGAATATGTTCAAATATAAACTACACAGAAGCATTGAATGAAACTTCTTTCTGTTCTGTGCATTCAACTAACAGAGTTGAACCTTACTTTTGATTGAGCCTTTCTGAAACACTCTTTCTGTAGAAACTGCAATTGGACATTCTGAGCGCTAAGAGGCCTCTATTGGGAAAAATAATATCTTCAAATAAAAACTACACAGAAGCATTGTGTGAAATTTATTTCTGATATGTTCATTAAGCTAACAGAGTTAAACCGTACTTTTGATTGCGCAGTTCTGAACACTCTTTCTGTAGAAAATGCAAGTGGACATTCGGAGCGCTAAGAGGGTAATAGTGGAAAAAGGAATATATTCAAATATAAACTACACAGTAGCATTCTGTGAAAATTCTTTCTGTTCTGTGCATTCAACTAACAGAGTTGAACCTTACTTTTGATTGAGCCGTTCTGAAACACTCTTTCTGTAGAAACTGCAATTGGACATGCTAAGCGCTAAGAGGCCTACATTGGGAAAAAGAATATCTTCAAATAAAAACTACACAGATGCATTCTGTGAAACTTATTTCTGATCTGTAAATTCAGTTAACAGAGATAAAACATATTTTTGATTGAGCAGTTATGAAACACTCTTTTTGTAGAAAATGCAAGTGGAGATTCGGAGCGCTAAGTGGGTAATAGTGGAAAAAGGAATGTCTTCAAATATAAACTACACAGAATCATTCGGTGAAACTTCTTTCTGATCTGTGCATTCATCTAACAGAGTTAAACCATACTTTTGATTGAGCAGATCTGAACACTCTTTCTGTAGAAAATGCAACTGGACATTTGGAGCGCTAAGAGCGTAGTAGTGGAAAAAGGAATATATTCAAATATAAACTACACAGAAGCATTCTGTGAAACTTCTTTCTGATCTGAGCATTCAGCTAACAGAGTTAAACCATACTTTTGATTGAGCTGTTTTGAAACACTCTGTAGAAAATGCAACTGGACATTCGTAGCGCTAAGTGGGTAATAGTGGAAAAAAGAATATGTTCAAATATAAACTACACAGAAGCATTGTATGAAACTTCTTTCTGTTCTGTGCATTCAACTAACAGAGTTGAACCTTACTTTTGATTGAGCCTTTCTGAAACACTCTTTCTGAAGAAAATGCAAGTGGACATTCGGAGCGCTAAGAGGGTAATAGTGGAAAAAGGAATATATTCAAATATAAACTACACAGTAGCATTCTGTGAAAATTCTTTCTGTTCTGTGCATTCAACTAACAGAGTTGAACCTTACTTTTGATTGAGCCGTTCTGAAACACTCTTTCTGTAGAAACTGCAATTGGACATGCTAAGCGCTAAGAGGCCTACATTGGGAAAAAGAATATCTTCAAATAAAAACTACACAGAAGCATTGTGTGAAACTTATTTCTGATATGTTCATTAAGCTAACAGAGTTAAACCATACTTTTGATTGCGCAGTTCTGAACACTCTTTCTGTAGAAAATGCAAGTGGACATTCGGAGCGCTAAGAGGGTAATAGTGGAAAAAGGAATATATTCAAATATAAACTACACAGTAGCATTCTGTGAAAATTCTTTCTGTTCTGTGCATTCAACTAACAGAGTTGAACCTTACTTTTGATTGAGCCGTTCTGAAACACTCTTTCTGTAGAAACTGCAATTGGACATGCTAAGCGCTAAGAGGCCTACATTGGGAAAAAGAATATCTTCAAATAAAAACTACACAGATGCATTCTGTGAAACTTATTTCTGATCTGTAAATTCAGTTAACAGAGATAAAACATATTTTTGATTGAGCAGTTATGAAACACTCTTTTTGTAGAAAATGCAAGTGGAGATTCGGAGCGCTAAGAGGGTAATAGTGGAAAAAGGAATGTCTTCAAATATAAACTACACAGAATCATTCAGTGAAACTTCTTTCTGATCTGTGCATTCAGCTAACAGAGTTAAACCATACTTTTGATTGAGCAGATCTGAACACTCTTTCTGTAGAAAATGCAACTGGACATTTGGAGCGCTAAGAGCGTAGTAGTGGAAAAAGGAAAATATTCTAATATAAACTACACAGAAGCATTCTGTGAAACTTCTTTCTGATCTCAGCATTCAGCTAACAGAGTTAAACCATACTTTTGATTGAGCAGTTTTGAAACACTCTGTCTGTAGAAAATGCAACTGGACATTCGTAGCGCTAAGTGGGTAATAGTGGAAAAAAGAATATGTTCAAATATAAACTACACAGAAGCATTGTATGAAACTTCTTTCTGTTCTGTGCATTCAACTAACAGAGTTGAACCTTACTTTTGATTGAGCCGTTCTGAAACACTCTTTCTGTAGAAACTGCAATTGGACATTCTGAGCGCTAAGAGGCCTATATTGGGAAAAGGAATGTCTACAAATAAAAACTACACAGAAGAATTGTGTGAAACTTCTTTCTGTTCTGTTTGTTCAACTAAAAGAGTTGAACCTTAGTTTTGATTGAGCCGTTCTGAAACACTCTTTCTGTAGAAAATGCAAGTGGAGATTCGGAGCGCTAAGAGGGTAATAGTGGAAAAAGGAATGTCTCCAAATATAAACTACACAGAATCATTCTGTGAAACTTCTTTCTGATCTGTGCATTCAGCTAACAGAGTTAAACCATACTTTTGATTGAGCAGATCTGAACACTCTTTCTGTAGAAAATGCAACTGGACATTTGGAGGGCTAAGAGAGTAGTAGTAGAAAAAGGAATATATTCAAATATAAACTACACAGAAGCATTCTGTGAAACTTCTTTCTGATCTGAGCATTCAGCTAACAGAGTTAAACCATACTTTTGATTGAGCAGTTTTGAAACACTCTGTCTGTAGAAAATGCAACTGGACATTTGGAGCGCTAAGAGAGTAGTAGTGGAAAAAGGAATATATTCAAATATAAACTACACAGAAGCATTCTGTGAAACTTCTTTCTGATCTGAGCATTCAGCTAACAGAGTTAAACCATACTTTTGATTGAGCAGTTTTGAAACACTCTGTCTGTAGAAAATGCAACTGGACATTCGTAGCGCTAAGTGGGTAATAGTGGAAAAAAGAATATGTTCAAATATAAACTACACAGAAGCATTGAATGAAACTTCTTTCTGTTCTGTGCATTCAACTAACAGAGTTGAACCTTACTTTTGATTGAGCCTTTCTGAAACACTCTTTCTGTAGAAACTGCAATTGGACATTCTGAGCGCTAAGAGGCCTCTATTGGGAAAAATAATATCTTCAAATAAAAACTACACAGAAGCATTGTGTGAAATTTATTTCTGATATGTTCATTAAGCTAACAGAGTTAAACCATACTTTTGATTGCGCAGTTCTGAACACTCTTTCTGTAGAAAATGCAAGTGGACATTCGGAGCGCTAAGAGGGTAATAGTGGAAAAAGGAATATATTCAAATATAAACTACACAGTAGCATTCTGTGAAAATTCTTTCTGTTCTGTGCATTCAACTAACAGAGTTGAACCTTACTTTTGATTGAGCCGTTCTGAAACACTCTTTCTGTAGAAACTGCAATTGGACATGCTAAGCGCTAAGAGGCCTACATTGGGAAAAAGAATATCTTCAAATAAAAACTACACAGATGCATTCTGTGAAACTTATTTCTGATCTGTAAATTCAGTTAACAGAGATAAAACATATCTTTGATTGAGCAGTTATGAAACACTCTTTTTGTAGAAAATGCAAGTGGAGATTCGGAGCGCTAAGTGGGTAATAGTGGAAAAAGGAATGTCTTCAAATATAAACTACACAGAATCATTCGGTGAAACTTTTTTCTGATCTGTGCATTCAGCTAACAGAGTTAAAACATATTTTTGATTGAGCAGATCTGAACACTCTTTCTGTAGAAAATGCAACTGGACATTTGGAGCGCTAAGAGCGTAGTAGTGGAAAAAGGAATATATTCAAATATAAACTACACAGAAGCATTCTGTGAAACTTCTTTCTGATCTGAGCATTCAGCTAACAGAGTTAAACCATACTTTTGATTGAGCTGTTTTGAAACACTCTGTAGAAAATGCAACTGGACATTCGTAGCGCTAAGTGGGTAATAGTGGAAAAAAGAATATGTTCAAATATAAACTACACAGAAGCATTGTATGAAACTTCTTTCTGTTCTGTGCATTCAACTAACAGAGTTGAACCTTACTTTTGATTGAGCCTTTCTGAAACACTCTTTCTGAAGAAAATGCAAGTGGACATTCGGAGCGCTAAGAGGGTAATAGTGGAAAAAGGAATATATTCAAATATAAACTACACAGTAGCATTCTGTGAAAATTCTTTCTGTTCTGTGCATTCAACTAACAGAGTTGAACCTTACTTTTGATTGAGCCGTTCTGAAACACTCTTTCTGTAGAAACTGCAATTGGACATGCTGAGCGCTAAGAGGCCTACATTGGGAAAAATAATATCTTCAAATAAAAACTACACAGATGCATTCTGTGAAACTTATTTCTGATCTGTAAATTCAGTTAACAGAGATAAAACATATTTTTGATTGAGCAGTTATGAAACACTCTTTTTGTAGAAAATGCAAGTGGAGATTCGGAGCGCTAGGAGGGTAATAGTGGAAAAAGGAATGTCTTCAAATATAAACTACACAGAATCATTCAGTGAAACTTCTTTCTGATCTGTGCATTCAGCTAACAGAGTTAAACCATACTTTTGATTGAGCAGATCTGAACACTCTTTCTGTAGAAAATGCAACTGGACATTTGGAGCGCTAAGAGCGTAGTAGTGGAAAAAGGAATATATACAAATATAAACTACACAGAAGCATTCTGTGAAACTTCTTTCTGATCTGAGCATTCAGCTAACAGAGTTAAACCATACTTTTGATTGAGCAGTTTTGAAACACTCTGTCTGTAGAAAATGCAACTGGACATTCGTAGCGCTAAGAGGGTAATAGTGGAAAAAAGAATATGTTCAAATATAAACTACACAGAAGCATTGTATGAAACTTCTTTCTGTTCTGTGCATTCAACTAACAGAGTTGAACCTTACTTTTGATTGAGCCGTTCTGAAACACTCTTTCTGTAGAAACTGCAATTGGACATTCTGAGCGCTAAGAGGCCTATATTGGGAAAAAGAATGTCTACAAATAAAAACTACACAGAAGAATTGTGTGAAACTTCTTTCTGTTCTGTTTGTTCAACTAAAAGAGTTGAACCTTAGTTTTGATTGAGCCGTTCTGATACACTCTTTCTGTAGAAAATGCAAGTGGAGATTCGGAGTGCTAAGAGGGTAATTGTGGAAAAAGGAATGTCTCCAAATATAAACTACACAGAATCATTCTGTGAAACTTCTTTCTGATCTGTGCATTCAGCTAACAGAGTTAAACCATACTTTTGATTGAGCAGATCTGAACACTCTTTCTGTAGAAAATGCAACTGGACATTTGGAGCGCTAAGAGAGTAGTAGTGGAAAAAGGAATATATTCAAATATAAACTACACAGAAGCATTCTGTGAAACTTCTTTCTGATCTGAGCATTCAGCTAACAGAGTTAAACCATACTTTTGATTGAGCAGTTTTGAAACACTCTGTCTGTAGAAAATGCAACTGGACATTCGTAGCGCTAAGTGGGTAATAGTGGAAAAAAGAATATGTTCAAATATAAACTACACAGAAGCATTGTATGAAACTTCTTTCTGTTCTGTGCATTCAACTAACAGAGTTGAACCTTACTTTTGATTGAGCCGTTCTGAAACACTCTTTCTGTAGAAACTGCAATTGGACATTCTGAGCGCTAAGAGGCCTATATTGGGAAAAAGCATGTCTACAAATAAAAACTACACAGAAGAATTGTGTGAAACTTCTTTCTGTTCTGTGCATTCAAATAACAGAGTTGTACCTTATTTTGATTGAGCCTTTCTGAAACACTCTTTCTGTAGAAACTGCAATTGGACATTCTGAGCGCTAAGAGGCCTCAATTGGGAAAAATAATATCTTCAAATAAAAACTACACAGAAGCATTGTGTGAAACTTATTTCTGATATGTTCATTAAGCTAACAGAGTTAAACCATACTTTTGATTGCGCAGTTCTGAACACTCTTTCTGTAGAAAATGCAAGTGGACATTCGGAGCGCTAAGAGGGTAATAGTGGAAAAAGGAATATATTCAAATATAAACTACACAGTAGCATTCTGTGAAAATTCTTTCTGTTCTGTGCATTCAACTAACAGAGTTGAACCTTACTTTTGATTGAGCCGTTCTGAAACACTCTTTCTGTAGAAACTGCAATTGGACATGCTAAGCGCTAAGAGGCCTACATTGGGAAAAAGAATATCTTCAAATAAAAACTACACAGATGCATTCTGTGAAACTTATTTCTGATCTGTAAATTCAGTTAACAGAGATAAAACATATTTTTGATTGAGCAGTTATGAAACACTCTTTTTGTAGAAAATGCAAGTGGAGATTCGGAGCGCTAAGAGGGTAATAGTGGAAAAAGGAATGTCTTCAAATATAAACTACACAGAATCATTCAGTGAAACTTCTTTCTGATCTGTGCATTCAGCTAACAGAGTTAAACCATACTTTTGATTGAGCAGATCTGAACACTCTTTCTGTAGAAAATGCAACTGGACATTTGGAGCGCTAAGAGCGTAGTAGTGGAAAAAGGAAAATATTCAAATATAAACTACACAGAAGCATTCTGTGAAACTTCTTTCTGATCTCAGCATTCAGCTAACAGAGTTAAACCATACTTTTGATTGAGCAGTTTTGAAACACTCTGTCTGTAGAAAATGCAACTGGACATTCGTAGCGCTAAGTGGGTAATAGTGGAAAAAAGAATATGTTCAAATATAAACTACACAGAAGCATTGTATGAAACTTCTTTCTGTTCTGTGCATTCAACTAACAGAGTTGAACCTTACTTTTGATTGAGCCGTTCTGAAACACTCTTTCTGTAGAAACTGCAATTGGACATTCTGAGCGCTAAGAGGCCTATATTGGGAAAAGGAATTTCTACAAATAAAAACTACACAGAAGAATTGTGTGAAACTTCTTTCTGTTCTGTTTGTTCAACTAAAAGAGTTGAACCTTAGTTTTGATTGAGCCGTTCTGAAACACTCTTTCTGTAGAAAATGCAAGTGGAGATTCGGAGCGCTAAGAGGGTAATAGTGGAAAAAGGAATGTCTCCAAATATAAACTACACAGAATCATTCTGTGAAACTTCTTTCTGATCTGTGCATTCAGCTAACAGAGTTAAACCATACTTTTGATTGAGCAGATCTGAACACTCTTTCTGTAGAAAATGCAACTGGACATTTGGAGGGCTAAGAGAGTAGTAGTGGAAAAAGGAATATATTCAAATATAAACTACACAGAAGCATTCTGTGAAACTTCTTTCTGATCTGAGCATTCAGCTAACAGAGTTAAACCATACTTTTGATTGAGCAGTTTTGAAACACTCTGTCTGTAGAAAATGCAACTGGACATTTGGAGCGCTAAGAGAGTAGTAGTGGAAAAAGGAATATATTCAAATATAAACTACACAGAAGCATTCTGTGAAACTTCTTTCTGATCTGAGCATTCAGCTAACAGAGTTAAACCATACTTTTGATTGAGCAGTTTTGAAACACTCTGTCTGTAGAAAATGCAACTGGACATTCGTAGCGCTAAGTGGGTAATAGTGGAAAAAAGAATATGTTCAAATATAAACTACACAGAAGCATTGAATGAAACTTCTTTCTGTTCTGTGCATTCAACTAACAGAGTTGAACCTTACTTTTGATTGAGCCTTTCTGAAACACTCTTTCTGTAGAAACTGCAATTGGACATTCTGAGCGCTAAGAGGCCTCTATTGGGAAAAATAATATCTTCAAATAAAAACTACACAGAAGCATTGTGTGAAATTTATTTCTGATATGTTCATTAAGCTAACAGAGTTAAACCATACTTTTGATTGCGCAGTTCTGAACACTCTTTCTGTAAAAAATGCAAGTGGACATTCGGAGCGCTAAGAGGGTAATAGTGGAAAAAGGAATATATTCAAATATAAACTACACAGTAGCATTCTGTGAAAATTCTTTCTGTTCTGTGCATTCAACTAACAGAGTTGAACCTTACTTTTGATTGAGCCGTTCTGAAACACTCTTTCTGTAGAAACTGCAATTGGACATGCTAAGCGCTAAGAGGCCTACATTGGGAAAATGAATATCTTCAAATAAAAACTACACAGATGCATTCTGTGAAACTTATTTCTGATCTGTAAATTCAGTTAACAGAGATAAAACATATTTTTGATTGAGCAGTTATGAAACACTCTTTTTGTAGAAAATGCAAGTGGAGATTCGGAGCGCTAAGTGGGT
Source organism: Symphalangus syndactylus (assembly GCF_028878055.3). Classification (NCBI taxonomy): domain Eukaryota; kingdom Metazoa; phylum Chordata; class Mammalia; order Primates; family Hylobatidae; genus Symphalangus; species Symphalangus syndactylus. Next base: position 4,298,165 of record NC_072433.2, read on the forward strand.
AATAGTGGAAAAAGGAATGTCTTCAAATATAAACTACACAGAATCATTCGGTGAAACTTTTTTCTGATCTGTGCATTCAGCTAACAGTGTTAAACCATATTTTTGATTGAGCAGATCTGAACACTCTTTCTGTAGAAAATGCAACTGGACATTTGGAGCGCTAAGAGCGTAGTAGTGGAAAAAGGAATATATTCAAATATAAACTACACAGAAGCATTCTGTGAAACTTCTTTCTGATCTGAGCATTCAGCTAACAGAGTTAAACCATACTTTTGATTGAGCTGTTTTGAAACACTCTGTAGAAAATGCAACTGGACATTCGTAGCGCTAAGTGGGTAATAGTGGAAAAAAGAATATGTTCAAATATAAACTACACAGAAGCATTGTATGAAACTTCTTTCTGTTCTGTGCATTCAACTAACAGAGTTGAACCTTACTTTTGATTGAGCCGTTCTGAAACACTCTTTCTGTAGAAACTGCAATTGGACATTCTGAGCGCTAAGAGGCCTATATTGGGAAAAAGCATGTCTACAAATAAAAACTACACAGAAGAATTGTGTGAAACTTCTTTCTGTTCTGTGCATTCAAACAACAGAGTTGTACCTTACTTTTGATTGAGCCTTTCTGAAACACTCTTTCTGAAGAAAATGCAAGTGGACATTCGGAGCGCTAAGAGGGTAATAGTGGAAAAAGGAATATATTCAAATATAAACTACACAGTAGCATTCTGTGAAAATTCTTTCTGTTCTGTGCATTCAACTAACAGAGTTGAACCTTACTTTTGATTGAGCCGTTCTGAAACACTCTTTCTGTAGAAACTGCAATTGGACATGCTAAGCGCTAAGAGGCCTACATTGGGAAAAAGAATATCTTCAAATAAAAACTACACAGATGCATTCTGTGAAACTTATTTCTGATCTGTAAATTCAGTTAACAGAGATAAAACATATTTTTGATTGACCAGTTATGAAACACTCTTTTTGTAGAAAATGCAAGTGGAGATTCGGAGCGCTAAGGGGGTAATAGTGGAAAAAGGAATGTCTTCAAATATAAACTACACAGAATCATTCAGTGAAACTTCTTTCTGATCTGTGCATTCAGCTAACAGAGTTAAACCATACTTTTGATTGAGCAGATCTGAACACTCTTTCTGTAGAAAATGCAACTGGACATTTGGAGCGCTAAGAGCGTAGTAGTGGAAAAAGGAATATATTCAAATATAAACTACACAGAAGCATTCTGTGAAACTTCTTTCTGATCTGAGCATTCAGCTAACAGAGTTAAACCATACTTTTGATTGAGCAGTTTTGAAACACTCTGTCTGTAGAAAATGCAACTGGACATTCGTAGCGCTAAGAGGGTAATAGTGGAAAAAAGAATATGTTCAAATATAAACTACACAGAAGCATTGTATGAAACTTCTTTCTGTTCTGTGCATTCAACTAACAGAGTTGAACCTTACTTTTGATTGAGCCGTTCTGAAACACTCTTTCTGTAGAAACTGCAATTGGACATTCTGAGCGCTAAGAGGCCTATATTGGGAAAAAGAATGTCTACAAATAAAAACTACACAGAAGAATTGTGTGAAACTTCTTTCTGTTCTGTTTGTTCAACTAAAAGAGTTGAACCTTAGTTTTGATTGAGCCGTTCTGAAACACTCTTTCTGTAGAAAATGCAAGTGGAGATTCGGAGTGCTAAGAGGGTAATAGTGGAAAAAGGAATGTCTCCAAATATAAACTACACAGAATCATTCTGTGAAACTTCTTTCTGATCTGTGCATTCAGCTAACAGAGTTAAACCATACTTTTGATTGAGCAGATCTGAACACTCTTTCTGTAGAAAATGCAACTGGACATTTGGAGCGCTAAGAGATTAGTAGTGGAAAAAGGAATATATTCAAATATAAACTACACAGAAGCATTCTGTGAAACTTCTTTCTGATCTGAGCATTCAGCTAACAGAGTTAAACCATACTTTTGATTGAGCAGTTTTGAAACACTCTGTCTGTAGAAAATGCAACTGGACATTCGTAGCGCTAAGTGGGTAATAGTGGAAAAAAGAATATGTTCAAATATAAACTACACAGAAGCATTGTATGAAACTTCTTTCTGTTCTGTGCATTCAACTAACAGAGTTGAACCTTACTTTTGATTGAGCCTTTCTGAAACACTCTTTCTGTAGAAACTGCAATTGGACATTCTGAGCGCTAAGAGGCCTCTATTGGGAAAAATAATATCTTCAAATAAAAACTACACAGAAGAATTGTGTGAAACTTATTTCTGATATGTTCATTAAGCTAACAGAGTTAAGCCATACTTTTGATTGCGCAGTTCTTAACACTCTTTCTGTAGAAAATGCAAGTGGACATTCGGAGCGCTAAGAGGTTAATAGTGGAAAAAGGAATATATTCAAATATAAACTACACAGTAGCATTCTGTGAAAATTCTTTCTGTTCTGTGCATTCAACTAACAGAGTTGAACCTTACTTTTGATTGAGCCGTTCTGAAACACTCTTTCTGTAGAAACTGCAATTGGACATGCTAAGCGCTAAGAGGCCTACATTGGGAAAAAGAATATCTTCAAATAAAAACTACACAGATGCATTCTGTGAAACTTATTTCTGATCTGTAAATTCAGTTAACAGAGATAAAACATATTTTTGATTGAGCAGTTATGAAACACTCTTTTTGTAGAAAATGCAAGTGGAGATTCGGAGCGCTAAGAGGGTAATAGTGGAAAAAGGAATGTCTTCAAATATAAACTACACAGAATCATTCAGTGAAACTTCTTTCTGATCTGTGCATTCAGCTAACAGAGTTAAACCATACTTTTGATTGAGCAGATCTGAACACTCTTTCTGTAGAAAATGCAACTGGACATTTGGAGCGCTAAGAGCGTAGTAGTGGAAAAAGGAATATATTCAAATATAAACTACACAGAAGCATTCTGTGAAACTTCTTTCTGATCTGAGCATTCAGCTAACAGAGTTAAACCATACTTTTGATTGAGCAGTTTTGAAACACTCTGTCTGTAGAGAATGCAACTGGACATTCGTAGCGCTAAGTGGGTAATAGTGGAAAAAAGAATATGTTCAAATATAAACTACACAGAAGCATTGTATGAAACTTCTTTCTGTTCTGTGCATTCAACTAACAGAGTTGAACCTTACTTTTGATTGAGCCGTTCTGAAACACTCTTTCTGTAGAAACTGCAATTGGACATTCTGAGCGCTAAGAGGCCTATATTGGGAAAAAGAATGTCTACAAATAAAAACTACACAGAAGAATTGTGTGAAACTTCTTTCTGTTCTGTTTGTTCAACTAAAAGAGTTGAACCTTAGTATTGATTGAGCCGTTCTGAAACACTCTTTCTGTAGAAAATGCAAGTGGAGATTCGGAGCGCTAAGAGGGTAATAGTGGAAAATGGAATGTCTCCAAATATAAACTACACAGAATCATTCGGTGAAACTTCTTTCTGATCTGTGTATTCAGCTAACAGAGTTAAACCATACTTTTGATTGAGCAGATCTGAACACTCTTTCTGTAGAAAATGCAACTGGACATTTGGAGCGCTAAGAGAGTAGTAGTGGAAAAAGGAATATATTCAAATATAAACTACACAGAAGCATTCTGTGAAACTTCTTTCTGATCTGAGCATTCAGCTAACAGAGTTAAACCATACTTTTGATTGAGCAGTTTTGAAACACTCTGTCTGTAGAAAATGCAACTGGACATTCGTAGCGCTAAGTGGGTAATAGTGGAAAAAAGAATATGTTCAAATATAAACTACACAGAAGCATTGTATGAAACTTCTTTCTGTTCTGTGCATTCAACTAACAGAGTTGAACCTTACTTTTGATTGAGCCTTTCTGAAACACTCTTTCTGTAGAAACTGCAATTGGACATTCTGAGCGCTAAGAGGACTCTATTGGGAAAAATAATATCTTCAAATAAAAACTACACAGAAGCATTGTGTGAAACTTATTTCTGATATGTTCATTAAGCTAACAGAGTTAAACCATACTTTTGATTGCGCAGTTCTGAACACTCTTTCTGTAGAAAATGCAAGTGGACATTCGGAGCGCTAAGAGGGTAATAGTGGAAAAAGGAATATATTCAAATATAAACTACACAGTAGCATTCTGTGAAAATTCTTTCTGTTCTGTGCATTCAACTAACAGAGTTGAACCTTACTTTTGATTGAGCCGTTCTGAAACACTCTTTCTGTAGAAACTGCAATTGGACATGCTAAGCGCTAAGAGGCCTACATTGGGAAAAAGAATATCTTCAAATAAAAACTACACAGATGCATTCTGTGAAACTTATTTCTGATCTGTAAATTCAGTTAACAGAGATAAAACATATTTTTGATTGAGCAGTTATGAAACACTCTTTTTGTAGAAAATGCAAGTGGAGATTCGGAGCGCTAAGAGGGTAATAGTGGAAAAAGGAATGTCTTCAAATATAAACTACACAGAATCATTCGGTGAAACTTCTTTCTGATCTGTGCATTCAGCTAACAGAGTTAAACCATACTTTTGATTGAGCAGATCTGAACACTCTTTCTGTAGAAAATGCAACTGGACATTTGGAGCGCTAAGAGCGTAGTAGTGGAAAAAGGAATATATTCAAATATAAACTACACAGAAGCATTCTGTGAAACTTCTTTCTGATCTGAGCATTCAGCTAACAGAGTTAAACCATACTTTTGATTGAGCAGTTTTGAAACACTCTGTCTGTAGAAAATGCAACTGGACATTCGTAGCGCTAAGTGGGTAATAGTGGAAAAAAGAATATGTTCAAATATAAACTACACAGAAGCATTGTATGAAACTTCTTTCTGTTCTGTGCATTCAACTAACAGAGTTGAACCTTACTTTTGATTGAGCCGTTCTGAAACACTCTTTCTGTAGAAACTGCAATTGGACATTCTGAGCGCTAAGAGGCCTATATTGGGAAAAAGAATGTCTACAAATAAAAACTACACAGAAGAATTGTGTGAAACTTCTTTCTGTTCTGTTTGTTCAACTAAAAGAGTTGAACCTTAGTATTGATTGAGCCGTTCTGAAACACTCTTTCTGTAGAAAATGCAAGTGGAGATTCGGAGCGCTAAGAGTTTAATAGTGGAAAATGGAATGTCTCCAAATATAAACTACACAGAATCATTCGGTGAAACTTCCTTCTGATCTGTGTATTCAGCTAACAGAGTTAAACCATACTTTTGATTGAGCAGATCTGAACACACTTTCTGTAGAAAATGCAACTGGACATTTGGAGCGCTAAGAGAGTAGTAGTGGAAAAAGGAATATATTCAAATATAAACTACACAGAAGCATTCTGTGAAACTTCTTTCTGATCTGAGCATTCAGCTAACAGAGTTAAACCATACTTTTGATTGAGCAGTTTTGAAACACTCTGTCTGTAGAAAATGCAACTGGACATTCGTAGCGCTAAGTGGGTAATAGTGGAAAAAAGAATATGTTCAAATATAAACTACACAGAAGCATTGTATGAAACTTCTTTCTGTTCTGTGCATTCAACTAACAGAGTTGAACCTTACTTTTGATTGAGCCTTTCTGAAACACTCTTTCTGTAGAAACTGCAATTGGACATTCTGAGCGCTAAGAGGCCTCTATTGGGAAAAATAATATCTTCAAATAAAAACTACACAGAAGCATTGTGTGAAACTTATTTCTGATATGTTCATTAAGCTAACAGAGTTAAACCATACTTTTGATTGCGCAGTTCTGAACACTCTTTCTGTAGAAAATGCAAGTGGACATTCGGAGCGCTAAGAGGGTAATAGTGGAAAAAGGAATATATTCAAATATAAACTACACAGTAGCATTCTGTGAAAATTCTTTCTGTTCTGTGCATTCAACTAACAGAGTTGAACCTTACTTTTGATTGAGCCGTTCTGAAACATTCTTTCTGTAGAAACTGCAATTGGACATGCTAAGCGCTAAGAGGCCTACATTGGGAAAAAGAATATCTTCAAATAAAAACTACACAGATGCATTCTGTGAAACTTATTTCTGATCTGTAAATTCAGTTAACAGAGATAAAACATATTTTTGATTGAGCAGTTATGAAACACTCTTTTTGTAGAAAATGCAAGTGGAGATTCGGAGCGCTAAGAGGGTAATAGTGGAAAAAGGAATGTCTTCAAATATAAACTACACAGAATCATTCGGTGAAACTTCTTTCTGATCTGTGCATTCAGCTAACAGAGTTAAAGCATACTTTTGATTGAGCAGATCTGAACACTCTTTCTGTAGAAAATGCAACTGGACATTTGGAGTGCTAAGAGCGTAGTAGTGGAAAAAGGAATATATTCAAATATAAACTACACAGAAGCATTCTGTGAAACTTCTTTCTGATCTGAGCATTCAGCTAACAGAGTTAAACCATACTTTTGATTGAGCAGTTTTGAAACACTCTGTCTGTAGAAAATGCAACTGGACATTCGTAGCGCTAAGTGGGTAATAGTGGAAAAAAGAATATGTTCAAATATAAACTACACAGAAGCATTGTATGAAACTTCTTTCTGTTCTGTGCATTCAACTAACAGAGTTGAACCTTACTTTTGATTGAGCCGTTCTGAAACACTCTTTCTGTAGAAACTGCAATTGGACATTCTGAGCGCTAAGAGGCCTATATTACGAAAAAGAATGTCTACAAATAAAAACTACACAGAAGAATTGTGTGAAACTTCTTTCTGTTCTGTTTGTTCAACTAAAAGAGTTGAACCGTAGTTTTGATTGAGCCGTTCTGAAACACTCTTTCTGTAGAAAATGCAACTGTACATTTGGAGCGCTAAGAGAGTAGTAGTGGAAAAAGGAATATATTCAAATATAAACTACACAGAATCATTCTGTGAAACTTCTTTCTGATCTGTGCATTCAGCTAACAGGGTTAAACCATACTTTTGATTGAGCAGATCTGAACACTCTTTCTGTAGAAAATGCAACTGTACATTTGGAGCGCTAAGAGAGTAGTAGTGGAAAAAGGAATATATTCAAATATAAACTACACAGAAGCATTCTGTGAAACTTCTTTCTGATCTGAGCATTCAGCTAACAGAGTTAAACCATACTTTTGATTGAGCAGTTTTGAAACACTCTGTCTGTAGAAAATGCAACTGGACATTCGTAGCGCTAAGTGGGTAATAGTGGAAAAAAGAATATATTCAAATATAAACTACACAGAAGCATTGTATGAAACTTCTTTCTGTTCTGTGCATTCAACTAACAGAGTTGAACCTTACTTTTGATTGAGCCTTTCTGAAACACTCTTTCTGTAGAAACTGCAATTGGACATTCTGAGCGCTAAGAGGCCTCTAATGGGAAAAATACTATCTTCAAATAAAAACTACACAGAAGCATTGTGTGAAACTTATTTCTGATATGTTCATTAAGCTAACAGAGTTAAACCATACTTTTGATTGCGCAGTTCTGAACACTCTTTCTGTAGAAAATGCAAGTGGACATTCGGAGCGCTAAGAGGGTAATAGTGGAAAAAGGAATATATTCAAATATAAACTACACAGTAGCATTCTGTGAAAATTCTTTCTGTTCTGTGCATTCAACTAACAGAGTTGAACCTTACTTTTGATTGAGCCGTTCTGAAACACTCTTTCTGTAGAAACTGCAATTGGACATGCTAAGCGCTAAGAGGCCTACATTGAGAAAAAGAATATCTTCAAATAAAAACTACACAGATGCATTCTGTGAAACTTATTTCTGATCTGTAAATTCAGTTAACAGAGATAAAACATATTTTTGATTGAGCAGTTATGAAACACTCTTTTTGTAGAAAATGCAAGTGGAGATTCGGAGCGCTAAGAGGGTAATAGTGGAAAAAGGAATGTCTTCAAATATAAACTACACAGAATAATTCAGTGAAACTTCTTTCTGATCTGTGCATTCAGCTAACAGAGTTAAACCATACTTTTGATTGAGCAGATCTGAACACTCTTTCTGTAGAAAATGCAACTGGACATTTGGAGCGCTAAGAGCGTAGTAGTGGAAAAAGGAATATATTCAAATATAAACTACACAGAAGCATTCTGTGAAACTTCTTTCTGATCTGAGTATTCAGCTAACAGAGTTAAACCATACTTTTGATTGAGCAGTTTTGAAACACTCTGTCTGTAGAAAATGCAACTGGACATTCGTAGCGCTAAGTGGGTAATAGTGGAAAAAAGAATATGTTCAAATATAAACTACACAGAAGCATTGTATGAAACTTCTTTCTGTTCTGTGCATTCAACTAACAGAGTTGAACCTTACTTTTGATTGAGCCGTTCTGAAACACTCTTTCTGTAGAAACTGCAATTGGACATTCTGAGCGCTAAGAGGCCTATATTGGGAAAAAGAATGTCTACAAATAAAAACTACACAGAAGAATTGTGTGAAACTTCTATCTGTTCTGTTTGTTCAACTAAAAGAGTTGAACCTTAGTTTTGATTGAGCCGTTCTGAAACACTCTTTATGTAGAAAATGCAAGTGGAGATTCGGAGCGCTAAGAGGGTAATAGTGGAAAAAGGAATGTCTCCAAATATAAACTACACAGAATCATTCTGTGAAACTTCTTTGTGATCTGTGCATTCAGCTAACAGAGTTAAACCATACTTTTGATTGAGCAGATCTGAACACTCTTTCTGTAGAAAATGCAACTGGACATTTGGAGCGCTAAGAGAGTAGTAGTGGAAAAAGGAATATATTCAAATATAAACTACACAGAAGCATTCTGTGAAACTTCTTTCTGATCTGAGCATTCAGCTAACAGAGTTAAACCATACTTTTGATTGAGCAGTTTTGAAACACTCTGTCTGTAGAAAATGCAACTGGACATTCGTAGCGCTAAGTGGGTAATAGTGGAAAAAAGAATATGTTCCAATATAAACTACACAGAAGCATTGTATGAAACTTCTTTCTGTTCTGTGCATTCAACTAACAGAGTTGAACCTTACTTTTGATTGAGCCTTTCTGAAACACTCTTTCTGTAGAAACTGCAATTGGACATTCTGAGCGCTAAGAGGACTCTATTGGGAAAAATAATATCTTCAAATAAAAACTACACAGAAGCATTGTGTGAAACTTATTTCTGATATGTTCATTAAGCTAACAGAGTTAAACCATACTTTTGATTGCGCAGTTCTGAACACTCTTTCTGTAGAAAATGCAAGTGGACATTCGGAGCGCTAAGAGGGTAATAGTGGAAAAAGGAATATATTCAAATATAAACTACACAGTAGCATTCTGTGAAAATCCTTTCTATTCTGTGCATTCAACTAACAGAGTTGAACCTTACTTTTGATTGAGCCGTTCTGAAACACTCTTTCTGTAGAAACTGCAATTGGACATGCTAAGCGCTAAGAGGCCTACATTGGGAAAAAGAATATCTTCAAATAAAAACTACACAGATGCATTCTGTGAAACTTACTTCTGATCTGTAAATTCAGTTAACAGAGATAAAACATATTTTTGATTGAGCAGTTATGAAACACTCTTTTTGTAGAAAATGCAAGTGGAGATTCGGAGCGCTAAGAGGGTAATAGTGGAAAAAGGAATGTCTTCAAATATAAACTACAAAGAATCATTCGGTGAAACTTCTTTCTGATCTGTGCATTCAGCTAACAGAGTTAAACCATACTTTTGATTGAGCAGATCTGAACACTCTTTCTGTAGAATATGCAACTGGACATTTGGAGCGCTAAGAGCGTAGTAGTGGAAAAAGGAATATATTCAAATATAAACTACACAGAAGCATTCTGTGAAACTTCTTTCTGATCTGAGCATTCAGCTAACAGAGTTAAACCATACTTTTGATTGAGCAGTTTTGAAACACTCTGTCTGTAGAAAATGCAACTGGACATTCGTAGCGCTAAGTGGGTAATAGTGGAAAAAAGAATATGTTCAAATATAAACTACACAGAAGCATTGTATGAAACTTCTTTCTGTTCTGTGCATTCAACTAACAGAGTTGAACCTTACTTTTGATTGAGCCGTTCTGAAACACTCTTTCTGTAGAAACTGCAATTGGACATTCTGAGCGCTAAGAGGCCTATATTGGGAAAAAGAATGTCTACAAATAAAAACTACACAGAAGAATTGTGTGAAACTTCTTTCTGTTCTGTTTGTTCAACTAAAAGAGTTGAACCGTAGTTTTGATTGAGCCATTCTGAAACACTCTTTCTGTAGAAAATGCAACTGTACATTTGGAGCGCTAAGAGAGTAGTAGTGGAAAAAGGAATATATTCAAATATAAACTACACAGAATCATTCTGTGAAACTTCTTTCTGATCTGTGCATTCAGCTAACAGGGTTAAACCATACTTTTGATTGAGCAGATCTGAACACTCTTTCTGTAGAAAATGCAACTGTACATTTGGAGCGCTAAGAGAGTAGTAGTGGAAAAAGGAATATATTCAAATATAAACTACACAGAAGCATTCTGTGAAACTTCTTTCTGATCTGAGCATTCAGCTAACAGAGTTAAACCATACTTTTGATTGAGCAGTTTTGAAACACTCTGTCTGTAGAAAATGCAACTGGACATTCGTAGCGCTAAGTGGGTAATAGTGGAAAAAAGAATATGTTCAAATATAAACTACACAGAAGCATTGTATGAAACTTCTTTCTGTTCTGTGCATTCAACTAACAGAGTTGAACCTTACTTTTGATTGAGCCGTTCTGAAACACTCTTTCTGTAGAAACTGCAATTGGACATTCTGAGCGCTAAGAGGCCTATATTGGGAAAAAGAATGTCTACAAATAAAAACTACACAGAAGAATTGTGTGAAACTTCTTTCTGTTCTGTTTGTTCAACTAAAAGAGTTGAACCGTAGTTTTGATTGAGCCATTCTGAAACACTCTTTCTGTAGAAAATGCAACTGTACATTTGGAGCGCTAAGAGAGTAGTAGTGGAAAAAGGAATATATTCAAATATAAACTACACAGAATCATTCTGTGAAACTTCTTTCTGATCTGTGCATTCAGCTAACAGGGTTAAACCATACTTTTGATTGAGCAGATCTGAACACTCTTTCTGTAGAAAATGCAACTGTACATTTGGAGCGCTAAGAGAGTAGTAGTGGAAAAAGGAATATATTCAAATATAAACTACACAGAAGCATTCTGTGAAACTTCTTTCTGATCTGAGCATTCAGCTAACAGAGTTAAACCATACTTTTGATTGAGCAGTTTTGAAACACTCTGTCTGTAGAAAATGCAACTGGACATTCGTAGCGCTAAGTGGGTAATAGTGGAAAAAAGAATATATTCAAATATAAACTACACAGAAGCATTGTATGAAACTTCTTTCTGTTCTGTGCATTCAACTAACAGAGTTGAACCTTACTTTTGATTGAGCCTTTCTGAAACACTCTTTCTGTAGAAACTGCAATTGGACATTCTGAGCGCTAAGAGGCCTCTATTGGGAAAAATAATATCTTCAAATAAAAACTACACAGAAGCATTGTGTGAAACTTATTTCTGATATGTTCATTAAGCTAACAGAGTTAAACCATACTTTTGATTGCGCAGTTCTGAACACTCTTTCTGTAGAAAATGCAAGTGGACATTCGGAGCGCTAAGAGGGTAATAGTGGAAAAAGGAATATATTCAAATATAAACTACACAGTAGCATTCTGTGAAAATTCTTTCTATTCTGTGCATTCAACTAACAGAGTTGAACCTTACTTTTGATTGAGCCGTTCTGAAACACTCTTTCTGTAGAAACTGCAATTGGACATGCTAAGCGCTAAGAGGCCTACATTGGGAAAAAGAATATCTTCAAATAAAAACTACACAGATGCATTCTGTGAAACTTACTTCTGATCTGTAAATTCAGTTAACAGAGATAAAACATATTTTTGATTGAGCAGTTATGAAACACTCTTTTTGTAGAAAATGCAAGTGGAGATTCGGAGCGCTAAGAGGGTAATAGTGGAAAAAGGAATGTCTTCAAATATAAACTACACAGAATCATTCGGTGAAACTTCTTTCTGATCTGTGCATTCAGCTAACAGAGTTAAACCATACTTTTGATTAAGCAGATCTGAACCCTCTTTCTGTAGAAAATGCAACTGGACATTTGGAGCACTAAGAGCGTAGTAGTGGAAAAAGGAATATATTCAAATATAAACTACACAGAAGCATTCTGTGAAACTTCTTTCTGATCTGAGCATTCAGCTAACCGAGTTAAACCATACTTTTGATTGAGCTGTTTTGAAACACTCTGTCTGTAGAAAATGCAACTGGACATTCGTAGCGCTAAGTGGGTAATAGTGGAAAAAAGAATATGTTCAAATATAAACTACACAGAAGCATTGTATGAAACTTCTTTCTGTTCTGTGCATTCAACTAACAGAGTTGAACCTTACTTTTGATTGAGCCGTTCTGAAACACTCTTTCTGTAGAAACTGCAATTGGACATTCTGAGCGCTAAGAGGCCTATATTGGGAAAAAGCATGTCTACAAATAAAAACTACACAGAAGAATTGTGTGAAACTTCTTTCTGTTCTGTGCATTCAAATAACAGAGTTGTACCTTACTTTTGATTGAGCCTTTCTGAAACACTCTTTCTGTAGAAACAGCAATTGGACATTCTGAGCGCTAAGAGGCCTCAATTGGGAAAAATAATATCTTCAAATAAAAACTACACAGAAGCATTGTGTGAAACTTATTTCTGATATGTTCATTAAGCTAACAGAGTTAAACCATACTTTTGATTGCGCAGTTCTGAACACTCTTTCTGTAGAAAATGCAACTGGACATTCGGAGCGCTAAGAGGGTAATAGTGGAAAAAGGAATATATTCAAATATAAACTACACAGTAGCATTCTGTGAAAATTCTTTCTGTTCTGTGCATTCAACTAACAGAGTTGAACCTTACTTTTGATTGAGCCGTTCTGAAACACTCTTTCTGTAGAAACTGCAATTGGACATGCTAAGCGCTAAGAGGCCTACATTGGGAAAAAGAATATCTTCAAATAAAAACTACACAGATGCATTCTGTGAAACTTACTTCTGATCTGTAAATTCAGTTAACAGAGATAAAACATATTTTTGATTGAGCAGTTATGAAACACTCTGTAGAAAATGCAAGTGGAGATTCGGAGCGCTAAGAGGGTAATAGTGGAAAAAGGAATGTCTTCAAATATAAACTACACAGAATCATTCGGTGAAACTTCTTTCTGATCTGTGCATTCAGCTAACAGAGTTAAACCATACTTTTGATTGAGCAGATCTGAACACTCTTTCTGTAGAAAATGCAACTGGACATTTGGAGCGCTAAGAGAGTAGTAGTGGAAAAAGCAATATATTCAAATATAAACTACACAGAAGCATTCTGTGAAACTTCTTTCTGATCTGAGCATTCAGCTAACAGAGTTAAACCATACTTTTGATTGAGCAGTTTTGAAACACTCTGTCTGTAGAAAATGCAACTGGACATTCGTAGCGCTAAGTGGGTAATAGTGGAAAAAAAATATGTTCAAATGTAATCTACACAGAAGCATTGTATGAAACTTCTTTCTGTTCTGTGCATTCAACTAACAGAGTTGAACCTTACTTTTGATTGAGCCGTTCTGAAACACTCTTTCTGTAGAAACTGCAATTGGACATTCTGAGGGCTAAGAGGCCTATATTGGGAAAAAGAATGTCTACAAATAAAAACTACACAGAAGAATTGTGTGAAACTTCTTTCTGTTCTGTTTGTTCAACTAAAAGAGTTGAACCTTAGTTTTGATTGAGCCGTTCTGAAACACTCTTTCTGTAGAAAATGCAATTGGAGATTCGGAGCGCTAAGAGGGTAATAGTCGAAAAAGGAATGTCTCCAAATATAAACTACACAGAATCATTCTGTGAAACTTCTTTCTGATCTGTGCATTCAGCTAACAGAGTTAAACCATACTTTTGATTGAGCAGATCTGAACACTCTTTCTGTAGAAAATGCAACTGGACATTTGGAGCGCTAAGAGAGTAGTAGTGGAAAAAGGAATATATTCAAATATAAACTACACAGAAGCATTCTGTGAAACTTCTTTCTGATCTGAGCATTCAGCTAACAGAGTTAAACCATACTTTTGATTGAGCAGTTTTGAAACACTCTGTCTGAGGAAAATGCAACTGGACATTCGTAGCGCTAAGTGGGTAATAGTGGAAAAAAGAATATGTTCAAATATAAACTACACAGAAGCATTGTATGAAACTTCTTTCTGTTCTGTGCATTCAACTAACAGAGTTGAACCTTACTTTTGATTGAGCCGTTCTGAAACACTCTTTCTGTAGAAACTGCAATTGGACATTCTGAGCGCTAAGAGGCATCTATTGGGAAAAATAATATCTTCAAATAAAAACTACACAGAAGCATTGTGTGAAACTTATTTCTGATATGTTCATTAAGCTAACAGAGATAAACCATACTTTGGATTGCGCAGTTCTGAACACTCTTTCTGTAGAAAATGCAAGTGGACATTCGGAGCGCTAAGAGTGTAATAGTGGAAAAAGGAATATATTCAAATATAAACTACACAGTAGCATTCTGTGAAAATTCTTTCTGTTCTGTGCATTCAACTAACAGAGTTGAACCTTACTTTTGATTGAGCCGTTGTGAAACACTCTTTCTGTAGAAACTGCAATTGGACATGCTAAGCGCTAAGAGGCCTACATTGGGAAAAAGAATATCTTCAAATAAAAACTACACAGATGCATTCTGTGAAACTTATTTCTGATCTGTAAATTCAGTTAACAGAGATAAAACATATTTTTGATTGAGCAGTTATGAAACACTCTTTTTGTAGAAAATGCAAGTGGAGATTCGGAGCGCTAAGGGGGTAATAGTGGAAAAAGGAATGTCTTCAAATATAAACTACACAGAATCATTCGGTGAAACTTCTTTCTGATCTGTGCATTCAGCTAACAGAGTTAAACCATACTTTTGATTGAGCAGATCTGAACACTCTTTCTGTAGAAAATGCAACTGGACATTTGGAGCGCTAAGAGCGTAGTAGTGGAAAAAGGAATATATTCAAATATAAACTACACAGAAGCATTCTGTGAAACTTCTTTCTGATCTGAGCATTCAGCTAACAGAGTTAAACCATACTTTTGATTGAGCAGTTTTGAAACAATCTGTCTGTAGAAAATGCAACTGGACATTCGTAGCGCTAAGTGGGTAATAGTGGAAAAAAGAATATGTTCAAATATAAACTACACAGAAGCATTGTATGAAACTTCTTTCTGTTCTGTGCATTCAACTAACAGAGTTGAACCTTACTTTTGATTGAGCCGTTCTGAAACACTCTTTCTGTAGAAACTGCAATTGGACATTCTGAGCGCTAAGAGGCCTATATTGGGAAAAAGAATGTCTACAAATAAAAACTACACAGAAGAATTGTGTGAAACTTCTTTCTGTTCTGTTTGTTCAACTAAAAGAGTTGAACCTTAGTTTTGATTGAGCCGTTCTGAAACACTCTTTCTGTAAAAAATGCAAGTGGAGATTCGGAGCGCTAAGAGGGTAATAGTGGAAAAAGGAATGTCTCCAAATATAAACTACACAGAATCATTCTGTGAAACTTCTTTCTGATCTGTGCATTCAGCTAACAGAGTTAAACCATACTTTTGATTGAGCAGAACTGAACACTCTTTCTGTAGAAAATGCAACTGAACATTTGGAGCGCTAAGAGAGTAGTAGTGGAAAAAGGAATATATTCAAATATAAACTACACAGAAGCATTCTGTGAAACTTCTTTCTGATCTGAGCATTCAGCTAACAGAGTTAAACCATACTTTTGATTGAGCAGTTTTGAAACACTCTGTCTGTAGAAAATGCAACTGGACATTCGTAGCGCTAAGTGGGTAATAGTGGAAAAAAGAATATGTTCAAATATAAACTACACAGAAGCATTGTATGAAACTTCTTTCTGTTCTGTGCATTCAACTAACAGAGTTGAACCTTACTTTTGATTGAGCCTTTCTGAAACACTCTTTCTGTAGAAACTGCAATTGGACATTCTGAGCGCTAAGAGGCCTCTATTGGGAAAAATAATATCTTCAAATAAAAACTACACAGAAGCATTGTGTGAAACTTATTTCTGATATGTTCATTAAGCTAACAGAGTTAAACCATACTTTTGATTGCGCAGTTCTGAACACTCTTTCTGTAGAAAATGCAAGTGGACATTCGGAGCGCTAAGAGGGTAATAGTGGAAAAAGGAATATATTCAAATATAAACTACACAGTAGCATTCTGTGAAAATTCTTTCTGTTCTGTGCATTCAACTAACAGAGTTGAACCTTACTTTTGATTGAGCCGTTCTGAAACACTCTTTCTGTAGAAACTGCAATTGGACATGCTAAGCGCTAAGAGGCCTACATTGGGAAAAAGAATATCTTCAAATAAAAACTAAACAGATGCATTCTGTGAAACTTATTTATGATCTGTAAATTCAGTTAACAGAGATAAAACATATTTTTGATTGAGCAGTTATGAAACACTCTTTTTGTAGAAAATGCAAGTGGAGATTCGGAGCGCTAAGAGGGTAATAGTGGAAAAAGGAATGTCTTCAAATATAAACTACACAGAATCATTCGGTGAAACTTCTTTCTGATCTGTGCATTCAGCTAACGGAGTTAAACCATACTTTTGATTAAGCAGATCTGAACCCTCTTTCTGTAGAAAATGCAACTGGACATTTGGAGCACTAAGAGCGTAGTAGTGGAAAAAGGAATATATTCAAATATAAACTACACAGAAGCATTCTGTGAAACTTCTTTCTGATCTGAGCATTCAGCTAACCGAGTTAAACCATACTTTTGATTGAGCAGTTTTGAAACACTCTGTCTGTAGAAAATGCAACTGGACATTCGTAGCGCTAAGTGGGTAATAGTGGAAAAAAGAATATGTTCAAATATAAACTACACAGAAGCATTGTATGAAACTTCTTTCTGTTCTGTGCATTCAACTAACAGAGTTGAACCTTACTTTTGATTGAGCCGTTCTGAAACACTCTTTCTGTAGAAACTGCAATTGGACATTCTGAGCGCTAAGAGGCCTATATTGGGAAAAAGCATGTCTACAAATAAAAACTACACAGAAGAATTGTGTGACACTTCTTTCTGTTCTGTGCATTCAAATAACAGAGTTGTACCTTACTTTTGATTGAGCCTTTCTGAAACACTCTTTCTGTAGAAACAGCAATTGGACATTCTGAGCGCTAAGAGGCCTCAATTGGGAAAAATAATATCTTCAAATAAAAACTACACAGAAGCATTGTGTGAAACTTATTTCTGATATGTTCATTAAGCTAACAGAGTTAAACCATACTTTTGATTGCGCAGTTCTGAACACTCTTTCTGTAGAAAATGCAACTGGACATTCGGAGCGCTAAGAGGGTAATAGTGGAAAAAGGAATATATTCAAATATAAACTACACAGTAGCATTCTGTGAAAATTCTTTCTGTTCTGTGCATTCAACTAACAGAGTTGAACCTTAC
Organism: Symphalangus syndactylus; assembly: GCF_028878055.3. Taxonomy (NCBI): domain Eukaryota; kingdom Metazoa; phylum Chordata; class Mammalia; order Primates; family Hylobatidae; genus Symphalangus; species Symphalangus syndactylus. The sequence goes on from NC_072433.2 coordinate 4,315,668, forward strand.
TTTTGATTGAGCCGTTCTGAAACACTCTTTCTGTAGAAAATGCAATTGGAGATTCGGAGCGCTAAGAGGGTAATAGTCGAAAAAGGAATGTCTCCAAATATAAACTACACAGAATCATTCTGTGAAACTTCTTTCTGATCTGTGCATTCAGCTAACAGAGTTAAACCATACTTTTGATTGAGCAGATCTGAACACTCTTTCTGTAGAAAATGCAACTGGACATTTGGAGCGCTAAGAGAGTAGTAGTGGAAAAAGGAATATATTCAAATATAAACTACACAGAAGCATTCTGTGAAACTTCTTTCTGATCTGAGCATTCAGCTAACAGAGTTAAACCATACTTTTGATTGAGCAGTTTTGAAACACTCTGTCTGAGGAAAATGCAACTGGACATTCGTAGCGCTAAGTGGGTAATAGTGGAAAAAAGAATATGTTCAAATATAAACTACACAGAAGCATTGTATGAAACTTCTTTCTGTTCTGTGCATTCAACTAACAGAGTTGAACCTTACTTTTGATTGAGCCTTTCTGAAACACTCTTTCTGTAGAAACTGCAATTGGACATTCTGAGCGCTAAGAGGCATCTATTGGGAAAAATAATATCTTCAAATAAAAACTACACAGAAGCATTGTGTGAAACTTATTTCTGATATGTTCATTAAGCTAACAGAGATAAACCATACTTTGGATTGCGCAGTTCTGAACACTCTTTCTGTAGAAAATGCAAGTGGACATTCCGAGCGCTAAGAGGGTAATAGTGGAAAAAGGAATATATTCAAATATAAACTACACAGTAGCATTCTGTGAAAATTCTTTCTGTTCTGTGCATTCAACTAACAGAGTTGAACCTTACTTTTGATTGAGCCGTTGTGAAACACTCTTTCTGTAGAAACTGCAATTGGACATGCTAAGCGCTAAGAGGCCTACATTGGGAAAAAGAATATCTTCAAATAAAAACTACACAGATGCATTCTGTGAAACTTATTTCTGATCTGTAAATTCAGTTAACAGAGATAAAACTTATTTTTGATTGAGCAGTTATGAAACACTCTTTTTGTAGAAAATGCAAGTGGAGATTCGGAGCGCTAAGAGGGTAATAGTGGAAAAAGGAATGTCTTCAAATATAAACTACACAGAATCATTCGGTGAAACTTCTTTCTGATCTGTGCATTCAGCTAACAGAGTTAAACCATACTTTTGATTGAGCAGATCTGAACACTCTTTCTGTAGAAAATGCAACTGGACATTTGGAGCGCTAAGAGAGTAGTAGTGGAAAAAGCAATATATTCAAATATAAACTACACAGAAGCATTCTGTGAAACTTCTTTCTGATCTGAGCATTCAGCTAACAGAGTAAAACCATACTTTTGATTGAGCAGTTTTGAAACACTCTGTCTGTAGAAAATGCAACTGGACATTCGTAGCGCTAAGTGGGTAATAGTGGAAAAAAAATATGTTCAAATGTAATCTACACAGAAGCATTGTATGAAACTTCTTTCTGTTCTGTGCATTCAACTAACAGAGTTGAACCTTACTTTTGGTTGAGCCGTTCTGAAACACTCTTTCTGTAGAAACTGCAATTGGACATTCTGAGGGCTAAGAGGCCTATATTGGGAAAAAGAATGTCTACAAATAAAAACTACACAGAAGAATTGTGTGAAACTTCTTTCTGTTCTGTTTGTTCAACTAAAAGAGTTGAACCTTAGTTTTGATTGAGCCGTTCTGAAACACTCTTTCTGTAGAAAATGCAAGTGGAGATTCGGAGCGCTAAGAGGGTAATAGTCGAAAAAGGAATGTCTCCAAATATAAACTACACAGAATCATTCTGTGAAACTTCTTTCTGATCTGTGCATTCAGCTAACAGAGTTAAACCATACTTTTGATTGAGCAGATCTGAACACTCTTTCTGTAGAAAATGCAACTGGACATTTGGAGCGCTAAGAGAGTAGTAGTGGAAAAAGGAATATATTCAAATATAAACTACACAGAAGCATTCTGTGAAACTTCTTTCTGATCTGAGCATTCAGCTAACAGAGTTAAACCATACTTTTGATTGAGCAGGTTTGAAACACTCTGTCTGTAGAAAATGCAACTGGACATTCGTAGCGCTAAGTGGGTAATAGTAGAAAAAAGAATATGTTCAAATATAAACTACACAGAAGCATTGTATGAAACTTCTTTCTGTTCTGTGCATTCAACTAACAGAGTTGAACCTTACTTTTGATTGAGCCTTTCTGAAACACTCTTTCTGTAGAAACTGCAATTGGACATTCTGAGCGCTAAGAGGCCTCTATTGGGAAAAATAATATCTTCAAATAAAAACTACACAGAAGCATTGTGTGAAACTTATTTCTGATATGTTCATTAAGCTAACAGAGTTAAACCATACTTTTGATTGCGCAGTTCTGAACACTCTTTCTGTAGAAAATGCAAGTGGACATTCGGAGCGCTAAGAGGGTAATAGTGGAAAAAGGAATATATTCAAATATAAACTACACAGTAGCATTCTGTGAAAATTCTTTCTGTTCTGTGCATTCAACTAACAGAGTTGAACCTTACTTTTGATTGAGCCGTTGTGAAACACTCTTTCTGTAGAAACTGCAATTGGACATGCTAAGCGCTAAGAGGCCTACATTGGGAAAAAGAATATCTTCAAATAAAAACTACACAGATGAATTCTGTGAAACTTATTTCTGATCTGTAAATTCAGTTAACAGAGATAAAACATATTTTTGATTGAGCAGTTATGAAACACTCTTTTTGTAGAAAATGCAAGTGGAGATTCGGAGCGCTAAGGGGGTAATAGTGGAAAAAGGAATGTCTTCAAATATAAACTACACAGAATCATTCGGTGAAACTTCTTTCTGATCTGTGCATTCAGCTAACAGAGTTAAACCATACTTTTGATTGAGCAGATCTGAACACTCTTTCTGTAGAAAATGCAACTGGACATTTGGAGCGCTAAGAGCGTAGTAGTGGAAAAAGGAATATATTCAAATATAAACTACACAGAAGCATTCTGTGAAACTTCTTTCTGATCTGAGCATTCAGCTAACAGAGTTAAACCATACTTTTGATTGAGCAGTTTTGAAACAATCTGTCTGTAGAAAATGCAACTGGACATTCGTAGCGCTAAGTGGGTAATAGTGGAAAAAAGAATATGTTCAAATATAAACTACACAGAAGCATTGTATGAAACTTCTTTCTGTTCTGTGCATTCAACTAACAGAGTTGAACCTTACTTTTGATTGAGCCGTTCTGAAACAATCTTTCTGTAGAAACTGCAATTGGACATTCTGAGCGCTAAGAGGCCTATATTGGGAAAAAGAATGTCTACAAATAAAAACTACACAGAAGAATTGTGTGAAACTTCTTTCTGTTCTGTTTGTTCAACTAAAAGAGTGGAACCTTAGTTTTGATTGAGCCGTTCTGAAACACTCTTTCTGTAAAAAATGCAAGTGGAGATTCGGAGCGCTAAGAGGGTAATAGTGGAAAAAGGAATGTCTCCAAATATAAACTACACAGAATCATTCTGTGAAACTTCTTTCTGATCTGTGCATTCAGCTAACAGAGTTAAACCATACTTTTGATTGAGCAGAACTGAACACTCTTTCTGTAGAAAATGCAACTGGACAGTTGGAGCGCTAAGAGAGTAGTAGTGGAAAAAGGAATATATTCAAATATAAACTACACAGAAGCATTCTGTGAAACTTCTTTCTGATCTGAGCATTCAGCTAACAGAGTTAAACCATACTTTTGATTGAGCAGTTTTGAAACACTCTGTCTGTAGAAAATGCAACTGGACATTCGTAGCGCTAAGTGGGTAATAGTGGAAAAAAGAATATGTTCAAATATAAACTACACAGAAGCATTGTATGAAACTTCTTTCTGTTCTGTGCATTCAACTAACAGAGTTGAACCTTACTTTTGATTGAGCCTTTCTGAAACACTCTTTCTGTAGAAACTGCAATTGGACATTCTGAGCGCTAAGAGGCCTCTATTGGGAAAAATAATATCTTCAAATAAAAACTACACAGAAGCATTGTGTAAAACTTATTTCTGATATGTTCATTAAGCTAACAGAGTTAAACCATACTTTTGATTGCGCAGTTCTGAACACTCTTTCTGTAGAAAATGCAAGTGGACATTCGGAGCGCTAAGAGGGTAATAGTGGAAAAAGGAATATATTCAAATATAAACTACACAGTAGCATTCTGTGAAAATTCTTTCTGTTCTGTGCATTCAACTAACAGAGTTGAACCTTACTTTTGATTGAGCCGTTCTGAAACACTCTTTCTGTAGAAACTGCAATTGGACATGCTAAGCACTAAGAGGCCTACATGGGGAAAAAGAATATCTTCAAATAAAAACTACACAGATGCATTCTGTGAAACTTATTTCTGATCTGTAAATTCAGTTAACAGAGATAAATCATATTTTTGATTGAGCAGTTATGAAACACTCTTTTTGTAGAAAATGCAAGTGGAGATTCGGAGCGCTAAGAGGGTAATAGTGGAAAAAGGAATGTCTTCAAATATAAACTACACAGAATCATTCGGTGAAACTTCTTTCTGATCTGTGCATTCAGCTAACAGAGTTAAACCATACTTTTGATTGAGCAGATCTGAACACTCTTTCTGTAGAAAATGCAACTGGACATTTGGAGCGCTAAGAGCGTAGTAGTGGAAAAAGGAATATATTCAAATATAAACTACACAGAAGCATTCTGTGAAACTTCTTTCTGATCTGAGCATTCAGCTAACAGTTAAACCATACTTTTGATTGAGCAGTTTTGAAACACTCTGTCTGTAGAAAATGCAACTGGACATTCGTAGCGCTAAGTGGGTAATAGTGGAAAAAAGAATATGTTCAAATATAAACTACACAGAAGCATTGTATGAAACTTCTTTCTGTTCTGTGCATTCAACTAACAGAGTTGAACCTTACTTTTGATTGAGCCGTTCTGAAACACTCTTTCTGTAGAAACTGCAATTGGACATTCTGAGCGCTAAGAGGCCTATATTACGAAAAAGAATGTCTACAAATAAAAACTACACAGAAGAATTGTGTGAAACTTCTTTCTGTTCTGTTTGTTCAACTAAAAGAGTTGAACCGTAGTTTTGATTGAGCCGTTCTGAAACATTCTTTCTGTAGTAAATGCAAGTGGAGATTCGGAGCACTAAGAGGGTAATAGTGGAAAAAGGAATGTCTCCAAATATAATCTACACAGAATCATTCTGTGAAACTTCTTTCTGATCTGTGCATTCAGCTAACAGAGTTAAACCATACTTTTGATTGAGCAGATCTGAACACTCTTTCTGTAGAAAATGCAACTGGACATTTGGAGTGCTAAGATAGTAGTATTGGAAAAAGGAATATATTCAAATATAAACTACACAGAAGCATTCTGTGAAACTTCTTTCTGATCTGAGCATTCAGCTAACAGAGTTAAACCATACTTTTGATTGAGCAGTTTTGAAACACTCTGTCTGTAGGAAATGCAACTGGACATTCGTAGCGCTAAGTGGGTAATACTGGAAAAAAGAATATGTTCAAATATAAACTACACAGAAGCATTTTATGAAACTTCTTTCTGTTCTGTGCATTCAACTAACAGAGTTGAACCTTACTTTTGATTGAGCCTTTCTGAAACACTCTTTCTGTAGAAACTGCAATTGGACATTCTGAGCGCTAAGAGGCCTCTATTGGGAAAAATACTATCTTCAAATAAAAACTACACAGAAGCATTGTGTGAAACTTATTTCTGATATGTTCATTAAGCTAACAGAGTTAAACCATACTTTTGATTGCGCAGTTCTGAACACTCTTTCTGTAGAAAATGCAAGTGGACATTCGGAGCGCTAAGAGGGTAATAGTGGAAAAAGGAATATATTCAAATATAAACTACACAGTAGCATTCTGTGAAAATTCTTTCTGTTCTGTGCATTCAACTAACAGAGTTGAACCTTACTTTTGATTGAGCCGTTCTGAAACACTCTTTCTGTAGAAACTGCAATTGGACATGCTAAGCGCTAAGAGGCCTACATTGGGAAAAAGAATATCTTCAAATAAAAACTACACAGATGCATTCTGTGAAACTTATTTCTGATCTGTAAATTCAGTTAACAGAGATAAAACATATTTTTGATTGAGCAGTTATGAAACACTCTTTTTGTAGAAAATGCAAGTGGAGATTCGGAGGGCTAAGAGGGTAATAGTGGAAAAAGGAATGTCTTCAAATATAAACTACACAGAATCATTCGGTGAAACTTCTTTCTGATCTGTGCATTCAGCTAACAGACTTAAACCATAGTTTTGATTGAGCAGATCTGAACACTCTTTCTGTAGAAAATGCAACTGGACATTTGGAGCGCTAAGAGCGTAGTAGTGGAAAAAGGAATATATTCAAATATAAACTACACAGAAGCATTCTGTGAAACTTCTTTCTGATCTGAGCATTCAGCTAACAGAGTTAAACCATACTTTTGATTGAGCAGTTTTGAAACACTCTGTCTGTAGAAAATGCAACTGGACATTCGTAGCGCTAAGTGGGTAATAGTGGAAAAAAGAATATGTTCAAATATAAACTACACAGAAGCATTGTATGAAACTTCTTTCTGTTCTGTGCATTCAACTAACAGAGTTGAACCTTACTTTTGATTGAGCCGTTCTGAAACACTCTTTCTGTAGAAACTGCAATTGGACATTCTGAGCGCTAAGAGGCCTATATTACGAAAAAGAATGTCTACAAATAAAAACTACACAGAAGAATTGTGTGAAACTTCTTTCTGTTCTGTTTGTTCAACTAAAAGAGTTGAACCGTAGTTTTGATTGAGCCGTTCTGAAACATTCTTTCTGTAGAAAATGCAAGTGGAGATTCGGAGCACTAAGAGGGTAATAGTGGAAAAAGGAATGTCTCCAAATATAATCTACACAGAATCATTCTGTGAAACTTCTTTCTGATCTGTGCATTCAGCTAACAGAGTTAAACCATACTTTTGATTGAGCAGATCTGAACACTCTTTCTGTAGAAAATGCAACTGGCCATTTGGAGTGCTAAGATAGTAGTATTGGAAAAAGGAATATATTCAAATATAAACTACACAGAAGCATTCTGTGAAACTTCTTTCTGATCTGAGCATTCAGCTAACAGAGTTAAACCATACTTTTGATTGAGCAGTTTTGAAACACTCTGTCTGTAGGAAATGCAACTGGACATTCGTAGCGCTAAGTGGGTAATACTGGAAAAAAGAATATGTTCAAATATAAACTACACAGAAGCATTTTATGAAACTTCTTTCTGTTCTGTGCATTCAACTAACAGAGTTGAACCTTACTTTTGATTGAGCCTTTCTGAAACACTCTTTCTGTAGAAACTGCAATTGGACATTCTGAGCGCTAAGAGGCCTCTATTGGGAAAAATACTATCTTCAAATAAAAACTACACAGAAGCATTGTGTGAAACTTATTTCTGATATGTTCATTAAGCTAACAGAGTTAAACCATACTTTTGATTGCGCAGTTCTGAACACTCTTTCTGTAGAAAATGCAAGTGGACATTCGGAGCGCTAAGAGGGTAATAGTGGAAAAAGGAATATATTCAAATATAAACTACACAGTAGCATTCTGTGAAAATTCTTTCTGTTCTGTGCATTCAACTAACAGAGTTGAACCTTACTTTTGATTGAGCCGTTCTGAAACACTCTTTCTGTAGAAACTGCAATTGGACATGCTAAGCGCTAAGAGGCCTACATTGGGAAAAAGAATATCTTCAAATAAAAACTACACAGATGCATTCTGTGAAACTTATTTCTGATCTGTAAATTCAGTTAACAGAGATAAAACATATTTTTGATTGAGCAGTTATGAAACACTCTTTTTGTAGAAAATGCAAGTGGAGATTCGGAGGGCTAAGAGGGTAATAGTGGAAAAAGGAATGTCTTCAAATATAAACTACACAGAATCATTCGGTGAAACTTCTTTCTGATCTGTGCATTCAGCTAACAGAGTTAAACTATACTTTTGATTGAGCAGATCTGAACACTCTTTCTGTAGAAAATGCAACTGGACTTTTGGAGCGGTAAGAGCGTAGTAGTGGAAAAAGGAATATATTCAAATATAAACTACACAGAAGCATTCTGTGAAACTTCTTTCTGATCTGAGCATTCAGCTAATAGAGTTAAACCATACTTTTGATTGAGCAGTTTCGAAACACTCTGTCTGTAGAAAATGCAACTGGACATTCGTAGCGCTAAGTGGATAATAGTGGAAAAAAGAATATGTTCAAATGTAAATTACACAGAAGCATTGTATGAAACTACTTTCTGTTCTGTGCATTCAACTAACAGAGTTGAACCTTACTTTTTATTGAGCCGTTCTGAAACACTCTTTCTGTAGAAACTGCAATTGGACATTCTGAGCGCTAAGAGGCCTATATTGGGAAAAAGAATGTCTACAAATAAAAACTACACAGAAGAATTGTGTGAAAATTCTTTCTGTTCTGTTTGTTCAACTAAAAGAGTTGAACCTTAGTTTTGATTGAGCCGTTCTGAAACACTCTTTCTGTAGAAAATGCAAGTGGAGATTCGGAGCGCTAAGAGGGTAATAGTGGAAAAAGGAATGTCTCCAAATATAAACTACAAAGAATCATTCTGTGAAACTTCTTTCTGATCTGTGCATTCAGCTAACAGAGTTAAACCATACTTTTGATTGCGCAGTTCTGAACACTCTTTCTGTAGAAAATGCAAGTGGACATTCGGAGCGCTAAGAGGGTAATAGTGGAAAAAGGAATATATTCAAATATAAACTACACAGTAGCATTCTGTGAAAATTCTTTCTGTTCTGTGCATTCAACTAACAGAGTTGAACCTTACTTTTGATTGAGCCGTTCTGAAACACTCTTTCTGTAGAAACTGCAATTGGACATGCTAAGCGCTAAGAGGCCTACATTGGGAAAAAGAATATCTTCAAATAAAAACTACACAGATGCATTCTGTGAAACTTACTTCTGATCTGTAAATTCAGTTAACAGAGATAAAACATATTCTTGATTGAGCAGTTATGAAACACTCTTTTTGTAGAAAATGCAAGTGGAGATTCGGAGCGCTAAGAGGGTAATAGTGGAAAAAGGAATGTCTTCAAATATAAACTACACAGAATCATTTGGTGAAACTTCTTTCTGATCTGTGCATTCAGCTAACAGAGTTAAACCATACTTTTGATTGAGCAGATCTGAACACTCTTTCTGTAGAAAATGCAACTGGACATTTGGAGCGCTAAGAGAATAGTAGTGGAAAAAGCAATATATTCAAATATAAACTACACAGAAGCATTCTGTGAAACTTCTTTCTGATCTGAGCATTCAGCTAACAGAGTTAAACCATACTTTTGATTGAGCAGTTTTGAAACACTCTGTCTGTAGAAAATGCAACTGGACATTCGTAGCGCTAAGTGGGTAATAGTGGAAAAAAAATATGTTCAAATGTAAACTACACAGAAGCATTGTATGAAACTTCTTTCTGTTCTGTGCATTCAACTAACAGAGTTGAACCTTACTTTTGATTGAGCCGTTCTGAAACACTCTTTCTGTAGAAACTGCAATTGGACATTCTGAGCGCTAAGAGGCCTATATTGGGAAAAAGAATGTCTACAAATAAAAACTACACAGAAGAATTGTGTGAAACTTCTTTCTGTTCTGTTTGTTCAACTAAAAGAGTTGAACCTTAGTTTTGATTGAGCCGTTCTGAAACACTCTTTCTGTAGAAAATGCAAGTGGAGATTCGGAGCGCTAAGAGGGTAATAGTGGAAAAAGGAATGTCTCCAAATATAAACTACACAGAATCATTCTGTGAAACTTCTTTCTGATCTGTGCATTCAGCTAACAGAGTTAAACCATACTTTTGATTGAGCAGATCTGAACACTCTTTCTGTAGAAAATGCAACTGGACATTTGGAGCGCTAAGAGAGTAGTAGTGGAAAAAGGAATATATTCAAATATAAACTACACAGAAGCATTCTGTGAAACTTCTTTCTGATCTGAGCATTCAGCTAACAGAGTTAAACCATACTTTTGATTGAGCAGTTTTGAAACACTCTGTCTGTAGAAAATGCAACTGGACATTCGTAGCGCTAAGTGGGTAATAGTGGAAAAAAGAATATGTTCAAATATAAACTACACAGAAGCATTTTATGAAACTTCTTTCTGTTCTGTGCATTCAACTAACAGAGTTGAACCTTACTTTTGATTGAGCCTTTCTGAAACACTCTTTCTGTAGAAACTGCAATTGGACATTCTGAGCGCTAAGAGGCCTCTATTGGGAAAAATAATATCTTCAAATAAAAACTACACAGAAGCATTGTGTGAAACTTATTTCTGATATGTTCATTAAGCTAACAGAGTTAAACCATACTTTTGATTGCGCAGTTCTGAACACTCTTTCTGTAGAAAATGCAAGTGGACATTCGGAGCGCTAAGAGGGTAATAGTGGAAAAAGGAATATATTCAAATATAAACTACACAGTAGCATTCTGTGAAAATTCTTTCTGTTCTGTGCATTCAACTAATAGAATTGAACCTTACTTTTGATTGAGCCGTTCTGAAACACTCTTTCTGTAGAAACTGCAATTGGACATGCTAAGCGCTAAGAGGCCTACATTGGGAAAAAGAATATCTTCAAATAAAAACTACACAGATACATTCTGTGAAACTTATTTCTGATCTGTAAATTCAGTTAACAGAGATAAAACATATTTTTGATTGAGCAGTTATGAAACACTCTTTTTGTAGAAAATGCAAGTGGAGATTTGGAGCACTAAGAGGGTAATAGTGGAAAAAGGAATGTCTTCCAATATAAACTACACAGAATCATTCGGTGAAACTTCTTTCTGATCTGTGCATTCAGCTAACAGAGTTAAACCATACTTTTGATTGAGCAGATCTGAACACTCTTTCTGTAGAAAATGCAACTGGACATTTGGAACGCTAAGAGCGTAGTGGTGGAAAAAGGAATATATTCAAATATAAACTACACAGAAGCATTCTGTGAAACTTCATTCTGATCTGAGCATTCAGCTAACAGAGTTAAACCATACATTTGATTGAGCAGTTTTGAAACACTCTGTCTGTAGAAAATGCAACTGGACATTCGTAGCGCTAAGAAGGTAATAGTGGAAAAAAGAATATGTTCAAATATAAACTACACAGAAGCATTGTATGAAACTTCTTTCTGTTCTGTGCATTCAACTAACAGAGTTGAACCTTACTTTTGATTGAGCCGTTCTGAAACACTCTTTCTGTAGAAACTGCAATTGGACATTCTGAGCGCTAAGAGGCCTATATTGGGAAAAAGCATGTCTACAAATAAAAACTACACAGAAGAATTGTGTGAAACTTCTTTCTGTTCTGTGCATTCAAATAACAGAGTTGTACCTTACTTTTGATTGAGCCTTTCTGAAACACTCTTTCTGTAGAAACAGCAATTGGACATTCTGAGCGCTAAGAGGCCTCAATTGGGAAAAATAATATCTTCAAATAAAAACTACACAGAAGCATTGTGTGAAACTTATTTCTGATATGTTCATTAAGCTAACAGAGTTAAACCATACTTTTGATTGCGCAGTTCTGAACACTCTTTCTGTAGAAAATGCAACTGGACATTCGGAGCGCTAAGAGGGTAATAGTGGAAAAAGGAATATATTCAAATATAAACTACACAGTAGCATTCTCTGAAAATTCTTTCTGTTCTGTGCATTCAACTAACAGAGTTGAACCTTACTTTTGATTGAGCCGTTCTGAAACACTCTTTCTGTAGAAACTGCAATTGGACATGCTAAGCTCTAAGAGGCCTACATTGGGAAAAAGAATATCTTCAAATAAAAACTACACAGATGCATTCTGTGAAACTTACTTCTGATCTGTAAATTCAGTTAACAGAGATAAAACATATTTTTGATTGAGCAGTTATGAAACACTCTTTTTGTAGAAAATGCAAGTGGAGATTCGGAGCGCTAAGAGGGTAATAGTGGAAAAAGGAATGTCTTCAAATATAAACTACACAGAATCATTCGGTGAAACTTCTTTCTGATCTGTGCATTCAGCTAACAGAGTTAAACCATACTTTTGATTGAGCAGATCTGAACACTCTTTCTGTAGAAAATGCAACTGGACATTTGGAGCGCTAAGAGAGTAGTAGTGGAAAAAGCAATATATTCATATATAAACTACACAGAAGCATTCTGTGAAACTTCTTTCTGATCTGAGCATTCAGCTAACAGAGTTAAACCATACTTTTGATTGAGCAGTTTTGAAACACTCTGTCTGTAGAAAATGCAACTGGACATTCGTAGCGCTAAGTGGGTAATAGTGGAAAAAAAATATGTTCAAATGTAATCTACACAGAAGCATTGTATGAAACTTCTTTCTGTTCTGTTCATTCAACTAACAGAGTTGAACCTTACTTTTGATTGAGCCGTTCTGAAACACTCTTTCTGTAGAAACTGCAATTGGACATTTTGAGGGCTAAGAGGCCTATATTGGGAAAAAGAATGTCTACAAATAAAAACTACACAGAGGAATTGTGTGAAACTTCTTTCTGTTCTGTTTGTTCAACTAAAAGAGTTGAACCTTAGTTTTGATTGAGCCGTTCTGAAACACTCTTTCTGTAGAAAATGCAAGTGGAGATTCGGAGCGCTAAGAGGGTAATAGTCGAAAAAGGAATGTCTCCAAATATAAACTACACAGAATCATTCGGTGAAACTTCTTTCTGATCTGTGCATTCAGCTAACAGAGTTAAACCATACTTTTGATTGAGCAGATCTGAACACTCTTTCTGTAGAAAATGCAACTGGACATTTGGAGCGCTAAGAGAGTAGTAGTGGAAAAAGGAATATATTCAAATATAAACTACACAGAAGCATTCTGTGAAACTTCTTTCTGATCTGAGCATTCAGCTAACAGAGTTAAACCATACTTTTGATTGAGCAGTTTTGAAACACTCTGTCTGTAGAAAATGCAACTGGACATTCGTAGCGCTAAGTGGGTAATAGTGGAAAAAAGAATATGTTCAAATATAAACTACACAGAAGCATTGTATGAAACTTCTTTCTGTTCTGTGCATTCAACTAACAGAGTTGAACCTTACTTTTGATTGAGCCTTTCTGAAACACTCTTTCTGTAGAAACTGCAATTGGACATTCTGAGCGCTAAGAGGTCTCTATTGGGAAAAATAATATCTTCAAATAAAAACTACACAGAAGCATTGTGTGAAACTTATTTCTGATATGTTCATTAAGCTAACAGAGTTAAACCATACTTTTGATTGCGCAGTTCTGAACACTCTTTCTGTAGAAAATGCAAGTGGACATTCGGAGCGCTAAGAGGGTAATAGTGGAAAAAGGAATATATTCAAATATAAACTACACAGTAGCATTCTGTGAAAATTCTTTCTGTTCTGTGCATTCAACTAACAGAGTTGAACCTTACTTTTGATTGAGCCGTTGTGAAACACTCTTTCTGTAGAAACTGCAATTGGACATGCTAAGCGCTAAGAGGCCTACATTGGGAAAAAGAATATCTTCAAATAAAAACTACACAGATGCATTCTGTGAAACTTATTTCTGATCTGTAAATTCAGTTAACAGAGAGAAAACATATTTTTGATTGAGCAGTTATGAAACACTCTTTTTGTAGAAAATGCAAGTGGAGATTCGGAGCGCTAAGAGGGTAATAGTGGAAAAAGGAATGTCTTCAAATATAAACTACACAGAATCATTCGGTGAAACTTCTTTCTGATCTGTGCATTCAGCTAACAGAGTTAAACCATACTTTTGATTGAGCAGATCTGAACACTCTTTCTGTAGAAAATGCAACTGGACATTTGGAGCGCTAAGAGCGTAGTAGTGGAAAAAGGAATATATTCAAATATAAACTACACAGAAGCATTCTGTGAAACTTCTTTCTGATCTGAGCATTCAGCTAACAGAGTTAAACCATACTTTTGATTGAGCAGTTTTGAAACACTCTGTCTGTAGAAAATGCAACTGGACATTCGTAGCGCTAAGTGGGTAATAGTGGAAAAAAGAATATGTTCAAATATAAACTACACAGAAACATTGTATGAAACTTCTTTCTGTTCTGTGCATTCAACTAACAGAGTTGAACCTTACTTTTGATTGAGCCGTTCTGAAACACTCTTTCTGTAGAAACTGCAATTGGACATTCTGAGCGCTAAGAGGCCTATATTGGGAAAAAGAATGTCTACAAATAAAAACTACACAGAAGAATTGTGTGAAACTTCTTTCTTTTCTGTTTGTTCAACTAAAAGAGTTGAACCTTAGTTTTGATTGAGCCGTTCTGAAACACTCTTTCTGTAAAAAATGCAAGTGGAGATTCGGAGCGCTAAGAGGGTAATAGTGGAAAAAGGAATGTCTCCAAATATAAACGACACAGAATCATTCTGTGAAACTTCTTTCTGATCTGTGCATTCAGCTAACAGAGTTAAACCATACTTTTGATTGAGCAGAACTGAACACTCTTTCTGTAGAAAATGCAACTGGACATTTGGAGCGCTAAGAGAGTAGTAGTGGAAAAAGGAATATATTCAAATATAAACTACACAGAAGCATTCTGTGAAACTTCTTTCTGATCTGAGCATTCAACTAACAGAGTTAAACCATACTTTTGATTGAGCAGTTTTGAAACACTCTGTCTGTAGAAAATGCAACTGGACAGTCGAAGCGCTAAGTGGGTAATAGTGGAAAAAAGAATATGTTCAAATATAAACTACACAGAAGCATTGTATGAAACTTCTTTCTCTTCTGTGCATTCAACTAACAGAGTTGAACCTTACTTTTGATTGAGCCTTTCTGAAACACTCTTTCTGTAGAAACTGCAATTGGACATTCTGAGCGCTAAGAGGCCTATATTGGTAAAAATAATATCTTCAAATAAAAACTACACAGAAGCATTGTGTGAAACTTATTTCTGATATGTTCATTAAGCTAACAGAGTTAAATCATACTTTTGATTGCGCAGTTCTGAACACTCTTTCTGTAGAAAATGCAAGTCGACATTCGGAGCGCTAAGAGGGTAATAGTGGAAAAAGGAATATATTCAAATATAAACTACACAGTAGCATTCTGTGAAAATTCTTTCTGTTCTGTGCATTCAACTAACAGAGTTGAACCTTACTTTTGATTGAGCCGTTCTGAAACACTCTTTCTGTAGAAACTGCAATTGGACATGCTAAGCGCTAAGAGGCCTACATGGGGAAAAAGAATATCTTCAAATAAAAACTACACAGATGCATTCTGTGAAACTTATTTCTGATCTGTAAATTCAGTTAACAGAGATAAAACATATTTTTGATTGAGCAGTTATGAAACACTCTTTTTGTAGAAAATGCAAGTGGAGATTCGGAGCGCTAAGAGGGTAATAGTGGAAAAAGGAATGTCTTCAAATATAAACTACACAGAATCATTCGGTGAAACTTCTTTCTGATCTGTGCATTCAGCTAACAGAGTTAAACCATACTTTTGATTGAGCAGATCTGAACACTCTTTCTGTAGAAAATGCAACTGGACATTTGGAGCGCTAAGAGCGTAGTAGTGGAAAAAGGAATATATTCAAATATAAACTACACAGAAGCATTCTGTGAAACTTCTTTCTGATCTGAGCATTCAGCTAACAGAGTTAAACCATACTATTGATTGAGCAGTTTTGAAACACTCTGTCTGTAGAAAATGCAACTGGACATTCGTAGCGCTAAGTGGGTAATAGTGGAAAAAAGAATATGTTCAAATATAAACTACACAGAAGCATTGTATGAAACTTCTTTCTGTTCTGTGCATTCAACTAACAGAGTTGAACCTTACATTTGATTGAGCCGTTCTGAAACACTCTTTCTGTAGAAACTGCAATTGGACATTCTGAGCGCTAAGAGGCCTATATTACGAAAAAGAATGTCTACAAATAAAAACTACACAGAAGAATTGTGTGAAACTTCTTTCTGTTCTGTTTGTACAACTAAAAGAGTTGAACCGTAGTTTTGATTGAGCCGTTCTGAAACATTCTTTCTGTAGAAAATGCAAGTGGAGATTCGGAGCACTAAGAGGGTAATAGTGGAAAAAGGAATGTCTCCAAATATAATCTACACAGAATCATTCTGTGAAACTTCTTTCTGATCTGTGCATTCAGCTAACAGAGTTAAACCATACTTTTGATTGAGCAGATCTGAACACTCTTTCTGTAGAAAATGCAACTGGACATTTGGAGCGCTAAGAGAGTAGTAGTGGAAAAAGGAATATATTCAAATATAAACTACACAGAAGCATTCTGTGAAACTTCTTTCTGATCTGAGCATTCAGCTAGCAGAGTTAAACCATACTTTTGATTGAGCAGTTTTGAAACACTCTGTCTGTAGAAAATGCAACTGGACATTCGTAGCGCTAAGTGGGTAATACTGGAAAAAAGAATATGTTCAACTATAAACTACACAGAAGCATTGTATGAAACTTCTTTCTGTTCTGTGAATTCAACTAACAGAGTTGAACCTTACTTTTGATTGAGCCTTTCTGAAACACTCTTTCTGTAGAAACTGCAATTGGACATTCTGAGCGCTAAGAGGCCTATATTGGGAAAAATAATATCTTCAAATAAAAACTTCATAGAAGCATTGTGTGAAACTTATTTCTGATATGTTCATTAAGCTAACAGAGTTAAACCATACTTTTGATTGCGCAGTTCTGAACACTCTTTCTGTAGAAAATGCAAGTGGACATTCGGAGCGCTAAGAGGGTAATAGGGGAAAAAGGAATATATTCAAATATGAACTACACAGTAGCATTCTGTGAAAATTCTTTCTGTTCTGTGCATTCAACTAACAGAGTTGAACCTTACTTTTGATTGAGCCGTTCTGAAACACTCTTTCTGTAGAAACTGCAATTGGACATGCTAAGCGCTAAGAGGCCTACATTGGGAAAAAAAATATCTTCAAATAAAAACTACACAGATGCATTCTGTGAAACTTACTTCTGATCTGTAAATTCAGTTAACAGAGATAAAACATATTTTTGATTGAGCAGTTATGAAACACTCTTTTTGTAGAAAATGCAAGTGGAGATTCGGAGCGCTAAGAGGGTAATAGTGGAAAAAGGAATGTCTTCAAATATAAACTACACAGAATCATTCGGTGAAACTTCTTTCTGATCTGTGCATTCAGCTAACAGAGTTAAACCATACTTTTGATTGAGCAGATCTGAACACTCTTTCTGTAGAAAATGCAACTGGACATTTGGAGCGCTAAGAGAATAGTAGTGGAAAAAGCAATATATTCAAATATAAACTACACAGAAGCATTCTGTGAAACTTCTTTCTGATCTGAGCATTCAGCTAACAGAGTTAAACCATACTTTTGATTGAGCAGTTTTGAAACACTCTGTCTGTAGAAAATGCAACTGGACATTCGTAGCGCTAAGTGGGTAACAGTGGAAAAAAAATATGTTCAAATGTAAACTACACAGAAGCATTGTATGAAACTTCTTTCTGTTCTGTGCATTCAACTAACAGAGTTGAACCTTACTTTTGATTGAGCCGTTCTGAAACACTCTTTCTGTAGAAACTGCAATTGGACATTCTGAGCGCTAAGAGGCCTATATTGGGAAAAAGAATGTCTACAAATAAAAACTACACAGAAGAATTGTGTGAAACTACTTTCTGTTCTGTTTGTTCAACTAAAAGAGTTGAACCTTAGTTTTGATTGAGCCGTTCTGAAACACTCTTTCTGTAGAAAATGCAAGTGGAGATTCGGAGCGCTAAGAGGGTAATAGTGGAAAAAGGAATGTCTCCAAATATAAACTACACAGAATCATTCTGTGAAACTTCTTTCTGATCTGTGCATTCAGCTAACAGAGTTAAACCATACTTTTGATTGAGCAGATCTGAACACTCTTTCTGTAGAAAATGCAACTGGACATTTGGAGCGCTAAGAGAGTAGTAGTGGAAAAAGGAATATATTCAAATATAAACTACACAGAAGCATTCTGTGAAAACTTCTTTCTGATCTGAGCATTCAGCTAACAGAGTTAAACCATACTTTTGATTGAGCAGTTTTGAAACACTCTGTCTGTAGAAAATGCAACTGGACATTCGTAGCGCTAAGTGGGTAATAGTGGAAAAAAGAATATGTTCAAATATAAACTACACAGAAGCATTTCATGAAACTTCTTTCTGTTCTGTGCATTCAACTAACAGAGTTGAACCTTACTTTTGATTGAGCCTTTCTGAAACACTCTTTCTGTAGAAACTGCAATTGGACATTCTGAGCGCTAAGAGGCCTCTATTGGGAAAAATAATATCTTCAAATAAAAACTACACAGAAGCATTGTGTGAAACTTATTTCTGATATGTTCATTAAGCTAACAGAGTTAAACCATACTTTTGATTGCGCAGTTCTGAACACTCTTTCTGTAGAAAATGCAAGTGGACATTCGGAGCGCTAAGAGGGTAATAGTGGAAAAAGGAATATATTCAAATATAAACTACACAGTAGCATTCTGTGAAAATTCTTTCTGTTCTGTGCATTCAACTAACAGAATTGAACCTTACTTTTGATTGAGCCGTTCTGAAACACTCTTTCTGTAGAAACTGCAATTGGACATGCTAAGCGCTAAGAGGCCTACATTGGGAAAAAGAATATCTTCAAATAAAAACTACACAGATACATTCTGTGAAACTTATTTCTGATCTGTAAATTCAGTTAACAGAGATAAAACATATTTTTGATTGAGCAGTTATGAAACACTCTTTTTGTAGAAAATGCAAGTGGAGATTTGGAGCACTAAGAGGGTAATAGTGGAAAAAGGAATGTCTTCAAATATAAACTACACAGAAACATTCGGTGAAACTTCTTTCTGATCTGTGCATTCAGCTAACAGAGTTAAACCATACTTTTGATTGAGCAGATCTGAACACTCTTTCTGTAGAAAATGCAACTGGACATTTGGAGCGCTAAGAGCGTAGTGGTGGAAAAGGAATATATTCAAATATAAACTACACAGAAGCATTCTGTGAAACTTCATTCTGATCTGAGCATTCAGCTAACAGAGTTAAACCATACATTTGATTGAGCAGTTTTGAAACACTCTGTCTGTAGAAAATGCAACTGGACATTCGTAGCGCTAAGTGGGTAATAGTGGAAAAAAGAATATGTTCAAATATAAACTACACAGAAGCATTGTATGAAACTTCTTTCTGTTCTGTGCATTCAACTAACAGAGTTGAACCTTACTTTTGATTGAGCCGTTCTGAAACACTCTTTCTGTAGAAACTGCAATTGGACATTCTGAGCGCTAAGAGGCCTATATTGGGAAAAGGAATGTCTACAAATAAAAACTACACAGAAGAATTGTGTGAAACTTCTTTCTGTTCTGTTTGTTCAACTAAAAGAGTTGAACCGTAGTTTTGATTGAGCCGTTCTGAAACACTCTTTCTGTAGAAAATGCAAGTGGAGATTCGGAGCGCTAAGAGGGTAATAGTGGAAAAAGGAATGTCTCCAAATATAAACTACACAGAATCATTCTGTGAAACTTCTTTCTGATCTGTGCATTCAGCTAACAGAGTTAAACCATACTTTTGATTGAGCAGATCTGAACACTCTTTCTGTAGAAAATGCAACTGGACATTTGGAGCGCTAAGAGAGTAGTAGTGGAAAAAGGAATATATTCAAATATAAACTACACAGAAGCATTCTGTGAAACTTCTTTCTGATCTGAGCATTCAGCTAACAGAGTTAAACCATACTTTTGATTGAGCAGTTTTGAAACACTCTGTCTGTAGAAAATGCAACTGGACATTCGTAGCGCTAAGTGGGTAATACTGGAAAAAAGATTATGTTCAAATATAAACTACACAGAAGCATTGTATGAAACTTCTTTCTGTTCTGTGCATTCAACTAACAGAGTTGAACCTTACTTTTGATTGAGCCTTTCTGAAACACTCTTTCTGTAGAAACTGCAATTGGACATTCTGAGCGCTAAGAGGCCTATATTGGGAAAAATAATATCTTCAAATAAAAACTTCACAGAAGCATTGTGTGAAATTTATTTCTGATATGTTCATTAAGCTAACAGAGTTAAACCATACTTTTGATTGCGCAGTTCTGAACACTCTTTCTGTAGAAAATGCTAGTGGACATTCGGAGCGCTAAGAGGGTAATAGTGGAAAAAGGAATATATTCAAATATAAACTACACAGTAGCATTCTGTGAAAATTCTTTCTGTTCTGTGCATTCAACTAACAGAGTTGAACCTTACTTTTGATTGAGCCGTTCTGAATCACTCTTTCTGTAGAAATCGCAATTGGACATGCTAAGCGCTAAGAGGCCTACATTGGGAAAAAGAATATCTTCAAATAAAAACTACACAGATGCATTCTGTGAAACTTATTTCTGATCTGTAAATTCAGTTAACAGAGATAAAACATATTTTTGATTGAGCAGTTATGAAACACTCTTTTTGTAGAAAATGCAAGTTGAGATTCGGTGCGCTAAGAGTGTAATAGTGGAAAAAGGAATGTCTTCAAATATAAACTACACAGAATCATTCGGTGAAACTTCTTTCTGATCTGTGCATTCAGCTAACAGACTTAAACCATAGTTTTGATTGAGCAGATCTGAACACTCTTTCTGTAGAAAATGCAACTGGACATTTGGAGCGCTAAGAGCGTAGTAGTGGAAAAAGGAATATATTCAAATATAAACTACACAGAAGCATTCTGTGAAACTTCTTTCTGATCTGAGCATTCAGCTAACAGAGTTAAACCATACTTTTGATTGAGCAGTTTTGAAACACTCTGTCTGTAGAAAATGCAACTGGACATTCGTAGCGCTAAGTGGGTAATAGTGGAAAAAAGAATATGTTCAAATATAAACTACACAGAAGCATTGTATGAAACTTCTTTCTGTTCTGTGCATTCAACTAACAGAGTTGAACCTTACTTTTGATTGAGCCGTTCTGAAACACTCTTTCTGTAGAAACTGCAATTGGACATTCTGAGCGCTCAGAGGCCTATATTGGGAAAAAGAATGTCTACAAATAAAAACTACACAGAAGTATTGTGTGAAACCACTTTATGTTCTGTTTGTTCAACTAAAAGAGTTGAACCTTAGTTTTGATTGAGCCGTTCTGAAACACTCTTTCTGTAGAAAATGCAAGTGGAGATTCGGAGCGCTAAGAGGGTAATAGTGGAAAAAGGAATGTCTCCAAATATAAACTACACAGAATCATTCTGTGAAACTTCTTTCTGATCTGTGCATTCAGCTAACAGAGTTAAACCATACTTTTGATTGAGCAGATCTGAACACTCTTTCTGTAGAAAATGCAACTGGACATTTGGAGCGCTAAGAGAGTAGTAGTGGAAAAAGGAATATATTCAAATATAAACTACACAGAAGCATTCTGTGAAACTTCTTTCTGATCTGAGCATTCAGCTAACAGAGTTAAACCATACTTTTGATTGAGCAGTTTTGAAACACTCTGTCTGTAGAAAATGCAACTGGACATTCGTAGCGCTAAGTGGGTAATACTGGAAAAAAGAATATGTTCAAATATAAACTACACAGAAGCATTGTATGAAACTTCTTTCTGTTCTGTGCATTCAACTAACAGAGTTGAACCTTACTTTGATTGAGCCTTTCTGAAACACTCTTTCTGTAGAAACTGCAATTGGACATTCTGAGCGCTAAGAGGCCTTTATTGGGAAAAATAATATCTTCAAATAAAAACTTCACAGAAGCATTGTGTGAAACTTATTTCTGATATGTTCATTAAGCTAACAGAGTTAAACCATACTTTTGATTGCGCAGTTCTGAACACTCTTTCTGTAGAAAATGCAAGTGGACATTCGGAGCGCTAAGAGGGTAATAGTGGAAAAAGTAATATATTCAAATATAAACTACACAGTAGCATTCTGTGAAAATTCTTTCTGTTCTGTGCATTCAACTAACAGAGTTGAACCTTACTTTTGATTGAGCCGTTCTGAAACACTCTTTCTGTAGAAATCGCAATTGGACATGCTAAGCGCTAAGAGGCCTATATTGGGAAAAAGAATATCTTCAAATAAAAACTACACAGATGCATTCTGTGAAACTTATTTCTGATCTGTAAATTCAGGTAACAGAGATAAAACATATTTTTGATTGAGCAGTTATGAAACACACTTTTTGTAGAAAATGCAAGTGGAGATTCGGTGCGCTAAGAGTGTAATAGTGGAAAAAGGAATGTCTTCATATATAAACTACACAGAATCATTCGGTGAAACTTCTTTCTGATCTGTGCATTCAGCTAACAGAGTTAAACCATACTTTTGATTGAGCAGATCTGAACACTCTTTCTGTAGAAAATGCAACTGGACATTTGGAGCGCTAAGAGCGTAGTGGTGGAAAAAGGAATATATTCAAATATAAACTACACAGAAGCATTCTGTGAAACTTCTTTCTGATCTGAGCATTCAGCTAACAGAGTTAAACCATACTTTTGATTGAGCAGTTTTGAAACTCTCTGTCTGTAGAAAATGCAACTGGACATTCGTAGCGCTAAGTGGGTAATAGTGGAAAAAAGAATATGTTCAAATATAAACTACAGAGAAGCATTGTATGAAACTTCTTTCTCTTCTGTGCATTCAACTAACAGAGTTGAACCTTACTTTTGATTGAGCCGTTCTGAAACACTCTTTCTGTAGAAACTGCAATTGGACATTCTGAGCGCTAAGAGGCCTATATTGGGAAAAAGAATGTCTACAAATAAAAACTACACAGAAGAATTGTGTGAAACTACTTTCTGTTCTGTTTGTTCAACTAAAAGAGTTGAACCTTAGTTTTGATTGAGCCGTTCTGAAACACTCTTTCTGTAGAAAATGCAAGTGGAGATTCGGAGCGCTAAGAGGGTAATAGTGGAAAAAGGAATGTCTCCAAATATAAACTACACAGAATCATTCTGTGAAACTTCTTTCTGATCTGTGCATTCAGCTAACAGAGTTAAACCATACTTTTGATTGAGCAGATCTGAACACTCTTTCTGTAGAAAATGCAACTGGACATTTGGAGCGCTAAGAGAGTAGTAGTGGAAAAAGGAATATATTCAAATATAAACTACACAGAAGCATTCTGTGAAAACTTCTTTCTGATCTGAGCATTCAGCTAACAGAGTTAAACCATACTTTTGATTGAGCAGTTTTGAAACACTCTGTCTGTAGAAAATGCAACTGGACATTCGTAGCGCTAAGTGGGTAATAGTGGAAAAAAGAATATGTTAAAATATAAACTACACAGAAGCATTTTATGAAACTTCTTTCTGTTCTGTGCATTCAACTAACAGAGTTGAACCTTACGTTTGATTGAGCCTTTCTGAAACACTCTTTCTGTAGAAACTGCAATTGGACATTCTGAGCGCTAAGAGGCCTCTATTGGGAAAAATAATATCTTCAAATAAAAACTACACAGAAGCATTGTGTGAAACTTATTTCTGATATGTTCATTAAGCTAACAGAGTTAAACCATACTTTTGATTGCGCAGTTCTGAACACTCTTTCTGTAGAAAATGCAAGTGGACATTCGGAGCGCTAAGAGGGTAATAGTGGAAAAAGGAATATATTCAAATATAAACTACACAGTAGCATTCTGTGAAAATTCTTTCTGTTCTGTGCATTCAACTAACAGAATTGAACCTTACTTTTGATTGAGCCGTTCTGAAACACTCTTTCTGTAGAAACTGCAATTGGACATGCTAAGCGCTAAGAGGCCTACATTGGGAAAAAGAATATCTTCAAATAAAAACTACACAGATACATTCTGTGAAACTTATTTCTGATCTGTAAATTCAGTTAACAGAGATAAAACATATTTTTGATTGAGCAGTTATGAAACACTCTTTTTGTAGAAAATGCAAGTGGAGATTTGGAGCACTAAGAGGGTAATAGTGGAAAAAGGAATGTCTTCAAATATAAACTACACAGAATCATTCGGTGAAACTTCTTTCTGATCTGTGCATTCAGCTAACAGAGTTAAACCATACTTTTGATTGAGCAGATCTGAACACTCTTTCTGTAGAAAATGCAACTGGACATTTGGAGCGCTAAGAGCGTAGTGGTGGAAAAGGAATATATTCAAATATAAACTACACAGAAGCATTCTGTGAAACTTCATTCTGATCTGAGCATTCAGCTAACAGAGTTAAACCATACATTTGATTGAGCAGTTTTGAAACACTCTGTCTGTAGAAAATGCAACTGGACATTCGTAGCGCTAAGTGGGTAATAGTGGAAAAAAGAATATGTTCAAATATAAACTACACAGAAGCATTGTATGAAACTTCTTTCTGTTCTGTGCATTCAACTAACAGAGTTGAACCTTACTTTTGATTGAGCCGTTCTGAAACACTCTTTCTGTAGAAACTGCAATTGGACATTCTGAGCGCTAAGAGGCCTATATTGGGAAAAGGAATGTCTACAAATAAAAACTACACAGAAGAATTGTGTGAAACTTCTTTCTGTTCTGTTTGTTCAACTAAAAGAGTTGAACCGTAGTTTTGATTGAGCCGTTCTGAAACACTCTTTCTGTAGAAAATGCAAGTGGAGATTCGGAGCGCTAAGAGGGTAATAGTGGAAAAAGGAATGTCTCCAAATATAAACTACACAGAATCATTCTGTGAAACTTCTTTCTGATCTGTGCATTCAGCTAACAGAGTTAAACCATACTTTTGATTGAGCAGATCTGAACACTCTTTCTGTAGAAAATGCAACTGGACATTTGGAGCGCTAAGAGAGTAGTAGTGGAAAAAGGAATATATTCAAATATAAACTACACAGAAGCATTCTGTGAAACTTCTTTCTGATCTGAGCATTCAGCTAACAGAGTTAAACCATACTTTTGATTGAGCAGTTTTGAAACACTCTGTCTGTAGAAAATGCAACTGGACATTCGTAGCGCTAAGTGGGTAATACTGGAAAAAAGATTATGTTCAAATATAAACTACACAGAAGCATTGTATGAAACTTCTTTCTGTTCTGTGCATTCAACTAACAGAGTTGAACCTTACTTTTGATTGAGCCGTTCTGAAACACTCTTTCTGTAGAAACTGCAATTGGACATTCTGAGCGCTAAGAGGCCTATATTGGGAAAAAGAATGTCTACAAATAAAAACTACACAGAAGAATTGTGTGAAACTTCTTTCTGTTCTGTTTGTTCAACTAAAATAGTTGAACCTTAGTTTTGATTGAGCCGTTCTGAAACACTCTTTCTGTAGAAAATGCAAGTGGAGATTCGGAGCGCTAAGAGGGTAATAGTGGAAAAAGGAATGTCTCCAAATATAAACTACACAGAATCATTCTGTGAAACTTCTTTCTGATCTGTGCATTCAGCTAACAGAGTTAAACCATACTTTTGATTGAGCAGATCTGAACTCTCTTTCTGTAGAAAATGCAACTGGACATTTGGAGCGCTAAGAGAGTAGTAGTGGAAAAAGGAATATATTCAAATATAAACTACACAGAAGCATTCTGTGAAACTTCTTTCTGATCTGAGCATTCAGCTAACAGAGTTAAACCATACTTTTGATTGAGCAGTTTTGAAACACTCTGTCTGTAGAAAATGCAACTGGACATTCGTAGCGCTAAGTGGGTAATAGTGGAAAAAAGAATATGTTCAAATATAAACTACACAGAAGTATTGTATGAAACTTCTTTCTGTTCTGTGCATTCAACTAACAGAGTTGAACCTTACTTTTGATTGAGCCTTTCTGAAACACTCTTTCTGTAGAAACTGCAATTGGACATTCTGAGCGCTAAGAGGCCTATATTGGGAAAAATAATATCTTCAAATAAAAACTACACAGAAGCATTGTGTGAAACTTATTTCTGATATGTTCATTAAGCTAACAGAGTTAAACCATACTTTTGATTGCGCAGTTCTGAACACTCTTTCTGTAGAAAATGCAAGTGGACATTCGGAGCGCTAAGAGGGTAATAGTGGAAAAAGGAATATATTCAAATATAAACGACACAGTAGCATTCTGTGAAAATACTTTCTGTTCTGTGCATTCAACTAACAGAGTTGAACCTTACTTTTGATTGAGCCGTTCTGAAACACTCTTTCTGTAGAAACTGCAATTGGACATGCTAAGCGCTAAGAGGCCTACATTTTGAAAAAGAATATCTTCAAATAAAAACTACACAGATGCATTCTGTGAAACTTATTTCTGATCTGTAAATTCAGTTAACAGAGATAAAACATATTTTTGATTGAGCAGTTATGAAACACTCTTTTTGTAGAAAATGCAAGTGGAGATTCGGAGCGCTAAGAGGGTAATAGTGGAAAAAGGAATGTCTTCAAATATAAACTACACAGAATCATTCGGTGAAACTTCTTTCTGATCTGTGCATTCAGCTAACAGAGTTAAACCATACTTTTGATTGAGCAGATCTGAACACTCTTTCTGTAGAAAATGCAACTGGACATTTGGAGCGCTAAGAGCGTAGTAGTGGAAAAAGGAATATATTCAAATATAAACTACACAGAAGCATTCTGTGAAACTACTTTCTGATCTGAGCATTCAGCTAACAGAGTTAAACCATACTTTTGATTGAGCAGTTTTGAAACACTCTGTCTGTAGAAAATGCAACTGGACATTCGTAGCGCTAAGTGGGTAATAGTGGAAAAAAGAATATGTTCAAATATAAACTACACAGAAGCATTGTATGAAACTTCTTTCTGTTCTGTGCATTCAACTAACAGAGTTGAACCTTACTTTTGATTGAGCCGTTCTGAAACACTCTTTCTGTAGAAACTGCAATTGGACATTCTGAGCGCTAAGAGGCCTGTATTGGGAAAAAGAATGTCTACAAATAAAAACTACACAGAAGAATTGTGTGAAACTTCTTTCTGTTCTGTTTGTTCAACTAAAAGAGTTGAACCTTAGATTTGATTGAGCCGTTCTGAAACACTCTTTCTGTAGAAAATGCAAGTGGAGATTCGGAGCGCTAAGAGGGTAATAGTGGAAAAAGGAATGGCTCCAAATATAAACTACACAGAATCATTCGGTGAAACTTCTTTCTGATCTGTGCATTCAGCTAACAGAGTTAAACCATACTTTTGATTGAGCAGATCTGAACTCTCTTTCTGTAGATAATGCAACTGGACATTTGGAGCGCTAAGAGAGTAGTAGTGGAAAAAGGAATATATTCAAATATAAACTACACAGAAGCATTCTGTGAAACTTCTTTCTGATCTGAGCATTCAGCTAACAGACTTAAACCATACTTTTGATTGAGCAGTTTTGAAACACTCTGTCTGTAGAAAATGCAACTGGACATTCGTAGCGCTAAGTGGGTAATAGTGGAAAAAAGAATATGTTCAAATATAAACTACACAGAAGCATTGTATGAAACTACTTTCTGTTCTGTGCATTCAACTAACAGAGTTGAACCTTACTTTTGATTGAGCCTTTCTGAAACACTCTTTCTGTAGAAACTGCAATTGGACATTCTGAGCGCTAAGAGGCCTATATTGGGAAAAATAATATCTTCAAATAAAAACTACACAGAAGCATTGTGTGAAACTTATTTCTGATATGTTCATTAAGCTAACAGAGTTAAACCATACTTTTGATTGCGCAGTTCTGAACACTCTTTCTGTAGAAAATGCAAGTGGACTTTCGGAGCGCTAAGAGGGTAATAGTGGAAAAAGGAATATATTCTAATATAAACTACACAGTAGCA
This sequence comes from Symphalangus syndactylus, assembly GCF_028878055.3. Taxonomy (NCBI): domain Eukaryota; kingdom Metazoa; phylum Chordata; class Mammalia; order Primates; family Hylobatidae; genus Symphalangus; species Symphalangus syndactylus. The sequence continues at coordinate 4,343,431 of NC_072433.2, forward strand.
TTCTGTGAAAATTCTTTCTGTTCTGTGCATTCAACTAACAGAGTTGAACCTTACTTTTGATTGAGCCGTTCTGAAACACTCTTTCTGTAGAAACTGCAATTGGACATGCTAAGCGCTAAGAGGCCTACATTGGGAAAAAGAATATCTTCAAATAAAAACTACACAGATGCATTCTGTGAAACTTATTTCTGATCTGTAAATTCAGTTAACAGAGATAAAACATATTTTTGATTGAGCAGTTATGAAACCCTCTTTTTGTAGAAAATGCAAGTGGAGATTCGGAGCGCTAAGAGGGTAATAGTGGAAAAAGGAATGTCTTCAAATATAAACTACACAGAATCATTCGGTGAAACTTCTTTCTGATCTGTGCATTCAGCTAACAGAGTTAAACCATACTTTTGATTGAGCAGATCTGAACACTCTTTCTGTAGAAAATGCAACTGGACATTTGGAGCGCTAAGAGCGTAGTAGTGGAAAAAGGAATATATTCAAATATAAACTACACAGAAGCATTCTGTGAAACTTCTTTCTGATCTGAGCATTCAGCTAACAGAGTTAAACCATACTTTTGATTGAGCAGTTTTGAAACACTCTGTCTGTAGAAAATGCAACTGGACATTCGTAGCGCTAAGTGGGTAATAGTGGAAAAAAGAATATGTTCAAATATAAACTACACAGAAGCATTGTATGAAACTTCTTTCTGTTCTGTGCATTCAACTAACAGAGTTGAACCTTACTTTTGATTGAGCCGTTCTGAGACACTCTTTCTGTAGTAACTGCAATTGGACATTCTGAGCGCTAAGAGGCCTATATTGGGAAAAAGAATGTCTACAAATAAAAACTACACAGAAGAATTGTGTGAAACTTCTTTCTGTTCTGTTTGTTCAACTAAAATAGTTGAACCTTAGTTTTGATTGAGCCGTTCTGAAACACTCTTTCTGTAGAAAATGCAAGTGGAGACTCGGAGCGCTAAGAGGGTAATAGTGGAAAAAGGAATGTCTCCAAATATAAACTACACAGAATCATTCTGTGAAACTTCTTTCTGATCTGTGCATTCAGCTAACAGAGTTAAACCATACTTTTGATTGAGCAGATCTGAACTCTCTTTCTGTAGAAAATGCAACTGGACATTTGGAGCGCTAAGAGAGTAGTAGTGGAAAAAGAAATATATTCAAATATAAACTACACAGAAGCATTCTGTGAAACTTCTTTCTGATCTGAGCATTCAGCTAACAGAGTTAAACCATACTTTTGATTGAGCAGTTTTGAAACACTCTGTCTGTAGAAAATGCAACTGGACATTCGTAGCGCTAAGTGGGTAATAGTGGAAAAAAGAATATGTTCAAATATAAACTACACAGAAGCATTGTATGAAACTTCTTTCTGTTCTGTGCATTCAACTAACAGAATTGAACCTTACTTTTGATTGAGCCTTTCTGAAACACTCTTTCTGTAGAAACTGCAATTGGACATTCTGAGCGCTAAGAGGCCTATATTGGGAAAAATAATATCTTCAAATAAATACTACACAGAAGCATTGTGTGAAACTTATTTCTGATATGTTCATTAAGCTAACAGAGTTAAACCATACTTTTGATTGCGCAGTTCTGAACACTCTTTCTGTAGAAAATGCAAGTGGACATTCGGAGCGCTAAGAGGGTAACAGTGGAAAAAGGAATATATTCAAATATAAACTACACAGTAGCATTCTGTGAAAATTCTTTCTCTTCTGTGCATTCAACTAACAGAGTTGAACCTTACTTTTGATTGAGCCGTTCTGAAACTCTCTTTCTGTAGAAACTGCAATTGGACATGCTAAGCGCTAAGAGGCCTACATTTTGAAAAAGAATATCTTCAAATAAAAACTACACAGATGCATTCTGTGAAACTTATTTCTGATCTGTAAATTCAGTTAACAGAGATAAAACATATTTTTGATTGAGCAGTTATGAAACACTCTTTTTGTAGAAAATGCAAGTGGAGATTCGGAGCGCTAAGAGGGTAATAGTGGAAAAAGGAATGTCTTCAAATATAAACTACACAGAATCATTCGGTGAAACTTCTTTCTGATCTGTGCATTCAGCTAACAGAGTTAAACCATACTTTTGATTGAGCAGATCTGAACACTCTTTCTGTAGAAAATGCAACTGGACATTTGGAGCGCTAAGAGCGTAGTAGTGGAAAAAGGAATATATTCAAATATAAACTACACAGAAGCATTCTGTGAAACTTCTTTCTGATCTGAGCATTCAGCTAACAGTGTTAAACCATACTTTTGATTGAGCAGTTTTGAAACACTCTGTCTGTAGAAAATGCAACTGGACATTCATAGCGCTAAGTGGGTAATAGTGGAAAAAAGAATATGTTCAAATATAAACTACACAGAAGCATTGTATGAAACTTCTTTCTGTTCTGTGCATTCAACTAACAGAGTTGAACCTTACTTTTGATTGAGCCGTTCTGAAACACTCTTTCTGTAGAAACTGCAATTGGACATTCTGAGCGCTAAGAGGCCTATATTGGGAAAAAGAATGTCTACAAATAAAAACTACACAGAAGAATTGTGTGAAACTTCTTTCTGTTCTGTTTGTTCAACTAAAATAGTTGAACCTTAGTTTTGATTGAGCCGTTCTGAAACACTCTTTCTGTAGAAAATGCAAGTGGAGATTCGGAGCGCTAAGAGGGTAATAGTGGAAAAAGGAATGTCTCCAAATATAAACTACACAGAATCATTCTGTGAAACTTCTTTCTGATCTGTGCATTCAGCTAACAGAGTTAAACCATACTTTTGATTGAGCAGATCTGAACTCTCTTTCTGTAGAAAATGCAACTGGACATTTGGAGCGCTAAGAGAGTAGTAGTGGAAAAAGGAATATATTCAAATATAAACTACACAGAAGCATTCTGTGAAACTTCTTTCTGATCTGAGCATTCAGCTAACAGAGTTAAACCATACTTTTGATTGAGCAGTTTTGAAACACTCTGTCTGTAGAAAATGCAACTGGACATTCGTAGCGCTAAGTGGGTAATAGTGGAAAAAAGAATATGTTCAAATATAAACTACACAGAAGTATTGTATGAAACTTCTTTCTGTTCTGTGCATTCAACTAACAGAGTTGAACCTTACTTTTGATTGAGCCTTTCTGAAACACTCTTTCTGTAGAAACTGCAATTGGACATTCTGAGCGCTAAGAGGCCTATATTGGGAAAAATAATATCTTCAAATAAAAACTACACAGAAGCATTGTGTGAAACTTATTTCTGATATGTTCATTAAGCTAACAGAGTTAAACCATACTTTTGATTGCAGAGTTCTGAACACTCTTTCTGTAGAAAATGCAAGTGGACCTTCGGAGCGCTAAGAGGGTAATAGTGGAAAAAGGAATATATTCAAATATAAACTACACAGTAGCATTCTGTGAAAATTCTTTCTGTTCTGTGCATTCAACTAACAGAGTTGAACCTTACTTTTGATTGAGCCGTTCTGAAACACTCTTTCTGAAGAAACTGCAATTGGACATGCTAAGCGCTAAGAGGCCTACATTGGGAAAAAGAATATCTTCAAATAAAAACTACACAGATGCATTCTGTGAAACTTATTTCTGATCTGTAAATTCAGTTAACAGAGATAAAACATATTTTTGATTGAGCAGTTATGAAACACTCTTTTTGTAGAAAATGCAAGTGGAGATTCGGAGCGCTAAGAGGGTAATAGTGGAAAAAGGAATGTCTTCAAATATAAACTACACAGAATCATTCGGTGAAACTTCTTTCTGATCTGTGCATTCAGCTAACAGAGTTAAACCATACTTTTGATTGAGCAGATCTGAACACTCTTTCTGTAGAAAATGCAACTGGACATTTGGAGCGCTAAGAGCGTAGTAGTGGAAAATGGAATATATTCAAATATAAACTACACAGAAGCATTCTGTGAAACTTTTTTCTGATCTGAGCATTCAGCTAACAGAGTTAAACCATACTTTTGATTGAGCCGTTTTGAAACACTCTGTCTGTAGAAAATGCAACTGGACATTCGTAGCGCTAAGTGGGTAATAGTGGAAAAAAGAATATGTTCAAATATAAACTACACAGAAGCATTGTATGAAACTTCTTTCTGTTCTGTGCATTCAACTAACAGAGTTGAACTTTACTTTTGATTGAGCCGTTCTGAAACACTCTTTCTGTAGAAACTGCAATTGGACATTCTGAGCGCTAAGAGGCCTATATTGGGAAAAAGAATGTCTACAAATAAAAACTACACAGAAGAATTGTGTGAAACTTCTTTCTGTTCTGTTTGTTCAACTAAAAGAGTTGAACCTTAGTTTTGATTGAGCCGTTCTGAAACACTCTTTCTGTAGAAAATGCAAGTGGAGATTCGGAGCGCTAAGAGGGTAATAGTGGAAAAAGGAATGTCTCCAAATATAAACTACACAGAATAATTCGGTGAAACTTCTTTCTGATCTGTGCATTCAGCTAACAGAGTTAAACCATACTTTTGATTGAGCAGATCTGAACTCTCTTTCTGTAGAAAATGCAACTGGACATTTGGAGCGCTAAGAGAGTAGTAGTGGAAAAAGGAATATATTCAAATATAAACTACACAGAAGCATTCTGTGAAACTTCTTTCTGATCTGAGCATTCAGCTAACAGACTTAAACCATACTTTTGATTGAGCAGTTTTGAAACACTCTGTCTGTAGAAAATGCAACTGGACATTCGTAGCGCTAAGTGGGTAATAGTGGAAAAAAGAATATGTTCAAATATAAACTACACAGAAGCATTGTATGAAACTTCTTTCTGTTCTGTGCATTCAACTAACAGAGTTGAACCTTACTTTTGATTGAGCCTTTCTGAAACACTCTTTCTGTAGAAACTGCAATTGGACATTCTGAGCGCTAAGAGGCCTATATTGGGAAAAATAATATCTTCAAATAAAAACTACACAGAAGCATTGTGTGAAACTTATTTCTGCTATGTTCATTAAGCTAACAGAGTTAAACCATACTTTTGATTGCGCAGTTCTGAACACTCTTTCTGTAGAAAATGCAAGTGGACATTCGGAGCGCTAAGAGGGTAATAGTGGAAAAAGGAATATATTCAAATATAAACGACACAGTAGCATTCTGTGAAAATACTTTCTGTTCTGTGCATTCAACTAACAGAGTTGAACCTTACTTTTGATTGAGCCGTTCTGAAACACTCTTTCTGTAGAAACTGCAATTGGACATGCTAAGCGCTAAGAGGCCTACATTTTGAAAAAGAATATCTTCAAATAAAAACTACACAGATGCATTCTGTGAAACTTATTTCTGATCTGTAAATTCAGTTAACAGAGATAAAACATATTTTTGATTGAGCAGTTATGAAACACTCTTTTTGTAGAAAATGCAAGTGGAGATTCGGAGCGCTAAGAGGGTAATAGTGGAAAAAGGAATGTCTTCAAATATAAAGTACACAGAATCATTCGGTGAAACTTCTTTCTGATCTGTGCATTCAGCTAACAGAGTTAAACCATACTTTTGATTGAGCAGATCTGAACACTCTTTCTGTAGAAAATGCAACTGGACATTTGGAGCGCTAAGAGCGTAGTAGTGGAAAAAGGAATATATTCAAATATAAACTACACAGAAGCATTCTGTGAAACTTCTTTCTGATCTGAGCATTCAGCTAACAGAGTTAAACCATACTTTTGATTGAGCAGTTTTGAAACACTCTGTCTGTAGAAAATGCAACTGGACATTCGTAGCGCTAAGTGGGTAATAGTGGAAAAAAGAATATGTTCAAATATAAACTACACAGAAGCATTGTATGAAACTTCTTTCTGTTCTGTGCATTCAACTAACAGAGTTGAACCTTACTTTTGATTGAGCCGTTCTGAAACACTCTTTCTGTAGAAACTGCAATTGGACATTCTGAGCGCTATGAGGCCTATATTGGGAAAAAGAATGTCTACAAATAAAAACTACACAGAAGAATTGTGTGAAACTTCTTTCTGTTCTGTTTGTTCAACTAAAAGAGTTGAACCTTAGTTTTGATTGAGCCGTTCTGAAACACTCTTTCTGTAGAAAATGCAAGTGGAGATTCGGAGCGCTAAGAGGGTAATAGTGGAAAAAGGAATGTCTCCAAATATAAACTACACAGAATCATTCTGTGAAACTTCTTTCTGATCTGTGCATTCAGCTAACCTAGTTAAACCATACTTTTGATTGAGCAGATCTGTACTCTCTTTCTGTAGAAAATGCAACTGGACATTTGGAGCGCTAAGAGAGTAGTAGTGGAAAAAGGAATATATTCAAATATAAACTACACAGAAGCATTCTGTGAAACTTCTTTCTGATCTGAGCATTCAGCTAACAGACTTAAACCATACTTTTGATTGAGCAGTTTTGAAACACTCTGTCTGTAGAAAATGCAACTGGACATTCGTAGCGCTAAGTGGGTAATAGTGGAAAAAAGAATATATTCAAATATAAACTACACAGAAGCATTGTATGAAACTTCTTTCTGTTCTTTGCTTTCAACTAACAGAGTTGAACCTTACTTTTGATTGAGCCTTTCTGAAACACTCTTTCTGTAGAAACTGCAATTGGACATTCTGAGCGCTAAGAGGCCTATATTGGGAAAAATAATATCTTCAAATAAAAACTACACAGAAGCATTGTGTGAAACTTATTTCTGATATGTTCATTAAGCTAACAGAGTTAAACCATACTTTTGATTGCGCAGTTCTGAACACTCTTTCTGTAGAAAATGCAAGTGGACATTCGGAGCGCTAAGAGGGTAATAGTGGAAAAAGGAATATATTCAAATATAAACTACACAGTAGCAATCTGTTAAAATTCTTTCTGTTCTGTGCATTCAACTAACAGAGTTGAACCTTACTTTTGATTGAGCCGTTCTGAAACACTCTTTCTGTAGAAACTGCAATTGGACATGCTAAGCGCTAAGAGGCCTACATTGGGAAAAAGAATATCTTCAAATAAAAACTACACAGATGCATTCTGTGAAAATTATTTCTGATCTGTAAATTCAGCTAACAGAGATAAAACATATTTTTGATTGAGCAGTTATGAAACACTCTTTTTGTAGAAAATGCAAGTGGAGATTCGGAGCGCTAAGAGGGTAATAGTGGAAAAAGGAATGTCTTCAAATATAAACTACACAGAATCATTCGGTGAAACTTCTTTCTGATCTGTGCATTCAGCTAACAGAGTTAAACCATGCTTTTGATTGAGCAGATCTGAACACTCTTTCTTTAGAAAATGCAACTGGACATTTGGAGCGCTAAGAGCGTAGTAGTGGAAAATGGAATATATTCAAATATAAACTACACAGAAGCATTATGTGAAACTTTTTTCTGATCTGAGCATTCAGCTAACAGAGTTAAACCATACTTTTGATTGAGCAGTTTTGAAACACTCTGTCTGTAGAAAATGCAACTGGACATTCGAAGCGCTAAGTGGGTAATAGTGGAAAAAAGAATATGTTCAAATATAAACTACACAGAAGCATTGTATGAAACTTCTTTCTGTTCTGTGCATTCAACTAACAGAGTTGAACCTTACTTTTGATTGAGCCGTTCTGAAACACTCTTTCTGTAGAAACTGCAATTGGACATTCTGAGCGCTAAGAGGCCTATATTGGGAAAATGAATGTCTACAAATAAAAACTACACAGAAGAATTGTGTGAAACTTCTTTCTGTTCTGTTTGTTCAACTAAAAGAGTTGAACCTTAGTTTTGATTGAGCCGTTCTGAAACACTCTTTCTGTAGAAAATGCAAGTGGAGATTCGGAGCGCTAAGAGGGTAATAGTGGAAAAAGGAATGTCTCCAAATATAAACTACACAGAATCATTCTGTGAAACTTCTTTCTGATCTGTGCATTCAGCTAACAGAGTTAAACCATACTTTTGATTGAGCAGATCTGAACTCTCTTTCTGTAGAAAATGCAACTGGACATTTGGAGCGCTAAGAGAGTAGTAGTGGAAAAAGGAATATATTCAAATATAAACTACACAGAAGCATTCTGTGAAAATTCTTTCTGTTCTGTGCATTCAACTAACAGAGTTGAACCTTGCTTTTGATTGAGCCGTTCTGAAACACTCTTTCTGTAGAAACTGCAATTGGACATGCTAAGCGCTAAGAGGCCTACATTGGGAAAAATAATATCTTCAAATAAAAACTACACAGATGCATTCTGTGAAACTTATTTCTGATCTGTAAATTCAGTTAACAGAGATAAAACATATTTTTGATTGAGCAGTTATGAAACACTCTTTTTGTAGAAAATGCAAGTGGAGATTCGGAGCGCTAAGAGGGTAATAGTGGAAAAAGGAATGTCTTCAAATATAAAGTACACAGAATCATTCGGTGAAACTTCTTTCTGATCTGTGCATTCAGCTAACAGAGTTAAAGCATACTTTTGATTGAGCAGATCTGAACACTCTTACGGTAGAAAATGCAACTGGACATTTGGAGCGCTAAGAGCGTAGTAGTGGAAAATGGAATATATTCAAATATAAACTACACAGAAGCATTCTGTGAAACTTCTTTCTGATCTGAGCATTCAGCTAACAGAGTTAAACCATACTTTTGATTGAGCAGTTTTGAAACACTCTGTCTGTAGAAAATGCAACTGGACATTCGTAGCGCTAAGTGGGTAATAGTGGAAAAAAGAATATGTTCAAATATAAACTACACAGAAGCATTGTATGAAACTTCTTTCTGTTCTGTGCATTCAACTAACAGAGTTGAACCTTACTTTTGATTGAGCCGTTCTGAAACACTCTTTCTGTAGAAACTGCAATTGGACATTCTGAGCGCTAAGAGGCCTATATTGGGAAAAAGAATGTCTACAAATAAAAACTACACAGAAGAATTGTGTGAAACTTCTTTCTGTTCTGTTTGTTCAACTAAAAGAGTTGAACCTTAGTTTTGATTGAGCCGTTCTGAAACACTCTTTCTGTAGAAAATGCAAGTGGAGATTCGGAGCTCTAAGAGGGTAATAGTGGAAAAAGGAATGTCTCCAAATATAAACTACACAGAATAATTCGGTGAAACTTCTTCCTGATCTGTGCATTCAGCTAACAGAGTTAAACCATACTTTTGATTGAGCAGATCTGAACTCTCTTTCTGTAGAAAATGCAACTGGACATTTGGAGCGCTAAGAGAGTAGTAGTGGAAAAAGGAATATATTCAAATATAAACTACACAGAAGCATTCTGTGAAACTTCTTTCTGATCTGAGCATTCAGCTAACAGACTTAAACCATACTTTTGATTGAGCAGTTTTGAAACACTCTGTCTGTAGAAAATGCAACTGGACATTCGTAGCGCTAAGTGGGTAATAGTGGAAAAAAGAATATATTCAAATATAAACTACACAGAAGCATTGTATGAAACTTCTTTCTGTTCTTTGCTTTCAACTAACAGAGTTGAACCTTACTTTTGATTGAGCCTTTCTGAAACACTCTTTCTGTAGAAACTGCAATTGGACATTCTGAGCGCTAAGAGGCCTATATTGGGAAAAATAATATCTTCAAATAAAAACTACACAGAAGCATTGTGTGAAACTTATTTCTGATATGTTCATTAAGCTAACAGAGTTAAACCATACTTTTGATTGCAGAGTTCTGAACACTCTTTCTGTAGAAAATGCAAGTGGACCTTCGGAGCGCTAAGAGGGTAATAGTGGAAAAAGGAATATATTCAAATATAAACTACACAGTAGCATTCTGTGAAAATTCTTTCTGTTCTGTGCATTCAACTAACAGAGTTGAACCTTACTTTTGATTGAGCCGTTCTGAAACACTCTTTCTGAAGAAACTGCAATTGGACATGCTAAGCGCTAAGAGGCCTACATTGGGAAAAAGAATATCTTCAAATAAAAACTACACAGATGCATTCTGTGAAACTTATTTCTGATCTGTAAATTCAGTTAACAGAGATAAAACATATTTTTGATTGAGCAGTTATGAAACACTCTTTTTGTAGAAAATGCAAGTGGAGATTCGGAGCGCTAAGTGGGTAATAGTGGAAAAAGGAATGTCTTCAAATATAAACTACACAGAATCATTCGGTGAAACTTCTTTCTGATCTGTGCATTCAGCTAACAGAGTTAAACCATACTTTTGATTGAGCAGATCTGAACACTCTTTCTGTAGAAAATGCAACTGGACATTTGGAGCGCTAAGAGCGTAGTAGTGGAAAAAGGAATATATTCAAATATAAACTACACAGAAGCATTCTGTGAAACTTCTTTCTGATCTGAGCATTCAGCTAACAGAGTTAAACCATACTTTTGATTGAGCAGTTTTGAAACACTCTGTCTGTAGAAAATGCAACTGGACATTCGTAGCGCTAAGTGGGTAATAGTGGAAAAAAGAATATGTTCAAATATAAACTACACAGAAGCATTGTATGAAACTTCTTTCTGTTCTGTGCATTCAACTAACAGAGTTGAACCTTACTTTTGATTGAGCCGTTCTGAAACACTCTTTCTGTAGAAACTGCAATTGGACATTCTGAGCGCTATGAGGCCTATATTGGGAAAAAGAATGTCTACAAATAAAAAGTACACAGAAGAATTGTGTGAAACTTCTTTCTGTTCTGTTTGTTCAACTAAAAGAGTTGAACCTTAGTTTTGATTGAGCCGTTCTGAAACACTCTTTCTGTAGAAAATGCAAGTGGAGATTCGGAGCGCTAAGAGGGTAATAGTGGAAAAAGGAATGTCTCCAAATATAAACTACACAGAATCATTCTGTGAAACTTCTTTCTGATCTGTGCATTCAGCTAACCTAGTTAAACCATACTTTTGATTGAGCAGATCTGTACTCTCTTTCTGTAGAAAATGCAACTGGACATTTGGAGCGCTAAGAGAGTAGTAGTGGAAAAAGGAATATATTCAAATATAAACTACACAGAAGCATTCTGTGAAACTTCTTTCTGATCTGAGCATTCAGCTAACAGACTTAAACCATACTTTTGATTGAGCAGTTTTGAAACACTCTGTCTGTAGAAAATGCAACTGGACATTCGTAGCGCTAAGTGGGTAATAGTGGAAAAAAGAATATATTCAAATATAAACTACACAGAAGCATTGTATGAAACTTCTTTCTGTTCTTTGCTTTCAACTAACAGAGTTGAACCTTACTTTTGATTGAGCCTTTCTGAAACACTCTTTCTGTAGAAACTGCAATTGGACATTCTGAGCGCTAAGAGGCCTATATTGGGAAAAATAATATCTTCAAATAAAAACTACACAGAAGCATTGTGTGAAACTTATTTCTGATATGTTCATTAAGCTAACAGAGTTAAACCATACTTTTGATTGCGCAGTTCTGAACACTCTTTCTGTAGAAAATGCAAGTGGACATTCGGAGCGCTAAGAGGGTAATAGTGGAAAAAGGAATATATTCAAATATAAACTACACAGTAGCAATCTGTTAAAATTCTTTCTGTTCTGTGCATTCAACTAACAGAGTTGAACCTTACTTTTGATTGAGCCGTTCTGAAACACTCTTTCTGTAGAAACTGCAATTGGACATGCTAAGCGCTAAGAGGCCTACATTGGGAAAAAGAATATCTTCAAATAAAAACTACACAGATGCATTCTGTGAAAATTATTTCTGATCTGTAAATTCAGCTAACAGAGATAAAACATATTTTTGATTGAGCAGTTATGAAACACTCTTTTTGTAGAAAATGCAAGTGGAGATTCGGAGCGCTAAGAGGGTAATAGTGGAAAAAGGAATGTCTTCAAATATAAACTACACAGAATCATTCGGTGAAACTTCTTTCTGATCTGTGCATTCAGCTAACAGAGTTAAACCATGCTTTTGATTGAGCAGATCTGAACACTCTTTCTTTAGAAAATGCAACTGGACATTTGGAGCGCTAAGAGCGTAGTAGTGGAAAATGGAATATATTCAAATATAAACTACACAGAAGCATTATGTGAAACTTTTTTCTGATCTGAGCATTCAGCTAACAGAGTTAAACCATACTTTTGATTGAGCAGTTTTGAAACACTCTGTCTGTAGAAAATGCAACTGGACATTCGAAGCGCTAAGTGGGTAATAGTGGAAAAAAGAATATGTTCAAATATAAACTACACAGAAGCATTGTATGAAACTTCTTTCTGTTCTGTGCATTCAACTAACAGAGTTGAACCTTACTTTTGATTGAGCCGTTCTGAAACACTCTTTCTGTAGAAACTGCAATTGGACATTCTGAGCGCTAAGAGGCCTATATTGGGAAAATGAATGTCTACAAATAAAAACTACACAGAAGAATTGTGTGAAACTTCTTTCTGTTCTGTTTGTTCAACTAAAAGAGTTGAACCTTAGTTTTGATTGAGCCGTTCTGAAACACTCTTTCTGTAGAAAATGCAAGTGGAGATTCGGAGCGCTAAGAGGGTAATAGTGGAAAAAGGAATGTCTCCAAATATAAACTACACAGAATCATTCTGTGAAACTTCTTTCTGATCTGTGCATTCAGCTAACAGAGTTAAACCATACTTTTGATTGAGCAGATCTGAACTCTCTTTCTGTAGAAAATGCAACTGGACATTTGGAGCGCTAAGAGAGTAGTAGTGGAAAAAGGAATATATTCAAATATAAACTACACAGAAGCATTCTGTGAAAATTCTTTCTGTTCTGTGCATTCAACTAACAGAGTTGAACCTTACTTTTGATTGAGCCGTTCTGAAACACTCTTTCTGTAGAAACTGCAATTGGACATGCTAAGCGCTAAGAGGCCTACATTGGGAAAAAGAATATCTTCAAATAAAAACTACACAGATGCATTCTGTGAAACTTATTTCTGATCTGTAAATTCAGTTAACAGAGATAAAACATATTTTTGATTGAGCAGTTATGAAACACTCTTTTTGTAGAAAATGCAAGTGGAGATTCGGAGCGCTAAGAGGGTAATAGTGGAAAAAGGAATGTCTTCAAATATAAAGTACACAGAATCATTCGGTGAAACTTCTTTCTGATCTGTGCATTCAGCTAACAGAGTTAAAGCATACTTTTGATTGAGCAGATCTGAACACTCTTACGGTAGAAAATGCAACTGGACATTTGGAGCGCTAAGAGCGTAGTAGTGGAAAATGGAATATATTCATATATAAACTACACAGAAGCATTCTGTGAAACTTCTTTCTGATCTGAGCATTCAGCTAACAGAGTTAAACCATACTTTTGATTGAGCAGTTTTGAAACACTCTGTCTGTAGAAAATGCAACTGGACATTCGTAGCGCTAAGTGGGTAATAGTGGAAAAAAGAATATGTTCAAATATAAACTACACAGAAGCATTGTATGAAACTTCTTTCTGTTCTGTGCATTCAAATAACAGAGTTGAACCTTACTTTTGATTGAGCCGTTCTGAAACACTCTTTCTGTAGAAACTGCAATTGGACATTCTGAGCGCTAAGAGGCCTATATTGGGAAAAAGAATGTCTACAAATAAAAACTACACAGAAGAATTGTGTGAAACTTCTTTCTGTTCTGTTTGTTCAACTAAAAGAGTTGAACCTTAGTTTTGATTGAGCCGTTCTGAAACACTCTTTCTGTAGAAAATGCAAGTGGAGATTTGGAGCTCTAAGAGGGTAATAGTGGAAAAAGGAATGTCTCCAAATATAAACTACACAGAATAATTCGGGGAAACTTCTTCCTGATCTGTGCATTCAGCTAACAGAGTTAAACCATACTTTTGATTGAGCAGATCTGAACTCTCTTTCTGTAGAAAATGCAACTGGACATTTGGAGCGCTAAGAGAGTAGTAGTGGAAAAAGGAATATATTCAAATATAAACTACACAGAAGCATTCTGTGAAACTTCTTTCTGATCTGAGCATTCAGCTAACAGACTTAAACCATACTTTTGATTGAGCAGTTTTGAAACACTCTGTCTGTAGAAAATGCAACTGGACATTCGTAGCGCTAAGTGGGTAATAGTGGAAAAAAGAATGTATTCAAATATAAACTACACAGAAGCATTGTATGAAACTACTTTCTGTTCTTTGCTTTCAACTAACAGAGTTGAATCTTACTTTTGATTGAGCCTTTCTGAAACACTCTTTCTGTAGAAACTGCAATTGGACATTCTGAGCGCTAAGAGGCCTATATTGGGAAAAATAATATCTTCAAATAAAAACTACACAGAAGCATTGTGTGAAACTTATTTCTGATATGTTCATTAAGCTAACAGAGTTAAACCATACTTTTGATTGCGCAGTTCTGAACACTCTTTCTGTAGAAAATGCAAGTGGACATTCGGAGCGCTAAGAGGGTAATAGTGGAAAAAGGAATATATTCAAATATAAACTACACAGTAGCAATCTGTGAAAATTCTTTCTGTTCTGTGCATTCAACTAACAGAGTTGAACCTTACTTTTGATTGAGCCGTTCTGAAACACTCTTTCTGTAGAAACTGCAATTGGACATGCTAAGCGCTAAGAGGCCTACATTGGGAAAAAGAATATCTTCAAATAAAAACTACACAGATGCATTCTGTGAAAATTATTTCTGATCTGTAAATTCAGCTAACAGAGATAAAACATATTTTTGATTGAGCAGTTATGAAACACTCTTTTTGTAGAAAATGCAAGTGGAGATTCGGAGCGCTAAGAGGGTAATAGTGGAAAAAGCAATGTCTTCAAATATAAACTACACAGAATCATTCGGTGAAACTTCTTTCTGATCTGTGCATTCAGCTAACAGAGTTAAACCATGCTTTTGATTGAGCAGATCTGAACACTCTTTCTTTAGAAAATGCAACAGGACATTTGGAGCGCTAAGAGCGTAGTAGTGGAAAATGGAATATATTCAAATATAAACTACACAGAAGCATTATGTGAAACTTTTTTCTGATCTGAGCATTCAGCTAACAGAGTTAAACCATACTTTTGATTGAGCAGTTTTGAAACACTCTGTCTGTAGAAAATGCAACTGGACATTCGTAGCGCTAAGTGGGTAATAGTGGAAAAAAGAATATGTTCAAATATAAACTACACAGAAGCATTGTATGAAACTTCTTTCTGTTCTGTGCATTCAACTAACATTGTTGAACCTTACTTTTGATTGAGCCGTTCTGAAACACTCTTTCTGTAGAAACTGCAATTGGACATTCTGAGCGCTAAGAGGCCTATATTGGGAAAAAGAATGTCTACAAATAAAAACTACACAGAAGAATTGTGTGAAACTTCTTTCTGTTCTGTTTGTTCAACTAAAAGAGTTGAACCTTAGTTTTGATTGAGCCGTTCTGAAACACTCTTTCTGTAGAAAATGCAAGTGGAGATTCGGAGCTCTAAGAGGGTAATAGTGGAAAAAGGGATGTCTCCAAATATAAACTACACAGAATAATTCGGTGAAACTTCTTTCTGATCTGTGCATTCAGCTAACAGAGTTAAACCATACTTTTGATTGAGCAGATCTGAACTCTCTTTCTGTAGAAAATGCAACTGGACATTTGGAGCGCTAAGAGAGTAGTAGTGGAAAAAGGAATATATTCAAATATAAACTACACAGAAGCATTCTGTGAAACTTCTTTCTGATCTGAGCATTCAGCTAACAGACTTAAACCATACTTTTGATTGAGCAGTTTTGAAACACTCTGTCTGTAGAAAATGCAACTGGACATTCGTAGCGCTAAGTGGGTAATAGTGGAAAAAAGAATATATTCAAATATAAACTACACAGAAGCATTGTATGAAACTTCTTTCTGTTCTTTGCTTTCAACTAACAGAGTTGAACCTTACTTTTGATTGAGCCTTTCTGAAACACTCTTTCTGTAGAAACTGCAATTGGACATTCTGAGCGCTAAGAGGCCTATATTGGGAAAAATAATATCTTCAAATAAAAACTACACAGAAGCATTGTGTGAAACTTATTTCTGATATGTTCATTAAGCTAACAGAGTTAAACCATACTTTTGATTGCGCAGTTCTGAACACTCTTTCTGTAGAAAATGCAAGTGGACATTCGGAGCGCTAAGAGGGTAATAGTGGAAAAAGGAATATATTCAAATATAAACTACACAGTAGCAATCTGTTAAAATTCTTTCTGTTCTGTGCATTCAACTAACAGAGTTGAACCTTACTTTTGATTGAGCCGTTCTGAAACACTCTTTCTGTAGAAACTGCAATTGGACATGCTAAGCGCTAAGAGGCCTACATTGGGAAAAAGAATATCTTCAAATAAAAACTACACAGATGCATTCTGTGAAAATTATTTCTGATCTGTAAATTCAGCTAACAGAGATATAACATATTTTTGATTGAGCAGTTATGAAACACTCTTTTTGTAGAAAATGCAAGTGGAGATTCGGAGCGCTAAGAGGGTAATAGTGGAAAAAGGAATGTCTTCAAATATAAACTACACAGAATCATTCGGTGAAACTTCTTTCTGATCTGTGCATTCAGCTAACAGAGTTAAACCATGCTTTTGATTGAGCAGATCTGAACACTCTTTCTTTAGAAAATGCAACTGGACATTTGGAGCGCTAAGAGCGTAGTAGTGGAAAATGGAATATATTCAAATATAAACTACACAGAAGCATTCTGTGAAACTTTTTTCTGATCTGAGCATTCAGCTAACAGAGTTAAACCATACTTTTGATTGAGCAGTTTTGAAACACTCTGTCTGTAGAAAATGCAACTGGACATTCGTAGCGCTAAGTGGGTAATAGTGGAAAAAAGAATATGTTCAAATATAAACTACACAGAAGCATTGTATGAAACTTCTTTCTGTTCTGTGCATTCAACTAACAGAGTTGAACCTTACTTTTGATTGAGCCGTTCTGAAACACTCTTTCTGTAGAAACTGCAATTGGACATTCTGAGCGCTAGGAGGCCTATATTGGGAAAAAGAATGTCTACAAATAAAAACTACACAGAAGAATTGTGTGAAACTTCTTTCTGTTCTGTTTGTTCAACTAAAAGAGTTGAACCTTAGTTTTGATTGAGCCGTTCTGAAACACTCTTTCTGTAGAAAATGCAAGTGGAGATTCGGAGCGCTAAGAGGGTAATAGTGGAAAAAGGAATGTCTCCAAATATAAACTACACAGAATCATTCTGTGAAACTTCTTTCTGATCTGTGCATTCAGCTAACAGAGTTAAACCATACTTTTGATTGAGCAGATGTGAACTCTCTTTCTGTAGAAAATGCAACTGGACATTTCGAGCGCTAAGAGAGTAGTAGTGGAAAAAGGAATATATTCAAATATAAACTACACAGAAGCATTCTGTGAAAATTCTTTCTGTTCTGTGCATTCAACTAACAGAGTTGAACCTTACTTTTGATTGAGCCGTTCTGAAACACTCTTTCTGTAGAAACTGCAATTGGACATGCTAAGCGCTAAGAGGCCTACATTGGGAAAAATAATATCTTCAAATAAAAACTACACAGATGCATTCTGTGAAACTTATTTCTGACCTGTAAATTCAGTTAACAGAGATAAAACATATTTTTGATTGAGCAGTTATGAAACACTCTTTTTGTAGAAAATGCAAGTGGAGATTCGGAGCGCTAAGAGGGTAATAGTGGAAAAAGGAATGTCTTCAAATATAAAGTACACAGAATCATTCGGTGAAACTTCTTTCTGATCTGTGCATTCAGCTAACAGAGTTAAAACATACTTTTGATTGAGCAGATCTGAACACTCTTACGGTAGAAAATGCAACTGGACATTTGGAGCGCTAAGAGCGTAGTAGTGGAAAATGGAATATATTCAAATATAAACTACACAGAAGCATTCTGTGAAACTTCTTTCTGATCTGAGCATTCAGCTAACAGAGTTAAACCATACTTTTGATTGAGCAGTTTTGAAACACTCTGTCTGTAGAAAATGCAACTGGACATTCGTAGCGCTAAGTGGGTAATAGTGGAAAAAAGAATATGTTCAAATATAAACTACACAGAAGCATTGTATGAAACTTCTTTCTGTTCTGTGCATTCAACTAACAGAGTTGAACCTTACTTTTGATTGAGCCGTTCTGAAACACTCTTTCTGTAGAAACTGCAATTGGACATTCTGAGCGCTAAGAGGCCTATATTGGGAAAAAGAATGTCTACAAATAAAAACTACACAGAAGAATTGTGTGAAACTTCTTTCTGTTGTGTTTGTTCAACTAAAAGAGTTGAACCTTAGTTTTGATTGAGCCGTTCTGAAACACTCTTTCTGTAGAAAATGCAAGTGGAGATTCGGAGCGCTAAGAGGGTAATAGTGGAAAAAGGAATGTCTCCAAATATAAACTACACAGAATCATTCTGTGAAACTTCTTTCTGATCTGTGCATTCAGCTAACAGAGTTAAACCATACTTTTGATTGAGCAGATCTGAACTCTCTTTCTGTAGAAAATGCAACTGGACATTTGGAGCGCTAAGAGAGTAGTAGTGGAAAAAGGAATATATTCAAATATAAACTACACAGAAGCATTCTGTGAAACTTCTTTCTGATCTGAGCATTCAGCTAACAGAATTAAACCATACTTTTGATTGAGCAGTTTTGAAACACTATGTCTGTAGAAAATGCAACTGGACATTCGTAGCGCTAAGTGGGTAATAGTGGAAAAAAGAATATGTTCAAATATAAACTACACAGAAGCATTGTATGAAACTACTTTCTGTTCTGTGCATTCAACTAACAGAGTTGAACCTTACTTTTGATTGAGCCTTTCTGAAACACTCTTTCTGTAGAAACTGCAATTGGACATTCTGAGCGCTAAGAGGCCTATATTGGTAAAAATAATATCTTCAAATAAAAACTACACAGAAGCATTGTGTGAAACTTATTTCTGATATGTTCATTAAGCTAACAGAGTTAAACCATACTTTTGATTGCGCAGTTCTGAACACTCTTTCTGTAGAAAATGCAAGTGGACATTCGGAGCGCTAAGAGGGTAATAGTGGAAAAAGGAATATATTCAAATATAAACTACACAGTAGCAATCTGTTAAAATTCTTTCTGTTCTGTGCATTCAACTAACAGAGTTGAACCTTACTTTTGATTGAGCCGTTCTGAAACACTCTTTCTGTAGAAACTGCAATTGGACATGCTAAGCGCTAAGAGGCCTACATTGGGAAAAAGAATATCTTCAAATAAAAACTACACAGATGCATTCTGTGAAAATTATTTCTGATCTGTAAATTCAGCTAACAGAGATAAAACATATTTTTGATTGAGCAGTTATGAAACACTCTTTTTGTAGAAAATGCAAGTGGAGATTCGGAGCGCTAAGAGGGTAATAGTGGAAAAAGGAATGTCTTCAAATATAAACTACACAGAATCATTCGGTGAAACTTCTTTCTGATCTGTGCATTCAGCTAACAGAGTTAAACCATGCTTTTGACTGAGCAGATCTGAACACTCTTTCTTTAGAAAATGCAACTGGACATTTGGAGCGCTAAGAGCGTAGTAGTGGAAAATGGAATATATTCAAATATAAACTACACAGAAGCATTCTGTGAAACTTTTTTCTGATCTGAGCATTCAGCTAACAGATTTAAACCATACTTTTGATTGAGCAGTTTTGAAACACTCTGTCTGTAGAAAATGCAACTGGACATTCGTAGCGCTAAGTGGGTAATAGTGGAAAAAAGAATATGTTCAAATATAAACTACACAGAAGCATTGTATGAAACTTCTTTCTGTTCTGTGCATTCAACTAACAGAGTTGAACCTTACTTTTGATTGAGCCGTTCTGAAACACTCTTTCTGTAGAAACTGCAATTGGACATTCTGAGCGCTAAGAGGCCTATATTGGGAAAAAGAATGTCTACAAATAAAAACTACACAGAAGAATTGTGTGAAACTTCTTTCTGTTCTGTTTGTTCAACTAAAAGAGTTGAACCTTAGTTTTGATTGAGCCGTTCTGAAACACTCTTTCTGTAGAAAATGCAAGTGGAGTTTCGGAGCGCTAAGAGGGTAATAGAGGAAAAAGGAATGTCTCCAAATATAAACTACACAGAATCATTCTGTGAAACTTCTTTCTGATCTGTGCATTCAGCTAACAGAGTTAAACCATACTTTTGATTGAGCAGATCTGAACTCTCTTTCTGTAGAAAATGCAACTGGACATTTGGAGCGCTAAGAGAGTAGTAGTGGAAAAAGGAATATATTCAAATATAAACTACACAGAAGCATTCTGTGAAAATTCTTTCTGTTCTGTGCATTCAACTAACAGAGTTGAACCTTACTTTTGATTGAGCCGTTCTGAAACACTCTTTCTGTAGAAACTGCAATTGGACATGCTAAGCGCTAAGAGGCCTACATTGGGAAAAATAATATCTTCAAATAAAAACTACACAGATGCATTCTGTGAAACTTATTTCTGATCTGTAAATTCAGTTAACAGAGATAAAACATATTTTTGATTGAGCAGTTATGAAACACTCTTTTTGTAGAAAATGCAAGTGGAGATTCGGAGCGCTAAGAGGGTAATAGTGGAAAAAGGAATGTCTTCAAATATAAAGTACACAGAATCATTCGGTGAAACTTCTTTCTGATCTGTGCATTCAGCTAACAGAGTTAAAACATACTTTTGATTGAGCAGATCTGAACACTCTTAAGGTAGAAAATGCAACTGGACATTTGGAGCGCTAAGAGCGTAGTAGTGGAAAATGGAATATATTCAAATATAAACTACACAGAAGCATTCTGTGAAACTTCTTTCTGATCTGAGCATTCAGCTAACAGAGTTAAACCATACTTTTGATTGAGCAGTTTTGAAACACTCTGTCTGTAGAAAATGCAACTGGACATTCGTAGCGCTAAGTGGTTAATAGTGGAAAAAAGAATATGTTCAAATATAAACTACACAGAAGCATTGTATGAAACTTCTTTCTGTTCTGTGCATTCAACTAACAGAGTTGAACCTTACTTTTGATTGAGCCGTTCTGAAACACTCTTTCTGTAGAAACTGCAATTGGACATTCTGAGCGCTAAGAGGCCTATATTGGGAAAAAGAATGTCTACAAATAAAAACTACACAGAAGAATTGTGTGAAACTTCTTTCTGTTCTGTTTGTTCAACTAAAAGAGTTGAACCTTAGTTTTGATTGAGCCGTTCTGAAACACTCTTTCTGTAGAAAATGCAAGTGGAGATTCGGAGCGCTAAGAGGGTAATAGTGGAAAAAGGAATGTCTCCAAATATAAACTACACAGAATCATTCTGTGAAACTTCTTTCTGATCTGTGCATTCAGCTAACAGAGTTAAACCATACTTTTGATTGAGCAGATCTGAACTCTCTTTCTGTAGAAAATGCAACTGGACATTTGGAGCGCTAAGAGAGTAGTAGTGGAAAAAGGAATATATTCAAATATAAACTACACAGAAGCATTCTGTGAAACTTCTTTCTGATCTGAGCATTCAGCTAACAGAGTTAAACCATACTTTTGATTGAGCAGTTTTGAAACACTATGTCTGTAGAAAATGCAACTGGACATTCGTAGCGCTAAGTGGGTAATAGTGGAAAAAAGAATATGTTCAAATATAAACTACACAGAAGCATTGTATGAAACTACTTTCTGTTCTGTGCATTCAACTAACAGAGTTGAACCTTACTTTTGATTGAGCCTTTCTGAAACACTCTTTCTGTAGAAACTGCAATTGGACATTCTGAGCGCTAAGAGGCCTATATTGGGAAAAATAATATCTTCAAATAAAAACTACACAGAAGCATTGTGTGAAACTTATTTCTGATATGTTCATTAAGCTAACAGAGTTAAACCATACTTTTGATTGCGCAGTTCTGAACACTCTTTCTGTAGAAAATGCAAGTGGACATTCGGAGCGCTAAGAGGGTAATAGTGGAAAAAGGAATATATTCAAATATAAACTACACAGTAGCAATCTGTTAAAATTCTTTCTGTTCTGTGCATTCAACTAACAGAGTTGAACCTTACTTTTGATTGAGCCGTTCTGAAACACTCTTTCTGTAGAAACTGCAATTGGACATGCTAAGCGCTAAGAGGCCTACATTGGGAAAAAGAATATCTTCAAATAAAAACTACACAGATGCATTCTGTGAAAATTATTTCTGATCTGTAAATTCAGCTAACAGAGATAAAACATATTTTTGATTGAGCAGTTATGAAACACTCTTTTTGTAGAAAATGCAAGTGGAGATTCGGAGCGCTAAGAGGGTAATAGTGGAAAAAGGAATGTCTTCAAATATAAACTACACAGAATCATTCGGTGAAACTTCTTTCTGATCTGTGCATTCAGCTAACAGAGTTAAACCATGCTTTTGATTGAGCAGATCTGAACACTCTTTCTTTAGAAAATGCAACTGGACATTTGGAGCGCTAAGAGCGTAGTAGTGGAAAATGGAATATATTCAAATATAAACTACACAGAAGCATTATGTGAAACTTTTTTCTGATCTGAGCATTCAGCTAACAGAGTTAAACCATACTTTTGATTGAGCAGTTTTGAAACACTCTGTCTGTAGAAAATGCAACTGGACATTCGTAGCGCTAAGTGGGTAATAGTGGAAAAAAGAATATGTTCAAATATAAACTACACAGAAGCATTGTATGAAACTTCTTTCTGTTCTGTGCATTCAACTAACATTGTTGAACCTTACTTTTGATTGAGCCGTTCTGAAACACTCTTTCTGTAGAAACTGCAATTGGACATTCTGAGCGCTAAGAGGCCTATATTGGGAAAAAGAATGTCTACAAATAAAAACTACACAGAAGAATTGTGTGAAACTTCTTTCTGTTCTGTTTGTTCAACTAAAAGAGTTGAACCTTAGTTTTGATTGAGCCGTTCTGAAACACTCTTTCTGTAGAAAATGCAAGTGGAGATTCGGAGCGCTAAGAGGGTAATAGTGGAAAAAGGAATGTCTCCAAATATAAACTACACAGAATCATTCTGTGAAACTTCTTTCTGATCTGTGCATTCAGCTAACAGAGTTAAACCATACTTTTGATTGAGCAGATCTGAACTCTCTTTCTGTAGAAAATGCAACTGGACATTTGGAGCGCTAAGAGAGTAATAGTGGAAAAAGGAATATATTCAAATATAAACTACACAGAAGCATTCTGTGAAAATTCTTTCTGTTCTGTGCATTCAACTAACAGAGTTGAACCTTACTTTTGATTGAGCCGTTCTGAAACACTCTTTCTGTAGAAACTGCAATTGGACATGCTAAGCGCTAAGAGGCCTACATTGGGAAAAATAATATCTTCAAATAAAAACTACACAGATGCATTCTGTGAAACTTATTTCTGATCTGTAAATTCAGTTAACAGAGATAAAACATATTTTTGATTGAGCAGTTATGAAACACTCTTTTTGTAGAAAATGCAAGTGGAGATTCGGAGCGCTAAGAGGGTAATAGTGGAAAAAGGAATGTCTTCAAATATAAAGTACACAGAATCATTCGGTGAAACTTCTTTCTGATCTGTGCATTCAGCTAACAGAGTTAAAGCATACTTTTGATTGAGCAGATCTGAACACTCTTACGGTAGAAAATGCAACTGGACATTTGGAGCGCTAAGAGCGTAGTAGTGGAAAATGGAATATATTCAAATATAAACTACACAGAAGCATTCTGTGAAACTTCTTTCTGATCTGAGCATTCAGCTAACAGAGTTAAACCATACTTTTGATTGAGCAGTTTTGAAACACTCTGTCTGTAGAAAATGCAACTGGACATTCGTAGCGCTAAGTGGGTAATAGTGGAAAAAAGAATATGTTCAAATATAAACTACACAGAAGCATTGTATGAAACTTCTTTCTGTTCTGTGCATTCAACTAACAGAGTTGAACCTTACTTTTGATTGAGCCGTTCTGAAACACTCTTTCTGTAGAAACTGCAATTGGACATTCTGAGCGCTAAGAGGCCTATATTGGGAGAAAGAATGTCTACAAATAAAAACTACACAGAAGAATTGTGTGAAACTTCTTTCTGTTCTGTTTGTTCAACTAAAAGAGTTGAACCTTAGTTTTGATTGAGCCGTTCTGAAACACTCTTTCTGTAGAAAATGCAAGTGGAGATTCGGAGCTCTAAGAGGGTAATAGTGGAAAAAGGGATGTCTCCAAATATAAACTACACAGAATAATTCGGTGAAAATTCTTTCTGATCTGTGCATTCAGCTAACAGAGTTAAACCATACTTTTGATTGAGCAGATCTGAGCTCTCTTTCTGTAGAAAATGCAACTGGACATTTGGAGCGCTAAGAGAGTAGTAGTGGAAAAAGGAATATATTCAAATATAAACTACACAGAAGCATTCTGTGAAACTTCTTTCTGATCTGAGCATTCAGCTAACAGACTTAAACCATACTTTTGATTGAGCAGTTTTGAAACACTCTGTCTGTAGAAAATGCAACTGGACATTCGTAGCGCTAAGTGGGTAATAGTGGAAAAAAGAATATATTCAAATATAAACTACAGAGAAGCATTGTATGAAACTTCTTTCTGTTCTTTGCTTTCAACTAACAGAGTTGAACCTTACTTTTGATTGAGCCTTTCTGAAACACTCTTTCTGTAGAAACTGCAATTGGACATTCTGAGCGCTAAGAGGCCTATATTGGGAAAAATAATATCTTCAAATAAAAACTACACAGAAGCATTGTGTGAAACTTATTTCTGATATGTTCATTAAGCTAACAGAGTTAAACCATACTTTTGATTGCGCAGTTCTGAACACTCTTTCTGTAGAAAATGCAAGTGGACATTCGGAGCGCTAAGAGGGTAATAGTGGAAAAAGGAATATATTCAAATATAAACTACACAGTAGCAATCTGTTAAAATTCTTTCTGTTCTGTGCATTCAACTAACAGAGTTGAACCTTACTTTTGATTGAGCCGTTCTGAAACACTCTTTCTGTAGAAACTGCAATTGGACATGCTAAGCGCTAAGAGGCCTACATTGGGAAATAGAATATCTTCAAATAAAAACTACACAGATGCATTCTGTGAAAATTATTTCTGATCTGTAAATTCAGCTAACAGAGATATAACATATTTTTGATTGAGCAGTTATGAAACACTCTTTTTGTAGAAAATGCAAGTGGAGATTCGGAGCGCTAAGAGGGTAATAGTGGAAAAAGGAATGTCTTCAAATATAAACTACACAGAATCATTCGGTGAAACTTCTTTCTGATCTGTGCATTCAGCTAACAGAGTTAAACCATGCTTTTGATTGAGCAGATCTGAACACTCTTTCTTTAGAAAATGCAACTGGACATTTGGAGCGCTAAGAGCGTAGTAGTGGAAAATGGAATATATTCAAATATAAACTACACAGAAGCATTCTGTGAAACTTTTTTCTGATCTGAGCATTCAGCTAACAGAGTTAAACCATACTTTTGATTGAGCAGTTTTGAAACACTCTGTCTGTAGAAAATGCAACTGGACATTCGTAGCGCTAAGTGGGTAATAGTGGAAAAAAGAATATGTTCAAATATAAACTACACAGAAGCATTGTATGAAACTTCTTTCTGTTCTGTGCATTCAACTAACAGAGTTGAACCTTACTTTTGATTGAGCCGTTCTGAAACACTCTTTCTGTAGAAACTGCAATTGGACATTCTGAGCGCTAGGAGGCCTATATTGGGAAAAAGAATGTCTACAAATAAAAACTACACAGAAGAATTGTGTGAAACTTCTTTCTGTTCTGTTTGTTCAACTAAAAGAGTTGAACCTTAGTTTTGATTGAGCCGTTCTGAAACACTCTTTCTGTAGAAAATGCAAGTGGAGATTCGGAGCGCTAAGAGGGTAATAGTGGAAAAAGGAATGTCTCCAAATATAAACTACACAGAATCATTCTGTGAAACTTCTTTCTGATCTGTGCATTCAGCTAACAGAGTTAAACCATACTTTTGATTGAGCAGATGTGAACTCTCTTTCTGTAGAAAATGCAACTGGACATTTCGAGCGCTAAGAGAGTAGTAGTGGAAAAAGGAATATATTCAAATATAAACTACACAGAAGCATTCTGTGAAAATTCTTTCTGTTCTGTGCATTCAACTAACAGAGTTGAACCTTACTTTTGATTGAGCCGTTCTGAAACACTGTTTCTGTAGAAACTGCAATTGGACATGCTAAGCGCTAAGAGGCCTACATTGGGAAAAATAATATCTTCAAATAAAAACTACACAGATGCATTCTGTGAAACTTATTTCTGACCTGTAAATTCAGTTAACAGAGATAAAACATATTTTTGATTGAGCAGTTATGAAACACTCTTTTTGTAGAAAATGCAAGTGGAGATTCGGAGCGCTAAGAGGGTAATAGTGGAAAAAGGAATGTCTTCAAATATAAAGTACACAGAATCATTCGGTGAAACTTCTTTCTGATCTGTGCATTCAGCTAACAGAGTTAAAACATACTTTTGATTGAGCAGATCTGAACACTCTTACGGTAGAAAATGCAACTGGACATTTGGAGCGCTAAGAGCGTAGTAGTGGAAAATGGAATATATTCAAATATAAACTACACAGAAGCATTCTGTGAAACTTCTTTCTGATCTGAGCATTCAGCTAACAGAGTTAAACCATACTTTTGATTGAGCAGTTTTGAAACACTCTGTCTGTAGAAAATGCAACTGGACATTCGTAGCGCTAAGTGGGTAATAGTGGAAAAAAGAATATGTTCAAATATAAACTACACAGAAGCATTGTATGAAACTTCTTTCTGTTCTGTGCATTCAACTAACAGAGTTGAACCTTACTTTTGATTGAGCCGTTCTGAAACACTCTTTCTGTAGAAACTGCAATTGGACATTCTGAGCGCTAGGAGGCCTATATTGGGAAAAAGAATGTCTACAAATAAAAACTACACAGAAGAATTGTGTGAAACTTCTTTCTGTTCTGTTTGTTCAACTAAAAGAGTTGAACCTTAGTTTTGATTGAGCCGTTCTGAAACACTCTTTCTGTAGAAAATGCAAGTGGAGATTCGGAGCGCTAAGAGGGTAATAGTGGAAAAAGGAATGTCTCCAAATATAAACTACACAGAATCATTCTGTGAAACTTCTTTCTGATCTGTGCATTCAGCTAACAGAGTTAAACCATACTTTTGATTGAGCAGATGTGAACTCTCTTTCTGTAGAAAATGCAACTGGACATTTCGAGCGCTAAGAGAGTAGTAGTGGAAAAAGGAATATATTCAAATATAAACTACACAGAAGCATTCTGTGAAAATTCTTTCTGTTCTGTGCATTCAACTAACAGAGTTGAACCTTACTTTTGATTGAGCCGTTCTGAAACACTGTTTCTGTAGAAACTGCAATTGGACATGCTAAGCGCTAAGAGGCCTACATTGGGAAAAATAATATCTTCAAATAAAAACTACACAGATGCATTCTGTGAAACTTATTTCTGACCTGTAAATTCAGTTAACAGAGATAAAACATATTTTTGATTGAGCAGTTATGAAACACTCTTTTTGTAGAAAATGCAAGTGGAGATTCGGAGCGCTAAGAGGGTAATAGTGGAAAAAGGAATGTCTTCAAATATAAAGTACACAGAATCATTCGGTGAAACTTCTTTCTGATCTGTGCATTCAGCTAACAGAGTTAAAACATACTTTTGATTGAGCAGATCTGAACACTCTTACGGTAGAAAATGCAACTGGACATTTGGAGCGCTAAGAGCGTAGTAGTGGAAAATGGAATATATTCAAATATAAACTACACAGAAGCATTCTGTGAAACTTCTTTCTGATCTGAGCATTCAGCTAACAGAGTTAAACCATACTTTTGATTGAGCAGTTTTGAAACACTCTGTCTGTAGAAAATGCAACTGGACATTCGTAGCGCTAAGTGGGTAATAGTGGAAAAAAGAATATGTTCAAATATAAACTACACAGAAGCATTGTATGAAACTTCTTTCTGTTCTGTGCATTCAACTAACAGAGTTGAACCTTACTTTTGATTGAGCCGTTCTGAAACACTCTTTCTGTAGAAACTGCAATTGGACATTCTGAGCGCTAAGAGGCCTATATTGGGAAAAAGAATGTCTACAAATAAAAACTACACAGAAGAATTGTGTGAAACTTCTTTCTGTTGTGTTTGTTCAACTAAAAGAGTTGAACCTTAGTTTTGATTGAGCCGTTCTGAAACACTCTTTCTGTAGAAAATGCAAGTGGAGATTCGGAGCGCTAAGAGGGTAATAGTGGAAAAAGGAATGTCTCCAAATATAAACTACACAGAATCATTCTGTGAAACTTCTTTCTGATCTGTGCATTCAGCTAACAGAGTTAAACCATACTTTTGATTGAGCAGATCTGAACTCTCTTTCTGTAGAAAATGCAACTGGACATTTGGAGCGCTAAGAGAGTAGTAGTGGAAAAAGGAATATATTCAAATATAAACTACACAGAAGCATTCTGTGAAACTTCTTTCTGATCTGAGCATTCAGCTAACAGAGTTAAACCATACTTTTGATTGAGCAGTTTTGAAACACTATGTCTGTAGAAAATGCAACTGGACATTCGTAGCGCTAAGTGGGTAATAGTGGAAAAAAGAATATGTTCAAATATAAACTACACAGAAGCATTGTATGAAACTACTTTCTGTTCTGTGCATTCAACTAACAGAGTTGAACCTTACTTTTGATTGAGCCTTTCTGAAACACTCTTTCTGTAGAAACTGCAATTGGACATTCTGAGCGCTAAGAGGCCTATATTGGGAAAAATAATATCTTCAAATAAAAACTACACAGAAGCATTGTGTGAAACTTATTTCTGATATGTTCATTAAGCTAACAGAGTTAAACCATACTTTTGATTGCGCAGTTCTGAACACTCTTTCTGTAGAAAATGCAAGTGGACATTCGGAGCGCTAAGAGGGTAATAGTGGAAAAAGGAATATATTCAAATATAAACTACACAGTAGCAATCTGTTAAAATTCTTTCTGTTCTGTGCATTCAACTAACAGAGTTGAACCTTACTTTTGATTGAGCCGTTCTGAAACACTCTTTCTGTAGAAACTGCAATTGGACATGCTAAGCGCTAAGAGGCCTACATTGGGAAAAAGAATATCTTCAAATAAAAAGTACACAGATGCATTCTGTGAAAATTATTTCTGATCTGTAAATTCAGCTAACAGAGATAAAACATATTTTTGATTGAGCAGTTATGAAACACTCTTTTTGTAGAAAATGCAAGTGGAGATTCGGAGCGCTAAGAGGGTAATAGTGGAAAAAGGAATGTCTTCAAATATAAACTACACAGAATCATTCGGTGAAACTTCTTTCTGATCTGTGCATTCAGCTAACAGAGTTAAACCATGCTTTTGATTGAGCAGATCTGAACACTCTTTCTTTAGAAAATGCAACTGGACATTTGGAGCGCTAAGAGCGTAGTAGTGGAAAATGGAATATATTCAAATATAAACTACACAGAAGCATTCTGTGAAACTTTTTTCTGATCTGAGCATTCAGCTAACAGATTTAAACCATACTTTTGATTGAGCAGTTTTGAAACACTCTGTCTGTAGAAAATGCAACTGGACATTCGTAGCGCTAAGTGGGTAATAGTGGAAAAAAGAATATGTTCAAATATAAACTACACAGAAGCATTGTATGAAACTTCTTTCTGTTCTGTGCATTCAACTAACAGAGTTGAACCTTACTTTTGATTGAGCCGTTCTGAAACACTCTTTCTGTAGAAACTGCAATTGGACATTCTGAGCGCTAAGAGGCCTATATTGGGAAAAAGAATGTCTACAAATAAAAACTACACAGAAGAATTGTGTGAAACTTCTTTCTGTTCTGTTTGTTCAACTAAAAGAGTTGAACCTTAGTTTTGATTGAGCCGTTCTGAAACACTCTTTCTGTAGAAAATGCAAGTGGAGTTTCGGAGCGCTAAGAGGTTAATAGAGGAAAAAGGAATGTCTCCAAATATAAACTACACAGAATCATTCTGTGAAACTTCTTTCTGATCTGTGCATTCAGCTAACAGAGTTAAACCATACTTTTGATTGAGCAGATCTGAACTCTCTTTCTGTAGAAAATGCAACTGGACATTTGGAGCGCTAAGAGAGTAGTAGTGGAAAAAGGAATATATTCAAATATAAACTACACAGAAGCATTCTGTGAAAATTCTTTCTGTTCTGTGCATTCAACTAACAGAGTTGAACCTTACTTTTGATTGAGCCGTTCTGAAACACTCTTTCTGTAGAAACTGCAATTGGACATGCTAAGCGCTAAGAGGCCTACATTGGGAAAAATAATATCTTCAAATAAAAACTACACAGATGCATTCTGTGAAACTTATTTCTGATCTGTAAATTCAGTTAACAGAGATAAAACATATTTTTGATTGAGCAGTTATGAAACACTCTTTTTGTAGAAAATGCAAGTGGAGATTCGGAGCGCTAAGAGGGTAATAGTGGAAAAAGGAATGTCTTCAAATATAAAGTACACAGAATCATTCGGTGAAACTTCTTTCTGATCTGTGCATTCAGCTAACAGAGTTAAAACATACTTTTGATTGAGCAGATCTGAACACTCTTACGGTAGAAAATGCAACTGGACATTTGGAGCGCTAAGAGCGTAGTAGTGGAAAATGGAATATATTCAAATATAAACTACACAGAAGCATTCTGTGAAACTTCTTTCT
The DNA here is from genome assembly GCF_028878055.3 of Symphalangus syndactylus. Lineage (NCBI taxonomy): Eukaryota > Metazoa > Chordata > Mammalia > Primates > Hylobatidae > Symphalangus > Symphalangus syndactylus. The sequence goes on from NC_072433.2 coordinate 4,374,006, forward strand.
GATCTGAGCATTCAGCTAACAGAGTTAAACCATACTTTTGATTGAGCAGTTTTGAAACACTCTGTCTGTAGAAAATGCAACTGGACATTCGTAGCGCTAAGTGGGTAATAGTGGAAAAAAGAATATGTTCAAATATAAACTACACAGAAGCATTGTATGAAACATCTTTCTGTTCTGTGCATTCAACTAACAGAGTTGAACCTTACTTTTGATTGAGCCGTTCTGAAACACTCTTTCTGTAGAAACTGCAATTGGACATTCTGAGCGCTAAGAGGCCTATATTGGGAAAAAGAATGTCTACAAATAAAAACTACACAGAACAATTGTGTGAAACTTCTTTCTGTTCTGTTTGTTCAACTAAAAGAGTTGAACCTTAGTTTTGATTGAGCCGTTCTGAAACACTCTTTCTGTAGAAAATGCAAGTGGAGATTCGGAGCGCTAAGAGGGTAATAGTGGAAAAAGGAATGTCTCCAAATATAAACTACACAGAATCATTCTGTGAAACTTCTTTCTGATCTGTGCATTCAGCTAACAGAGTTAAACCATACTTTTGATTGAGCAGATCTGAACTCTCTTTCTGTAGAAAATGCAACTGGACATTTGGAGCGCTAAGAGAGTAGTAGTGGAAAAAGGAATATATTCAAATATAAACTACACAGAAGCATTCTGTGAAACTTCTTTCTGATCTGAGCATTCAGCTAACAGAGTTAAACCATACTTTTGATTGAGCAGTTTTGAAACACTCTGTCTGTAGAAAATGCAACTGGACATTCGTAGCGCTAAGTGGGTAATAGTGGAAAAAAGAATATGTTCAAATATAAACTACACAGAAGCATTGTATGAAACTTCTTTCTGTTCTGTGCATTCAACTAACAGAGTTGAACCTTACTTTTGATTGAGCCTTTCTGAAACACTCTTTCTGTAGAAACTGCAATTGGACATTCTGAGCGCTAAGAGGCCTATATTGGGAAAAATAATATCTTCAAATAAAAACTACACAGAAGCATTGTGTGAAACTTATTTCTGATATGTTCATTAAGCTAACAGAGTTAAACCATACTTTTGATTGCGCAGTTCTGAACACTCTTTCTGTAGAAAATGCAAGTGGACATTCGGAGCGCTAAGAGGGTAATAGTGGAAAAAGGAATATATTCAAATATAAACTACACAGTAGCAATCTGTTAAAATTCTTTCTGTTCTGTGCATTCAACTAACAGAGTTGAACCTTACTTTTGATTGAGCCGTTCTGAAACACTCTTTCTGTAGAAACTGCAATTGGACATGCTAAGCGCTAAGAGGCCTACATTGGGAAAAAGAATATCTTCAAATAAAAACTACACAGATGCATTCTGTGAAAATTATTTCTGATCTGTAAATTCAGCTAACAGAGATAAAACATATTTTTGATTGAGCAGTTATGAAACACTCTTTTTGTAGAAAATGCAAGTGGAGATTCGGAGCGCTAAGAGGGTAATAGTGGAAAAAGGAATGTCTTCAAATATAAACTACACAGAATCATTCGGTGAAACTTCTTTCTGATCTGTGCATTCAGCTAACAGAGTTAAACCATGCTTTTGATTGAGCAGATCTGAACACTCTTTCTTTAGAAAATGCAACTGGACATTTGGAGCGCTAAGAGCGTAGTAGTGGAAAATGGAATATATTGAAATATAAACTACACAGAAGCATTATGTGAAACTTTTTTCTGACCTGAGCATTCAGCTAACAGAGTTAAACCATACTTTTGATTGAGCAGTTTTGAAACACTCTGTCTGTAGAAAATGCAACTGGACATTCGAAGCGCTAAGTGGGTAATAGTGGAAAAAAGAATATGTTCAAATATAAACTACACAGAAGCATTGTATGAAACTTCTTTCTGTTCTGTGCATTCAACTAACAGAGTTGAACCTTACTTTTGATTGAGCCGTTCTGAAACACTCTTTCTGTAGAAACTGCAATTGGACATTCTGAGCGCTAAGAGGCCTATATTGGGAAAATGAATGTCTACAAATAAAAACTACACAGAAGAATTGTGTGAAACTTCTTTCTGTTTTGTTTGTTCAACTAAAAGAGTTGAACCTTAGTTTTGATTGAGCCATTCTGAAACACTCTTTCTGTAGAAAATGCAAGTGGAGATTCGGAGCGCTAAGAGGGTAATAGTGGAAAAAGGAATGTCTCCAAATATAAACTACACAGAATCATTCTGTGAAACTTCTTTCTGATCTGTGCATTCAGCTAACAGAGTTAAACCATACTTTTGATTGAGCAGATCTGAACTCTCTTTCTGTAGAAAATGCAACTGGACATTTGGAGCGCTAAGAGAGTAGTAGTGGAAAAAGGAATATATTCAAATATAAACTACACAGAAGCATTCTGTGAAAATTCTTTCTGTTCTGTGCATTCAACTAACAGAGTTGAACCTTACTTTTGATTGAGCCGTTCTGAAACACTCTTTCTGTAGGAACTGCAATTGGACATGCTAAGCGCTAAGAGGCCTACATTGGGAAAAATAATATCTTCAAAAAAAACTACACAGATGCATTCTGTGAAACTTATTTCTGATCTGTAAATTCAGTTAACAGAGATAAAACATATTTTTGATTGAGCAGTTATGAAACACTCTTTTTGTAGAAAATGCAAGTGGAGATTCGGAGCGCTAAGAGGGTAATAGTGGAAAAAGGAATGTCTTCAAATATAAAGTACACAGAATCATTCGGTGAAACTTCTTTCTGATCTGTGCATTCAGCTAACAGAGTTAAAGCATACTTTTGATTGAGCAGATCTGAACACTCTTACGGTAGAAAATGCAACTGGACATTTGGAGCGCGAAGAGCGTAGTAGTGGAAAATGGAATATATTCAAATATAAACTACACAGAAGCATTCTGTGAAACTTCTTTCTGATCTGAGCATTCAGCTAACAGAGTTAAACCATACTTTTGATTGAGCAGTTTTGAAACACTCTGTCTGTAGAAAATGCAACTGGACATTCGTAGCGCTAAGTGGGTAATAGTGGAAAAAAGAATATGTTCAAATATAAACTACACAGAAGCATTGTATGAAACTTCTTTCTGTTCTGTGCATTCAACTAACAGAGTTGAACCTTACTTTTGATTGAGCCGTTCTGAAACACTCTTTCTGTAGAAACTGCAATTGGACATTCTGAGCGCTAAGAGGCCTATATTGGGAAAAAGAATGTCTACAAATAAAAACTACACAGAAGAATTGTGTGAAACTTCTTTCTGTTCTGTTTGTTCAACTAAAAGAGTTGAACCTTAGTTTTGATTGAGCCGTTCTGAAACACTCTTTCTGTAGAAAATGCAAGTGGAGATTCGGAGCTCTAAGAGGGTAATAGTGGAAAAAGGAATGTCTCCAAATATAAACTACACAGAATAATTCGGTGAAACTTCTTCCTGATCTGTGCATTCAGCTAACAGAGTTAAACCATACTTTTGATTGAGCAGATCTGAACTCTCTTTCTGTAGAAAATGCAACTGGACATTTGGAGCGCTAAGAGAGTAGTAGTGGAAAAAGGAATATATTCAAATATAAACTACACAGAAGCATTCTGTGAAACTTCTTTCTGATCTGAGCATTCAGCTAACAGACTTAAACCATACTTTTGATTGAGCAGTTTTGAAACACTCTGTCTGTAGAAAATGCAACTGGACATTCGTAGCGCTAAGTGGGTAATAGTGGAAAAAAGAATATATTCAAATATAAACTACACAGAAGCATTGTATGAAACTTCTTTCTGTTCTTTGCTTTCAACTAACAGAGTTGAACCTTACTTTTGATTGAGCCTTTCTGAAACACTCTTTCTGTAGAAACTGCAATTGGACATTCTGAGCGCTAAGAGGCCTATATTGGGAAAAATAATATCTTCAAATAAAAACTACACAGAAGCATTGTGTGAAACTTATTTCTGATATGTTCATTAAGCTAACAGAGTTAAACCATACTTTTGATTGCGCAGTTCTGAACACTCTTTCTGTAGAAAATGCAAGTGGACATTCGGAGCGCTAAGTGGGTAATAGTGGAAAAAGGAATATATTCAAATATAAACTACACAGTAGCAATCTGTGAAAATTCTTTCTGTTCTGTGCATTCAACTAACAGAGTTGAACCTTACTTTTGATTGAGCCGTTCTGAAACACTCTTTCTGTAGAAACTGCAATTGGACATGCTAAGCGCTAAGAGGCCTACATTGGGAAAAAGAATATCTTCAAATAAAAACTACACAGATGCATTCTGTGAAAATTATTTCTGATCTGTAAATTCAGCTAACAGAGATAAAACATATTTTTGATTGAGCAGTTATGAAACACTCTTTTTGTAGAAAATGCAAGTGGAGATTCGGAGCGCTAAGAGGGTAATAGTGGAAAAAGGAATGTCTTCAAATATAAACTACACAGAATCATTCGGTGAAACTTCTTTCTGATCTGTGCATTCAGCTAACAGAGTTAAAGCATACTTTTGATTGAGCAGATCTGAACACTCTTACGGTAGAAAATGCAACTGGACATTTGGAGCGCTAAGAGCGTAGTAGTGGAAAATGGAATATATTCAAATATAAACTACACAGAAGCATTCTGTGAAACTTCTTTCTGATCTGAGCATTCAGCTAACAGAGTTAAACCATACTTTTGATTGAGCAGTTTTGAAACACTCTGTCTGTAGAAAATGCAACTGGACATTCGTAGCGCTAAGTGGGTAATAGTGGAAAAAAGAATATGTTCAAATATAAACTACACAGAAGCATTGTATGAAACTTCTTTCTGTTCTGTGCATTCAACTAACAGAGATGAACCTTACTTTTGATTGAGCCGTTCTGAAACACTCTTTCTGTAGAAACTGCAATTGGACATTCTGAGCGCTAAGAGGCCTATATTGGGAAAAAGAATGTCTACAAATAAAAACTACACAGAAGAATTGTGTGAAACTTCTTTCTGTTCTGTTTGTTCAACTAAAAGAGTTGAACCTTAGTTTTGATTGAGCCGTTCTGAAACACTCTTTCTGTAGAAAATGCAAGTGGAGATTCGGAGCTCTAAGAGGGTAATAGTGGAAAAAGGGATGTCTCCAAATATAAACTACACAGAATAATTCGGTGAAACTTCTTTCTGATCTGTGCATTCAGCTAACAGAGTTAAACCATACTTTTGATTGAGCAGATCTGAACTCTCTTTCTGTAGAAAATGCAACTGGACATTTGGAGCGCTAAGAGAGTAGTAGTGGAAAAAGGAATATATTCAAATATAAACTACACAGAAGCATTCTGTGAAACTTCTTTCTGATCTGAGCATTCAGCTAACAGACTTAAACCATACTTTTGATTGAGCAGTTTTGAAACACTCTGTCTGTAGAAAATGCAACTGGACATTCGTAGCGCTAAGTGGGTAATAGTGGAAAAAAGAATATATTCAAATATAAACTACACAGAAGCATTGTATGAAACTTCTTTCTGTTCTTTGCTTTCAACTAACAGAGTTGAACCTTACTTTTGATTGAGCCTTTCTGAAACACTCTTACTGTAGAAACTGCAATTGGACATTCTGAGCGCTAAGAGGCCTATATTGGGAAAAATAATATCTTCAAATAAAAACTACACAGAAGCATTGTGTGAAACTTATTTCTGATATGTTCATTAAGCTAACAGAGTTAAACCATACTTTTGATTGCGCAGTTCTGAACACTCTTTCTGTAGAAAATGCAAGTGGACATTCGGAGCGCTAAGAGGGTAATAGTGGAAAAAGGAATATATTCAAATATAAACTACACAGTAGCAATCTGTTAAAATTCTTTCTGTTCTGTGCATTCAACTAACAGAGTTGAACCTTACTTTTGATTGAGCCGTTCTGAAACACTCTTTCTGTAGAAACTGCAATTGGACATGCTAAGCGCTAAGAGGCCTACATTGGGAAAAAGAATATCTTCAAATAAAAACTACACAGATGCATTCTGTGAAAATTATTTCTGATCTGTAAATTCAGCTAACAGAGATATAACATATTTTTGATTGAGCAGTTATGAAACACTCTTTTTGTAGAAAATGCAAGTGGAGATTCGGAGCGCTAAGAGGGTAATAGTGGAAAAAGGAATGTCTTCAAATATAAACTACACAGAATCATTCGGTGAAACTTCTTTCTGATCTGTGCATTCAGCTAACAGAGTTAAACCATGCTTTTGATTGAGCAGATCTGAACACTCTTTCTTTAGAAAATGCAACTGGACATTTGGAGCGCTAAGAGCGTAGTAGTGGAAAATGTAATATATTCAAATATAAACTACACAGAAGCATTCTGTGAAACTTTTTTCTGATCTGAGCATTCAGCTAACAGAGTTAAACCATACTTTTGATTGAGCAGTTTTGAAACACTCTGTCTGTAGAAAATGCAACTGGACATTCGTAGCGCTAAGTGGGTAATAGTGGAAAAAAGAATATGTTCAAATATAAACTACACAGAAGCATTGTATGAAACTTCTTTCTGTTCTGTGCATTCAACTAACAGAGTTGAACCTTACTTTTGATTGAGCCGTTCTGAAACACTCTTTCTGTAGAAACTGCAATTGGACATTCTGAGCGCTAGGAGGCCTATATTGGGAAAAAGAATGTCTACAAATAAAAACTACACAGAAGAATTGTGTGAAACATCTTTCTGTTCTGTTTGTTCAACTAAAAGAGTTGAACCTTAGTTTTGATTGAGCCGTTCTGAAACACTCTTTCTGTAGAAAATGCAAGTGGAGATTCGGAGCGCTAAGAGGGTAATAGTGGAAAAAGGAATGTCTCCAAATATAAACTACACAGAATCATTCTGTGAAACTTCTTTCTGATCTGTGCATTCAGCTAACAGAGTTAAACCATACTTTTGATTGAGCAGATGTGAACTCTCTTTCTGTAGAAAATGCAACTGGACATTTCGAGCGCTAAGAGAGTAGTAGTGGAAAAAGGAATATATTCAAATATAAACTACACAGAAGCATTCTGTGAAAATTCTTTCTGTTCTGTGCATTCAACTAACAGAGTTGAACCTTACTTTTGATTGAGCCGTTCTGAAACACTCTTTCTGTAGAAACTGCAATTGGACATGCTAAGCGCTAAGAGGCCTACATTGGGAAAAATAATATCTTCAAATAAAAACTACACAGATGCATTCTGTGAAACTTATTTCTGATCTGTAAATTCAGTTAACAGAGATAAAACATATTTTTGATTGAGCAGTTATGAAACACTCTTTTTGTAGAAAATGCAAGTGGAGATTCGGAGCGCTAAGAGGGTAATAGTGGAAAAAGGAATGTCTTCAAATATAAAGTACACAGAATCATTCGGTGAAACTTCTTTCTGATCTGTGCATTCAGCTAACAGAGTTAAAACATACTTTTGATTGAGCAGATCTGAACACTCTTACGGTAGAAAATGCAACTGGACATTTGGAGCGCTAAGAGCGTAGTAGTGGAAAATGGAATATATTCAAATATAAACTACACAGAAGCATTCTGTGAAACTTCTTTCTGATCTGAGCATTCAGCTAACAGAGTTAAACCATACTTTTGATTGAGCAGTTTTGAAACACTCTGTCTGTAGAAAATGCAACTGGACATTCGTAGCGCTAAGTGGGTAATAGTGGAAAAAAGAATATGTTCAAATATAAACTACACAGAAGCATTGTATGAAACTTCTTTCTGTTCTGTGCATTCAACTAACAGAGTTGAACCTTACTTTTGATTGAGCCGTTCTGAAACACTCTTTCTGTAGAAACTGCAATTGGACATTCTGAGCGCTAAGAGGCCTATATTGGGAAAAAGAATATCTACAAATAAAAACTACACAGAAGAATTGTGTGAAACTTCTTTCTGTTCTGTTTGTTCAACTAAAAGAGTTGAACCTTAGTTTTGATTGAGCCGTTCTGAAACACTCTTTCTGTAGAAAATGCAAGTGGAGATTCGGAGCGCTAAGAGGGTAATAGTGGAAAAAGGAATGTCTCCAAATATAAACTACACAGAATCATTCTGTGAAACTTCTTTCTGACCTGTGCATTCAGCTAACAGAGTTAAACCATACTTTTGATTGAGCAGATCTGAACTCTCTTTCTGTAGAAAATGCAACTGGACATTTGGAGCGCTAAGAGAGTAGTAGTGGAAAAAGGAATATATTCAAATATAAACTACACAGAAGCATTCTGTGAAACTTCTTTCTGATCTGAGCATTCAGCTAACAGAGTTAAACCATACTTTTGATTGAGCAGTTTTGAAACACTCTGTCTGTAGAAAATGCAACTGGACATTCGTAGCGCTAAGTGGGTAATAGTGGAAAAAAGAATATGTTCAAATATAAACTACACAGAAGCATTGTATGAAACTACTTTCTGTTCTGTGCATTCAACTAACAGAGTTGAACCTTACTTTTGATTGAGCCTTTCTGAAACACTCTTTCTGTAGAAACTGCAATTGGACATTCTGAGCGCTAAGAGGCCTATATTGGGAAAAATAATATCTTCAAATAAAAACTACACAGAAGCATTGTGTGAAACTTATTTCTGATATGTTCATTAAGCTAACAGAGTTAAACCATACTTTTGATTGCGCAGTTCTGAACACTCTTTCTGTAGAAAATGCAAGTGGACATTCGGAGCGCTAAGAGGGTAATAGTGGAAAAAGGAATATATTCAAATATAAACTACACAGTAGCAATCTGTGAAAATTCTTTCTGTTCTGTGCATTCAACTAACAGAGTTGAACCTTACTTTTGATTGAGCCGTTCTGAAACACTCTTTCTGTAGAAACTGCAATTGGACATGCTAAGCGCTAAGAGGCCTACATTGGGAAAAAGAATATCTTCAAATAAAAACTACACAGATGCATTCTGTGAAAATTATTTCTGATCTGTAAATTCAGCTAACAGAGATAAAACATATTTTTGATTGAGCAGTTATGAAACACTCTTTTTGTAGAAAATGCAAGTGGATATTCGGAGCGCTAAGAGGGTAATAGTGGAAAAAGGAATGTCTTCAAATATAAACTACACAGAATCATTCGGTGAAACTTCTTTCTGATCTGTGCATTCAGCTAACAGAGTTAAAGCATACTTTTGATTGAGCAGATCTGAACACTCTTACGGTAGAAAATGCAACTGGACATTTGGAGCGCTAAGAGCGTAGTAGTGGAAAATGGAATATATTCAAATATAAACTACACAGAAGCATTCTGTGAAACTTCTTTCTGATCTGAGCATTCAGCTAACAGAGTTAAACCATACTTTTGATTGAGCAGTTTTGAAACACTCTGTCTGTAGAAAATGCAACTGGACATTCGTAGCGCTAAGTGGGTAATAGTGGAAAAAAGAATATGTTCAAATATAAACTACACAGAAGCATTGTATGAAACTTCTTTCTGTTCTGTGCATTCAACTAACAGAGATGAACCTTACTTTTGATTGAGCCGTTCTGAAACACTCTTTCTGTAGAAACTGCAATTGGACATTCTGAGCGCTAAGAGGCCTATATTGGGAAAAAGAATGTCTACAAATAAAAACTACACAGAAGAATTGTGTGAAACTTCTTTCTGTTCTGTTTGTTCAACTAAAAGAGTTGAACCTTAGTTTTGATTGAGCCGTTCTGAAACACTCTTTCTGTAGAAAATGCAAGTGGAGATTCGGAGCTCTAAGAGGGTAATAGTGGAAAAAGGGATGTCTCCAAATATAAACTACACAGAATAATTCGGTGAAACTTCTTTCTGATCTGTGCATTCAGCTAACAGAGTTAAACCATACTTTTGATTGAGCAGATCTGAACTCTCTTTCTGTAGAAAATGCAACTGGACATTTGGAGCGCTAAGAGAGTAGTAGTGGAAAAAGGAATATATTCAAATATAAACTACACAGAAGCATTCTGTGAAACTTCTTTCTGATCTGAGCATTCAGCTAACAGACTTAAACCATACTTTTGATTGAGCAGTTTTGAAACACTCTGTCTGTAGAAAATGCAACTGGACATTCGTAGCGCTAAGTGGGTAATAGTGGAAAAAAGAATATATTCAAATATAAACTACACAGAAGCATTGTATGAAACTTCTTTCTGTTCTTTGCTTTCAACTAACAGAGTTGAACCTTACTTTTGATTGAGCCTTTCTGAAACACTCTTACTGTAGAAACTGCAATTGGACATTCTGAGCGCTAAGAGGCCTATATTGGGAAAAATAATATCTTCAAATAAAAACTACACAGAAGCATTGTGTGAAACTTATTTCTGATATGTTCATTAAGCTAACAGAGTTAAACCATACTTTTGATTGCGCAGTTCTGAACACTCTTTCTGTAGAAAATGCAAGTGGACATTCGGAGCGCTAAGAGGGTAATAGTGGAAAAAGGAATATATTCAAATATAAACTACACAGTAGCAATCTGTTAAAATTCTTTCTGTTCTGTGCATTCAACTAACAGAGTTGAACCTTACTTTTGATTGAGCCGTTCTGAAACACTCTTTCTGTAGAAACTGCAATTGGACATGCTAAGCGCTAAGAGGCCTACATTGGGAAAAAGAATATCTTCAAATAAAAACTACACAGATGCATTCTGTGAAAATTATTTCTGATCTGTAAATTCAGCTAACAGAGATATAACATATTTTTGATTGAGCAGTTATGAAACACTCTTTTTGTAGAAAATGCAAGTGGAGATTCGGAGCGCTAAGAGGGTAATAGTGGAAAAAGGAATGTCTTCAAATATAAACTACACAGAATCATTCGGTGAAACTTCTTTCTGATCTGTGCATTCAGCTAACAGAGTTAAACCATGCTTTTGATTGAGCAGATCTGAACACTCTTTCTTTAGAAAATGCAACTGGACATTTGGAGCGCTAAGAGCGTAGTAGTGGAAAATGGAATATATTCAAATATAAACTACACAGAAGCATTCTGTGAAACTTTTTTCTGATCTGAGCATTCAGCTAACAGAGTTAAACCATACTTTTGATTGAGCAGTTTTGAAACACTCTGTCTGTAGAAAATGCAACTGGACATTCGTAGCGCTAAGTGGGTAATAGTGGAAAAAAGAATATGTTCAAATATAAACTACACAGAAGCATTGTATGAAACTTCTTTCTGTTCTGTGCATTCAACTAACAGAGTTGAACCTTACTTTTGATTGAGCCGTTCTGAAACACTCTTTCTGTAGAAACTGCAATTGGACATTCTGAGCGCTAGGAGGCCTATATTGGGAAAAAGAATGTCTACAAATAAAAACTACACAGAAGAATTGTGTGAAACATCTTTCTGTTCTGTTTGTTCAACTAAAAGAGTTGAACCTTAGTTTTGATTGAGCCGTTCTGAAACACTCTTTCTGTAGAAAATGCAAGTGGAGATTCGGAGCGCTAAGAGGGTAATAGTGGAAAAAGGAATGTCTCCAAATATAAACTACACAGAATCATTCTGTGAAACTTCTTTCTGATCTGTGCATTCAGCTAACAGAGTTAAACCATACTTTTGATTGAGCAGATGTGAACTCTCTTTCTGTAGAAAATGCAACTGGACATTTCGAGCGCTAAGAGAGTAGTAGTGGAAAAAGGAATATATTCAAATATAAACTACACAGAAGCATTCTGTGAAAATTCTTTCTGTTCTGTGCATTCAACTAACAGAGTTGAACCTTACTTTTGATTGAGCCGTTCTGAAACACTCTTTCTGTAGAAACTGCAATTGGACATGCTAAGCGCTAAGAGGCCTACATTGGGAAAAATAATATCTTCAAATAAAAACTACACAGATGCATTCTGTGAAACTTATTTCTGATCTGTAAATTCAGTTAACAGAGATAAAACATATTTTTGATTGAGCAGTTATGAAACACTCTTTTTGTAGAAAATGCAAGTGGAGATTCGGAGCGCTAAGAGGGTAATAGTGGAAAAAGGAATGTCTTCAAATATAAAGTACACAGAATCATTCGGTGAAACTTCTTTCTGATCTGTGCATTCAGCTAACAGAGTTAAAACATACTTTTGATTGAGCAGATCTGAACACTCTTACGGTAGAAAATGCAACTGGACATTTGGAGCGCTAAGAGCGTAGTAGTGGAAAATGGAATATATTCAAATATAAACTACACAGAAGCATTCTGTGAAACTTCTTTCTGATCTGAGCATTCAGCTAACAGAGTTAAACCATACTTTTGATTGAGCAGTTTTGAAACACTCTGTCTGTAGAAAATGCAACTGGACATTCGTAGCGCTAAGTGGGTAATAGTGGAAAAAAGAATATGTTCAAATATAAACTACACAGAAGCATTGTATGAAACTTCTTTCTGTTCTGTGCATTCAACTAACAGAGTTGAACCTTACTTTTGATTGAGCCGTTCTGAAACACTCTTTCTGTAGAAACTGCAATTGGACATTCTGAGCGCTAAGAGGCCTATATTGGGAAAAAGAATATCTACAAATAAAAACTACACAGAAGAATTGTGTGAAACTTCTTTCTGTTCTGTTTGTTCAACTAAAAGAGTTGAACCTTAGTTTTGATTGAGCCGTTCTGAAACACTCTTTCTGTAGAAAATGCAAGTGGAGATTCGGAGCGCTAAGAGGGTAATAGTGGAAAAAGGAATGTCTCCAAATATAAACTACACAGAATCATTCTGTGAAACTTCTTTCTGACCTGTGCATTCAGCTAACAGAGTTAAACCATACTTTTGATTGAGCAGATCTGAACTCTCTTTCTGTAGAAAATGCAACTGGACATTTGGAGCGCTAAGAGAGTAGTAGTGGAAAAAGGAATATATTCAAATATAAACTACACAGAAGCATTCTGTGAAACTTCTTTCTGATCTGAGCATTCAGCTAACAGAGTTAAACCATACTTTTGATTGAGCAGTTTTGAAACACTCTGTCTGTAGAAAATGCAACTGGACATTCGTAGCGCTAAGTGGGTAATAGTGGAAAAAAGAATATGTTCAAATATAAACTACACAGAAGCATTGTATGAAACTACTTTCTGTTCTGTGCATTCAACTAACAGAGTTGAACCTTACTTTTGATTGAGCCTTTCTGAAACACTCTTTCTGTAGAAACTGCAATTGGACATTCTGAGCGCTAAGAGGCCTATATTGGGAAAAATAATATCTTCAAATAAAAACTACACAGAAGCATTGTGTGAAACTTATTTCTGATATGTTCATTAAGCTAACAGAGTTAAACCATACTTTTGATTGCGCAGTTCTGAACACTCTTTCTGTAGAAAATGCAAGTGGACATTCGGAGCGCTAAGAGGGTAATAGTGGAAAAAGGAATATATTCAAATATAAACTACACAGTAGCAATCTGTTAAAATTCTTTCTGTTCTGTGCATTCAACTAACAGAGTTGAACCTTACTTTTGATTGAGCCGTTCTGAAACACTCTTTCTGTAGAAACTGCAATTGGACATGCTAAGCGCTAAGAGGCCTACATTGGGAAAAAGAATATCTTCAAATAAAAACTACACAGATGCATTCTGTGAAAATTATTTCTGATCTGTAAATTCAGCTAACAGAGATAAAACATATTTTTGATTGAGCAGTTATGAAACACTCTTTTTGTAGAAAATGCAAGTGGAGATTCGGAGCGCTAAGAGGGTAATAGTGGAAAAAGGAATGTCTTCAAATATAAACTACACAGAATCATTCGGTGAAACTTCTTTCTGATCTGTGCATTCAGCTAACAGAGTTAAACCATGCTTTTGATTGAGCAGATCTGAACACTCTTTCTTTAGAAAATGCAACTGAACATTTGGAGCGCTAAGAGCGAAGTAGTGGAAAATGGAATATATTCAAATATAAACTACACAGAAGCATTCTGTGAAACTTTTTTCTGATCTGAGCATTCAGCTAACAGATTTAAACCATACTTTTGATTGAGCAGTTTTGAAACACTCTGTCTGTAGAAAATGCAACTGGACATTCGTAGCGCTAAGTGGGTAATAGTGGAAAAAAGAATATGTTCAAATATAAACTACACAGAAGCATTGTATGAAACTTCTTTCTGTTCTGTGCATTCAACTAACAGAGTTGAACGTTACTTTTGATTGAGCCGTTCTGAAACACTCTTTCTGTAGAAACTGCAATTGGACATTCTGAGCGCTAAGAGGCCTATATTGGGAAAAAGAATGTCTACAAATAAAAACTACACAGAAGAATTGTGTGAAACTTCTTTCTGTTCTGTTTGTTCAACTAAAATAGTTGAACCTTAGTTTTGATTGAGCCGTTCTGAAACACTCTTTCTGTAGAAAATGCAAGTGGAGTTTCGGAGCGCTAAGAGGGTAATAGTGGAAAAAGGAATGTCTCCAAATATAAACTACACAGAATCATTCTGTGAAACTTCTTTCTGATCTGTGCATTCAGCTAACAGAGTTAAACCATACTTTTGTTTGAGCAGATCTGAACTCTCTTTCTGTAGAAAATGCAACTGGACATTTGGAGCGCTAAGAGAGTAGTAGTGGAAAAAGGAATATATTCAAATATAAACTACACAGAAGCATTCTGTGAAAATTCTTTCTGTTCTGTGCATTCAACTAACAGAGTTGAACCTTACTTTTGATTGAGCCGTTCTGAAACACTCTTTCTGTAGAAACTGCAATTGGACATGCTAAGCTCCAAGAGGCCTACATTGGGAAAAATAATATCTTCAAATAAAAACTACACAGATGCATTCTGTGAAACTTATTTCTGATCTGTAAATTCAGTTAACAGAGATAAAACATATTTTTGATTGAGCAGTTATGAAACACTCTTTTTGTAGAAAATGCAAGTGGAGATTCGGAGCGCTAAGAGGGTAATAGTGGAAAAAGGAATGTCTTCAAATATAAACTACACAGAATCATTCGGTGAAACTTCTTTCTGATCTGTGCATTCAGCTAACAGAGTTAAACTATACTTTTGATTGAGCAGATCTGAACACTCTTTCTGTAGAAAATGCAACTGGACATTTGGAGCGCTAAGAGCGTAGTAGTGGAAAAAGGAATATATTCAAATATAAACTACACAGAAGCATTCTGTGAAACTTCTTTCTGATCTGAGCATTCAGCTAACAGAGTTAAACCATACTTTTGATTGAGCAGTTTTGAAACACTCTGTCTGTAGAAAATGCAACTGGACATTCGTAGCGCTAAGTGGGTAATAGTGGAAAAAAGAATATGTTCAAATATAAACTACACAGAAGCATTGTATGAAACTTCTTTCTGTTCTGTGCATTCAACTAACAGAGTTGAACCTTACTTTTGATTGAGCCGTTCTGAAACACTCTTTCTGTAGAAACTGCAATTGGACATTCTGAGCGCTAAGAGGCCTATATTGGGAAAAAGAATGTCTACAAATAAAAACTACACAGAAGAATTGTGTGAAACTTCTTTCTGTTCTGTTTGTTCAACTAAAAGTGTTGAACCTTAGTTTTGATTGAGCCGTTCTGAAACACTCTTTCTGTAGAAAATGCAAGTGGAGATTCGGAGCTCTAAGAGGGTAATAGTGGAAAAAGGAATTTCTCCAAATATAAACTACACAGAATAATTCGGTGAAACTTCTTTCTGATCTGTGCATTCAGCTAACAGAGTTAAACCATACTTTTGATTGAGCAGATCTGAACTCTCTTTCTGTAGAAAATGCAACTGGACATTTGGAGCGCTAAGAGAGTAGTAGTGGAAAAAGTAATATATTCAAATATAAACTACACAGAAGCATTCTGTGAAACTTCTTTCTGATCTGAGCATTCAGCTAACAGACTTAAACCATACTTTTGATTGAGCAGTTTTGAAACACTCTGTCTGTAGAAAATGCAACTGGACATTCGTAGCGCTAAGTGGGTAATAGTGGAAAAAAGAATATGTTCAAATATAAACTACACAGAAGCATTGTATGAAACTTCTTTCTGTTCTTTGCTTTCAACTAACAGAGTTGAACCTTACTTTTGATTGAGCCTTTCTGAAACACTCTTTCTGTAGAAACTGCAATTGGACATTCTGAGCGCTAAGAGGCCTATATTGGGAAAAATAATACCTTCAAATAAAAACTACACAGAAGCATTGTGTGAAACTTATTTCTGATATGTTCATTAAGCTAACAGAGTTAAACCATACTTTTGATTGCGCAGTTCTGAACACTCTTTCTGTAGAAAATGCAAGTGGACATTCGGAGCGCTAAGAGGGTAATAGTGGAAAAAGGAATATATTCAAATATAAACTACACAGTAGCATTCTGTGAAAATTCTTTCTGTTCTGTGCATTCAACTAACAGAGTTGAACCTTACTTTTGATTGAGCCGTTCTGAAACACTCTTTCTGTAGAAACTGCAATTGGACATGCTAAGCGCTAAGAGGCCTACATTTTGAAAATGAATATCTTCAAATAAAAACTACACAGATGCATTCTGTGAAACTTATTTCTGATCTGTAAATTCAGTTAACAGAGATAAAACATATTTTTGATTGAGCAGTTATGAAACACACTTTTTGTAGAAAATGCAAGTGGAGATTCGGAGCGCTAAGAGGGTAGTAGTGGAAAAAGGAATGTCTTCAAATATAAACTACACAGAATCATTCGGTGAAACTTCTTTCTGATCTGTGCATTCAGCTAACAGAGTTAAACCATACTTTTGATTGAGCAGATCTGAACACTCTTTCTGTAGAAAATGCAACTGGACATTTGGAGCACTAAGAGCGTAGTAGTGGAAAAAGGAATATATTCAAATATAAACTACACAGAAGCATTCTGTGAAACTTCTTTCTGATCTGAGCATTCAGCTAACAGAGTTAAACCATACTTTTGATTGAGCAGTTTTGAAACACTCTGTCTGTAGAAAATGCAACTGGACATTCATAGCGCTAAGTGGGTAATAGTGGAAAAAAGAATATGTTCAAATATAAACTACACAGAAGCATTGTATGAAACTTCTTTCTGTTCTGTGCATTCAACTAACAGAGTTGAACCTTACTTTTGATTGAGCCGTTCTGAAACACTCTTTCTGTAGAAACTGCAATTGGACATTCTGAGCGCTAAGAGGCCTATATTGGGAAAAAGAATGTCTACAAATAAAAGCTACACAGAAGAATTGTGTGAAACTTCTTTCTGTTCTGTTTGTTCAAGTAAAATAGTTGAACCTTAGTTTTGATTGAGCCGTTCTGAAACACTCTTTCTGTAGAAAATGCAAGTGGAGATTCGGAGCACTAAGAGGGTAATAGTGGAAAAAGGAATGTCTCCAAATATAAACTACACAGAATCATTCTGTGAAACTTCTTTCTGATCTGTGCATTCAGCTAACAGAGTTAAACCATACTTTTGATTGAGCAGATCTGAACTCTCTTTCTGTAGAAAATGCAACTGGACATTTGGAGCGCTAAGAGAGTAGTAGTGGAAAAAGGAATATATTGAAATATAAACTACACAGAAGCATTCTGTGAAACTTCTTTCTGATCTGAGCATTCAGCTAACAGAGTTAAACCATACTTTTGATTGAGCAGTTTTGAAACACTCTGTCTGTAGAAAATGCAACTGGACATTCGTAGCGCTAAGTGGGTAATAGTGGAAAAAAGAATATGTTCAAATATAAACTACACAGAAGCATTGTATGAAACTTCTTTCTGTTCTGTGCATTCAACTAACAGAGTTGAACCTTACTTTTGATTGAGCCTTTCTGAAACACTCTTTCTGTAGAAACTGCAATTGGACATTCTGAGCGCTAAGAGGCCTATATTGGGAAAAATAATATCTTCAAATAAAAACTACACAGAAGCATTGTGTGAAACTTATTTCTGATATGTTCATTAAGCTAACAGAGTTAAACCATACTTTTGATTGCGCAGTTCTGAACACTCTTTCTGTAGAAAATGCAAGTGGACATTCGGAGCGCTAAGAGGGTAATAGTGGAAAAAGGAATATATTCAAATATAAACTACACAGTAGCATTCTGTGAAAATTCTTTCTGTTCTGTGCATTCAACTAACAGAGTTGAACCTTACTTTTGATTGAGCCGTTCTGAAACACTCTTTCTGTAGAAACTGCAATTGGACATGCTAAGCGCTAAGAGGCCTACATTTTGAAAAAGAATATCTTCAAATAAAAACTACACAGATGCATTCTGTGAAACTTATTTCTGATCTGTAAATTCAGTTAACAGAGATAAAACATATTTTTGATTGAGCAGTTATGAAACACTCTTTTTGTAGAAAATGCAAGTGGAGATTCGGAGCGCTAAGAGGGTAATAGTGGAAAAAGGAATGTCTTCAAATATAAACTACACAGAATCATTCGGTGAAACTTCTTTCTGATCTGTGCATTCAGCTAACAGAGTTAAACCATACATTTGATTGAGCAGATCTGAACACTCCTTCTGTAGAAAATGCAACTGGACATTTGGAGCGCTAAGAGCGTAGTAGTGGAAAATGGAATATATTCAAATATAAACTACACAGAAGCATTCTGTGAAACTTTTTTCTGATCTGAGCATTCAGCTAACAGAGTTAAACCATACTTTTGATTGAGCAGTTTTGAAACACTCTGTCTGTAGAAAATGCAACTGGACATTCGTAGCGCTAAGTGGGTAATAGTGGAAAAAAGAATATGTTCAAATATAAACTACACAGAAGCATTGTATGAAACTACTTTCTGTTCTGTGCATTCAACTAACAGAGTTGAACCTTACTTTTGATTGAGCCGTTCTGAAACACTCTTTCTGTAGAAACTGCAATTGGACCTTCTGAGCGCTAAGAGGCCTATATTGGGAAAAAGAATGTCTACAAATAAAAACTACACAGAAGAATTGTGTGAAACTTCTTTCTGTTCTGTTTGTTCAACTAAAAGAGTTGAACCTTAGTTTTGATTGAGCCGTTCTGAAACACTCTTTCTGTAGAAAATGCAAGTGGAGATTCGGAGCGCTAAGAGGGTAATAGTGGAAAAAGGAATGTCTCCAAATATAAACTACACAGAATAATTCGGTGAAACTTCTTTCTGATCTGTGCATTCAGCTAACAGAGTTAAACCATACTTTTGATTGAGCAGATCTGAACTCTCTTTCTGTAGAAAATGCAACTGGACATTTGGAGCGCTAAGAGAGTAGTAGTGGAAAAAGGAATATATTCAAATATAAACTAAACAGAAGCATTCTGTGAAACTTCTTTCTGATCTGAGCATTCAGCTAACAGACTTAAACCATACTTTTGATTGAGCAGTTTTGAAACACTCTGTCTGTAGAAAATGCAACTGGACATTCGTAGCGCTAAGTGGGTAATAGTGGAAAAAAGAATATGTTCAAATATAAACTACACAGAAGCATTGTATGAAACTTCTTTCTGTTCTTTGCATTCAACTAACAGAGTTGAACCTTACTTTTGATTGAGCCTTTCTGAAACACTCTTTCTGTAGAAACTGCAATTGGACATACTGAGCGCTAAGAGGCCTATATTGGGAAAAATAATATCTTCAAATAAAAACTACACAGAAGCATTGTGTGAAACTTATTTCTGATATGTTCATTAAGCTAACAGAGTTAAACCATACTTTTGATTGCGCAGTTCTGAACACTCTTTCTGTAGAAAATGCAAGTGGACATTCGGAGCGCTAAGAGGGTAATAGTGGAAAAAGGAATATATTCAAATATAAACTACACAGTAGCATTCTGTGAAAATTCTTTCTGTTCTGTGCATTCAACTAACAGAGTTGAGCCTTACTTTTGATTGAGCCGTTCTGAAACACTCTTTCTGTATAAACTGCAATTGGACATGCTAAGCGCTAAGAGGCCTACATTTTGAAAAAGAATATCTTCAAATAAAAACTACACGGATGCATTCTGTGAAACTTATTTCTGATCTGTAAATTCAGTTAACAGAGATAAAACATATTTTTGATTGAGCAGTTATGAAACACTCTTTTTGTAGAAAATGCAAGTGGAGATTCGGAGCGCTAAGAGGGTAATAGTGGAAAAAGGAATGTCTTCAAATATAAACTACACAGAATCATTCGGTGAAACTTCTTTCTGATCTGTGCATTCAGCTAACAGATTTAAACCATACTTTTGATTGAGCAGATCTGAACACTCTTTCTGTAGAAAATGCAACTGGACATTTGGAGCGCTAAGAGCGTAGTAGTGGAAAAAGGAATATATTCAAATATAAACTACACAGAAGCATTCTGTGAAACTTCTTTCTGATCTGAGCATTCAGCTAACAGAGTTAAACCATACTTTTGATTGAGCAGTTTTGAAACACTCTGTCTGTAGAAAATGCAACTGGACATTCATAGCGCTAAGTGGGTAATAGTGGAAAAAAGAATATGTTCAAATATAAACTACACAGAAGCATTGTATGAAACTTCTTTCTGTTCTGTGCATTCAACTAACAGAGTTGAACCTTACTTTTGATTGAGCCGTTCTGAAACACTCTTTCTGTAGAAACTGCAATTGGACATTCTGAGCGCTAAGAGGCCTATATTGGGAAAAAGAATGTCTACAAATAAAAACTACACAGAAGAATTGTGTGAAACTTCTTTCTGTTCTGTTTGTTCAACTAAAATAGTTGAACCTTAGTTTTGATTGAGCCGTTCTGAAATACTCTTTCTGTAGAAAATGCAAGTGGAGATTCGGAGCGCTAAGAGGGTAATTGTGGAAAAAGGAATGTCTCCAAATATAAACTACACAGAATCATTCTGTGAAACTTCTTTCTGATCTGTGCATTAAGCTAACAGAGTTAAACCATACTTTTGATTGAGCAGACCTGAACTCTCTTTCTGTAGAAAATGCAACTGGACATTTGGAGCGCTAAGAGAGTAGTAGTGGAAAAAGGAATATATTCAAATATAAACTACACAGAATCATTCTGTGAAACTTCTTTCTGATCTGAGCATTCAGCTAACAGAGTTAAACCATACTTTTGATTGAGCAGTTTTGAAACACTCTGTCTGTAGAAAATGCAACTGGACATTCGTAGCGCTAAGTGGGTAATAGTGGAAAAAAGAATATGTTCAAATATAAACTACACAGAAGCATTGTATGAAAATTCTTTCTGTTCTGTGCATTCAACTAACAGAGTTGAACCTTACTTTTGATTGAGCCGATCTGAAACACTCTTTTGTAGAAACTGCAATTGGACATTCTGAGCGCTAAGAGGCCTATATTGGGAAAAAGAATGTCTACAAATAAAAACTACACAGAAGAATTGTGTGAAACTTCTTTCTGTTCTGTTTGTTCAACTAAAAGAGTTGAACCTTAGTTTTGATTGAGCCGTTCTGAAACACTCTTTCTGTAGAAAATGCAAGTGGAGATTCGGAGCGCTAAGAGGGTAATAGTGGAAAAAGGAATGTCTCCAAATATAAACTACACAGAATCATTCTGTGAAACTATTTCTGATCTGTGCATTCAGCTAACAGAGTTAAACCGTACTTTTGATTGAGCAGATCTGAACACTCTTTCTGTAGAAAATGCAGCTGGACATTTGGAGCGCTAAGAGAGTAGTAGTGGAAAAAGGAATATATTCAAATATAAACTACACAGAAGCATTCTGTGAAACTTCTTTCTGATCTGAGCATTCAGCTAACAGAGTTAAACCATACTTTTGATTGAGCAGTTTTGAAACACTCTGTCTGTAGAAAATGCAACTTGACATTCGTAGCGCTAAGTGGGTAATAGTGGAAAAAAGAATATGTTCAAATATAAACTACACAGAAGCATTGTATGAAACTTCTTTCTGTTCTGTGCATTCAACTAACAGAGTTGAACCTTACTTTTGATTGAGCCTTTCTGAAACACTCTTTCTGTAGAAACTGCAATTGGACATTCTGAGCGCTAAGAGGCCTCTATTGGGAAAAATAATATCTTCAAATAAAAACTACACAGAAGCATTGTGTGAAACTTATTTCTGATATGTTCATTAAGCTAACAGAGTTAAACCATACTTTTGATTGCACAGTTCTGAACACTCTTTCTGTAGAAAATGCAAGTGGACATTCGGAGCGCTAAGAGGGTAATAGTGGAAAAAGGAATATATTCAAATATAAACTACACAGTAGCATTCTGTGAAAATTCTTTCTGTTCTGTGCATTCAACTAACAGAGTTGAACCTTACTTTTGATTGAGCCGTTCTGAAACACTCTTTCTGTAGAAACTGCAATTGGACATGCTAAGCGCTAAGAGGCCTACATTTTGAAAAAGAATATCTTCAAATAAAAACTACACAGATGCATTCTGTGAAACTTATTTCTGATCTGTAAATTCAGTTAACAGAGATAAAACATATTTTTGATTGAGCAGTTATGAAACACTCTTTTTGTAGAAAATGCAAGTGGAGATTCGGAGCGCTAAGAGGGTAATAGTGGAAAAAGGAATGTCTTCAAATATAAACTACACAGAATCATTCGGTGAAACTTGTTTCTGATCTGTGCATTCAGCTAACAGAGTTAAACCATACTTTTGATTGAGCAGATCTGAACACTCCTTCTGTAGAAAATGCAACTGGACATTTGGAGCGCTAAGAGCGTAGTAGTGGAAAATGGAATATATTCAAATATAAACTACACAGAAGCATTCTGTAAACTTTTTTCTGATCTGAGCATTCAGCTAACAGAGTTAAACCATACTTTTGATTGAGCAGTTTTGAAACACTCTGTCAGTAGAAAATGCAACTGGACATTCGTAGCGCTATGTGGGTAATAGTGGAAAAAAGAATATGTTCAAATATAAACTACACAGAAGCATTGTATGAAACTTCTTTCTGTTCTGTGCATTCAACTAACAGAGTTGAACCTTACTTTTGATTGAGCCGTTCTGAAACACTCTTTCTGTAGAAACTGCAATTGGACCTTCTGAGCGCTAAGAGGCCTATATTGGGAAAAAGAATGTCTACAAATAAAAACTACACAGAAGAATTGTGTGAAACTTCTTTCTGTTCTGTTTGTTCAACTAAAAGAGTTGAACCTTAGTTTTGATTGAGCCGTTCTGAAACACTCTTTCTGTAGAAAATGCAAGTGGAGATTCGGAGCGCTAAGAGGGTAATAGTGGAAAAAGGAATGTCTCCAAATATAAACTACACAGAATAATTCGGTGAAACTTCTTTCTGATCTGTGCATTCAGCTAACACAGTTAAACCATACTTTTGATTGAGCAGATCTGAACTCTCTTTCTGTAGAAAATGCAACTGGACTTTTGGAGCGCTAAGTGAGTAGTAGTGGAAAAAGGAATATATTCAAATATAAACTAAACAGAAGCATTCTGTGAAACTTCTTTCTGATCTGAGCATTCAGCTAACAGACTTAAACCATACTTTTGATTGAGCAGTTTTGAAACACTCTGTCTGTAGAAAATGCAACTGGACATTCGTAGCGCTAAGTGGGTAATAGTGGAAAAAAGAATATGTTCAAATATAAACTACACAGAAGCATTGTATGAAACTTCTTTCTGTTCTTTGCATTCAACTAACAGAGTTGAACCTTACTTTTGATTGAGCCTTTCTGAAACACTCTTTTTGTAGAAACTGCAATTGGACATACTGAGCGCTAAGAGGCCTATATTGGGAAAAATAATATCTTCAAATAAAAACTACACAGAAGCATTGTGTGAAACTTATTTCTGATATGTTCATTAAGCTAACAGAGTTAAACCATACTTTTGATTGCGCAGTTCTGAACACTCTTTCTGTAGAAAATGCAAGTGGACATTCGGAGCGCTAAGAGGGTAATAGTGGAAAAAGGAATATATTCAAATATAAACTACACAGTAGCATTCTGTGAAAATTCTTTCTGTTCTGTGCATTCAACTAACAGATTTGAGCCTTACTTTTGATTGAGCCATTCTGAAACACTCTTTCTGTAGAAACTGCAATTGGACATGCTAAGCGCTAAGAGGCCTACATTTTGAAAAAGAATATCTTCAAATAAAAACTACACGGATGCATTCTGTGAAACTTATTTCTGATCTGTAAATTCAGTTAACAGAGATAAAACATATTTTTGATTGAGCAGTTATGAAACACTCTTTTTGTAGAAAATGCAAGTGGAGATTCGGAGCGCTAAGAGGGTAATAGTGGAAAAAGGAATGTCTTCAAATATAAACTACACAGAATCATTCGGTGAAACTTCTTTCTGATCTGTGCATTCAGCTAACAGAGTTAAACCATACTTTTGATTGAGCAGATCTGAACACTCTTTCTGTAGAAAATGCAACTGGACATTTGGAGCGCTAAGAGCGTAGTAGTGGAAAAAGGAATATATTCAAATATAAACTACACAGAAGCATTCTGTGAAACTTCTTTCTGATCTGAGCATTCAGCTAACAGACTTAAACCATACTTTTGATTGAGCAGTTTTGAAACACTCTGTCTGTAGAAAATGCAACTGGACATTCATAGCGCTAAGTGGGTAATAGTGGAAAAAAGAATATGTTCAAATATAAACTACACAGAAGCATTGTATGAAACTTCTTTCTGTTCTGTGCATTCAACTAACAGAGTTGAACCTTACTTTTGATTGAGCCGTTCTGAAACACTCTTTCTGTAGAAACTGCAATTGGACATTCTGAGCGCTAAGAGGCCTATATTGGGAAAAAGAATGTCTACAAATAAAAACTACACAGAAGAATTGTGTGAAACTTCTTTCTGTTCTGTTTGTTCAACTAAAATAGTTGAACCTTAGTTTTGATTGAGCCGTTCTGAAACACTCTTTCTGTAGAAAATGCAAGTGGAGATTCGGAGCGCTAAGAGGGTAATTGTGGAAAAAGGAATGTCTCCAAATATAAACTACACAGAATCATTCTGTGAAACTTCTTTCTGATCTGTGCATTAAGCTAACAGAGTTAAACCATACTTTTGATTGAGCAGATCTGAACACTCTTTCTGTAGAAAATGCAACTGGACATTTGGAGCGCTAAGAGAGTAGTAGTGGAAAAAGGAATATATTCAAATATAAACTACACAGAATCATTCTGTGAAACTTCTTTCTGATCTGAGCATTCAGCTAACAGAGTTAAACCATACTTTTGATTGAGCAGTTTTGAAACACTCTGTCTGTAGAAAATGCAACTGGACATTCGTAGCGCTAAGTGGGTAATAGTGGAAAAAAGAATATGTTCAAATATAAACTACACAGAAGCATTGTATGAAAATTCTTTCTGTTCTGTGCATTCAACTAACAGAGTTGAACCTTACTTTTGATTGAGCCGATCTGAAACACTCTTTTGTAGAAACTGCAATTGGACATTCTGAGCGCTAAGAGGCCTATATTGGGAAAAAGAATGTCTACAAATAAAAACTACACAGAAGAATTGTGTGAAACTTCTTTCTGTTCTGTTTGTTCAACTAAAGGAGTTGAACCTTAGTTTTGATTGAGCCGTTCTGAAACACTCTTTCTGTAGAAAATGCAAGTGGAGATTCGGAGCGCTAAGAGGGTAATAGTGGAAAAAGGAATGTCTCCAAATATAAACTACACAGAATCATTCTGTGAAACTTTTTCTGATCTGTGCATTCAGCTAACAGAGTTAAACCGTACTTTTGATTGAGCAGATCTGAACACTCTTTCTGTAGAAAATGCAGCTGGACATTTGGAGCGCTAAGAGAGTAGTAGTGGAAAAAGGAATATATTCAAATATAAACTACACAGAAGCATTCTGTGAAACTTCTTTCTGATCTGAGCATTCAGCTAACAGAGTTAAACCATACTTTTGATTGAGCAGTTTTGAAACACTCTGTCTGTAGAAAATGCAACTTGACATTCGTAGCGCTAAGTGGGTAATAGTGGAAAAAAGAATATGTTCAAATATAAACTACACAGAAGCATTGTATGAAACTTCTTTCTGTTCTGTGCATTCAACTAACAGAGTTGAACCTTACTTTTGATTGAGCCTTTCTGAAACACTCTTTCTGTAGAAACTGCAATTGGACATTCTGAGCGCTAAGAGGCCTATATTGGGAAAAATAATATCTTCAAATAAAAACTACACAGAAGCATTGTGTGAAACTTATTTCTGATATGTTCATTAAGCTAACAGAGTTAAACCATACTTTTGATTGCGCAGTTCTGAACACTCTTTCTGTAGAAAATGCAAGTGGACATTTGGAGCGCTAAGAGGGTAATAGTGGAAAAAGTAATATATTCAAATATAAACTACACAGTAGCATTCTGTGAAAATTCTTTCTGTTCTGTGCATTCAACTAACAGAGTTGAACCTTACTTTTGATTGAGCCGTTCTGAAACACTCTTTCTGTAGAAACTGCAATTGGACATGCTAAGCGCTAAGAGGCCTACATTGGGAAAAAGAATATCTTCAAATAAAAACTACACAGATGCATTCTGTGAAAATTATTTCTGATCTGTAAATTCAGCTAACAGAGATAAAACATATTTTTGATTGAGCAGTTATGAAACACTCTTTTTGTAGAAAATGCAAGTGGAGATTCGGAGCTCTAAGAGGGTAATAGTGGAAAAAGGAATGTCTTCAAATATAAACTACACAGAATCATTCGGTGAAACTTCTTTCTGATCTGTGCATTCAGCTAACAGAGTTAAACCATACTTTTGATTGAGCAGATCTGAACACTCTTTCTGTAGAAAATGCAACTGGACATTTGGAGCGCTAAGAGCGTAGTAGTGGAAAAAGGAATATATTCAAAAATAAACTACACAAAAGCATTCTGTGAAACTTCTTTCTGATCTGAGCATTCAGCTAACAGAGTTAAACCATACTTTTGATTGAGCAGTTTTGAAACACTCTGTCTGTAGAAAATGCAACTGGACATTCGTAGCGCTAATTGGGTAATAGTGGAAAAAAGAATATGTTCAAATATAAACTACACAGAAGCATTGTATGAAACTTCTTTCTGTTCTGTGCATTCAACTAACAGAGTTGAACCTTACTTTTGATTGAGCCGATCTGAAACACTCTTTTGTAGAAACTGCAATTGGACATTCTGAGCGCTAAGAGGCCTATATTGGGAAAAAGAATGTCTACAAATAAAAACTACACAGAAGAATTGTGTGAAACTTCTTTCTGTTCTGTTTGTTCAACTAAAAGAGTTGAACCTTAGTTTTGATTGAGCCGTTCTGAAACACTCTTTCTGTAGAAAATGCAAGTGGAGATTCGGAGCGCTAAGAGGGTAATAGTGGAAAAAGGAATGTCTCCTAATATAAACTACACAGAATCATTCTGTGAAACTTCTTTCTGATCTGTGCATTCAGCTAACAGAGTTAAACCATACTTTTGATTGAGCAGATCTGAACACTCTTTCTGTAGAAAATGCAACTGGACATTTGGAGCGCTAAGAGAGTAGTAGTGGAAAAAGGAATATATTCAAATATAAACTACACAGAAGCATTCTGTGAAACTTCTTTCTGATCTGAGCATTCAGCTAACAGAGTTAAACCATACTTTTGATTGAGCAGTTTTGAAACACTCTGTCTGTAGAAAATGCAACTGGACATTCGTAGCGCTAAGTGGGTAATAGTGGAAAAAAGAATATGTTCAAATATAAACTACACAGAAGCATTGCATGAAACTTCTTTCTGTTCTGTGCATTCAACTAACAGAGTTGAACCTTACTTTTGATTGAGCCTTTCTGAAACACTCTTTCTGTAGAAACTGCAATTGGACATTCTGAGCGCTAAGAGGCCTATATTGGGAAAAATAATATCTTCAAATAAAAACTACACAGAAGCATTGTGTGAAACTTATTTCTGATATGTTCATTAAGCTAACAGAGTTAAACCATACTTTTGATTGTGCAGTTCTGAACACTCTTTCTGTAGAAAATGCAAGTGGACATTCGGAGCGCTAAGAGGGTAATAGTGGAAAAAGGAATATATTCAAATATAAACTACACAGTAGCATTCTGTGAAAATTCTTTCTGTTCTGTGCATTCAACTAACAGAGTTGAACCTTACTTTTGATTGAGCCGTTCTGAAACACTCTTTCTGTAGAAACTGCAATTGGACATGCTAAGCGCTAAGAGGCCTACATTGGGAAAAAGAATATCTTCAAATAAAAACTACACAGATGCATTCTGTGAAACTTATTTCTGATCTGTAAATTCAGTTAACAGAGATAAAACATATTTTTGATTGAGCAGTTATGAAACACTCTTTTTGTAGAAAATGCAAGTGGAGATTCGGAGCGCTAAGAGGGTAATAGTGGAAAAAGGAATGTCTTCAAATATAAACTACACAGAATCATTCGGTGAAACTTCTTTCTGATCTGTGCATTCAGCTAACAGAGTTAAACCATACTTTTGATTGAGCAGATCTGAACACTCTTTCTGTAGAAAATGCAACTGGACATTTGGAGCGCTAAGAGCGTAGTAGTGGAAAAAGGAATATATTCAAATATAAACTACACAGAAGCATTCTGTGAAACTTCTTTCTGATCTGAGCATTCAGCTAACAGAGTTAAACCATACTTTTGATTGAGCAGTTTTGAAACACTCTGTCTGTAGAAAATGCAACTGGACATTCGTAGCGCTAAGTGGGTAATAGTGGAAAAAAGAATATGTTCAAATATAAACTACACAGAAGCATTGTATGAAACTTCTTTCTGTTCTGTGCATTCAACTAACAGAGTTGAACCTTACTTTTGATTGAGCCGATCTGAAACACTCTTTTGTAGAAACTGCAATTGGACATTCTGAGCGCTAAGAGGCCTATATTGGGAAAAAGAATGTCTACAAATAAAAACTACACAGAAGAATTGTGTGAAACTTCTTTCTGTTCTGTTTGTTCAACTAAAAGAGTTGAACCTTAGTTTTGATTGAGCCGTTCTGAAACACTCTTTCTGTAGAAAATGCAAGTGGAGATTCGGAGCGCTAAGAGGGTAATAGTGGATAAAGGAATGTCTCCAAATATAAACTACACAGAATCATTCTGTGAAACTTCTTTCTGATCTGTGCATTCAGCTAACAGAGTTAAACCATACTTTTGATTGAGCAGATCTGAACAGTCTTTCTGTAGAAAATGCAACTGGACATTTGGAGCGCTAAGAGAGTAGTAGTGGAAAAAGGAATATATTCAAATATAAACTACACAGAAGCATTCTGTGAAACTTCTTTCTGATCTGAGCATTCAGCTAACAGAGTTAAACCATACTTTTGATTGAGCAGTTTTGAAACACTCTGTCTGTAGAGAATGCAACTGGACATTCATAGCGCTAAGTGGGTAATAGTGGAAAAAAGAATATGTTCAAATATAAACTACACAGAAGCACTGTATGAAACTTCTTTCTGTTCTGTGCATTCAACTAACAGAGTTGAACCTTACTTTTGATTGAGCCTTTCTGAAACACTCTTTCTGTAGAAACTGCAATTGGACATTCTGAGCGCTAAGAGGCCTATATTGGGAAAAATAATATCTTCAAATAAAAACTACACAGAAGCATTGTGTGAAACTTATTTCTGATATGTTCATTAAGCTAACAGAGTTAAACCATACTTTTGATTGCGCAGTTCTGAAAACTCTTTCTGTAGAAAATGCAAGTGGACATTCGGAGCGCTAAGAGGGTAATAGTGGAAAAAGGAATATATTCAAATATAAACTACACAGTAGCATTCTGTGAAAATTCTTTCTGTTCTGTGCATTCAACTAACAGGGTTGAACCTTACTTTTGATTGAGCCGTTCTGAAACACTCTTTCTGTAGAAACTGCAATTGGACATGCTAAGCGCTAAGAGGCCTACATTGGGAAAAAGAATATCTTCAAATAAAAATTACACAGATGCATTCTGTGAAACTTATTTCTGATCTGTAAATTCAGTTAACAGAGATAAAACATATTTTTGATTGAGCAGTTATGAAACACTCTTTTTGTAGAAAATGCAAGTGGAGATTCGGAGCGCTAAGAGGGTAATAGTGGAAAAAGGAATGTCTTCAAATATAAACTACACAGAATCATTCGGTGAAACTTCTTTCTGATCTGTGCATTCAGCTAACAGAGTTAAACCATACTTTTGATTGAGCAGATCTGAACACTCTTTCTGTAGAAAATGCAACTGGACATTTGGAGCGCTAAGAGCATAGTAGTGGATAAAGGAATATATTCAAATATAAACCACACAGAAGCATTCTGTGAAACTTCTTTCTGATCTGAGCATTCAGCTAACAGAGTTAAACCATACTTTTGATTGAGCAGTTTTGAAACACTCTGTCTGTAGAAAATGCAACTGGACATTCGTAGCGCTAAGTGGGTAATAGTGGAAAAAAGAATATGTTCAAATATAAACTACACAGAAGCATTGTATGAAACTTCTTTCTGTTCTGTGCATTCAACTAACAGAGTTGAACCTTACTTTTGATTGAGCCGTTCTGAAACACTCTTTCTGTAGAAACTGCAATTGGACATTCTGAGCGCTAAGAGGCCTATATTGGGAAAAAGAATGTCTACAAATAAAAACTACACAGAAGAATTGTGTGAAACTTCTTTCTGTTCTGTTTGTTCAACTAAAAGAGTTGAACCTTAGTTTTGATTGAGCCGTTCTGAAACACACTTTCTGTAGAAAATGCAAGTGGAGATTTGGAGCGCTAAGAGGGTAATAGTGGAAAAAGGAATGTCTCCAAATATAAACTACACAAAAGGGTCAATCTACTAATTTATCTTCTAATAACTTTCCACCCAGGAGCATTCGTCCCTCTCATTAGACAGTTGTTCTATGCTTCTTTTTTCACATTCTAATTGCCTCACCTGAACCAAAAAAAGAATGTGGATCTAGGATCAATACCTTTTGAAAAATCATTTATTTCATTATATTATTTTTTCATATATCTGCATTATTGCATAGAATACCTGATTGGTCTTATGCTAAGTTTTTCATGTAACATTACCTCTGCAAGATGTTAATAAGTATCCTTCCAAAAATGTTTGAAAAATCTTGGGTAAAACATATTACGTAAGTTCCTGTTTTATAGTTTTCCAAGAGTTTTACTATCCTTGGCCAATGACAAAATTCAAAGCAGAGATACAGTACACAACTTTTGTAAAACTTACCTATTTTTCTTATAAGACTGTGGCTTTGTTTTGTTTTGTTTTGAACTTCTTTTCTGTGATGTGACATGAGACTGTGTGTTGAGTTAGGGGTGGGGACATACATTAACAGAGGTTTAGGAACTGCTTTGCTAAAGCAAGTTTGAGGAGAAAATGGGGAGACTAATACAAGATTTTCCTTTAAGCAGTGGGAGTTGAAGGGGTAGGTGGTTTTTGGAGAAAGAAGAGACCCATTCATGGCACAGGCTTCTTTATGTTTCTGCTCTGTGTGATACTTAATGAGGATACAGACATTCACTTCCTCTATTTCCCACCCCTGGCCGGGGGTAACCCAAAGGTACCTGATAAAGACACAGCCTTATAGCTGTATCAAGTATCCCTGAGTGTGTTAGGACTGGAGAGGCCTAAGGAATAAAAAACATACATGCATTAAATGGAACAAATACAGAGAAGAAGAAAACTCAGACATGGTACATTAATTGTGTACCTTTCCTTACAACCCAGCACATCACAGGGTACATGACCTGCTTCCTTTTGACCTGCTTCCTTTATGTTCACTGCATGAACAGGGAAGGGGGTTGGGGTACACGTGGGAGATAATTGTGTTTACTATGTACCTGGTATTAATACATCTATAGAGACAATTGGAATGACTATACTGGAGAAACAGCAAGAGAAGAACTGAAAAGGCTAAAACAAATACTTGGTTCTCTAAAAAATACTCCAAAGGATTTCTCATGTCTGACAAATTACATTTTAGTCTAATAGTAATAAGTGACCAAAACTAAGGTGATTTGATAAATATCATAAGGTATTTTACTGTGAAATTGATACCTATACGTATTGCTTATAAAGCTCAGTAATCTGTTCTTGAATTGAGAAATTACTGAGACAACATCAAAAGCTGTCATTTTTGTTTCTATGTTGTCGTTGTTATTGTTTGTGAGGTCAGAGCTTCTAAACTTTATGACTGTTTGAAAGGGGCCTATATAGACCTTGCCTGAATATTAAGTCATGTGAAATGATAAAAAGCTTTCTGATTTATTGGGTTAGACAAAGAAAAAATTGAGAAATTGAGCATCATTAAAATTAAAGACTTTTGTTATTAAAACTGTGCTTAGAATGAAAACAAAAGCCACAGGTTGGGAGAAAATTTTTTCAAAACATATTCAAAACATTTTCAAAACATATCAGATAAATTACTGGTAATTAAAGTATACAGAGAACTCGAAAATAAGAAAGAAAACAACTCATTTAAAAAATAGTCCAAAGGTCTAAATACAGCTGTCAAATGGGGATTTTGAAGTTACTAGTCATGTATCATTAGGGAACTGCAAGTCACAGCAACCGTGAGATATTATTACATGACTATTAAAATGACCAATATCCAAAAGTCTGATGATACCAAAAGCTGGCAAATGTGAGGAGAAACAGGAACTTTTATTCATTGCTTGTGAGAATGCAGAATAGTACAGCTACTTTGGCAGTCAGTTTGGCAGTTTCTTATAAAACTAAACATACTCCTACCACACAACCCAGCAATTACATTCCCGGTATTTACTTAAAGGATTTGAAAACTTACATGCACACAAAAGCCTTCTTCCCATGAATGTTACAGGAGCCTTATTCATGATCACTAAA
Source organism: Symphalangus syndactylus (assembly GCF_028878055.3). Taxonomy (NCBI): domain Eukaryota; kingdom Metazoa; phylum Chordata; class Mammalia; order Primates; family Hylobatidae; genus Symphalangus; species Symphalangus syndactylus. Next base: position 4,406,581 of record NC_072433.2, read on the forward strand.
ATCGAAATGTCCTTCAGGAAGTGAATGGAAAAATAAACTGTGGTATATCCAGGCAATGGAATAGTATTCTGTCAAGCTACAGAAGACACACAGGAACCTTTAAATGCATATTGCCAAGTGAAAGAAGCCAGTCTGAAAAGTCTACATACCGTATGATTCAACTACATGACCTTCTGGAGAAAGCAAAACTATGGAGACAGTAAAGAGATCAGTGGCTATTAGGGATTTGGAGGAGATTTGTGCAGTCTAAACATGTCATGTGCCAACAATGACGTAAAGATATGTGAGATAAAGTATGACGAATTCTATTGACAAACACACGCAATGGCTTCCATTTAACTGAGAAGAAACCATATACCTAGCACAAGTCTTTTTCTGTGCATTAACTTTTTGTAATACAACTATATGAAGTTATAGCCTATTTTATATATGAATAAAAGCATTTCCAAAGGTTAAGAAAGGGCACAGTGAGAGTGAGAAGCACAGTCTGGGTAGGCAGGTCAATCTAGTTTTCTATCTGTGCTTTAAACTGCTATAACCATCAACTCAATCTACTAATTTATCTTCTACATAAATTAGTAGAGGAAACGATGAACGGATGGAGCAAGGAAGAATTTTAGGAGAGTGAATCCATTATTCTGTATGACACTGTAATGAGGATTATTTGTCATTACACATTTGACAAAACCTATAGAATTCATAAGACAAGGAGTAAACTCTAATACAAACTACATACTTTAGTCAATAGTAATGTACCAATATTGACTCATCAACTATAACAAATGTACCACACTATTGCAAGATGTTAAAAATCGGGGAAATTGGGGTAGAGGCTGAGGATGACGTGTGAATGCTTATTCACTTCTTTCTACAAACCTAAAATTGCTTTTAAAGAGTCAATAAAAATTAAAACAAGGCAGGGTTTTCATGCAATGGAAAAAAACACACAACTTTAGTAAGTGACTCATAATTATGCTTATGCCACTTTGCTAGATTACACTTCATTAATAAATATAGTTTCATTCTTTATGTTATAAAGCAGAATAAAGTCAGATATCTAGAGAAATTGATTTTAATGATTAGAGTAAAAGCATTTTCACCTCCAACGTCAGAATGAGTTCTTCAGAATCAGTCCATTTTATAGTTAAATCAATCATTGATTTTAAAAAAATATTGAGAAAAACTTTAACTTCACTTTTTCCATCAAACTCAATGTCATGACAGCATTGTCATTTCAATCTAGGATTAAAACCTATTTCTGGACCCAGTGGACTTACTGTGATAGATTCTGAAAATGTCAGACGTTAAAGTCCAGTCTTTGATCTGCTGTCCTCTGCAGTTATCAAAAGGTCAGTTTATCCTGCTTCTTTTCTCTCTTTTTCATATATCTTGCACTTCAGCTTAATATTAGTATTAAGCTAAATTTCTTATTTTATTTTGATTGATAAAGGAAAACAGATTGTTTCAATACAGTTACTGAGAATAAGCAGCAAAACGTACTTATAAAGTACACAAGAGAGCTATAAGATAAAAATTTGTTCAAAAAAAGATTTGGAAATTTTTATTGCATGAATGTTCAAATGGAAAGGAAAACTTTCTGGATTCTTTTTCCACCACACAGGAGTAGCAGCACTAAAGTAGTGAATAATGTCCGTTCAATTGGTAGTTTTCATGTATTTCTGATATCAGAAATGGACTGTTAGTAACTAGTTTTAAAAGCAGAGCATTTTTGTGCATGGCATTCCCCTGAATTCCAAAGCCCAAACTTAACTTAGGCTAATTTCTCTCTGCTGGGAGCCCCATTAATTTCTCATAGATAACATTTCATATATATGCGGCATTCTGATGATGTAAAGGAATTCACACCTTATGGGCCTACAAGCCAAATTTAATCAATGGCTTGCTTCATATGGCTGAGAGCTAAAAATTGTTTTGGCATTTTGGAAGTGTTTAAAGAAGGAGAAGGAAGGGGAGAAGAAGAATGAGTAGATGAAGGAGAGACAGAGACTACATATGGCCAGCAAAGCCTATAATATTTACTGTCTAGTTCTTTACACAAAGAACTTTTCCAATCTTGAACAAAACACACACATTTTCGTTATGCCAAAAAAGGACTACAATAAGTCTTCACTTAACATCATTGACAGGTGCTTGAAAACTGGTCATAGGTATATATATTTATGGTCACGTGATGTTTTGATACACGCATACGGAGGGATAAATTGGGGATGGTTAATTGGTACAAAAATACAGTCAGCGAAACCCATTTTACCATAGGTTGACATCAAAAGAGTTCAGCTTCTATGGCTTTTGGTAACTAAAACGTCAACAAACTTGTAAATAAAGATCAAAACACTTCTAATATTAAATGCTGAAATAAATTTCAGCTATTCATACGTTTAAGATTAATAAAAGCTAGTAAAATCATTATTTACCTACTTATTTCAGTTTAGGGTTGCAGTTGACCGCAGCCTATCCTGTCAGCTCAGGACGCAATGTGGGAACCAGCCCTGGACAGGGTGCCGTCGCATTGCAGGTGCACTCACACATACCCACAGTTACTCAGACTGGGACCACATAGACACGTCAATCAACCTCACATGCACAGCCTTGGGAAGTGAGAGGAAACTGGAGCATCCAGAGAATATCAATGCAGACATGGGGAGAATACATAAGCTCTACACAGACAGTGAACCCCAATTGGAATCAATTTGTTTTTTCTCATCAACATCATAATGAAATGACATTGAATGAAACGTCGTTATTCAAAGACCTGTTGTACTCAGTTCTAAACATTTCAGAATTAAGAGATCTACACACATCCTCTTCTATATAATGGAGTGGGTCTCTTAAAATTTCCTGGCAACATACTCTTAGCCTGCCTAGGAAACACTTTAGAATACAACTGCATTATAATAAATTTTCATATTCTATTCATATCTTCATATTTCTCCCTCTACTTATTAAGGTATAGTCTTGTATATGTAATCCTTCAGTTCCTGAACAAGGTGAACATATGATCTCATGATGTGTGTTTTAATTTCTTAACTTTGTTGAGATTTGGGAATGTGAGGATGATGGAAAGGAAAGAAAGGAATTCAGCAGCTATAAAAGAAATCTGACCTTTAATTTTTTTATTGAATTTGTTTCTTGTTTTATTTTTCCTTCCTTTGCACAAATGAGAACTTCTAGTTTTACAAAGGGTACCATCAACTTTAGGACAAAAATTTGTATTTGTGGCATAACACAAGTTGGAGACACAATGATTTAGAGATTGCATATCAATTTTATCAAATAAATGTGATAAAGTAGGTGATATGCACACACACACACATTTGTAGTGACAAAACCATTGACACAGATACCCAGATGGCACTTAATGTACTTTCAGCCTTAAATTCTTTCTCAAGGACAAGCCATTTGTTTGCAAATGATTTAGCATTCAAAAATGATTAAACACGGGAAAAAATGCATTGCACATAAAGTTCAGATTACAAGTGAATTAAAGTCACACTAATATAACTATAATTTATAATGAATTCAAATGGCTTTCAGAAGGGTCATCTGTGGAAGGTGAAGAGCAATCTGAATTTATTTTTCTGGTAACTGGTCACAGCAATGTTTTCTAGACTAGTGAGTGAGTGCTCATACAGCACCATGTGTGTTCAACAACACATAAAGTTGGATGACAAAATCTACTTTAGTGAGAAGGTAGCTATTTCCAGGGGCACCAATAGTAATGTCAGTTTTGAGTCTTGGGTTTGCTTTTGTTTGTTTACAAGGCGATGAAATGTTTAAGGAAAAAATAAATTCTACCAATCCATGTTGAGTGAACATTTCAATCCTTGTAAAGACCAAAGTCAGCTGCCACCATGCCATGCAAACCTTATAGTACATGACATGTTAAATCGGTAACCTCGAAAGGGACTTCTGAGAAGCTATGAGTAAAAGGCACATACAAAATGCCTCTGAGATGAATTCACAAATGAAATGGAAAAGGATAACTGTGTACATCCAAGAAGAATAGTAATTAACAGAAAACAAGAACACTTCTAAATTGAAAGAATCCCTAAAGTAAAAGAAGACCAAAGAAAAAGAAATAAAGATGAGAAGTGAAATGAGGCGGAAATGGTGAGCGACAAGGAGATACACTGAGAAAAAAAGTAGCTAAAGTTAGTGTGTTATTATTTCAGCAAAATTAAGTATATCAATACTGAGAAATATGACTTGAAATAGATTCAGTACCTCAAGCAGAAACATAAACAAATAACATCTGGGTTTTTCTTTTGATAACCAGTATTTTAAATACAAAAATCTAAAAATTTTGTCTTTGTGTAAGAGTTACACATTTATCATACCAATCAATAACAAAAAGGCGCTATAAATACTGTATGGAAATAAATGTCCTAACAGATGTTAACCAGACATCAGTCTTCACCGGTAAGGATTAGATTTGAAGGTGTTTGCAGATAATTAAAACTTGTTTTTATAACATAACTTAGCAGCTAAGTAGTATAATGAAAATGGGATATTCAAATTATAAGATATAAAATATTAAAGATAGAAGAACATGTTTATTTTTTCAATATAAATATTGTTACAGCTCAGAGAAACAGTATGAAATCTCAGGGCTCATGAAAGGCCACATTCTAGAGATAGTGATTGACAGGTATGGTAATTCCCCTACAGCGTGATGCCTGTTGTCATGGAGTAGCATGTCTCCTACAGGGTACTACCAGCAGGTTCATGTAGGAAGAGCCAATAGTCCATGTGAGAAACCCCGGAAGGCTAAAGATAGAAGGAAATATTTGTGCCACGTTGAAGAGCAAGTTCACCAGGTGAATTGGCATGTGGCTAGGGTACAACTTCCCATACATATATAAATAATGAAACACACAAAAAATTATCAGAAAAGTATTTTATTATTATTAGAGTCACGATTAGCACTCTCCTCATCAGGAGAGTTTTAGGTTTTTTTCTAGCCCTACTCTATACTTTTTAAACACAGTCTCCAAGTTTCAAAATAAAAGTTTCTTATTTTTAATTCAAATCTCAATTAAAATAAAACAAAAACCGAAAATGTAGAAGTTCCTTATTTTGACCATCTATATATCATACACAACAAAAAGACTGATAAAATTCCACTAAACACAACAGCTAGATCCGTATTCCCGTTACTGCTTAAGCCCATTCCAATAAGGATTTTATACCAAATCTGCCCTTGCCAAGGCTACCTGGGGCCTTCATTTTATTATTTGCAATGGACAATTTTAACTTCACATCCATGTTGGCTTCCTTACATCCTAGATGCACATACAGCCAGATTTTTTTCCATCAGATGTGATTTGATCCTCCAAATTCGGAATGCCTTGATGACCTCCTCTTTATCTAAAGATCACTTTAAAAAGCCTGAAGTATTTGGCTCTTCCCTAAATCTTTGGCCAGATGTAATGTCATCCTCCCATTGGCTTTCTTTGTCCAAACTACATTAGCCTTATCTCAGATCTTCAAACAAGTTATATTTCCTGCCTAAGATCTTTCTATGAGTGAGTGAAAGGTGTGACGAAGATAGTTCCTCTTTGCCCCCAAAGGTTTCATTGATCACGCTGATAATGAATTTACTGTTATTTTAATCTCTTACTGTTATACTCAGGCTTAAATTCTCTACCCTACACACTTCAGTTGACATAATTTTAATTTCCACTGTGATGCTTCTCTCTCTTCTGTCAACACTCTCTCCTCACAGGGTTTCATCCAGATCAGGAGTCAGTAACATTTTTGACAAAGAGTCAGATAGTAAATATTGCAGGCTTTGTGTTGCCAAGAGGCAAATTTATGGAACTATCCCTGCTGAAAAATTTCCCTGTATTTTACATTTTAGACTTATAAATGCCACACGTACTTATAACTCATGAGCCATACAAAAATAGGTGGCAGACCAGATCTGGCTCATGGGCTATAATAGTTTTCCAACCCCTCACCTAGATTCATGACTTTAGGCATGCTCTATAGGCTACGATGATCTAACTCACATCTCTAGCCAAGTCAACTTGTCAGTGCCTACTTGATGTCTCCACTTGGATTCTAACTAGCGTCTTAATTTAAGATTAAAAAATGTAAAATCAATCACACATACGCACCTACCCACACCTCTGTCACTTGCAAACTGCCTCATGTCATCAAGACTTTGCCATATCACTAAAAGTGACCATAATCCCCCATGTCCCTAAATCCAAATACCTTGATATAATTCTTGCTCAGTAAATTCAATCATCTTCAAATCAACTTCCAATCTCAACTGATTTTCTCCAACTTTATTGCTACACTCATAATCCCAACTACCATCATCCTTCAACTGGACAGGTGCAATAGTCAGCTAAATGAACCCCCTTCCTTCACTAGTGTACCCTTCCACAATAGTACACCCTCCTAAGAGCTAACCTCATCGTATCACACATCCATCATACACTTTTCAATGTAGTTAATTTATATTCACATTTTGATATAAGATCTAGATTTGGTCCCTGAGAACACTCATGTAATCTCTCTCCATGCTCTTCCTTCATGGACATTCCAGCCAAACCGGCCTTCTTTTCTTTGTAAGAAACTATCAAGCTCTCTTTTTAAATTACAGAATCTTTATATCTGCCCTTCTTTCTGCTCAGAGCACCCCAGATCTTCAAAGTACCTTCCTCTTTGTCTTCACTCAACTCTCAAATGAAATATTACCTCCTCAGAGAGAAAAATGCTCTGAAATACCTACAGCCAGATCAGCGCCTTCCTCCTTGACAGTTTTACTCAGCCATGTTATCACATGTAATCTTCTTCGTAGTAGTGTACTTTATAGCCCTTCACACCATTGCTTTTTTTAGGTATTTGTATGTCTTCCTCCTCTTTCCCTCCTCACTACAGTATAGCCAATTGTGTCTTTGCCTTCTTCACTGCTATATCCCCTAGTGCCTGGTAGGCTTTCTATAAACAGCCATTTATTGACTTATTGACTACATGTATATGCTAATCCTTTTTACTAATTGTTGTTACACTATAAATTTCTCTTCTCCCTCTCTTCGCTTCCCTCTTCTCATGTCCCTTGATGCTTCCTACTCAATATTAACATGGACATCATTTTGTGTCTTCAGCATTTCTCTTTTCATTATATTATGATAGGTTAATTTTCCTAAGAAAACACTATTTTGACAAAAGCAAAGCATTAAAGTAAAGCAGCATAGGATCAATTTTTTCCTATTGAAAAGGAAACACCATCTTTCCGAGAAGACAATTCCACCAGGAAACAAAACAAACACACACATTTCCGGTAAGTCCTAGTTCCCAAGACTTGAAGCCAGTATGTTTTTCCACTTTCAAGTATCCTTGACTGTAGAGATAAAAGGTATCCACTTAGAGATATTAACTCATTACCACTGCCTAAATTTGGTTTCCAGAAACACAACTTAATATGACATCAATGGATGTGATAATCATTTGAAAGTAGCTTTATCAAAATCATCCAACAGAACAAGTTACTTTCCTAATTAGCATCCTCGGTTAAATACCTAAATCTGATGAATAATAAGTTATGCATTATGCTAAATTGCATTGGCTCACTATCTTAGAATGCTTTCAAACTAATTAAAAATGAGATATTCAGTGATGAGAAACATAAAAAGATAAAAACCTATTTCAATCAGTTTAAATTAGAATTTAACATTTCTTCAATACGCTCTTTTGTAGTCAATTGCAAGAGTAATAAAGCAAAATTATTGAGTCTATAATAGTGACCATTCAAAATTCATAGTGAATTATTAAAAAGAAAACTAAGGTCCCTGCCAACTTTCCACCTCACTTCAAAGCATAGCCAAGGTCATTACAACAGCAAGTAAAAGACTCCACACAATTCCCACTTCTTCGCCTCTATACTGTTACTTCTGGAATCTTCTACTGCTCCAAATTGTGTGTTTGCTCCAGACTCAGCAGTTCTCACCACCTTGTTCTTCCAATTGCCATCTTCTCTGTGCGGCCTTTCTTGACTACCCAGTTAAAAATTATCCTATCAAAATTATCTGATCCCCATCCAGGATTACTTTTCACCATCTAACTTACGATACTTTGCATATTTATGTGGCTCATTGTCTGTTATCTGTCTCCCTAAGTTAGAATGCGAGCTTCATGATGGCAGAGTTTTGGTCAATTTCCTTCACTCAATAATTCCTGACCCAAAGTAAACACTTCATAAGTATTTTTTGAATATACTAATATATAGTCCGAATTATCAAGGAACTTATAAATAAATAAAGACACAACCCAGCATATAGTGCAGCTTGAGAAATGTTGATAGTGTGGTACAGGAGGAGGTATGTAAACTATGAGAAGCAACAGTTAAATAAGAAGCAATCCAGAAAGACACACAGTGTGGGTGACATCTGAGTTAAAGGACAGAAGGTAAGAAGATAACCAGATGGAGAAAAGAGAGGAAGATCTTACAAACAAGCATCAGAAGTTACCATAAGAAAAGCAAGTACAAAATCATCAGAAGAAAAACAATTGCATCCCAGTTATTACCACAAACATAATTAACTATGAAAACCCAGAACAGTTCATGCTTTGATAATGCTAAAGTTGATACGTAGATTAAGATGTGATATAACAATCTGCAAATCTTAGTTTTCAGAAAACCTTTTTAGGCAAGATATGATGATTTAAGGAAGAAAAGTTGCTGATGGATGAGGCATGTTGTCCCTTAAAGACAAACACTATGAAGACTGCGTACAGCCTTTATAATGGAAAGGTGCCACGTTTTTTCTTTTTTAAGTCCTTGGAATCTCAGTTGGCAACTTTGAAATTCATGTGTAATTCATGAGTTTTTTAAAAGAAATGTAATAAGTAACACAAGTGATTCTAGAGCTTGTCTTTAGGCTGAGGTAGATATTGGCATTATAAATTGAAGTGCTAGAAAGGAACAATAAGAATTAAGAATAAGCAGTAATTTCTGCCAAGATCTGTGGCACCCAGTCTCACACATAAGGCTTTTTGGAATCTCTTGGTTTCCAAGGTTCAGGCTCTCATACTTTAGTTTGTACATAAAGGACTTAAGTTATTCTTAAAGCACAGTTTTAGCACTTCACACCAGGAGATGGTTATGAGACTGATCACAGGATAAAGTGAAATAGGATGTGTGCCTACTTGTAGAAGGAACCTCGTTCCTTTTGCCATTCTATTCCTACTTTTCTGGCAGGAAAGTCCTAGAAAAAATTTCATATACAGATTAATTTTAAACAATTTACATTATATTTTACTATTAATAGCTTCTAGAATATCTTAGCTTAGGCTGGCCCTGGTGGCTCACACTTGAAATCCCAGAATTTTGGGAGGCTGAAGTGGGCGGATCAACTGAAGTCAGGAGTTTGAGACTAGCCTAGCCAACATGGTCAAACCTAGTCTCTACTAAAAATCCAAAAATTAGCCGGGTGTGGTGATGCGTACCTGTAATCCCAGCTACACAGGAGGCTGAGGCAGGAGAACCATTGAGCCTGGGAGGTGGAGGCCGCAGTGAGCCAAGATTGTGTCACTGCACTCCAGCCTGGGCAACAGAGCAAGACTCTGTCTCACAAAAACAAAAAACAAACAAACAAAAAAAGAGTATCTTAGCTTATATATTTCTCACATCTGATCCTACCACTTTACTTCTTTTTTCCTGTTTATACCAATTATTTCTATTCCTCTTTACATATAGGCAGAAAGATAAGACTAAAATGTGTCATAGACAATGACATCTAGTAAATTGACGTATTCTTCATGTTTAATTCCACAACAGATTTCAAATACAACCAAAATCTCCAAATAAAATCTTAATTCTAAATTGAGTGCTTGTACAGTCTTCAAATATGTTCAAATAGAACATCAAAGCTCAATAAAAATAGTTATATCACTTGGGATGGTGTTTAAAATATTTTTTCCTAAATAAATTCAGCTTCAGAGGATGAGAAAACCTTCGTTAGGAGATGTTTTAAAGAACAAATTAAGTTAAATGTGAAGGAAATCATACTTTATTTTGTTGAATAGTAAGATTTTTTTGTTGCTATTGTGAATTAATGCCATCCAAATATTGAGTGATGTAATTCAATTTAGTAAAAGAAAAAAGTCTAAATTATCAACTTCTTTCCTTATAAAAATGAAATATGCTATAACTTGCATTTTTTCCATGGCAATGACCCTGATGATCAGAGAGGTTAAAACCTAAAAACATTTAAAATCATCTAATCTAAATTATAAAAAAGAAATCCCTTTCTTCAGAAAAAATAATTTTTTAAGGAAGCACTCATAAACAAATCTCTACTAGTAGATATACAGCATACACATCTCTTACTATCTCCCATGCAGACTGCATAAAAAGGCGTGCTGGCTACTTTTAAGAAAACAACATTCAGATGTCTGGAAAGTATCTGAAATGCATGATTAATCTACACAGATAATTTTCTCAAGAAACCAAATTTTGAAGACAAGTAATTCAAAAGTCTATTGTCTATAAAGTAAATCCGCTGGTATACTTAAACTGCTGTAATCCTTTCTCTGTTTACCTTATAGTGTGCACCTCTCAAGCTATGGGAATGCATGTCTTCTCTAAGAAGAGCTGACTTCTTTTGTAGGAAAAAGCTGTTGGAAATGACTGTTAGGATTTCAAATGTTTGGGAGTGTGTATTCATGTGGGTTTTACGTGTTGAATATTTGCATTTGTAATTTTAAGATGCTTAAATCAAAAACTAAAATGACCTATGCAACATAATTCTGCCATAGGATAAATTAAATTCAATTAAATGTTCCCATACAAATTATTATCTACCACAATGTAAAAATATTTATATATCACAAAGATGTAAGAAACACTGACTTCTATTATACAGCAGAGTTCAATTTCACTACTACTTAGCTTGATGATATTTTAAGGTCATGTCTCTTGGAATACACATTCAATATTCATTGCCAAACGTCTGAGCTCACCTCTCTTGAAGCAATATTCAATTATCAAAGGAAAATAATTTACCAAGCAACCTCACAAAACACAAACTCTAGGTAGCATCAAGGTTTTTCAAAGTGATTATTCCTTACTGGTCGAGATCCTAAGATATTAAAACTCATAGATCACATGATCTGAGATTTTCTAATTGAAAAGCTGTAGCTGTAAACCTTTCATTCAAAGTCGGATACTACTTTCAGCTGTCAAAAGAATTATGCAATCACTTAAACTTCTGGAATGAAAGAGAAAATGAAGGGAACAATAAAAGTAAATGAAATGCACTGAGAAATGAACATAAGGAACCAAATGGAGGCAAAGACAGAGAGAGAGAGAGAGAGGGCTGTTTATCTAACCTTCCCTTCTTGAGTGGGTTTTCTCTGATATCTCTAGAGAACAATTGGATGTGTAACAATGAAATACAAAACACAAGATACTGTCTTCGTATAATTACTTGTAATGATTCCAAGATGGCATAATTTGAGAACTTGCTAAATAGGACAACAAAGTGATCTGCTTTTCCAAAATTTTGCCCCTTAGCTTATATATTATTTCATGGTGAAGATCAATAAAACTGAAAATTGGAATTGCCAGATATTATCAGATTTTATTTTTTGAATGCTTAACAGCTGACCCAAAATCTGGTCATAAAAATGGAAGTTAAATTAAATTGTCCTCAAAATTTAAGTTTGCTACATTTGTAAGAACCACTTGCTTCTTCAAAATCTCAAACTTTCTCATATCTAGCAGCAAATTGAAATTAGGAATTTAAGCATGTAAATTCATCATGGAAACCAAATTGATTAAAATTTTCTGTGTATTCATGATAATGTTTAAAATTTTTGCTACATTTAAACCCTAAGTTAGTTACAAAAACCCTAAAATTATGCTTGTTTAAAAACTTGGGCTAACTTGCTTTTGAAAACATACTGACATATTCGTTCCATTCTTCTTATAATTATTTTTTTGTCACTCCCAAGCAGCACACCATTGTATATATCCCCAAAACGGCACTTCTTTGTTAAAGCCATTAGGACAGAAATATTTTTGAGCCGGATGCAATGGCTCATGCCTGTAATGTCAGTACTTTGGGAGGCCTAGGTTAGAGGACTGCTTGAGGATAGGAGTTTGTGACCTGCCTGGGCAACATAGCAAGACCCAGTCTTTACAAATGAAATGAAAATAAAATATAAAATAAACTGGCTGGACAAAGTAGTGCACACCTGTGGTCACAGCTACCAGGAGGCTGAGATGAGAGGACCATATGAACCCAGGAGTTTGGGGCTGAGAATGAGCTATGACTGCACCACTGCACTTCAGCCAGAACTATGGGTTGGTGAGTTAGAAATAAGTTCTCAGTTCTGAATATAATAACTGCTCCTGGCACTCCCCAGAATGAGCTGGGTTTTCTTTTGCCTCTCTATAGTCCCTCTTCCTCAGGAAATACCCCCATGGTTCTGCCCGCTGTGCTATTAATTACACCAATGCTTATTATATGTCAGTTCAGTTTTATCTAGATTCTCCCAAAGTCAGTGCTGAACTTAGTTGTTTGAAAATGTATATATTGTAATAGTTACCAAAAAGACCAAATACAGCTAGATATTTATGCTATTTGTTTTATTTCCATCGTAGGTATATTTCCTTTTAAAATTCATATATATCTTTCTCTAAGGATTGTCTCCGTTTTCAGATGTTAAGCACTTTCTCATGCACACACCACCTAAGCAGCAAAGACAGAGTCCACGTCAGGGAATGTCACATTCAGGATAAGTACCTATTATTCTGTAACTCAGAAGTAGGAAAATGGATGTCCTCAAGCAGATGCTTTTCTTGACAGATACAAAAATTTGACAAGGATCACTGACTGACTTCCAACCCACCATTCATCACTTTTATCTTATTTTGACCCTAAGGGTCCCAGAGGGATAATGGCACTACATTCCTATTTAGAATTCAGATTTCAGATTGCATTTCTTATATCATTGTTTATAAGTAGTGGTTGCACACAGTCGCGATAATACTATGACATTAATCTACATTCCTCGTTAAATCGATTTTTGTCTTCCGTTTTTGAGCTTAGCTACAATTTCTCACACGGTTTCTCTAGGAAGATTCCTCAATGACTGAAACATTTAGAACATGGTCGATTCATAAATACGACACTGGGATTCCCCAATGACTGAAACATTTTGAACATGGTCCATTCATAAATACGACACTGGGATTCCCCAATGACTGAAACATTTAGAACATGGTCCACTCATAAATACGACACTGGGATTCCCCAATGACTGAAACATTTAGAACATGGTCCATTCATAAATACGACACTGGGATTCCCCAATGACTGAAACTTTTAGAACATGGTCCATTCATAAATATGACATTGGGATTCCCCAATGACTGAAACATTTAGAACATGGTCCATTCATAAATATGACATTGGGATTCCCCAATGATTGAAAAATTTAGAACATGGTCTATTCATAAATATGAAGAGCTTGTGTAGAAAGTATAATTTACTTATCCTATTATGCTTAAGAAATTATGTGAAATAATGTGAAAATAATCTTAAAACATTTGCATGCATATTTGCTGCAAGAGTCATCTTTCATTGATACTTAATCATAATCATGGACATGGTGGGTCCCAATAACCAATATTTAATGCAAGACTGTAAATTTAATAGAGAGAAAACCTTATTTATAAATTTTCATGTGTTCTTTTCTTGACAATAAGGAGCTGTGAGATTTGTATTTTAAAAGATACTTAGTAATAAAAACTTTAATTTTTAAAACTTTTATTTTTAAATTCTGCTTAATTGCATAAAAGTTAAAAGGTAATATTTAATATTTAATGAGGCTTATTGAGCTAAATGATGATATGCAGCTTGGGTTATACTTGCAATTATAAGATTTGCTCATTAAACCTAAGCAATCTCCTTCACTCAATCTAGCTACCACTAAGGAAGCAAAATTCCCTGAATCATAGTATCAAAGCATTCCATTATGTTTTCTATTAAGTTGTTTTGTTCTTTGAATCATTGTCTATTTTAATTTATCCTTTTAGAAAGAAAACAAATTACTTAACTTGCATTTCCCACTAGAAGCTTCACTACAGCTAGACTTGGAATTGATTTCAGGCCATTTTTTAATAAATGATGGTCCCTAGTGAAAGATAGAATACTTGAGCCATCAATATTGAGTAAATAAAAGGGTTTGGGTAAATAAGAGAGAAGATACCTATTTTTCTCAAATATTTTAAATATCTAATAACCTATTCCTCATCTAAAACAAGCCACAATTACTGGAAATGATGGTCAGAGGAAGGTATTAGCAACCCTGTGTAATACTACATGTCATGTTGGATCACTATTACAGAGAAACAGTTGTCATGCTGCATTTTAGTAATTCTACACATCACCAGAGAAATAGACAACTCTTATAGCCAAAGAAATCCAACGTAGCTACTGTCTACATATTCTTGTTTTAGACCTTTGGTGAAAAAAACTACTATGTGTATTGAATATATTTTACATTAGTTTTATCACAAAAGAAAAATGAGAATTCTATTAGATGCAAATACAAATTCTGAATGACAGGAAAGAAAAATTAAAATCAAAGCTGATCTTAATTAACAAAATGTATTATCTGCTTACATGTATATACAACTGTTCATATACAAAGGCACAGATGCATTTGTGGTTTTGAAAAAATATCTATTTCATTTCAAATCTTCATTGAACAATATTACATATGGCAAGAAAACTGATCTTTTTGAAGGATCTTTTAAAAAGTGTTAAACTTTATTAGATACTCCAAACTAGCAAAGCTCAACTTCATCACAATTATATAATAACACTGCACACTTTCAATTTTATCTGGAGAAATATGTCTATCCCTTGAAATAACTCTGTAAACTTCCTGCTCACAGATTTCATTTCAAGCCTTGAAAATGCAGAAAATCAATGCTGAATATACTTGCCCCGAAAGGAAAAGAAAATTTCAGGGGTGTCAGGATGTTTTATCACATAAAGTACAGAATTGCAATTTGTATATGAGCAGGCAACACACCTCCAAAAATAATACAATACTTATCACAAAATACATTCACAGATACTAGATTTGGCACAAACCACTCCATACAGCTATTGATGAAATCAGTATTGAAAGCCTTATTCCAAAATCTATGGCCCTTTTCTACTCTCCAACTGACATTTCAGGATGCCACAACCTTGCAGCTCCACTCTCTCATTAATTTCCCCTAAATACCCTTGGCAGAAGAACGAGAAACGTCACATTTTTCATTTAATTTCTAAAGAACATCACATCCTTTAAGAATAGGTTCTTGAAATTTTAAAATGTTAAACATAAAAACCCTAAAGAGACAAACATCCAAAAACATAAAAACCCTAAACAGACAAACGTCCAAAAACTTTTCTTCAAAATCACAACAACTTTATATGCTACGTGTTCCTGTAAAATACCACATACACAAACTCACAGGCACACCCACCCACCCAAAACCCACACACTCGAATTTATATGGCCTCGTAATACCTCACATATATATACATGTCACCAAATGCAACAGAGACACACGCATATATATGGCCTCATAATAACTCACATATATATACATATCATCAATTACAACAGAGAAAAGCCAATTTCAGAAACATGGCTTCAATTTTGATGCATTTACTCACACTTAATTCTATTTCAATTTAACTGCAGAGATATTACAATACCCTGTAACAAAAACCTGACGGAAGATTGTAACAAATTGCTTAAACATCAAACCAAACACTAAACATAATTTCATCACAAAGTGAAATTCGCATCCAACTCGCAAAGAATTAGAAAATCCTTGCACTTACCTTGGCCTTGTCCATTCCCCAGATGACCCCAAAACACCACCGTCATCATCAACAGCCCCGGAGCCCACGTCCACATCCTTCTAGTGACACGCTCGTGTCTTCTGGCCATTGCATCTTAAACTCTGCATATTCAGTGGGGTGGATGTGAAAGTACAATAAATTACATTCTTAGAGAAATACACTACGACTCAAATCCCATATCTAATATGCACTGTGCATTTCTGAATTATCCTGCCTACAAGGAGGTACATTTGAAAATCATGCTTCCCTTTAGGGTTGTCATATTGATGATTAATACGAAAGCTCATTCATTTTTAATCTTTAAGCATTCATCTGAATTCCATTTTTAATATCATTTTCCAAAACAGGCCACTTAACCTATGAATGTTAAAAAGTACTCCCGATATACATATTGGAGTTCAGTCAAGCAAAAGCATGGTGTATGGACACTACTTAAGTATAACTTGATATTTAGGCAAATTGATGAATTTAACATACCATGTAATCTCTACATATATACAAAAGGACTTTTCAACACATTTATGTAAGTTTTGCATAAATACCCTTGAAAATATTCTCAAGTTTTAAGTGGTATTCTAATTATGTCAGTAATTTTAACTGAATAAAGAGATGCATCATGTGCAAAAACTAATCTTGTTTACTTAAAATTGAGAGTAAAATTAATTATAGAAGGTACAAAACACTTGTAATTTTGATTTCAGATATATGACCCACAGGAACCTTCATATATACAAATATTATACACATATATGACAATGTATATTTGAATGTTCATTTTGAAACTGCTTTTCATACTGATACATGAAAATACTTAAATGTCCACCAAAGCAAGGTTATTTATTCATACATTTGAATGATATACAGTAGCTCAAAAGAATAAACTTGAGTTGCATGTACTAATATGGATAAGTGTCCAAAATGAATAGTGAAGCAAAACTAGCAAATTTAATAATGATAAGTTCAAAATTACACCTTTCATATGTAAACATGTGCAATAGTTAAAACTATAAATTTTATGTTGCATAAATATATAATACAGTATAATAACGCATAAGAATGAGAAACACCTTCAAGACTAAAGTTAGGAAATTACAAGACTACAATTTAAATGGTTAGTAGGTGCAATTTTAAATCAGAGGTTACTCCTAAATCCCAATTTTTCCACAGTTGACAAAATAACGGAGTTAAGAAAAATAAACTTAATGATTTCCAGAATGAATGCTTTATTCAAAATGCTACGTAATTACAATTCTAATAAACTTGCAAGGGAATCCAGTCACCCAGAAATTTTTTATGCCTTTCTCCTACATCACGAAAGGGGAAGATTTAATTACCAACTTTGCATTACTTAACGTCAGACTCATAGTATCAGAGCTAAAGAGAAATTTAAGAAACACCTAACTCAACCTCTCCATTTTAAATGACCAAATGAGTTGAGAAGGTTACAATGACATTTCTAAGTTCATATGTAAAAACAGAATTTTGATGACAATGACAGTTTAAGTACTAATAAACACTCCTGGAAAAGTTACTGTAATCCAGGTTATTTTACTGGGCTAAATGCCTTACATTCTTTACCCAATTCAGTTTTCACAGAAATCCTATGAACAAAGCACTTCCAAAATTTACCACTTCACAGCTAAGAAAACAAGGCTTAGAGAAATGCTACACGATCCCCTAGTCATGAGGTTAGTAGGTACCACTGTGGAGACTGAGGCAAAACAGGACGATTTCAAAGCCTATGCTCTGAACAAGTAAACACTAAGCAGGAATTTAGTTCTAGATCTCCCAGTTGTAGTCCAATAATCAGCCAAAAAATGGTGCTGAGAAGAGGGGAAAGAAAGATGTCTTGTATGTGGAGCCTCATGTATTTGATCCCAAATACATCTTCATATTGAAAATCGTTAGAGCACAAGGCAATAGAATTATTAGTTTGTTTCTAAAATCATCAACCTTTCCCAAGTTGAACATACAAATATATTTTATCATATATATACTATATGTGTGTATAGCGTGTGTTTATCTAAGTATTCCTGTGGTTTATATATCTGGATTTGGAATTACAAGTGTTTTGTGGTTTATTATTTATTTATTATTATACTTTGAGTTTTGGGGTACATGTGCACAACGTGCAGGTTTGTTACATATGTATCCATGTGCCATGTTGATGTGCTGCACCCATTAACTCGTCATTTAGCATTAGGTGTATCTCCTAATGCTGTCCCTGCCCCCTCCCCCCACCCCACAACAGTCCCCAGAGTGTGATGTTCCCCTTCCTGTGTCCACGTGTTCTCATTGTCTCCCTCTGTTGCTCTGGCTGGAGTCAGTGGTGTGATCATAGCTCACTGCAGACTCCAAGTCCTAGGCTCAAGCGATACTTTTGCCTCGGCCTCTCAAGTAGCTCGGACTACAGGCACGCACCACCATCCCCGGCTAATTTTTTTACAGAGATGGGTCCCACCGTGTTGCTTGACTGGTCTCAGCCTCCTTAAGTCAAGGGATCCTCCCACCTGGACTTCCGAAAGCACTGAGATTACAGGTGTCAGCCACCGTGCGTTTCTTGATTTCTTCAATTAATTTTACTTATACACTTGATTACACAAGATTAATTTTGTGTACATAATGAATCTCTTTTGAGGTTTAAGTTACTGATTAATTAGAGTACCACTTAACAAGCGTGTCATCCCAGCACTTTGGGAGGCTGAAGTGGGCGGCTCACCTGAGGTCAGGCATGAGCCACCGTGCCCGGCTTACACACATTCTTTTCACTCCTGCTTGCAGATCTCTGTTCCCTTCTAATTCCAGTGGAACCACTTTCACTTAGTATCAAAATATCCAGATCCACTCATCAAAGTGTAAATAATCCTCCAGCAAATTACCTTTGCAAATCTATTTTTATGTAATATTTCCTTAACTTCTTCTTACCTACATCCAGTAGTCATTTTACAAGGCAGAATTTTTTCTATTTTATATAGAACTGAGGCAGTATTTGAAAAAAATCTCAAAACACTCTTCAGGAAGGACTGGCATCTAAAACACCAGTTCCAATATATATTTTAGTAACATTTTAAAGGACAGATGCTTTTCAAAATGTTATTATAATTTAAAAAAATGTAACCTTCCTCTCTGAGTTCATGTTTATGGAAAACTAATATTTCATAAATGCCAAGTTACTATGATGTATTATCTAAATGCTGCCCCTGCCATTCTATAAATACAAAAATCGTAACCTTCTAACCAACTTTGGTATTAGTCAACAACTGTGCTGATGAAAAGTAAAATCAATTCATTTAAAATAATTTTCCATGAACAAAATCAAGTAACTTGTAAGTAGTATGGTAGATGAACCAAAAAATAAAGTAACATTAACCAGAAAGACATGCCATGGACTTCTCTAATCTTTTTTTGGAACACCCTTTTCATGCATATGAAAATAAAAATTAAATATAAAATACCTACTTTATGTATGTACTTTTACTTGTGTCTATTGTTCTTTAAAGATTAAAATAACTCCTAAAGCCTGGATAGCTGAGCCCATTGTGCTCTTCTGCCCATAAAATAGATCGGATGTGCAGTGAAAGAGGTAAAACTTAGGCTTTCAGGTTAGTTATGACGATGGAAACACAATTCTATTCAATAGTGTTCATCTTGGTCTTTCAAATGTTTAAGGTCACAAGGCAAAAGAGAACAGACTTTAAGAATGTTCGTGTATTACTTCTCGTCTTACCCAATAGCTACATTAGTTCAATTAGGCCAGTGTTTTGGAGTAAACAGCACTGTGAAATGTGTCGTGGAGTCCGGAGGCTCCACCACCTACCTCCATGTAGTTGTTCTGTCCGATGGAGCCTAGAGTAATACCTTAGGAGATGCATTACATCTACAGGTACCAACCAGGAAGGGTAGTCTTGAATTAAATGGCTTTAGAACACGTTATAAGAGCAAATCGAAGCTTCTAGGTATTAGAACCACTTCAATCACAGAGCGTCTCTGGGTTCTATCTGTGGCCAGCATCAAGTATCTGTCTGCCCTCCCCGAATGCTTTCTCTCATCATGTGGATCTTCTAGATGGTCTTATTCTTCCCCAGCCAGCCAACTTGATCAACAAGCCTAGGTATATTAGATATGTATAAAGTTGGTTCTTAAATAAAGTCCATTTCTGTATCTAGGTAAGTAATGTCTTCAGACTTACAATTTCATTGATATCTAGAAAGAGTGACTCTAGTTAGCTTCTAGTGTCAGTTTTTCTAGCAGCTTCTTTAAAAACAAAAATCCTCTCTGGAACAAAGCTTCCTTGCAAGTATTGCTGTTGGCAATAGTCCTCTTTACTGAAATGCTTATCCGGTGAAACTTGCGCTGTGCCAGTGAGCCTGCAGGTTGATGGTCCTTTTGTTCAACTTCTCCATTATAAAGCAACCTCTCTGATCACCCTTTTAAAACTAAAGACCAAAGAATCAAATGAGATCAGGAAGTGACCAGAGCTGACAGGTCATCAACTCCTCTTCTTAGCATATTATAGCACACAGTCTAAGCCCGAAAAACACAGCAGAACCCATTACAGCTCTCGAGTTCCAGTTATTAACATTGATTTTTTCCAATGGGAAATTTTCATTAGAAGCTATCACAGGACTCACATTCAGTAATAACTTAGATTAGGATACATACTGGAGCCTTTGTCCTTAGAGTAGGTGCCACTGAGTCACTATTAAAAGGAGTCTTTTTGATCTTAGTAAATTCTCACAGGGCTTATCTCAGTCTAAACTGTAACTGGCCTTTACTAGTGATGTCATGTGTAGTTCAAATTAATATTGTAATGTATATAAATTGTATATATAGGTATAATACATGCATGTATTTACAATTATTTATTTTATTTTATTTTTTAATAAGATAAAAGTTAGAGGTTAAAATATGACTCTAGGCCATTGTGCTTTAGAATGAAGAGCACAGACATGGGTTGGAAATGTAAATTTTGGCCCAATTTAATTTCTGTGACAAATTCATTAATGTCTTCAAGGTTCAGGCTCTATGTATGAGACAAATGAAAACAGCTCTAAGATTCCTGAAAACCCTAAAATATTAAAATTCCACTCTGCCATTAGTTCAGATAAATCATTTGCCAATTTGCCCCACAAGAACCAGGCATCTTTAAATGGTAACATAACATGCACTTCTCTCTCCCAAAGTGTGGTGCATAAACGTTCTGCTTCTCAATAACACAGGATGCCTGCTAAAATGTGCTGTCAGGGGGATTAGTAAGGAAATGTTGTATCAAAACTTCTGCAGATGTGGCCCTGAAATACACATTGTAATAAATCCTCCAGGCCTCTCAAGTTAGGAATAACTGGTTTATAAAATTGTACTTACTTAAAAATTATAGATAAACAGATTTCACCGTAACCCATTCTTTCTGTTCTGAATGAAATAAGGCTCTATATTCAGACTGAATTTTCAGTGAAAAACAACTTAAAATAGTGACAAATCGTCTATAAGTTTAAATGAATATAACTAGGAGACCTGAAAACTCAGGTTTAGCAGTCATCTTCCAACAGTTTGAGAGCCCACAGGAGCCACAGAGCCCTCATGTCTCTCCAGAGAAGCAGGGTGATTCTTCCCCCTAAACACCATGCAATTCTTGAAGTGAGTGAAAGCATCCCTGCTCACACTGATACCCTCTCAAGTGAACTCAAAGTTAAGCCATCTCCAGCCAGACCAGATATCCTGGCCCATATCTCATTCATTAATATATGTTGAGAAGCCTTTGTTTCTTGGAAACTACATGAAGTGAATAGGCTGTGGACTCCACTGGACATAGTGGTCTATATTTAACCAATTCCCTTCACACATATGTATCAGATGCTCTCTTAGTTACGGAGCTGCAGTGGTGAATAAGAAAGCCACAGTCCTGTACTCCCAGGGTTTCAATTCTGAAGACGAAGACAGGCACAGAAACCCAACTGAGCAAAGAGAAGAGATTATTACAAAGTGTGTTCACATGCAAAGTGAAGCAAGGGACTGAATATACAACAAGGGTTTTGGGGCGAACATTAGATACAATCTTAATTCAGATTATATAAGATTCATACATATAATTTTTATATATAGATATATTAATTTGGGCCGGGCGTGGTGGCTTATGCCTGTAATCCCAGCATTTTGGGAGGCCAAGGCGGATGGATCACTTCAGTCCAGGAGTTTCAGACCAGTCTGATCAACATGGCAAAACCCCATCTCTACTAAAAATAAAAAAGTTAGCCGGGTGTAGTGGTGTGCGCTTGTAGTCCCAGCTACTCAGGAGGCTGAGAAAGGAAAACTGCTTGAACCCAGGAGGCAGAGGTTTCAGTGAGCCAAGATTGTGGCACTGCACTCCAGCCTGGGTGACACAGCAAGACCCTGTCTCAAAAGAAAAAGAAAAAAAGAAATATTAATTTGGATTATACAGATTCTAACCACTTCTTTCAAGTGAGAATATTTAAGGTAAGACCTGAGAATAAAAAGAGTTAGCTTTTCATACACTACAGAAAGATTCGTCTTTTAGGAAAAACCCCCAGTGTTCATGGACCCTAATATATGAGCAAGATCTTGGCATGTAGAAGAAACCTGTGAATTGGATGAAATGAAAAACTGAAAAGTAGGAATCTGGATGAAGTACAGAAGGGAGAAAGACTAATGTGAGACGTGGCTGAAAGAGAAGGATATGTGAAACAGTACAGGTCTTCATTAGTAATGATGAGGAACATAAATCTTAGTCCAAGTACACCAGAAAAGTGGGAGAGTTGGAAACTGAAAGACATGTTAAGAGATCACTTTGGTTTCTCTGTAGCTAACAGGGTGTAGGAGATTAAGAATTAAAGTAGGTTGACTAAGGATGACCTAAGAAAATAAGCGTAGGTAAGAAAATATGTGGCTCTGGCTAGGCTGGGGACATTGGAAATCAAAAGAGGTGGAGGAAATTACAGATGTATTTGGAACCAAAATATTTTTTAAATGAATGTTGAATTGGATATTGTCAGAATATTGAGGAAGGGCCAAAAATGACTTATAAGCGTCTAGCATGGCTGGCAGTGCCACTTACTGACATGTGGGAAACCAGGACATGTTACCTCTGAATTATTCGAGTGCTATTGTCATGTAAATCATCAATTCCCAGAATAAAGGTCTGGGCCAAACTCTAAGACTGGAAATTATGAGCTGTTTAGTAGTGTTTAGAGCTTAGAGAGAGTATGTGTGTGGAGAGAAAAGAAGAGCAATTAGGACAGAACCCTTAGAAACAGCAATATTTAAAATTTGGGAAGAGAAACAGAAACAAATAAATTGTGGGAAAATGAAGCTCAGGGTAGTTGCAAGGGAATGCTAAAAATGAACTATGGCATTTGAGGAGGAAAACGTGGAAACTGAAAGCAAGAGAGTACGGATGGATCGTGAGGGAGCAGCAGCAGCTGTGTCCTAAGAAGAGTCTCAGTGAAAATGAAGGGTTGTAGGAATGAGGACATCTGGGCCAACGAGCTGGCAAGGAGTGATGTCCAGGAGGCAGAATATTTGCATCTAGATCCTGGTGGTATATACCCTTATAGAAAATGTTTCAGATTTGATGACAATAAAGTGGAGGAAAGAAAAAAAGTAATGGAAATAAAGATGTCAAAAAACGGGGAACCGAGGTTTGTACTGGTCCTTTCACGTGAAAGCTGAGCCACTAAAATGATGGCTGAACTTGCCTGAAGATGATATTGAGCAAAAGATCTACAGCCTTAAATAAATGGCAAGAGGCCAGGTGCAGTGGATCATGCCTGTAATCCCAGCACTTTGGGGGGCTGAGGCAGGCATATCACCTGAGGTCAGGAGTTCGAGACCAGCCTGGCCAACATGGCGAAACCCCGTCTCTACCAAAAATACAAAAATTAGCTGGGTGTGGTGGTATGCACCTGTAATCCCAGTTACTCAGGAACCTGAGGCAGGAGAATCACTTGAAACAGGGAGGAGGAGGTTGCAGTGAGCCGAGATCACACCATTACACTCCAGCATGGGTGACAGAACAAGACTCCATCTCAAAAAAAAAAAAAAATAAGACCAGAGTGCCCAGGAGGGAGGTCTGTTGATGATGGTAATACCAAAGGGGCATGGCTGATATTTCCAAGGGGTTTGAGTTTCAAAGGAACAGTCTAATTTGCAAGGAGCGGAGAAATTAACAGTCTAGAAGTTGTAACAGGAACCAAGAACAACCACCTCGGCTTCCAGCCATAGGTATGTGGAGGGTGAGAAAAAGACCTGTCTCAATTTATGAAAGCTAGAGGAAAAACTGCACTTTAGTATCAACCAACTTTTGTTTTAAGATAATTACAAACCAATATGGAACTTAGCAAGAGTCAATTTTGACAGTTTCCTGCAGCTTAGTAAATTCTGCACAAAATTAAGATTTAACACAAAAGTATAGAAAAATTTTAATGGCATAGCACCTTTCTTCACAATTCCTTAAACCAAATAATTCCCTGTTCTTCTAACTCTCTCCTTACAGTATCAACTAGGCTTCTTATTCAATGAACGGTTTAAGTCTACTAAGACACACACACACACACACACACACGTCTTATCCAGCTGCAGATCTCATTTTTGAAGGTACATTGAAAGTACATAGATCATTCTATAATCATCAACTATGAAGATTGTGAGCAACTGGAACAAGTATTCTTGGAAAAGAAGTTTCCTGTGTATAAGAAAAAAAAGAGTCCAACTCTGGGAACTGACTTGGCTGAGTCATCATTATATGCCACTGGCAAGAAATCAAGAAGTAACTCAGGACTGATAAACTTTGTTAAAGGAAATGGAAACAGCCTATCTGTGAGGCTTAATTCTTGATAATCTGGCCAAGATATAGCATCTGGATAAGAGTTCACTGACTCAACTAAATTTTGTGAAGGTGAAGTACTTGTTAAAATGAAAGATCTATTTAGAGAGAAATAAGTAGACATAATGTCTGCACTATGGATAGGTGTATACCTGTTTTTTGCAAAAACAGTTTGTATCTTTGAAATGCTGGTTTGCCCTGGACAGAGCTAACTTAAATAGAGACCAGGCGCGGTGGTTCATGCCTGTAATCCCAGCACTTTGGGAGGCCGAGGAGGGTGGATCATGAGGTCAGGAGATCGAGACCATCCTGGCTAACACGGTGAAACCCCGTCTGTACTAAAAATGCAAAAAATTAGCCGGGCATGGTGGCGGGCACCTGTAGTCCCAGCTACTCTGGAGGCTGAGGCAGGAGAATGGTGTGAACCCGGGAGGCGGAGCTTGCAGTGAGCCGAGATCGCGCCACTGCACTCCAGCTGGGTGACAGAGCGAAACTCCATCCCCAAAATATATATATATAGTTTTTTTATATATATATGTATATATACCCAAAGGATTATAAGTCATGCTGCTATAAAGACACATGCACACATATGTTTATTGTGGCACTATTCACAATAGCAAAGACTTGGAACCAACCCAAACGTCCAACGATGATAGACTGGATTAAGAAAATGTGGCTGGATACATATGTAACAAACCTGCACATTGTGCATATGTACCCTAAAACCTAAAGTATAATAAAAAAAAGAAAAAAAAAAGAAAATGTGGCACATATACACCATGGAATACTATGCAGCCATAAAAAAGGATGAGTTCATGTCCTTTGTAGACACATGGATGAAGCTGGAAACCATAATTCTCAGCAAACTATCACAAGGACAAAAAAAACCAAACGCTGCATGTTCTCACTCATAGGTGTGAATTGAACAATGAGAACACATGGACCCAGGAAGGGGAACATCACACTCCGGGGCCTGTCATGGGGTGGGGTGAGGGGGAGGGACAGCATTTGGAGATATACCTAATGTAAATGATGAGTTACTGGGTGCAGCACACCAACATGGCACATGTATACATATGTAACAAACCTGCACGTTGTGCACATGTGTCCTAGAACTTAAAGTATATATATATATATATATATATATATATATATATATATATATATAAATATAAAGAGAAAACCATTAAAGAAAGGCTATAATACACAGGAACACACAGACATACATACACCTGTGTGTCTATATCTTCAGTTATCACACTTTTTCTATACAGACTCCACACGAGACAAACATGTTACATTTTATGAGAAACTATAAGTGGAAAGAGGAGAATTTGTGAAATCAATATAGAATGTTCCTTGTTTAGCATAATTCTAACTGTTTCTCATTAGAGGTCTGAGTATCAATCTGTATTATATGTGGCCATGCTGGCATTTGGGAAATTCCACAAGAAACTTTTTAAATATGAATTTGGAAAAGGGAAAAGGATTTTTAAAGTGTCTTTTTTTGTTCTGCATTCTATGTGGAACATCTATTTTGTGCTAACTGCTCGTGTTAGCTTGTGATTGCCTGTGACTATGTGGAAGATATACTTTACGTGACTATGTGAGCAATAGTCTTAAAGTTAAGAAATCTAAAATTTGGTTGGTTTAGTTGCTAATTAGGTAAATTACCTTGTAATGGTTACTTAACCTCTCAAAGATTAATTATCTTCAGTGGTACATTGAAGGTTCCATTCATATTGATTTTAGTAGACTTATCCTACTAAAAAGTAAATTTAACAGAAATTATTCTAGACCTCATTATTTCAGGAGACCCCACCCCAGCTTTTATTCCTAACTTCAAGAAATGCAGAGAAACTTAAAAATTCGATGTTCTCCCAATTCAACAGAATATAACTGAACTAAATCGATTTATGTATAATTCATTATTTCAACCTTTAACGCTATATCCGAGCGGTTTGTTTTCACCATAAAGTTATAGCTGTTTAGGCCAATAATTAAAGAGGACCTTGATAGAGAATGACAAGAGAGGATGATCACCCTATTGTCTATCTTCCAGCTGTTTTCAATGCCCTGAAGTTTTATTCACACCCAAATATTAGAATCTTATCTGAGAGAGCGTACTCAAATGATGAATCATGCTAATTTCTCAAGAAAAGTGTTACAGAATAATAAATGCCTTTCTGGTCAAAGCACTGATGCTCTGGAAATAATCTTTATCCAAATGAGGTACAGGAATTGTTAGGACTATTAAAAGTTTGTATATGATATCTGCCAGGTTCGACTGAGCTTCACTTAAAATCTACCATATTAGGGCCAAGTGTAATGACTCAAATTAGTGAACTTAAAAATTGTTTTAAAATGTTTCCTGGAGACATTTCAAATATTGCTCTCTGATTTATCACTGTTACTTTTGCTGAATTCAATTTGATGCCAAGATTTATTCAGATTAATCAAATGCCATAAACTCTGATACCTAATGTTCCTTAACACCTTAAGAACTTTTAAACAGATCAAATGTTGAAAATACGCTTTTAGTGAAACTGTACCTAAGTACATGAATTCTATTGAATATAGCTTTTTAGAAGACTAACAAAGAAAGAAGACTTAGGAAATTCGGAAACATTTTTTAAACCTTCTAGAGGGAATTAAACTACTGAAAAATAATTTCAATTGGTGAATCTAATGGCATTAATCAGAAGATAAGAAAAAAGTAACCATAAAACTTTATGGGGGTAATATTTGCTATGAGGATCAGGAAAAACAACTAATGGATATTAGGCTTAATATCTGGGTGATGAAATAAACTGTACAACCAATCCCATGGCATAAGCTTACCTCTGTAACAAACCTACACTTGTACCCCTGAACTTAAAAGTTAAAATTTAAATAAATAACGTTGTGCTATTAATTTCAACCAGAGCCTTTCCAAGGTGCAGGGAACTTTTGAGAATTTTATTTCTTGCAAAAGGAAACTTGATTCCTTGCTTAGGGCCTTCCTAGGAAAACCTCTATTCTTTGGAGAAGCATCATACTCCTACAAGATTTAAGGACCATCATATTTGTCAGACTTTTTTTCTGTTTTACTGTGAGCAGTTTACAGAACATAAAGAAAAATCAAATCCGAAGGTGCACTACACGTGTTTTATCAAAAGGAACATTTTTGTGTACTTTTAAGAAAATACGACAAATTGAGTTTTCTGACCTATTACCAAGTTAGACATCTTGAGTGAATTGAATCTGTTGTAATCCTGTTTGGTTTTCATCCCATGGCTCTGGAAAACTGACATTTATCTCCAATTTTTCAACTCTGCTTCTTTCCAGTACCTCATCTATACGACTATTATAGTACTTTTCATCTGCTTCTACCACTACACTATGGCTGCATTACTTTTAACACAGTGTCCCACATGTTACCCATTTCTACCTTATATAAAGAGTAGAAATTGAATTGTAATTGAGTATCCAGTTGCCTCATATTCAGGTCTTCAACTGAAATAACTCCAGCTATCTCAAAACTTCAACCCTCTCTGGAAGTATTGGACCAAATTATCCCAGATTATAGCACTCTCAGGCTAAAATTACTAATGCTTCTATAGTTTCAGAGACTGTATCAGGTTATTCAACACAACATTCCATGCACCATTCCAGCCTCATATAATCAGAGGACACTTAGACGACTTTAATAGCCTTCAAAAGACACCCTCCTCTTTTACTTATATATATATTTATTTATCTATTTATTTAATGGAGACAGGGTCTCACTCTGTCACCCAGACTGGAGCGCAGTGGCATAATCACGGTCCACCGCAGCCTGCACCTGCCGGGCTCCGATCCTTCCACCGCAGCCTCCTGAGTGGCTGGGACCACAGGCGCCGCCACCACGTCTGCCTGGTTTTTGTATTTTTGTGGAGATGGGGTTTCACATGTTGCCCAGGCTGATCTGAGACTCCTGGGCTCAAGAGATCCACCTGCCCCGGCCTCCCAAAGTGCTGGGATTACATGAACGAGCCATTGTGCCCAGCCGGTCCCGCCCGGTTTTTAACCTTCGTACTGTTTATATAATCATCCTTCACAAAATAGAACACTTCATTACTCGATGGTTCTCATTATTCTAATATGAAGAACTATATTAAGAAAATAAATTCCTGGCCGGGCGCGGTGGCTCACACTTGTAATCCCAGCACTTTGGGAGGCCGAGGCGGGCGGATCACGAGGTCAGGAGATCGAGACCACGGTGAAACCCCGTCTCTACTAAAAATACAGAAAATTAGCCGGCGTGGTGGCAGCGCCTGTAGTCCCAGCTACTCGGGAGGCTGAGGCAGGAGAATGGCGGGAACCCGGGAGGCAGAGCATGCAGTGAGCCGAGATCGCGCCACTGCACTCCAGCCTGGGCGACAGAGCCAGACTCCAGCTCAGACAAAAAAATAAATCAATAAATTTCCAATATTTCCTAGCATATCCAATTTAATTCTATACATCACATAAAAATAAAAGCCGTCTTACTGTGTTAGTTTCTTACTGCTGTTACAGTAAATTAACATAAACTCAGAGGCTTAAAACAACACATTTTTTTCTTTATACTTCTGGGGGTCAGAAGTCCAAAATGGGTCTTAGTGTGCTAAAATCAAGGTATCATCAAGTGTATATTTTGTCTAGAGATTCCAGGAGAGAATTCACCAGGTTTGAGGGGTCACATGTATCCCTGAGCTCTTGGCCTCTGCACATCTTGGACACAGCACATCACTTCAGCCTCGGCTCCAGTTTCCCCAAGCTCTTCTGCTCACTCTGGTCTCTCCGCCTTCCTGTCTGAAGGTTCTTTGTGACTACAGTGGGCCCACCTAGATAATTCAGGATAATCGCTCCAGTTTAAGGTGAGGTGATTAGCAATCTTAATTCCACCTCTAACCATAATGCTTCCATGCTGCCTAACAACACATTCAAAAGGTCATCCTGCTAAGGGTCATTATTCTACCTACACACTAAGTGACTGAGAAAAAGTAAAGTTATCTATCATGCCTTACCTATGGCGAGGAAATAATAACTTATAATGATTTATCTACGAAAACCTGTTTTTAAAAGCTTTGGTCCTAGTCTATTGATTAAAGTTTTGGTATATTCCAGATAAATTTCATGTCCTTGATGCTAACACATTGTGCACAGTAGATGGCCTTTTTAAAATAGTACTGCATAAAGGAATATTTAAGGTTGTCTGGACAATAGAAAAGGAACTTTAGTTGCTATGCCACAAAAGGCCGGATTTCTGCACATTACACCTCCTACCAGTGCACACATGTGCCAAACTCCTTCCTGAAAGCCTGGTTTATGTTTCCTATGTGCTTAGCAATAGTTTTACTCTCACGACTGTTTATATTAAGTCCTATTTTTTAAAGCATATCCTCATTTGTTTGTTTTCCTGAGCCTCTGAACTGGATTTCATCTGGTATGTATTGCACAGGTTTGCACACTTGATTGTACGCTACCTTAAAGCATCCTCTTGTGTTCTGGACACGGTTATTTTTCTCCATGGTAAGGTGATAAGTGACTTCTCTGAGGACTTGCCACCTTAGAATGCAGTGGTGACATCACCTGCTCAGGCTCTGTCTGCAATGTGGAATTTACTATTTTCCAACTTCTGGTCTAACTTGAACTTCATAATTAAGCAGAGCCGCCTTTTGAGGGAACAGTAGGGTGTCTGCCCCTAAACGTCTGTGTAAATGCAGAGACACATTTGGGAACATAACTGACTTTTATGTACAGAAGCCAGATGCATTTCATGCCCATGCATGCTTAGGGAAGCAAGTTCATCTCATCTATCACAATAAGCATCTGTGCCACTGAATTCCACTGCAGGATACTTTTCACACTTAGACAACAAAACATTTAAGGAAATAAAAGCTCTTTCCAATAAAAATGTGCATCAAATACTGTGTGTAGGTTTAAAAAAAAAACCTTCCTCTATAAGATAAGGCCACAGGAACTACTAAAAAAGCATTCTTGAAATACATTTTCTGATAGGAATCTAGGCCCTTGCCTTATATAAGATTTAAGGAAAGTGATGTGTGTGTCTTTATACTTGAAAGGCTGTTTTCAACAGCAAAGGGTATGCTTTGAGGTATCAATATAGTTTTGAGAATGCAAAAGTTTAAAAGAAATGGAATGCATATTCTCCAGGTATGAACATGCAATTGTCATTATTTTCCTACCATCTACTAGATTAGAAACAGAAGAAAAATTATGGAAATGTCTGTTTTCCCTCAATAGGAGTACCTATTTATTAAAGTTAATTAATTACTATTCTTTAAACATTTTCAAAATAGACTCATAAGTGACAACTTTCAGAGAAAACAAGGGTTTTTGGATGTAAATATTTACTTATAACATGGATAAAATAATTTTGTTAAATATTAACTCCATATTCATAATGTTCTCTATTGTTTTTGCATTTTGTTTAACAATAGAGAATCTAAGACATTTAGTGTTCATGAGTTTCATACAGTTTCCTGTCAATGTACTTTGTCTTTTTTTTATTGGACTACTAATCATTTATTTATGATTTGTTGGAACTACTCATATTTTAAATATGTCAAGTGAATTGCAAGCACTTGTTGCTGATTTGATATTTGCTTTTTACACATATTCATTGTATCCTCTGAAAAAGAAAAGTTTTATATTTTAACAAATTCCAATCCATAATTTTTTTTTTAAATTTTCTGTTATTGGTTAGGGCTATGTTTGGATATTTAATTTTAACCGTAATGTTGCAAGTGATATTTGTCTATGGTATTTTTTCTTTATATTTTGAAAAAGTGTATTTGACATCCACTATGGAATTAATATTTATTAATGACATATTATACCTTTGTGCAACTATAAAATACATATAGCCAATTATCTGAACACCATTTTATGAACTGTTTATCACTTATCCACTGATTTGAAACACTATCTTTATCATATATTGGATTTTAGGTTTATCGAGATTATGTAACATGAAATTATTTAATTATGAAATTATGTGAATTCAAGCATGACAGTCAGCTCTTCTTCCCCACCACTACCCTGTAAAAGGATGGATGGAATAATTGCTTCCCTATGGCTTAAGTGTATGAGAGGTATACAACATGGTCTTGATGAAGTGGGAACTACACAGAAACTGTTTTTGGTCCTGAAATGTACTCCAGCTTTACCAATTTGTTCTACACATATACCATTGAGGGTAGAAGCTGAATTTTGCTAATGATTATATTTACACTACTTAACATTGTGCCAGATACTGAGTAGATGCTTAGAAACATGTTTAATGACTTGTTTTATTGCTAGAGACCTAATTATCTGCTGTAGTGGTGCTATCTCATTCGGAATCATTTTGACCAGCCTTTCTCCATCATGAATAAAACACTTATTTACACACTTGTGTACATGCACATGTGCATAGAAACACACACACCCTTTGCAGAGACAAACTGCATCGAAAGCATGTACAAACATTATAGTATTTTTGTTGATTCTGACCTGATTCTGATTCTATTGTATACATTTTCATTCTGATCACAATAACAATAAAAATAGAAAACTATAAGTTGTGAAGCTGGAAGATGCAGAACATGAAAGATCGAATTACCAATTTTTTTTTCTATTTTCTTTAGTTGGCTGCTGATAAAATCAGAAAAGTAATGGACACAAAAATGAAAGTATGCAATGTGTGTGCGTGTGTGTGTGTGTGTATCACATGCACTCGTTTCCATGATGTACATATGGAATTTCATAACCAGCCAAACTAAGCTTCATAAGTGAATGAGAAATAAAATCCTTTACAGACAAGCAGATGCTGACAGATTTAGTCACCATCAGACCTGCCTTCCAAGAGCTCCTAAAGGAAGCACTAAACATGGAAAGGAAAAACCAGTACCAGCCACTGCAAAAACACACCAAAATATATAAACCAATGAAACTAGGAAGAAACTGCTTCAACTAATGTGCAGAATAACCAGCTAACATCATGATGACAGGACCAAATTCACACATAACAATATTAACGGTAAATATAAATGAGCTAAATGCCCCAATTAAAAGACATACACTGGCAAATTGGATAAAGAGTCAATACCCACAGGTGTGCTGTATTCAGGAGACACATCTCACTTGCAAGGACACACATAGGCTCAAAATAAAGGGATGGAGGAATATTTACCAAGCAAATGGAAAGAAAGAAAAAAAAAGCAGGAGTTGCAATCCTAGTCTCTAATAAAACAGACTTTAAACCAACAAGGATAAAAAAGGACAAAGAAGGGCATTACATAGTAGTAAAGGGATCAATGCAACAAGAAGAGCTGAGTATCCTAAATATATATATATGCCAAATACAGGAGCACCAGGATTCATAAAACGAGTTCCTAGAGACCTACAAGGAGACTTAGACTCCCACACAATAATAGTGGGAAACTTTAACAACCCACTATCAATATTAGACAGATCAACAAGAAAGGAAATTAACAAGGATATTCAGACTTGAACTCAGCTCTGGTCCAAGTGGACCTAATAGATACCTACAGAACCCTCCACCCCAAATCAACAGAATATACATTCTTCTCAGCACCACATAGCACTTATTCTAAAATCAACCACATAATTGGAAGTAAAACACTCCTCAGCAAATGCAAAAGAATGAAAATCATAACAAACCATCTCTCACACCACAGTGTAATCAAATTAGAACTCAGAATTAAGAAGCTCACTCAAAACTGCACAACTACATGGAAACTGAACAACCTGCTTATGAATGACTACTGGGTAAATAGCAAAATTAAGGCAGAAATAAATAAGTTCTTTGAAACCAATGAGAACAAAGACACAACATATCAGAATTTCTGGGATACAGTTTAAACAGTGTTTAGAGGGAAATTTACAGCATTAAATGTCCACATTAGAAAGTGGGAAAGATCTAAAATAGACACCCTAACATCACAATCAAAAGAAGCAATGGAAAACACATTAAAAACCTAGTATAAAACAAGAAATAACTAAGATCACAGCAGAACCGAATGGGAGAGAAACACAAAAAAACCTTCAAAAAAAAAATCAATGAATCTAGGAGTGGGTTTTTTGAAAAGATTAACAAAATAGATAGACCGGTAGCCAGACTAACAAGGAAGAAAAGAGAGAAAGATCAAATAGACACATTAAAAAACGATAAAGGGGATATCACCACTGATCCCACAGAAATACAAACTATTATTAGAGAATACTGTAAACACCTCTACACAAATAAACTAGAAAATCTAGAAGAAATGGATAAAGTCCTGGACACATACACCCTCCCAAGACTAAAGCAGAAAGAAGTCAAATCCCTGAATAGACCAATAACAAGTTCTGAAATTGACTCAGTAATTACTAGCCTACCAACCAAAAAAAGCCCAGGACCAGATGTCTTCACAGCCGAGTTCTACCAGAGGTACAAAGAGGAGCTGGTACCATTCCTTCTGAAACTATTCTGAACAATAGAAAAAGAAAGACTCCTCCCTAAATCATTTTATGAGGCCAGCATCACTCTGATTCCAAAACCTGGCAGAGACCCAATAGAAAAAGAAAATTTCAGGCCAATATCACTGATGAACATCGATGCGAAAATCCTGAATAAAATACCGGCAAGAGAATCCAGCAGCACATCAAAAACTTATCCACCACGATCAAGTTGGCTTCATGCCTGGCATGCAAGGCTGGTTCAACATATGCAAATCAATAAACATAATCCATCACATAAACAGAACCAATGACAAAAACCACATGATTATCTCAATGGATGCAGAAAAGGCCTTCAATAAAATTCAACACCCCTCATACTAAAAACTCTCAATAAACTAGGTATTGATGGAACATATCTCACAAAAATAAGAGCTATTTATGACAAATGCATAGCTAATATCATGCTAAATGGCCAAAAGCTGGAAGCATTACCTTTGAAAACTGGCCCAAGAGTAGGATGCCCTCTCTCCCCACTCTTATCAAGATAGTATTGGAAGTTCTGGCCAGGGCAATCGAGTAAGAGAAAGAAATAAAAGCATGCAAATAGGAAGAGAGGAAATCAAATTGTCTCTGTCTGCAGATGACATGATTGTATATTTACAAAACGCCACCACCTCAGCCCAAAAATTCCTTAACCTGATAAGCAACTTTGGCAAAGCCTCAGGATATAAAATTAATGTGCAAAAATCACAATCATTCTTATATACCAATAACAGACAAGCAGAGAGCCAAATCATTAGTAAACTCCCATTCACAATTGCTAAAAAGAAAACAAAATACCTAGGAATACAACCTACAAGGGATGTGAAGGACCTCTTCAAAGAAAACTACAAACCAGAGCTCAAGGAAATGACAGGACACAAACATATAGAGAAACACTCCATCCTTATGGATAGGAAGACTCAATATCATGAAAATGGCCATATTGCCCAAAGTAATTTATAGATTCAATGCTATTCCCATCAAGCTACCATTGACTTTCTTCACAGAACTAGAAAAAAGCTATGTTAAATTTCATATGGAAGCAAAAAAGAGCCTGTGGAGCCAAGGCTAACCTAAGCAAAAAGAACAAAGCTGGAGGCATGACGCTGCCTGACTTCAAACTATATTACAAAGCTAAAGTAACCAAAACAGCATGGTGCTAATACCAAAACAGATATATAGACCAATGAAACAGAATAGAGGCCTCAGAAATAACACCACACATCTACAACAATCTGATCTTCAACAAACCTGACAAAAGCAAGCAATGGGGAAAGGATTCCCTATGTAATAAATGGCGCTGGGAAAACTGGGTAGCCATATGCAGAAAAGAGAAACTAGACCCCTTCATTATACCTTATAAAAGAATTAACTCAAGGTGGATTAAAAACATAAATGTAAAACCTAAAACTATAAAAACCCTAGAAGAAAACCTAGGCAATATGATTCAGGACATAGGTGTGGGCAAAGACTTCATGACTAAATCACCAACAGCACTTGAAACAACAGCCAAAATTGACAGATGGAATCTAATCAAACTAAAGAGCTTCTGCTCAGTAAAATAAACTATCACAAGAGTGAACAGGCAACCTACAAAATATGAGAAAATTTTTGCAATCTATCCATCTGACAAAGGTCTAATATCCAGAATCTAGAAGGAACTTAAACAAATTTACAAGAAAAAAAAAACAAACAACCCCATCAAAAAGTGGGCAAAGGATATGAACAGACACTCCTCAAAAGAAGATATGTATGTGGCCAATAAACATATGAAAAAAGCTCATTATCACTGTTCATTAGAGAAATGCAAATCAAAACCACAATGACATACCATCTCACACCAGTTAGAATGGTGATCATTAAAAATTCTGGAAACAGATGCTGGAGAAGATGCAGAGAAATAGGAACACTTTTACACTGTTGGTGGGCTTGTAAAATAGTTCAACCATTGTGGAATACAATGTGGTGATTCCTCAAGGATATAAAACCAGAAATACCATTTGACCCAGCAATCCCATTACTGGGTATATACCAAAGGATTATACATCATTCTACTCTAAAGACACATGTACATATATGTTTATCATGGGACTATTTACAATAGCAAAGACTTGGAACCAACATAATGCCCATCAATGATAGACTGGATGAAGAAAATGTGGCACATATTCACCATGGAATACTACACAGCCATAAAAAAGGATGAGTTCA
Source organism: Symphalangus syndactylus (assembly GCF_028878055.3). Taxonomy (NCBI): domain Eukaryota; kingdom Metazoa; phylum Chordata; class Mammalia; order Primates; family Hylobatidae; genus Symphalangus; species Symphalangus syndactylus. The sequence goes on from NC_072433.2 coordinate 4,443,052, forward strand.
CGTCCTTTGCGGGGATATGGATGAAGCTGGAAACCATCATCCTCAGCAAACTAACACAGGAACAGAAAACCAAACACTGCATGTTCTCACTCATAAGTGGGTGCTGAACAATGAGAACATGTTGACACAGGGAGAGGAACATCACACACTGGGGTCTGTAGGTGGGTGTGGGGAAAGGGGAGGGAGAGCATTAGGACAAATAGCTAATGCATGTGGAGCTTAAAACCTAGATGACGGGTTGATGGGTGCAGCAAATTACCATGGCACAAGTATACCTATGTAACAAACCTGCATGTTCAGCACATGTATCCCAGAACTTAAAGTAAAATTTTAAAAAATGAAAGTATGCAATATGTGTATGTGTGTGTATACATACATATAAAACAAGCACTCATTTTCATTATGTACATATATGCACATTATGAGTGTGAATATATGTTAAATAATATCCTATCAGTTTTGTATTTGTAACACATATATGTACATGCATATACAACAAATAGAGGTGTTTTGCATAATAATTTCATTTATATTCATTTCATCAGCTAAGAACTAAAAAGAATTTAAATCAAAATCAATTATTCATTTACAGGTGTTTTTAACCATCATCTCCCCCTTTATCTTCAGTTTTATGCCTCCTTGTATTGCCATTTTGTGACTTTTTTGCCATAAATTATACATATTTGGAACAGTCACTTTAAGAAATTCAATCTTTGGATAAGATCTCTAAGATTGATTTAGTATGAATACGTGTGTGGGCACACACTTGACAAAGAAAGGTCAGTTATAAATATATGTGTACACTTATCAAAATAATTCACATAAAATCTCTGAATAAAATTATCTGTATGCTTTTTCTGTCAATAAAAGCAATATAGTATAATTCTTGGTAGTAAACCTGTTTGTTTTCATTCTGTTGCCTACCATGTGAGCTGCCATGTTGGTATAAAACATCGATCATTTGATATTTTACTACAGCAAATAATAGTGATCCCCACGAAATAATAAATAAATCAGTGAGTTTCACGGAAATAAGTTTTTGGATGGATCAGATAATTTGAAGTTGTTAGTTTATTCTCCAGCAAGGTGAAAGAAAAAAGCTGTTAGTTTGTTCTCTATCAGGTGATCGAAGATGAAAACTAAAGTTCTCAAGGCCAGTGCATAATAACGGTGCCGTATTCTGTGCATCAATCACCATTACCAAATACCTATATTGCCAAATATTTCATGTACCGCTTTAGTGGTGATTAATCAATGTGCCATGGCACTGAAACTGAAACGAGACTTTGTAGTACAAGTGATATTCAAAGGGTTTTGAAAATTTATCAGCTCTATAGATATAGATGAAAATTTATCATCATCTATCTAGAAATCCTGTTTTTATAAATGTTACCTAGCCAAATATTGGTTTTATTTACTTAATATTTAGAAAACATGAGTTTAGTAAAAATTGTTCAGATTTTCTTAATGTAGTGTGTGAAATTACTATGTAATTATACAAGAAATATGCTACACAGCTGAATACACAAATAGGTCAGCAGAGGGAGCAAAAGGTGCCTTTCCACTATAATCCACAGCAACATCACCCGCTCTTCTCTCTACATCATCGATGTATGTTATCTAAAGTCCTGTGCAAATGCCACCTCAACACGAGTCCTCTAGCCTTGCCTTCTTATCAGAAGCAGCTCGAAAGCCCCGATAATTCTAGAACCACTGAAAAATACACACTTGTTGCAAGGATTGAAAAGCCTCATATTGCAAATTCAGAATTCACAGTACTGAAAAAATTCATAATTTTTTTAAAGCTACAATACTGTGAACTATACAAAGTGAATTATGTTGGGATCCGATGACTCTCTTCATTCCAGCCTATCTTATATTTTCTCATTCATTTCTCCACATAGTCACAACAACAGACTCACTATTACATTTCATTAATGGCTATTTTATAATAAATGATCTCAATAGCATTTCTGAAACCTCTGCTGTTCTGGTTTTACAGAACTCTTGAATTTTTGAATGAGTTAGTTTTTGATTGAAAAAGACCTGACTCTTATGCTTAGAAAAGCCATCATTTCTTTCTGTAAGCTTTCCGTCTTCTATAAGCTTTACATGTTCCATAAGCAAACATTCGCTGGTTTTGTGATCAAACTAGAGAGGCAAATTCAGTTAATAATAACAACGTCATTTATCATCCTCAAATCTAGTGTTATGGATAATACGATCTCCACAAGGAGACGGTTGCACGAGCGACAAGAGAAAGACAATCAACAGTCTTTTACTCATACCAAGATATGTCCACACACACTTGTTTCAACAGTCAAAGTAACGCCATATGTCCCCAGTGATGTGGGTGGGCAAAAGGAACAGTTTGCCTGCTAATGAGGGCCATATGTACACGCAGCCTATCGTACCATCCTTCTTACTTATGGTTGCTGAAAACTCAGTGGAAGAGCTTGCTCTGAGGAATGGCATGGCTGGAGGAGGAGAGGCTTCCTTAACAGCAGGAAAGGACCATTTGTTGTACAACTACTGTATCTCTGAAACTGGGAGCTAAAGATATGCATGTACGTTACTCATTCTTATTAAGAGTTCCTTACGCATCCGTAGAGTTCTTTACTCCAGTTTCACCTTCTTTCACTAAATTCTTTTGCATTTATGTGCAAAGGGATTTTGGGCCCTTTTCAAAAATTACTTTTCCTAATCAATCTTGTTAATTTGATGTTCATTTACATCGGCTTCTCTTTATTTTTAGCTTGATTTCCAGAAAAATTATACTTGCTTTGACATTGTTAAATGTTACAATATTAAAAGAAATGAAAAAGACTTAAAAACTTAGAATATTTGAATGAGGGTTTCTGGAAGGCAGAGAGAACAATAAGGCAAAAGTACTTACTGCACTACTGTTCCAAAGTAAAAGAAAAACAAAGATTTTAAAAATGATTATAGCAGCTTTGTATCTCAACCAGGGTTTCCTTTGAAATTTCTACAACTGCAAACACTATTCAGCAATTTGCACTGATTATAAAATTTATTGTTTTAAGGTCAATTGTGATACTATGATCAGATAATATAATTTACTTTACTCTTAATGGCTTCATTTTGACAACGGAGGGAGCTTTCAGGAAGGACAACGCTTCCTGCACAACAACCAGTAAAGCAGGTCACATCCATTTTCAATATAATTTTAAGAAAAATGAAGGACAAACTACTTGTGAGTCAGCAAGAATTCATTTGCATTAAATTAATTTGAACAGGGCATTTCAAGTTCTCTCTGGCAACAATGGAATAAAGGGGAAAATGAATCTATCTTATGCAATGATCCTCTTCTAGTTTACAGAAAGATTTGAAAGGCTGACATGACCATTGCTAAATTTCTTCTAGAAGTCTATGATTAGTGTCATAGATATAACTCATGAGATAAAATATTCACAAAGAATGTCTGTGAACTGCATCAATTGTGATGGAACTACTGTCTAACATCCCTTTGAAAAGTTATATTCTGCAAAGGTTAAAAAAACACCAACCTTTCGATGCTTTCTTATATGGATGAGCTTTTGTCAACAAGAACTAAGCTTCACAATTAAGCACTATGGAAGATAATGTTCTAGGTTAATTTAAACCTAACTAATCCAGGACTTGGCCTTGATAAATAATGGGTTTAATTAATATTTTTGACCCTAGCAGTGCAAATACTTTTACTTATATTTTACTAAAGCTAGTTTTGACAAATCTAAGGGTATTTAATTTATCAGTATCTGTTGTCAGATGAAAACTTCCCCATCAATACCTTCTAATGGTTCAAAAATAAACTGTTACCCCCACAGATACATTGTTTTTCCATGCGTAAGCAAGTACATTAATTTCAGGGTCTCAAGGCATAAAAGTGATATTACCACTTGTGATAGGCTGCATAATAGTCCCAAAAGATGTTCTTCACCTAATCTCCCGGCCCTGGGAATGTGCTGCCTTACACAGCCAAAGGACTTGTAGATACAATTCATTTAAGGATCTGGAGACAAGGTGATTATCCCAGATCATCCACGTGAGTCCAAAGTAATCACAGGAGTCCTTAGATGAAGTGGAGAGAAGGACTCAAAGTTAAAGGAGGAGACAGCGCGGAGACAGAAACAGAAATAAAAGCAACGCACCTTGAAAATGGAGGAATGGGGAAAAGACAATGAAGACAGGTGCCACCAGAAGCAGAAAATGCAAGAGAATGGATTCTCCCCTCAGCACCTCGAGAAGGAACCCACACTGCAGACACATTGACTTAGCCTAATTAAAGTGATTTTGGACTTCTGACCTTTGAAACTGCAAGACAATAAATATGTGTTAAGTTATGTAAATGTGTCGTAATTTGTTATAGCAGCAGTAATACAACTAATACACCACTACAATAAGCAAAGGAAATAAAGTGCAATAGTGACAAACTTAAGGGTTTCCAGGAAAGAGAAACGAAGTGGTAAACTCAATCACAGGATTATATTAGTAACTGTAGTATATGTTACTTGCTTACCCTTTCAATCACATTATTGCTGTAATTATCATTATCATCCAATCAATATGATTACACCAGTATGTATAACTTAGACATGAAAATTTTTTTCTATTTCACTCTTCCCATAATTCCATGCAGCTACCCCTAAGCAACTATGTATCTGATGAAGCTAATATTTTCAGGGAAAATCTTCCATGTTAAGCAGAAAATTTACATCTAAAATTAAATTCTTTTAAGCCAGTCTGGGGACAATACCTAGAAAATTCAAACATTACTTCTCAAGAATACCACTAGCAGTGAGTTTGTGACGCTATCTTCCACCAACTGAATCAAAATTAATTTTAAATATTTTCAAAGCAATATTTTAAAAAATCGTGTACACATTTTTTCCTCTTGGTAAAAATAAACCACTTCTCAACCATCCATTATATTTATGTTAGTTACATGAAGTCCATACATGAATTATCATACCACAAATAGAAAACTATTTAAATAGAAAAATCTCACTTGGTGCTGACAGAATGACAGCATAAAACTGTTAAGCATGAGGAGAAAGTTGTTTGCAGTGTAAATATTTCCCTTTTCCTATCAAAGTGTGTCCTGTGATCTAGCGCTCTTCTCTCCACATGCTTAAGTACAGCAAAAGTTATAAAAACACTCATTCTAGTTTTCTATACTTTAATGGTTGTAGAACATCAGAAGAGAATTGGGAGATGGGAATGTTTTGTGCTTGACATTGCATTTGAGGGGAAAATAAAAACTTGGACATAATATGTGGGATGTCTTCACAGTAATACATGGGAGGGCAAGCAAAAAATGCTATCAAATTTCTACCATGCGCTGAGCCCCTTATATAAACAAATATCCAGCCTTTCTAATGTACTAACAACCACTCTTCATAGCAGGTATTCTATTCCCAGCTTGTAGGTAAGAAACAAAGCTTCAGAAAGGGATCTTCACCAATTTCACACAGTCAATAAAAGGCAGAACTAGGGCAAATATCAATAATAAAAATAGCAATCTAATCCTAATTGGACCTGGCACTGTTCTAAGAAGAAAATCATTAACAAAGGATTTTGAGTTACCACACTCTTAGTCTCCCCGTTTTACAAAAGAAGCAACTGGGGTAAAGTGAAGCTATGCCGTTTCTTTTCAAGCTCATATACCTAACAAGATACCACTTTAATCATGGGTCTCTGATAGATGGTGTACCTCATTTCTAGCGTTTGCTGAGATTTTTCTTATTAACCCTAAGCAAGTATTTGATCCCTGGTAAGTATGCTGTAATTTTTTCACCGCTCATTCTTATCACGGTTCTTCAAGAAAAGTACAGTTCAACACATTTGTCCTATTTGGTTACAAATTTTGAAATTCAAAATATGTATCACACTAAGCTGTTAGCTCCATTTGGAATTTTAAAAAACTAAATTTTTCACTCAGTTAAAAAAAATTGCATTGTTTACTCCCATATCTACAATATAGCTTATAAGTGTATATTTGTATTGAAAACATAATTTTCTACAACTTTTATAATATTTAAATATTATTTAAGGTTTTAATAATATTTAAATATTTAAATAATACATTTAAAAACATAGTTCAACAAGTCCAAATAATCCATCACTTACTTATGACAGAATATTTGTTCAGTATCTTCTGTTTGTTCACTCTTGTGTAATATATCCTATTTTAAGAATCAAAAACTTCTCTTAATGTCAACACTACAGCCTCTTCACAATTCCTACTTATTCCTAATTACCCTTCAGGAGCAAATAAAATGAATTTATCCCAAATTTCTTTGCTTTGAAACAACTTCAGTGAAAATGGTGGTTGTCAACCATATCTACCATTCATATATCCCATTGTTTTCTGCATTAAATTTCATCTAATACTCCTTATGCCATCAGTGTCACTACAAAGGGGGACAGGGGATGAATCTCATCATGAACAAAGGTATATACACTAGATCTTAGGATGTTCAATCATTTCCTTACTCTATTATGTCCCATCTGAACTACTCATATTAAAATGAGCAACTATATGAACATGGTACTTTTAAGAAAGGATGTTCGAAAATTAATTCATATCTTGTACAAATTGGTATCCAAGAAATCATGACCTAATAGGCATCACATATGTGAATGAAAAAATTCACTTTCAGCAATGAATGTTGATGACACTCCTTTAGCAAGAGTTGTACCGAGCTACCCACAACTCCTCAGCACTCACTATTCTCATACATGCGGTCGGACAATGTCCAAGGGTGCAGTGATTCTGTCCAGAGGCTTTTCTGGGCCGTTAGAGCTGTCTCAGCCTGTGTACAGGGTTATACAGACACTCTAGGGCATTCATGACTCTGATCACTGGAGCAGCCCTGTACTAACTGCAAATTTATGGAGGAAACTTTCAAGTCCTCTTGCCCCCCAGTTGGGGTAACTCTGTTACCTATTTCATGTGGTCTCAGTTCTCCAACAAAAATGATCTCGGCCTGCTCATCTTACTTCCATTTCACTACATGGCATAACTAGAAGTTGACTAGGTATTCTGCTTTAATGTATATGCAAAGCCCTCTTGTTCAGGAATGTTTGTAGAATAATATTTCTAAATTAGGAATACAATTGGTCTTGTTCTTTCCTGAGGGATAAAATGTCATCTCTCTTCTTCTCTCCCTCTCTCCTTTCTTCCTAACTCAGCTAACCCTCTATCTGAAAGAATTACAAAGGAAGAAATCTAGGGCATTGTTTAGCATTCTCAGGAGGATTGGAAATGTTGGAATGACAGCGAGTATCACACATACACTGCTTGAAGTATTTTGTAGGATCCAAGGGAAGAGAAAATTTTGACATTCCAGAAAATTTAAGTCATCCTTTTAATATCAGGACCAGAAAGAAACAGGTCACACGGGCAAGAGCCATAAAACTAATTATCTTGACTCTTTCCAGAATACCTGAGCTATAAATGTACAGGGAATCCTGTAATCAGATGCAAAGTTGTGTATAATATACTTAGTTCCCAAATGTAACTAGGAATTTTATGTATATAATGTGAAAAATCGTTCCAAAGTATTTGAGACTCCAAAAACTTTCCTAGCTAGCATTCAATATTCTTGCTTAACTTCTCCTTATACCCCTAACTGTATTGAGCATGCATAGACACACAAAAGCTAGGATCAACTATTACCGCTTAAGAAAGAAAAGGAGGAAAAAGGCTGTATTATAGGGATTTAGTTTTCTTCCTCAACTCTTGAAGAAGCCTATTTGTATCAGCCCGTGTCAGACAACAAAGTACTTATCAATAAAGTTTTATGAATGTGGTCACATATGAAATATAAGAGCATTCAGTTTCTACCTCTCCTTTTCTCATAAATCCTACATCAGATAGACATTAGCTATATCTGCCAATGTTTCCACGGAAACTTAAAGACTATTCACTGCAAAGCTGGCAGTGTAGCCTGAAAGCAAGTTATGTCTACGTTGCAACTTCACACTAAGTGGTTTAAAAATACAACTAAATGTGGCCTGTTTTTATCTTGATTATAAGACATAAATTATCCCAAGAATATTCTTAGTAAAAATTGGGTCTCCCGGTCAAGCCACTTCTATTAAGAAGGACACAGGTCAGTTTTTAGGAGTTTAGGTGTTATTTGGAAGTTAGGAGCATCTAAATATGGAATATAACTCCATTAAATTATAGTATATTTTATATCAAAGAGAAACGACAAAAATAAGAAATGTTTTAAGTATTTTTTCGTATAGCGTGTTCATATATAATTACTTCAGTAGTCTCAATGTAGTCATGCAATTGTTTGGGTAAAGAACTAAACTTGAAGTTAAATAGCATAGGTCTGAATTCTTATGGTTTATAACATTCATATATTTTATATGTTCCAGAATAATATGTAATTTCTAAGTTTATAACATAATAATTACAGAAATCTAGGTAAAGTAATACTTCTGTGACACAGTCTCTTCATCTACAAAATGGAATATTGCTTTTCTCCTTAAATTTATATTAAAAATTGGAGAAGTAATATATGTGAAAGAACCTTACATTAAATATGCAAGTTTTATTTGTTGAATTCAAACAGTCATTAAAGAACAAAATAAAACATTACATTTGGATTAACAAAGTAGATACATATATCTCAATCTGAGAAACCTTTAAGCTCTCTTGACCATAAAATGACATTGGATCCTATAAGGGAGTTTGGTAAATATTTGAAAGATATTTCAATTTCACACCTAAATGTTGATTCTGACATTTATTTCCTAAACTTATCATTTGTATACTTACCTGCTATTAAATCCACAGGGGTCATGTCACTAACTGTATGCCCACCGATTTTATTGAGAGGTATTCAGCAAGGCCCACAAAGTAAGTATTGAATTTTTTTAAAAAACAGACCCAAAACACCTAAAAGCAAAACACTTAGTAAATTCTTATAATCATGAAGATCACAAATTAGTGCTATTAGTAAGAAAGAAACTTCTAAACCAAATAAAGTCCTAATACCTCCAACGAATTTTGTCTCTCTGATACACACACACACGATTAAAAAAAAAATGAAGGAAATGTAAAAAAATAAATAAATGAAGGAAGTTCTGTGGGAAATGTCCATAATTTCATGCCCAGAATTTCCCTATCAATCTCTTTCCCCAAAGTTCTTCCGAGAAAATAAAGTTGCCTTTCTCTCAACGTTAACTCATCACTTTTCTCATAGCATTTTCAAAAGAAATATTTCCTGTCAGCCGGCCACTTAAACTTTGTGCTGTTAAAGAAATCCAAAAAGGTATCAATTTTGCAACAAAGGATAAAGAGGAGACGAAGTGAACCAACATGGCTTTTAAGCTAAATTGCCGTCACCTGTCACAGGTTGTCTAGCGAGCCTCAAGTTCCCTCTAATAAGCTTATGGAGGGTGCGGAGCAAAGGTACCTCAAGGTGCTCTGCGGGTTTTCCCCTGGTAAATTAGGCTGAAAGGAAAAGAGTCCCACCGCCCACCCCCAAACTTGGAGACCAGGGCTGCCCTGCCGAATGCTGTGCCCAGACCTCCTACTTCCACGCCCTTCCAGTCCTTTCCTCGGCTTGGAAAATTGGGCATGAGGCAAGCAAAAGGAAGGACAGAAGGCCAAAACGGGCATCCGGGAAGCCAAATTTCTGTCTCAAAAGCTCGTCTAGAAACGCGTACATAGCGCGTGCCTTGCGGACATCTCCTAAAACCCCGTTCACTGAAGCTAATTCCTCCCGAACGCCCCCACGCCGGCTGAGGATCGCAACCGCCCATCCGCCCCTCCAGCCTGTGCAGCCGCCCCCAAAACCTCCCGTGAATCGGGAAATGTCAAGGCAGCAGCGCTTGGGGAGCTGAGCAGCCTCGCCAGTTCCAAGTCTCTGGTTCGAGACCCCTCGCTTCGCCTCTTTGGGGAACTCACCTGGAGTCAGGTTTAGATGGCAGCCTCCACCCAGGGGACCGGGAAGCGGCCCCGGGAAGCGCCGCCGCGTCCTGTGAATAACAAGCGCAGCGCAGCGGAGCAGCTCCCCCTGGACTGGCCGCTCCCCGATTCCTCCCGCTCTGTCCGGGAACCGTCCCTCCGTTCTTTCCTCTCCCTCCCCTGCCTGCAGCCGCCGCGCTCCCTCCTCCTGCTGGCGGCTCAGGGCTGTGCTTCCGCCTCCCTCCTGCGGGCGCACGAGCTGCCCGCGCTGCTAATGAGCAGGCTCCAGGCTCCGCCCGGCCAGGGGTGCGCACACGCCCCACGCCGGAGACGAGCTCCCGGGAGCGGAGCTATGGATACGCCTGGTGCGGCCGCTGGAGAAATGAACTGGAGGAGGCATCCAGCATCTCACACTTTCTGGCCACTCAGCTTAACTAAGCCATAACCCCAGACTTCTTCCTAAATCTCCAGTAATTTACAGGTGCTGAAAAGTCAATGAGGGGTTTGAGCACAATCTGTGTTAACAGTATTGCCAGTATAGAGATGCTAATCTGGCTAGATTCTAGGGATGAAATGTTCAAGGGACGGTATATGATTCTTTCTGGTGGTTATTTTGACATATTTTGGCTATACTTACAGTTCTGTAAAATAAACCAGCAATCTTCTAATCATGACAACACAGATTCCTAATTGAAGGCAGCTGATACTTATTAAATACCAGGCTCTGTTTAATAGGCTCTTCTTTCCCAGCTGATCTTTACTACAATTCTGTGAGCACTACTAGCACCCCTATTCTATATTTTAAGAATTTGGGTTTAACTTTTAAAACAAGACGGTCTTAAAACAAGACTAAGGATCATGTCCAACCTTGCAGAGATTCTAAGTTTCTGAGCCTAAATAATAACTGAAATCTGTAGCTCCCACAACCCATAGCCTGTGTATAATGTGTTGCAGCATCTTGGATGGTACTGTGTAACTGAACCAACAAAGATAATAGGACCATCAGCAAATACACACCACGAGACTAATGAATACCTAGAATCCTAGTGAGACTTGTAAATAGTCAAGCACCCTAAGTAACAATAGTTCAAGTGCATGCTAAACATGGTGATTACTTATAAAAGAACAGCAACCAGTATGAGTGAAGACAGGCAAATAATGTTCAAAATGTTCAGAATCAATGTCCAGCCACTTATGAGTTGAATTCCCCACTCTAAAAAGGAGGCCAGATGTGATGTATTCTAAGAAGTCTACAATGGGCGTGGTCTTTTCGCAACCAAAAAGGGCTTTTTAAACACTTATTTCCCATTAAGAATATGCAATAGCTAATTAATATTAAATCTGAAAATCAGTGATAATTTATTTCAACTAACCTTACATGAAAAAATCATTACTCATTCAAGCTTTTAGAATTAGATTAAATAGCATTGAGTATCAAATTTACTTCAACCCATAGAAATAATAGACAGTTAATTAATAAAGTAAGTAATTTAATTAACTTTACTTTTGTGTCATGATGTATTTTTCCTTAGGAAAAGGATAAGACATTTTTTCCATGGTATAAAATACTAGAATATGACTTTTATATTTTTCTTCATGAAGATTAAAGAATTAATAAAATAAGTACAGACATATTGTCAACAAATCTATCCAGATCATTCATTCTCCACTCAAGAAATTATGCTAGGCAAGCTTTATTTCTCCATATGTACAAGGCAATTCAGAGGTCAAAAATTTGAAAACACTTCAATGAACATCAACCATTAATTAAGAGTAGATTTTATTTATAAACAACTTTAAAAGACTATAAAAAAGGTATAATAAACTTCTACTTTATCAGTACTGCTACTCCTGTTGAACACAAAGATATATAAATATAGTTTTCTCCCTATTTAAAATATTTATTGATTCTGGCATAATAATGTCATACTCATCCTCAATAATCAGTGTACATGGAACCAGAAATCTTTTCTTTCACCTAGTCAATTTAAGTATTTCTGTGTTTTGCATGTTAACACTCTATTTATTCTGTGTTTCTAGTGCTTATCCTCAAAATTTTTATAGTTCCGTTCACATATGAATTCTACCAATCAGCACTATATATAAATAATGCAACGTATAAAATGTGTTAAATAAATGGATGTAAGATTTATGCTAAATTTTTCACATAGTAAGTACTTCAAAACCCTTATTATTTTTCCTTAAGCTTTTATGTGCATATATTTTATCTCTCCAACTAAAGAATAAACTTCTAAATAAGAAGAGTTTTGTCTATAAATTTTACGCATTTTAATATATTATTAATCTAAAACCTTGGACTAGAGTTTGGAATTCTTTTATGTATTCATTTATTGATTCAAAAAATAGGTGTCCATGCCATTTTTTCTAAACCTTGTGCAAGATGTAGGGTATACAATGATGTCCAGACTTTAGAGTCCTTGACCTCATGGCGTTTAAAGTGCAGTAATGTACAGTAATTTTAAAATCTATTTATTATTATTTAAAACAATCAATGAATACATTCTTGTCGAAAATAACTGAAAAGTCTGTCTGAATTCCCTGGCCAAGGCCAAAACATGAAAGCAAAAGAGCTGCCTGAAAACAGTGCAAGCCACTCTCCAGAGGGTTTCTCTGTTGAAACAGCACATTGCATTATGGAAATAATGAGAAAAATTAGTAACTGTGCAAACGACAACACATATGCATCTTTGTGGTTTCTGACCTTTTAGCATCGTCGAAGCAAGACCACAAACCTTTCAACACCAGGCGTGGTATTAATCTTGCACAGAATATAATGTTTTCACATATTTTATTCTGATTTCCTACAAAGTAATTTCAATTTCTAGCTAAAGCTAATGGATTTTTCTAGTGAAAACATTGTGTACCGAATGACTTTCCAGTGAGATCCGCGTACCATGCGCCATTTTCATGTTCGTGCTCATTTCTCTGAAGTCTGTTTGCCTTTAATTCACCATAATAAAATTCCTTGTGTACTTTTATTGGCAACCATTGCATAGTGACACTTGCATCCTAATGTAATTCCATTTGAGCTTGGCAGTGTTTGCTTTTTTATCAGAAGAGGAAAGTTAGAGGGAACAAGGGGCAAAGATGTGTGTAAGAATATCTGAGGGACCATCACAGCATCATCACAAATTCAAGATTTTTTTGAAACATTAGACAAGGGACTCACAGCCATGCCCTGGGATGGCTGAAACACTTCACAACCTGCTCATGTTTATGACCAAAATCATCACCTAAAATGAATTCAATGTGTCAATATCATAATATTGTTTGTGTATAAGTAATCATGAAGCTGTTAGGGAAGGGAGTATAATCTAGTAAGAAATTGGAACAAAAAGTGTTAGACAAAATTCAAGAAGATTTAAAAGAAGAAAATTAACCTGTCTGATCTGAACAGAATTGGAAAAGCACATCAATCATAGCTCTATACATTGACCATAGACTTAAAGCATAACATAAAAATAAAGAAGGCAGATAACTCAGGAAAACATTTCTATTAAATCTACTCCGTAAAGTTTTCCCATACTTTTATTTTACTAACAGGAGCATACATTTAAATCTGACTAAATCATATATATTTTGTTGATTCAATTTGTAGCAGATAGAGGAGCATGTCCCAGTGCTATGACAGTGAGTTGTCACTATAACACACCACTGCTTTACATCTTACCCACAGGCTAAAATGTTTACCCCTAGAGTCGTGACTTTGTATATGACAGGAGATTGCTACTAAAAGTAAATATATTTGGCTGAAGGGTAGATACAACTTTAGGCCATTATATCATTCACTAAAATTTAGCTGGCATTTACATATTTACCTGCTTAGTTCATATGACAAATATGTTTGAGAGACTGCCATATACAAAAAAAAAAGATGGAACCATCTTACAAATTTAGAGATTACTTAAAGAAATGGAACTGAAGGGTTAACTGTAATGGCAAGAATGAAGAGAGCAAAACCAGAGGGTACTTCAAGGAGAACAGGCATGAGAGAGGCATTATAATTTGGAGGGTGCTATGATTTGAACCTATGTGCCCATCCAAAGTTTGTATGTTGAAACTAAAATCCCAGGACAATGACATCAAGAGATGGGGCTTTTGGTTAAGTGATTAAGTGAAGAAGGATCCACCCTCATGAATGAGATAAACGTCCTCGTAAAAGATGCTTTAGAGGAATGCCGGGCTCCTCAGTCTCTTCTGCCATGTCGTTACATTGTCCGTTTTTGCCCACTTTTGTCACGTGAAGACGAAGCAAGGAGGTGCCACCTCGGGACCAACTGCCAAATCTCCACTGCCTTGATTTCGGACTTCTCAGCCCCAGAACTGTGAGAAATACATTTCTGTTTTTTATGAATTACTCAATCTGTGGCATTTTGTTATAGCAGCATACAGACAAAAACAGGGTAAACAGCCTGGTGAGAGTGGATATTTTAGAAACTTGAGATGATTCAATGTCGCTGATTCTCCATTTTCTCATATGTAAAATGAAGGAAATAATGCTGATTACTTCATAGTTCATTGTACAAATTAAATTAACTATGTAAATAAAGCAAGCAATATAGTTCCTTTTATCTAGTATACATTGTTTAAGTGTTGTTGTCATTACATGAGGAAAACAAGAACTTCCCCAAACAGAAGGATGTGGGAACCAAAACTAAGATATAAGAAAGGACGAAAGTTCACTGTGACAATCTGGTCAAGCGCTGGTTAGGGAAGATAGCATAATGTTACGCATAGATATTATTTGAGGATAATTTTCCTCCACCCCGAACTCCTCTAGCACTTTCCCTACGTCTTTCATTGCACTTCTTCATTTGTCTCTTTAATTACGGTTATTTATATAAATCTTTTAGCTTCCTACAAAAATAAGCTTGTAGTGGGACAGATTCTTGAGGATCTATGTCAAAGCAATTTTTCTATTTCCTACAGCAAGTAACCCAGTAGTAATCACACAGAATTTGTTAAAAGAATAAACATAGGAAGATTAATTTCCATTTTTTCTTTGCTAATTTTTAATCAGAATTATACCATTGTTAGGGAGGGAGAAATTATAAATTGAGGACATGAGTATTAACATTTAAATCTGTTATTCTGCTTTATTTTAGAGCTTGCCATGTTTTGTGATTAAAAAAAGAAACAGGACATTCTATATAGCTGTTGCAAAACGTGTGGTCTGTTGGTGAACTAGCAGCACCAGCATTACCAAGATTTCCTTAGTTTGCAGGGCTACTGAGTCAGAATTCGCATTTTGACAAAACTCCAGGTGATTCATGCTCTGCATTTAAGTTGGAGAAGCACTGTTCTATAGTTCTCCTTATGTCCTAAATGCATTGTCAGTGAAAGAAAATACTATACGTATGATAATAATAACGGTAATATTAACAAAAATGTAACTATTAGTAATTTTCTATGCTCTCCCAGATACTAAGTCCTTTATTTAATACTTGTGATATTTCTGCGAAGTTGCAATTGATATCACCTACTAAACTGATACTCAGAAATCTGAAGTAATTCTCCAAGGTCACAAAGCTAGTGAATCACAAACCAGATTTTTAAACTCTTGCTGCTTCATTCCAAAGACTAAACCGTTTCTAACTCACGGTTAATACATTTGCTTCTGCCTTCCATTTCCTAAATATGGTTTCCTTTCTATTTCATTAGCTTTACTTATACATGACTGATTTTTAACCCTCTCTAACATTTGCAGAATATGGTGTACTATGGTTAATAAGGACAATACCAAGTAATATCATGTTGAGAAAGCGTGCAGAAGTAGCATCAAAAAACAGACTTTTTCCAAAATGTTTACTAAAAACTTTCAATAAAAACAAGATTTTCTACTTAGAATTTCTACCTTGCATAACTCAAATGGAGCATGATTATTAAAATGACAAAAAGATTCCGTAATTGCCTAAGAGCTAAGAATAAGAATTGCTATATAAAAAAGCATAAATATGCCATATGAATGACATGTATAAGAATCATGGGAGTGCTATTTGGTATTTAGTATTTAGTTCCATTCTGCAGCATGATCAAAAAGAAGCATCTGTATAGTTCACTGTGCATTATAGCACAATAAATCACCTCATTAGGCTCAGATATATGTAAAGATTTACAGTCTGGGAAAGTCCACTAGATATTCTTAATCACTTCTTAGACTGTACTGTCCCCCATATTTCTCTTTTTCTATAGAAAGGTTGCACATGGAAAGGCTTTATTTGAAATCCAGCAATGAATGGAATGTCTGTGAAGCAAGAAATAGATGGAAATTGACATTTTAAAAGAAAGTTTGGCTTCTGAAGAGATACAGCTGTGACCTTGGTCTTTTTGTTGGAGAGAAGTATTCCCTAGCCTTACTGTACTATTTTTCCCAAAGCACCCTCTCTATTGTTCTCCCTTCATCTCTGGCTCGTATCATATGGCCCCTCCCTCATTCTATCTGGTGAGTTCTGAGAAAAATGCTTAAATTCTGCAGAGAAGATTGAGAACAATGCTAAATATTCCTCAGAGAAGCAAAATATTATGTTAACAGTTTATATTTTCACATGAAATTGTCTATCTCTTCTCTCTGTCTCATGTGTGTATGTGTGTATGTGTGTATGTGTATATATATATATACATATAATATACAGTAGATATGTATATATAGAGTATAATATTCAGTATATATGTATATATAGTATAATATACCGTATATATGTATATATATACAGTGTGTGTGTGTGTGTATATATATATACATATATATATATATATATATATATGTATATATATACTACCATTTACCTCCCAGGCTATACGTCCTGACATCTTAAAAGTAGAAAGCCCTCACAGGCCGCGGTTGCTCATGCCTGTAATCCCAGCACTTTGAGAGGCCGAGGCGTGCAGATCACCTGAGGTCGGGAGTTCAAGACCAGCCTGACCAACATGGTGAAACCCCATCTCTACTAAAAATACAAAAAATTAGCTGGGCGTTGTGTTGCGCACCTGTAATCCCAGCTACTCAGGAGGTGGAGGCAGGAGAATCACATGAACCCGGGAGTCGGAGGTTGTGTGAGCCGAGACCATGACATTGCACTGCAGCCTGGGCAATGAGAGCAAAACTCCATCTGAAAAATAAAGGTGGATAGGCCTTAAAAGACTTTTGAAAACGAGATTTGTCAAATATTTATTAGAGATGAAGAAAATAAGTGCGGACCCACATGTAACTTGTCTGAGGTCACAGAAGTAGGGACCCACACGTAACCTGTCTGAGGTCACAGAGGTAGTCATGCTGCAGCAGCCTTATTGGTTTTCCTCTATGACATGCATTATTATTGTTTTTGATCATTTCAAGAGGTTTCTAGTCGATAGTGGGACAAAATTTCTAATTTGGGAACCTAATTTACTCTGCAAATCTTCTTTACATCTCTAGCTTATTAATACACCTCAGAAGTGTTACAGGAATTAATTCGCAGGATTTTGAAGAATATTTTGAGGTATGCTGGGAAAAATCATGTCAAGTATCAATGATTAGAAACTAAACAATCAATATTAGATATTGTAAAATTATATTTAATCTTCCATATGGCATAAATAAGTTATTTTAATGTACAGTCGTTGTACTTTGTAAACTTGCATATAAAATATTTGAAAAAATAACTTTCAATATGTAAAATGTAAATATACAAAGGAAAGCATCGGAAAAAATAGATAAAAATAATCAGGTTAAGAAAACACTACAGTGTCACCCTCAGAAGACTATAGAAGGATTCTCACCCTCGAGAAACAGAGGAACTTGAACATGGAAATGACCCTCTGCTGGCCATACTGATTATGGTACATAATTTTAAAAGGCTTTTAGAGAGAAGGGAAATGTTTTATTATGCATTCAGCACAGTGTTATGGTGATGTTTCTTAACTATCAGCTATTTTTAAAATTCTTATAATCTTTCTATAGATGACAAAGTTACATAAATATGAAGGATAAGAAGGGCTCCTGCAAACCTGATAATACAATTCTCTTTTCAATGATAACGTATTTCTAAGCGTGCATCTCCTAATCATATTGATGTGCATTTAGTGTTCTTTTACCTACACCTGTCAAAGTGGCTAAAGTAATCCTTCATGAGGAGATAATTTTTTCCTTTAGGTGATTTTTTCCGCATAATATTCTAACATTTCCAATTCCATCTTTCTCGAAAAAGTTTACATGATATACATATACAATTACTAAAATTTTGGCGGCATAAATAATTTAAATGGACTTCACTTCAAAGATAATATTTACTTTTAAAGTTGTAAACCTTTGAATCATCAAATAATTAGAATTATCTTTTTCTTTATAAATAAAGTTTTTTGTCCCTACATATTTATGATTTGGAAATTTTCACCTGGAAAATTTCATTTTCAGTTGGATGCCTTGTCTTTAGTATAAAATTAGGTATTTCAATTTCAATATAATTATTTGATTGATTTTAATGCAGAGAACAGAAAGGAATATCTTCAAATATAAACTACACAGAATCATTCTGTGAAACTTCTTTCTGATCTCTGCATTCAGCTAACAGAGTTAAACCGTACTTTTGATTGAGCAGTTCTGAACACTCTTTCTGTAGAAAATGCAACTTTACATTTGCAGCGCTAAGAGGGTAGTAGTGGAAAAAGGAATATATTCAAATATAAAGTACACAGAAGCATTCTGTGAAATTTCTTTCTGTTCTCTGCAACTTCTTTCTATTCTCTGCATTCAACTAACAGAGTTGAGCCTTACTTTTGAAGGAGCAGTTCTGAAACACTCTTTGTGTAGAAACAGAAATTGGACATTCGGAGAGCTAAGAGGATAATAGTCGAAAAAGGAATATCTTCAGCTAAATACTACACAGAAGCATTCTGTGAAACTTATTTCTGATATGTGCATTCAACTAACAGAGTAAAACCATACTTTTGATTGAGCCGTTATGAACACTCTTTCTGAAGAAAATGCAAGTGGACATTCGGAGCACTAAGAAGGTAATACTGGAAAAAGGAATGTATTCAAATATAAACTACACAGAAGAATTCTGTGAAACTTCTTTCTGTTCTGTGCATTCAACTAACAGAGTTAAACCATACTTTTGATTGAGCAGTTCTGAACACTCTTTCTGTAGAAAATGCAAGTGGACATTCGGAGCTCTAAGAGGGTAATAGTGGAAAAAGTAATATCGTCAAATAAGAACTACAGACAGGCATTCTGTGAAACTACTTTCTGTTCTGTGCATTCAAATAACAGAGTTGAACCTTACTTATGATAGAGCCATTCTGAAACACTCTTTCTGTAGAAAATTCAATTGGACAATCTGAGCGATAAGAGGCCTATATTGGGAAAAAGAATATCTTCAAATAAAAACTACACAGAAGCATTCTGTGAAACTTTTTCTGATCTCTGCATTCAGCTAACAGAGTTAAATCATACATTTGATTGATCAGTTCTGAACACTCTTTCTGTAGAAAATGCAACTGGACATTTGGAGCGCTAAGAGGGTAGTAGTGCAAAAAGGAATATATTCCAATATAAACTACACAGAAGCATTCTGTGAAACTTCTTTCTGTTCTGTGCATTCAACTAACATAGTTGAACCTTACTTTTGATTGAGCCTTTCTGAAACACTCTTTCTGTAGAAACTGCAATTGGACATTCTGAGCGCTAAGAGGCCTATATTGGTAAAAAGAATATCTTCATATAAACACTACACAGCAGCATTCTGTGAAACTTCTTTCTGATCTGTGCATTCAGCTAACAGAGTTAAACCATACTTTTGATTGAGCAGTTCTGAAACACTCTTTCTGTAGAAAATGCAACTGGACATTCAGAGCGCTAAGTGGATAATAGTGGAAAATGGAATATCTTCAAATATAAACTACACAGAAGAATTCTGTGAAACTTATTTCTGATCTGTGCATTCACCTAACAGAGTTAAACCATACTTTTGATAGAGCAGTTCTGAACACACTTTCTGTAGAAAATGCAAGTGGACATTCGGAGATCTAAGAGGGTAACAGTGGAAAAAGGAATATCTTCAAATATAAACTACACAGAAGCAATCTGTGAAACTACATTCTGTTCTGTGCATTCAACTAACAGAGTTGAACCTTAATTTTGATTGAGCAGTTCTGAAACACTCTTTCTGTAGAAACTGTAATTGGATTTCTGAACGCTAAGAGGCCTATATTGAGAAAAATACTATCTTCAAATAAAAACTAGAGAGATGCATTCTCTGAAACTTCTTTCTCTTCTGTGCATTCAGCTAACAGAATTAAACGATACATTTGATTTAGCAGTTCTGAAACACTCTTTCTGTAGAAAATGCAAGTGGACATTCGGTGCGCTAAGTTGGTAATTGTGGAAAAAGGAATATCTTCAAATAAAAACTACACAGAGGCATTCTCTGAAACTTCTTTCTGTTCTCTGCAATCAACTAACAGAGTTCGGCCTTATTTTTGAAGGAGCAGCCCTGAAACACACTTTCTGTAGAAACTGCAAGTGGACATTCCGAGCGCTACTAGGGTAATAGTGGAAAAAGGAATACCTTCAAATAAATACTACACAGAAGCAATCTGTGAAACTACTTTCTGTTCTGTGAATTCAACTAAAAGTGTTGAACCCTACTTTTCATTTTGCCGTTCTGAAACACTCTTTCTGTAGAAACTGCAATTGGATATTTGGAGCGCTAAGAGGCCTATATTTGAAAAAGGACTATCTTCAAATAAAAACTACACAGAAGCATTCTGTGAAACTTCGTACTGATATGTGCATTCAGCTAACAGAGATAAACCAACTTTTGATTGAGCAGTTCTGAACACTCTTTTTGTAGAAAATGCAGGTGGACATTCAGAGCGCTAAGAGGGTAATACTGAAAAAAGTAATATATTCAAATATAAACTACACAGAAGCATTCTGTGAAGCTTCTTTCTGTTCTCTGCATTCAACTTACAGTGTTGAGCATTACTTTTGAAGGAGCAGTTCTGAAAAACACTTTGTGTAGAAACTGCCAGTGGACATTCGGAGCGCTAAGAGGGTAATATTCGAAAAAGGAATATCTTCAACTAAATACTACACAGAAGCCTTTTCTGAAACTTATTTCTGATATGTGCATATAACTAACAGAGTAAAACCATATTTTTGATTGAGCCGTTCTGAACACTCTTTATGTAGAAAATGCAAGTGGACATTCGGAGCGCTAAGAGGGTAATAGTGCTAAAAGGAATATATTCAAATATAAACTACTCAGAAGCATTCTGTGAAACTTCTTTTTGTTCTGTGCATTCAACTAACAGAGTTGAACCTTACTTTTGATTCAGCCGTTCTGAAACACTCTTTCTGTAGAAACTGCAATTTAACATTCTGAGCGCTATGATGCCTATATTGGGATAAAGAATATCTTCAAATAAAAACTACACAGATGCATTCTGTGAAACTTCTTTCTTATCTGTGCATTCAGCTAACAGAGTTAAACGATACTTTTGATTTAGCAGTTCTGAAACACTCTTTCTGTAGAAAATGCAAGTGGTCATTCGGTGCGCTAAGATGGTAATTGTGGAAAAATGAATATCTTCAAATAAAAACTACAAAGAGGCATTCTCTGAAACTTGTTTCTGTTCTCTGCTTTCAACTAACAGGGTTGAGCCTTATTTTTGAAGGAGCAGTCCTTAAACACTCTTTCTGTAGAAACTGCAAGTGGACATGCGGAGCGCTAAGAGGGTAATAGTGGAAAAAGGAATATCTTCAAATAAATACTACACAGAAGCATTCTGTGAAACTACTCTCTGTTCTGTGCATTCAACTAAATTAGTTGAACCCTACTTTTGATTGAGCCATTCTGAAACACTCTTTCTGTAGAAACTGCAATTGGATATTCGGAGCGCTAAGAGGCCTATATTGGAAAAAGGACTATCTTCAAATAAAAAATACACAGAAGCATTCCGTGAAACTTCGTACTGATCTGTGCATTCAGCTAACAGAATTAAACCATACTTTTGATTGAGCAGTTCGGAAACACTCTTTCTGTAGAAAATGCAAGTGGACATTTGGAGCGCTTAGAAGGTAATAGTGGAAAAAGGAACATCTTCAAATATAAACTACACAGAAGCATTCTATGAAACTTCTTTCTGTTCCGTTCATTCAACTAACAGAGTTGAACCTTACATTTGATTAAGCAGTTCAGAAACACTCTTTCTGTAGATACTGCAATTGGACATTCTGAGCGCTAAGACTCCTATATTGGAGAAAGGAATATCTTCAAATAAAAAGTACACAGAAGCATTCTGTGAAAATACTTTCTGATCTGTGCATTCAGCTAACAGAGTTAAACCATACTTTGGATTGAGCAGTTCTGAACACTCTTTCTCTAGAAAATGCAAGTGGACATTCGGAGCGCTAAGAGGGTAATACTGAAAAAGGGAATATATTCAAATATAAACTACACAGAGGCATTCTGTGAAACTCCTTTCTGTTCTCTGCATTCAACTAACAGAGTTGAGCCCTACTTTTGAAGGAGCAGTTCTGAAACACTCTTTGTTTAGAAACTGAAATTGGACATTCGGAGAGCTAAGAGGATAATAGTCGAAAAAGGAATATCTTCAACAAAATACTACACGGAAGGATTCTGTGAAACTTATTTCTGATATGTGCATTCAAATAACAGAGTAAAACCATACTTTTGATTGAGCCGTTCAGAACACTCTTTCTGTAGAAAATGCAAGTGGACATTCGGAGCACTAAGAGGGTAATACTGGAAAAAGGAATATATTCAAATATAAACTACACAGAAGCATTCTGTGAAACTTCTTGCTGTTCTGTGCATTCAAGTAACAGAGTTGAACCTTACTTTTGATTGAGCCTTTCTGAAACTCTCTTTCTGTAGAAAATGCAAGTGGACATTCGGAGCGCTAAGATGGTAATAGTGGAAAAAGGAATACATTCAAATATAAACTACACAGAAGCATTCTGTGAAACTTCTTTCTGTTCTGTGCATTCAACTAACAGAGTTGAACCTTACTTTTGATTGAGCCTTCTGAAACACTCATTCTGTAGAAACGGCAATTGGACATTCTGAGCGCTAAGTGGCCTATATTGGGAAAAAGAATATCTCCAAATAAAAACTACTCAGAAGCATTCTGTGAAACTTATTTCTGATCTGTACATTCAGCTAACAGAGTTAAACCATACTTTTGATTGAGAAGTTATGAGACACTCTTTCTGTAGAAAACGCAAGTGGACATTCGGAGCGCTAAAATTGTATTAGTGGAAAAAGGAATATCCCCAAATTAAAACTACACAGAAGCATTCTCTGAAACTCCTTTCTGTTCTCTGCATTCAACTAACAGATTTGAGCCTTACCTTGAAGGAGCTGTTCTGAAACACTCTTTGTGTAGAAACTGCCAGTGGACATTCGGAACGCTAAGAGGGTAATAGTAGAAAAAGGAATATCTATAACTAAATACTACACAGAAGCATTCTGTGAAACTTCTTTCTGTTCTGTGCATTCAACTAAAAGAGTTCAACCTTACTTTTGATTGAGCCGTTCTGAAACACTCTTTCTGTAGAAAATGCAAGTGGTGATTCGGAGCGCTAAGAGGGTAATAGTGGAAAAGGAATATCTTCAAATATAAACTACACAGAAGCATTCTCTGAAACTTCTTTCTGTTCCGTGCATTCAACTAACAGTATTGAACCTTACTTTTGATTGAGCAGTTCTGAAACTCTCTTTCTGTAGATACTGCAATAGGACATTCTGAGTGCTAAGAGACCTATATTGGAAAAAGGAATATCTTCAAATAAAAACTACACAGAAGAATTCTGTGAAACTTCTTTCTGATCTGTGCATTCAACTAACAGAGTTAAACCATACTTTTGATGGAGCAGTTCTGAACACTCTTTCCATAGAAAATGCAAGT
This sequence comes from Symphalangus syndactylus, assembly GCF_028878055.3. NCBI lineage: Eukaryota > Metazoa > Chordata > Mammalia > Primates > Hylobatidae > Symphalangus > Symphalangus syndactylus. The sequence goes on from NC_072433.2 coordinate 4,466,915, forward strand.
GGACATTCCGAGCTCTAAGAGGGTAATAGTGGAAAAAGTAATATCGTCAAATATGAACTACAGAGAAGCATTCTGTGAAACTACTTTCTGTTTTGTGCATTGAAATAGCAGAGTTGAACCTTACTTTTGAAAGAGCCATTCTGAAACACTCTTTCTGTAGAAACTGCAATTGGACAATCTGAGCACTAAGAGGCCTATATTGGGAAAAAGTATATCTTCAAATAAAAACTACACAGAAGCATTCTGTGCAACTTCTTTCTAATCTGTGCATTCAGCTAAGAGAGTTAAATCATACATTTGATTGAGCAGTTCTGAACACTCTTTCTGTAGAAAATGCAACTGGACATTTGGAGTGCTAAGAGGGTAGTAGTGGAAAAAGTAATATATTCAAATATAAACTACACAGAAGCATTCTGTGAAACTACTTTCTGTTCTGTGCATTCAACTAACAGAGTTGAACCTTACTTTTGATTGAGCCTTTCTGAAACACTCTTTCTGTAGAAACTGCAATTGGACATTCTGAGCGCTAAGAGGCCTATATTGGTAAAAAGAATATCTTCATATAAACATTACACCGCAGCATTCTGTGAAACTTCTTTCTGTTCTGTGCATTCAGCTAACAGAGTTAAACCATTATTTTGATTGAGCAGTTCTGAAACACTCTTTCTGTAGAAAATGAAACTGGAGATTCAGAGCGCTAAGTGGGTAATAATGGAAAATGGAATATCTTCAAATATAAACTACACTGAAGAATTCTGTGAAACTTCTTTCTGATCTGTGCATTCACCTAACAGGGTTAATCCACACTTATGATTGAGCAGTTCTGAACACTCCTTCTGTAGAAAATGCAACTGGACATTTGGAGCGCTAAGAGGTTACTGGTGGAAAAAGGAATACCTTCAAATAAATACTACACAGAAGCATTCTGTGAAACTACTTTCCGTTCTGTGAATTCAACTAAAAGAGTTGAACCCTACTTTTCATTGAGGCGTTCTGAAACACTTTTTCTGTAGAAACTGCAATTGGATATTCGGAGCGCTAAGAGGCCTACATTTGGGAAAGGACTATCTTTAAATAAAAACTACACAGAAACATTCTGTGAAACTTCGTACTGACCTGTGCATTCAGCTAACAGAGTTAAACCATACTTTTGATTGAGCAGTTCAGAAACACTCTTTCTGTAGAAAATGCAAGTGGACATTCGGAGAGCTTAGAAGGTGATAGTGGAAAAAGGAATATCTTCAAATATAAAATACACAGAATCATTCTCTGAAACTTCTTTCTGTTCTGTTCATTCAACTAAAAGAGTTGAACCTTACTTTTGATTGAGCCTTTCTGAAACACTCTCTCTGTAGAAACTGCAATTGGACATTCTGTGTGCTAAGAGGCCTATATTGGTAAAAAGAATAACTTCATATAAACACTACACAGCAGCATTCTGTGAAACTTCTTTCTGATCTGTGCATTCAGCTAACAGAGTTAAACCATACTTTTGATTGAGCAGTTCTGAAACACTCTTTCTGTAGAAAATGCAACTGGACATTCAGAGTGCTAAGTGGATAATAGTGGAAAATGGAATATCTTCAAATATAAACTACACAGAAAAATTCTGTGAAACTTATTTCTGATCTGTGCATTCACCTAAACAGTTAAAACATACTTTTGATAGAGAAGTTCTGAACACACTTTCTGTAGAAAATGCAAGTGGACATTCTGAGCTCTAAGAGGGTAACAGTGGAAAAAGGAATATCGTCAAATACAAACTACACAGAAGCAATCTGTGAAACTACATTCTGTTCTGTGCATTCAACTAACAGACTTGAACCTTAGTTTTGATTGAGACGTTCAGAAACACTCTTTCTGTAGAAAATGCAAGTGGAGATTTGGAGCGCTAAGAGGGTAATAGTGGAAAAAGGAATGTCTTCAAATATAAACTACACAGAATCATTCTGTGAAACTTCTTTCTGATCTGTGCATTCAGCTAACAGAGTTAAACCATACTTTTGATTGAGCAGATCTGAACACTCTTTCTGTAGAAAATGCAACTGGACATTTGGAGCGCTAAGAGGGTAGTAGTGGAAAAAGGAATATATTCAAATATAAACTACACAGAAGCATTCTGTGAAACTTTTTCTGATCTGAGCATTCAGCTAACAGAGTTAAACCATACTTTTGATTGAGCAGTTTTAAACACTCTGTCTGTAGAAAATGCAACTGGACATTCGTAGCGCTAAGTGGGTAATAGTGGAAAAAAGAATATGTTCAAATATAAACTACACAGAAGCATTGTATGAAACTTCTTTCTGTTCTGTGCATTCAACTAACAGAGTTGAACCTTACTTTTGATTGAGCCGTTCTGAAACACTCTTTCTGTAGAAACTGCAATTGGACATTCTGAGTGCTAAGAGGCCTATATTGGGAAAAATAATATCTTCAAATAAAAACTACACAGAAGCATTGTGTGAAACTTATTTCTGATATGTGCATTCAGCTAACAGAGTTAAACCATACTTTTGATTGCGCAGTTCCGAACACTCTTTCTGTAGAAAATGCAAGTGGACATTCGGAGCGCTAAGAGGGTAATAGTGGAAAAAGGAATATATTCAAATATAAACTACACAGTAGCATTCTGTGAAACTTCTTTCTGTTCTGTGCATTCAGCTAACAGAGTTGAACCTTACTATTGATTGAGCCGTTCTGAAACACTCTTTCTGTAGAAACTGCAATTGGACATTCTAAGCGCAAAGAGGCCTACATTGGGAAAAAGAATATCTTCAAATAAAAACTACACAGGTGCATTCTGTTAAATTTATTTCTGATCTGTAAATTCAGTTAACAGAGCTAAACCATATTTTTGATTGAGCAGTTATGAAACACTCTTTTTGTAGAAAATGCAAGTGGACATTCGGAGCGCTAAGATTGTAATAGAGGAAAAAGGAATATCTCCAATTAAAAACTACACAGAAGCATTCTCTGAAACCCCTTTCTGTTCACCGCATTGAACTAACAGAGTTGAGCCTTACTTTTGAAGGAGCAGTTCTGAAACACTCTTTGTGTAGAAACTGCCAGTGGATATTCGGAGCGCTAAGTGGGTAATAGTCCAAAAAGGAGTATCTTCAACTAAATACTACACAGAAGCATTCTGTGAAACTTCTTTCTGTTCTGTGCATTCAACTAAGAAAGTTGAACCTTACATTTGATTGACCCGTTCTGAAACACTCTTTCTGTAGAAACTGCAATTGGACATTCTGAGCGCTAAGAGGCCTATATTGGGAAAAATAATATCTTCAAATAAAAACTACACAGAGGCATTGTTTGAAACTTAGGTCTGATATATGCATTCAGCTAACAGAGTTAAACCATACTTTTGATTGCGCAGTTCAGAACACTCTTTCTGTAGAAAGTGCAAGTGGACATTCGGAGCGCTAAGAGGGTAATAGTGGAAAAAGGAATATATTCAAATATAAACTACACAGAAGCATTCTGTGAAACTTCTTTCTGTTCTGTGCATTCAACTACCAGGGTTGAACCTTACTTTTGATTGAGCCGTTCTGAAACACTCTTTCTGTAGAAACTGCAATTGGACATTCTGAGCGCTAAGAGGCCTATATTGGGAAAAAGAATATCTACAAATAAAAACTACACAGAAGCATTCTGTGAAACATCTTTATGTTCTGTTAATTCAACTAAAAGAGTTGAACATTAGTTTTGATTGAGCCGTTCTGAAACACTCTTTCTGTAGAAAATGCAAGTGGAGATTCGGAGCGCTAAGAGGGTAATAGTGGAAAAAGGAATGTCTTCAAATATAAACTACACAGAATCATTCTGTGAAACTTCTTTCTGATCTGTGCATTCAGCTAACAGTGTTAAACCATACTTTTGATTGAGCAGATCTGAACACTCTTTCTGTAGAAAATGCAACTGGACATTTGGAGCGCTAAGAGGGTAGTAGTGGAAAAAGGAATATATTCAAATATAAACTACACAGAAGCATTCTGTGAAACTTTTTCTGATCTGAGCATTCAGCTAACAGAGTTAAACCATACTTTTGATTGAGCAGTTTTAAACACTCTGTCTGTAGAAAATGCAACTGGACATTCGTAGCGCTAAGTGGGTAATAGTGGAAAAAAGAATATGTTCAAATGTAAACTACACAGAAGCATTGTATGAAACTTCTTTCTGTTCTGTGCATTCAACTAACAGAGTTGAACCTAACTTTTGATTGAGCCGTTCTGAAACACTCTTTCTGTAGAAACTGCAATTGGACATTCTGAGTGCTAAGAGGCCTATATTGGGAAAAATAATATCTTCAAATAAAAACTACACAGAAGCATTGTGTGAAACTTATTTCTGATATGTGCATTCAGCTAACAGAGTTAAACCATACTTTTGATTGCGCAGTTTCGAACACTCTTTCTGTAGAAAATGTGAGTGGACATTCGGAGCGCTAAGAGGGTAATAGTGGAAAAAGGAATATATTCAAATATAAACTACACAATAGCATTCTGTGAAACTTCTTTCTGTTCTGTGCATTCAGCTAACAGAGTTGAACCTTACTTTTGATTGAGCCGTTCTGAAACACTCCTTCTGTAGAAACTGCAATTGGACATTCTAAGCGCAAAGAGGCCTACATTGGGAAAAAGAATATCTTCAAATAAAAACTACACAGATGCATTCTGTGAAACTTATTTCTGATCTGTAAATTCAGTTAACAGAGCTAAACCATATTTTTGATTGAGCAGTTATGAAACACTCTTTTTGTAGAAAATGCAAGTGGACATTCGGAGTGCTAAGATTGTAATAGAGGAAATAGGAATATCTCCAATTAAAAACTACACAGAAGCATTCTCTGAAACCACTTTCTGTTCACCGCATTCAACTAACAGAGTTGAGCCTTACTTTTGAAGGAGCAGTTCTGAAACACTCTTTGTGTAGAAACTGCCAGTGGATATTCGGAGCGCTAAGTGGGTAATAGTCCAAAAAGGAGTATCTTCAACTAAATACCACACAGAAGCATTCTGTGAAACTTCTTTCTGTTCTGTGCATTCAACTAAGAAAGTTGAACCTTACATTTGATTGACCCGTTCTGAAACACTCTTTCTGTAGAAACTGCAATTGGACATTCTGAGCGCAAAGAGGCCTATATTGGGAAAAATAATATCTTCAAATAAAAACTACACAGAAGCATTGTTTGAAACTTAGGTCTGATGTATGCATTCAGCTAACAGAGTTAAACCATACTTTTGATTGCGCAGTTCAGAACACTCTTTCTGTAGAAAGTGCAAGTGGACATTCGGAGCGCTAAGAGGGTAATAGTGGAAAAAGGAATATATTCAAATATAAACTACACAGAAGCATTCTGTGAAACTTCTTTCTGTTCTGTGCATTCAACTACCAGGGTTGAACCTTACTTTTGATTGAGCCGTTCTGAAACACTCTTTCTGTGGAAACTGCAATTGGACATTCTGAGCGCTAAGAGGCCTATATTGGGAAAAAGAATATCTACAAATAAAAACTACACAGAAGCATTCTGTGAAACTTCTTTATGTTCTGTTCATTCAACTAAAAGAGTTGAACATTAGTTTTGATTGAGCTGTTCTGAAACACTCTTTCTGTAGAAAATGCAAGTGGAGATTCGGAGCGCTAAGAGGGTAATAGTGGAAAAAGGAATATCTTCAAATATAAACTACACAGAATCATTCTGTGAAACTTCTTTCTGATCTGTGCATTCAGCTAACAGTGTTAAACCATACTTTTGATTGAGCAGATCTGAACACTCTTTCTGTAGAAAATGCAACTGGACATTTGGAGCGCTAAGAGGGTCGTAGTGGAAAAAGGAATATATTCAAATATAAACTATACAGAAGCATTCTGTGAAACTTCTTTCTGATCTGAGCATTCAGCTAACAGAGTTAAACCATACTTTTGATTGAGCAGTTTTGAAACACTCTGTCTGTAGGAAATGCAACTGGACATTCGTAGCGCTAAGTGGGTAATAGTGGAAAAAAGAATATGTTCAAATATAAACTACACAGAAGCATTGTATGAAACTTCTTTCTGTTCTGTGCATTCAACTAACAGAGTTGAACCTTACTTTTGATTGAGTCGTTCTGAAACACTCTTTCTGTAGAAACTGCAATTGGACATTCTGAACGCTAAGAGGCCTATATTGGGAAAAATAATATCATCAAATAAAAACTACACAGAAGCATTGTGTGAAACTTATTTCTGATATGTGCATTCAGCTAACAGAGTTAAACCATACTTTTGATTGCGCAGTTCCGTACACTCTTTCTGTAGAAAATGCAAGTGGACATTCGGAGCGCTAAGAGGGTAATATTGGAAATAGGAATATATTCAAATATAAACTACACAGTAGCATTCTGTGAAACTTATTTCTGTTCTGTGCATTCAAATAACAGAGTTGAACCTTACTTTTGATTGAGCCGTTCTGAAACACTCTTTCTGTAGAAACTGCAATTGGACATTCTAATCGCTAAGAGGCCTACATTGGGAAAAAGAATATCTTCAAATAAAAACTACACAGATGCATTCTGTGAAACTTATTTCTGATCTGTAAATTCAGTTAACAGAGCTAAACCATATTTTTATTGAGCAGTTATGAAACAGTCTTTTTGTAGAAAATGCAAGTGGACATTCGTAGCGCTAAGATTGTAATAGAGGAAAAAGGAATATCTCCAATTAAAAACTACACAGAAGCATTCTCTGAAACCACTTTCTGTTCTCCTCCTTCAACTAACAGTGTTGAGCCTTACTTTTGAAGGAGCAGTTCTGAAACACTCTTTGTGTGGAAACTGCCAGTGGATATTTGGAGCGCTAAGTGGGTAATAGTCCAAAAAGGAGTATCTTCAACTAAATACTACACAGAAGCATTCTGTGAAACTTCTTTCTGTTCTGTGCATTCAACTAAGAGAGTTGAACCTTACATTTGATTGAGCCGTTCTGAAACACTCTTTCTGTAGAAACTGCAATTGGACATTCTGAGCTCTGAGAGGCGTATATTGGGAAAAATAATATCTTCAAATAAAAACTACACAGAAGCATTGTTTGAAACTTATTTCTGATATGTGCATTCAGCTAACGGAGTTAATACATACTTTTGATTGTGCAGTTCAGAACACTCTTTCTGTAGAAAATGCAAGTGGACATTCAGAGCGCTAAGACTCCTATATTGGAGAAAGGAATATCTTCAAATAAAAAGTACACAGAAGCATTCTGTGAAAATTCTTTCTGATCTGTGCATTCAACTAACAGAGTTAAACCATACTTTTGATGGAGCAGTTCTGAACACTCTTTCTGTAGAAAATGCAAGTGGACATTCCGAGCTCTAAGAGGGTAATAGTGGAAAATGTAATACCGTCAAATATGAACTACAGAGAAGCATTCTGTGAAACTACTTTCTGTTCTGTGCATTGAAATAGCAGAGTTGAACCTTACTTTTGAAAGAGCCATTCTGAAACACTCTTTCTGTAGAAACTGCAATTGGACAATCTGAGCACTAAGAGGCCTATATTGGGAAAAAGTATATCTTCAAATAAAAACTACACAAAAGCATTCTGTGCAACTTCTTTCTAATCTGTGCATTCAGCTAAGAGAGTTAAATCATACATTTGATTGAGCAGTTCTGAACACTCTTTCTGTAGAAAATGCAACTGGACATTTGGAGCACTAAGAGGGTAGTAGTGGAAAAAGTAATATATTCAAATATAAACTACACAGAAGCATTCTGTGAAACTACTTTCTGTTCTGTGCATTCAACTAACAGAGTTGAACCTTACTTTTGATTGAGCCTTTCTGAAACACTCTTTCTGTAGAAACTGCAATTGGACATTCTGAGCGCTAAGACTCCTATATTGGAGAAAGGAATATCTTCAAATAAAAAGTACACAGAAGCATTCTGTGAAAATTCTTTCTGATCTGTGCATTCAGCTAACAGAGTTAAACCATACTTTGGATTGAGCAGTTCTGAACACTCTTTCTCTAGAAAATGCAAGTGGACATTCGGAGCGCTAAGAGGGTAATACTGAAAAAGGGAATATATTCAAATATAAACTACACAGAGGCATTCTGTGAAACTCCTTTCTGTTCTCTGCATTCAACTAACAGAGTTGAGCCCTACTTTTGAAGGAGCAGTTCTGAAACACTCTTTGTTTAGAAACTGAAATTGGACATTCGGAGAGCTAAGAGGATAATAGTCGAAAAAGGAATGTCTTCAACAAAATACTACACGGAAGGATTCTGTGAAACTTATTTCTGATATGTGCATTCAAATAACAGAGTAAAACCATACTTTTGATTGAGCCGTTCAGAACACTCTTTCTGTAGAAAATGCAAGTGGACATTCGGAGCACTAAGAGGGTAATACTGGAAAAAGGAATATATTCAAATATAAACTACACAGAAGCATTCTGTGAAACTTCTTGCTGTTCTGTGCATTCAAGTAACAGAGTTGAACCTTACTTTTGATTGAGCCTTTCTGAAACTCTCTTTCTGTAGAAAATGCAAGTGGACATTCGGAGCGCTAAGATGGTAATAGTGGAAAAAGGAATACATTCAAATATAAACTACACAGAAGCATTCTGTGAAACTTCTTTCTGTTCTGTGCATTCAACTAACAGAGTTGAACCTTACTTTTGATTGAGCCTTCTGAAACACTCATTCTGTAGAAACGGCAGTTGGACATTCTGAGCGCTAAGTGGCCTATATTGGGAAAAAGAATATCTCCAAATAAAAACTACTCAGAAGCATTCTGTGAAACTTATTTCTGATCTGTGCATTCAGCTAACAGAGTTAAACCATACTTTTGATTGAGAAGTTATGAGACACTCTTTCTGTAGAAAACGCAAGTGGACATTCGGAGCGCTAAAATTGTATTAGTGGAAAAAGGAATATCCCCAAATTAAAACTACACACAAGCATTCTCTGAAACTCCTTTCTCTTCTCTGCATTCAACTAACAGATTTGAGCCTTACTTTGAAGGAGCTGTTCTGAAACAATCTTTGTGTAGAAACTGCCAGTGGACATACGGAACGCTAAGAGGGTAATAGTCGAAAAAGGAATATCTATAACTAAATACTACACAGAAGCATTCTGTGGAACTTCTTTCTGTTCTGTGCATTCAACTAAAAGAGTTCAACCTTACTTTTGATTGAGCCGTTCTGAAACACACTTTCTGTAGAAAATGGAAGTGGTGATTCGGAGCGCTAAGAGGGTAATAGTGGAAAAAGGAATATCTTCAAATATAAACTACACAGAAGCATTCTCTGAAACTTCTTTCTGTTCCGTGCATTCAACTAACAGTATTGAACCTTACTTTTGATTGAGCAGTTCTGAAACTCTCTTTCTGTAGATACTGCAATTGGACATTCTGAGCGCTAAGAGACCTATATTGGAAAAAGGAATATGTTCAAATGAAAACTACACAGAAGAATTCTGTGAAACTTCTTTCTGATCTGTGCATTCAACTAACAGAGTTAAACCATACTTTTGATGGAGCAGTTCTGAACACTCTTTCTGTAGAAAATGCAAGTGGACATTTCGAGCTCTAAGAGGGTAATAGTGGAAAATGTAATACCGTCAAATATGAACTACAGAGAAGCATTCTGTGAAACTACTTTCTGTTCTGTGCATTGAAATAGCAGAGTTGAACCTTACTTTTGAAAGAGCCATTCTGAAACACTCTTTCTGTAGAAACTGCAATTGGACAATCTGAGCACTAAGAGGCCTATATTGGGAAAAAGTATATCTTCAAATAAAAACTACACAAAAGCATTCTGTGCAACTTCTTTCTAATCTGTGCATTCAGCTAAGAGAGTTAAATCATACATTTGATTGAGCAGTTCTGAACACTCTTTCTGTAGAAAATGCAACTGGACATTTGGAGCGCTAAGAGGGTAGTAGTGGAAAAAGTAATATATTCAAATATAAACTACACAGAAGCATTCTGTGAAACTACTTTCTGTTCTGTGCATTCAACTAACAGAGTTGAACCTTACTTTTGATTGAGCCTTTCTGAAACACTCTTTCTGTAGAAACTGCAATTGGACATTCTGAGCGCTAAGACTCCTATATTGGAGAAAGGAATATCTTCAAATAAAAAGTACACAGAAGCATTCTGTGAAAATTCTTTCTGATCTGTGCATTCAGCTAACAGAGTTAAACCATACTTTGGATTGAGCAGTTCTGAACACTCTTTCTCTAGAAAATGCAAGTGGACATTCGGAGCGCTAAGAGGGTAATACTGAAAAAGGGAATATATTCAAATATAAACTACACAGAGGCATTCTGTGAAACTCCTTTCTGTTCTCTGCATTCAACTAACAGAGTTGAGCCCTACTTTTGAAGGAGCAGTTCTGAAACACTCTTTGTTTAGAAACTGAAATTGGACATTCGGAGAGCTAAGAGGATAATAGTCGAAAAAGGAATGTCTTCAACAAAATACTACACGGAAGGATTCTGTGAAACTTATTTCTGATATGTGCATTCAAATAACAGAGTAAAACCATACTTTTGATTGAGCCGTTCAGAACACTCTTTCTGTAGAAAATGCAAGTGGACATTCGGAGCACTAAGAGGGTAATACTGGAAAAAGGAATATATTCAAATATAAACTACACAGAAGCATTCTGTGAAACTTCTTGCTGTTCTGTGCATTCAAGTAACAGAGTTGAACCTTACTTTTGATTGAGACTTTCTGAAACTCTCTTTCTGTAGAAAATGCAAGTGGACATTCGGAGCGCTAAGATGGTAATAGTGGAAAAAGGAATACATTCAAATATAAACTACACAGAAGCATTCTGTGAAACTTCTTTCTGTTCTGTGCATTCAACTAACAGAGTTGAACCTTACTTTTGATTGAGCCTTCTGAAACACTCATTCTGTAGAAACGGCAGTTGGACATTCTGAGCGCTAAGTGGCCTATATTGGGAAAAAGAATATCTCCAAATAAAAACTACTCAGAAGCATTCTGTGAAACTTATTTCTGATCTGTGCATTCAGCTAACAGAGTTAAACCATACTTTTGATTGAGAAGTTATGAGACACTCTTTCTGTAGAAAACGCAAGTGGACATTCGGAGCGCTAAAATTGTATTAGTGGAAAAAGGAATATCCCCAAATTAAAACTACACACAAGCATTCTCTGAAACTCCTTTCTCTTCTCTGCATTCAACTAACAGATTTGAGCCTTACTTTGAAGGAGCTGTTCTGAAACAATCTTTGTGTAGAAACTGCCAGTGGACATATGGAACGCTAAGAGGGTAATAGTCGAAAAAGGAATATCTATAACTAAATACTACACAGAAGCATTCTGTGGAACTTCTTTCTGTTCTGTGCATTCAACTAAAAGAGTTCAACCTTACTTTTGATTGAGCCGTTCTGAAACACTCTTTCTGTAGAAAATGCAAGTGGTGATTCGGAGCGCTAAGAGGGTAATAGTGGAAAAAGGAATATCTTCAAATATAAACTACACAGAAGCATTCTCTGAAACTTCTTTCTGTTCCGTGCATTCAACTAACAGTATTGAACCTTACTTTTGATTGAGCAGTTCTGAAACTCTCTTTCTGTAGATACTGCAATTGGACATTCTGAGCGCTAAGAGACCTATATTGGAAAAAGGAATATGTTCAAATGAAAACTACACAGAAGAATTCTGTGAAACTTCTTTCTGATCTGTGCATTCAACTAACAGAGTTAAACCATACTTTTGATGGAGCAGTTCTGAACACTCTTTCTGTAGAATATGCAAGTGGACATTCCGAGCTCTAAGAGGGTAATAGTGGAAAAAGTAATATCGTCAAATATGAACTACAGAGAAGCATTCTGTGAAACTACTTTCTGTTCTGTGCATTGAAATAGCAGAGTTGAACCTTAATTTTGAAAGAGCCATTCTGAAACACTCTTTCTGTAGAAACTGCAATTGGACAATCTGAGCACTAAGAGGCCTATATTGGGAAAAAGTATATCTTCAAATAAAAACTACACAGAAGCATTCTGTGCAACTTCTTTCTAATCTGTGCATTCAGCTAAGAGAGTTAAATCATACATTTGATTGAGCAGTTCTGAACACTCTTTCTGTAGAAAATGCAACTGGACATTTGGAGCGCTAAGAGGGTAGTAGTGGAAAAAGTAATATATTCAAATATAAACTACACAGAAGCATTCTCTGAAACTACTTTCTGTTCTGTGCATTCAACTAACAGAGTTGAACCTTACTTTTGATTGAGCCTTTCTGAAACACTCTTTCTGTAGAAACTGCAATTGGACATTCTGAGCGCTAAGAGGCCTATATTGGTAAAAAGAATATCTTCATATAAACATTACACCGCAGCATTCTGTGAAACTTCTTTCTGTTCTGTGCATTCAGCTAACAGAGTTAAACCATTCTTTTGATTGAGCAGTTCTGAAACACTCTTTCTGTAGAAAATGCAACTGGAGATTCAGAGCGCTAAGTGGGTAATAGTGGAAAATGGAATATCTTCAAATATAAACTACACTGAAGAATTCTGTGAAATTTCTTTCTGATCTGTGCATTCACCTAACAGGGTTAAACCACACTTATGATTGAGCAGTTCTGAACACTCCTTCTGTAGAAAATGCAACTGGACATTTGGAGCGCTAAGAGGTTACTGGTGGAAAAAGGAATACCTTCAAATAAATACTACACAGAAGCATTCTGTGAAACTTCTTTCCGTTCTGTGAATTCAACTAAAAGAGTTGAACCCTACTTTTCATTGAGACGTTCTGAGACACTTTTTCTGTAGAAACTGCAATTGGATATTCGGAGCGCTAAGAGGCCTATATTTGGGAAAGGACTATCTTCAAATAAAAACTACACAGAAACATTCTGTGAAACTTCGTACTGATCTGTGCATTCAGCTAACAGAGTTAAACCATACTTTTGATTGAGCAATTCGGAAACACTCTTTCTGTAGAAAATGCAAGTGGACATTCGGAGAGCTTAGAAGGTAATAGTGGAAAAAGGAATATCTTCAAATATAAACTACACAGAATCATTCTCTGAAACTTCTTTCTGTTCTGTTCATTCAACTAAAAGAGTTCAACCTTACTTTTGATTGAGCCGTTCTGAAACACTCTTTCTGTAGAAACTGCAATTGGACATTCTGTGCGCTAAGAGGCCTATATTGGTAAAAAAATATCTTCATATAAACGCTACACAGCAGCAGTCTGTGAAACTTCTTTCTGATCTGTGCATTCAGCTAAGAGAGTTAAACCATAATTTTGATTGAGCAGTTCTGGAACACTCTTTCTGTAGAAAATGCAACTGGACATTCAGAGCGCTAAGTGGGTAATAGTGGAAAATGGAATATCTTCAAATATAAACTACACAGAAAAATTCTGTGAAACTTATTTCTGATCTGTGCATTAACCTAAAGAGTTAAAACATACTTTTGATAGAGCAGTTCTGAACACACTTTCTGTAGAAAATGCAAGTGGACATTCTGAGCTCTAAGAGGGTAACAGTGGAAAAAGGAATATCTTCAAATACAAATCACAGAAGCAATCTGTGAAACTACATTCTGTTCTGTGCATTCAACTAACAGATTTGAACCTTAGTTTTCATTGAGACGTTCTGAAACACTCTTTCTGTAGAAAATGCAAGTGGAGATTCGAAGCGCTAAGAGGGTAATAGTGGAAAAAGGAATGTCTTCAAATATAAACTACACAGAATCATTCTGTGAAACTTCTTTCTGATCTGTGCATTCAGCTAACAGGGTTAAATCATACATTTGATTGAGCAGATCTGAACACTCTTTCTGTAGAAAATGCAACTGGACATTTGGAGCGCTAAGAGGGTAGTAGTGGAAAAAGGAATATATTCAAATATAAACTACACAGAAGCATTCTGTGAAACTTCTTTCTGATCTGAGCATTCAGCTAACAGAGTTAAACCATACTTTTGATTGAGCAGTTCTGAAACACTCTTTCTGTAGAAAATGCAACTGGACATTCAGAGTGCTAAGTGGGTAATAGTGGAAAATGGAATATCTTCAAATATAAACTACACAGAAAAATTCTGTGAAACTTATTTCTGATCTGTGCATTCACCTAAACAGTTAAAACATACTTTTGATAGAGAAGTTCTGAACACACTTTCTGTAGAAAATGCAAGTGGACATTCTGAGCTCTAAGAGGGTAACAGTGGAAAAAGGAATATCGTCAAATACAAACTACACAGAAGCAATCTGTGAAACTACATTCTGTTCTGTGCATTCAACTAACAGACTTGAACCTTAGTTTTGATTGAGACGTTCAGAAACACTCTTTCTGTAGAAAATGCAAGTGGAGATTTGGAGCGCTAAGAGGGTAATAGTGGAAAAAGGAATGTCTTCAAATATAAACTACACAGAATCATTCTGTGAAACTTCTTTCTGATCTGTGCATTCAGCTAACAGAGTTAAACCATACTTTTGATTGAGCAGATCTGAACACTCTTTCTGTAGAAAATGCAACTGGACATTTGGAGCGCTAAGAGGGTAGTAGTGGAAAAAGGAATATATTCAAATATAAACTACACAGAAGCATTCTGTGAAACTTTTTCTGATCTGAGCATTCAGCTAACAGAGTTAAACCATACTTTTGATTGAGCAGTTTTAAACACTCTGTCTGTAGAAAATGCAACTGGACATTCGTAGCGCTAAGTGGGTAATAGTGGAAAAAAGAATATGTTCAAATATAAACTACACAGAAGCATTGTATGAAACTTCTTTCTGTTCTGTGCATTCAACTAACAGAGTTGAACCTTACTTTTGATTGAGCCGTTCTGAAACACTCTTTCTGTAGAAACTGCAATTGGACATTCTGAGTGCTAAGAGGCCTATATTGGGAAAAATAATATCTTCAAATAAAAACTACACAGAAGCATTGTGTGAAACTTATTTCTGATATGTGCATTCAGCTAACAGAGTTAAACCATACTTTTGATTGCGCAGTTCCGAACACTCTTTCTGTAGAAAATGCAAGTGGACATTCGGAGCGCTAAGAGGGTAATAGTGGAAAAAGGAATATATTCAAATATAAACTACACAGTAGCATTCTGTGAAACTTCTTTCTGTTCTGTGCATTCAGCTAACAGAGTTGAACCTTACTATTGATTGAGCCGTTCTGAAACACTCTTTCTGTAGAAACTGCAATTGGACATTCTAAGCGCAAAGAGGCCTACATTGGGAAAAAGAATATCTTCAAATAAAAACTACACAGGTGCATTCTGTTAAATTTATTTCTGATCTGTAAATTCAGTTAACAGAGCTAAACCATATTTTTGATTGAGCAGTTATGAAACACTCTTTTTGTAGAAAATGCAAGTGGACATTCGGAGCGCTAAGATTGTAATAGAGGAAAAAGGAATATCTCCAATTAAAAACTACACAGAAGCATTCTCTGAAACCCCTTTCTGTTCACCGCATTGAACTAACAGAGTTGAGCCTTACTTTTGAAGGAGCAGTTCTGAAACACTCTTTGTGTAGAAACTGCCAGTGGATATTCGGAGCGCTAAGTGGGTAATAGTCCAAAAAGGAGTATCTTCAACTAAATACTACACAGAAGCATTCTGTGAAACTTCTTTCTGTTCTGTGCATTCAACTAAGAAAGTTGAACCTTACATTTGATTGACCCGTTCTGAAACACTCTTTCTGTAGAAACTGCAATTGGACATTCTGAGCGCTAAGAGGCCTATATTGGGAAAAATAATATCTTCAAATAAAAACTACACAGAGGCATTGTTTGAAACTTAGGTCTGATATATGCATTCAGCTAACAGAGTTAAACCATACTTTTGATTGCGCAGTTCAGAACACTCTTTCTGTAGAAAGTGCAAGTGGACATTCGGAGCGCTAAGAGGGTAATAGTGGAAAAAGGAATATATTCAAATATAAACTACACAGAAGCATTCTGTGAAACTTCTTTCTGTTCTGTGCATTCAACTACCAGGGTTGAACCTTACTTTTGATTGAGCCGTTCTGAAACACTCTTTCTGTAGAAACTGCAATTGGACATTCTGAGCGCTAAGAGGCCTATATTGGGAAAAAGAATATCTACAAATAAAAACTACACAGAAGCATTCTGTGAAACATCTTTATGTTCTGTTAATTCAACTAAAAGAGTTGAACATTAGTTTTGATTGAGCCGTTCTGAAACACTCTTTCTGTAGAAAATGCAAGTGGAGATTCGGAGCGCTAAGAGGGTAATAGTGGAAAAAGGAATGTCTTCAAATATAAACTACACAGAATCATTCTGTGAAACTTCTTTCTGATCTGTGCATTCAGCTAACAGTGTTAAACCATACTTTTGATTGAGCAGATCTGAACACTCTTTCTGTAGAAAATGCAACTGGACATTTGGAGCGCTAAGAGGGTAGTAGTGGAAAAAGGAATATATTCAAATATAAACTACACAGAAGCATTCTGTGAAACTTTTTCTGATCTGAGCATTCAGCTAACAGAGTTAAACCATACTTTTGATTGAGCAGTTTTAAACACTCTGTCTGTAGAAAATGCAACTGGACATTCGTAGCGCTAAGTGGGTAATAGTGGAAAAAAGAATATGTTCAAATGTAAACTACACAGAAGCATTGTATGAAACTTCTTTCTGTTCTGTGCATTCAACTAACAGAGTTGAACCTAACTTTTGATTGAGCCGTTCTGAAACACTCTTTCTGTAGAAACTGCAATTGGACATTCTGAGTGCTAAGAGGCCTATATTGGGAAAAATAATATCTTCAAATAAAAACTACACAGAAGCATTGTGTGAAACTTATTTCTGATATGTGCATTCAGCTAACAGAGTTAAACCATACTTTTGATTGCGCAGTTTCGAACACTCTTTCTGTAGAAAATGTGAGTGGACATTCGGAGCGCTAAGAGGGTAATAGTGGAAAAAGGAATATATTCAAATATAAACTACACAATAGCATTCTGTGAAACTTCTTTCTGTTCTGTGCATTCAGCTAACAGAGTTGAACCTTACTTTTGATTGAGCCGTTCTGAAACACTCCTTCTGTAGAAACTGCAATTGGACATTCTAAGCGCAAAGAGGCCTACATTGGGAAAAAGAATATCTTCAAATAAAAACTACACAGATGCATTCTGTGAAACTTATTTCTGATCTGTAAATTCAGTTAACAGAGCTAAACCATATTTTTGATTGAGCAGTTATGAAACACTCTTTTTGTAGAAAATGCAAGTGGACATTCGGAGTGCTAAGATTGTAATAGAGGAAATAGGAATATCTCCAATTAAAAACTACACAGAAGCATTCTCTGAAACCACTTTCTGTTCACCGCATTCAACTAACAGAGTTGAGCCTTACTTTTGAAGGAGCAGTTCTGAAACACTCTTTGTGTAGAAACTGCCAGTGGATATTCGGAGCGCTAAGTGGGTAATAGTCCAAAAAGGAGTATCTTCAACTAAATACCACACAGAAGCATTCTGTGAAACTTCTTTCTGTTCTGTGCATTCAACTAAGAAAGTTGAACCTTACATTTGATTGACCCGTTCTGAAACACTCTTTCTGTAGAAACTGCAATTGGACATTCTGAGCGCAAAGAGGCCTATATTGGGAAAAATAATATCTTCAAATAAAAACTACACAGAAGCATTGTTTGAAACTTAGGTCTGATGTATGCATTCAGCTAACAGAGTTAAACCATACTTTTGATTGCGCAGTTCAGAACACTCT
Source organism: Symphalangus syndactylus (assembly GCF_028878055.3). Classification (NCBI taxonomy): domain Eukaryota; kingdom Metazoa; phylum Chordata; class Mammalia; order Primates; family Hylobatidae; genus Symphalangus; species Symphalangus syndactylus. The sequence continues at coordinate 4,484,629 of NC_072433.2, forward strand.
TTCTGTAGAAAGTGCAAGTGGACATTCGGAGCGCTAAGAGGGTAATAGTGGAAAAAGGAATATATTCAAATATAAACTACACAGAAGCATTCTGTGAAACTTCTTTCTGTTCTGTGCATTCAACTACCAGGGTTGAACCTTACTTTTGATTGAGCCGTTCTGAAACACTCTTTCTGTGGAAACTGCAATTGGACATTCTGAGCGCTAAGAGGCCTATATTGGGAAAAAGAATATCTACAAATAAAAACTACACAGAAGCATTCTGTGAAACTTCTTTATGTTCTGTTCATTCAACTAAAAGAGTTGAACATTAGTTTTGATTGAGCTGTTCTGAAACACTCTTTCTGTAGAAAATGCAAGTGGAGATTCGGAGCGCTAAGAGGGTAATAGTGGAAAAAGGAATATCTTCAAATATAAACTACACAGAATCATTCTGTGAAACTTCTTTCTGATCTGTGCATTCAGCTAACAGTGTTAAACCATACTTTTGATTGAGCAGATCTGAACACTCTTTCTGTAGAAAATGCAACTGGACATTTGGAGCGCTAAGAGGGTCGTAGTGGAAAAAGGAATATATTCAAATATAAACTATACAGAAGCATTCTGTGAAACTTCTTTCTGATCTGAGCATTCAGCTAACAGAGTTAAACCATACTTTTGATTGAGCAGTTTTGAAACACTCTGTCTGTAGGAAATGCAACTGGACATTCGTAGCGCTAAGTGGGTAATAGTGGAAAAAAGAATATGTTCAAATATAAACTACACAGAAGCATTGTATGAAACTTCTTTCTGTTCTGTGCATTCAACTAACAGAGTTGAACCTTACTTTTGATTGAGTCGTTCTGAAACACTCTTTCTGTAGAAACTGCAATTGGACATTCTGAACGCTAAGAGGCCTATATTGGGAAAAATAATATCATCAAATAAAAACTACACAGAAGCATTGTGTGAAACTTATTTCTGATATGTGCATTCAGCTAACAGAGTTAAACCATACTTTTGATTGCGCAGTTCCGTACACTCTTTCTGTAGAAAATGCAAGTGGACATTCGGAGCGCTAAGAGGGTAATATTGGAAATAGGAATATATTCAAATATAAACTACACAGTAGCATTCTGTGAAACTTATTTCTGTTCTGTGCATTCAAATAACAGAGTTGAACCTTACTTTTGATTGAGCCGTTCTGAAACACTCTTTCTGTAGAAACTGCAATTGGACATTCTAATCGCTAAGAGGCCTACATTGGGAAAAAGAATATCTTCAAATAAAAACTACACAGATGCATTCTGTGAAACTTATTTCTGATCTGTAAATTCAGTTAACAGAGCTAAACCATATTTTTATTGAGCAGTTATGAAACAGTCTTTTTGTAGAAAATGCAAGTGGACATTCGTAGCGCTAAGATTGTAATAGAGGAAAAAGGAATATCTCCAATTAAAAACTACACAGAAGCATTCTCTGAAACCACTTTCTGTTCTCCTCCTTCAACTAACAGTGTTGAGCCTTACTTTTGAAGGAGCAGTTCTGAAACACTCTTTGTGTGGAAACTGCCAGTGGATATTTGGAGCGCTAAGTGGGTAATAGTCCAAAAAGGAGTATCTTCAACTAAATACTACACAGAAGCATTCTGTGAAACTTCTTTCTGTTCTGTGCATTCAACTAAGAGAGTTGAACCTTACATTTGATTGAGCCGTTCTGAAACACTCTTTCTGTAGAAACTGCAATTGGACATTCTGAGCTCTGAGAGGCGTATATTGGGAAAAATAATATCTTCAAATAAAAACTACACAGAAGCATTGTTTGAAACTTATTTCTGATATGTGCATTCAGCTAACGGAGTTAATACATACTTTTGATTGTGCAGTTCAGAACACTCTTTCTGTAGAAAATGCAAGTGGACATTCAGAGCGCTAAGACTCCTATATTGGAGAAAGGAATATCTTCAAATAAAAAGTACACAGAAGCATTCTGTGAAAATTCTTTCTGATCTGTGCATTCAACTAACAGAGTTAAACCATACTTTTGATGGAGCAGTTCTGAACACTCTTTCTGTAGAAAATGCAAGTGGACATTCCGAGCTCTAAGAGGGTAATAGTGGAAAATGTAATACCGTCAAATATGAACTACAGAGAAGCATTCTGTGAAACTACTTTCTGTTCTGTGCATTGAAATAGCAGAGTTGAACCTTACTTTTGAAAGAGCCATTCTGAAACACTCTTTCTGTAGAAACTGCAATTGGACAATCTGAGCACTAAGAGGCCTATATTGGGAAAAAGTATATCTTCAAATAAAAACTACACAAAAGCATTCTGTGCAACTTCTTTCTAATCTGTGCATTCAGCTAAGAGAGTTAAATCATACATTTGATTGAGCAGTTCTGAACACTCTTTCTGTAGAAAATGCAACTGGACATTTGGAGCACTAAGAGGGTAGTAGTGGAAAAAGTAATATATTCAAATATAAACTACACAGAAGCATTCTGTGAAACTACTTTCTGTTCTGTGCATTCAACTAACAGAGTTGAACCTTACTTTTGATTGAGCCTTTCTGAAACACTCTTTCTGTAGAAACTGCAATTGGACATTCTGAGCGCTAAGACTCCTATATTGGAGAAAGGAATATCTTCAAATAAAAAGTACACAGAAGCATTCTGTGAAAATTCTTTCTGATCTGTGCATTCAGCTAACAGAGTTAAACCATACTTTGGATTGAGCAGTTCTGAACACTCTTTCTCTAGAAAATGCAAGTGGACATTCGGAGCGCTAAGAGGGTAATACTGAAAAAGGGAATATATTCAAATATAAACTACACAGAGGCATTCTGTGAAACTCCTTTCTGTTCTCTGCATTCAACTAACAGAGTTGAGCCCTACTTTTGAAGGAGCAGTTCTGAAACACTCTTTGTTTAGAAACTGAAATTGGACATTCGGAGAGCTAAGAGGATAATAGTCGAAAAAGGAATGTCTTCAACAAAATACTACACGGAAGGATTCTGTGAAACTTATTTCTGATATGTGCATTCAAATAACAGAGTAAAACCATACTTTTGATTGAGCCGTTCAGAACACTCTTTCTGTAGAAAATGCAAGTGGACATTCGGAGCACTAAGAGGGTAATACTGGAAAAAGGAATATATTCAAATATAAACTACACAGAAGCATTCTGTGAAACTTCTTGCTGTTCTGTGCATTCAAGTAACAGAGTTGAACCTTACTTTTGATTGAGCCTTTCTGAAACTCTCTTTCTGTAGAAAATGCAAGTGGACATTCGGAGCGCTAAGATGGTAATAGTGGAAAAAGGAATACATTCAAATATAAACTACACAGAAGCATTCTGTGAAACTTCTTTCTGTTCTGTGCATTCAACTAACAGAGTTGAACCTTACTTTTGATTGAGCCTTCTGAAACACTCATTCTGTAGAAACGGCAGTTGGACATTCTGAGCGCTAAGTGGCCTATATTGGGAAAAAGAATATCTCCAAATAAAAACTACTCAGAAGCATTCTGTGAAACTTATTTCTGATCTGTGCATTCAGCTAACAGAGTTAAACCATACTTTTGATTGAGAAGTTATGAGACACTCTTTCTGTAGAAAACGCAAGTGGACATTCGGAGCGCTAAAATTGTATTAGTGGAAAAAGGAATATCCCCAAATTAAAACTACACACAAGCATTCTCTGAAACTCCTTTCTCTTCTCTGCATTCAACTAACAGATTTGAGCCTTACTTTGAAGGAGCTGTTCTGAAACAATCTTTGTGTAGAAACTGCCAGTGGACATACGGAACGCTAAGAGGGTAATAGTCGAAAAAGGAATATCTATAACTAAATACTACACAGAAGCATTCTGTGGAACTTCTTTCTGTTCTGTGCATTCAACTAAAAGAGTTCAACCTTACTTTTGATTGAGCCGTTCTGAAACACACTTTCTGTAGAAAATGGAAGTGGTGATTCGGAGCGCTAAGAGGGTAATAGTGGAAAAAGGAATATCTTCAAATATAAACTACACAGAAGCATTCTCTGAAACTTCTTTCTGTTCCGTGCATTCAACTAACAGTATTGAACCTTACTTTTGATTGAGCAGTTCTGAAACTCTCTTTCTGTAGATACTGCAATTGGACATTCTGAGCGCTAAGAGACCTATATTGGAAAAAGGAATATGTTCAAATGAAAACTACACAGAAGAATTCTGTGAAACTTCTTTCTGATCTGTGCATTCAACTAACAGAGTTAAACCATACTTTTGATGGAGCAGTTCTGAACACTCTTTCTGTAGAAAATGCAAGTGGACATTTCGAGCTCTAAGAGGGTAATAGTGGAAAATGTAATACCGTCAAATATGAACTACAGAGAAGCATTCTGTGAAACTACTTTCTGTTCTGTGCATTGAAATAGCAGAGTTGAACCTTACTTTTGAAAGAGCCATTCTGAAACACTCTTTCTGTAGAAACTGCAATTGGACAATCTGAGCACTAAGAGGCCTATATTGGGAAAAAGTATATCTTCAAATAAAAACTACACAAAAGCATTCTGTGCAACTTCTTTCTAATCTGTGCATTCAGCTAAGAGAGTTAAATCATACATTTGATTGAGCAGTTCTGAACACTCTTTCTGTAGAAAATGCAACTGGACATTTGGAGCGCTAAGAGGGTAGTAGTGGAAAAAGTAATATATTCAAATATAAACTACACAGAAGCATTCTGTGAAACTACTTTCTGTTCTGTGCATTCAACTAACAGAGTTGAACCTTACTTTTGATTGAGCCTTTCTGAAACACTCTTTCTGTAGAAACTGCAATTGGACATTCTGAGCGCTAAGACTCCTATATTGGAGAAAGGAATATCTTCAAATAAAAAGTACACAGAAGCATTCTGTGAAAATTCTTTCTGATCTGTGCATTCAGCTAACAGAGTTAAACCATACTTTGGATTGAGCAGTTCTGAACACTCTTTCTCTAGAAAATGCAAGTGGACATTCGGAGCGCTAAGAGGGTAATACTGAAAAAGGGAATATATTCAAATATAAACTACACAGAGGCATTCTGTGAAACTCCTTTCTGTTCTCTGCATTCAACTAACAGAGTTGAGCCCTACTTTTGAAGGAGCAGTTCTGAAACACTCTTTGTTTAGAAACTGAAATTGGACATTCGGAGAGCTAAGAGGATAATAGTCGAAAAAGGAATGTCTTCAACAAAATACTACACGGAAGGATTCTGTGAAACTTATTTCTGATATGTGCATTCAAATAACAGAGTAAAACCATACTTTTGATTGAGCCGTTCAGAACACTCTTTCTGTAGAAAATGCAAGTGGACATTCGGAGCACTAAGAGGGTAATACTGGAAAAAGGAATATATTCAAATATAAACTACACAGAAGCATTCTGTGAAACTTCTTGCTGTTCTGTGCATTCAAGTAACAGAGTTGAACCTTACTTTTGATTGAGACTTTCTGAAACTCTCTTTCTGTAGAAAATGCAAGTGGACATTCGGAGCGCTAAGATGGTAATAGTGGAAAAAGGAATACATTCAAATATAAACTACACAGAAGCATTCTGTGAAACTTCTTTCTGTTCTGTGCATTCAACTAACAGAGTTGAACCTTACTTTTGATTGAGCCTTCTGAAACACTCATTCTGTAGAAACGGCAGTTGGACATTCTGAGCGCTAAGTGGCCTATATTGGGAAAAAGAATATCTCCAAATAAAAACTACTCAGAAGCATTCTGTGAAACTTATTTCTGATCTGTGCATTCAGCTAACAGAGTTAAACCATACTTTTGATTGAGAAGTTATGAGACACTCTTTCTGTAGAAAACGCAAGTGGACATTCGGAGCGCTAAAATTGTATTAGTGGAAAAAGGAATATCCCCAAATTAAAACTACACACAAGCATTCTCTGAAACTCCTTTCTCTTCTCTGCATTCAACTAACAGATTTGAGCCTTACTTTGAAGGAGCTGTTCTGAAACAATCTTTGTGTAGAAACTGCCAGTGGACATATGGAACGCTAAGAGGGTAATAGTCGAAAAAGGAATATCTATAACTAAATACTACACAGAAGCATTCTGTGGAACTTCTTTCTGTTCTGTGCATTCAACTAAAAGAGTTCAACCTTACTTTTGATTGAGCCGTTCTGAAACACTCTTTCTGTAGAAAATGCAAGTGGTGATTCGGAGCGCTAAGAGGGTAATAGTGGAAAAAGGAATATCTTCAAATATAAACTACACAGAAGCATTCTCTGAAACTTCTTTCTGTTCCGTGCATTCAACTAACAGTATTGAACCTTACTTTTGATTGAGCAGTTCTGAAACTCTCTTTCTGTAGATACTGCAATTGGACATTCTGAGCGCTAAGAGACCTATATTGGAAAAAGGAATATGTTCAAATGAAAACTACACAGAAGAATTCTGTGAAACTTCTTTCTGATCTGTGCATTCAACTAACAGAGTTAAACCATACTTTTGATGGAGCAGTTCTGAACACTCTTTCTGTAGAATATGCAAGTGGACATTCCGAGCTCTAAGAGGGTAATAGTGGAAAAAGTAATATCGTCAAATATGAACTACAGAGAAGCATTCTGTGAAACTACTTTCTGTTCTGTGCATTGAAATAGCAGAGTTGAACCTTAATTTTGAAAGAGCCATTCTGAAACACTCTTTCTGTAGAAACTGCAATTGGACAATCTGAGCACTAAGAGGCCTATATTGGGAAAAAGTATATCTTCAAATAAAAACTACACAGAAGCATTCTGTGCAACTTCTTTCTAATCTGTGCATTCAGCTAAGAGAGTTAAATCATACATTTGATTGAGCAGTTCTGAACACTCTTTCTGTAGAAAATGCAACTGGACATTTGGAGCGCTAAGAGGGTAGTAGTGGAAAAAGTAATATATTCAAATATAAACTACACAGAAGCATTCTCTGAAACTACTTTCTGTTCTGTGCATTCAACTAACAGAGTTGAACCTTACTTTTGATTGAGCCTTTCTGAAACACTCTTTCTGTAGAAACTGCAATTGGACATTCTGAGCGCTAAGAGGCCTATATTGGTAAAAAGAATATCTTCATATAAACATTACACCGCAGCATTCTGTGAAACTTCTTTCTGTTCTGTGCATTCAGCTAACAGAGTTAAACCATTCTTTTGATTGAGCAGTTCTGAAACACTCTTTCTGTAGAAAATGCAACTGGAGATTCAGAGCGCTAAGTGGGTAATAGTGGAAAATGGAATATCTTCAAATATAAACTACACTGAAGAATTCTGTGAAATTTCTTTCTGATCTGTGCATTCACCTAACAGGGTTAAACCACACTTATGATTGAGCAGTTCTGAACACTCCTTCTGTAGAAAATGCAACTGGACATTTGGAGCGCTAAGAGGTTACTGGTGGAAAAAGGAATACCTTCAAATAAATACTACACAGAAGCATTCTGTGAAACTTCTTTCCGTTCTGTGAATTCAACTAAAAGAGTTGAACCCTACTTTTCATTGAGACGTTCTGAGACACTTTTTCTGTAGAAACTGCAATTGGATATTCGGAGCGCTAAGAGGCCTATATTTGGGAAAGGACTATCTTCAAATAAAAACTACACAGAAACATTCTGTGAAACTTCGTACTGATCTGTGCATTCAGCTAACAGAGTTAAACCATACTTTTGATTGAGCAATTCGGAAACACTCTTTCTGTAGAAAATGCAAGTGGACATTCGGAGAGCTTAGAAGGTAATAGTGGAAAAAGGAATATCTTCAAATATAAACTACACAGAATCATTCTCTGAAACTTCTTTCTGTTCTGTTCATTCAACTAAAAGAGTTCAACCTTACTTTTGATTGAGCCGTTCTGAAACACTCTTTCTGTAGAAACTGCAATTGGACATTCTGTGCGCTAAGAGGCCTATATTGGTAAAAAAATATCTTCATATAAACGCTACACAGCAGCAGTCTGTGAAACTTCTTTCTGATCTGTGCATTCAGCTAAGAGAGTTAAACCATAATTTTGATTGAGCAGTTCTGGAACACTCTTTCTGTAGAAAATGCAACTGGACATTCAGAGCGCTAAGTGGGTAATAGTGGAAAATGGAATATCTTCAAATATAAACTACACAGAAAAATTCTGTGAAACTTATTTCTGATCTGTGCATTAACCTAAAGAGTTAAAACATACTTTTGATAGAGCAGTTCTGAACACACTTTCTGTAGAAAATGCAAGTGGACATTCTGAGCTCTAAGAGGGTAACAGTGGAAAAAGGAATATCTTCAAATACAAATCACAGAAGCAATCTGTGAAACTACATTCTGTTCTGTGCATTCAACTAACAGATTTGAACCTTAGTTTTCATTGAGACGTTCTGAAACACTCTTTCTGTAGAAAATGCAAGTGGAGATTCGAAGCGCTAAGAGGGTAATAGTGGAAAAAGGAATGTCTTCAAATATAAACTACACAGAATCATTCTGTGAAACTTCTTTCTGATCTGTGCATTCAGCTAACAGGGTTAAATCATACATTTGATTGAGCAGATCTGAACACTCTTTCTGTAGAAAATGCAACTGGACATTTGGAGCGCTAAGAGGGTAGTAGTGGAAAAAGGAATATATTCAAATATAAACTACACAGAAGCATTCTGTGAAACTTCTTTCTGATCTGAGCATTCAGCTAACAGAGTTAAACCATACTTTTGATTGAGCAGTTTTGAAACACTCTGTCTGTAGAAAATGCAACTGGACATTCGTAGCGCTAAGTGGGTAATAGTGGAAAAAAGAATATGTTCAAATATAAACTACACAGAAGCATTGTATGAAACATCTTTCTGTTCTGTGCATTCAACTAACAGAGTTGAACCTTACTTTGATTGAGCCGTTCTGAAACACTCTTTCTGTAGAAACTGCAATTGGACATTCTGAGTGCTAAGAGGCCTATATTGGGAAAAATAATATCTTCAAATAAAAACTACACAGAAGCATTTTGTGAAACTTATTTCTGATATGTGCATTCAGCTAACAGAGTTAAACCATACTTTTGATTGCGCAGTTCCGAACACTCTTTCTGTAGAAAATGCAAGTGGACATTCGGAGCGCTAAGAGGGTAATAGTGGAAAAAGGAATATATTCAAATATAAACTACACAGTAGCATTCTGTGAAACTTCTTTCTGTTCTGTGCATTCAGCTAACAGAGTTGAACCTTACTTTTGATTGAGCCGTTCTGAAACACTCTTTCTGTAGAAACTGCAATTGGACATTCTAAGCGTTAAGAGGCCTACATTGGGAAAAAGAATATCTTCAAATAAAAACTACACAGATGCATTCTGTGAAACTTATTTCTGATCTGTAAATTCAGTTAACAGAGCTAAACCATATTTTTGATTGAGCAGTTATGAAACACTCTTTTTGTAGAAAATGCAAGTGGACATTCGGAGTGCTAAGATTGTAATAGAGGAAAAAGGAATATCTCCAATTAAAAACTACACAGAAGCATTCTCTGAAACCCCTTTCTGTTCTCCGCATTCAACTAACAGAGTTGAGCCTTACTTTTGAATTAGCAGTTCTGAAACACTCTTTGTGTAGAAACTGCCAGTGGATATTAGGAGCGCTAAGTGGGTAATAGTCCAAAAAGGAGTATCTTCAACTAAATACTACACAGAAGCATTCAGTGAAACTTCTTTCTGTTCTGTGCATTCAACTAAGAAAGTTGAACCTTACATTTGATTGAGCCGTTCTGAAACACTCTTTCTGTAGAAACTGCAATTGGACATCCTGAGCGCTAAGAGGCCTATATTGGGAAAAATAATATCTTCAAATAAAAACTACACAGAAGCATTGTTTAAAACTTATTTCTGATATATGCATTCAGCTAACAGAGTTAAACCATACTTTTGATTGCGCAGTTCAGAACACTCTTTCTGTAGAAAGTGCAAGTGGACATTCGGAGCGCTAAGAGGGTAATAGTGGAAAAAGGAATATATTCAAATATAAACTACACAGAAGCATTCTGTGAAACTTCTTTCTGTTCTGTGCATTCAACTACCAGGGTTGAACCTTACTTTTGATTGAGCCGTTCTGAAACACTCTTTCTGTAGAAACTGCAATTGGACATTCTGAGCGCTAAGAGGCCTATATTGGGAAAAAGAATATCTACAAATAAAAACTACACAGAAGCATTCTGTGAAACTTCTTTCTGTTCTGTTCATTCAATTAAAAGAGTTGAACATTAGTTTTGATTGAGCCGTTCTGAAACACTCTTTCTGTAGAAAATGCAAGTGGAGATTCGGAGGGCTAAGAGGGTAATAGTGGAAAAAGGAATGTCTTCAAATATAAACTACACAGAATCATTCTGTGAAACTTCTTTCTGATCTGTGCATTCAGCTAACAGTGTTAAACCATACTTTTGATTGAGCAGATCTGAACACTCTTTCTGTAGAAAATGCAACTGGACATTTGGAGCGCTAAGAGGGTAGTAGTGGAAAAAGGAATATATTCAAATATAAACTACACAGAAGCATTCTGTGAAACTTCTTTCTGATCTGAGCATTCAGCTAACAGAGTTAAACCATACTTTTGATTGAGCAGTTTTGAAACACTCTGTCTGTAGGAAATGCAACTGGACATTCGTAGCGATAAGTGGGTAATAGTGGAAAAAAGAATATGTTCAAATATAAACTACACAGAAGCAGTGTATGAAACTTCTTTCTGTTCTGTGCATTCAACTAACAGAGTTGAACCTTACTTTTGATTGAGCCGTTCTGAAACACTCTTTCTGTAGAAACTGCAATTGGACATTCTGAGCGCTAAGAGGTCTATATTGGGAAAAATAATATCTTCAAATAAAAACTACACAGAAGCATTGTGTGAAACTTATTTCTGATATGTGCATTGAGCTAACAGAGTTAAACCATACTTTTGATTGCGCAGTTACGAACACTCTTTCTGTAGAAAATGCAAGTGGACATTCGGAGCGCTAAGAAGGTAATAGTGGAAAAAGTAATATATTCAAATATAAACTACACAGTAGCATTCTGTGAAACTTCTTTCTGTTCTGTGCATTCAACTAACAGAGTTGAACCTTACTTTTGATTGAGCCGTTCTGAAACAATCTTTCTGTAGAAACTGCAATTGGACATTCTAAGCGCTAAGAGGTCTACATTGGGAAAAAGAATATCTTCAAATAAAAACTACACAGATGCATTCTGTGAAACTTATTTCTGATCTGTAAATTCAGTTAACAGAGCTAAACCATATTTTTGATTGAACAGTTATGAAACACTCTTTTTGTAGAAAATGCAAGTGGACATTCGGAGCGCTAAGATTGTAATAGAGGAAAAAGGAATATCTCCAATTAAAAACTACACAGAAGCATTCTCTGAAACCACTTTCTGTTCTTCGCATTCAACTAACAGAGTTGAGCCTTACTTTTGAAGGACCAGTTCTGAAACACTCTTTGTGTAGGAACTGCCAGTGGATATTCGGAGCGCTAAGTGGGTAATAGTCCAAAAAGGAGTATCTTCAACTAAATACTACACAGAAGCATTCTGTGAAACTTCATTCTGTTCTGTGCATTCAACTAAGAGAGTTGAACCTTACATTTGATTGACCCGTTCTGAAACACTCTTTCTGTAGAAACTGCAATTGGACATTCTGAGCGCTAAGAGGCCTGTATTGGGAAAAATAATATCTTCAAATAAAAACTACACAGAAGCATTGTTTAAAACTTATTTCTGATATATGCATTCAGCTAACAGAGTTAAACCATACTTTTGATTGCGCAGTTCAGAACACTCTTTCTGTAGAAAGTGCAAGTGGACATTCGGAGCGCTAAGAGGGTAATAGTGGAAAAAGGAATATATTCAAATATAAACTACACAGAAGCATTCTGTGAAACTTCTTTCTGTTCTGTGCATTCAACTACCAGGGTTGAACCTTACTTTTGATTGAGCCGTTCTGAAACACTCTTTCTGTAGAAACTGCAATTGGACATTCTGAGCGCTAAGAGGCCTATATTGGGAAAAAGAATATCTACAAATAAAAACTACACAGAAGCATTCTGTGAAACTTCTTTCTGTTCTGTTCATTCAATTAAAAGAGTTGAACATTAGTTTTGATTGAGCCGTTCTGAAACACTCTTTCTGTAGAAAATGCAAGTGGAGATTCGGAGGGCTAAGAGGGTAATAGTGGAAAAAGGAATGTCTTCAAATATAAACTACACAGAATCATTCTGTGAAACTTCTTTCTGATCTGTGCATTCAGCTAACAGTGTTAAACCATACTTTTGATTGAGCAGATCTGAACACTCTTTCTGTAGAAAATGCAACTGGACATTTGGAGCGCTAAGAGGGTAGTAGTGGAAAAAGGAATATATTCAAATATAAACTACACAGAAGCATTCTGTGAAACTTCTTTCTGATCTGAGCATTCAGCTAACAGAGTTAAACCATACTTTTGATTGAGCAGTTTTGAAACACTCTGTCTGTAGGAAATGCAACTGGACATTCGTAGCGATAAGTGGGTAATAGTGGAAAAAAGAATATGTTCAAATATAAACTACACAGAAGCAGTGTATGAAACTTCTTTCTGTTCTGTGCATTCAACTAACAGAGTTGAACCTTACTTTTGATTGAGCCGTTCTGAAACACTCTTTCTGTAGAAACTGCAATTGGACATTCTGAGCGCTAAGAGGTCTATATTGGGAAAAATAATATCTTCAAATAAAAACTACACAGAAGCATTGTGTGAAACTTATTTCTGATATGTGCATTGAGCTAACAGAGTTAAACCATACTTTTGATTGCGCAGTTACGAACACTCTTTCTGTAGAAAATGCAAGTGGACATTCGGAGCGCTAAGAAGGTAATAGTGGAAAAAGTAATATATTCAAATATAAACTACACAGTAGCATTCTGTGAAACTTCTTTCTGTTCTGTGCATTCAACTAACAGAGTTGAACCTTACTTTTGATTGAGCCGTTCTGAAACAATCTTTCTGTAGAAACTGCAATTGGACATTCTAAGCGCTAAGAGGTCTACATTGGGAAAAAGAATATCTTCAAATAAAAACTACACAGATGCATTCTGTGAAACTTATTTCTGATCTGTAAATTCAGTTAACAGAGCTAAACCATATTTTTGATTGAACAGTTATGAAACACTCTTTTTGTAGAAAATGCAAGTGGACATTCGGAGCGCTAAGATTGTAATAGAGGAAAAAGGAATATCTCCAATTAAAAACTACACAGAAGCATTCTCTGAAACCACTTTCTGTTCTTCGCATTCAACTAACAGAGTTGAGCCTTACTTTTGAAGGACCAGTTCTGAAACACTCTTTGTGTAGGAACTGCCAGTGGATATTCGGAGCGCTAAGTGGGTAATAGTCCAAAAAGGAGTATCTTCAACTAAATACTACACAGAAGCATTCTGTGAAACTTCATTCTGTTCTGTGCATTCAACTAAGAGAGTTGAACCTTACATTTGATTGACCCGTTCTGAAACACTCTTTCTGTAGAAACTGCAATTGGACATTCTGAGCGCTAAGAGGCCTGTATTGGGAAAAATAATATCTTCAAATAAAAACTACACAGAAGCATTGTTTAAAACTTATTTCTGATATATGCATTCAGCTAACAGAGTTAAACCATACTTTTGATTGCGCAGTTCAGAACACTCTTTCTGTAGAAAGTGCAAGTGGACATTCGGAGCGCTAAGAGGGTAATAGTGGAAAAAGGAATATATTCAAATATAAACTACACAGAAGCATTCTGTGAAACTTCTTTCTGTTCTGTGCATTCAACTACCAGGGTTGAACCTTACTTTTGATTGAGCCGTTCTGAAACACTCTTTCTGTAGAAACTGCAATTGGACATTCTGAGCGCTAAGAGGCCTATATTGGGAAAAAGAATATCTACAAATAAAAACTACACAGAAGCATTCTGTGAAACTTCTTTCTGTTCTGTTCATTCAATTAAAAGAGTTGAACATTAGTTTTGATTGAGCCGTTCTGAAACACTCTTTCTGTAGAAAATGCAAGTGGAGATTCGGAGGGCTAAGAGGGTAATAGTGGAAAAAGGAATGTCTTCAAATATAAACTACACAGAATCATTCTGTGAAACTTCTTTCTGATCTGTGCATTCAGCTAACAGTGTTAAACCATACTTTTGATTGAGCAGATCTGAACACTCTTTCTGTAGAAAATGCAACTGGACATTTGGAGCGCTAAGAGGGTAGTAGTGGAAAAAGGAATATATTCAAATATAAACTACACAGAAGCATTCTGTGAAACTTCTTTCTGATCTGAGCATTCAGCTAACAGAGTTAAACCATACTTTTGATTGAGCAGTTTTGAAACACTCTGTCTGTAGGAAATGCAACTGGACATTCGTAGCGATAAGTGGGTAATAGTGGAAAAAAGAATATGTTCAAATATAAACTACACAGAAGCAGTGTATGAAACTTCTTTCTGTTCTGTGCATTCAACTAACAGAGTTGAACCTTACTTTTGATTGAGCCGTTCTGAAACACTCTTTCTGTAGAAACTGCAATTGGACATTCTGAGCGCTAAGAGGTCTATATTGGGAAAAATAATATCTTCAAATAAAAACTACACAGAAGCATTGTGTGAAACTTATTTCTGATATGTGCATTGAGCTAACAGAGTTAAACCATACTTTTGATTGCGCAGTTACGAACACTCTTTCTGTAGAAAATGCAAGTGGACATTCGGAGCGCTAAGAAGGTAATAGTGGAAAAAGTAATATATTCAAATATAAACTACACAGTAGCATTCTGTGAAACTTCTTTCTGTTCTGTGCATTCAACTAACAGAGTTGAACCTTACTTTTGATTGAGCCGTTCTGAAACAATCTTTCTGTAGAAACTGCAATTGGACATTCTAAGCGCTAAGAGGTCTACATTGGGAAAAAGAATATCTTCAAATAAAAACTACACAGATGCATTCTGTGAAACTTATTTCTGATCTGTAAATTCAGTTAACAGAGCTAAACCATATTTTTGATTGAACAGTTATGAAACACTCTTTTTGTAGAAAATGCAAGTGGACATTCGGAGCGCTAAGATTGTAATAGAGGAAAAAGGAATATCTCCAATTAAAAACTACACAGAAGCATTCTCTGAAACCACTTTCTGTTCTTCGCATTCAACTAACAGAGTTGAGCCTTACTCTTGAAGGAGCAGTTCTGAAACACTCTTTGTGTAGGAACTGCCAGTGGATATTCGGAGCGCTAAGTGGGTAATAGTCCAAAAAGGAGTATCTTCAACTAAATACTACACAGAAGCATTCTGTGAAACTTCATTCTGTTCTGTGCATTCAACTAAGAGAGTTGAACCTTACATTTGATTGAGCCGTTCTGAAACACTCTTTCTGTAGAAACTGCAATTGGACATTCTGAGCGCTACGAGGCCTATATTGGGAAAAATAATATCTTCAAATAAAAACTACACAGAAGCATTGTTTGAAACTTATTTCTGATATGTGCATTCAGCTAACAGATTTAAACCATACTTTTGATTGTGCAGTTCAGAACACTCTTTCTGTAGAAAATGCAAGTGGACATTCGGAGCGCTAAGAGGGTAATAGTGTAAAAAGTAATATATTCAAATATAAACTACACAGAAGCATTCTGTGAAACTTCTTTCTGTTCTGTGCATTCAACTACCAGGGTTGAACCTCACTTTTGATTGAGCCGTTCTGAAACACTCTTTCTGTAGAAACTGCAAATGGACATTCTGAGCGCTAAGAGGCCTATATTGGGAAAAAGAATATCTTCAAATAAAAACTACACAGAAGTATTCTGTGACACATCTTTCTGTTCTGTTCATTCAACTAAAAGAGTTGAACCTTAGTTTTGATTGAGCCGTTCTGAAACACTCTTTCTGTAGAAAATGCACGTGGAGATTTTGAGCGCTAAGAAGGTAATAGTGGAAAAAGGAATGTCTTCAAATATAAACTACACAGAATCATTCTGTGAAACTTCTTTCTGATCTGAGCATTCAGCTAACAGAGTTAAACCATACTTTTGATTCAGCAGATCTGAACACTCTTTCTGTAGAAAATGCAACTGGACATTTGGAGCGCTAAGAGAGTAGTAGTGGAAAAAGTAATATATTCAAATATAAACTACACAGAAGCATTCTGTGAAACTTCTTTCTGATCGGAGCATTCAGCTAACAGAGTTAAACCATTCTTTTGATTGAGCAGTTTTGAAACACTCTGTCTGTAGAAAATGCAACTGGACATTCGTAGCGCTAAGTGGGTAATAGTGGAAAAAAGAATATGTTCAAATATAAACTACACAGAAGCATTGTATGAAACTTCTTTCTGTTCTGTGCATTCAACTAACAGAGTTGAACCTTACTTTTGATTGAGCCGTTCTGAAACATTCTTTCGGTAGAAACTGCAATTGGACATTCTGAGCGCTAAGAGGCCTATATTGGGAAAAATTATATCTTCAAATAAAAACTACACAGAAGCATTTTGTGAAACTTATTTCTGATATGTGCATTCAGCTAACAGAGTTAAAATATACTTTTGATTGCGCATTTCAGAACACTCTTTCTGTAGAAAATGCAAGTGGACACTCGGAGCGTTAAGAGGGTAATAGTGGAAAAAGGAATATATTCAAATATAAACTACACAGAAGCATTCTGTGAAACTTCTGTCTGTTCTGTGCATTCAACTACCAGGGTTGAACCTTACTTTTGATTGAGCCGTTCTGAAACAGTATTTCTGTAGAAACTGCAATTGGACATTCTGAGCGCTAAGAGGCCTATATTGGGAAAAACAATATCTACAAATAAAAACTACACAGAAGCATTCTGTGAAACTTCTTTCTGTTCTGTTCATTCAACTAAAAGAGTTGAACCTTAGTTTTGTTTGAGCCATCCTGAAACACTCTTTCTGTCGAAAATGCACGTGGAGATTCGGAGCGCTAAGAGGGTAATAGTGGGAAAAGGAATGTCTACAAATATAAACTACACAGAATCATTCTGTGAAACTTCTTTCTGATCTGTGCATTCAGCTAACAGTGTTAAACCATACTTTTGATTGAGCAGATCTGAACACTCTTTTTGAAGAAAATGCAACTGGGCATTTGGAGCGCTAAGAGGGTAGTAGTGGAAAAAGGAATATATTCAAATATAAATTACACAGAAGCATTCTGTGAAACTTCTATCTGATCTGAGCATTCAGCTAACAGAGTTAAACCATACTTTTGATTGAGCAGTTTTGAAACACTCTGTAGAAAATGCAACTGGACATTCGTAGCGCTAAGTGGGTAATAGTGGAAAAAGACTATGTTCAAATATAAACTACACAGAAGCAATGTATGAAAATTCTTTCTGTTCTGCGCATTCAACTAACAGAGTTGAGCCTTACTTTTGATTTAGCCATTCTGAAACACTCTTTCTGTAGAAACTGCAATTGGACATTCTGAGCGCTAAGAGGTCTATATTGGGAAAAATAATATCTTCAAATAAAAACTACACAGAAGCATTGTGGGAAACTTATTTCTGATATGTGCATTCAGCTAACAGAGTTAAACCATACTTTTGATTGCGCAGTTCCGAACACTCTTTCTGTAGAAAATGCAAGTGGACATTCGGAGCGCTAAGAGGGTAATAGTGGAAAAAGGAATATATTCAAATATAAACTACACAGTAGCATTCTGTGAAACTTCTTTCTGTTCTGTGCATTCAACTAACAGAGTTGAACCTTACTTTTGATTGAGCCGTTCTGAAACACTCTTTCTGTAGAAACTGCAATTGGACATTCTGAGCGCTAAGAGGCCTACATTGGGAAAAAGAATATCTTCAAATAAAAACTACACAGATGCATTCTCTGAAACTTATTTCTGATCTGTAAATTCAGTTATCAGAGCTAAACCATATTTTTGATTGAGCAGTCATGAAACACTCTTTTTGTAGAAAACGCAAGTGGACATTCGGAGTGCTAAGATTGTAACAGAGGAAAAAGGAATATCTCCAATTAAAAACTACACAGAAGCATTCTCTGAAACCCCTTTCTGTTCTCTGCATTCAACTAACAGTGTTGAGTCTTACTTTTGAAGGAGCAGTTCTGAAACACTCTTTGTGTAGAAACTGCCAGTGGATATTCGGAGCGCTAAGTGGGTAACAGTCCAAAAAGGAGTATCTTCAACTAAATACTACACAGAAGCATTCTGTGAAACTACTTTCTGTTCTGTGCATTCAACTAAGAGAGTTGAACCTTACATTTGATTGAGCCGTTCTGAAACACTCTTTCTGTAGAAACTGCAATTGGTCATTCTGAGCGCTAAGAGGCCTATATTGGGAAAAATAATATCTTCAAATAAAAACTACACAGAAGCAATGTTTGAAACTTATTTCTGATATGTGCATTCAGCTAACAGAGTTAAACCATACTTTTGATTGCGCAGTTCAGAACACTCTTTCTGTAGAAAATGCAAGTGGACATTCGGAGCACTAAGAGGGTAATAGTGGAAAAAGGAATATATTCAAATATAAACTACACAGAAGCTTTCTGTGAAACTTCTTTCTGTTCTGTGCATTCAACTACCAGGGTTGAATCTTACTTTTGATTGAGCCGTTTTGAAACACTCTTTCTGTAGAAACTGCAATTGGACATTCTGAGCGATAAGAGGCCTATGTTGGGAAAAAGAATATCTACATATAAAAACTACACAGAAGCATTCTGTGAAACTACTTTCTGTTCTGTTCATTCAACTAAAAGAGTTGAACCTAAGTTTTGATTGAGCCGTTCTGAAACACTCTTTCTGTCGAAAATGCAGGTGGAGATTCGGAGCGCTAAGAGGGTAATAGTGGAAAAAGAATGTCTTCAAATATAAACTACACAGAATCATTCTGTGAGACATCTTTCTGATCTGAGCATTCAGCTAACAGAGTTAAACCATACTTTTGATTGAGCAGTTTTGAAACACTCTGTCTGTACAAAATGCAACTGGACATTCGTAGCGCTAAGTGGGTAATAGTGGAAAAAAGAATATGTTCAAATATAAACTACACAGAAGCATTGTATGAAACTTCTTTCTGTTCTGTGCATTCAACTAACAGAGTTGAACCTTACTTTTGATTGAGCCGTTCTGAAACACTCTTTCTGTAGAAACTGCAATTGGACATTCTGAGCGCTAAGAGGCCTATTTTGGGAAAAATAATATCTTCAAATAAAAACTACACAGAAGCATTGTGTGAAACTTATTTCTGATATGTGCATTCAGCTAACAGAGTTAAACCATACTTTTGATTGCGCAGTTCTGAACACTCTTTCTGTAGAAAATGCAAGTGGACATTCGGAGCGCTAAGAGGGTAATAGTGGAAAAAGGAATATATTCAAATATAAACTACACAGTAGCATTCTGTGAAACGTCTTTCTGTTCTGTGTATTCAAATAACAGAGTAGAACCTTACTATTGATTGAGCCGTTCTGAAACACTCTTTCTAGAGAAACTGCAATTGGACATTCTAAGCACTAAGAGGCCTACATTGGGAAAAAGTATATCTTCAAATAAAAACCACACAGATGCATTCTGTGAAACATATTTCTGATCTGTAAATTCAGTTAACAGAGCTAAACCATATTTTTGACTGAGCAGTTATGAAACACTCTTTTTGTAGAAAATGCAAGTGGACATTCGGAGCGCTAAGATTGTAATAGAGGAAAAAGGAATATGTCCAATTAAAAACTACACAGAAGCATTCTCTGAAACCCCTTTCTGTTCTCCGCATTCAACTAACAGAGTTGAGCCTTACTTTTGAAGGAGCAGTTCTGAAACACTCTTTGTGTAGAAACTGCCCGTGGATATTCGGAGCGCTAAGTGGGTAATAGTCCAAAAATTAGTATCTTCAACTAAATACTACACAGAAGCATTCTGTGAAACTTCTTTCTGTTCTGTGCATTCAACTAAGAGAGTTGAACCTTATATTTGATTGAGCCGTTCTGAAACACTCTTTCTGTAGAAACTGCAATTGGACATTCTGAGCGCTAAGAGACCTATATTGGGAAAAATAATATCTACATATAAAAACTACACCGAAGCATTCTGTGAAACTTCTTTCTGTTCTGTTCATTCAACTAAAAGAGTTCAACCTTAGTTTTGATGGAGCCGCTCTGAAACACTCTTTCTGTAGAAAATGCAAGTGGAGATTCGGAGCGCTATGAGGGTAATAGTGGAAAAAGGAATGTCTTCAAATATAAACTACACAGAATCATTCTGTGAAACTTCTTTCTGATCTGTGCATTCAGCTAACAGAGTTAAACCATACTTTTGATTGAGCAGATCTGAACACTCGTTCTGTAGAAAATGCAACTGGACATTTGGAGCGCTAAGAGCGTAGTAGTGGAAAAAGGAATATATTCAAATATAAACTACACAGAAGCATTCTGTGAAACTTCTTTCTCTTCTGTGCATTCAACTACCAGGGTTGAACTCTACTTTTGATTGAGCCGTTCTGAAACACTCTTTCTGTAGAAACTGCAATTGGACATTCTGAGCGCTAAGAGGCCTATATTAGGAAAAAGAATATCTACAAATTAAAACTACACAGAAGCATTCTGTGAAACTTCTTTCTGTTCTGTTCATTCAACTAAAAGAGTTGAACCTTAGTTTTGATTGAGCCGTTCTGAAACACTCTTTCTGTAGAAAATGCAAGTGGAGATTCAGAGCACTAAGAGGGTAATAGTGGAAAAAGGAATGTCTTCAAATATAAACTGAACAGAATCATTCTGTGAGACTTCTTTCTGATCTGTGCATTCAGCTAACAGAGTTAAACCATACTTTTGATTGAGCAGATCTGAACACTATTTCTGTAGAAAATGCAACTGGACATTTGGAGCACTAAGAGGGTAGTCGTGGAAAAAGGAATATATTCAAATATAAACTACACAGAAGCATTCTGTGAAACTTCTTTCTGATCTGAGCATTCAGCTAACAGAGTTAAACCATACTTTTGATTGAGCAGTTTTGAAACACTGTCTGTAGAAAATGCAACTGGACATTCGTAGCGCTAAGTGAGTAATGGTGGAAAAAAGAATATGTTCAAATATAAACTACACAGAAGCATTGTATGAAACTTCTTTCTGTTCTGTGCATTCAACGAACAGAGTTGAATCTTACTTTTGATTGAACCGTTCTGAAACACTCTTTCTGTAGAAACTGCAATTGGACATTCTGAGCGCTAAGAGGCCTATATTGGGAAAAATAATATCTTCAAATAAAAACTACACAGAAGCATTGTGTGAAACTTATTTCTGATATGTGCATTCAGCTAACAGAATTAAACCATACTTTTGATTGCGCAGTTCAGAACACACTTTCTGTAGAAAATTCAAGTGGACATTCGGAGCGCTAAGTGGGTAATAGTGGAAAAAGGAATATATTCAAATATAAATTACACAGAAGCATTCTGTGAAACTTCTTTCTGTTCTGTGCATTCAACTACCAGGGTTGAACTCTACTTTTGATTGAGCCGTTCTGAAACACTCTTTCTGTAGAAACTGCAATTGGACATTCTGAGCGCTAAGAGGCCTATATTAGGAAAAAGAATATCTACAAATTAAAACTACACAGAAGCATTCTGTGAAACATCTTTCTGTTCTGTTCATTCAACTAAAAGTGTTGAACCTTAGTTTTGATTGAGCCGTCCTGAAACACTCTTTCTGTAGAAAATGCAAATGGAGATTCAGAGCACTAAGAGGGTAATAGTGGAAAAAGGAATGTCTTCAAATGTAAACTACACAGAATCATTCTTTGAGACTTCTTTCCGATATGTGCATTCAGCTAACAGAGTTAAACCATACTTTTGATTGAGCAGATCTGAACACTCTTTCTGTAGAAAATGCAACTGGACATTTGGAGCGCTAAGAGGGTAGTCGTGTAAAAAGGAATATATTCAAATATAAACTACACAGAAGCATTCTGTGAAACTTCTTTCTGATCTGAGCATTCAGCTAACAGAGTTAAACCATACTTTTGATTGAGCAGTTTTGAAACACTCTGTCTGTAGAAAATGCAACTGGACATTCGTAGCGCTAAGTGAGTAATAGTGGAAAAAAGAATATGTTCAAATATAAACTACACAGAAGCATTGTATGAAACTTCTTTCTGTTCTGTGCATTCAACTAACAGAGTTGAACCTTACTTTTGATTGAGCCGTTCTGAAACACTCTTTCTGTAGAAACTGCAATTGGACATTCTGAGCGCTAAGAGGCCTATATTGGGAAAAATAATATCTTCAAATAAAAACTACACAGAAGCATTGTGTGAAACTTATTTCTGATATGTGCATTCAGCTAACAGAGTTAAACCATACTTTTGATTGCGCAGTTCCGAACACTCTTTCTGTAGAAAATGCAAGTGGACATTCGGAGCGCTAAGAGGGTAATAGTGGAAAAAGGAATATATTCAAATATAAACTACACAGTAGCATTCTCTGAAACTTCTTTCTGTTCTGTGCATTCAACTAACAGAGTTGAACCTTACTTTTGATTGAGCCGTTCTGAAACACTCTTTCTGTAGAAACTGCAATTGGACATTCTAAGCGCTAAGAGGCCTACATTGGGAAAAGGAATATCTTCAAATAAAAACTACACAGATACATTCTGTGAAACTTATTTCTGATCTGTAAATTCAGTTATCAGAGCTAAACCATATTTTTGATTGAGCAGTTATGAAACACTCTTTTTGTAGAAAATGCAAGTGGACGTTCGGAGCGCTAAGATTGTAATAGAGGAAAAAGGAATATCTCCAATTAAAAACTACACAGAAACATTCTCTGAAACCCCTTTCTGTTCTCCGCATTCAACTAACAGAGTTGAGCCTTACTTTTGAAGGAGCAGTTCTGAAACACTCTTTGTGTAGAAACTGCCAGTGGATATTCGGAGCGCTAAGTGGGTAATAGTCCAATAAGGAGTATCTTCAACTAAATACTACACAGAAGCATTCTGTGAAACTTCTTTCTGTTCTGTGCATTCAACTAAGAGAGTTGAACCTTACATTTGATTGAGCCGTTCTGAAACACTCTTTCTGTAGAAACTGCAATTGGACATTCTGAGCGCTAAGAGGCCTATATTGGGAAAAATAATATCTTCAAATAAAAACTGCACAGAAGCATTGTTTGAAACTTATTTCTGATATGTGCATTCAGATAACAGAGTTAAACCATACTTTTGATTGAGCAGTTCCGAACACTCTTTCTGTAGAAAATGCAAGTGGACCTTCGGAGCGCTAAGAGGGTAATACTGGAAAAAGGAATATATTCAAATATAAACTGCACAGAAGCATTCTGTGAAACTTCTTTCTGTTCTGTGCATTCAACTAACTGAGTTGAACCTTACTTTTGAAGGAGCAGTTCTGAAACACTCTTTGTGTAGAAACTGCCAGTGGATATTCGGAGCGCTAATTGGGTAATAGTCTAAAAATTAGTATCTTCAACTAAATACTACACAGAAGCATTCTGGGAAACTTCTTTCTGTTCTGTGCATTCAACTAAGAGAGTTGAACCTTACATTTGATTGAGCCGTTCTGAAACACTCTTTCTGTAGAAACTGCAATTGGACATTCTGAGCGCTAAGAGGCCTATATTGGGAAAAATAATATCTTCAAATAAAAACTACACAGAAGCATTGTTTGAAACTTATTTCTGATATGAGCATTCAGCTAACAGAGTTAAACCATACTTTTGATTGCGCAGTTCAGAACACTCTTTCTGTAGAAAATGCAAGTGGACATTTGGAGCGCTAAGAGTGTAATAGTGGAAAAAGGAATATATTCAAATATAAACTACACAGAAGCATTCTGTGAAACTTCTTTCTGTTCTGTGCATTCAACTACCAGGGTTGAACCTTACTTTTGATTGAGCCGTTCTGAAACACTCTTTCTGTAGAAACTGCAATTGGACATTCTGAGCGCTAAGAGGCCTATATTGGGAAAAAGAATATCTACAAATAAAAACTACACAGAAGCATTCTCTGAAACTTCTTTCTGTTCTTTTCATTCAACTAAAAGAGTTTAACTTTAGTTTTGATTGAGCCTCTCTGAAACACTCTTTCTGTAGAAAATGCAATTGGAGATTCGGAGCGCTATGAGGGTAATAGTGGAAAAAGGAATGTCTTCAAATATAAACTACACAGAATCATTCTGTGAAACTTCTTTCTGTTCTGTGCATTCAGCTAACAGAGTTAAACGATACTTTTGATTGAGCAGATCTGAACACTCTTTCGGTAGAAAATGCAACTGTACATTTGGAGCGCTAAGAGGTTAGTAGTGGAAAAAGGAATATATTCAAATATAAACTACACAGAAGCATTCTGTGAAACTTCTTTCTGATCTGAGCATTCAGCTAACAGAGTTAAACCATACATTTGATTGAGCAGTTTTGAAACACTCTGGCTGTAGAAAATGCAATCGGACATTCGTAGCGCTAAGTGGGTAACAATGGAAAAAAGAATATGTTCAAATATAAACTTCACAGAAGCATTGTATGAAACTGCTTTCTGTTCTGTGCATTCAACTAACAGAGTTGAACCTTACTTTTGATTGAGCCGTTCTGAAACACTTTTTCTGTAGAAAGTGCAATTGCACATTCTGAGCGCTAAGAGGCCTATATTGGGAAAAATAATATCTTCAAATAAAAACTACACAGAAGCATTGTGTGAAACTTATTTCTGATATGTGCATTCAGCTAACAGAGTTAAACCATACTTTTGATTGCGCAGTTCCGAACACTCTTTCTGTATAAAATGCAAGTGGACATTCGGAGCGCTAAGAGGGTAATAGTGGAAAAAGGAATATATTCAAATATAAACTACACAGTAGCATTCTCTGAAACTTCTTTCTGTTCTGTGCATTCAACTAACAGAGTTGAACCTTACTTTTGATTGAGCCGTTCTGAAACACTCTTTCTGTAGAAACTGCAATTGGACATTCTAAGTGCTAAGAGGCCTACATTGGGAAAAAGAATATCTTCAAATAAAAACTACACAGATGCATTCTGTGAAACTTATTTCTGATCTGTAAATTCAGTAAACAGAGCTAAATCATATTTTTGATTGAGCAGTTATGAAACAATCTTTTTGTAGAAAATGCAAGTGGACATTCGGAGCGCTAAGATTGTAATAGAGGAAAAAGGAATATCTCCAATTAAAAACTACACAGAAGCATTCTCTGAAACCCCTTTCTGTTCTCCGCATTCAACTAACAGAGTTGAGCCTTACTTTTGAAGGAGCAGTTCTGAAACACTCTTTGTGTAGAAACTGCCAGTGGATATTCGTAGCGCTAAGTGGGTAATAGTCCAAAAAGGTGTATCTTCAACTAAATACTACACAGAAGCATTCTGTGAAACTTCTTTCTGTTCTGTGCATTCAACTAAGAGAGTTGAACCTTACATTTGATTGAGCCGTTCTGAAACACTCTTTCTGTAGAAACTGCAATTCTACATTCTGAGCGATAAGAGGCCTTTATTGGGAAAAA
Source organism: Symphalangus syndactylus (assembly GCF_028878055.3). Lineage (NCBI taxonomy): Eukaryota > Metazoa > Chordata > Mammalia > Primates > Hylobatidae > Symphalangus > Symphalangus syndactylus. The sequence goes on from NC_072433.2 coordinate 4,510,105, forward strand.
AAATATCTTCAAATAAAAACTACACAGAAGCATTGTTTGAAACTTATTTCTGATATGTGCATTCAGCTAACAGAGTTAAACCATACTTTTGATTGTGGAGTTCAGAACACTCTTTCTGTAGAAAATGCAAGTGGACATTCGGAGCGCTAAGAGGGTAATAGTGGAAAAAGGAATTTATTCAAATATAAACTACACAGAAGCATTCTGTGAAACTTCTTTCGGTTCTGTGCATTCAACTACCAGGGTTGAACCTTACTATTGATTGAGCCATTCTGAAACACTCTTTCTGTAGAAACTGCAATTGGACATTCTGAGCGCTAAGAGGCCTATATTGGGAAAAACAATATCTACAAATAAAAACTACACAGAAGCATTCTGTGAAACTTCTTTCTGTTCTGTTCATTCAACTAAAAGAGTTGAACCTTAGTTTTGATGGAGCCGCTCTGAAACACTCTTTCTGTAGAAAATGCAAGTGGAGATTCGGAGCGCTATGAGGGTAATAGTGGAAAAAGGAATGTCTTCAAATATAAACTACACAGAATCATTCTGTGAAACTTCTTTCTGATCTGTGCATTCAGTTAACAGAGTTAAACCATACTTTTGATTGAGCAGATCTGAACAGTCTTTCTGTAGAAAATGCAACTGGACATTTGGAGCGCTAAGAGGGTAGTAGTGGAAAAAGGAATATATTCAAATATAAACTACACAGAAGCATTCTGTGAAACTTCTTTCTGATCTGAGCATTCAGCTAACAGAGTTAAACCATACTTTTGATTGAGCAGTTTTGAAACACTCTGTCTGTAGAAAATGCAACTGGACATTCGTAGCGCTAATTGGGTAATAGTGGAAAAAAGAATATGTTCAAATATATACTACACAGAAGCTTTGTATGAAACTTCTTTCTGTTCTGTGCATTCAACTAACAGAGTTGAACCTTACTTTTGATTGAGCCATTCTGAAACACTCTTTCTGTAGAAACTGCAATTGGACATTCTGAGCGCTAAGAGGCCTCTATTGGGAAAAATAATATCTTCAAATAAAAACTACACAGAAGCATTGTTTGAAACTTATTTCTGATATGAGCATTCAGGTAACAGAGTTAAACCATACTTTTGATTGCGCAGTTCCGAACACTCTTTCTGTAGAAAATGCAAGTGGACATTCAGAGCGCTAAGAGGGTAATAGTGGAAAAAGAAATATATTCAAATATAAACTACACAGTAGCATTCTGTGAAACTTCTTTCTGTTCTGTGCATTCAACTAACAGAGTTGAACCTTACTTTTGATTGAGCCGTTCTGAAACACTCTTTCTTTAGAAACTGCAATTGGACATGCTAAGCGCTAAGAGGCCTACATTGGGAAAAAGAATATCTTCAAATAAAAACTACACAGATGCATTCTGTGAAACTTATTTCTGATCTGTAAATTCAGTTAACAGAGATAAAACATATTTTTGATTGAGCAGTTATGAAACACTCTTTTTGTAGAAAATGCAAGTGGAGATTCGGAGCGCTAAGAGGGTAATAGTGGAAAAAGGAATGTCTTCAAATATAAACTACACAGAATCATTCGGTGAAACTTCTTTCTGATCTGTGCATTCAGCTAACAGAGTTAAACCATACTTTTGATTGAGCAGATATGAACACTCTTTCTGTAGAAAATGCAACTGGACATTTGGAGCGCTAAGTGGGTAATAGTGGAAAAAAGAATATGTTCAAATATAAACTACACAGAAGCATTGTATGAAACTTCTTTCTGTTCTGTGCATCCAACTAACAGAGTTGAACCTTACTTTTGATTGAGCCGTTCTGAAACACTCTTTCTGTAGAAACTGCAATTGGACATTCTGAGCGCTAAGAGGCCTATATTGGGAAAAAGAATGTCTACAAATAAAAACTACACAGAAGAATTGTGTGAAACTTCTTTCTGTTCTGTTTGTTCAACTAAAAGATTTGAACCTTAGTTTTGATTGAGCCATTCTGAAACACTCTTTCTGTAGAAAATGCAAGTGGAGATTCGGAGCGCTAAGAGGGTAATAGTGGAAAAAGGAATGTCTCCAAATATAAACTACACAGAATCATTCTGTGAAACTTCTTTCTGATCTGTGCATTCAGCTAACAGAGTTAAACCATACTTTTGATTGAGCAGATCTGAACACTCTTTCTGTAGAAAATGCAACTGGACATTTGGAGCGCTAAGTGCGTAGTAGTGGAAAAAGGAATATATTCAAATATAAACTACACAGAAGCATTCTGTGAAACTTCTTTCTGATCTGAGCATTCAGCTAACAGAGTTAAACCATACTTTGATTGAGCAGTTTTGAAACTCTCTGTCTGTAGAAAATGCAACTGGACATTCGTAGCGCTAAGTGGGTAATAGTGGAAAAAAGAATATGTTCAAATATAAACTACACAGAAGCATTGTATGAAACTTCTTTCTGTTCTGTGCATTCAACTAACAGAGTTGAACCTTACTTTTGATTGAGCCGTTCTGAAACACTCTTTCTGTAGAAACTGCAATTGGACATTCTGAGCGCTAAGAGGCCTCTATTGGGAAAAATAATATCTTCAAATAAAAACTACACAGAAGCATTGTGTGAAACTTTTTTCTGATATGTTCATTAAGCTAACAGAGTTAAACCATACTTTTGATTGCGCAGTTCTGAACACTCTTTCTGTAGAAAATGCAAGTGGACATTCGGAGCGCTAAGAGGGTAATAGTGGAAAAAGGAATATATTCAAATATAAATTACACAGTAGCATTCTGTGAAAATTCTTTCTGTTCTGTGCATTCAACTAACAGAGTTGAACCTTACTTTTGATTGAGCCGTTCTGAAACACTCTTTCTGTAGAAACTGCAATTGGACATGCTAAGAGCTAAGAGGCCTACATTGGGAAAAAGAATATCTTCAAATAAAAACTACACAGATGCATTCTGTGAAACTTATTTCTGATCTGTAAATTCAGTCAACAGAGCTAAACCATATTTTTGATTGAGCAGTTATCAAACACTCTTTTTGTAGAAAATGCATGTGGACATTCGGAGCGCTAAGATTGTAATAGAGGAAAAAGGAATACCTCCAATTAAAAACTACACAGAAGCATTCTCTGAAACCCCTTTCTGTTCTCCGCATTCAACTAACAGAATTGAGCCTTACTTTTGAAGGATCAGTTCTGAAACGCTCCTTGTGTAGAAACTGCAAGTGGATATTCGGAGCGCTAAGTGGGTAATAGTCCAAAAAGGAGTATCTTCAACTAAATACTACACAGAAGCATTCTGTGAAACTACTTTCTGTTCTGTGCATTCAACTAAGAGAGTTGAACCTTACATTTGATTGAGCCGTTCTGAAACATTCTTTCTGTAGAAACTGCAATTGGACATTCTGAGCACTAAGAGGCGTATATTGGGAAATATAATATCTTCAAATAAAAACTGCACCGAAGCATTGTTTGAAACTTATTTCTGATATGTGCATTCAGCTAACAGAGTTAAACCATACTCTTGATTGCGCAGTTCAGAACACTCCTTCTGTAGAAAATGCAAGTGGACATTCGGAGCGCTAAGAGGGTAATATTGGAAAAAGGAATATATTCAAATATAAACTACACAGAAGCATTCTGTGAAACTTCTTTCTGTTCTGAGCATTCAACAACCAGGTTTGAACCTTACTTTTGATTGAGCCGTTCTGAAACACTCTTTCTGTAGAAACTGCAATTGGACATTCTGAGCGCTAAGTGGCCTATATTGGGAAAAAGAATATCTACAAATAAAAACTACACAGAAGCATTCTGTGAAACTTCTTTCTGTTCAGTTCATTCAACTAAAAGAGTTGAACCTTAGTTTTGATTGAGCCGTTCTGAAACACTCTTTCTGTAGAAAATGCAATTGGACATTCTAAGCGCTAAGAGGCCTACATTGGGAAAAAGAATATCTTCAAATAAAAGCTACACAGATGCATTCTGTGAAACTTATTTCTGATCTGTAAATTCAGTTAACAGAGCTAAACCATATTTTTGATTGAGCAGTTATGAAACACTCTTTTGGTAGAAAATGCAAGTGGACATTCGGAGCGCTAAGTTTTTAATAGAGGAAAAAGGAATATCTCCAATTAAAAATTACACAGAAGCATTCTCTGAAACCCCTTTCTGTTCTCCGCATTCAACTAACAGAGTTGAGCCTTACTTTTGAAGGAGCAGTTCTGAAACACTCTTTGTGTAGAAACTGCCAGTGGATATTCGAAGCGCTAAGGGGGTAATAGTCCAAAAAGGAGTATCTTCATCTAAATACTACACAGAAGCATTCTGTGAAACTACTTTCTGTTCTGTGCATTCAACTAAGACAGTTGAACCTTACATTTGATTGAGCCGTTCTGAAACACTCTTTCTGTAGAAACTGCAATTGGACATGCTAAGCGCTAAGAGGCCTACATTGGGAAAAAGAATATCTTCAAATAAAAACTACACAGATGCATTCTGTGAAACTTATTTCTGATCTGTAAATTCAGTTAACAGAGATAAAACATATTTTTGATTGAGCAGTTATGAAACACTCTTTTTGTAGAAAATGCAAGTGGAGATTCGGAGCGCTAAGAGGGTAATAGTGGAAAAAGGAATGTCTTCAAATATAAACTACACAGAATCATTCGGTGAAACTTCTTTCTGATCTGTGCATTCAGCTAACAGAGTTAAACCATACTTTTGATTGAGCAGATCTGAACACTCTTTCTGTAGAAAATGCAACTGGACATTTGGAGCGCTAAGTGGGTAATAGTGGAAAAAAGAATATGTTCAAATATAAACTACACAGAAGCATTGTATGAAACTTCTTTCTGTTCTGTGCATTCAACTAACAGAGTTGAACCTTACTTTTGATTGAGCCGTTCTGAAACACTCTTTCTGTAGAAACTGCAATTGGACATTCTGAGCGCTAAGAGGCCTATATTGGGAAAAAAATATCTTCAAATAAAAACTACACAGAAGCATTGTTTGAAACTTATTTCTGATATGTGCATTCAGCTAACAGAGTTAAACCATACTTTTGATTGCGCAGTTCAGAACACTCTTTCTGTAGAAAATGCAATTGGACATGCTAAGCGCTAAGAGGCCTACATTGGGAAAAAGAATATCTTCAAATAAAAACTACACAGATGCATTCTGTGAAACTTATTTCTGATCTGTAAATTCGGTTAACAGAGATAAAACATATTTTTGTTTGAGCAGTTATGAAACACTCTTTTTGTAGAAAATGCAAGTGGAGATTCGGAGCGCTAAGAGGGTAATAGTGGAAAAAGGAATGTCTTCAAATATAAACTACACAGAATCATTCGGTGAAACTTCTTTCTGATCTGTGCATTCAGCTAACAGAGTTCAACCATACTTTTGATTGAGCAGATCTGAACACTCTTTCTGTAGAAAATGCAACTGGACCTTTGGAGCGCTAAGAGCGTAGTAGTGGAAAAAGGAATATATTCAAATATAAACTACACAGAAGCATTCTGTGAAACTTCTTTCTGATCTGAGCATTCAGCTAACAGAGTTAAACCATACTTTTGATTGAGCAGTTTTCAAACACTCTGTCTGTAGAAAATGCAACTGGACATTCGTAGCGCTAAGTGGGTAATAGTGGAAAAAAGAATATGTTCAAATAGAAACTACACAGAAGCATTCTATGAAACTTCTTTCTGTTCTGTGCATTCAACTAACAGAGTTGAACCTTACTTTTGATTGAGCCGTTCTGAAACACTCTTTCTGTAGAAACTGCAATTGGACATTCTGAGCGCTAAGAGGCCTATATTGGGAAAAAGAATGTCTACAAATGAAAACTACACAGAAGAATTGTGTGAAACTTCTTTCTGTTCTGTTTGTTCAACTAAAAGAGTTGAACCTTAGTTTTGATTGAGCCGTTCTGAAACACTCTTTCTGTAGAAAATGCAAGTGGAGATTCGGAGCGCTAAGAGGGTAATAGTGGAAAAAGGAATGTCTCCAAATATAAACTACACAGAATCATTCTGTGAAACTTCTTTCTGATCTGTGCATTCAGCTAACAGAGTTAAACCATACTTTTGATTGAGCAGATCTGAACACTCTTTCTGTAGAAAATGCAACTGGACATTTGGAGCGCTAAGAGAGTAGTAGTGGAAAAAGGAATATATTCAAATATAAACTACACAGAAGCATTCTGTGAAACTTCTTTCTGATCTGAGCATTCAGCTAACAGAGTTAAACCATACTTTTGATTGAGCAGTTTTGAAACACTCTGTCTGTAGAAAATGCAACTGGACATTCGTAGCGCTAAGTGGGTAATAGTGGAAAAAAGAATATATTCAAATATAAACTACACAGAAGCATTGTATGAAACTTCTTTCTGTTCTGTGCATTCAACTAACAGAGTTGAACCTTACTTTTGATTGAGCCTTTCTGAAACACTCTTTCTGTAGAAACTGCAATTGGACATTCTGAGCACTAAGAGGCCTATATTCGGAAAAATAATATCTTCAAATAAAAACTACACAGAAGCATTGTGTGAAACTTATTTCTGATATGTTCATTAAGCTAACAGAATTAAACCATACTTTTGATTGAGCAGTTCTGAACACTCCTTCTGTAGAAAATGCAAGTGGACATTCGGAGCGCTAAGAGGGTAATAGTGGAAAAAGTATATTCAAATATAAACTACACAGTAGCATTCTGTGAAAATTCTTTCTGTTCTGTGCATTCAACTAACAGAGTTGAACCTTACTTTTGATTGAGCCGTTCTGAAACACTCTTTCTGTAGAAACTGCAATTGGACATGCTAAGCGCTAAGAGGCCTACATTGGGAAAAAGAATATCTTCAAATAAAAACTACACAGATGCATTCTGTGAAACTTATTTCTGATCTGTAAATTCAGTTAACAGAGATAAAACATATTTTTGATTGAGCAGTTATGAAACACTCTTTTTGTAGAAAATGCAAGTGGAGATTCGGAGCGCTAAGAGGGTAATAGTGGAAAAAGGAATGTCTTCAAATATAAACTACACAGAATCATTCGGTGAAACTTCTTTCTGATCTGTGCATTCAGCTAACAGAGTTAAACCATACTTTTGATTGAGCAGATCTGAACACTCTTTCTGTAGAAAATGCAACTGGACATTTGGAGCGCTAAGAGCGTACTAGTGGAGAAAGGAATATATTCAAATATAAACTACACAGAAGCATTCTGTGAAACTTCTTTCTGCTCTGAGCATTCAGCTAACAGAGTTAAACCATACTTTTGATTGAGCAGTTTTGAAACACTCTGTCTGTAGAAAATGCAACTGGACATTCGTAGCGCTAAGTGGGTAATAGTGGAAAAAAGAATATGTTCAAATATAAACTACACAGAAGCATTGTATGAAATTTATTTCTGTTCTGTGCATTCAACTAACAGAGTTGAACCTTACTTTTGTTTGAGCCGTTCTGAAACACTCTTTCTGTAGAAACTGCAATTGGACATTCTGAGCGCTAGGAGGCCTATATTGGGAAAAAGAATGTCTACAAATAAAAACTACACAGAAGAATTGTGTGAAACTTCTTTCTGTTCTGTTTGTTCAACTAAAAGAGTTGAACCTTAGTTTTGATTGAGCCGTTCTGAGACACTCTTTCTGTAGAAAATGCAAGTGGAGATTCGGAGCGCTAAGAGGGTAATAGTGGAAAAAGGAATGTCTCCAAATATAAACTACACAGAATCATTCTGTGAAACTTCTTTCTGATCTGTGCATTCAGCTAACAGAGTTAAACCATACTTTTGATTGAGCAGATCTGAACACTCTTTCTGTAGAAAATGCAACTGGACATTTGGAGCGCTAAGAGAGTAGTAGTGGAAAAAGGAATATATTCAAATATAAACTACACAGAAGCATTCTGTGAATCTTCTTTCTGATCTGAGCATTCAGCTAACAGAGTTAAACCATACTTTTCATTGAGCAGTTTTGAAACACTCTGTCTGTAGAAAATGCAACTGGACATTCGTAGCGCTAAGTGGGTAATAGTGGAAAAAAGAATATGTTCAAATATAAACTACACAGAAGCATTGTATGAAACTTCTTTCTGTTCTGTGCATTCAACTAACAGAGTTGAACCTTACTTTTGATTGAGCCTTTCTGAAACACTCTTTCTGTAGAAACTGCAATTGGACATTCTGAGCGCTAAGAGGCCTCTATTGGGAAAAATAATATCTTCAAATAAAAACTACACAGAAGCATTTTGGGAAACTTATTTCTGATATGTTCATTAAGCTAACAGAGTTAAACCATACTTTTGATTGCGCAGTTCTGAACACTCTTTCTGTAGAAAATGCAAGTGGACATTCGGAGCGCTAAGAGGGTAATAGTGGAAAAAGGACTATATTCAAATATAAACTACACAGTAGCATTCTGTGAAAATTCTTTCTGTTCTGTTCATTCAACTAACAGAGTTGAACCTTACTTTTGATTGAGCCGTTCTGAAACACTCTTTCTGTAGAAACTGCAATTGGACATGCTAAGCGCTAAGAGGCCTACATTGGGAAAAAGAATATCTTCAAATAAAAACTACCCAGATGCATTCTGTGAAACTTATTTCTGATCTGTAAATTCAGTTAACAGAGATAAAACATATTTTTCATTGAGCAGTTATGAAACACTCTTTCTGTAGAAAATGCAACTGGACATTTGGAGCGCTAAGAGCGTAGTAGTGGAAAAAGGAATATATTCAAATATAAACTACACAGAAGCATTCTGTGAAACTTCTTTCTGATCTGAGCATTCAGCTAACAGAGTTAAACCATACTTTTGATTGAGCAGTTTTGAAACACTCTGTCTGTAGAAAATGCAACTGGACATTCGTAGCGCTAAGTGGGTAATAGTGGAAAAAAGAATATGTTCAAATATAAAGTACACAGAAGCATTGTATGAAACTTCTTTCTGTTCTGTGCATTCAACTAACAGAGTTGAACCTTACTTTTGATTGAGCCGTTCTGAAACACTCTTTCTGTAGAAACTGCAATTGTACATTCTGACAGCAAAGAGGCCTATATTGGGAAAAAGAATGTCTACAAATAAAAACTACACAGAAAAATTGTGTGAAACTTCTTTCTGTTCTGTTTGTTCAACTAAAAGAGTTGAACCTTAGTTTTGATTGAGCCGTTCTGAAACACTCTTTCTGTAGAAAATGCAAGTGGAGATTCGGAGCGCTAAGAGGGTAATAGTGGAAAAAGGAATGTCTCCAAATATAAACTACACAGAATCATTCTGTGAAACTTCTTTCTGATCTGTGCATTCAGCTAACAGAGTTAAACCATACTTTTGATTGAGCAGATCTGAACACTCTTTCTGTAGAAAATGCAACTGGACATTTGGAGCGCTAAGAGAGTAGTAGTGGAAAAAGGAATATATTCAAATATAAACTACACAGAAGCATTCTGTGAATCTTCTTTCTGATCTGAGCATTCAGCTAACAGAGTTAAACCATACTTTTCATTGAGCAGTTTTGAAACACTCTGTCTGTAGAAAATGCAACTGGACATTCGTAGCGCTAAGTGGGTAATAGTGGAAAAAAGAATATGTTCAAATATAAACTACACAGAAGCATTGTATGAAACTTCTTTCTGTTCTGTGCATTCAACTAACAGAGTTGAACCTTACTTTTGATTGAGCCTTTCTGAAACACTCTTTCTGTAGAAACTGCAATTGGACATTCTGAGCGCTAAGAGGCCTCTATTGGGAAAAATAATATCTTCAAATAAAAACTACACAGAAGCATTTTGGGAAACTTATTTCTGATATGTTCATTAAGCTAACAGAGTTAAACCATACTTTTGATTGCGCAGTTCTGAACACTCTTTCTGTAGAAAATGCAAGTGGACATTCGGAGCGCTAAGAGGGTAATAGTGGAAAAAGGACTATATTCAAATATAAACTACACAGTAGCATTCTGTGAAAATTCTTTCTGTTCTGTTCATTCAACTAACAGAGTTGAACCTTACTTTTGATTGAGCCGTTCTGAAACACTCTTTCTGTAGAAACTGCAATTGGACATGCTAAGCGCTAAGAGGCCTACATTGGGAAAAAGAATATCTTCAAATAAAAACTACCCAGATGCATTCTGTGAAACTTATTTCTGATCTGTAAATTCAGTTAACAGAGATAAAACATATTTTTCATTGAGCAGTTATGAAACACTCTTTCTGTAGAAAATGCAACTGGACATTTGGAGCGCTAAGAGCGTAGTAGTGGAAAAAGGAATATATTCAAATATAAACTACACAGAAGCATTCTGTGAAACTTCTTTCTGATCTGAGCATTCAGCTAACAGAGTTAAACCATACTTTTGATTGAGCAGTTTTGAAACACTCTGTCTGTAGAAAATGCAACTGGACATTCGTAGCGCTAAGTGGGTAATAGTGGAAAAAAGAATATGTTCAAATATAAAGTACACAGAAGCATTGTATGAAACTTCTTTCTGTTCTGTGCATTCAACTAACAGAGTTGAACCTTACTTTTGATTGAGCCGTTCTGAAACACTCTTTCTGTAGAAACTGCAATTGTACATTCTGACAGCAAAGAGGCCTATATTGGGAAAAAGAATGTCTACAAATAAAAACTACACAGAAAAATTGTGTGAAACTTCTTTCTGTTCTGTTTGTTCAACTAAAAGAGTTGAACCTTAGTTTTGATTGAGCCGTTCTGAAACACTCTTTCTGTAGAAAATGCAAGTGGAGATTCGGAGCGCTAAGAGGGTAATAGTGGAAAAAGGAATGTCTCCAAATATAAACTACACAGAATCATTCTGTGAAACTTCTTTCTGATCTGTGCATTCAGCTAACAGAGTTAAACCATACTTTTGATTGAGCAGATCTGAACACTCTTTCTGTAGAAAATGCAACTGGACATTTGGAGCGCTAAGAGAGTAGTAGTGGAAAAAGGAATATATTCAAATATAAACTACACAGAAGCATTCTGTAAAACTTCTTTCTGATCTGAGCATTCAGCTAACAGAGTTAAACCATACTTTTGATTGAGCAGTTTTGAAACACTCTGTCTGTAGAAAATGCAACTGGACATTCGTAGCGCTACGTGGGTAATAGTGGAAAAAAGAATATGTTCAAATATAAACTACACAGAAGCATTGTATGAAACTTCTTTCTGTTCTGTGCATTCAACTAACAGAGTTGAACCTTACTTTTGATTGAGCCGTTCTGAAACACTCTTTCTGTAGAAACTGCAATTGGACATTCTGAGCTCTAAGAGGCCTATATTGGGAAAAAGAATGTCTACAAATAAAAACTACACAGAAGAATTGTGTGAAACTTCTTTCTGTTCTGTTTGTTCAACTAAAAGAGGTGAACCTTAGTTTTGATTGAGCCGTTCTGAAACACACTTTCTGTAGAAAATGCAAGTGGAGATTCGGAGCGCTAAGAGGGTAATAGTGGAAAAAGGAATGTCTACAAATATAAACTACACGGAATCATTCTGTGAAACTTCTTTCTGATCTGTGCATTCAGCTAACAGAGTTAAACCATACTTTTGATTGAGCAGATCTGAACACTCTTTCTGTAGAAAATGCAACTGGACATTTGGAGGGCTAAGACAGTAGTAGTGGAAAAAGGAATATATTCAAATATAAACTACACAGAAGCATTGTGTGAAACTTCTTTCTGATCTGAGCATTCAGCTAAGAGAGTTAAACCATACTTTTGATTGAGCAGTTTTGAAACACTCTGTCTGTAGAAAATGCAACTGGACATTCGTAGCGCTAAGTGGGTAATAGTGGAAAAAAGAATATGTTCAAATATAAACTACACAGAAGCATTGTATGAAACTTCTTTCTGTTCTGTGCATTCAACTAACAGAGTTGAACCTTACTTTTGATTGAGCCTTTCTGAAACACTCTTTCTGTAGAAACTGCAATTGGACATTCTGAGCGCTAAGAGGCCTATATTGGGAAAAATAATATCTTCAAATAAAAACTACACAGAAGCATTGTGTGAAACTTATTTCTGATATGTTCATTAAGCTAACAGAGTTAAACCATACTTTTGATTGCTCAGTTCTGAACACTCTTTCTGTAGAAAATGCAAGTGGACATTCGGAGCGCTAAGAGGGTAACAGTGGAAAAAGGAATATATTCAAATATAAACTACACAGTAGCATTCTGTAAAAATTCTTTTTGTTCTGTGCATTCAACTAACAGAGTTGAACCTTACTTTTGATTGAGCCGTTCTGAAACACTCTTTCTGTAGAAACTGCAATTGGACATGCTAAGCGCTAAGAGGCCTACATTGGGAAAAAGAATATCTTCAAATAAAAACTACACAGATGCATTCTGTGAAACTTATTTCTGATCTGTAAATTCAGTTAACAGAGATAAAACATATTTTTGATTGAGCAGTTATGAAACACTCTTTTTGTAGAAAATGCAAGTGGAGATTCGGAGCGCTAAGAGGGTAATAGTGGAAAAAGGAATGTCTTCAAATATAAACTACACAGAATCATTCGGTGAAACTTCTTTCTGATCTGTGCATTCAGCTAACAGAGTTAAACCATACTTTTGATTGAGCAGATCTGAACACTCTTTCTGTAGAAAATGCAACTGGACATTTGGAGCGCTAAGAGCGTAGTAGTGGAAAAAGGAATATATTCAAATATAAACTACACAGAAGCGTTCTGTGAAACTTCTTTCTGATCTGAGCATTCAGCTAACAGAGTTAAACCATACTTTTGATTGAGCAGTTTTGAAACACTCTGTCTGTAGAAAATGCAACTGGACATTCGTAGCGCTAAGTGGGTAATAGTGGAAAAAAGAATATGTTCAAATATAAACTACACAGAAGTATTGTATGAAACTTCTTTCTGTTCTGTGCATTCAACTAACAGAGTTGAACCTTACTTTTGATTGAGCCGTTCTGAAACACTCTTTCTGTAGAAACTGCAATTGGACATTCTGAGCGCTAGGAGGCCTATATTGGGAAAAAGAATGTCTACAAATAAAAACTACACAGAAGAATTGTGTGAAACTTCTTTCTGTTCTGTTTGTTCAACTAAAAGAGTTGAACCTTAATTTTGATTGAGCCGTTCTGAAACACTCTTTCTGTAGAAAATGCAAGTGGAGATTCGGAGCGCTAAGAGGGTAATAGTGGAAAAAGGAATGTCTCCAAATATAAACTACACGGAATCATTCTGTGAAACTTCTTTCTGATCTGTGCATTCAGCTAACAGATTTAAAACATACTTTTGATTGAGCAGATCTGAACACTCTTTCTGTAGAAAATGCAACTGGACATTTGGAGCGCTAAGAGAGTAGTAGTGGAAAAAGGAATATATTCAAATATAAACTACACAGAAGCATTCTGTGAAACTACTTTCTGATCTGAGCATTCAGCTAACAGAGTTAAACCATACTTTTGATTGAGCAGTTTTGAAACACTCTGTCTGTAGAAAATGCAACTGGACATTCGTAGCGCTAAGAGGGTAATAGCGGAAAAAAGAATATGTTCAAATATAAACTACACAGAAGCATTGTATGAAACTTCTTTCTGTTCTGTGCATTCAACTAACAGAGTTGAACCTTACTTTTGATTGAGCCTTTCTGAAACACTCTTTCTGTAGAAACTGCAATTGGACATTCTGAGCTCTAAGAGGCCTCTATTGGGAAAAATAATATCTTCAAATAAAAACTACACAGAAGCATTGTGTGAAACTTATTTCTGATATGTTCATTAAGCTAACAGAGTTAAACCATACTTTTGATTGCGCAGTTCTGAACACTCTTTCTGTAGAAAATGCAAGTGGACATTCGGAGCGCTAAGAGGTTAATAGTGGAAAATGGAATATATTCAAATATAAACTACACAGTAGCATTCTGTGAAAATTCTTTCTGTTCTGTGCATTCAACTAACAGAGTTGAACCTTACTTTTGATTGAGCCGTTCTGAAACACTCTTTCTGTAGAAACTGCAATTGGACATGCTAAGCGCTAAGAGGCCTACATTGGGAAAAAGAATATCTTCAAATAAAAACTACACAGATGCATTCTGTGAAACTTATTTCTGATCTGTAAATTCAGTTAACAGAGATAAAACATATTTTTGATTGAGCAGTTATGAAACACTCTTTTTGTAGAAAATGCAAGTGGAGATTCGGAGCGCTAAGAGGGTAATAGTGGAAAAAGGAATGTCTTCAAATATAAACTACACAGAATCATTCGGTGAAACTTCTTTCTGATCTGTGCATTCAGCTAACAGAGTTAAACCATACTTTTGATTGAGCAGATCTGAACACTCTTTCTGTAGAAAATGCAACTGGACATTTGGAGCGCTAAGAGCGTAGTAGTGGAAAAAGGAATATATTCAAATATAAACTACACAGAAGCATTCTGTGAAACTTCTTTCTGATCTGAGCATTCAGCTAACAGAGTTAAACCATACTTTTGATTGAGCAGTTTTGAAACACTCTTTCTGTAGAAAATGCAACTGGACATTCGTAGCGCTAAGTGGGTAATAGTGGAAAAAAGAATATGTTCAAATATAAACTACACAGAAGCATTGTATGAAACTTCTTTCTGTTCTGTGCATTCAACTAACAGAGTTGAACCTTACTTTTGATTGAGCCGTTCTGAAACACTCTTTCTGTAGAAACTGCAATTGGACATTCTGAGCGCTAGGAGGCCTATATTGGGAAAAAGAATGTCTACAAATAAAAACTACACAGAAGAATTGTGTGAAACTTCTTTCTGTTCTGTTTGTTCAACTAAAAGAGTTGAACCTTAGTTTTGATTGAGCCGTTCTGAAACACTATTTCTGTAGAAAATGCAAGTGGAGATTCGGAGCGCTAAGAGGGTAATAGTGGAAAAAGGAATGTCTCCAAATATAAACTACACAGAATCATTCTGTGAAACTTCTTTCTGATCTGTGCATTCAGCTAACAGAGTTAAAACATACTTTTGATTGAGCAGATCTGAACACTCTTTCTGTAGAAAATGCAACTGGACATTTGGAGCGCTAAGAGAGTAGTAGTGGAAAAAGGAATATATTCAAATATAAACTACACAGAAGCATTCTGTGAAACTTCTTTCTGATCTGAGCATTCAGCTAACAGAGTTAAACCATACTTTTGATTGAGCAGTTTTGAAACACTCTGTCTGTAGAAAATGCAACTGCACATTCGTAGCGCTAAGTGGGTAATAGTGGAAAAAATAATATGTTCAAATATAAACTACACAGAAGCATTGTATGAAACTTCTTTCTGTTCTGTGCATTCAACTAACAGAGTTGAACCTTACTTTTGATTGAGCCTTTCTGAAACACTCTTTCTGTAGAAACTGCAATTGGACATTCTGAGCGCTAAGAGGCCTATATTGGGAAAAATAATATCTTCAAATAAAAACTACACAGAAGCATTGTGTGAAACTTATTTCTGATATGTTCATTAAGCTAACAGAGTTAAACCATACTTTTGATTGCGCAGTTCTGAACACTCTTTCTGTAGAAAATGCAAGTGGACATTCGGAGCGCTAAGAGGGTAACAGTGGAAAAAGGAATATATTCAAATATAAACTACACAGTAGCATTCTGTAAAAATTCTTTCTGTTCTGTGCATTCAACTAACAGAGTTGAACCTTACTTTTGATTGAGCCGTTCTGAAACACTCTTTCTGTAGAAACTGCAATTGGACATGCTAAGCGCTAAGAGGCCTACATTGGGAAAAAGAATATCTTCAAATAAAAACTACACAGATGCATTCTGTGAAACTTATTTCTGATCTGTAAATTCAGTTAACAGAGATAAAACATATTTTTGATTGAGCAGTTATGAAACACTCTTTTTGTAGAAAATGCAAGTGGAGATTCGGAGCGCTAAGAGGGTAATAGTGGAAAAAGGAATGTCTTCAAATATAAACTACACAGAATCATTCGGTGGAACTTCTTTCTGATCTGTGCATTCAGCTAACAGAGTTAAACCATACTTTTGATTGAGCAGATCTGAACACTCTTTCTGTAGAAAATGCAACTGGACATTTGGAGCGCTAAGAGCGTAGTAGTGGAAAAAGTAATATATTCAAATATAAACTACACAGAAGCATTCTGTGAAACTTCTTTCTGATCTGAGCATTCAGCTAACAGAGTTAAACCATACTTTTGATTGAGCAGTTTTGAAACACTCTGTCTGTAGAAAATGCAACTGGACATTCGTAGCGCTAAGTGGGTAATAGTGGAAAAAAGAATATGTTCAAATATAAACTACACAGAAGTATTGTATGAAACTTCTTTCTGTTCTGTGCATTCAACTAACAGAGTTGAACCTTACTTTTGATTGAGCCGTTCTGAAACACTCTTTCTGTAGAAACTGCAATTGGACATTCTGAGCGCTAGGAGGCCTATATTGGGAAAAAGAATGTCTACAAATAAAAACTACACAGAAGAATTGTGTGAAACTTCTTTCTGTTCTGTTTGTTCAACTAAAAGAGTTGAACCTTAATTTTGATTGAGCCGTTCTGAAACACTCTTTCTGTAGAAAATGCAAGTGGAGATTCGGAGCGCTAAGAGGGTAATAGTGGAAAAAGGAATGTCTCCAAATATAAACTACACGGAATCATTCTGTGAAACTTCTTTCTGATCTGTGCATTCAGCTAACAGAGTTAAAACATACTTTTGATTGAGCAGATCTGAACACTCTTTCTGTAGAAAATGCAACTGGACATTTGGAGCGCTAAGAGAGTAGTAGTGGAAAAAGGAATATATTCAAATATAAACTACACAGAAGCATTCTGTGAAACTACTTTCTGATCTGAGCATTCAGCTAACAGAGTTAAACCATACTTTTGATTGAGCAGTTTTGAAACACTCTGTCTGTAGAAAATGCAACTGGACATTCGTAGCGCTAAGAGGGTAATAGTGGAAAAAAGAATATGTTCAAATATAAACTACACAGAAGCATTGTATGAAACTTCTTTCTGTTCTGTGCATTCAACTAACAGAGTTGAACCTTACTTTTGATTGAGCCTTTCTGAAACACTCTTTCTGTAGAAACTGCAATTGGACATTCTGAGCACTAAGAGGCCTATATTCGGAAAAATAATATCTTCAAATAAAAACTACACAGAAGCATTGTGTGAAACTTATTTCTGATATGTTCATTAAGCTAACAGAGTTAAACCATACTTTTGATTGGGCAGTTCTGAACACTCCTTCTGTAGAAAATGCAAGTGGACATTCGGAGCGCTAAGAGGGTAATAGTGGAAAAAGGAGTATATTCAAATATAAACTACACAGTAGCATTCTGTGAAAATTCTTTCTGTTCTGTGCATTCAACTAACAGAGTTGAACCTTACTTTTGATTGAGCCGTTCTGAAACACTCTTTCTGTATAAACTGCAATTGGACATGCTAAGCGCTAAGAGGCCTACATTGGGAAAAAGAATATCTTCAAATAAAAACTACACAGATGCATTCTGTGAAACTTATTTCTGATCTGTAAATTCAGTTAACAGAGATAAAACATATTTTTGATTGAGCAGTTATGAAACACTCTTTTTGTAGAAAATGCAAGTGGAGATTCGGAGCGCTAAGAGGGTAATAGTGGAAAAAGGAATGTCTTCAAATATAAACTACACAGAATCATTCGGTGAAACTTCTTTCTGATCTGTGCATTCAGCTAACAGAGTTAAACCATACTTTTGATTGAGCAGATCTGAACACTCTTTCTGTAGAAAATGCAACTGGACATTTGGAGCGCTAAGAGCGTAGTAGTGGAAAAAGGAATATATTCAAATATAAACTACACAGAAGCATTCTGTGAAACTTCTTTCTGATCTGAGCATTCAGCTAACAGAGTTAAACCATACTTTTGATTGAGCAGTTTTGAAACACTCTGTCTGTAGAAAATGCAACTGGACATTCGTAGCGCTAAGTGGGTAATAGTGGAAAAAAGAATATGTTCAAATATAAACTACACAGAAGTATTGTATGAAACTTCTTTCTGTTCTGTGCATTCAACTAACAGAGTTGAACCTTACTTTTGATTGAGCCGTTCTGAAACACTCTTTCTGTAGAAACTGCAATTGGACATTCTGAGCGCTAGGAGGCCTATATTGGGTAAAAGAATGTCTACAAATAAAAACTACACAGAAGAATTGTGTGAAACTTCTTTCTGTTCTGTTTGTTCAACTAAAAGAGTTGAACCTTAATTTTGATTGAGCCGTTCTGAAACACTCTTTCTGTAGAAAATGCAAGTGGAGATTCGGAGCGCTAAGAGGGTAATAGTGGAAAAAGGAATGTCTCCAAATATAAACTACACGGAATCATTCTGTGAAACTTCTTTCTGATCTGTGCATTCAGCTAACAGAGTTAAAACATACTTTTGATTGAGCAGATCTGAACACTCTTTCTGTAGAAAATGCAACTGGACATTTGGAGCGCTAAGAGAGTAGTAGTGGAAAAAGGAATATATTCAAATATAAACTACACAGAAGCATTCTGTGAAACTACTTTCTGATCTGAGCATTCAGCTAACAGAGTTAAACCATACTTTTGATTGAGCAGTTTTGAAACACTCTGTCTGTAGAAAATGCAACTGGACATTCGTAGCGCTAAGAGGGTAATAGTGGAAAAAAGAATATGTTCAAATATAAACTACACAGAAGCATTGTATGAAACTTCTTTCTGTTCTGTGCATTCAACTAACAGAGTTGAACCTTACTTTCGATTGAGCCTTTCTGAAACACTCTTTCTGTAGAAACTGCAATTGGACATTCTGAGCACTAAGAGGCCTATATTCGGAAAAATAATATCTTCAAATAAAAACTACACAGAAGCATTGTGTGAAACTTATTTCTGATATGTTCATTAAGCTAACAGAGTTAAACCATACTTTTGATTGGGCAGTTCTGAACACTCCTTCTGTAGAAAATGCAAGTGGACATTCGGAGCGCTAAGAGGGTAATAGTGGAAAAAGGAGTATATTCAAATATAAACTACACAGTAGCATTCTGTGAAAATTCTTTCTGTTCTGTGCATTCAACTAACAGAGTTGAACCTTACTTTTGATTGAGCCGTTCTGAAACACTCTTTCTGTAGAAACTGCAATTGGACATGCTAAGCGCTAAGAGGCCTACATTGGGAAAAAGAATATCTTCAAATAAAAACTACACAGATGCATTCTGTGAAACTTATTTCTGATCTGTAAATTCAGTTAACAGAGATAAAACATATTTTTGATTGAGCAGTTATGAAACACTCTTTTTGTAGAAAATGCAAGTGGAGATTCGGAGCGCTAAGAGGGTAATAGTGGAAAAAGGAATGTCTTCAAATATAAACTACACAGAATCATTCGGTGAAACTTCTTTCTGATCTGTGCATTCAGCTAACAGAGTTAAACCATACTTTTGATTGAGCAGATCTGAACACTCTTTCTGTAGAAAATGCAACTGGACATTTGGAGCGCTAAGAGCGTACTAGTGGAGAAAGGAATATATTCAAATATAAACTACACAGAAGCATTCTGTGAAACTTCTTTCTGATCTGAGCATTCAGCTAACAGAGTTAAACCATACTTTTGATTGAGCAGTTTTGAAACACTCTGTCTGTAGAAAATGCAACTGGACATTCGTAGCGCTAAGTGGGTAATAGTGGAAAAAAGAATATGTTCAAATATAAACTACACAGAAGCATTGTATGAAACTTATTTCTGTTCTGTGCATTCAACTAACAGAGTTGAACCTTACATTTGTTTGAGCCGTTCTGAAACACTCTTTCTGTAGAAACTGCAATTGGACATTCTGAGCGCTAGGAGGCCTATATTGGGAAAAAGAATGTCTACAAATAAAAACTACACAGAAGAATTGTGTGAAACTTTTTCTGTTCTGTTTGTTCAACTAAAAGAGTTGAACCTTAGTTTTGATTGAGCCGTTCTGAGACACTCTTTCTGTAGAAAATGCAAGTGGAGATTCGGAGCGCTAAGAGGGTAATAGTGGAAAAAGGAATGTCTCCAAATATAAACTACACAGAATCATTCTGTGAAACTTCTTTCTGATCTGTGCATTCAGCTAACAGAGTTAAACCATACTTTTGATTGAGCAGATCTGAACACTCTTTCTGTAGAAAATGCAACTGGACATTTGGAGCGCTAAGAGAGTAGTAGTGGAAAAAGGAATATATTCAAATATAAACTACACAGAAGCATTCTGTGAATCTTCTTTCTGATCTGAGCATTCAGCTAACAGAGTTAAACCATACATTTCATTGAGCAGTTTTGAAACACTCTGTCTGTAGAAAATGCAACTGGACATTCGTAGCGCTAAGTGGGTAATAGTGGAAAAAAGAATATGTTCAAATATAAACTACACAGAAGCATTGTATGAAACTTCTTTCTGTTCTGTGCATTCAACTAACAGAGTTGAACCTTACTTTTGATTGAGCCTTTCTGAAACACTCTTTCTGTAGAAACTGCAATTGGACATTCTGAGCGCTAAGAGGCCTCTATTGGGAAAAATAATATCTTCAAATAAAAACTACACAGAAGCATTTTGTGAAACTTATTTCTGATATGTTCATTAAGCTAACAGAGTTAAACCATACTTTTGATTGCGCAGTTCTGAACACTCTTTCTGTAGAAAATGCAAGTGGACATTCGGAGCGCTAAGAGGGTAATAGTGGAAAAAGGAATATATTCAAATATAAACTACACAGTAGCATTCTGTGAAAATTCTTTCTGTTCTGTGCATTCAACTAACAGAGTTGAACCTTACTTTTGATTGAGCCGTTCTGAAACACTCTTTCTGTAGAAACTGCAATTGGACATGCTAAGCGCTAAGAGGCCTACATTGGGAAAAAGAATATCTTCAAATAAAAACTACCCAGATGCATTCTGTGAAACTTATTTCTGATCTGTAAATTCAGTTATCAGAGATAAAACATATTTTTGATTGAGCAGTTATGAAACACTCTTTCTGTAGAAAATGCAACTGGACATTTGGAGCGCTAAGAGCGTAGTAGTGGAAAAAGGAATATATTCAAATATAAACTACACAGAAGCATTCTGTGAAACTTCTTTCTGATCTGAGCATTCAGCTAACAGAGTTAAACCATACTTTTGATTGAGCAGTTTTGAAACACTCTGTCTGTAGAAAATGCAACTGGACATTCGTAGCGCTAAGTGGGTAATAGTGGAAAAAAGAATATGTTCAAATATAAAGTACACAGAAGCATTGTATGAAACTTCTTTCTGTTCTGTGCATTCAACTAACAGAGTTGAACCTTACTTTTGATTGAGCCGTTCTGAAACACTCTTTCTGTAGAAACTGCAATTGTACATTCTGAGGGCAAAGAGGCCTATATTGGGAAAAAGAATGTCTACAAATAAAAACTACACAGAAAAATTGTGTGAAACTTCTTTCTGTTCTGTTTGTTCAACTAAAAGAGTTGAACCTTAGTTTTGATTGAGCCGTTCTGAAACACTCTTTCTGTAGAAAATGCAAGTGGAGATTCGGAGCGCTAAGAGGGTAATAGTGGAAAAAGGAATGTCTCCAAATATAAACTACACAGAATCATTCTGTGAAACTTCTTTCTGATCTGTGCATTCAGCTAACAGAGTTAAACCATACTTTTGATTGAGCAGATCTGAACACTCTTTCTGTAGAAAATGCAACTGGACATTTGGAGCGCTAAGAGAGTAGTAGTGGAAAAAGGAATATATTCAAATATAAACTACACAGAAGCATTCTGTAAAACTTCTTTCTGATCTGAGCATTCAGCTAACAGAGTTAAACCATACTTTTGATTGAGCAGTTTTGAAACACTCTGTCTGTAGAAAATGCAACTGGACATTCGTAGCGCTACGTGGGTAATAGTGGAAAAAAGAATATGTTCAAATATAAACTACACAGAAGCATTGTATGAAACTTCTTTCTGTTCTGTGCATTCAACTAACAGAGTTGAACCTTACTTTTGATTGAGCCGTTCTGAAACACTCTTTCTGTAGAAACTGCAATTGGACATTCTGAGCTCTAAGAGGCCTATATTGGGAAAAAGAATGTCTACAAATAAAAACTACACAGAAGAATTGTGTGAAACTTCTTTCTGTTCTGTTTGTTCAACTAAAAGAGGTGAACCTTAGTTTTGATTGAGCCGTTCTGAAACACTCTTTCTGTAGAAAATGCAAGTGGAGATTCGGAGCGCTAAGAAGGTAATAGTGGAAAAAGGAATGTCTACAAATATAAACTACACAGAATCATTCTGTGAAACTTCTTTCTGATCTGTGCATTCAGCTAACAGAGTTAAACCATACTTTTTATTGAGCAGATCTGAACACTCTTTCTGTAGAAAATGCAACTGGACATTTGGAGGGCTAAGACAGTAGTAGTGGAAAAAGGAATATATTCAAATATAAACTACACAGAAGCATTCTGTGAAACTTCTTTCTGATCTGAGCATTCAGCTAAGAGAGTTAAACCATACTTTTGATTGAGCAGTTTTGAAACACTCTGTCTGTAGAAAATGCAACTGGACATTCGTAGCGCTAAGTGGGTAATAGTGGAAAAAAGAATATGTTCAAATATAAACTACACAGAAGCATTGTATGAAACTTCTTTCTGTTCTGTGCATTCAACTAACAGAGTTGAACCTTACTTTTGATTGAGCCTTTCTGAAACACTCTTTCTGTAGAAACTGCAATTGGACATTCTGAGCGCTAAGAGGCCTATATTGGGAAAAATAATATCTTCAAATAAAAACTACACAGAAGCATTGTGTGAAACTTATTTCTGATATGTTCATTAAGCTAACAGAGTTAAACCATACTTTTGATTGCTCAGTTCTGAACACTCTTTCTGTAGAAAATGCAAGTGGACATTCGGAGCGCTAAGAGGGTAACAGTGGAAAAAGGAATATATTCAAATATAAACTACACAGTAGCATTCTGTAAAAATTCTTTCTGTTCTGTGCATTCAACTAACAGAGTTGAACCTTACTTTTGATTGAGCCGTTCTGAAACACTCTTTCTGTAGAAACTGCAATTGGACATGCTAAGCGCTAAGAGGCCTACATTGGGAAAAAGAATATCTTCAAATAAAAACTACACAGATGCATTCTGTGAAACTTATTTCTGATCTGTAAATTCAGTTAACAGAGATAAAACATATTTTTGATTGAGCAGTTATGAAACACTCTTTTTGTAGAAAATGCAAGTGGAGATTCGGAGCGCTAAGAGGGTAATAGTGGAAAAAGGAATGTCTTCAAATATAAACTACACAGAATCATTCGGTGAAACTTCTTTCTGATCTGTGCATTCAGCTAACAGAGTTAAACCATACTTTTGATTGAGCAGATCTGAACACTCTTTCTGTAGAAAATGCAACTGGACATTTGGAGCGCTAAGAGCGTAGTAGTGGAAAAAGGAATATATTCAAATATAAACTACACAGAAGCATTCTGTGAAACTTCTTTCTGATCTGAGCATTCAGCTAACAGAGTTAAACCATACTTTTGATTGAGCAGTTTTGAAACACTCTGTCTGTAGAAAATGCAACTGGACATTCGTAGCGCTAAGTGGGTAATAGTGGAAAAAAGAATATGTTCAAATATAAACTACACAGAAGTATTGTATGAAACTTCTTTCTGTTCTGTGCATTCAACTAACAGAGTTGAACCTTACTTTTGATTGAGCCGTTCTGAAACACTCTTTCTGTAGTAACTGCAATTGGACATTCTGAGCGCTAGGAGGCCTATATTGGGAAAAAGAATGTCTACAAATAAAAACTACACAGAAGAATTGTGTGAAACTTCTTTCTGTTCTGTTTGTTCAACTAAAAGAGTTGAACCTTAATTTTGATTGAGCCGTTCTGAAACACTCTTTCTGTAGAAAATGCAAGTGGAGATTCGGAGCGCTAAGAGGGTAATAGTGGAAAAAGGAATGTCTCCAAATATAAACTACACGGAATCATTCTGTGAAACTTCTTTCTGATCTGTGCATTCAGCTAACAGAGTTAAAACATACTTTTGATTGAGCAGATCTGAACACTCTTTCTGTAGAAAATGCAACTGGACATTTGGAGGGCTAAGACAGTAGTAGTGGAAAAAGGAATATATTCAAATATAAACTACACAGAAGCATTCTGTGAAACTTCTTTCTGATCTGAGCATTCAGCTAAGAGAGTTAAACCATACTTTTGATTGAGCAGTTTTGAAACACTCTGTCTGTAGAAAATGCAACTGGACATTCGTAGCGCTAAGTGGGTAATAGTGGAAAAAAGAATATGTTCAAATATAAACTACACAGAAGCATTGTATGAAACTTCTTTCTGTTCTGTGCATTCAACTAACAGAGTTGAACCTTACTTTTGATTGAGCCTTTCTGAAACACTCTTTCTGTAGAAACTGCAATTGGACATTCTGAGCGCTAAGAGGCCTATATTGGGAAAAATAATATCTTCAAATAAAAACTACACAGAAGCATTGTGTGAAACTTATTTCTGATATGTTCATTAAGCTAACAGAGTTAAACCATACTTTTGATTGCTCAGTTCTGAACACTCTTTCTGTAGAAAATGCAAGTGGACATTCGGAGCGCTAAGAGGGTAACAGTGGAAAAAGGAATATATTCAAATATAAACTACACAGTAGCATTCTGTAAAAATTCTTTCTGTTCTGTGCATTCAACTAACAGAGTTGAACCTTACTTTTGATTGAGCCGTTCTGAAACACTCTTTCTGTAGAAACTGCAATTGGACATGCTAAGCGCTAAGAGGCCTACATTGGGAAAAAGAATATCTTCAAATAAAAACTACACAGATGCATTCTGTGAAACTTATTTCTGATCTGTAAATTCAGTTAACAGAGATAAAACATATTTTTGATTGAGCAGTTATGAAACACTCTTTTTGTAGAAAATGCAAGTGGAGATTCGGAGCGCTAAGAGGGTAATAGTGGAAAAAGGAATGTCTTCAAATATAAACTACACAGAATCATTCGGTGAAACTTCTTTCTGATCTGTGCATTCAGCTAACAGAGTTAAACCATACTTTTGATTGAGCAGATCTGAACACTCTTTCTGTAGAAAATGCAACTGGACATTTGGAGCGCTAAGAGCGTAGTAGTGGAAAAAGGAATATATTCAAATATAAACTACACAGAAGCATTCTGTGAAACTTCTTTCTGATCTGAGCATTCAGCTAACAGAGTTAAACCATACTTTTGATTGAGCAGTTTTGAAACACTCTGTCTGTAGAAAATGCAACTGGACATTCGTAGCGCTAAGTGGGTAATAGTGGAAAAAAGAATATGTTCAAATATAAACTACACAGAAGTATTGTATGAAACTTCTTTCTGTTCTGTGCATTCAACTAACAGAGTTGAACCTTACTTTTGATTGAGCCGTTCTGAAACACTCTTTCTGTAGTAACTGCAATTGGACATTCTGAGCGCTAGGAGGCCTATATTGGGAAAAAGAATGTCTACAAATAAAAACTACACAGAAGAATTGTGTGAAACTTCTTTCTGTTCTGTTTGTTCAACTAAAAGAGTTGAACCTTAATTTTGATTGAGCCGTTCTGAAACACTCTTTCTGTAGAAAATGCAAGTGGAGATTCGGAGCGCTAAGAGGGTAATAGTGGAAAAAGGAATGTCTCCAAATATAAACTACACGGAATCATTCTGTGAAACTTCTTTCTGATCTGTGCATTCAGCTAACAGAGTTAAAACATACTTTTGATTGAGCAGATCTGAACACTCTTTCTGTAGAAAATGCAACTGGACATTTGGAGTGCTAAGAGAGTAGTAGTGGAAAAAGGAATATATTCAAATATAAACTACACAGAAGCATTCTGTGAAACTACTTTCTGATCTGAGCATTCAGCTAACAGAGTTAAACCATACTTTTGATTGAGCAGTTTTGAAACACTCTGTCTGTAGAAAATGCAACTGGACATTCGTAGCGCTAAGAGGGTAATAGTGGAAAAAAGAATATGTTCAAATATAAACTACACAGAAGCATTGTATGAAACTTCTTTCTGTTCTGTGCATTCAACTAACAGAGTTGAACCTTACTTTTGATTGAGCCTTTCTGAAACACTCTTTCTGTAGAAACTGCAATTGGACATTCTGAGCGCTAAGAGGCCTCTATTGGGAAAAATAATATCTTCAAATAAAAACTACACAGAAGCATTGTGTGAAACTTATTTCTGATATGTTCATTAAGCTAACAGAGTTAAACCATACTTTTGATTGCGCAGTTCTGAACACTCTATCTGTAGAAAATGCAAGTGGACATTCGGAGCGCTAAGAGGGTAATAGTGGAAAATGGAATATATTCAAATATAAACTACACAGTAGCATTCTGTGAAAATTCTTTCTGTTCTGTGCATTCAACTAACAGAGTTGAACCTTACTTTTGATTGAGCCGTTCTGAAACACTCTTTCTGTAGAAACTGCAATTGGACATGCTAAGCGCTAAGAGGCCTACATTGGGACAAAGAATATCTTCAAATAAAAACTACACAGATGCATTCTGTGAAACTTATTTCTGATCTGTAAATTCAGTTAACAGAGATAAAACATATTTTTGATTGAGCAGTTATGAAACACTCTTTTTGTAGAAAATGCAAGTGGAGATTCGGAGCGCTAAGAGGGTAATAGTGGAAAAAGGAATGTCTTCAAATATAAACTACACAGAATCATTCGGTGAAACTTCTTTCTGATCTGTGCATTCAGCTAACAGAGTTAAACCATACTTTTGATTGAGCAGATCTGAACACTCTTTCTGTAGAAAATGCAACTGGACATTTGGAGCGCTAAGAGCGTAGTAGTGGAAAAAGGAATATATTCAAATATAAACTACACAGAAGCATTCTGTGAAACTTCTTTCTGATCTGAGCATTCAGCTAACAGAGTTAAACCATACTTTTGATTGAGCAGTTTTGAAACACTCTTTCTGTAGAAAATGCAACTGGACATTCGTAGCGCTAAGTGGGTAATAGTGGAAAAAAGAATATGTTCAAATATAAACTACACAGAAGCATTGTATGAAACTTCTTTCTGTTCTGTGCATTCAACTAACAGAGTTGAACCTTACTTTTGATTGAGCCGTTCTGAAACACTCTTTCTGTAGAAACTGCAATTGGACATTCTGAGCGCTAGGAGGCCTATATTGGGAAAAAGAATGTCTACAAATAAAAACTACACAGAAGAATTGTGTGAAACTTCTTTCTGTTCTGTTTGTTCAACTAAAAGAGTTGAACCTTAGTTTTGATTGAGCCGTTCTGAAACACTCTTTCTGTAGAAAATGCAAGTGGAGATTCGGAGCGCTAAGAGGGTAATAGTGGAAAAAGGAATGTCTCCAAATATAAACTACACAGAATCATTCTGTGAAACTTCTTTCTGATCTGTGCATTCAGCTAACAGAGTTAAACCATACTTTTGATTGAGCAGATCTGAACACTCTTTCTGTAGAAAATGCAACTGGACATTTGGAGCGCTAAGAGAGTAGTAGTGGAAAAAGGAATATATTCAAATATAAACTACACAGAAGCATTCTGTGAAACTTCTTTCTGATCTGAGCATTCAGCTAACAGAGTTAAACCATACTTTTGATTGAGCAGTTTTGAAACACTCTGTCTGTAGAAAATGCAACTGGACATTCGTAGCGCTAAGTGGGTAATAGTGGAAAAAAGAATATGTTCAAATATAAACTACACAGAAGCATTGTATGAAACTTCTTTCTGTTCTGTGCATTCAACTAACAGAGTTGAACCTTACTTTTGATTGAGCCTTTCTGAAACACTCTTTCTGTAGAAACTGCAATTGGACATTCTGAGCGCTAAGAGGCCTATATTGGGAAAAATAATATCTTCAAATAAAAACTACACAGAAGCATTGTGTGAAACTTATTTCTGATATGTTCATTAAGCTAACAGAGTTAAACCATACTTTTGTTTGCGCAGTTCTGAACACTCTTTCTGTAGAAAATTCAAGTGGACATTCGGAGCGCTAAGAGGGTAACAGTGGAAAAAGGAATATATTCAAATATAAACCACACAGTAGCATTCTGTAAAAATTCTTTCTGTTCTGTGCATTCAACTAACAGAGTTGAACCTTACTTTTGATTGAGCCGTTCTGAAACCCTCTTTCTGTAGAAACTGCAATTGGACATGCTAAGCGCTAAGAGGCCTACATTGGGAAAAAGAATATCTTCAAATAAAAACTACACAGATGCATTCTGTGAAACTTATTTCTGATCTGTAAATTCAGTTAACAGAGATAAAACATATTTTTGATTGAGCAGTTATGAAACACTCTTTTTGTAGAAAATGCAAGTGGAGATTCGGAGCGCTAAGGGGGTAATAGTGGAAAAAGGAATGTCTTCAAATATAAACTACACAGAATCATTCGGTGAAACTTCTTTCTGATCTGTGCATTCAGCTAACAGAGTTAAACCATACTTTTGATTGAGCAGATCTGAACACTCTTTCTGTAGAAAATGCAACTGGACATTTGGAGCGCTAAGAGCGTAGTAGTGGAAAAAGGAATATATTCAAATATAAACTACACAGAAGCATTCTGTGAAACTTCTTTCTGATCTGAGCATTCAGCTAACAGAGTTAAACCATACTTTTGATTGAGCAGTTTTGAAACACTCTGTCTGTAGAAAATGCAACTGGACACTCGTAGCGCTAAGTGGGTAATAGTGGAAAAAAGAATATGTTCAAATATAAACTACACAGAAGTATTGTATGAAACTTCTTTCTGTTCTGTGCATTCAACTAACAGAGTTGAACCTTACTTTTGATTGAGCCGTTCTGAAACACTCTTTCTGTAGAAACTGCAATTGGACATTCTGAGCGCTAGGAGGCCTATATTGGGAAAAAGAATGTCTACAAATAAAAACTACACAGAAGAATTGTGTGAAACTTCTTTCTGTTCTGTTTGTTCAACTAAAAGAGTTGAACCTTAATTTTGATTGAGCCGTTCTGAAACACTCTTTCTGTAGAAAATGCAAGTGGAGATTCGGAGCGCTAAGAGGGTAATAGTGGAAAAAGGAATGTCTCCAAATATAAACTACACGGAATCATTCTGTGAAACTTCTTTCTGATCTGTGCATTCAGCTAACAGAGTTAAAACATACTTTTGATTGAGCAGATCTGAACACTCTTTCTGTAGAAAATGCAACTGGACATTTGGAGCGCTAAGAGAGTAGTAGTGGAAAAAGGAATATATTCAAATATAAACTACACAGAAGCATTCTGTGAAACTTCTTTCTGATCTGAGCATTCAGCTAACAGAGTTAAACCATACTTTTGATTGAGCAGTTTTGAAACACTCTGTCTGTAGAAAATGCAACTGGACATTCGTAGCGCTAAGAGGGTAATAGTGGAAAAAAGAATATGTTCAAATATAAACTACACAGAAGCATTGTATGAAACTCCTTTCTGTTCTGTGCATTCAACTAACAGAGTTGAACCTTACTTTTGATTGAGCCTTTCTGAAACACTCTTTCTGTAGAAACTGCAATTGGACATTCTGAGCGCTAAGAGGCCTCTATTGGGAAAAATAATATCTTCAAATAAAAACTACACAGAAGCATTGTGTGAAACTTATTTCTGATATGTTCATTAAGCTAACAGAGTTAAACCATACTTTTGATTGCGCAGTTCTGAACACTCTTTCTGTAGAAAATGCAAGTGGACATTCGGAGCGCTAAGAGGGTAATAGTGGAAAATGGAATATATTCAAATATAAACTACACAGTAGCATTCTGTGAAAATTCTTTCTGTTCTGTGCATTCAACTAACAGAGTTGAACCTTACTTTTGATTGAGCCGTTCTGAAACACTCTTTCTGTAGAAACTGCAATTGGACATGCTAAGCGCTAAGAGGCCTACATTGGGAAAAAGAATATCTTCAAATAAAAACTACACAGATGCATTCTGTGAAACTTATTTCTGATCTGTAAATTCAGTTAACAGAGATAAAACATATTTTTGATTGAGCAGTTATGAAACACTCTTTTTGTAGAAAATGCAAGTGGAGATTCGGAGCGCTAAGAGGGTAATAGTGGAAAAAGGAATGTCTTCAAATATAAACTACACAGAATCATTCGGTGAAACTTCTTTCTGATCTGTGCATTCAGCTAACAGAGTTAAACCATACTTTTGATTGAGCAGATCTGAACACTCTTTCTGTAGAAAATGCAACTGGACATTTGGAGCGCTAAGAGCGTAGTAGTGGAAAAAGGAATATATTCAAATATAAACTACACAGAAGCATTCTGTGAAACTTCTTTCTGATCTGAGCATTCAGCTAACAGAGTTAAACCATACTTTTGATTGAGCAGTTTTGAAACACTCTTTCTGTAGAAAATGCAACTGGACATTCGTAGCGCCAAGTGGGTAATAGTGGAAAAAAGAATATGTTCAAATATAAACTACACAGAAGCATTGTATGAAACTTCTTTCTGTTCTGTGCATTCAACTAACAGAGTTGAACCTTACTTTTGATTGAGCCGTTCTGAAACACTCTTTCTGTAGAAACTGCAATTGGACATTCTGAGCGCTAGGAGGCCTATATTGGGAAAAAGAATGTCTACAAATAAAAACTACACAGAAGAATTGTGTGAAACTTCTTTCTGTTCTGTTTGTTCAACTAAAAGAGTTGAACCTTAGTTTTGATTGAGCCGTTCTGAAACACTCTTTCTGTAGAAAATGCAAGTGGAGATTCGGAGCGCTAAGAGGGTAATAGTGGAAAAAGGAATGTCTCCAAATATAAACTACAGGGAATCATTCTGTGAAACTTCTTTTTGATCTGTGCATTCAGCTAACAGAGTTAAACCATACTTTTGATTGAGCAGATCTGAACACTCTTTCTGTAGAAAATGCAACTGGACATTTGGAGTGCTAAGAGAGTAGTAGTGGAAAAAGGAATATATTCAAATATAAACTACACAGAAGCATTCTGTGAAACTACTTTCTGATCTGAGCATTCAGCTAACAGAGTTAAACCATACTTTTGATTGAGCAGTTTTGAAACACTCTGTCTGTAGAAAATGCAACTGGACATTCGTAGCGCTAAGTGGGTAATAGTGGAAAAAAGAATATGTTCAAATATAAACTACACAGAAGCATTGTATGAAACTTCTTTCTGTTCTGTGCATTCAACTAACAGAGTTGAAACTTACTTTTGATTGAGCCTTTCTGAAACACTCTTTCTGTAGAAACTGCAATTGGACATTCTGAGCGCTAAGAGGCCTATATTGGGAAAAATAATATCTTCAAATAAAAACTACACAGAAGCATTGTGTGAAACTTATTTCTGATATGTTCATTAAGCTAACAGAGTTAAACCATACTTTTGATTGCTCAGTTCTGAACACTCTTTCTGTAGAAAATGCAAGTGGACATTCGGAGCGCTAAGAGGGTAACAGTGGAAAAAGGAATATATTCAAATATAAACTACACAGTAGCATTCTGTAAAAATTCTTTCTGTTCTGTGCATTCAACTAACAGAGTTGAACCTTACTTTTGATTGAGCCGTTCTGAAACACTCTTTCTGTAGAAACTGCAATTGGACATGCTAAGCGCTAAGAGGCCTACATTGGGAAAAAGAATATCTTCAAATAAAAACTACACAGATGCATTCTGTGAAACTTATTTCTGATCTGTAAATTCAGTTAACAGAGATAAAACATATTTTTGATTGAGCAGTTATGAAACACTCTTTTTGTAGAAAATGCAAGTGGAGATTCGGAGCGCTAAGAGGGTAATAGTGGAAAAAGGAATGTCTTCAAATATAAACTACACAGAATCATTCGGTGAAACTTCTTTCTGATCTGTGCATTCAGCTAACAGAGTTAAACCATACTTTTGATTGAGCAGATCTGAACACTCTTTCTGTAGAAAATGCAACTGGACATTTGGAGCGCTAAGAGCGTAGTAGTGGAAAAAGGAATATATTCAAATATAAACTACACAGAAGCATTCTGTGAAACTTCTTTCTGATCTGAGCATTCAGCTAACAGAGTTAAACCATACTTTTGATTGAGCAGTTTTGAAACACTCTGTCTGTAGAAAATGCAACTGGACATTCGTAGCGCTAAGTGGGTAATAGTGGAAAAAAGAATATGTTCAAATATAAACTACACAGAAGTATTGTATGAAACTTCTTTCTGTTCTGTGCATTCAACTAACAGAGTTGAACCTTACTTTTGATTGAGCCGTTCTGAAACACTCTTTCTGTAGAAACTGCAATTGGACATTCTGAGCGCTAGGAGGCCTATATTGGGAAAAAGAATGTCTACAAATAAAAACTACACAGAAGAATTGTGTGAAACTTCTTTCTGTTCTGTTTGTTCAACTAAAAGAGTTGAACCTTAATTTTGATTGAGCCGTTCTGAAACACGCTTTCTGTAGAAAATGCAAGTGGAGATTCGGAGCGCTAAGAGGGTAATAGTGGAAAAAGGAATGTCTCCAAATATAAACTACACGGAATCATTCTGTGAAACTTCTTTTTGATCTGTGCATTCAGCTAACAGAGTTAAACCATACTTTTGATTGAGCAGATCTGAACACTCTTTCTGTAGAAAATGCAACTGGACATTTGGAGTGCTAAGAGAGTAGTAGTGGAAAAAGGAATATATTCAAATATAAACTACACAGAAGCATTCTGTGAAACTACTTTCTGATCTGAGCATTCAGCTAACAGAGTTAAACCATACTTTTGATTGAGCAGTTTTGAAACACTCTGTCTGTAGAAAATGCAACTGGACATTCGTAGCGCTAAGTGGGTAATAGTGGAAAAAAGAATATGTTCAAATATAAACTACACAGAAGCATTGTATGAAACTTCTTTCTGTTCTGTGCATTCAACTAACAGAGTTGAACCTTACTTTTGATTGAGCCTTTCTGAAACACTCTTTCTGTAGAAACTGCAATTGGACATTCTGAGCGCTAAGAGGCCTATATTGGGAAAAATAATATCTTCAAATAAAAACTACACAGAAGCATTGTGTGAAACTTATTTCTGATATGTTCATTAAGCTAACAGAGTTAAACCATACTTTTGATTGCTCAGTTCTGAACACTCTTTCTGTAGAAAATGCAAGTGGACATTCGGAGCGCTAAGAGGGTAACAGTGGAAAAAGGAATATATTCAAATATAAACTACACAGTAGCATTCTGTAAAAATTCTTTCTGTTCTGTGCATTCAACTAACAGAGTTGAACCTTACTTTTGATTGAGCCGTTCTGAAACACTCTTTCTGTAGAAACTGCAATTGGACATGCTAAGCGCTAAGAGGCCTACATTGGGAAAAAGAATATCTTCAAATAAAAACTACACAGATGCATTCTGTGAAACTTATTTCTGATCTGTAAATTCAGTTAACAGAGATAAAACATATTTTTGATTGAGCAGTTATGAAACACTCTTTTTGTAGAAAATGCAAGTGGAGATTCGGAGCGCTAAGAGGGTAATAGTGGAAAAAGGAATGTCTTCAAATATAAACTACACAGAATCATTCGGTGAAACTTCTTTCTGATCTGTGCATTCAGCTAACAGAGTTAAACCATACTTTTGATTGAGCAGATCTGAACACTCTTTCTGTAGAAAATGCAACTGGACATTTGGAGCGCTAAGAGCGTAGTAGTGGAAAAAGGAATATATTCAAATATAAACTACACAGAAGCATTCTGTGAAACTTCTTTCTGATCTGAGCATTCAGCTAACAGAGTTAAACCATACTTTTGATTGAGCAGTTTTGAAACACTCTGTCTGTAGAAAATGCAACTGGACATTCGTAGCGCTAAGTGGGTAATAGTGGAAAAAAGAATATGTTCAAATATAAACTACACAGAAGTATTGTATGAAACTTCTTTCTGTTCTGTGCATTCAACTAACAGAGTTGAACCTTACTTTTGATTGAGCCGTTCTGAAACACTCTTTCTGTAGAAACTGCAATTGGACATTCTGAGCGCTAGGAGGCCTATATTGGGAAAAAGAATGTCTACAAATAAAAACTACACAGAAGAATTGTGTGAAACTTCTTTCTGTTCTGTTTGTTCAACTAAAAGAGTTGAACCTTAATTTTGATTGAGCCGTTCTGAAACACTCTTTCTGTAGAAAATGCAAGTGGAGATTCGGAGCGCTAAGAGGGTAATAGTGGAAAAAGGAATGTCTCCAAATATAAACTACACGGAATCATTCTGTGAAACTTCTTTCTGATCTGTGCATTCAGCTAACAGAATTAAAACATACTTTTGATTGAGCAGATCTGAACACTCTTTCTGTAGAAAATGCAACTGGACATTTGGAGTGCTAAGAGAGTAGTAGTGGAAAAAGGAATATATTCAAATATAAACTACACAGAAGCATTCTGTGAAACTACTTTCTGATCTGAGCATTCAGCTAACAGAGTTAAACCATACTTTTGATTGAGCAGTTTTGAAACACTCTGTCTGTAGAAAATGCAACTGGACATTCGTAGCGCTAAGAGGGAAATAGTGGAAAAAAGAATATGTTCAAATATAAACTACACAGAAGCATTGTATGAAACTTCTTTCTGTTCTGTGCATTCAACTAACAGAGTTGAACCTTACTTTTGATTGAGCCTTTCTGAAACACTCTTTCTGTAGAAACTGCAATTGGACATTCTGAGCGCTAAGAGGCCTCTATTGGGAAAAATAATATCTTCAAATAAAAACTACACAGAAGCATTGTGTGAAACTTATTTCTGATATGTTCATTAAGCTAACAGAGTTAAACCATACTTTTGATTGCGCAGTTCTGAACACTCTTTCTGTAGAAAATGCAAGTGGACATTCGGAGCGCTAAGAGGGTAATAGTGGAAAATGGAATATATTCAAATATAAACTACACAGTAGCATTCTGTGAAAATTCTTTCTGTTCTGTGCATTCAACTAACAGAGTTGAACCTTACTTTTGATTGAGCCGTTCTGAAACACTCTTTCTGTAGAAACTGCAATTGGACATGCTAAGCGCTAAGAGGCCTACATTGGGACAAAGAATATCTTCAAATAAAAACTACACAGATGCATTCTGTGAAACTTATTTCTGATCTGTAAATTCAGTTAACAGAGATAAAACATATTTTTGATTGAGCAGTTATGAAACACTCTTTTTGTAGAAAATGCAAGTGGAGATTCGGAGCGCTAAGAGGGTAATAGTGGAAAAAGGAATGTCTTCAAATATAAACTACACAGAATCATTCGGTGAAACTTCTTTCTGATCTGTGCATTCAGCTAACAGAGTTAAACCATACTTTTGATTGAGCAGATCTGAACACTCTTTCTGTAGAAAATGCAACTGGACATTTGGAGCGCTAAGAGCGTAGTAGTGGAAAAAGGAATATATTCAAATATAAACTACACAGAAGCATTCTGTGAAACTTCTTTCTGATCTGAGCATTCAGCTAACAGAGTTAAACCATACTTTTGATTGAGCAGTTTTGAAACACTCTGTCTGTAGAAAATGCAACTGGACATTCGTAGCGCTAAGTGGGTAATAGTGGAAAAAAGAATATGTTCAAATATAAACTACACAGAAGTATTGTATGAAACTTCTTTCTGTTCTGTGCATTCAACTAACAGAGTTGAACCTTACTTTTGATTGAGCCGTTCTGAAACACTCTTTCTGTAGAAACTGCAATTGGACATTCTGAGCGCTAGGAGGCCTATATTGGGAAAAAGAATGTCTACAAATAAAAACTACACAGAAGAATTGTGTGAAACTTCTTTCTGTTCTGTTTGTTCAACTAAAAGAGTTGAACCTTAATTTTGATTGAGCCGTTCTGAAACACGCTTTCTGTAGAAAATGCAAGTGGAGATTCGGAGCGCTAAGAGGGTAATAGTGGAAAAAGGAATGTCTCCAAATATAAACTACACGGAATCATTCTGTGAAACTTCTTTTTGATCTGTGCATTCAGCTAACAGAGTTAAACCATACTTTTGATTGAGCAGATCTGAACACTCTTTCTGTAGAAAATGCAACTGGACATTTGGAGTGCTAAGAGAGTAGTAGTGGAAAAAGGAATATATTCAAATATAAACTACACAGAAGCATTCTGTGAAACTACTTTCTGATCTGAGCATTCAGCTAACAGAGTTAAACCATACTTTTGATTGAGCAGTTTTGAAACACTCTGTCTGTAGAAAATGCAACTGGACATTCGTAGCGCTAAGTGGGTAATAGTGGAAAAAAGAATATGTTCAAATATAAACTACACAGAAGCATTGTATGAAACTTCTTTCTGTTCTGTGCATTCAACTAACAGAGTTGAACCTTACTTTTGATTGAGCCTTTCTGAAACACTCTTTCTGTAGAAACTGCAATTGGACATTCTGAGCGCTAAGAGGCCTATATTGGGAAAAATAATATCTTCAAATAAAAACTACACAGAAGCATTGTGTGAAACTTATTTCTGATATGTTCATTAAGCTAACAGAGTTAAACCATACTTTTGATTGCTCAGTTCTGAACACTCTTTCTGTAGAAAATGCAAGTGGACATTCGGAGCGCTAAGAGGGTAACAGTGGAAAAAGGAATATATTCAAATATAAACTACACAGTAGCATTCTGTAAAAATTCTTTCTGTTCTGTGCATTCAACTAACAGAGTTGAACCTTACTTTTGATTGAGCCGTTCTGAAACACTCTTTCTGTAGAAACTGCAATTGGACATGCTAAGCGCTAAGAGGCCTACATTGGGAAAAAGAATATCTTCAAATAAAAACTACACAGATGCATTCTGTGAAACTTATTTCTGATCTGTAAATTCAGTTAACAGAGATAAAACATATTTTTGATTGAGCAGTTATGAAACACTCTTTTTGTAGAAAATGCAAGTGGAGATTCGGAGCGCTAAGAGGGTAATAGTGGAAAAAGGAATGTCTTCAAATATAAACTACACAGAATCATTCGGTGAAACTTCTTTCTGATCTGTGCATTCAGCTAACAGAGTTAAACCATACTTTTGATTGAGCAGATCTGAACACTCTTTCTGTAGAAAATGCAACTGGACATTTGGAGCGCTAAGAGCGTAGTAGTGGAAAAAGGAATATATTCAAATATAAACTACACAGAAGCATTCTGTGAAACTTCTTTCTGATCTGAGCATTCAGCTAACAGAGTTAAACCATACTTTTGATTGAGCAGTTTTGAAACACTCTGTCTGTAGAAAATGCAACTGGACATTCGTAGCGCTAAGTGGGTAATAGTGGAAAAAAGAATATGTTCAAATATAAACTACACAGAAGTATTGTATGAAACTTCTTTCTGTTCTGTGCATTCAACTAACAGAGTTGAACCTTACTTTTGATTGAGCCGTTCTGAAACACTCTTTCTGTAGAAACTGCAATTGGACATTCTGAGCGCTAGGAGGCCTATATTGGGAAAAAGAATGTCTACAAATAAAAACTACACAGAAGAATTGTGTGAAACTTCTTTCTGTTCTGTTTGTTCAACTAAAAGAGTTGAACCTTAATTTTGATTGAGCCGTTCTGAAACACTCTTTCTGTAGAAAATGCAAGTGGAGATTCGGAGCGCTAAGAGGGTAATAGTGGAAAAAGGAATGTCTCCAAATATAAACTACACGGAATCATTCTGTGAAACTTCTTTCTGATCTGTGCATTCAGCTAACAGAGTTAAAACATACTTTTGATTGAGCAGATCTGAACACTCTTTCTGTAGAAAATGCAACTGGACATTTGGAGTGCTAAGAGAGTAGTAGTGGAAAAAGGAATATATTCAAATATAAACTACACAGAAGCATTCTGTGAAACTACTTTCTGATCTGAGCATTCAGCTAACAGAGTTAAACCATACTTTTGATTGAGCAGTTTTGAAACACTCTGTCTGTAGAAAATGCAACTGGACATTCGTAGCGCTAAGAGGGAAATAGTGGAAAAAAGAATATGTTCAAATATAAACTACACAGAAGCATTGTATGAAACTTCTTTCTGTTCTGTGCATTCAACTAACAGAGTTGAACCTTACTTTTGATTGAGCCTTTCTGAAACACTCTTTCTGTAGAAACTGCAATTGGACATTCTGAGCGCTAAGAGGCCTCTATTGGGAAAAATAATATCTTCAAATAAAAACTACACAGAAGCATTGTGTGAAACTTATTTCTGATATGTTCATTAAGCTAACAGAGTTAAACCATACTTTTGATTGCGCAGTTCTGAACACTCTTTCTGTAGAAAATGCAAGTGGACATTCGGAGCGCTAAGAGGGTAATAGTGGAAAATGGAATATATTCAAATATAAACTACACAGTAGCATTCTGTGAAAATTCTTTCTGTTCTGTGCATTCAACTAACAGAGTTGAACCTTACTTTTGATTGAGCCGTTCTGAAACACTCTTTCTGTAGAAACTGCAATTGGACATGCTAAGCGCTAAGAGGCCTACATTGGGACAAAGAATATCTTCAAATAAAAACTACACAGATGCATTCTGTGAAACTTATTTCTGATCTGTAAATTCAGTTAACAGAGATAAAACATATTTTTGATTGAGCAGTTATGAAACACTCTTTTTGTAGAAAATGCAAGTGGAGATTCGGAGCGCTAAGAGGGTAATAGTGGAAAAAGGAATGTCTTCAAATATAAACTACACAGAATCATTCGGTGAAACTTCTTTCTGATCTGTGCATTCAGCTAACAGAGTTAAACCATACTTTTGATTGAGCAGATCTGAACACTCTTTCTGTAGAAAATGCAACTGGACATTTGGAGCGCTAAGAGCGTAGTAGTGGAAAAAGGAATATATTCAAATATAAACTACACAGAAGCATTCTGTGAAACTTCTTTCTGATCTGAGCATTCAGCTAACAGAGTTAAACCATACTTTTGATTGAGCAGTTTTGAAACACTCTTTCTGTAGAAAATGCAACTGGACATTCGTAGCGCTAAGTGGGTAATAGTGGAAAAAAGAATATGTTCAAATATAAACTACACAGAAGCATTGTATGAAACTTCTTTCTGTTCTGTGCATTCAACTAACAGAGTTGAACCTTACTTTTGATTGAGCCGTTCTGAAACACTCTTTCTGTAGAAACTGCAATTGGACATTCTGA
Organism: Symphalangus syndactylus; assembly: GCF_028878055.3. Lineage (NCBI taxonomy): Eukaryota > Metazoa > Chordata > Mammalia > Primates > Hylobatidae > Symphalangus > Symphalangus syndactylus. The sequence goes on from NC_072433.2 coordinate 4,549,165, forward strand.
GCGCTAGGAGGCCTATATTGGGAAAAAGAATGTCTACAAATAAAAACTACACAGAAGAATTGTGTGAAACTTCTTTCTGTTCTGTTTGTTCAACTAAAAGAGTTGAACCTTAGTTTTGATTGAGCCGTTCTGAAACACTCTTTCTGTAGAAAATGCAAGTGGAGATTCGGAGCGCTAAGAGGGTAATAGTGGAAAAAGGAATGTCTCCAAATATAAACTACACAGAATCATTCTGTGAAACTTCTTTCTGATCTGTGCATTCAGCTAACAGAGTTAAACCATACTTTTGATTGAGCAGATCTGAACACTCTTTCTGTAGAAAATGCAACTGGACATTTGGAGCGCTAAGAGAGTAGTAGTGGAAAAAGGAATATATTCAAATATAAACTACACAGAAGCATTCTGTGAAACTTCTTTCTGATCTGAGCATTCAGCTAACAGAGTTAAACCATACTTTTGATTGAGCAGTTTTGAAACACTCTGTCTGTAGAAAATGCAACTGGACATTCGTAGCGCTAAGTGGGTAATAGTGGAAAAAAGAATATGTTCAAATATAAACTACACAGAAGCATTGTATGAAACTTCTTTCTGTTCTGTGCATTCAACTAACAGAGTTGAACCTTACTTTTGATTGAGCCTTTCTGAAACACTCTTTCTGTAGAAACTGCAATTGGACATTCTGAGCGCTAAGAGGCCTATATTGGGAAAAATAATATCTTCAAATAAAAACTACACAGAAGCATTGTGTGAAACTTATTTCTGATATGTTCATTAAGCTAACAGAGTTAAACCATACTTTTGATTGCGCAGTTCTGAACACTCTTTCTGTAGAAAATTCAAGTGGACTTTCGGAGCGCTAAGAGGGTAACAGTGGAAAAAGGAATATATTCAAATATAAACCACACAGTAGCATTCTGTAAAAATTCTTTCTGTTCTGTGCATTCAACTAACAGAGTTGAACCTTACTTTTGATTGAGCCGTTCTGAAACACTCTTTCTGTAGAAACTGCAATTGGACATGCTAAGCGCTAAGAGGCCTACATTGGGAAAAAGAATATCTTCAAATAAAAACTACACAGATGCATTCTGTGAAACTTATTTCTGATCTGTAAATTCAGTTAACAGAGATAAAACATATTTTTGATTGAGCAGTTATGAAACACTCTTTTTGTAGAAAATGCAAGTGGAGATTCGGAGCGCTAAGAGGGTAATAGTGGAAAAAGGAATGTCTTCAAATATAAACTACACAGAATCATTCGGTGAAACTTCTTTCTGATCTGTGCATTCAGCTAACAGAGTTAAACCATACTTTTGATTGAGCAGATCTGAACACTCTTTCTGTAGAAAATGCAACTGGACATTTGGAGCGCTAAGAGCGTAGTAGTGGAAAAAGGAATATATTCAAATATAAACTACACAGAAGCATTCTGTGAAACTTCTTTCTGATCTGAGCATTCAGCTAACAGAGTTAAACCATACTTTTGATTGAGCAGTTTTGAAACACTCTGTCTGTAGAAAATGCAACTGGACATTCGTAGCGCTACGTGGGTAATAGTGGAAAAAAGAATATGTTCAAATATAAACTACACAGAAGTATTGTATGAAACTTCTTTCTGTTCTGTGCATTCAACTAACAGAGTTGAACCTTACTTTTGATTGAGCCGTTCTGAAACACTCTTTCTGTAGAAACTGCAATTGGACATTCTGAGCGCTAGGAGGCCTATATTGGGAAAAAGAATGTCTACAAATAAAAACTACACAGAAGAATTGTGTGAAACTTCTTTCTGTTCTGTTTGTTCAACTAAAAGAGTTGAACCTTAATTTTGATTGAGCCGTTCTGAAACACTCTTTCTGTAGAAAATGCAAGTGGAGATTCGGAGCGCTAAGAGGGTAATAGTGGAAAAAGGAATGTCTCCAAATATAAACTACACGGAATCATTCTGTGAAACTTCTTTCTGATCTGTGCATTCAGCTAACAGAGTTAAAACATACTTTTGATTGAGCAGATCTGAACACTCTTTCTGTAGAAAATGCAACTGGACATTTGGAGCGCTAAGAGAGTAGTAGTGGAAAAAGGAATATATTCAAATATAAACTACACAGAAGCATTCTGTGAAACTACTTTCTGATCTGAGCATTCAGCTAACAGAGTTAAACCATACTTTTGATTGAGCAGTTTTGAAACACTCTGTCTGTAGAAAATGCAACTGGACATTCGTAGCGCTAAGAGGGTAATAGTGGAAAAAAGAATATGTTCAAATATAAACTACACAGAAGCATTGTATGAAACTCCTTTCTGTTCTGTGCATTCAACTAACAGAGTTGAACCTTACTTTTGATTGAGCCTTTCTGAAACACTCTTTCTGTAGAAACTGCAATTGGACATTCTGAGCGCTAAGAGGCCTCTATTGGGAAAAATAATATCTTCAAATAAAAACTACACAGAAGCATTGTGTGAAACTTATTTCTGATATGTTCATTAAGCTAACAGAGTTAAACCATACTTTTGATTGCGCAGTTCTGAACACTCTTTCTGTAGAAAATGCAAGTGGACATTCGGAGCGCTAAGAGGGTAATAGTGGAAAAAGGAATATATTCAAATATAAACTACACAGTAGCATTCTGTGAAAATTCTTTCTGTTCTGTGCATTCAACTAACAGAGTTGAACCTTACTTTTGATTGAGCCGTTCTGAAACACTCTTTCTGTAGAAACTGCAATTGGACATGCTAAGCGCTAAGAGGCCTACATTTTGAAAAAGAATATCTTCAAATAAAAACTACACAGATGCATTCTGTGAAACTTATTTCTGATCTGTAAATTCAGTTAACAGAGATAAAACATATTTTTGATTGAGCAGTTATGAAACACTCTTTTTGTAGAAAATGCAAGTGGAGATTCGGAGCGCTAAGAGGGTAATAGTGGAAAAAGGAATGTCTTCAAATATAAACTACACAGAATCATTCGGTGAAACTTCTTTCTGATCTGTGCATTCAGCTAACAGAGTTAAACCATACTTTTGATTGAGCAGATCTGAACATTCTTTCTGTAGAAAATGCAACTGGACATTTTGAGCGCTAAGAGCGTAGTAGTGGAAAAAGGAATATATTCAAATATAAACTACACAGAAGCATTCTGTGAAACTTCTTTCTGATCTGAGCATTCAGCTAACAGATTTAAACCATACTTTTGATTGAGCAGTTTTGAAACACTCTGTCTGTAGAAAATGCAACTGGACATTCATAGCGCTAAGTGGGTAATAGTGGAAAAAAGAATATGTTCAAATATAAACTACACAGAAGCATTTTATGAAACTTCTTTCTGTTCTGTGCATTCAACTAACAGAGTTGAACCTTACTTTTGATTGAGCCGTTCTGAAACACTCTTTCTGTAGAAACTGCAATTGGACATTCTGAGCGCTAAGAGGCCTATATTGGGAAAAAGAATGTCTACAAATAAAAACTACACAGAAGAATTGTATGAAACTTCTTTCTGTTCTGTGCATTCAACTAACAGAGTTGAACCTTACCTTTGATTGAGCCTTTCTGAAACACTCTTTCTGTAGAAACTGCAATTGGACATTCTGAGCGCTAAGAGGCCTATATTGGGAAAAATAATATCTTCAAATAAAAACTACACAGCAGCATTGTGTGAAACTTATTTCTGATATGTTCATTAAGCTAACAGAGTTAAACCATACTTTTGATTGCGCAGTTCTGAACACTCTTTCTGTAGAAAATGCAAGTGGACATTCGGAGCGCTAAGAGGGTAATAGTGGAAAAAGGAATATATTCAAATATAAACTACACAGTAGCATTCTGTGAAAATTCTTTCTGTTCTGTGCATTCAACTAACAGAGTTGAACATTACTTTTGATTGAGCCGTTCTGAAACACTCTTTCTGTAGAAACTGCAATTGGACATGCTAAGCGCTAAGAGGCCTACATTGGGAAAAAGAATATCTTCAAATAAAAACTACACAGATGCATTCTGTGAAACTTATTTCTGATCTGTAAATTCAGTTAACAGAGATAAAACATATTTTTGATTGAGCAGTTATGAAACACTCTTTTTGTAGAAAATGTAAGTGGAGATTCGGAGCGCTAAGAGGGTAATAGTGGAAAAAGGAATGTCTTCAAATATAAACTACACAGAATCATTCGGTGAAACTTCTTTCTGATCTGTGCGTTCAGCTAACAGAGTTAAACCATACTTTTGATTGAGCAGATCTGAACACTCTTTCTGTAGAAAATGCAACTGGACATTTGGAGCGCTAAGAGAGTAGTAGTGGAAAAAGGATTATATTCAAATATAAACTACACAGAAGCATTCTGTGAAACTTCTTTCTGATCTGAGCATTCAGCTAACAGAGTTAAACCATACTTTTGATTGAGCAGTTTTGAAACACTCTGTCTGTAGAAAATGCAACTGGACATTCGTAGCGCTAAGTGGGTAATAGTGGAAAAAAGAATATGTTCAAATATAAACTACACAGAAGCATTGTATGAAACTTATTTCTGTTCTGTGCATTCAACTAACAGAGTTGAACCTTACTTTTGATTGAGCCGTTCTGAAACACTCTTTCTGTGGAAACTTCAATTGGACATTCTGAGCGCTAAGAGGCCTATATTGGAAAAAAGAATGTCTACAAATAAAAACTACACAGAAGAATTGTGTGAAACGTCTTTCTGTTCTGTTTGTTCAACTAAAAGAGTTGAACCTTAGTTTTGATTGAGCCGTTCTGAAACACTCTTTCTGTAGAAAATGCAAGTGGAGATTCGGAGCGCTAAGAGGGTAATAGTGGAAAAAGGAATGTCTCCAAATATAAACTACACAGAATCATTCTGTGAAACTTCTTTCTGATCTGTGCATTCAGCTAACAGAGTTAAACCATACTTTTGATTGAGCAGATCTGAACACTCTTTCTGTAGAAAATGCAACTGGACATTTGGAGCGCTAAGAGAGTAGTAGTGGAAAAAGGAATATATTCAAATATAAACTACACAGAAGCATTCTGTGAAACTTCTTTCTGATCTGAGCATTCAGCTAACAGTGTTAAACCATACTATTGTTTGAGCAGTTTTGAAACACTCTTTCTGTAGAAACTGCAATTGGACATTCTGAGCGCTAAGAGGCCTATATTGGGAAAAAGAATGTCTACAAATAAAAACTACACAGAAGAATTGTGTGAAACTTCTTTCTGTTCTGTTTGTTCAACTAAAAGGGTTGAACCTTAGTTTTGATTGAGCCGTTCTGAAACACTCTTTCTGTAGAAAATGCAAGTGGAGATTCGGAGCGCTAAGAGGGTAATAGTGGAAAAAGGAATGTCTCCAAATATAAACTACACAGAATCATTCTGTGAAACTTCTTTCTGATCTGTGCATTCAGCTAACAGAGTTAAACCATACTTTTGATTGAGCAGATCTGAACACTCTTTCTGTAGAAAATGCAACTGGACATTTGGAGCGCTAAGAGAGTAGTAGTGGAAAAAGGAATATATTCAAATATAAACTACACAGAAGCATTCTGTGAAACTTCTTTCTGATCTGAGCATTCAGCTAACAGTGTTAAACCATACTTTTGATTGAGCAGTTTTGAAACACTCTGTCTGTAGAAAATGCAACTGGACATTCGTAGCGCTAAGTGGGTAATAGTGGAAAAAAGAATATGTTCAAATATAAACTACACAGAAGCATTGTATGAAACTTCTTTCTGTTCTGTGCATTCAACTAACAGAGTTGAACCTTACTTTTGATTGAGCCTTTCTGAAACACTCTTTCTGTAGAAACTGCAATTGGACATTCTGAGCGCTAAGAGGCCTATATTGGGAAAAATAATATCTTCAAATAAAAACTACACAGAAGCATTGTGTGAAACTTATTTCTGATATGTTCATTAAGCTAACAGAGTTAAACCTTACTTTTGATTGCGCAGTTCTGAACACTCTTTCTGTAGAAAATGCAAGTGGACATTCGGAGCGCTAAGAGGGTAATAGTGGAAAAAGGAATATATTCAAATATAAACTACACAGTAGCATTCTGTGAAAATTCTTTCTGTTCTGTGCATTCAACTAACAGAGTTGAACCTTACTTTTGATTGAGCCGTTCTGAAACACTCTTTCTGTAGAAACTGCAATTGGACATGCTAAGCGCTAAGAGGCCTACATTGGGAAAAAGAATATCTTCAAATAAAAACTACACAGATGCATTCTGTGAAACTTATTTCTGATCTGTAAATTCAGTTAACAGAGATAAAACATATTTTTGATTGAGCAGTTATGAAACACTCTTTTTGTAGAAAATGCAAGTGGAGATTCGGAGCGCTAAGAGGGTAATAGTGGAAAAAGGAATGTCTTCAAATATAAACTACACAGAATCATTCGGTGAAGCTTCTTTCTGATCTGTGCATTCAGCTAACAGAGTTAAACCATACTTTTGATTGAGCAGATCTGAACACTCTTTCTGTAGAAAATGCAACTGGACATTTGGAGCGCTAAGAGAGTAGTAGTGGAAAAAGGAATATATTCAAATATAAACTACACAGAAGCATTCTGTAAAACTTCTTTCTGATCTGAGCATTCAGCTAACAGAGTTAAACCATACTTTTGATTGAGCAGTATTGAAACACACTGTCTGTAGAAAATGCAACTGGACATTCGTAGCGCTAAGTGGGTAATAGTTGAAAAAAGAATATGTTCAAATATAAACTACACAGAAGCATTGTATGAAACTTCTTTCTGTTCTGTGCATTCAACTAACAGAGTTGAACCTTACTTTTGTTTGAGCCGTTCTGAAACACTCTTTCTGTGGAAACTTCAATTGGACATTCTGAGCGCTAAGAGGCCTATATTGGGAAAAAGAATGTCTACAAATAAAAACTACACAGAAGAATTGTGTGAAACTTCTTTCTGTTCTGTTTGTTCAACTAAAAGAGTTGAACCTTAGTTTTGATTGAGCCGTTCTGAAACACTCTTTCTGTAGAAAATGCAAGTGGAGATTCGGAGCACTAAGAGGGTAATAGTGGAAAAAGGAATGTCTCCAAATATAAACTACACAGAATCATTCTGTGAAACTTCTTTCTGATCTGTGCATTCAGCTAACAGAGTTAAACCATACTTTTGATTGAGCAGATCTGAACACTCTTTCTGTAGAAAATGCAACTGGACATTTGGAGCGCTAAGAGAGTAGTAGTGGAAAAAGGAATATATTCAAATATAAACTACACAGAAGCATTCTGTGAAACTTCTTTCTGATCTGAGCATTCAGCTAACAGAGTTAAACCATACTTTTGATTGAGCAGTTTTGAAACACTCTGTCTGTAGAAAATGCAACTGGACATTCGTAGCGCTAAGTGGGTAATAGTGGAAAAAAGAATATGTTCAAATATAAACTACACAGAAGCATTGTATGAAACGTCTTTCTGTTCTGTGCATTCAACTAACAGAGTTGAACCTTACTTTTGATTGAGCCTTTCTGAAACACTCTTTCTGTAGAAACTGCAATTGGACATTCTGAGCGCTAAGAGGCCTATATTGGGAAAAATAATATCTTCAAGTAAAAACTACACAGAAGCATTGTGTGAAACTTATTTCTGATATGTTCATTAAGCTAACAGAGTTAAACCTTACTTTTGATTGCGCAGTTCTGAACACTCTTTCTGTAGAAAATGCAAGTGGACATTCGGAGCGCTAAGAGGGTAATAGTGGAAAAAGGAATATATTCAAATATAAACTACACAGTAGCATTCTGTGAAAATTCTTTCTGTTCTGTGCATTCAACTAACAGAGTTGAACCTTACTTTTGATTGAGCCGTTCTGAAACACTCTTTCTGTAGAAACTGCAATTGGACATTCTGAGCGCTAGGAGGCCTATATTGGGAAAAAGAATGTCTACAAATAAAAACTACACAGAAGAATTGTGTGAAACTTCTTTCTGTTCTGTTTGTTCAACTAAAAGAGTTGAACCTTAGTTTTGATTGAGCCGTTCTGAAACACTCTTTCTGAAGAAAATTCAAGTGGAGATTCGGAGCGCTAAGAGGTTAATAGTGGAAAAAGGAATGTCTCCAAATATAAACTACACGGAATCATTCTGTGAAACTTCTTTCTGATCTGTGCATTCAGCTAACAGAGGTAAACCATACTATTGATTGAGCAGATATGAACACCCTTTCTGTAGAAAATGCAACTGGACATTTGGAGCGCTAAGAGAGTAGTAGTGGAAAAAGGAATATATTCAAATATAAACTACACAGAAGCATTCTGTGAAACTACTTTCTGATCTGAGCATTCAGCTAACAGAGTTAAACCATACTTTTGATTGAGCAGTTTTGAAACACTCTGTCTGTAGAAAATGCAACTGGACATTCGTAGCGCTAAGAGGGTAATATTGGAAAAAAGAATATGTTCAAATATAAACTACACAGAAGCATTGTATGAAACTTCTTTCTGTTCTGTGCATTCAACTAACAGAGTTGAACCTTACTTTTGATTGAGCCTTTCTGAAACACTCTTTCTGTAGAAACTGCAATTGGACATTCTGAGCGCTAAGAGGCCTCTATTGGGAAAAATAATATCTTCAAATAAAAACTACACAGAAGCATTGTGTGAAACTTATTTCTGATATGTTCATTAAGCTAACAGAGTTAAACCATACTTTTGATTGCGCAGTTCTGAACACTCTTTCTGTAGAAAATTCAAGTGGACATTCGGAGCGCTAAGAGGGTAATAGTGGAAAATGGAATATATTCAAATATAAACTACATAGTAGCATTCTGTGAAAATTCTTTCTGTTCTGTGCATTCAACTAACAGAGTTGAACCTTACTTTTGATGGAGCCGTTCTGAAACACTCTTTCTGTAGAAACTGCAATTGGACATGCTAAGCGCTAAGAGGCCTACATTGGGAAAAAGAATATCTTCAAATAAAAACTACACAGATGCATTCTGTGAAACTTATTTCTGATCTGTAAATTCAGTTAACAGAGTTAAAACATATTTTTGATTGAGCAGTTACGAAACACTCTTTTTGTAGAAAATGCAAGTGGAGATTCGGAGCGCTAAGAGGGTAATAGTGGAAAAAGGAATGTCTTCAAATATAAACTACACAGAATCATTCGGTGAAACTTCTTTCTGATCTGTGCATTCAGCTAACAGAGTTAAACCATACTTTTGATTGAGCAGATCTGAACACTTTTTCTGTAGAAAATGCAACTGGACATTTGGAGCGCTAAGAGAGTAGTAGTGGAAAAAGGAATATATTCATATATAAACTACACAGAAGCATTCTGTAAAACTTCTTTCTGATATGAGCATTCAGCTAACAGAGTTAAACCATACTTTTGATTGAGCAGTTTTGAAACACTCTGTCTGTAGAAAATGCAACTGGACATTCGTAGCGCTAAGTGGGTAATAGTGGAAAAAAGAATATGTTCAAATATAAACTACACAGAAGCATTGTATGAAACTTCTTTCTGTTCTGTGCATTCAACTAACAGAGTTGAACCTTACTTTTGATTGAGCCGTTCTGAAACACTCTTTCTGTAGAAACTTCAATTGGACATTCTGAGCGCTAAGAGGCCTATATTGGGAAAAAGAATGTCTACAAATAAAAACTACACAGGAGAATTGTGTGAAACTCCTTTCTGTTCTGTTTGTTCAACTAAAAGAGTTGAACCTTAGTTTTGATTGAGCCGTTCTGAAACACTCTTTCTGTAGAAAATGCAAGTGGAGATTCGGAGCGCTAAGAGGGTAATAGTGGAAAAAGGAATGTCTCCAAATATAAACTACACAGAATCATTCTGTGAAACTTCTTTCTGATCTGTGCATTCAGCTAACAGAGTTAAACCATACTTTTGATTGAGCAGATCTGAACACTCTTTCTGTAGAAAATGCAACTGGACTTTTGGAGCGCTAAGAGAGTAGTAGTGGAAAAAGGAATATATTCAAATATAAACTACACAGAAGCATTCTGTGAAACTTCTTTCTGATCTGAGCATTCAGCTAACAGAGTTAAACCATACTTTTGATTGAGCAGTTTTGAAACACTCTGTCTGTAGAAAATGCAACTGGACATTCGTAGCGCTAAGTGGGTAATAGTGGAAAAAAGAATATATTCAAATATAAACTACACAGAAGCATTCTGTGAAACTTCTTTCTGATCTGAGCATTCAGCTAACAGTGTTAAACCATACTTTTGATTGAGCAGTTTTGAAACACTCTGTCTGTAGAAAATGCAACTGGACATTCGTAGCGCTAAGTGGGTAATAGTGGAAAAAAGAATATGTTCAAATATAAACTACACAGAAGCATTGTATGAAACTTCTTTCTGTTCTGTGCATTCAACTAACAGAGTTGAACCTTACTTTTGATTGAGCCTTTCTGAAACACTCTTTCTGTAGAAACTGCAATTGGACATTCTGAGCGCTAAGAGGCCTATATTGGGAAAAATAATATCTTCAAATAAAAACTACACAGAAGCATTGTGTGAAACTTATTTCTGATATGTTCATTAAGCTAACAGAGTTAAACCTTACTTTTGATTGCGCAGTTCTGAACACTCTTTCTGTAGAAAATGCAAGTGGACATTCGGAGCGCTAAGAGGGTAATAGTGGAAAAAGGAATATATTCAAATATAAACTACACAGTAGCATTCTGTGAAAATTCTTTCTGTTCTGTGCATTCAACTAACAGAGTTGAACCTTACTTTTGATTGAGCCGTTCTGAAACACTCTTTCTGTAGAAACTGCAATTGGACATGCTAAGCGCTAAGAGGCCTACATTGGGAAAAAGAATATCTTCAAATAAAAACTACACAGATGCATTCTGTGAAACTTATTTCTGATCTGTAAATTCAGTTAACAGAGATAAAACATATTTTTGATTGAGCAGTTATGAAACACTCTTTTTGTAGAAAATGCAAGTGGAGATTCGGAGCGCTAAGAGGGTAATAGTGGAAAAAGGAATGTCTTCAAATATAAACTACACAGAATCATTCGGTGAAGCTTCTTTCTGATCTGTGCATTCAGCTAACAGAGTTAAACCATACTTTTGATTGAGCAGATCTGAACACTCTTTCTGTAGAAAATGCAACTGGACATTTGGAGCGCTAAGAGAGTAGTAGTGGAAAAAGGAATATATTCAAATATAAACTACACAGAAGCATTCTGTAAAACTTCTTTCTGATCTGAGCATTCAGCTAACAGAGTTAAACCATACTTTTGATTGAGCAGTATTGAAACACACTGTCTGTAGAAAATGCAACTGGACATTCGTAGCGCTAAGTGGGTAATAGTTGAAAAAAGAATATGTTCAAATATAAACTACACAGAAGCATTGTATGAAACTTCTTTCTGTTCTGTGCATTCAACTAACAGAGTTGAACCTTACTTTTGTTTGAGCCGTTCTGAAACACTCTTTCTGTGGAAACTTCAATTGGACATTCTGAGCGCTAAGAGGCCTATATTGGGAAAAAGAATGTCTACAAATAAAAACTACACAGAAGAATTGTGTGAAACTTCTTTCTGTTCTGTTTGTTCAACTAAAAGAGTTGAACCTTAGTTTTGATTGAGCCGTTCTGAAACACTCTTTCTGTAGAAAATGCAAGTGGAGATTCGGAGCACTAAGAGGGTAATAGTGGAAAAAGGAATGTCTCCAAATATAAACTACACAGAATCATTCTGTGAAACTTCTTTCTGATCTGTGCATTCAGCTAACAGAGTTAAACCATACTTTTGATTGAGCAGATCTGAACACTCTTTCTGTAGAAAATGCAACTGGACATTTGGAGCGCTAAGAGAGTAGTAGTGGAAAAAGGAATATATTCAAATATAAACTACACAGAAGCATTCTGTGAAACTTCTTTCTGATCTGAGCATTCAGCTAACAGAGTTAAACCATACTTTTGATTGAGCAGTTTTGAAACACTCTGTCTGTAGAAAATGCAACTGGACATTCGTAGCGCTAAGTGGGTAATAGTGGAAAAAAGAATATGTTCAAATATAAACTACACAGAAGCATTGTATGAAACGTCTTTCTGTTCTGTGCATTCAACTAACAGAGTTGAACCTTACTTTTGATTGAGCCTTTCTGAAACACTCTTTCTGTAGAAACTGCAATTGGACATTCTGAGCGCTAAGAGGCCTATATTGGGAAAAATAATATCTTCAAGTAAAAACTACACAGAAGCATTGTGTGAAACTTATTTCTGATATGTTCATTAAGCTAACAGAGTTAAACCTTACTTTTGATTGCGCAGTTCTGAACACTCTTTCTGTAGAAAATGCAAGTGGACATTCGGAGCGCTAAGAGGGTAATAGTGGAAAAAGGAATATATTCAAATATAAACTACACAGTAGCATTCTGTGAAAATTCTTTCTGTTCTGTGCATTCAACTAACAGAGTTGAACCTTACTTTTGATTGAGCCGTTCTGAAACACTCTTTCTGTAGAAACTGCAATTGGACATTCTGAGCGCTAGGAGGCCTATATTGGGAAAAAGAATGTCTACAAATAAAAACTACACAGAAGAATTGTGTGAAACTTCTTTCTGTTCTGTTTGTTCAACTAAAAGAGTTGAACCTTAGTTTTGATTGAGCCGTTCTGAAACACTCTTTCTGAAGAAAATTCAAGTGGAGATTCGGAGCGCTAAGAGGTTAATAGTGGAAAAAGGAATGTCTCCAAATATAAACTACACGGAATCATTCTGTGAAACTTCTTTCTGATCTGTGCATTCAGCTAACAGAGGTAAACCATACTATTGATTGAGCAGATATGAACACCCTTTCTGTAGAAAATGCAACTGGACATTTGGAGCGCTAAGAGAGTAGTAGTGGAAAAAGGAATATATTCAAATATAAACTACACAGAAGCATTCTGTGAAACTACTTTCTGATCTGAGCATTCAGCTAACAGAGTTAAACCATACTTTTGATTGAGCAGTTTTGAAACACTCTGTCTGTAGAAAATGCAACTGGACATTCGTAGCGCTAAGAGGGTAATATTGGAAAAAAGAATATGTTCAAATATAAACTACACAGAAGCATTGTATGAAACTTCTTTCTGTTCTGTGCATTCAACTAACAGAGTTGAACCTTACTTTTGATTGAGCCTTTCTGAAACACTCTTTCTGTAGAAACTGCAATTGGACATTCTGAGCGCTAAGAGGCCTCTATTGGGAAAAATAATATCTTCAAATAAAAACTACACAGAAGCATTGTGTGAAACTTATTTCTGATATGTTCATTAAGCTAACAGAGTTAAACCATACTTTTGATTGCGCAGTTCTGAACACTCTTTCTGTAGAAAATTCAAGTGGACATTCGGAGCGCTAAGAGGGTAATAGTGGAAAATGGAATATATTCAAATATAAACTACATAGTAGCATTCTGTGAAAATTCTTTCTGTTCTGTGCATTCAACTAACAGAGTTGAACCTTACTTTTGATGGAGCCGTTCTGAAACACTCTTTCTGTAGAAACTGCAATTGGACATGCTAAGCGCTAAGAGGCCTACATTGGGAAAAAGAATATCTTCAAATAAAAACTACACAGATGCATTCTGTGAAACTTATTTCTGATCTGTAAATTCAGTTAACAGAGTTAAAACATATTTTTGATTGAGCAGTTACGAAACACTCTTTTTGTAGAAAATGCAAGTGGAGATTCGGAGCGCTAAGAGGGTAATAGTGGAAAAAGGAATGTCTTCAAATATAAACTACACAGAATCATTCGGTGAAACTTCTTTCTGATCTGTGCATTCAGCTAACAGAGTTAAACCATACTTTTGATTGAGCAGATCTGAACACTTTTTCTGTAGAAAATGCAACTGGACATTTGGAGCGCTAAGAGAGTAGTAGTGGAAAAAGGAATATATTCATATATAAACTACACAGAAGCATTCTGTAAAACTTCTTTCTGATATGAGCATTCAGCTAACAGAGTTAAACCATACTTTTGATTGAGCAGTTTTGAAACACTCTGTCTGTAGAAAATGCAACTGGACATTCGTAGCGCTAAGTGGGTAATAGTGGAAAAAAGAATATGTTCAAATATAAACTACACAGAAGCATTGTATGAAACTTCTTTCTGTTCTGTGCATTCAACTAACAGAGTTGAACCTTACTTTTGATTGAGCCGTTCTGAAACACTCTTTCTGTAGAAACTTCAATTGGACATTCTGAGCGCTAAGAGGCCTATATTGGGAAAAAGAATGTCTACAAATAAAAACTACACAGGAGAATTGTGTGAAACTCCTTTCTGTTCTGTTTGTTCAACTAAAAGAGTTGAACCTTAGTTTTGATTGAGCCGTTCTGAAACACTCTTTCTGTAGAAAATGCAAGTGGAGATTCGGAGCGCTAAGAGGGTAATAGTGGAAAAAGGAATGTCTCCAAATATAAACTACACAGAATCATTCTGTGAAACTTCTTTCTGATCTGTGCATTCAGCTAACAGAGTTAAACCATACTTTTGATTGAGCAGATCTGAACACTCTTTCTGTAGAAAATGCAACTGGACTTTTGGAGCGCTAAGAGAGTAGTAGTGGAAAAAGGAATATATTCAAATATAAACTACACAGAAGCATTCTGTGAAACTTCTTTCTGATCTGAGCATTCAGCTAACAGAGTTAAACCATACTTTTGATTGAGCAGTTTTGAAACACTCTGTCTGTAGAAAATGCAACTGGACATTCGTAGCGCTAAGTGGGTAATAGTGGAAAAAAGAATATGTTCAAATATAAACTACACAGAAGCATTGTATGAAACTTCTTTCTGTTCTGTGCATTCAACTAACAGAGTTGAACCTTAATTTTGATTGAGCCTTTCTGAAACACTCTTTCTGTAGAAACTTCAATTGGACATTCTGAGTGCTAAGAGGACTATATTGGGAAAAATAATATCTTCAAATAAAAACTACACAGAAGCATTGTGTGAAACTTATTTCTGATCTGTAAATTCAGTTAACAGAGATAAAACATATTTTTGATTGAGCAGTTATGAAACACTCTTTCTGTAGAAAATGCAAGTGGAAATTCGGAGCGCTAAGAGGGTAATAGTGGAAAAAGGAATGTCTCCAAATATAAACTACACAGAATCATTCTGTGAAACTTCTTTCTGATCTGTGCATTCAGCTAACAGAGTTAAACCATACTGTTGATTGAGCAGATCGGAACACTCTTTCTGTAGAAAATGCAACTGGACATTTGGAGCGCTAAGAGAGTAGTAGTGGAAAAAGGAATATATTCAAATATAAACTACACAGAAGCATTCTGTGAAACTTCTTTCTGATCTGAGCATTCAGCTAACAGAGGTAAACCATACTTTTCATTGAGCAGTTTTGAAACACTCTGTCTGTAGAAAATGCAACTGGACATTCGTAGCGCTAAGTGGGTAATAGTGGAAAAAAGAATATGTTCAAATATAAACTACACAGAAGCATTGTATGAAACTACTTTCTGTTCTGTGCATTCAACTAACAGAGTTAAACCTTACTTTTGATTGAGCCTTTCTGAAACACTCTTTCTGTAGAAACTGCAATTGGACATTCTGAGCACTAAGAGGCCTATATTGGGAAAAATAATATCTTAAATTAAAAACTACACAGAAGCATTGTGTGAAACTTATTTCTGATATGTTCATTAAGCTAACAGAGTTAAACCTTACTTTTGATTGCGCAGTTCTGAACACTCTTTCTGTAGAAAATGCAAGTGGACATTCGGAGCGCTAAGAGGGTAATAGTGGAAAAAGGAATATATTCAAATATAAACTACACAGTAGCATTCTGTGAAAACTCTTTCTGTTCTGTGCATTCAACTAACAGAGTTGAACCTTACTTTTGATTGAGCCGTTCTGAAACAATCTTTCTGTAGAAACTGCAATTGGACATGCTAAGCGCTAAGAGGCCTACATTGGGAAAAAGTATATCTTCAAATATAAACTACACAGATGCATTCTGTGAAACTTATTTCTGATTTGTAAATTCAGTTAACAGAGATAAAACATATTTTTGATTGAGCAGTTATGAAACACTCTTTTTGTAGAAAATGCAAGTGGAGATTCGGAGCGCTAAGAGGGTAATAGTGGAAAAAGGAATGTCTTCAAATATAAACTACACAGAATCATTCGGTGAAACTTCTTTCGGATCGGTGCATTCAGCTAACAGAGTTAAACCATACTTTTGATTGAGCAGATCTGAACACTCTTTCTGTAGAAAATGCAACTGGACATTTGGAGCGCTAAGAGCGTAGTAGTGGAAAAAGGAATATATTCAAATATAAACTACACAGAAGCATTCTGTGAAACTACTTTCTGATCTGAGCATTCAGCTAACAGAGTTAAACCATACTTTTGATTGAGCAGTTTTGAAACACTCTGTCTGTAGAAAATGCAACTGGACATTCGTAGCGCTAAGTGGGTAATAGTGGAAAAAAGAATATGTTCCAATATAAACTACACAGAAGCATTGTATGAAACTTCTTTCTGTTCAGTGCATTCAACTAACAGAGTTGAACCTTACTTTTGATTGAGCCGTTCTGAAACACTCTTTCTGTAGAAACTGCAATTGGACATTCTGAGCGCTAGGAGGCCTATATTGGGAAAAAGAATGTCTACAAATAAAAACTACACAGAAGAATTGTGTGAAACTCCTTTCTGTTCTGTTTGTTCAACTAAAAGAGTTGAACCTTAGTTTTGATTGAGCCGTTCTGAAACACTCTTTCTGTAGAAAATGCAAGTGGAGATTCGGAGCGCTAAGAGGGTAATAGTGGAAAAAGGAATGTCTCCAAATATAAACTACACGGAATCATTCTGTGAAACTTCTTTCTGATCTGTGCATTCAGCTAACAGAGTTAAACCATACTTTTGATTGAGCAGATCTGAACACTCTTTCTGTAGAAAATGCAACTGGACATTTGGAGCGCTAAGAGAGTAGTAGTGGAAAAAGGAATATATTCAAATATAAACTACACAGAAGCATTCTGTGAAACTTCTTTCTGATCTGAGCATTCAGCTAACAGAGTTAAACCATACTTTTGATTGAGCAGTTTTGAAACACTCTGTCTGTAGAAAATGCAACTGGACATTCGTAGCGCTAAGAGGGTAATAGTGGAAAAAAGAATATGTTCAAATATAAACTACACAGAAGCATTGTATGAAACTTCTTTCTGTTCTGTGCATTCAACTAACAGAGTTGAACCTTACTTTTGATTGAGCCTTTCTGAAACAC
Source organism: Symphalangus syndactylus (assembly GCF_028878055.3). NCBI lineage: Eukaryota > Metazoa > Chordata > Mammalia > Primates > Hylobatidae > Symphalangus > Symphalangus syndactylus. The sequence continues at coordinate 4,566,373 of NC_072433.2, forward strand.
TCTTTCTGTAGAAACTGCAATTGGACATTCTGAGCGCTAAGAGGTCTCTATTGGGAAAAATAATATCTTCAAATAAAAACTACACAGAATCATTGTGTGAAACTTATTTCTGATCTGTAAATTCAGTTAACAGAGATAAAATATATTTTTGATTGAGCAGTTATGAAACACTCTTTTTGTAGAAAATGCAAGTGGAGATTCGGAGCGCTAAGAGGGTAATAGTGGATAAAGGAATGTCTTCAAATATAAACTACATAGAATCATTCGGTGAAACTTCTTTCTGATCTGTGCATTCAGCTAACAGATTTAAACCATACTTTTGATTGAGCAGATCTGAACACTCTTTCTGTAGATAATGCAACTGGACATTTGGATCGCTAAGAGCGTAGTAGTGGAAAAAGTAATATATTCAAATATAAACTACATAGAAGCATTCTGTGAAACTTCTTTCTGATCTGAGCATTCAGCTAACAGAGTTAAAACATACTTTTGATTGAGCAGTTTTGAAACACTCTGTCTGTAGAAAATGCAACTGGACATTCGTAGCGCTAAGTGGGTAATAGTGGAAAAAAGAATATGTTCAAATATAAACTACACAGAAGCATTGTATGAAACTTCTTTCTGTTCTGTGCATTCAACTAACAGAGTTGAACCTTACTTTTGATTGAGCCTTTCTGAAACACTCTTTCTGTAGAAACTGCAATTGGACATTCTGAGCGTTAAGAGGCCTATATTGGGAGAAAGAATATCTACAAATAAAAACTACACAGAAGAATTGTGTGAGACTTTTTTCTGTTCTGTTTGTTCAACTAAAAGAGTTGAACCTTAGTTTTGATTGAGCCGTTTTGAAACACTCTTTCTGTAGAAAATGCAAGTGGAGATTCGGAGCGCTAAGAGGGTAATAGTGGAAAAAGGAATGTCTCCCAATATAAACTACACAGAATCATTCTGTGAAAATTCTTTCTGATCTGTGCATTCAGCTAACAGAGTTAAACCATAGTTTTGATTGAGCAGATCTGAACACTCTTTCTGTAGAAAATGCAACTGGACATTTGGAGCGCTAAGAGAGTAGTAGTGGAAAAAGTAATATATTCAAATATAAACTACACAGAAGCATTCTGTGAAACTTCTTTCTGATCTGAGCATTCAGCTAACAGAGTTAAACCATACTTTTGATTGAGCAGTTTTGAAACACTCTGTCTGTAGAAAATGCAACTGGACATTCGTAGCGCTAAGTGGGTAATAGTGGAAAAAAGAATATGTTCATATATAAACTACACAGAAGCATTGTATGAAACTTCTTTCTGTTCTGTGCATTCAACTAACAGAGTTGAACCTTACTTTTGATTGAGCCTTTCTGAAACACTCTTTCTGTAGAAACTGCAATTGGACATTCTGAGCTCTAAGAGGCCTCTATTGGGAAAAATAATATCTTCAAATAAAAACTACACAGAAGCATTGTATGTAACTTATTTCTGATATGTTCATTAAGCTAACAGAGTTAAACCATACTTTTGATTGCGCAGTTCTGAACACTCTTTCTGTAGAAAATGCAAGTGGACATTCGGAGCGCTAAGAGGGGAATAGTGGAAAATGGAATATATTCAAATATAAACTACACAGTAGCATTCTGTGAAAATTCTTTCTGTTCTGTGCATTCAACTAACAGAGTTGAACCTTACTTTTGATTGAGCCGTTCTGAAACACTCTTTCTGTAGAAACTGCAATTGGACATTCTGAGCGCTAAGAGTCCTATATTGGGAAAAATAATATCTTCAAATAAAAACTACACAGAAGCATTGTGTGAAACTTATTTCTGATATGTTCATTAAGCTAACAGAGTTAAACCATACTTTTGATTGCGCAGTTCTGAACACTCTTTCTGTAGAAAATGCAAGTGGACATTCGGAGCGCTAAGAGGGTAATAGTGGAAAAAGGAATATATTCAAATATAAACTACACAGAATCATTCTGTGAAAATTCTTTCTGTTCTGTACATTCAACTAACAGAGTTGAACCTAACTTTTGATTGAGCCTTTCTGAAACACTCTTTCTGTAGAAACTGCAATTGGACATGCTAAGCGCTAAGAGGCCTACATTGGGAAAAAGAATATCTTCAAATAAAAACTACACAGATGCATTCTGTGAAACTTATTTCTGATCTGTAAATTCAGTTAACAGAGATAAAACATATTTTTGATTGAGCAGTTATGAAACACTCTTTTTGTAGAAAATGCAAGTGGAGATTCGCAGCGCTAAGAGGTTAATAGTGGAAAAAGGAATGTCTTCAAATATAAACTACACAGAATCATTCGGTGAAACTTATTTCTGATCTGTGCATTCAGCTAACAGAGTTAAACCATACTTTTGATTGAGCAGATCTGAACATTCTTTCTGTAGAAAATGCAACTGGACATTTGGAGCGCTAAGAGCGCAGTAGTGGAAAAAGGAATATATTCAAATATAAACTACACAGAAGCATTCTGTGAAACTTCTTTCTGATCTGAGCATTCAGCTAACAGAGTTAAACCATACTTTTGATTGAGCAGTTTTGAAACACTCTGTCTGTAGGAAATGCAACTGGACATTCGTAGCGCTAAGTGGGTAATAGTGGAAAAAAGAATATGTTCAAATATAAACTACACAGAAGCATTGTATGAAACTTCTTTCTGTTCTGTGCATTCAACTAACAGAGTTGAACCTTACTTTTGATTGAGCCGTTCTGAAACACTCTTTCTGTAGAAACTGCAATTGGACATTCTGAGCGCTAAGAGGCCTATATTGGGAAAAAGAATGTCTACAAATAAAAACCACACAGAAGAATTGTGTGAAACTTCTTTCTGTTCTGTTTGTTCAACTAAAAGTGTTGAACCTTAGTTTTGATTGAGCCGTTCTGAAACACTCTTTCTGTAGAAAATGCAAGTGGAGATTCGGAGCGCTAAGAGGGTAATAGTGGAAAAAGTAATGTCTCCAAATATAAACTACACAGAATCATTCTGTGAAACTTCTTTATGATCTGTGCATTCAGCTAACAGAGTTAAACCATACTTTTGATTGAGCAGATCTGAACACTCTTTCTGTAGAAAATGCAACTGGACATTTGGAGCGCTAAGAGACTAATAGTGGAAAAAGGAATATATTCAAATATAAACTACACAGTAGCATTCTGTGAAAATTCTTTCTGTTCTGTGCATTCAACTAACAGAGTTGAACCTTACTTTTGATTGAGCCGTTCTGAAACACTCTTTCTGTAGAAACTGCAATTGGACATGCTAAGCGCTAAGAGGCCTACATTGGGAAAAAGAATATCTTCAAATAAAAACTACACAGATGCATTCTATGAAACTTATTTATGATCTGTAAATTCAGTTAACAGAGATAAAACATATTTTTGATTGAGCAGTTATGAAACACTCTTTTTGTAGAAAATGCAAGTGGAGATTCGGAGCGCTAAGAGGGTAATAGTGGAAAAAGGAATGTCTTCAAATATAAACTACATAGAATCATTCGGTGAAACTTCTTTCTGATCTGTGCATTCAGCTAACAGAGTTAAACCATACTTTTGATTGCGCAGTTCTGAACACTCTTTCTGTAGAAAATGCAAGTGGACATTCGGAGCGCTAAGAGGGTAATAGTGGAAAATGGAATATATTCAAATATAAACCACACAGTAGCATTCTGTGAAAATTCTTTCTGTTCTGTGCATTCAACTAACAGAGTTGAACCTTACTTTTGATTGAGCCGTTCTGAAACACTCTTTCTGTAGAAACTGCAATAGGACATTCTGAGCGCTAAGAGTCCTATATTGGGAAAAATAATACCTTCAAATAAAAACTACACAGAAGCATTGTGTGAAACTTATTTCTGATATGTTCATTAAGCTAACAGAGTTAAACCATACTTTTGATTGCGCAGTTCTGAACACTCTTTCTGTAGAAAATGCAAGTGGACATTCGGAGCGCTAAGAGCGTAATAGTGGAAAAAGGTATATATTCAAATATAAACTACACAGTAGCATTCTGTGAAACTTCTTTCTGATCTGAGCATTCAGCTAACAGAGTTAAACCATACTTTTGATTGAGCAGTTTTGAAACACTCTGTCTGTAGAAAATGCAACTGGACATTCGTAGCGCTAAGTGGGTAATAGTGGACAAAAGAATATGTTCAAATATAAACTACACAGAAGCATTGTATGAAACTACTTTCTGTTCTGTGCATTCAACTAACAGAGTTGAACCTTACTTTTGATTGAGCCGTTCTGAAACACTCTTTCTGTAGAAACTGCAATTGGACATTCTGAGCGCTAAGAGGCCTATATTGGGAAAAAGAATGTCTACAAATAAAAACTACACAGAAGAATTGTGTGAAACTTCTTTCTGTTCTGTTTGTTCAACTAAAAGAGTTGAACCTTAGTTTTGATTGAGCCGCTCTGAAACACTCTTTCTGTAGAAAATGCAAGTGGAGATTTGGAGCGCTATGAGGGTAATAGTGGAAAAAGGAATGTCTCCAAATATAAACTACACAGAATCATTCTGTGAAACTTCTTTCTGATCTGTGCATTCAGCTAACAGAGTTAAACCATAGTTTTGATTGAGCAGATCTGAACACTCTTTCTGTAGAAAATGCAACTGGACATTTGGAGCGCTAAGAGAGTAGTAGTGGAAAAAGGAATATATTCAAATATAAACTACACAGAAGCATTCTGTGAAACTTCTTTCTGATCTGAGCATTCAGCTAACAGAGTTAAACCATACTTTTGATTGAGCAGATCTGAACACTCTTTCTGTAGAAAATGCAACTGGACATTTGGAGCGCTAAGAGCGTAGTAGTGGAAAAAGGAATATATTCAAATATAAACTACACAGAAGCATTCTGTGAAACTCCTTTCTGATCTGAGCATTCAGCTAACAGAGTTAAACCATACTTTTGATTGAGCAGTTTTGAAACACTCTGTCTGTAGAAAATGCAACTGGACATTCGTAGCGCTAAGTGGGTAATAGTGGAAAAAAGAATATGTTCAAATATAAACTACACAGAAGCATTGTATGAAACTTCTTTCTGTTCTGTGCATTCAACTAACAGAGTTGAACCTTACTTTTGATTGAGCCGTTCTGAAACACTCCTTCTGTAGAAACTGCAATTGGACATTCTGAGCGCTAGGAGGCCTATATTGGGAAAAAGAATGTCTACAAATAAAAACTACACTGAAGAATTGTGTGAAACTTCTTTCTGTTCTGTTGGTTCAACTAAAAGAGTTGAACCTTAGTTTTGATTGAGCCGTTCTGAAACACTCTTTCTGCAGAAAATGCAGGGGGAGATTCGGAGCGCTAAGAGGGTAATAGTGGAAAAAGGAATGTCTCCAAATATAAACTACACAGAATCATTCTGTGAAACTTCTTTCTGATCTGTGCATTCAGCTAACAGAGTTAAAACATACTTTTGATTGAGCAGATCTGAACACTCTTTCTGTAGAAAATGCAACTGGACATTTGGAGCGCTAGGAGAGTAGTAGTGGAAAAAGGAATATATTCAAATATAAACTACACAGAAGCATTCTGTGAAACTTCTTTCTGATCTGAGCATTCAGCTAACAGAATTAAACCATACTTTTGATTGAGCAGTTTTGAAACACTCTGTCTGTAGAAAATGCAACTGGACATTCGTAGCGCTAAGTGGGTAATAGTGGAAAAAAGAATATGTTCAAATATAAACTACACAGAAGCATTGTATGAAACTTCTTTCTGTTCTGTGCATTCAACTAACAGAGATGAACCTTACTTTTGATTGAGCCTTTCTGAAACACTCTTTCTGTAGAAACTGCAATTGGACATTCTGAGCGCTAAGAGGCCTCTATTGGGAAAAATAATATCTTCAAATAAAAACTACACAGAAGCATTGTGTGAAACTTATTTCTGATATGTTCATTAAGCTAACAGAGTTAAACCATACTTTTGATTGCGCAGTTCTGAACACTCTTTCTGTAGAAAATGCAAGTGGACATTCGGAGCGCTAAGAGGGTAATAGTGGAAAAAGGAATATATTCAAATATAAACTACACAGTAGCATTCTGTGAAAATTCTTTCTGTTCCGTGCATTCAACTAACAGAGTTGAACCTTACTTTTGATTGAGCCGTTCTGAAACACTCTTTCTGTAGAAACTGCAATTGGACATGCTAAGCGCTAAGAGGCCTACATTGGAAAAAAGAATATCTTCAAATAAAAACTACACAGATGCATTCTGTGAAACTTATTTCTGATCTGTAAATTCAGTTAACAGAGATAAAACATATTTTTGATTGAGCAGTTATGAAACACTCTTTTTGTAGAAAATGCAAGTGGAGATTCGGAGCGCTAAGAGGGTAATAGTGGAAAAAGGAATGTCTTCAAATATAAACTACACAGAATCATTCGGTGAAACTTCTTTCTGATCTGTGCATTCAGCTAACAGAGTTAAACCATACTTTTGATTGAGCAGATCTGAACACTCTTTCTGTAGAAAATGCAACTGGACATTTGGAGCGCTAAGAGCGTAGTAGTGGAAAAAGGAATATATTCAAATATAAACTACACAGAAGCATTCTGTGAAACTCCTTTCTGATCTGAGCATTCAGCTAACAGAGTTAAACCATACTTTTGATTGAGCAGTTTTGAAACACTCTGTCTGTAGAAAATGCAACTGGACATTCGTAGCGCTAAGTGGGTAATAGTGGAAAAAAGAATATGTTCAAATATAAACTACACAGAAGTATTGTATGAAACTTCTTTCTGTTCTGTGCATTCAACTAACAGAGTTGAACCTTACTTTTGATTGAGCCGTTCTGAAACACTCCTTCTGTAGAAACTGCAATTGGACATTCTGAGCGCTAGGAGGCCTATATTGGGAAAAAGAATGTCTACAAATAAAAACTACACTGAAGAATTGTGTGAAACTTCTTTCTGTTCTGTTGGTTCAACTAAAAGAGTTGAACCTTAGTTTTGATTGAGCCGTTCTGAAACACTCTTTCTGCAGAAAATGCAGGGGGAGATTCGGAGCGCTAAGAGGGTAATAGTGGAAAAAGGAATGTCTCCAAATATAAACTACACAGAATCATTCTGTGAAACTTCTTTCTGATCTGTGCATTCAGCTAACAGAGTTAAAACATACTTTTGATTGAGCAGATCTGAACACTCTTTCTGTAGAAAATGCAACTGGACATTTGGAGCGCTAGGAGAGTAGTAGTGGAAAAAGGAATATATTCAAATATAAACTACACAGAAGCATTCTGTGAAACTTCTTTCTGATCTGAGCATTCAGCTAACAGAGTTAAACCATACTTTTGATTGAGCAGTTTTGAAACACTCTGTCTGTAGAAAATGCAACTTGACATTCGTAGCGCTAATTGGGTAATAGTGGAAAAAAGAATATGTTCAAATATAAACTACACAGAAGCATTGTATGAAACTTCTTTCTGTTCTGTGCATTCAACTAACAGAGTTGAACCTTACTTTTGATTGAGCCTTTCTGAAACACTCTTTCTGTAGAAACTGCAATTGGACATTCTGAGCGCTAAGAGGCCTCTATTGGGAAAAATAATATCTTCAAATAAAAATTACACAGAAGCATTGTGTGAAACTTATTTCTGATATGTTCATTAAGCTAACAGAGTTAAACCATACTTTTGATTGCGCAGTTCTGAACACTCTTTCTGTAGAAAATGCAAGTGGACATTCGGAGCGCTAAGAAGGTAATAGTGGAAAAAGGAATATATTCAAATATAAACTACACAGTAGCATTCTGTGAAAATTCTTTCTGTTCTGTACATTCAACTAACAGAGTTGAACCTAACTTTTGATTGAGCCGTTCTGAAACACTCTTTCTGTAGAAACTGCAATTGGACATGATAAGCGCTAACAGGCCTACATTGGGAAAAAGAATATCTTCAAATAAAAACTACACAGATGCATTCTGTGAAACTTATTTCTGATCTGTAAATTCAGTTAACAGAGATAAAACATATTTTTGATTGAGCAGTTATGAAACACTCTTTTTGTAGAAAATGCAAGTGGAGATTCGGAGCGCTAAGAGGGTAATAGTGGAAAAAGAAGTGTCTTCAAATATAAACTACACAGAATCATTCGGTGAAACTTATTTCTGATCTGTGCATTCAGCTAACAGAGTTAAACCATACTTTTGATTGAGCAGATCTGAACACTCTTTCTGTAGAAAATGCAACTGGACATTTGGAGCGCTAAGAGCGTAGTAGTGGAAAAAGGAATATATTCAAATATAAACTACACAGAAGCATTCTGTGAAACTTCTTTCTGATCTGAGCATTCAGCTAACAGAGTTAAACCATACTTTTGATTGAGCAGTTTTGAAACTCTGTCTGTAGAAAATGCAACTGGACATTCGTAGCGCTAAGTGGGTAATAGTGGAAAAAAGAATATGTTCAAATATAAACTACACAGAAGCATTGTATGAAACTTCTTTCTGTTCTGTGCATTCAACTAACGGAGTTGAACCTTACTTTTGATTGAGCAGTTCTGAAACACTCTTTCTGTAGAAACTGTAATTGGACATTCTGAGCGCTAGGAGGCCAATATTGGGAAAAAGAATGTCTACAAATAAAAACTACACAGAAGAATTGTGTGAAACAACTTTCTGTTCTGTTTGTTCAACTAAAAGAGTTGAACTTTAGTTTTGATTGAGCCGTTCTGAAACACTCTTTCTGTAGAAAATGCAAGTGGAGATTCGGAGCGCTAAGAGGGTAATAGTGGAAAAAGGAATGTCTCCAAATATAAACTACACAGAATCATTCTGTGAAACTTCTTTCTGATCTGTGCATTCAGCTAACAGAGTTAAACCATACTTTTGATTGAGCAGATCTGAACACTCTTTCTGTAGAAAATGCAACTGGACATTTGGAGCGCTAAGAGAGTAGTAGTGAAAAAGGTATATATTCAAATATAAACTACACAGAAGCATTCTGTGAAACTACTTTCTGATCTGAGCATTCAGCTAACAGAGTTAAACCATACTTTTGATTGAGCAGTTTTGAAACACTCTGTCTGTAGAAAATGCAACTGGACATTCGTAGCGCTAAGTGGGTAATAGTGGAAAAAAGAATATGTTCAAATATAAACTACACAGAAGCATTGTATGAAACTTCTTTCTGTTCAGTGCATTCAACTAACAGAGTTGAACCTTACTTTTGATTGAGCCGTTCTGAAACACTCTTTCTGTAGAAACTGCAATTGGACATTCTGAGCGCTAGGAGGCCTATATTGGGAAAAAGAATGTCTACAAATAAAAACTACACAGAAGAATTGTGTGAAACTCCTTTCTGTTCTGTTTGTTCAACTAAAAGAGTTGAACCTTAGTTTTGATTGAGCCGTTCTGAAACACTCTTTCTGTAGAAAATGCAAGTGGAGATTCGGAGCGCTAAGAGGGTAATAGTGGAAAAAGGAATGTCTCCAAATATAAACTACACGGAATCATTCTGTGAAACTTCTTTCTGATCTGTGCATTCAGCTAACAGAGTTAAACCATACTTTTGATTGAGCAGATCTGAACACTCTTTCTGTAGAAAATGCAACTGGACATTTGGAGCGCTAAGAGAGTAGTAGTGGAAAAAGGAATATATTCAAATATAAACTACACAGAAGCATTCTGTGAAACTTCTTTCTGATCTGAGCATTCAGCTAACAGAGTTAAACCATACTTTTGATTGAGCAGTTTTGAAACACTCTGTCTGTAGAAAATGCAACTGGACATTCGTAGCGCTAAGAGGGTAATAGTGGAAAAAAGAATATGTTCAAATATAAACTACACAGAAGCATTGTATGAAACTTCTTTCTGTTCTGTGCATTCAACTAACAGAGTTGAACCTTACTTTTGATTGAGCCTTTCTGAAACACTCTTTCTGTAGAAACTGCAATTGGACATTCTGAGCGCTAAGAGGCGTATATTGGGAAAAAAAATATCTTCAAATAAAAACTACACAGAAGCATTTGGTGAAACTTATTTCTGATATGTTCATTAAGCTAACAGAGTTAAACCATACTTTTGATTGCGCAGTTCTGAACACTCTTTCTGTAGAAAATGCAAGTGGACATTCGGAGCGCTAAGAGGGTAATAGTGGAAAAAGGAATATATACAAATATAAACTACACAGTAGCATTCTGTGAAAATTCTTTCTGTTCTGTGCATTCAACTAACAGAGTTGAACCTTACTTTTGATTGAGCCGTTCTGAAACACTCTTTCTGTAGAAACTGCAATTGGACATGCTAAGCGCTAAGAGTCCTACATTGGGAAAAAGAATATCTTCAAATAAAAACTACACAGATGCATTCTGTGAAACTTATTTCTGATCTGTAAATTCAGTTAACAGAGATAAAACATATTTTTGATTCAGCAGTTATGAAACACTCTTTTTGTAGAAAATGCAAGTGGAGATTCGGAGCGCTAAGAGGGTAATAGTGGAAAAAGGAATGTCTTCAAATATAAACTACACAGAATCATTCGGTGAAACTTCTTTCTGATCTGTGCATTCAGCTAACAGAGTTAAACCATACTTTTGATTGAGCAGATCTGAACACTCTTTCTGTAGAAAATGCAACTGGACATTTGGAGCGCTAAGAGCGTAGTAGTGGAAAAAGGAATATATTCAAATATAAACTACACAGAAGCATTCTGTGAAACTTCTTTCTGATCTGAGCATTCAGCTAACAGAGTTAAACCATACTTTTGATTGAGCAGTTTTGAAACACTCTGTCTGTAGAAAATGCAACTGGACATTCGTAGCGCTAAGTGGGTAATAGTGGAAAAAAGAATATGTTCAAATATAAACTACACAGAAGCATTGTATGAAACTTCTTTCTGTTCTGTGCATTCAACTAACAGAGTTGAACCTTACTTTTGATTGAGCCGTTCTGAAACACTCTTTCTGTAGAAACTGCAATTGGACATTCTGAGCGCTAGGAGGCCTATATTGGGAAAAAGAATGTCTACAAATAAAAACTACACAGAAGAATTGTGTGAAACTTCTTTCAGTTCTGTTTGTTCAACTAAAAGAGTTGAACCTTAGTTTTGATTGAGCCGTTCTGAAACACTCTTTCTGTAGAAAATGCAAGTGGAGATTCGAAGCGCTAAGAGGGTAATAGTGGAAAAAGGAATGTCTCCAAATATAAACTACACAGAATCATTCTGTGAAACATCTTTCTGATCTGTGCATTCAGCTAACAGAGTTAAACCATACTTTTGATTGAGCAGATCTGAACACTCTTTCTGTAGAAAATGCAACTGGACATTTGGAGCGCTAAGGGAGTAGTAGTGGAAAAAGGAATATATTCAAATATAAACTACACAGAAGCATTCTGTGAAACTTCTTTCTGATCTGAGCATTCAGCTAACAGAGTTAAACCATACTTTTCATTGAGCAGTTTTGAAACACTCTGTCTGTAGAAAATGCAACTGGACATTCGTAGCGCTAAGTGGGTAATAGTGGAAAAAAGAATATGTTCAAATATAAACTACACAGAAGCATTGTATGAATCTTCTTTCTGTTCTGTGCATTCAACAAACAGAGTTGAACCTTACTTTTGATTGAGCCTTTCTGAAACACTCTTTCTGTAGAAACTGCAATTGGACATTCTGAGCGCTAAGAGGCCTCTATTGGGAAAAATAATATCTTCAAATAAAAACTACACAGAAGCATTGTGTGAAACTTATTTCTGATCTGTAAATTCAGTTAACAGAGATAAAACATATTTTTGATTGAGCAGTTATGAAACACTCTTTCTGTAGAAAATGCAAGTGGAGATTCGGAGCGCTAAGAGGGTAATAGTGGAAAAAGGAATGTCTCCAAATATAAACTACACAGAATCATTCTGTGAAACTTCTTTCTGATCTGTGCATTCAGCTAACAGAGTTAAACCATACTGTTGATTGAGCAGATCGGAACACTCTTTCTGTAGAAAATGCAACTGGACATTTGGAGCGCTAAGAGAGTAGTAGTGGAAAAAGGAATATATTCAAATATAAACTACACAGAAGCATTCTGTGAAACTTCTTTCTGATCTGAGCATTCAGCTAACAGAGTTAAACCATACTTTTCATTGAGCAGTTTTGAAACACTCTGTCTGTAGAAAATGCAACTGGACATTCGTAGCGCTAAGTGGGTAATAGTGGAAAAAAGAATATGTTCAAATATAAACTACACAGAAGCATTGTATGAAACTTCTTTCTGTTCTGTGCATTCAACTAACAGAGTTAAACCTTACTTTTGATTGAGCCTTTCTGAAACACTCTTTCTGTAGAAATTGCAATTGGACATTCTGAGCACTAAGAGGCCTATATTGGGAAAAATAATATCTTCAAATAAAAACTACACAGAAGCATTGTGTGAAACTTATTTCTGATATGTTCATTAAGCTAACAGAGTTAAACCATACTTTTGATTGCGCAGTTCTGAACACTCTTTCTGTAGAAAATGCAAGTGGACATTCGGAGCGCTAAGACTGTAATAGTGGAAAAAGGAATATATTCAAATATAAACTACACAGTAGCATTCTGTGAAAATTCTTTCTGTTCTGTGCATTCAACTAACAGAGTTCAACCTTACTTTTGATTGAGCCGTTCTGAAACACTCTCTCTGTAGAAACTGCAATTGGACATGCTAAGCGCTAAGAGGCCTACATTGGGAAAAAGAATATCTTCAAATAAAAACTACACAGATGCATTCTGTGAAACTTATTTCTGATCTGTAAATTCAGTTAACAGAGATAAAACATATTTTTGATTGAGCAGTTATGAAACACTCTTTTTGTAGAAAATGCAAGTGGAGATTCGGAGCGCTAAGTGGGTAATAGTGGATAAAGGAATGTCTTCAAATATAAACTACATAGAATCATTCGGTGAAACTTCTTTCTGATCTGTGCATTCACCTAACAGATTTAAACCATACTTTTGATTGAGCAGATCTGAACAATCTTTCTGTAGATAATGCAACTGGACATTTGGATCGCTAAGTGCGTAGTAGTGGAAAAAGGAATATATTCAAATATAAACTACATAGAAGCATTCTGTGAAACTTCTTTCTGATCTGAGCATTCAGCTAACAGAGTTAAACCATACTTTTGATTGAGCAGTTTTGAAACACTCTGTCTGTAGAAAATGCAACTGGACATTCGTAGCGCTAAGTGGGTAATAGTGGAAAAAAGAATATGTTCAAATATAAACTACACAGAAGCATTGTATGAAACTTCTTTCTGTTCTGTGCATTCAACTAACAGAGTTGAACCTTACTTTTGATTGAGCCTTTCTGAAACACTCTTTCTGTAGAAACTGCAATTGGACATTCTGAGCGTTAAGAGGCCTATATTGGGAGAAAGAATATCTACAAATAAAAACTACACAGAAGAATTGTGTGAAACTTTTTTCTGTTCTGTTTGTTCAACTAAAAGAGTTGAACCTTAGTTTTGATTGAGCCGTTTTGAAACACTCTTTCTGTAGAAAATGCAAGTGGAGATTCGGAGCGCTAAGAGGGTAATAGTGGAAAAAGGAATGTCTCCCAATATAAACTACACAGAATCATTCTGTGAAACTTCTTTCTGATCTGTGCATTCAGCTAACAGAGTTAAACCATAGTTTTGATTGAGCAGATCTGAACACTCTTTCTGTAGAAAATGCAACTGGACATTTGGAGCGCTAAGAGAGTAGTAGTGGAAAAAGGAATATATTCAAATATAAACTACACAGAAGCATTCTGTGAAACTTCTTTCTGATCTGAGCATTCAGCTAACAGAGTTAAACCATACTTTTGATTGAGCAGTTTTGAAACACTCTGTCTGTAGAAAATGCAACTGGACATTCGTAGCGCTAAGTGGGTAATAGTGGAAAAAAGAATATGTTCATATATAAACTACACAGAAGCATTGTATGAAACTACTTTCTGTTCTGTGCATTCAACTAACAGAGTTGAACCTTACTTTTGATTGAGCCTTTCTGAAACACTCTTTCTGTAGAAACTGCAATTGGACATTCTGAGCGCTAAGAGGCCTCTATTGGGAAAAATAATATCTTCAAATAAAAACTACACAGAAGCATTGTATGTAACTTATTTCTGATATGTTCATTAAGCTAACAGAGTTAAACCATACTTTTGATTGCGCAGTTCTGAACACTCTTTCTGTAGAAAATGCAAGTGGACATTCGGAGCGCTAAGAGGGTAATAGTGGAAAATGGAATATATTCAAATATAAACTACACAGTAGCATTCTGTGAAAATTCTTTCTGTTCTGTGCATTCAACTAACAGAGTTGAACCTTACTTTAGATTGAGCCGTTCTGAAACACTCTTTCTGTAGAAACTGCAATTGGACATTCTGAGCGCTAAGAGTCCTATATTGGGAAAAATAATATCTTCAAATAAAAACTACACAGAAGCATTGTGTGAAACTTATTTCTGATATGTTCATTAAGCTAACAGAGTTAAACCATACTTTTGATTGCGCAGTTCTGAAAACTCTTTCTGTAGAAAATGCAAGTGGACATTCGGAGCGCTAAGAGGGTAATAGTGGAAAAAGGAATATATTCAAATATAAACTACACAGAATCATTCTGTGAAAATTCTTTCTGTTCTGTACATTCAACTAACAGAGTTGAACCTAACTTTTGATTGAGCCGTTCTGAAACACTCTTTCTGTAGAAACTGCAATTGGACATGCTAAGCGCTAAGAGGCCTACATTGGGAAAAAGAATATCTTCAAATAAAAACTACACAGATGCATTCTGTGAAACTTATTTCTGATCTGTAAATTCAGTTAACAGAGATAAAACATATTTTTGATTGAGCAGTTATGAAACACTCTTTTTGTAGAAAATGCAAGTGGAGATTCGCAGCGCTAAGAGGTTAATAGTGGAAAAAGGAATGTCTTCAAATATAAACTACACAGAATCATTCGGTGAAACTTATTTCTGATCTGTGCATTCAGCTAACAGAGTTAAACCATACTTTTGATTGAGCAGATCTGAACATTCTTTCTGTAGAAAATGCAACTGGACATTTGGAGCGCTAAGAGCGCAGTAGTGGAAAAAGGAATATATTCAAATATAAACTACACAGAAGCATTCTGTGAAACTTCTTTCTGATCTGAGCATTCAGCTAACAGAGTTAAACCATACTTTTGATTGAGCAGTTTTGAAACACTCTGTCTGTAGGAAATGCAACTGGACATTCGTAGCGCTAAGTGGGTAATAGTGGAAAAAAGAATATGTTCAAATATAAACTACACAGAAGCATTGTATGAAACTTCTTTCTGTTCTGTGCATTCAACTAACAGAGTTGAACCTTACTTTTGATTGAGCCGTTCTGAAACACTCTTTCTGTAGAAACTGCAATTGGACATTCTGAGCGCTAAGAGGCCTATATTGGGAAAAAAATGTCTACAAATAAAAACTACACAGAAGAATTGTGTGAAACTTCTTTCTGTTCTGTTTGTTCAACTAAAAGTGTTGAACCTTAGTTTTGATTGAGCCGTTCTGAAACCCTCTTTCTGTAGAAAATGCAAGTGGAGATTTGGAGCGCTAAGAGGGTAATAGTGGAAAAAGTAATGTCTCCAAATACAAACTACACAGAATCATTCTGTGAAACTTCTTTCTGATCTGTGCATCCAGCTAACAGAGTTAAACCATACTTTTGATTGAGCAGATCTGAACACTCTTTCTGTAGAAAATGCAACTGGACATTTGGAGCGCTAAGAGACTAGTAGTGGAAAAAGGAATATATTCAAATATAAACTACACAGTAGCATTCTGTGAAAATTCTTTCTGTTCTGTGCATTCAACTAACAGAGTTGAACCTTACTTTTGATTGAGCCGTTCTGAAACACTCTTTCTGTAGAAACTGCAATTGGACATGCTAAGCGCTAAGAGGCCTACATTGGGAAAAAGAATATCTTCAAATAAAAACTACACAGATGCATTCTATGAAACTTATTTATGAGCTGTAAATTCAGTTAACAGAGATAAAACATATTTTTGATTGAGCAGTTATGAAACACTCTTTTTGTAGAAAATGCAAGTGGAGATTCGGAGCGCTAAGAGGTTAATAGTGGAAAAAGGAATGTCTTCAAATATAAACTACATAGAATCATTCGGTGAAACTTCTTTCTGATCTGTGCATTCAGCTAACAGAGTTAAACCATACTTTTGATTGCGCAGTTCTGAACACTCTTTCTGTAGAAAATGCAAGTGGACATTCGGAGCGCTAAGAGGGTAATAGTGGAAAATGGAATATATTCAAATATAAACCACACAGTAGCATTCTGTGAAAATTCTTTCTGTTCTGTGCATTCAACTAACAGAGTTGAACCTTATTTTGATTGAGCCGTTCTGAAACACTCTTTCTGTAGAAACTGCAATAGGACATTCTGAGCGCTAAGAGTCCTATATTGGGAAAAATAATATCTTCAAATAAAAACTACACAGAAGCATTGTGTGAAACTTATTTCTGATATGTTCATTAAGCTAACAGAGTTAAACCATACTTTTGATTGCGCAGTTCTGAACACTCTTTCTGTAGAAAATGCAAGTGGACATTCGGAGCGCTAAGAGCGTAATAGTGGAAAAAGGTATATATTCAAATATAAACTACACAGTAGCATTCTGTGAAACTTCTTTCTGATCTGAGCATTCAACTAACAGAGTTAAACCATACTTTTGATTGAGCAGTTTTGAAACACTCTGTCTGTAGAAAATGCAACTGGACATTCGTAGCGCTAAGTGGGTAATAGTGGACAAAAGAATATGTTCAAATATAAACTACACAGAAGCATTGTATGAAACTTCTTTCTGTTCTGTGCATTCAACTAACAGAGTTGAACCTTACTTTTGATTGAGCCGTTCTGAAACACTCTTTCTGTAGAAACTGCAATTGGACATTCTGAGCGCTAAGAGGCCTATATTGGGAAAAAGAATGTCTACAAATAAAAACTACACAGAAGAATTGTGTGAAACTTCTTTCTGTTCTGTTTGTTCAACTAAAAGAGTTGAACCTTAGTTTTGATTGAGCCGCTCTGAAACACTCTTTCTGTAGAAAATGCAAGTGGAGATTCGGAGCGCTATGAGGGTAATAGTGGAAAAAGGAATGTCTCCAAATATAAACTACACAGAATCATTCTGTGAAACTTCTTTCTGATCTGTGCATTCAGCTAACAGAGTTGAACCTTACTTTTGATTGAGCCTTTCTGAAACACTCTTTCTGTAGAAACTGCAATTGGACATTCTGAGCGCTAAGAGGCCTCTATTGGGAAAAATAATATCTTCAAATAAAAACTACACAGAAGCATTGTGTGAAACTTATTTCTGATATGTTCATTAAGCTAACAGAGTTAAACCATACTTTTGATTGCGCAGTTCTGAACACTCTTTCTGTAGAAAATGCAAGTGGACATTCGGAGCGCTAAGAGGGTAATAGTGGAAAAAGGAATATATTCAAATATAAACTACACAGTAGCATTCTGTGAAAATTCTTTCTGTTCTGTGCATTCAACTAACAGAGTTGAACCTTACTTTTGATTGAGCCGTTCTGAAACACTCTTTCTGTAGAAACTGCAATTGGACATGCTAAGCGCTAAGAGGCCTACATTGGAAAAAAGAATATCTTCAAATAAAAACTACACAGATGCATTCTGTGAAACTTATTTCTGATCTGTAAATTCAGTTAACAGAGATAAAACATATTTTTGATTGAGCAGTTATGAAACACTCTTTTTGTAGAAAATGCAAGTGGAGATTCGGAGCGCTAAGAGGGTAATAGTGGAAAAAGGAATGTCTTCAAATATAAACTACACAGAATCATTCGGTGAAATTTCTTTCTGATCTGTGCATTCAGCTAACAGAGTTAAACCATACTTTTGATTGAGCAGATCTGAACACTCTTTCTGTAGAAAATGCAACTGGACATTTGGAGCGCTAAGAGCGTAGTAGTGGAAAAAGGAATATATTCAAATATAAACTACACAGAAGCATTCTGTGAAACTTCTTTCTGATCTGAGCATTCAGCTAACAGAGTTAAACCATACTTTTGATTGAGCAGTTTTGAAACACTCTGTCTGTAGAAAATGCAACTGGACATTCGTAGCGCTAAGTGGGTAATAGTGGAAAAAAGAATATGTTCAAATATAAACTACACAGAAGCATTGTATGAAACTTCTTTCTGTTCTGTGCATTCAACTAACAGAGTTGAACCTTACTTTTGATTGAGCCGTTCTGAAACACTCCTTCTGTAGAAACTGCAATTGGACATTCTGAGCGCTAGGAGGCCTATATTGGGAAAAAGAATGTCTACAAATAAAAACTACACTGAAGAATTGTGTGAAACTTCTTTCTGTTCTGTTGGTTCAACTAAAAGAGTTGAACCTTAGTTTTGATTGAGCCGTTCTGAAACACTCTTTCTGCAGAAAATGCAGGTGGAGATTCGGAGCGCTAAGAGGGTAATAGTGGAAAAAGGAATGTCTCCAAATATAAACTACACAGAATCATTCTGTGAAACTTCTTTCTGATCTGTGCATTCAGCTAACAGAGTTAAAACATACTTTTGATTGAGCAGATCTGAACACTCTTTCTGTAGAAAATGCAACTGGACATTTGGAGCGCTAGGAGAGTAGTAGTGGAAAAAGGAATATATTCAAATATAAACTACACAGAAGCATTCTGTGAAACTTCTTTCTGATCTGAGCATTCAGCTAACAGAGTTAAACCATACTTTTGATTGAGCAGTTTTGAAACACTCTGTCTGTAGAAAATGCAACTTGACATTCGTAGCGCTAATTGGGTAATAGTGGAAAAAAGAATATGTTCAAATATAAACTACACAGAAGCATTGTATGAAACTTCTTTCTGTTCTGTGCATTCAACTAACAGAGTTGAACCTTACTTTTGATTGAGCCTTTCTGAAACACTCTTTCTGTAGAAACTGCAATTGGACATTCTGAGCGCTAAGAGGCCTCTATTGGGAAAAAGAATATCTTCAAATAAAAATTACACAGAAGCATTGTGTGAAACTTATTTCTGATATGTTCATTAAGCTAACAGAGTTAAACCATACTTTTGATTGCGCAGTTCTGAACACTCTTTCTGTAGAAAATGCAAGTGGACATTCGGAGCGCTAAGAGGGTAATAGTGGAAAAAGGAATATATTCAAATATAAACTACACAGTAGCATTCTGTGAAAATTCTTTCTGTTCTGTACATTCAACTAACAGAGTTGAACCTAAGTTTTGATTGAGCCGTTCTGAAACACTCTTTCTGTAGAAACTGCAATTGGACATGCTAAGCGCTAACAGGCCTACATTGGGAAAAAGAATATCTTCAAATAAAAACTACACAGATGCATTCTGTGAAACTTATTTCTGATCTGTAAATTCAGTTAACAGAGATAAAACATATTTTTGATTGAGCAGTTATGAAACACTCTTTTTGTAGAAAATGCAAGTGGAGATTCGGAGCGCTAAGAGGGTAATAGTGGAAAAAGAAATGTCTTCAAATATAAACTACACAGAATCATTCGGTGAAACTTATTTCTGATCTGTGCATTCAGCTAACAGAGTTAAACCATACTTTTGATTGAGCAGATCTGAACACTCTTTCTGTAGAAAATGCAACTGGACATTTGGAGCGCTAAGAGCGTAGTAGTGGAAAAAGGAATATATTCAAATATAAACTACACAGAAGCATTCTGTGAAACTTCTTTCTGATCTGAGCATTCAGCTAACAGAGTTAAACCATACTTTTGATTGAGCAGTTTTGAAACTCTGTCTGTAGAAAATGCAACTGGACATTCGTAGCGCTAAGTGGGTAATAGTGGAAAAAAGAATATGTTCAAATATAAACTACACAGAAGCATTGTATGAAACTTCTTTCTGTTCTGTGCATTCAACTAACGGAGTTGAACCTTACTTTTGATTGAGCAGTTCTGAAACACTCTTTCTGTAGAAACTGTAATTGGACATTCTGAGCGCTAAGAGGCCAATATTGGGAAAAAGAATGTCTACAAATAAAAACTACACAGAAGAATTGTGTGAAACAACTTTCTGTTCTGTTTGTTCAACTAAAAGAGTTGAACTTTAGTTTTGATTGAGCCGTTCTGAAACACTCTTTCTGTAGAAAATGCAAGTGGAGATTCGGAGCGCTAAGAGGGTAATAGTGGAAAAAGGAATGTCTCCAAATATAAACTACACAGAATCATTCTGTGAAACTTCTTTCTGATCTGTGCATTCAGCTAACAGAGTTAAACCATACTTTTGATTGAGCAGATCTGAACACTCTTTCTGTAGAAAATGCAACTGGACATTTGGAGCGCTAAGAGAGTAGTAGTGAAAAAGGAATATATTCAAATATAAACTACACAGAAGCATTCTGTGAAACTTCTTTCTGATCTGACATTCAGCTAACAGAGTTATACCATACTTTTGATTGAGCAGTTTTGAAACACTCTGTCTGTAGAAAATGCAACTGGACATTCGTAGCGCTATGTGGGTAATAGTGGAAAAAAGAATATGTTCAAATATAAACTACACAGAAGCATTGTATGAAACTTCTTTCTGTTCTGTGCATTCAACTAACAGAGTTGAACCTTACTTTTGATTGAGCCTTTCTGAAACACTCTTTCTGTAGAAACTGCAATTGGACATTCTGAGCGCTAAGAGGCCTATATTGGGAAAAATAATATCTTCAAATAAAAACTACACAGAAGCATTGTGTGAAACTTATTTCTGATATGTTCATTAAGCTAACAGAGTTAAACCATACTTTTGATTGCGCAGTTCTGAACACACTTTCTGTAGAAAATGCAAGTGGACATTCAGAGCGCTAAGAAGGTAATAGTGGAAAAAGGAATATATTCAAATATAAACTACACAGTAGCATTCTGTGAAAATTCTTTCTGTTCTGTGCATTCAACTAACAGAGTTGAACCTTACTTTTGATTGAGCCGTTCTGAAACACTCTTTCTGTAGAAACTGCAATTGGACATGCTAAGCGCTAAGAGGCCCACATTGGGAAAAAGAATATCTTCAAATAAAAACTACACAGATGCATTCTGTGAAACTTATTTCTGATCTGTAAATTCAGTTAACAGAGATAAAACATATTTTTGATTGAGCAGTTATGAAACACTCTTTTTGTAGAAAATGCAAGTGGAGATTCGGAGCGCTAAGAGGGTAATAGTGGAAAAAGGAATGTCTTCAAATATAAACTACACAGAATCATTCGGTGAAACTTCTTTCTGATCTGTGCATTCAGCTAACAGAGTTAAACCATACTTTTGATTGAGCAGACCTGAACACTCTTTCTGTAGAAAATGCAACTGGACATTTGGAGCGCTAAGAGCGTAGTAGTGGAAAAAGGAATATATTCAAATATAAACTACACAGAAGCATTCTGTGAAACTTCTTTCTGATCTGAGCATTCAGCTAACAGAGTTAAACCATACTTTTGATTGAGCAGTTTTGAAACACTCTGTCTGTAGAAAATGCAACTGGACATTCGTAGCGCTAAGTGGGTAATAGTGGAAAAAAGAATATGTTCAAATATAAACTACACAGAAGCATTGTATGAAACTTCTTTCTGTTCTGTGCATTCAACTAACAGAGTTGAACCTTACATTTGATTGAGCCTTTCTGAAACACTCTTTCTGTAGAAACTGCAATTGGACATTCTGAGCGCTAAGAGGCCTCTATTGGGAAAAATAATATCTTCAAATAAAAACTACACAGAAGCATTGTGTGAAACTTATTTCTGATATGTTCATTAAGATAACAGAGTTAAACCATACTTTTGATTGCGCAGTTCTGAACACTCTTTCTGTAGAAAATGCAAGTGGACATTCGGAGCGCTAAGAGGGTAATAGTGGAAAAAGGAATATATTCAAATATAAACTACACAGTAGCATTCTGTGAAAATTCTTTCTGTTCTGTACATTCAACTGACAGAGTTGAACCTTTCTTTTGATTGAGCCGTTCTGAAACACTCTTTCTGTAGAAACTGCAATTGGACATTCTGAGCGCTAAGAGGCCTATATTGGGAAAAAGTATGTCTACAAATAAAAACTACACAGAAGAATTGTGTGAAACTTCTTTCTGTTCTGTTTGTTCAACTAAAAGTGTTGAACCTTAGTTTTGATTGAGCCGTTCTGAAACACTCTTTCTGTAGAAAATGCAAGTGGAGATTCGGAGCGCTAAGAGGGTAATAGTGGAAAAAGTAATGTCTCCAAATATAAACTACACAGAATCATTCTGTGAAACTTCTTTCTGATCTGTGCATTCAGCTAAAAGAGTTAAACCATACTTTTGATTGAGCAGATCTGAACACTCTTTCTGTAGAAAATGCAACTGGACATTTGGAGCGCTAAGAGAGTAGTAGTGGAAAAAGGAATATATTCAAATATAAACTACACAGAAGCATTCTGTGAAACTTATTTCTGATCTGAGCATTCAGCTAACAGAGTTAAACCATACTTTTGATTGAGCAGTTTTGAAACACACTGTTTGTAGAAAATGCAACTGGACATTCGTAGCGCTAAGTGGGTAATAGTGGAAAAAAGTATATGTTCAAATATAAACTACACAGAAGCATTGTATGAAACTTCTTTCTCTTCTGTGCATTCAACTAACAGAGTTGAACCTTACTTTTGATTGAGCCTTTCTGAAACACTCTTTCTGTAGAAACTGCAATTGGACATTCTGAGCGCTAAGAGGCCTATATTGGGAAAAATAATATCTTCAAATAAAAACTACACAGAAGCATTGTGTGAAACTTATTTCTGATATGTTCATTAAGCTAACAGAGTTAAACCATACTTTTGATTGCGCAGTTCTGAACACACTTTCTGTAGAAAATGCAAGTGGACATTCAGAGCGCTAAGAAGGTAATAGTGGAAAAAGGAATATATTCAAATATAAACTACACAGTAGCATTCTGTGAAAATTCTTTCTGTTCTGTGCATTCAACTAACAGAGTTGAACCTTACTTTTGATTGAGCCGTTCTGAAACACTCTTTCTGTAGAAACTGCAATTGGACATGCTAAGCGCTAAGAGGCCCACATTGGGAAAAAGAATATCTTCAAATAAAAACTACACAGATGCATTCTGTGAAACTTATTTCTGATCTGTAAATTCAGTTAACAGAGATAAAACATATTTTTGATTGAGCAGTTATGAAACACTCTTTTTGTAGAAAATGCAAGTGGAGATTCGGAGCGCTAAGAGGGTAATAGTGGAAAAAGAAATGTCTTCAAATATAAACTACACAGAATCATTCGGTGAAACTTATTTCTGATCTGTGCATTCAGCTAACAGAGTTAAACCATACTTTTGATTGAGCAGATCTGAACACTCTTTCTGTAGAAAATGCAACTGGACATTTGGAGCGCTAAGAGCGTAGTAGTGGAAAAAGGAATATATTCAAATATAAACTACACAGAAGCATTCTGTGAAACTTCTTTCTGATCTGAACATTCAGCTAACAGAGTTAAACCATACTTTTGATTGAGCAGTTTTGAAACTCTGTCTGTAGAAAATGCAACTGGACATTCGTAGCGCTAAGTGGGTAATAGTGGAAAAAAGAATATGTTCAAATATAAACTACACAGAAGCATTGTATGAAACTTCTTTCTGTTCTGTGCATTCAACTAACGGAGTTGAACCTTACTTTTGATTGAGCAGTTCTGAAACACTCTTTCTGTAGAAACTGTAATTGGACATTCTGAGCGCTAAGAGGCCAATATTGGGAAAAAGAATGTCTACAAATAAAAACTACACAGAAGAATTGTGTGAAACAACTTTCTGTTCTGTTTGTTCAACTAAAAGAGTTGAACTTTAGTTTTGATTGAGCCGTTCTGAAACACTCTTTCTGTAGAAAATGCAAGTGGAGATTCGGAGCGCTAAGAGGGTAATAGTGGAAAAAGGAATGTCTCCAAATATAAACTACACAGAATCATTCTGTGAAACTTCTTTCTGATCTGTGCATTCAGCTAACAGAGTTAAACCATACTTTTGATTGAGCAGATCTGAACACTCTTTCTGTAGAAAATGCAACTGGACATTTGGAGCGCTAAGAGAGTAGTAGTGAAAAAGGAATATATTCAAATATAAACTACACAGAAGCATTCTGTGAAACTTCTTTCTGATCTGACATTCAGCTAACAGAGTTATACCATACTTTTGATTGAGCAGTTTTGAAACACTCTGTCTGTAGAAAATGCAACTGGACATTCGTAGCGCTATGTGGGTAATAGTGGAAAAAAGAATATGTTCAAATATAAACTACACAGAAGCATTGTATGAAACTTCTTTCTGTTCTGTGCATTCAACTAACAGAGTTGAACCTTACTTTTGATTGAGCCTTTCTGAAACACTCTTTCTGTAGAAACTGCAATTGGACATTCTGAGCGCTAAGAGGCCTATATTGGGAAAAATAATATCTTCAAATAAAAACTACACAGAAGCATTGTGTGAAACTTATTTCTGATATGTTCATTAAGCTAACAGAGTTAAACCATACTTTTGATTGCGCAGTTCTGAACACACTTTCTGTAGAAAATGCAAGTGGACATTCAGAGCGCTAAGAAGGTAATAGTGGAAAAAGGAATATATTCAAATATAAACTACACAGTAGCATTCTGTGAAAATTCTTTCTGTTCTGTGCATTCAACTAACAGAGTTGAACCTTACTTTTGATTGAGCCGTTCTGAAACACTCTTTCTGTAGAAACTGCAATTGGACATGCTAAGCGCTAAGAGGCCCACATTGGGAAAAAGAATATCTTCAAATAAAAACTACACAGATGCATTCTGTGAAACTTATTTCTGATCTGTAAATTCAGTTAACAGAGATAAAACATATTTTTGATTGAGCAGTTATGAAACACTCTTTTTGTAGAAAATGCAAGTGGAGATTCGGAGCGCTAAGAGGGTAATAGTGGAAAAAGGAATGTCTTCAAATATAAACTACACAGAATCATTCGGTGAAACTTCTTTCTGATCTGTGCATTCAGCTAACAGAGTTAAACCATACTTTTGATTGAGCAGACCTGAACACTCTTTCTGTAGAAAATGCAACTGGACATTTGGAGCGCTAAGAGCGTAGTAGTGGAAAAAGGAATATATTCAAATATAAACTACACAGAAGCATTCTGTGAAACTTCTTTCTGATCTGAGCATTCAGCTAACAGAGTTAAACCATACTTTTGATTGAGCAGTTTTGAAACACTCTGTCTGTAGAAAATGCAACTGGACATTCGTAGCGCTAAGTGGGTAATAGTGGAAAAAAGAATATGTTCAAATATAAACTACACAGAAGCATTGTATGAAACTTCTTTCTGTTCTGTGTATTCAACTAACAGAGTTGAACCTTACATTTGATTGAGCCTTTCTGAAACACTCTTTCTGTAGAAACTGCAATTGGACATTCTGAGCGCTAAGAGGCCTCTATTGGGAAAAATAATATCTTCAAATAAAAACTACACAGAAGCATTGTGTGAAACTTATTTCTGATATGTTCATTAAGCTAACAGAGTTAAACCATACTTTTGATTGCGCAGTTCTGAACACTCTTTCTGTAGAAAATGCAAGTGGACATTCGGAGCGCTAAGAGGGTAATAGTGGAAAAAGGAATATATTCAAATATAAACTACACAGTAGCATTCTGTGAAAATTCTTTCTGTTCTGTACATTCAACTGACAGAGTTGAACCTTTCTTTTGATTGAGCCGTTCTGAAACACTCTTTCTGTAGAAACTGCAATTGGACATTCTGAGCGCTAAGAGGCCTATATTGGGAAAAAGTATGTCTACAAATAAAAACTACACAGTAGAATTGTGTGAAACTTCTTTCTGTTCTGTTTGTTCAACTAAAAGTGTTGAGCCTTAGTTTTGATTGAGCCGTTCTGAAACACTCTTTCTGTAGAAAATGCAAGTGGAGATTCGGAGCGCTAAGAGGGTAATAGTGGAAAAAGTAATGTCTCCAAATATAAACTACACAGAATCATTCTGTGAAACTTCTTTCTGATCTGTGCATTCAGCTAAAAGAGTTAAACCATACTTTTGATTGAGCAGATCTGAACACTCTTTCTGTAGAAAATGCAACTGGACATTTGGAGCGCTAAGAGAGTAGTAGTGGAAAAAGGAATATATTCAAATATAAACTACACAGAAGCATTCTGTGAAACTTATTTCTGATCTGAGCATTCAGCTAACAGAGTTAAACCATACTTTTGATTGAGCAGTTTTGAAACACACTGTCTGTAGAAAATGCAACTGGACATTCGTAGCGCTAAGTGGGTAATAGTGGAAAAAAGTATATGTTCAAATATAAACTACACAGAAGCATTGTATGAAACTTCTTTCTCTTCTGTGCATTCAACTAACAGAGTTGAACCTTACTTTTGATTGAGCCTTTCTGAAACACTCTTTCTGTAGAAACTGCAATTGGACATTCTGAGCGCTAAGAGGACTCTATTGGGAAAAATAATATCTTCAAATAAAAAGTACACAGAATCATTGTGTGAAACTTATTTCTGATATGTTCATTAAGCTAACAGAGTTAAACCATACTTTTGATTGCGCAGTTCTGAACACTTTTTCTGTAGAAAATGCAAGTGGACATTCGGAGCGCTAAGAGGGTAATAGTGGAAAAAGGGATATATTCAAATATAAACTACACAGTAGCATTCTGTGAAAATTCTTTCTGTTCTGTGCATTCAACTAACAGAGTTGAACCTTACTTTTGTTTGAGCCGTTCTGAAACACTCTTTCTGTAGAAACTGCAATTGGACATGCTAAGCGCTAAGAGGCCTACATTGGGAAAAAGAATATCTTCAAATAAAAACTACAGAGATGCATTCTGTGAAACTTATTTCTGATCTGTAAATTCAGTTAACAGAGATAAAACATATTTTTGATTGAGCAGTTATGAAACACTCTTTTTGTAGAAAATGCAAGTGGAGATTCGGAGCGCTAAGAGGGTAATAGTGGAAAAAGGAATGTCTTCAAATATAAACTACACAGAATCATTCGGTGGAACTTCTTTCTGATCTGTGCATTCAGCTAACAGATTTAAACCATACTTTTGATTGAGCAGATCTGAACACTCTTTCTGTAGAAAATGCAACTGGACATTTGGAGCGCTAAGAGCGTAGTAGTGGAAAAAGGAATATATTCAAATATAAACTACACAGAAGCATTCTGTGAAACGTCTTTCTGATCTGAGCATTCAGCTAACAGAGTTAAACCATACTTTTGATTGAGCAGTTTTGAAACACTCTGTCTGTAGAAAATGCAACTGGACATTCGTAGCGCTAAGTGGGTAATAGTGGAAAAAAGAATATGTTCAAATATAAACTACACAGAAGCATTGTATGAAACTTCTTTCTGTTCTGTGCATTCAACTAACAGAGTTGAACCTTACATTTGATTGAGCCTTTCTGAAACACTCTTTCTGTAGAAACTGCAATTGGACATTCTGAGCGCTAAGAGGCCTCTATTGGGAAAAATAATATCTTCAAATAAAAACTACACAGAAGCATTGTGTGAAACTTATTTCTGATATGTTCATTAAGCTAACAGAGTTAAACCATACTTTTGATTGCGCAGTTCTGAACACTCTTTCTGTAGAAAATGCAAGTGGACATTCGGAGCGCTAAGAGGGTAATAGTGGAAAAAGGAATATATTCAAATATAAACTACACAGTAGCATTCTGTGAAAATTCTTTCTGTTCTGTACATTCAACTGACAGAGTTGAACCTTACTTTTGATTGAGCCGTTCTGAAACACTCTTTCTGTAGAAACTGCAATTGGACATTCTGAGCGCTAAGAGGCCTATATTGGGAAAAAGTATGTCTACAAATAAAAACTACACAGAAGAATTGTGTGAAACTTCTTTCTGTTCTGTTTGTTCAACTAAAAGTGTTGAACCTTAGTTTTGATTGAGCCGTTCTGAAACACTCTTTCTGTAGAAAATGCAAGTGGAGATTCGGAGCGCTAAGAGGGTAATAGTGGAAAAAGTAATGTCTCCAAATATAAACTACACAGAATCATTCTGTGAAACTTCTTTCTGATCTGTGCATTCAGCTAAAAGAGTTAAACCATACTTTTGATTGAGCAGATCTGAACACTCTTTCTGTAGAAAATGCAACTGGACATTTGGAGCGCTAAGAGAGTAGTAGTGGAAAAAGGAATATATTCAAATATAAACTACACAGAAGCATTCTGTGAAACTTATTTCTGATCTGAGCATTCAGCTAACAGAGTTAAACCATACTTTTGATTGAGCAGTTTTGAAACACACTGTCTGTAGAAAATGCAACTGGACATTCGTAGCGCTAAGTGGGTAATAGTGGAAAAAAGTATATGTTCAAATATAAACTACACAGAAGCATTGTATGAAACTTCTTTCTCTTCTGTGCATTCAACTAACAGAGTTGAACCTTACTTTTGATTGAGCCTTTCTGAAACACTCTTTCTGTAGAAACTGCAATTGGACATTCTGAGCGCTAAGAGGACTCTATTGGGAAAAATAATATCTTCAAATAAAAAGTACACAGAATCATTGTGTGAAACTTATTTCTGATATGTTCATTAAGCTAACAGAGTTAAACCATACTTTTGATTGCGCAGTTCTGAACACTTTTTCTGTAGAAAATGCAAGTGGACATTCGGAGCGCTAAGAGGGTAATAGTGGAAAAAGGAATATATTCAAATATAAACTACACAGTAGCATTCTGTGAAAATTCTTTCTGTTCTGTGCATTCAACTAACAGAGTTGAACCTTACTTTTGTTTGAGCCGTTCTGAAACACTCTTTCTGTAGAAACTGCAATTGGACATGCTAAGCGCTAAGAGGCCTACATTGGGAAAAAGAATATCTTCAAATAAAAACTACAGAGATGCATTCTGTGAAACTTATTTCTGATCTGTAAATTCAGTTAACAGAGATAAAACATATTTTTGATTGAGCAGTTATGAAACACTCTTTTTGTAGAAAATGCAAGTGGAGATTCGGAGCGCTAAGAGGGTAATAGTGGAAAAAGGAATGTCTTCAAATATAAACTACACAGAATCATTCGGTGGAACTTCTTTCTGATCTGTGCATTCAGCTAACAGATTTAAACCATACTTTTGATTGAGCAGATCTGAACACTCTTTCTGTAGAAAATGCAACTGGACATTTGGAGCGCTAAGAGCGTAGTAGTGGAAAAAGGAATATATTCAAATATAAACTACACAGAAGCATTCTGTGAAACGTCTTTCTGATCTGAGCATTCAGCTAACAGAGTTAAACCATACTTTTGATTGAGCAGTTTTGAAACACTCTGTCTGTAGAAAATGCAACTGGACATTCGTAGCGCTAAGTGGGTAATAGTTGAAAAAAGAATATGTTCAAATATAAACTACACAGAAGCATTGTATGAAACTACTTTCTGTTCTGTGCATTCAACTAACAGAGTTGAACCTTACTTTTGATTGAGCCGTTCTGAAACACTCTTTCTGTAGAAACTGCAATTGGACATTCTGAGCGCTAGGAGGCCTATATTGGGAAAAAGAATGTCTACAAATAAAAACTACACAGAAGAATTGTGTGAAACTTCTTTCTGTTCTGTTTGTTCAACTAAAAGAGTTGAACCTTAGTTTTGATTGAGCCGTTCTGAAACACTCTTTCTGTAGAAAATGCAAGTGGAGATTCGGAGCGCTAAGAGGGTAATAGTGGAAAAAGGAATGTCTCCAAATATAAACTACACAGAATCATTCTGTGAAACTTCTTTCTGATCTGTGCATTCAGCTAACAGAGTTAAACCATACTTTTGATTGAGCAGATCTGAACACTCTTTCTGTAGAAAATGCAACTGGACATTTGGATCGCTAAGAGAGTAGTAGTGGAAAAAGGAATATATTCAAATATAAACTACACAGAAGCATTCTGTGAAACTTCTTTCTGATCTGAGCATTCAGCTAACAGAGTTAAACCATACTTTTCATTGAGCAGTTTTGAAACACTCTGTCTGTAGAAAATGCAACTGGACATTCGTAGCGCTAAGTGGGTAATAGTGGAAAAAAGAATATGTTCAAATATAAACTACACAGAAGCATTGTATGAAACTTCTTTCTGTTCTGTGCATTCAACTAACAGAGTTGAACCTTACTTTTGATTGAGCCTTTCTGAAACACTCTTTCTGTAGAAACTGCAATTGGACATTCTGAGCGCTAAGAGGCCTCTATTGGGAAAAATAATATCTTCAAATAAAAATTACACAGAAGCATTGTGTGAAACTTATTTCTGATATGTTCATTAAGCTAACAGAGTTAAACCATACTTTTGATTGCGCAGTTCTGAACACTCTTTCTGTAGAAAATGCAAGTGGACATTCGGAGCGCTAAGAGGGTAATAGTGGAAAAAGGAATATATTCAAATATAAACTACACAGTAGCATTCTGTGAAAATTCTTTCTGTTCTGTACATTCAACTAACAGAGTTGAACCTAACTTTGGATTGAGCCGTTCTGAAACACTCTTTCTGTAGAAACTGCAATTGGACATGCTAAGCGCTAACAGGCCTACATTGGGAAAAAGAATATCTTCAAATAAAAACTACACAGATGCATTCTGTGAAACTTATTTCTGATCTGTAAATTCAGTTAACAGAGATAAAACATATTTTTGATTGAGCAGTTATGAAACACTCTTTTTGTAGAAAATGCAAGTGGAGATTCGGAGCGCTAAGAGGGTAATAGTGGAAAAAGAAATGTCTTCAAATATAAACTACACAGAATCATTCGGTGAAACTTATTTCTGATCTGTGCATTCAGCTAACAGAGTTAAACCATACTTTTGATTGAGCAGATCTGAACACTCTTTCTGTAGAAAATGCAACTGGACATTTGGAGCGCTAAGAGCGTAGTAGTGGAAAAAGGAATATATTCAAATATAAACTACACAGAAGCATTCTGTGAAACTTCTTTCTGATCTGAACATTCAGCTAACAGAGTTAAACCATACTTTTGATTGAGCAGTTTTGAAACTCTGTCTGTAGAAAATGCAACTGGACATTCGTAGCGCTAAGTGGGTAATAGTGGAAAAAAGAATATGTTCAAATATAAACTACACAGAAGCATTGTATGAAACTTCTTTCTGTTCTGTGCATTCAACTAACGGA
Source organism: Symphalangus syndactylus (assembly GCF_028878055.3). NCBI lineage: Eukaryota > Metazoa > Chordata > Mammalia > Primates > Hylobatidae > Symphalangus > Symphalangus syndactylus. Next base: position 4,597,557 of record NC_072433.2, read on the forward strand.
GTTGAACCTTACTTTTGATTGAGCAGTTCTGAAACACTCTTTCTGTAGAAACTGTAATTGGACATTCTGAGCGCTAAGAGGCCAATATTGGGAAAAAGAATGTCTACAAATAAAAACTACACAGAAGAATTGTGTGAAACAACTTTCTGTTCTGTTTGTTCAACTAAAAGAGTTGAACTTTAGTTTTGATTGAGCCGTTCTGAAACACTCTTTCTGTAGAAAATGCAAGTGGAGATTCGGAGCGCTAAGAGGGTAATAGTGGAAAAAGGAATGTCTCCAAATATAAACTACACAGAATCATTCTGTGAAACTTCTTTCTGATCTGTGCATTCAGCTAACAGAGTTAAACCATACTTTTGATTGAGCAGATCTGAACACTCTTTCTGTAGAAAATGCAACTGGACATTTGGAGCGCTAAGAGAGTAGTAGTGCAAAAGGAATATATTCAAATATAAACTACACAGAAGCATTCTGTGAAACTTCTTTCTGATCTGACATTCAGCTAACAGAGTTATACCATACTTTTGATTGAGCAGTTTTGAAACACTCTGTCTGTAGAAAATGCAACTGGACATTCGTAGCGCTATGTGGGTAATAGTGGAAAAAAGAATATGTTCAAATATAAACTACACAGAAGCATTGTATGAAACTTCTTTCTGTTCTGTGCATTCAACTAACAGAATTGAACCTTACTTTTGATTGAGCCTTTCTGAAACACTCTTTCTGTAGAAACTGCAATTGGACATTCTGAGCGCTAAGAGGCCTATATTGGGAAAAATAATATCTTCAAATAAAAACTACACAGAAGCATTGTGTGAAACTTATTTCTGATATGTTCATTAAGCTAACAGAGTTAAACCATACTTTTGATTGCGCAGTTCTGAACACACTTTCTGTAGAAAATGCAAGTGGACATTCAGAGCGCTAAGAAGGTAATAGTGGAAAAAGGAATATATTCAAATATAAACTACACAGTAGCATTCTGTGAAAATTCTTTCTGTTCTGTGCATTCAACTAACAGAGTTGAACCTTACTTTTGATTGAGCCGTTCTGAAACACTCTTTCTGTAGAAACTGCAATTGGACATGCTAAGCGCTAAGAGGCCCACATTGGGAAAAAGAATATCTTCAAATAAAAACTACACAGATGCATTCTGTGAAACTTATTTCTGATCTGTAAATTCAGTTAACAGAGATAAAACATATTTTTGATTGAGCAGTTATGAAACACTCTTTTTGTAGAAAATGCAAGTGGAGATTCGGAGCGCTAAGAGGGTAATAGTGGAAAAAGGAATGTCTTCAAATATAAACTACACAGAATCATTCGGTGAAACTTCTTTCTGATCTGTGCATTCAGCTAACAGAGTTAAACCATACTTTTGATTGAGCAGACCTGAACACTCTTTCTGTAGAAAATGCAACTGGACATTTGGAGCGCTAAGAGCGTAGTAGTGGAAAAAGGAATATATTCAAATATAAACTACACAGAAGCATTCTGTGAAACTTCTTTCTGATCTGAGCATTCAGCTAACAGAGTTAAACCATACTTTTGATTGAGCAGTTTTGAAACACTCTGTCTGTAGAAAATGCAACTGGACATTCGTAGCGCTAAGTGGGTAATAGTGGAAAAAAGAATATGTTCAAATATAAACTACACAGAAGCATTGTATGAAACTTCTTTCTGTTCTGTGCATTCAACTAACAGAGTTGAACCTTACATTTGATTGAGCCTTTCTGAAACACTCTTTCTGTAGAAACTGCAATTGGACATTCTGAGCGCTAAGAGGCCTCTATTGGGAAAAATAATATCTTCAAATAAAAACTACACAGAAGCATTGTGTGAAACTTATTTCTGATATGTTCATTAAGCTAACAGAGTTAAACCATACTTTTGATTGCGCAGTTCTGAACACTCTTTCTGTAGAAAATGCAAGTGGACATTCGGAGCGCTAAGAGGGTAATAGTGGAAAAAGGAATATATTCAAATATAAACTACACAGTAGCATTCTGTGAAAATTCTTTCTGTTCTGTACATTCAACTGACAGAGTTGAACCTTACTTTTGATTGAGCCGTTCTGAAACACTCTTTCTGTAGAAACTGCAATTGGACATTCTGAGCGCTAAGAGTCCTATATTGGGAAAAAGTATGTCTACAAATAAAAACTACACAGAAGAATTGTGTGAAACTTCTTTCTGTTCTGTTTGTTCAACTAAAAGTGTTGAACCTTAGTTTTGATTGAGCCGTTCTGAAACACTCTTTCTGTAGAAAATGCAAGTGGAGATTCGGAGCGCTAAGAGGGTAATAGTGGAAAAAGTAATGTCTCCAAATATAAACTACACAGAATCATTCTGTGAAACTTCTTTCTGATCTGTGCATTCAGCTAACAGACTTAAACCATACTTTTGATTGAGCAGATCTGAACACTCTTTCTGTAGAAAATGCAACTGGACATTTGGAGCGCTAAGAGAGTAGTAGTGGAAAAAGGAATATATTCAAATATAAACTACACAGAAGCATTCTGTGAAACTTATTTCTGATCTGAGCATTCAGCTAACAGAGTTAAACCATACTTTTGATTGAGTAGTTTTGAAACACACTGTCTGTAGAAAATGCAACTGGACATTCGTAGCGCTAAGTGGGTAATAGTGGAAAAAAGTATATGTTCAAATATAAACTACACAGAAGCATTGTATGAAACTTCTTTCTCTTCTGTGCATTCAACTAACAGAGTTGAACCTTACTTTTGATTGAGCCTTTCTGAAACACTCTTTCTGTAGAAACTGCAATTGGACATTCTGAGCGCTAAGAGGCCTCTATTGGGAAAAATAATATCTTCAAATAAAAAGTACACAGAATCATTGTGTGAAACTTATTTCTGATATGTTCATTAAGCTAACAGAGTTAAACCATACTTTTGATTGCGCAGTTCTGAACACTTTTTCTGTAGAAAATGCAAGTGGACATTCGGAGCGCTAAGAGGGTAATAGTGGAAAAAGGAATATATTCAATTATAAACTACACAGTAGCATTCTGTGAAAATTCTTTCTGTTCTGTGCATTCAACTAACAGAGTTGAACCTTACTTTTGTTTGAGCCGTTCTGAAACACTCTTTCTGTAGAAACTGCAATTGGACATGCTAAGCGCTAAGAGGCCTACATTGGGAAAAAGAATATCTTCAAAAAAAACTACACAGATGCATTCTGTGAAACTTATTTCTGATCTGTAAATTCAGTTAACAGAGATAAAACATATTTTTGATTGAGCAGTTATGAAACACTCTTTTTGTAGAAAATGCAAGTGGAGATTCGGAGCGCTAAGAGGGTAATAGTGGAAAAAGGAATGTCTTCAAATATAAACTACACAGAATCATTCGGTGGAACTTCTTTCTGATCTGTGCATTCAGCTAACAGATTTAAACCATATTTTTGATTGAGCAGATCTGAACACTCTTTCTGTAGAAAATGCAACTGGACATTTGGAGCGCTAAGAGCGTAGTAGTGGAAAAAGGAATATATTCAAATATAAACTACACAGAAGCATTCTGTGAAACGTCTTTCTGATCTGAGCATTCAGCTAACAGAGTTAAACCATACTTTTGATTGAGCAGTTTTGAAACACTCTGTCTGTAGAAAATGCAACTGGACATTCGTAGCGCTAAGTGGGTAATAGTTGAAAAAAAAATATGTTCAAATATAAACTACACAGAAGCATTGTATGAAACTTCTTTCTGTTCTGTGCATTCAACTAACAGAGTTGAACCTTACTTTTGATTGAGCCGTTCTGAAACACTCTTTCTGTAGAAACTGCAATTGGACATTCTGAGCGCTAGGAGGCCTATATTGGGAAAAAGAATGTCTACAAATAAAAACTACACAGAAGAATTGTGTGAAACTTCTTTCTGTTCTGTTTGTTCAACTAAAAGAGTTGAACCTTAGTTTTGATTGAGCCGTTCTGAAACACTCTTTCTGTAGAAAATGCAAGTGGAGATTCGGAGCGCTAAGAGGGTAATAGTGGAAAAAGGAATGTCTCCAAATATAAACTACACAGAATCATTCTGTGAAACTTCTTTCTGATCTGTGCATTCAGCTAACAGAGTTAAACCATACTTTTGATTGAGCAGATCTGAACACTCTTTCTGTAGAAAATGCAACTGGACATTTGGATCGCTAAGAGAGTAGTAGTGGAAAAAGGAATATATTCAAATATAAACTACACAGAAGCATTCTGTGATACTTCTTTCTGATCTGAGCATTCAGCTAACAGAGTTAAACCATACTTTTCATTGAGCAGTTTTGAAACACTCTGTCTGTAGAAAATGCAACTGGACATTCGTAGCGCTAAGTGGGTAATAGTGGAAAAAAGAATATGTTCAAATATAAACTACACAGAATCATTGTATGAAACTTATTTCTCTTCTGTGCATTCAACTAACAGAGTTGAACCTTACTTTTGATTGAGCCTTTCTGAAACACTCTTTCTGTAGAAACTGCAATTGGACATTCTGAGCGCTAAGAGGCCTCTATTGGGAAAAATAATATCTTCAAATAAAAATTACACAGAAGCATTGTGTGAAACTTATTTCTGATATGTTCATTAAGCTAACAGAGTTAAACCATACTTTTGATTGCGCAGTTCTGAACACTCTTTCTGTAGAAAATGCAAGTGGACATTCGGAGCGCTAAGAGGGTAATAGTGGAAAAAGGAATATATTCAAATATAAACTACACAGTAGCATTCTGTGAAAATTCTTTCTGTTCTGTACATTCAACTAACAGAGTTGAACCTAACTTTTGATTGAGCCGTTCTGAAACACTCTTTCTGTAGAAACTGCGATTGGACATGCTAAGCGCTAACAGGCCTACATTGGGAAAAAGAATATCTTCAAATAAAAACTACACAGATGCATTCTGTGAAACTTATTTCTGATCTGTAAATTCAGTTAACAGAGATAAAACATATTTTTGATTGAGCAGTTATGAAACACTCTTTTTGTAGAAAATGCAAGTGGAGATTCGGAGCGCTAAGAGGGTAATAGTGGAAAAAGAAATGTCTTCAAATATAAACTACACAGAATCATTCGGTGAAACTTATTTCTGATCTGTGCATTCAGCTAACAGAGTTAAACCATACTTTTGATTGAGCAGATCTGAACACTCTTTCTGTAGAAAATGCAACTGGACATTTGGAGCGCTAAGAGCGTAGTAGTGGAAAAAGGAATATATTCAAATATAAACTACACAGAAGCATTCTGTGAAACTTCTTTCTGATCTGAACATTCAGCTAACAGAGTTAAACCATACTTTTGATTGAGCAGTTTTGAAACTCTGTCTGTAGAAAATGCAACTGGACATTCGTAGCGCTAAGTGGGTAATAGTGGAAAAAAGAATATGTTCAAATATAAACTACACAGAAGCATTGTATGAAACTTCTTTCTGTTCTGTGCATTCAACTAACGGAGTTGAACCTTACTTTTGATTGAGCAGTTCTGAAACACTCTTTCTGTAGAAACTGGAATTGGACATTCTGAGCGCTAAGAGGCCAATATTGGGAAAAAGAATGTCTACAAATAAAAACTACACAGAAGAATTGTGTGAAACAACTTTCTGTTCTGTTTGTTCAACTAAAAGAGTTGAACTTTAGTTTTGATTGAGCCGTTCTGAAACACTCTTTCTGTAGAAAATGCAAGTGGAGATTCGGAGCGCTAAGAGGGTAATAGTGGAAAAAGGAATGTCTCCAAATATAAACTACACAGAATCATTCTGTGAAACTTCTTTCTGATCTGTGCATTCAGCTAACAGAGTTAAACCATACTTTTGATTGAGCAGATCTGAACACTCTTTCTGTAGAAAATGCAACTGGACATTTGGAGCGCTAAGAGAGTAGTAGTGAAAAAGGAATATATTCAAATATAAACTACACAGAAGCATTCTGTGAAACTTCTTTCTGATCTGACATTCAGCTAACAGAGTTATACCATACTTTTGATTGAGCAGTTTTGAAACACTCTGTCTGTAGAAAATGCAACTGGACATTCGTAGCGCTATGTGGGTAATAGTGGAAAAAAGAATATGTTCAAATATAAACTACACAGAAGCATTGTATGAAACTTCTTTCTGTTCTGTTCATTCAACTAACAGAGTTGAACCTTACTTTTGATTGAGCCTTTCTGAAACACTCTTTCTGTAGAAACTGCAATTGGACATTCTGAGCGCTAAGAGGCCTATATTGGGAAAAATAATATCTTCAAATAAAAACTACACAGAAGCATTGTGTGAAACTTATTTCTGATATGTTCATTAAGCTAACAGAGTTAAACCATAATTTTGATTGCGCAGTTCTGAACACACTTTCTGTAGAAAATGCAAGTGGACATTCAGAGCGCTAAGAAGGTAATAGTGGAAAAAGGAATATATTCAAATATAAACTACACAGTAGCATTCTGTGAAAATTCTTTCTGTTCTGTGCATTCAACTAACAGAGTTGAACCTTACTTTTGATTGAGCCGTTCTGAAACACTCTTTCTGTAGAAACTGCAATTGGACATGCTAAGCGCTAAGAGGCCCACATTGGGAAAAAGAATATCTTCAAATAAAAACTACACAGATGCATTCTGTGAAACTTATTTCTGATCTGTAAATTCAGTTAACAGAGATAAAACATATTTTTGATTGAGCAGTTATGAAACACTCTTTTTGTAGAAAATGCAAGTGGAGATTCGGAGCGCTAAGAGGGTAATAGTGGAAAAAGGAATGTCTTCAAATATAAACTACACAGAATCATTCGGTGAAACTTCTTTCTGATCTGTGCATTCAGCTAACAGAGTTAAACCATACTTTTGATTGAGCAGACCTGAACACTCTTTCTGTAGAAAATGCAACTGGACATTTGGAGCGCTAAGAGCGTAGTAGTGGAAAAAGGAATATATTCAAATATAAACTACACAGAAGCATTCTGTGAAACTTCTTTCTGATCTGAGCATTCAGCTAACAGAGTTAAACCATACTTTTGATTGAGCAGTTTTGAAACACTCTGTCTGTAGAAAATGCAACTGGACATTTGTAGCGCTAAGTGGGTAATAGTGGAAAAAAGAATATGTTCAAATATAAACTACACAGAAGCATTGTATGAAACTTCTTTCTGTTCTGTGCATTCAACTAACAGAGTTGAACCTTACATTTGATTGAGCCTTTCTGAAACACTCTTTCTGTAGAAACTGCAATTGGACATTCTGAGCGCTAAGAGGCCTCTATTGGGAAAAATAATATCTTCAAATAAAAACTACACAGAAGCATTGTGTGAAACTTATTTCTGATATGTTCATTAAGCTAACAGAGTTAAACCATACTTTTGATTGCGCAGTTCTGAACACTCTTTCTGTAGAAAATGCAAGTGGACATTCGGAGCGCTAAGAGGGTAATAGTGGAAAAAGGAATATATTCAAATATAAACTACACAGTAGCATTCTGTGAAAATTCTTTCTGTTCTGTACATTCAACTGACAGAGTTGAACCTTACTTTTGATTGAGCCGTTCTGAAACACTCTTTCTGTAGAAACTGCAATTGGACATTCTGAGCGCTAAGAGGCCTATATTGGGAAAAAGTATGTCTACAAATAAAAACTACACAGAAGAATTGTGTGAAACTTCTTTCTGTTCTGTTTGTTCAACTAAAAGTGTTGAACCTTAGTTTTGATTGAGCCGTTCTGAAACACTCTTTCTGTAGAAAATGCAAGTGGAGATTCGGAGCGCTAAGAGGGTAATAGTGGAAAAAGTAATGTCTCCAAATATAAACTACACAGAATCATTCTGTGAAACTTCTTTCTGATCTGTGCATTCAGCTAACAGAGTTAAACCATACTTTTGATTGAGCAGATCTGAACACTCTTTCTGTAGAAAATGCAACTGGACATTTGGAGCGATAAGAGAGTAGTAGTGGAAAAAGGAATACATTCAAATATAAACTACACAGAAGCATTCTGTGAAACTTATTTCTGATCTGAGCATTCAGCTAACAGAGTTAAACCATACTTTTGATTGAGCAGTTTTGAAACACACTGTCTGTAGAAAATGCAACTGGACATTCGTAGCGCTAAGTGGGTAATAGTGGAAAAAAGTATATGTTCAAATATAAACTACACAGAAGCATTGTATGAAACTTCTTTCTCTTCTGTGCATTCAACTAACAGAGTTGAACCTTACTTTTGATTGAGCCTTTCTGAAACACTCTTTCTGTAGAAACTGCAATTGGACATTCTGAGCGCTAAGAGGCCTCTATTGGGAAAAATAATATCTTCAAATAAAAATTACACAGAAGCATTGTGTGAAACTTATTTCTGATATGTTCATTAAGCTAACAGAGTTAAACCATACTTTTGATTGCGCAGTTCTGAACACTCTTTCTGTAGAAAATGCAAGTGGACATTCGGAGCGCTAAGAGGGTAATAGTGGAAAAAGGAATATATTCAAATATAAACTACACAGTAGCATTCTGTGAAAATTCTTTCTGTTCTGTACATTCAACTAACAGAGTTGAACCTAACTTTTGATTGAGCCGTTCTGAAACACTCTTTCTGTAGAAACTGCAATTGGACATGCTAAGCGCTAACAGGCCTACATTGGGAAAAAGAATATCTTCAAATAAAAACTACACAGATGCATTCTGTGAAACTTATTTCTGATCTGTAAATTCAGTTAACAGAGATAAAACATATTTTTGATTGAGCAGTTATGAAACACTCTTTTTGTAGAAAATGCAAGTGGAGATTCGGAGCGCTAAGAGGGTAATAATGGAAAAAGAAATGTCTTCAAATATAAACTACACAGAATCATTCGGTGAAACTTATTTCTGATCTGTGCATTCAGCTAACAGAGTTAAACCATACTTTTGATTGAGCAGATCTGAACACTCTTTCTGTAGAAAATGCAACTGGACATTTGGAGCGCTAAGAGCGTAGTAGTGGAAAAAGGAATATATTCAAATATAAACTACACAGAAGCATTCTGTGAAACTTCTTTCTGATCTGAACATTCAGCTAACAGAGTTAAACCATACTTTTGATTGAGCAGTTTTGAAACTCTGTCTGTAGAAAATGCAACTGGACATTCGTAGCGCTAAGTGGGTAATAGTGGAAAAAAGAATATGTTCAAATATAAACTACACAGAAGCATTGTATGAAACTTCTTTCTGTTCTGTGCATTCAACTAACGGAGTTGAACCTTACTTTTGATTGAGCAGTTCTGAAACACTCTTTCTGTAGAAACTGTAATTGGACATTCTGAGCGCTAAGAGGCCAATATTGGGAAAAAGAATGTCTACAAATAAAAACTACACAGAAGAATTGTGTGAAACAACTTTCTGTTCTGTTTGTTCAACTAAAAGAGTTGAACTTTAGTTTTGATTGAGCCGTTCTGAAACACTCTTTCTGTAGAAAATGCAAGTGGAGATTCGGAGCGCTAAGAGGGTAATAGTGGAAAAAGGAATGTCTCCAAATATAAACTACACAGAATCATTCTGTGAAACTTCTTTCTGATCTGTGCATTCAGCTAACAGAGTTAAACCATACTTTTGATTGAGCAGATCTGAACACTCTTTCTGTAGAAAATGCAACTGGACATTTGGAGCGCTAAGAGAGTAGTAGTGAAAAAGGAATATATTCAAATATAAACTACACAGAAGCATTCTGTGAAACTTCTTTCTGATCTGACATTCAGCTAACAGAGTTATACCATACTTTTGATTGAGCAGTTTTGAAACACTCTGTCTGTAGAAAATGCAACTGGACATTCGTAGCGCTATGTGGGTAATAGTGGAAAAAAGAATATGTTCAAATATAAACTACACAGAAGCATTGTATGAAACTTCTTTCTGTTCTGTGCATTCAACTAACAGAGTTGAACCTTACTTTTGATTTAGCCTTTCTGAAACACTCTTTCTGTAGAAACTGCAATTGGACATTCTGAGCGCTAAGAGGCCTATATTGGGAAAAATAATATCTTCAAATAAAAACTACACAGAAGCATTGTGTGAAACTTATTTCTGATATGTTCATTAAGCTAACAGAGTTAAACCATACTTTTGATTGCGCAGTTCTGAACACACTTTCTGTAGAGAATGCAAGTGGACATTCAGAGCGCTAAGAAGGTAATAGTGGAAAAAGGAATATATTCAAATATAAACTACACAGTAGCATTCTGTGAAAATTCTTTCTGTTCTGTGCATTCAACTAACAGAGTTGAACCTTACTTTTGATTGAGCCGTTCTGAAACACTCTTTCTGTAGAAACTGCAATTGGACATGCTAAGCGCTAAGAGGCCCACATTGGGAAAAAGAATATCTTCAAATAAAAACTACACAGATGCATTCTGTGAAACTTATTTCTGATCTGTAAATTCAGTTAACAGAGATAAAACATATTTTTGATTGAGCAGTTATGAAACACTCTTTTTGTAGAAAATGCAAGTGGAGATTCGGAGCGCTAAGAGGGTAATAGTGGAAAAAGGAATGTCTTCAAATATAAACTACACAGAATCATTCGGTGAAACTTCTTTCTGATCTGTGCATTCAGCTAACAGAGTTAAACCATACTTTTGATTGAGCAGACCTGAACACTCTTTCTGTAGAAAATGCAACTGGACATTTGGAGCGCTAAGAGCGTAGTAGTGGAAAAAGGAATATATTCAAATATAAACTACACAGAAGCATTCTGTGAAACTTCTTTCTGATCTGAGCATTCAGCTAACAGAGTTAAACCATACTTTTGATTGAGCAGTTTTGAAACACTCTGTCTGTAGAAAATGCAACTGGACATTTGTAGCGCTAAGTGGGTAATAGTGGAAAAAAGAATATGTTCAAATATAAACTACACAGAAGCATTGTATGAAACTTCTTTCTGTTCTGTGCATTCAACTAACAGAGTTGAACCTTACATTTGATTGAGCCTTTCTGAAACACTCTTTCTGTAGAAACTGCAATTGGACATTCTGAGCGCTAAGAGGCCTCTATTGGGAAAAATAATATCTTCAAATAAAAACTACACAGAAGCATTGTGTGAAACTTATTTCTGATATGTTCATTAAGCTAACAGAGTTAAACCATACTTTTGATTGCGCAGTTCTGAACACTCTTTCTGTAGAAAATGCAAGTGGACATTCGGAGCGCTAAGAGGGTAATAGTGGAAAAAGGAATATATTCAAATATAAACTACACAGTAGCATTCTGTGAAAATTCTTTCTGTTCTGTACATTCAACTGACAGAGTTGAACCTTACTTTTGATTGAGCCGTTCTGAAACACTCTTTCTGTAGAAACTGCAATTGGACATTCTGAGCGCTAAGAGGCCTACATTGGGAAAAAGTATGTCTACAAATAAAAACTACACAGAAGAATTGTGTGAAACTTCTTTCTGTTCTGTTTGTTCAACTAAAAGTGTTGAACCTTAGTTTTGATTGAGCCGTTCTGAAACACTCTTTCTGTAGAAAATGCAAGTGGAGATTCGGAGCGCTAAGAGGGTAATAGTGGAAAAAGTAATGTCTCCAAATATAAACTACACAGAATCATTCTGTGAAACTTCTTTCTGATCTGTGCATTCAGCTAACAGAGTTAAACCATACTTTTGATTGAGCAGATCTGAACACTCTTTCTGTAGAAAATGCAACTGGACATTTGGAGCGCTAAGAGAGTAGTAGTGGAAAAAGGAATACATTCAAATATAAACTACACAGAAGCATTCTGTGAAACTTATTTCTGATCTGAGCATTCAGCTAACAGAGTTAAACCATACTTTTGATTGAGCAGTTTTGAAACACACTGTCTGTAGAAAATGCAACTGGACATTCGTAGCGCTAAGTGGGTAATAGTGGAAAAAAGTATATGTTCAAATATAAACTACACAGAAGCATTGTATGAAACTTCTTTCTCTTCTGTGCATTCAACTAACAGAGTTGAACCTTACTTTTGATTGAGCCTTTCTGAAACACTCTTTCTGTAGAAACTGCAATTGGACATTCTGAGCGCTAAGAGGCCTCTATTGGGAAAAATAATATCTTCAAATAAAAAGTACACAGAATCATTGTGTGAAACTTATTTCTGATATGTTCATTAAGCTAACAGAGTTAAACCATACTTTTGATTGCGCAGTTCTGAACACTTTTTCTGTAGAAAATGCAAGTGGACATTCGGAGCGCTAAGAGGGTAATAGTGGAAAAAGGAATATATTCAAATATAAACTACACAGTAGCATTCTGTGAAAATTCTTTCTGTTCTGTGCATTCAACTAACAGAGTTGAACCTTACTTTTGTTTGAGCCGTTCTGAAACACTCTTTCTGTAGAAACTGCAATTGGACATGCTAAGCGCTAAGAGGCCTACATTGGGAAAAAGAATATCTTCAAATAAAAACTACACAGATGCATTCTGTGAAACTTATTTCTGATCTGTAAATTCAGTTAACAGAGATAAAACATATTTTTGATTGAGCAGTTATGAAACACTCTTTTTGTAGAAAATGCAAGTGGAGATTCGGAGCGCTAAGAGGGTAATAGTGGAAAAAGGAATGTCTTCAAATATAAACTACACAGAATCATTCGGTGGAACTTCTTTCTGATCTGTGCATTCAGCTAACAGATTTAAACCATACTTTTGATTGAGCAGATCTGAACACTCTTTCTTTAGAAAATGCAACTGGACATTTGGAGCGCTAAGAGCGTAGTAGTGGAAAAAGGAATATATTCAAATATAAACTACACAGAAGCATTCTGTGAAACGTCTTTCTGATCTGAGCATTCAGCTAACAGAGTTAAACCATACTTTTGATTGAGCAGTTTTGAAACACTCTGTCTGTAGAAAATGCAACTGGACATTCGTAGCGCTAAGTGGGTAATAGTTGAAAAAAGAATATGTTCAAATATAAACTACACAGAAGCATTGTATGAAACTTCTTTCTGTTCTGTGCATTCAACTAACAGAGTTGAACCTTACTTTTGATTGAGCCGTTCTGAAACACTCTTTCTGTAGAAACTGCAATTGGACATTCTGAGCGCTAGGAGGCCTATATTGGGAAAAAGAATGTCTACAAATAAAAACTACACAGAAGAATTGTGTGAAACTTCTTTCTGTTCTGTTTGTTCAACTAAAAGAGTTGAACCTTAGTTTTGATTGAGCCGTTCTGAAACACTCTTTCTGTAGAAAATGCAAGTGGAGATTCGGAGCGCTAAGAGGGTAATAGTGGAAAAAGGAATGTCTCCAAATATAAACTACACAGAATCATTCTGTGAAACTTCTTTCTGATCTGTGCATTCAGCTAACAGAGTTAAACCATACTTTTGATTGAGCAGATCTGAACACTCTTTCTGTAGAAAATGCAACTGGACATTTGGAGCGCTAAGAGAGTAGTAGTGGAAAAAGGAATATATTCAAATATAAACTACACAGAAGCATTCTGTGAAACTTCTTTCTGATCTGAGCATTCAGCTAACAGAGTTAAACCATACTTTTCATTGAGCAGTTTTGAAACACTCTGTCTGTAGAAAATGCAACTGGACATTCGTAGCGCTAAGTGGGTAATATTGGAAAAAAGAATATGTTCAAATATAAACTACACAGAAGCATTGTATGAAACTTATTTCTCTTCTGTGCATTCAACTAACAGAGTTGAACCTTACTTTTGATTGAGCCTTTCTGAAACACTCTTTCTGTAGAAACTGCAATTGGACATTCTGAGCGCTAAGAGGCCTCTATTGGGAAAAATAATATCTTCAAATAAAAACTACACAGAAGCATTGTGTGAAACTTATTTCTGATATGTTCATTAAGCTAACAGAGTTAAACCATACTTTTGATTGCGAAGTTCTGAACACTCTTTCTGTAGAAAATGCAAGTGGACATTCGGAGCGCTAAGAGGGTAATAGTGGAAAAAGGAATATATTCAAATATAAACTACACAGTAGCATTCTGTGAAAATTCTTTCTGTTCTGTGCATTCAACTAACAGAGTTGAACCTTACTTTTGATTGAGCCGTTCTGAAACACTCTTTCTGTAGAAACTGCAATTGGACATGCTAAGCGCTAAGAGGCCTACATTGGGAAAAAGAATATCTTCAAATAAAAACTACACCGATGCATTCTGTGAAACTTATTTCTGATCTGTAAATTCAGTTAACAGAGATAAAACATATTTTTGATTGAACAGTTATGAAACACACTTTTTGTAGAAAATGCAAGTGGAGATTCGGAGCGCTAAGAGGGTAATAGTGGAAAAAGGAATGTCTTCAAATATAAACTACACAGAATCATTCGGTGAAACTTCTTTCTGATCTGTGCATTCAGCTAACAGAGTTAAACCATACTTTTGATTGAGCAGATGTGAACACTCTTTCTGTAGAAAATGCAACTGGACATTTGGAGCGCTAAGAGCGTAGTAGTGGAAAAAGGAATATATTCAAATATAAACTACACAGAAGCATTCTGTGAAACTTCTTTCTGATCTGAGCATTCAGCTAACAGAGTTAAACCATACTTTTGATTGAGCAGTTTTGAAACACTCTGTCTGTAGAAAATGCAACTGGACATTCGTAGCGCTAAGTGGGTAATAGTGGAAAAAAGAATATGTTCAAATATAAACTACACAGAAGCATTGTATGAAACTTCTTTCTGTTCTGTGCATTCAACTAACAGAGTTGAACCTTACTTTTGATTGAGCCGTTCTGAAACACTCTTTCTGTAGAAACTGCAATAGGACATTCTGAGCGCTAGGAGGCCTATATTGGGAAAAAGAATGTCTACAAATAAAAACTACACAGAAGAATTGTGTGAAACTTCTTTCTGTTCTGTTTGTTCAACTAAAAGAGTTGAACCTTAGATTTGCTTGAGCCGTTCTGAAACACTCTTTCTGTAGAAAATGCAAGTGGAGATTCGGAGCGCTAAGAGGGTAATAGTGGAAAAAGGAATGTCTCCAAATATAAACTACACAGAATCATTCTGTGAAACTTCTTTCTGATCTGTGCAATCAGCTAACAGAGTTAAACCATACTTTTGATTGAGCAGATCTGAACACTCTTTCTGTAGAAAATGCAACTGGACATTTGGAGCGCTAAGAGAGTAGTAGTGGAAAAAGGAATATATTCAAATATAAACTACACAGAAGCATTCTGTGAAACTTCTTTCTGATCTGAACATTCAGCTAACAGAGTTAAACCATACTTTTCATTGAGCAGTTTTGAAACACTCTGTCTGTAGAAAATGCAACTGGACATTCGTAGCGCTAAGTGGGTAATAGTGGAAAAAAGAATATGTTCAAATATAAACTACACAGAAGCATTGTATGAAACTTCTTTCTCTTCTGTGCATTCAACTAACAGAGTTGAACCTTACTTTTGATTGAGCCTTTCTGAAACACTCTTTCTGTAGAAACTGCAATTGGACATTCTGAGCGCTAAGAAGCCTCTATTGGGAAAAATAATATCTTCAAATAAAAACTACACAGAAGCATTGTGTGAAACTTATTTCTGATATGTTCATTAAGCTAACAGAGTTAAACCATACTTTTGATTGCGCAGTTCTGAACATTCTTTCTGTAGAAAATGCAAGTGGACATTCGGAGCGCTAAGAGGGTAATAGTGGAAAAAGGAATATATTCAAATATAAACTACACAGTAGCATTCTGTGAAAATTCTTTCTGTTCTGTGCATTCAACTAACAGAGTTGAACCTTACTTTTGATTGAGCCGTTCTGAAACACTCTTTCTGTAGAAACTGCAATTGGACATGCTAAGCGCTAAGGGTCCTACATTGGGAAAAAGAATATCTTCAAATAAAAACTACACTGATGCATTCTGTGAAACTTATTTCTGATCTGTAAATTCAGTTAACAGAGATAAAACATATTTTTGATTGAGCAGTTATGAAACACTCTTTTTGTAGAAAATGCAAGTGGAGATTCGGAGCGCTAAGAGGGTAATAGTGGAAAAAGGAATGTCTTCAAATATAAACTACACAGAATCATTCGGTGAAACTTCTTTCTGATCTTTGCATTCAGCTAACAGAGTTAAACCATACTTTTGATTGAGCAGATCTGAACACTCTTTCTGTAGAAAATGCAACTGGACATTTGGAGCGCTAAGAGCGTAGTAGTGGAAAAAGGAATATATTCAAATATAAACTACACAGAAGCATTCTGTGAAACTTCTTTCTGATCTGAGCATTCAGCTAACAGAGTTAAACCATACTTTTGATTGAGCAGTTTTGAAACACTCTGTCTGTAGAAAATGCAACTGGACATTCGTAGTGCTAAGTGGGTAATAGTGGAAAAAAGAATATGTTCAAATATAAACTACACAGTAGCATTGTATGAAACTCCTTTCTCTTCTGTGCATTCAACTAACAGAGTTGAACCTTACTTTTGATTGAGCTTTTCTGAAACACTCTTTCTGTAGAAACTGCAATTGGACATTCTGAGCGCTAAAAGGCCTCTATTGGGAAAAATAATATCTTCAAATAAAAACTACACAGAAGCATTGTGTGAAACTTATTTCTGATATGTTCATTAAGCTAACAGAGTTAAACCATACTTTTGATTGCGCAGTTCTGAACTCTCTTTCTGTAGAAAATGCAAGTGTACATTCGGAGCGCTAAGAGGGTAATAGTGGAAAAAGGAATATATTCAAATATAAACTACACACTAGCATTCTGTGAAAATTCTTTCTGTTCTGTGCATTCAACTAACAGAGTTGAACCTTACTTTTGATTGAGCCGTTCTGAAACACTCTTTCTGTAGAAACTGCAATTGGACATGCTAAGCGCTAAGAGGCCTACATTGGGAAAAAGAATATCTTCAAATAAAAACTACACAGATGCATTCTGTGAATCTTATTTCTGATCTGTAAATTCAGTTAACAGAGATAAAACATATTTTTGATTGAGCAGTTATGAAACACTCTTTTTTTAGAAAATGCAAGTGGAGATTCGGAGCGCTAAGAGGGTAATAGTGGAAAAAGGAATGTCTTCAAATATAAACTACACAGAATCATTCGGTGAAACTTCTTTCTGATCTGTGCATTCAGCTAACAGAGTTAAACCATACTTTTGATTGAGCAGATCTGAACACTCTTTCTGTAGAAAATGCAACTGGACATTTGGAGCGCTAAGAGCGTAGTAGTGGAAAAAGGAATATATTCAAATATAAACTACACAGAAGCATTCTGTGAAACTTCTTTCTGATCTGAGCATTCAGCTAACAGAGTTAAACCATACTTTTGATTGAGCAGTTTTGAAACACTCTGTCTGTAGAAAATGCAACTGGACATTCGTAGCGCTAAGTGGGTAATAGTGGAAAAAAGAATATGTTCAAATATGAACTACACAGAAGCATTGTATGAAACTTCTTTCTGTTCTGTGCATTCAACTAACAGAGTTGAACCTTACTTTTGATTGAGCCTTTCTGAAACACTCTTTCTGTAGAAACTGCAATTGGACATTCTGAGCGCTAGGAGGCCTCTATTGGGAAAAATAATATCTTCAAATAAAAACTACACAGAAGCATTGTGTGAAACTTATTTCTGATATGTTCATTAAGCTAACAGAGTTAAACCATACTTTTGATTGCGCAGTTCTGAACACTCTTTCTGTAGAAAATGCAAGTGGACATTCGGAGCGCTAAGAGGGTAATAGTGGAAAAAGGAATATATTCAAATATAAACTACACAGTAGCATTCTGTGAAAATTCTTTCTGTTCTGTGCATTCAACTAACAGAGTTGAACCTTACTTTTGATTGAGCCGTTCTGAAACACTCTTTCTGTAGAAACTGCAATTGGACATGCTAAGCGCTAAGAGGCCTACATTGGGAAAAAGAATATCTTCAAATAAAAACTACACAGATGCATTCTGTGAAACTTATTTCTGATCTGTAAATTCAGTTAACAGAGATAAAACATATTTTTGATTGAGCAGTTATGAAACACTCTTTTTGTAGAAAATGCAAGTGGAGATTCGGAGCGCTAAGAGGGTAATAGTGGAAAAAGGAATGTCTTCAAATATAAACTACACCGAATCATTCGGTGAAACTTCTTTCTGATCTGTGCATTCAGCTAACAGAGTTAAACCATACTTTTGATTGAGCAGATCTGAACACTCTTTCTGTAGAAAATGCAACTGGACATTTGGAGCGCTAAGAGCGTAGTAGTGGAAAAAGGAATATATTCAAATATAAACTACACAGAAGCATTCTGTGAAACTTCTTTCTGATCTGAGCATTCAGCTAACAGAGTTAAACCATACTTTTGATTGAGCAGTTTTGAAACACTCTGTCTGTAGAAAATGCAACTGGACATTCGTAGCGCTAAGTGGGTAATAGTGGACAAAAGAATATGTTCAAATATAAACTACACAGAAGCATTGTATGAAACTTCTTTCTGTTCTGTGCATTCAACTAACAGAGTTGAACCTTACTTTTGATTGAGCCGTTCTGAAACACTCTTTCTGTAGAAACTGCAATTGGACATTCTGAGCGCTAGGAGGCCTATATTGGGAAAAAGAATGTCTACAAATAAAAACTACACAGAAGAATTGTGTGAAACTTCTTTCTGTTCTGTTTGTTCAACTAAAAGAGTTGAACCTTAGTTTTGATTGAGCCGTTCTGAAACACTCTTTCTGTAGAAAATGCAAGTGGAGATTCGGAGCGCTAAGAGGGTAATAGTGGAAAAAGGAATGTCTCCAAATATAAACTACACAGAATCATTCTGTGAAACTTCTTTCTGATCTGTGCAATCAGCTAACAGAGTTAAACCATACTTTTGATTGAGCAGATCTGAACACTCTTTCTGTAGAAAATGCAACTGGACATTTGGAGCGCTAAGAGAGTAGTAGTGGAAAAAGGAATATATTCAAATATAAACTACACAGAAGCATTCTGTGAAACTTCTTTCTGATCTGAGCATTCAGCTAACAGAGTTAAACCATACTTTTGATTGAGCAGTTTTGAAACACTCTGTCTGTAGAAAATGCAACTGGACATTCGTAGCGCTAAGTGGGTAATAGTGGAAAAAATAATATGTTCAAATATAAACTACACAGAAGCATTCTATGAAACTACTTTCTGTTCTGTGCATTCAACTAACAGAGTTGAACCTTACTTTTGATTGAGCCTTTCTGAAACACTCTTTCTGTAGAAACTGCAATTGGACATTCTGAGCGCTAAGAGGCCTCTATTAGGAAAAATAATATCTTCAAATAAAAACTACACAGAAGCATTGTGTGAAACTTATTTCTGATATGTTCATTAAGCTAACAGAGTTAAACCATACTTTTGATTGCGCAGTTCTGAACACTCTTTCTGTAGAAAATGCAAGTGGACATTCGGAGCGCTAAGAGGGTAATAGTGGAAAAAGGAATATATTCAAATATAAACTACACAGTAGCATTCTGTGAAAATTCTTTCTGTTCTGTGCATTCAACTAACAGAGTTGAACCTTACTTTGGATTGGGCCGTTCTGAAACACTCTTTCTGTAGAAACTGCAATTGGACATGCTAAGCGCTAAGAGGCCTACATTGGGAAAAAGAATATCTTCAAATAAAAACTACCCAGATGCATTCTGTGAAACTTATTTCTGATCTGTTAATTCAGTTAACACAGATAAAACATATTTTTGATTGAGCAGTTATGAAACACTCTTTTTGTAGAAAATGCAAGTAGAGATTCGGAGCGCTAAGAGGGTAATAGTGGAAAAAGGAATGTCTTCAAATATAAACTACACAGAATCATTCGGTGAAACTTCTTTTTGATCTGTGCATTCAGCTAACAGAGTTAAACCATACTTTTGATTGCGCAGTTCTGAACACTCTTTCTGTAGAAAATGCAAGTGGACATTCGGAGCGCTAAGAGGGTAATAGTGGAAAAAGGAATATATTCAAATATAAACTACACAGTAGCATTCTGTGAAAATTCTTTCTGTTCTGTGCATTCAACTAACAGAGTTGAACGTTACTTTTGATTGAGCTGTTCTGAAACACTCTTTCTGTAGAAACTGCAATTGGACATGCTAAGCGCTAAGAGGCCTACATTGGGAAAAAGAATATCTTCAAATAAAAACTACACAGATGCATTCTGTGAAACTTATTTCTGATCTGTAAATTCAGTTAACAGAGATAAATCATATTTTTGATTGAGCAGTTATGAAACACTCTTTTTGTAGAAAATGCAAGTGGAGATTCGGAGCGCTAAGAGGGTAATAGTGGAAAAAGGAATGTCTTCAAATATAAACTACACAGAATCATTCGGTGAAACTTCTTTCTGATCTGTGCATTCAGCTAACAGAGTTAAACCATACTTTTGATTGAGCAGATCTGAACACTCTTTCTGTAGAAAATGCAACTGGACATTTGGAGCGCTAAGAGCGTAGTAGTGGAAAAAGGAATATATTCAAATATAAACTACACAGAAGCATTCTGTGAAACTTCTTTCTGATCTGAGCATTCAGCTAACAGAGTTAAACCATACTTTTGATTGAGCAGTTTTGAAACACTCTGTCTGTAGAAAATGCAACTGGACATTCGTAGCGCTAAGTGGGTAATAGTGGACAAAAGAATATGTTCAAATATAAACTACACAGAAGCATTGTATGAAACTTCTTTCTGTTCTGTGCATTCAACTAACAGAGTTGAACCTTACTTTTGATTGAGCCGTTCTGAAACACTCTTTCTGTAGAAACTGCAATTGGACATTCTGAGCGCTAGGAGGCCTATATTGGGAAAAAGAATGTCTACAAATAAAAACTACACAGAAGAATTGTGTGAAACTACTTTCTGTTCTGTTTGTTCAACTAAAAGAGTTCAACCTTAGTTTTGATTGAGCCGTTCTGAAACACTCTTTCTGTAGAAAATGCAAGTGGAGATTCGGAGCGCTAAGAGGGTAATAGTGGAAAAAGGAATGTCTCCAAATATAAACTACACAGAATCATTCTGTGAAACTTCTTTCTGATCTGTGCATTCAGCTAACAGAGTTAAACCATACTTTTGATTGAGCAGATCTGAACACTCTTTCTGTAGAAAATGCAACTGGACATTTGGAGCGCTAAGAGAGTAGTAGTGGAAAAAGGAATATATTCAAATATAAACTACACAGAAGCATTCTGTGAAACTTCTTTCTGATCTGAGCATTCAGCTAACAGAGTTAAACCATACTTTTGATTGAGCAGTTTTGAAACACTCTGTCTGTGGAAAATGCAACTGGACATTCGTAGCGCTAAGTGGGTAATAGTGGAAAAAAGAATATGTTCAAATATAAACTACACAGAAGCATTGTATGAAACTTCTTTCTGTTCTGTGCATTCAACTAACAGAGTTGAACCTTACTTTTGATTGAGCCTTTCTGAAACACTCTTTCTGTAGAAACTGCAATTGGACATTCTGAGCGCTAAGAGGCCTCTATTGGGAAAAATAATATCTTCAAATAAAAACTACACAGAAGCATTGTGTGAAACTTATTTCTGATATGTTCATTAAGCTAACAGAGTTAAACCATACTTTTGATTGCGCAGTTCTGAACACTCTTTCTGTAGAAAATGCAAGTGGACATTTGGAGCGCTAAGAGGGTAATAGTGGAAAAAGGAATATATTCAAATATAAACTACACAGTAGCATTCTGTGAAAATTCTTTCTGTTCTGTCCATTCAACTAACAGAGTTGAACCTTACTTTGGATTGAGCCGTTCTGAAACACTCTTTCTGTAGAAACTGCAATTGGACATGCTACGCGCTAAGAGGCCTACATTGGGAAAAAGAATATCTTCAACTAAAAACTACACAGATGCATTCTGTGAAACTTATTTCTGATCTGTAAATTCAGTTAACAGAGATTAAACATATTTTTGTTTGAGCAGTTATGAAACACTCTTTTTGTAGAAAATGCAAGTGGAGATTCGGAGCGCTAAGAGGGTAATAGTGGAAAAAGGAATGTCTTCAAATATAAACTACACAGAATCATTCGGTGAAACTTCTTTCTGATCTGTGCATTCAGCTAACAGAGTTAAACCATACTTTTGATTGCGCAGTTCTGAACACTCTTTCTGTAGAAAATGCAAGTGGACATTCGGAGCGCTAAGAGGGTAATAGTGGAAAAAGGAATATATTCAAATATAAACTACACAGTAGCATTCTGTGAAAATTCTTTCTGTTCTGTGCATTCAACTAACAGAGTTGAACCTTACTTTTGATTGAGCCGTTCTGAAACACTCTTTCTGTAGAAACTGCAATTGGACATGCTAAGCGCTAAGAGGCCTACATTGGCAAAAAGAATATCTTCAAATAAAAACTACACAGATGCATTCTGTGAAACTTATTTCTGATCTGTAAATTCAGTTAACAGAGATAAAACATATTTTTGATTGAGCAGTTATGAAACACTCTTTTTGTAGAAAATGCAAGTGGAGATTCGGAGCGCTAAGAGGGTAATAGTGAAAAATGGAATGTCTTCAAATATAAACTACACAGAATCATTCGGTGAAACTTCTTTCTGATCTGTGCATTCAGCTAACAGAGTTAAACCATACTTTTGATTGAGCAGATCTGAACACTCTTTCTGTAGAAAATGCAACTGGACATTTGGAGCGCTAAGAGCGTAGTAGTGGAAAAAGGAATATATTCAAATATAAACTACACAGAAGCATTCTGTGAAACTTCTTTCTGATCTGAGCATTCAGCTAACAGAGTTAAACCATATTTTTGATTGAGCAGTTTTGAAACACTCTGTCTGTAGAAAATGCAACTGGACATACGTAACGCTAAGTGGGTAATAGTGGAAAAAAGAATATGTTCAAATATAAACTACACAGAAACATTGTATGAAACTTCTTTCTGTTCTGTGCATTCAACTAGCAGAGTTGAACCTTAATTTTGATTGAGCCGTTCTGAAACACTCTTTCTGTAGAAACTGCAATTGGTCATTCTGAGCGCTAAGAGGCCTATATTGGGAAAAAGAATGTCTACAAATAAAAACTACACAGAAGAATTGTGTGAAACTTCTTTCTGTTCTGTTTGTTCAACTAAAAGAGTTGAACCTTAGTTTTGATTGAGCCGTTCTGAAACACTCTTTCTGTAGAAAATGCAAGTGGAGATTCCGAGCGCTAAGAGGGTAATAGTGGAAAAAGGAATGTCTCCAAATATAAACTACACAGAATCATTCTGTGAAACTTCTTTCTGATCTGTGCATTCAGCTAACAGAGTTAAACCATACTTTTGATTGAGCAGATCTGAACACTCTGTCTTTAGAAAATGCAACTGGACATTTGGAGCGCTAAGAGAGTACTAGTGGAAAAAGGAATATATTCAAATATAAACTACACAGAAGCATTCTGTGAAACTTCTTTCTGATCTGAGCATTCAGCTAACAGAGTTAAACCATCCTTTGGATTGAGCAGTTTTGAAACACTCTGTCTGTAGAAAATGCAACTGGATATTCGTAGCGCTAAGTGGGTAATAGTGGAAAAAAGAATATGTTCAAATATAAACTACACAGAAGCATTGTATGAAACTTCTTTCTGTTCTGTGCATTCAACTAACAGAGTTGAACCTTACTTTTGATTGAGCCGTTCTGAAACACTCTTTCTGTAGAAACTGCAATTGGACATGCTAAGCGCTAAGAGGCCTACATTGGGAAAAAGAATATCTTCAAATAAAAACTACACAGATGCATTCTGTGAAACTTATTTCTGATCTGTAAATTCAGTTAACAGAGATAAAACATATTTTTGATTGAGCAGTTATGAAACACTCTTTTTGTAGAAAATGCAAGTGTAGATTCGGAGCGCTAAGAGGGTAATAGTGGAAAAAGGAATGTCTTCAAATATAAACTACACAGAATCATTCGGTGAAACTTCTTTCTCATCTGTGCATTCAGCTAACAGAGTTAAACCATACTTTTGATTGAGCAGATCTGAACACTCTTTCTGTAGAAAATGCAACTGGTCTTTTGGAGCGCTAAGAGCGTAGTAGTGGAAAAAGGAATATATTCAAATATAAACTACACAGAAGCATTCTGTGAAATTTCTTTCTGATCTGAGCATTCAGCTAACAGAGTTAAACCATACTTTTGATTGAGCAGTTTTGAAACACTCTGTCTGTAGAAAATGCAACTGGACATTCGTAGCGCTAAGTGGGTAATAGTGGAAAAAAGAATATGTTCAAATATAAACTACACAGAAGCATTGTATGAAACTTCTTTCTGTTCTGTGCATTCAACTAACAGAGTTGAACCTTACTTTTGATTGAGCCGTTCTGAAACACTCTTTCTGTAGAAACTGCAATTGGACATTCTGAGCGCTAGGAGGCCTATATTGGGAAAAAGAATGTCTACAAATAAAAACTACACAGAAGAATTGTGTGAAACTTCTTTCTGTTCTGTTTGTTCAACTAAAAGAGTTGAACCTTAGTTTTGATTGAGCCGTTCTGAAACACTCTTTCTGTAGAAAATGCAAGTGGAGATTCGGAGCGCTAAGAGGGTAATAGTGGAAAAAGGAATGTCTCCAAATATAAACTACACAGAATCATTCTGTGAAACTTCTTTCTGATCTGTGCATTCAGCTAACAGAGTTAAACCATACTTTTGATTGAGCAGATCTGAACACTCTTTCTGTAGAAAATGCAACTGGACATTTGGAGCGCTAAGAGAGTAGTAGTGGAAAAAGGAATATATTCAAATATAAACTACACAGAAGCATTCTGTGAAACTTCTTTCTGATCTGAGCATTCAGCTAACAGAGTTAAACCATACTTTTGATTGAGCAGTTTTGAAACACTCTGTCTGTAGAAAATGCAACTGGACATTCGTAGCGCTAATTGGGTAATAGTGGAAAAAATAATATGTTCAAATATAAACTACACAGAAGCATTGTATGAAACTTCTTTCTGTTCTGTGCATTCAACTAACAGAGTTGAACCTTACTTTTGATTGAGCCTTTCTGAAACACTCTTTCTGTAGAAACTGCAATTGGACATTCTGAGCGCTAAGAGGCCTCTATTGGGAAAAATAATATCTTCAAATAAAAACTACACAGAAGCATTGTGTGAAACTTATTTCTGATATGTTCATTAAGCTAACAGAGTTAAACCATACTTTTGATTGCGCAGTTCTGAACACTCTTTCTGTAGAAAATGCAAGTGGACATTCGGAGCGCTAAGAGGGTAATAGTGGAAAAAGGAATATATTCAAATATAAACTACACAGTAGCATTCTGTGAAAATTCTTTCTGTTCTGTGCATTCAACTAACAGAGTTGAACCTTACTTTGGATTGAGCCGTTCTCAAACACTCTTTCTGTAGAAACTGCAATTGGACATGCTAAGCGCTAAGAGGCCTACATTGGGAAAAAGAATATCTTCAACTAAAAACTACACAGATGCATTCTGTGAAACTTATTTCTGATCTGTAAATTCAGTTAACAGAGATAAAACATATTTTTGATTGAGCAGTTATGAAACACTCTTTTTGTAGAAAATGCAAGTGGAGATTCGGAGCGCTAAGAGGGTAATAGTGGAAAAAGGAATGTCTTCAAATATAAACTACACCGAATCATTCGGTGAAACTTCTTTCTGATCTGTGCATTCAGCTAACAGAGTTAAACCATACTTTTGATTGAGCAGATCTGAACACTCTTTCTGTAGAAAATGCAACTGGACATTTGGAGCGCTAAGAGCGTAGTAGTGGAAAAAGGAATATATTCAAATATAAACTACACAGAAGCATTCTGTGAAACTTCTTTCTGATCTGAGCATTCAGCTAACAGAGTTAAACCATACTTTTGATTGAGCAGTTTTGAAACACTCTGTCTGTAGAAAATGCAACTGGACATTCGTAGCGCTAAGTGGGTAATAGTGGACAAAAGAATATGTTCAAATATAAACTACACAGAAGCATTGTATGAAACTTCTTTCTGTTCTGTGCATTCAACTAACAGAGTTGAACCTTACTTTTGATTGAGCCGTTCTGAAACACTCTTTCTGTAGAAACTGCAATTGGACATTCTGAGCGCTAGGAGGCCTATATTGGGAAAAAGAATGTCTACAAATAAAAACTACACAGAAGAATTGTGTGAAACTTCTTTCTGTTCTGTTTGTTCAACTAAAAGAGTTGAACCTTAGTTTTGATTGAGCCGTTCTGAAACACTCTTTCTGTAGAAAATGCAAGTGGAGATTCGGAGCGCTAAGAGGGTAATAGTGGAAAAAGGAATGTCTCCAAATATAAACTACACAGAATCATTCTGTGAAACTTCTTTCTGATCTGTGCAATCAGCTAACAGAGTTAAACCATACTTTTGATTGAGCAGATCTGAACACTCTTTCTGTAGAAAATGCAACTGGACATTTGGAGCGCTAAGAGAGTAGTAGTGGAAAAAGGAATATATTCAAATATAAACTACACAGAAGCATTCTGTGAAACTTCTTTCTGATCTGAGCATTCAGCTAACAGAGTTAAACCATACTTTTGATTGAGCAGTTTTGAAACACTCTGTCTGTAGAAAATGCAACTGGACATTCGTAGCGCTAAGTGGGTAATAGTGGAAAAAATAATATGTTCAAATATAAACTACACAGAAGCATTCTATGAAACTACTTTCTGTTCTGTGCATTCAACTAACAGAGTTGAACCTTACTTTTGATTGAGCCTTTCTGAAACACTCTTTCTGTAGAAACTGCAATTGGACATTCTGAGCGCTAAGAGGCCTCTATTAGGAAAAATAATATCTTCAAATAAAAACTACACAGAAGCATTGTGTGAAACTTATTTCTGATATGTTCATTAAGCTAACAGAGTTAAACCATACTTTTGATTGCGCAGTTCTGAACACTCTTTCTGTAGAAAATGCAAGTGGACATTCGGAGCGCTAAGAGGGTAATAGTGGAAAAAGGAATATATTCAAATATAAACTACACAGTAGCATTCTGTGAAAATTCTTTCTGTTCTGTGCATTCAACTAACAGAGTTGAACCTTACTTTGGATTGGGCCGTTCTGAAACACTCTTTCTGTAGAAACTGCAATTGGACATGCTAAGCGCTAAGAGGCCTACATTGGGAAAAAGAATATCTTCAAATAAAAACTACCCAGATGCATTCTGTGAAACTTATTTCTGATCTGTTAATTCAGTTAACACAGATAAAACATATTTTTGATTGAGCAGTTATGAAACACTCTTTTTGTAGAAAATGCAAGTAGAGATTCGGAGCGCTAAGAGGGTAATAGTGGAAAAAGGAATGTCTTCAAATATAAACTACACAGAATCATTCGGTGAAACTTCTTTTTGATCTGTGCATTCAGCTAACAGAGTTAAACCATACTTTTGATTGCGC
The DNA here is from genome assembly GCF_028878055.3 of Symphalangus syndactylus. Classification (NCBI taxonomy): domain Eukaryota; kingdom Metazoa; phylum Chordata; class Mammalia; order Primates; family Hylobatidae; genus Symphalangus; species Symphalangus syndactylus. The sequence continues at coordinate 4,624,881 of NC_072433.2, forward strand.
AGTTCTGAACACTCTTTCTGTAGAAAATGCAAGTGGACATTCGGAGCGCTAAGAGGGTAATAGTGGAAAAAGGAATATATTCAAATATAAACTACACAGTAGCATTCTGTGAAAATTCTTTCTGTTCTGTGCATTCAACTAACAGAGTTGAACGTTACTTTTGATTGAGCTGTTCTGAAACACTCTTTCTGTAGAAACTGCAATTGGACATGCTAAGCGCTAAGAGGCCTACATTGGGAAAAAGAATATCTTCAAATAAAAACTACACAGATGCATTCTGTGAAACTTATTTCTGATCTGTAAATTCAGTTAACAGAGATAAATCATATTTTTGATTGAGCAGTTATGAAACACTCTTTTTGTAGAAAATGCAAGTGGAGATTCGGAGCGCTAAGAGGGTAATAGTGGAAAAAGGAATGTCTTCAAATATAAACTACACAGAATCATTCGGTGAAACTTCTTTCTGATCTGTGCATTCAGCTAACAGAGTTAAACCATACTTTTGATTGAGCAGATCTGAACACTCTTTCTGTAGAAAATGCAACTGGACATTTGGAGCGCTAAGAGCGTAGTAGTGGAAAAAGGAATATATTCAAATATAAACTACACAGAAGCATTCTGTGAAACTTCTTTCTGATCTGAGCATTCAGCTAACAGAGTTAAACCATACTTTTGATTGAGCAGTTTTGAAACACTCTGTCTGTAGAAAATGCAACTGGACATTCGTAGCGCTAAGTGGGTAATAGTGGACAAAAGAATATGTTCAAATATAAACTACACAGAAGCATTGTATGAAACTTCTTTCTGTTCTGTGCATTCAACTAACAGAGTTGAACCTTACTTTTGATTGAGCCGTTCTGAAACACTCTTTCTGTAGAAACTGCAATTGGACATTCTGAGCGCTAGGAGGCCTATATTGGGAAAAAGAATGTCTACAAATAAAAACTACACAGAAGAATTGTGTGAAACTACTTTCTGTTCTGTTTGTTCAACTAAAAGAGTTGAACCTTAGTTTTGATTGAGCCGTTCTGAAACACTCTTTCTGTAGAAAATGCAAGTGGAGATTCGGAGCGCTAAGAGGGTAATAGTGGAAAAAGGAATGTCTCCAAATATAAACTACACAGAATCATTCTGTGAAACTTCTTTCTGATCTGTGCATTCAGCTAACAGAGTTAAACCATACTTTTGATTGAGCAGATCTGAACACTCTTTCTGTAGAAAATGCAACTGGACATTTGGAGCGCTAAGAGAGTAGTAGTGGAAAAAGGAATATATTCAAATATAAACTACACAGAAGCATTCTGTGAAACTTCTTTCTGATCTGAGCATTCAGCTAACAGAGTTAAACCATACTTTTGATTGAGCAGTTTTGAAACACTCTGTCTATGGAAAATGCAACTGGACATTCGTAGCGCTAAGTGGGTAATAGTGGAAAAAAGAATATGTTCAAATATAAACTACACAGAAGCCTTGTATGAAACTTCTTTCTGTTCTGTGCATTCAACTAACAGAGTTGAACCTTACTTTTGATTGAGCCTTTCTGAAACACTCTTTCTGTAGAAACTGCAATTGGACATTCTGAGCGCTAAGAGGCCTCTATTGGGAAAAATAATATCTTCAAATAAAAACTACACAGAAGCATTGTGTGAAACTTATTTCTGATATGTTCATTAAGCTAACAGAGTTAAACCATACTTTTGATTGCGCAGTTCTGAACACTCTTTCTGTAGAAAATGCAAGTGGACATTTGGAGCGCTAAGAGGGTAATAGTGGAAAAAGGAATATATTCAAATATAAACTACACAGTAGCATTCTGTGAAAATTCTTTCTGTTCTGTCCATTCAACTAACAGAGTTGAACCTTACTTTGGATTGAGCCGTTCTGAAACACTCTTTCTGTAGAAACTGCAATTGGACATGCTACGCGCTAAGAGGCCTACATTGGGAAAAAGAATATCTTCAACTAAAAACTACACAGATGCATTCTGTGAAACTTATTTCTGATCTGTAAATTCAGTTAACAGAGATTAAACATATTTTTGTTTGAGCAGTTATGAAACACTCTTTTTGTAGAAAATGCAAGTGGAGATTCGGAGCGCTAAGAGGGTAATAGTGGAAAAAGGAATGTCTTCAAATATAAACTACACAGAATCATTCGGTGAAACTTCTTTCTGATCTGTGCATTCAGCTAACAGAGTTAAACCATACTTTTGATTGCGCAGTTCTGAACACTCTTTCTGTAGAAAATGCAAGTGGACATTCGGAGCGCTAAGAGGGTAATAGTGGAAAAAGGAATATATTCAAATATAAACTACACAGTAGCATTCTGTGAAAATTCTTTCTGTTCTGTGCATTCAACTAACAGAGTTGAACCTTACTTTTGATTGAGCCGTTCTGAAACACTCTTTCTGTAGAAACTGCAATTGGACATGCTAAGCGCTAAGAGGCCTACATTGGGAAAAAGAATATCTTCAAATAAAAACTACACAGATGCATTCTGTGAAACTTATTTCTGATCTGTAAATTCAGTTAACAGAGATAAAACATATTTTTGATTGAGCAGTTATGAAACACTCTTTTTGTAGAAAATGCAAGTGGAGATTCGGAGCGCTAAGAGGGTAATAGTGAAAAATGGAATGTCTTCAAATATAAACTACACAGAATCATTCGGTGAAACTTCTTTCTGATCTGTGCATTCAGCTAACAGAGTTAAACCATACTTTTGATTGAGCAGATCTGAACACTCTTTCTGTAGAAAATGCAACTGGACATTTGGAGCGCTAAGAGCGTAGTAGTGGAAAAAGGAATATATTCAAATATAAACTACACAGAAGCATTCTGTGAAACTTCTTTCTGATCTGAGCATTCAGCTAACAGAGTTAAACCATATTTTTGATTGAGCAGTTTTGAAACACTCTGTCTGTAGAAAATGCAACTGGACATTCGTAACGCTAAGTGGGTAATAGTGGAAAAAAGAATATGTTCAAATATAAACTACACAGAAGCATTGTATGAAACTTCTTTCTGTTCTGTGCATTCAACTAGCAGAGTTGAACCTTAATTTTGATTGAGCCGTTCTGAAACACTCTTTCTGTAGAAACTGCAATTGGTCATTCTGAGCGCTAAGAGGCCTATATTGGGAAAAAGAATGTCTACAAATAAAAACTACACAGAAGAATTGTGTGAAACTTCTTTCTGTTCTGTTTGTTCAACTAAAAGCGTTGAACCTTAGTTTTGATTGAGCCGTTCTGAAACACTCTTTCTGTAGAAAATGCAAGTGGAGATTCCGAGCGCTAAGAGGGTAATAGTGGAAAAAGGAATGTCTCCAAATATAAACTACACAGAATCATTCTGTGAAACTTCTTTCTGATCTGTGCATTCAGCTAACAGAGTTAAACCATACTTTTGATTGAGCAGATCTGAACACTCTGTCTGTAGAAAATGCAACTGGACATTTGGAGCGCTAAGAGAGTACTAGTGGAAAAAGGAATATATTCAAATATAAACTACACAGAAGCATTCTGTGAAACTTCTTTCTGATCTGAGCATTCAGCTAACAGAGTTAAACCATCCTTTGGATTGAGCAGTTTTGAAACACTCTGTCTGTAGAAAATGCAACTGGATATTCGTAGCGCTAAGTGGGTAATAGTGGAAAAAAGAATATGTTCAAATATAAACTACACAGAAGCATTGTATGAAACTTCTTTCTGTTCTGTGCATTCAACTAACAGAGTTGAACCTTACTTTTGATTGAGCCGTTCTGAAACACTCTTTCTGTAGAAACTGCAATTGGACATGCTAAGCGCTAAGAGGCCTACATTGGGAAAAAGAATATCTTCAAATAAAAACTACACAGATGCATTCTGTGAAACTTATTTCTGATCTGTAAATTCAGTTAACAGAGATAAAACATATTTTTGATTGAGCAGTTATGAAACACTCTTTTTGTAGAAAATGCAAGTGTAGATTCGGAGCGCTAAGAGGGTAATAGTGGAAAAAGGAATGTCTTCAAATATAAACTACACCGAATCATTCGGTGAAACTTCTTTCTGATCTGTGCATTCAGCTAACAGAGTTAAACCATAATTTTGATTGAGCAGATCTGAACACTCTTTCTGTAGAAAATGCAACTGGTCTTTTGGAGCGCTAAGAGCGTAGTAGTGGAAAAAGGAATATATTCAAATATAAACTACACAGAAGCATTCTGTGAAACTTCTTTCTGATCTGAGCATTCAGCTAACAGAGTTAAACCATACTTTTGATTGAGCAGTTTTGAAACACTCTGTCTGTAGAAAATGCAACTGGACATTCGTAGCGCTAAGTGGGTAATAGTGGAAAAAAGAATATGTTCAAATATAAACTACACAGAAGCATTGTATGAAACTTCTTTCTGTTCTGTGCATTCAACTAACAGAGTTGAACCTTACTTTTGATTGAGCCGTTCTGAAACACTCTTTCTGTAGAAACTGCAATTGGACATTCTGAGCGCTAGGAGGCCTATATTGGGAAAAAGAATGTCTACAAATAAAAACTACACAGAAGAATTGTGTGAAACTTCTTTCTGTTCTGTTTGTTCAACTAAAAGAGTTGAACCTTAGTTTTGATTGAGCCGTTCTGAAACACTCTTTCTGTAGAAAATGCAAGTGGAGATTCGGAGCGCTAAGAGGGTAATAGTGGAAAAAGGAATGTCTCCAAATATAAACTACACAGAATCATTCTGTGAAACTTCTTTCTGATCTGTGCATTCAGCTAACAGAGTTAAACCATACTTTTGATTGAGCAGATCTGAACACTCTTTCTGTAGAAAATGCAACTGGACATTTGGAGCGCTAAGAGAGTAGTAGTGGAAAAAGGAATATATTCAAATATAAACTACACAGAAGCATTCTGTGAAACTTCTTTCTGATCTGAGCATTCAGCTAACAGAGTTAAACCATACTTTTGATTGAGCAGTTTTGAAACACTCTGTCTGTAGAAAATGCAACTGGACATTCGTAGCGCTAATTGGGTAATAGTGGAAAAAATAATATGTTCAAATATAAACTACACAGAAGCATTGTATGAAACTTCTTTCTGTTCTGTGCATTCAACTAACAGAGTTGAACCTTACTTTTGATTGAGCCTTTCTGAAACACTCTTTCTGTAGAAACTGCAATTGGACATTCTGAGCGCTAAGAGGCCTCTATTGGGAAAAATAATATCTTCAAATAAAAACTACACAGAAGCATTGTGTGAAACTTATTTCTGATATGTTCATTAAGCTAACAGAGTTAAACCATACTTTTGATTGCGCAGTTCTGAACACTCTTTCTGTAGAAAATGCAAGTGGACATTCGGAGCGCTAAGAGGGTAATAGTGGAAAAAGGAATATATTCAAATATAAACTACACAGTAGCATTCTGTGAAAATTCTTTCTGTTCTGTGCATTCAACTAACAGAGTTGAACCTTACTTTGGATTGAGCCGTTCTCAAACACTCTTTCTGTAGAAACTGCAATTGGACATGCTAAGCGCTAAGAGGCCTACATTGGGAAAAAGAATATCTTCAACTAAAAACTACACAGATGCATTCTGTGAAACTTATTTCTGATCTGTAAATTCAGTTAACAGAGATAAAACATATTTTTGATTGAGCAGTTATGAAACACTCTTTTTGTAGAAAATGCAAGTGGAGATTCGGAGCGCTAAGAGGGTTATAGTGGAAAAAGGAATGTCTTCAAATATAAACTACACCGAATCATTCGGTGAAACTTCTTTCTGATTTGTGCATTCAGCTAACAGAGTTAAACCATACTTTTGATTGAGCAGATCTGAACACTCTTTCTGTAGAAAATGCAACTGGACATTTGGAGCGCTAAGAGCGTAGTAGTGGAAAAAGGAATATATTCAAATATAAACTACACAGAAGCATTCTGTGAAACTTCTTTCTGATCTGAGCATTCAGCTAACAGAGTTAAACCATACTTTTGATTGAGCAGTTTTGAAACACTCTGTCTGTAGAAAATGCAACTGGACATTCGTAGCGCTAAGTGGGTAATAGTGGACAAAAGAATATGTTCAAATATAAACTACACAGAAGCATTGTATGAAACTTCTTTCTGTTCTGTGCATTCAACTAACAGAGTTGAACCTTACTTTTGATTGAGCCGTTCTGAAACACTCTTTCTGTAGAAACTGCAATTGGACATTCTGAGCGCTAGGAGGCCTATATTGGGAAAAAGAATGTCTACAAATAAAAACTACACAGAAGAATTGTGTGAAACTTCTTTCTGTTCTGTTTGTTCAACTAAAAGAGTTGAACCTTAGTTTTGATTGAGCCGTTCTGAAACACTCTTTCTGTAGAAAATGCAAGTGGAGATTCGGAGCGCTAAGAGGGTAATAGTGGAAAAAGGAATGTCTCCAAATATAAACTACACAGAATCATTCTGTGAAACTTCTTTCTGATCTGTGAATTCAGCTAACAGAGTTAAACCATACTTTTGATTGAGCAGATCTGAACACTCTTTCTGTAGAAAATGCAACTGGACATTTGGAGCGCTAAGAGAGTAGTAGTGGAAAAAGGAATATATTCAAATATAAACTACACAGAAGCATTCTGTGAAACTTCTTTCTGATCTGAGCATTCAGCTAACAGAGTTAAACCATACTTTTGATTGAGCAGTTTTGAAACACTCTGTCTGTAGAAAATGCAACTGGACATTCGTAGCGCTAAGTGGGTAATAGTGGAAAAAATAATATGTTCAAATATAAACTACACAGAAGCATTGTATGAAACTTCTTTCTGTTCTGTGCATTCAACTAACAGAGTTGAACCTTACTTTTGATTGAGCCTTTCTGAAACACTCTTTCTGTAGAAACTGCAATTGGACATTCTGAGCGCTAAGAGGCCTCTATTAGGAAAAATAATATCTTCAAATAAAAACTACACAGAAGCATTGTGTGAAACTTATTTCTGATATGTTCATTAAGCTAACAGAGTTAAACCATACTTTTGATTGCGCAGTTCTGAACACTCTTTCTGTAGAAAATGCAAGTGGACATTCGGAGCGCTAAGAGGGTAATAGTGGAAAAAGGAATATATTCAAATATAAACTACACAGTAGCATTCTGTGAAAATTCTTTCTGTTCTGTGCATTCAACTAACAGAGTTGAACCTTACTTTGGATTGGGCCGTTCTGAAACACTCTTTCTGTAGAAACTGCAATTGGACATGCTAAGCGCTAAGAGGCCTACATTGGGAAAAAGAATATCTTCAAATAAAAACTACCCAGATGCATTCTGTGAAACTTATTTCTGATCTGTTAATTCAGTTAACACAGATAAAACATATTTTTGATTGAGCAGTTATGAAACACTCTTTTTTTACAAAATGCAAGTAGAGATTCGGAGCGCTAAGAGGGTAATAGTGGAAAAAGGAATGTCTTCAAATATAAACTACACAGAATCATTCGGTGAAACTTCTTTCTGATCTGTGCATTCAGCTAACAGAGTTAAACCATACTTTTGATTGCGCAGTTCTGAACACTCTTTCTGTAGAAAATGCAAGTGGACATTCGGAGCGCTAAGAGGGTAATAGTGGAAAAAGGAATATATTCAAATATAAACTACACAGTAGCATTCTGTGAAAATTCTTTCTGTTCTGTGCATTCAACTAACAGAGTTGAACGTTACTTTTGATTGAGCTGTTCTGAAACACTCTTTCTGTAGAAACTGCAATTGGACATGCTAAGCGCTAAGAGGCCTACATTGGGAAAAAGAATATCTTCAAATAAAAACTACACAGATGCATTCTGTGAAACTTATTTCTGATCTGTTAATTCAGTTAACACAGATAAAACATATTTTTGATTGAGCAGTTATGAAACACTCTTTTTGTAGAAAATGCAAGTGGAGATTCGGAGCGCTAAGAGGGTAATAGTGGAAAAAGGAATGTCTTCAAATATAAACTACACAGAATCATTCGGTGAAACTTCTTTCTGATCTGTGCATTCAGCTAACAGAGTTAAACCATACTTTTGATTGAGCAGATCTGAACACTCTTTCTGTAGAAAATGCAACTGGACATTTGGAGCGCTAAGAACGTAGTAGTGGAAAAAGGAATATATTCAAATATAAACTACACAGAAGCATTCTGTGAAACTTCTTTCTGATCTGAGCATTCAGCTAACAGAGTTAAACCATACTTTTGATTGAGCAGTTTTGAAACACTCTGTCTGTAGAAAATGCAACTGGACATTCGTAGCGCTAAGTGGGTAATAGTGGACAAAAGAATATGTTCAAATATAAACTACACAGAAGCATTGTATGAAACTTCTTTCTGTTCTGTGCATTCAACTAACAGAGTTGAACCTTACTTTTGATTGAGCCGTTCTGAAACACTCTTTCTGTAGAAACTGCAATTGGACATTCTGAGCGCTAGGAGGCCTATATTGGGAAAAAGAATGTCTACAAATAAAAACTACACAGAAGAATTGTGTGAAACTTCTTTCTGTTCTGTTTGTTCAACTAAAAGAGTTGAACCTTAGTTTTGATTGAGCCGTTCTGAAACACTCTTTCTGTAGAAAATGCAAGTGGAGATTCGGAGCGCTAAGAGGGTAATAGTGGAAAAAGGAATGTCTCCAAATATAAACTACACAGAATCATTCTGTGAAACTTCTTTCTGATCTGTGCATTCAGCTAACAGAGTTAAACCATACTTTTGATTGAGCAGATCTGAACACTCTTTCTGTAGAAAATGCAACTGGACATTTGGAGCGCTAAGAGAGTAGTAGTGGAAAAAGGAATATATTCAAATATAAACTACACAGAAGCATTCTGTGAAACTTCTTTCTGATCTGAGCATTCAGCTAACAGAGTTAAACCATACTTTTGATTGAGCAGTTTTGAAACACTCTGTCTGTAGGAAATGCAACTGGACATTCGTAGCGCTATGTGGGTAATAGTGGAAAAAATAATATGTTCAAATATAAACTACACAGAAGCATTGTATGAAACTTCTTTCTGTTCTGTGCATTCAACTAACAGAGTTGAACCTTACTTTTGATTGAGCCTTTCTGAAACACTCTTTCTGTAGAAACTGCAATTGGACATTCTGAGCGCTAAGAGGCCTCTATTAGGAAAAATAATATCTTCAAATAAAAACTACACAGAAGCATTGTGTGAAACTTATTTCTGATATGTTCATTAAGCTAACAGAGTTAAACCATACTTTTGATTGCGCAGTTCTGAACACTCTTTCTGTAGAAAATGCAAGTGGACATTCGGAGCGCTAAGAGGGTAATAGTGGAAAAAGGAATATATTCAAATATAAACTACACAGTAGCATTCTGTGAAAATTCTTTCTGTTCTGTGCATTCAACTAACAGAGTTGAACCTTACTTTGGATTGAGCTGTTCTGAAACACTCTTTCTGTAGAAACTGCAATTGGACATGCTAAGCGCTAAGAGGCCTACATTGGGAAAAAGAATATCTTCAAATAAAAACTACACAGATGCATTCTGTGAAACTTATTTCTGATCTGTTAATTCAGTTAACACAGATAAAACATATTTTTGATTGAGCAGTTATGAAACACTCTTTTTGTAGAAAATGCAAGTGGAGATTCGGAGCGCTAAGAGGGTAATAGTGGAAAAAGGAATGTCTTCAAATATAAACTACACAGAATCATTCGGTGAAACTTCTTTCTGATCTGTGCATTCAGCTAACAGAGTTAAACCATACTTTTGATTGAGCAGATCTGAACACTCTTTCTGTAGAAAATGCAACTGGACATTTGGAGCGCTAAGAGCGTAGTAGTGGAAAAAGGAATATATTCAAATATAAACTACACAGAAGCATTCTGTGAAACTTCTTTCTGATCTGAGCATTCAGCTAACAGAGTTAAACCATACTTTTGATTGAGCAGTTTTGAAACACTCTGTCTGTAGAAAATGCAACTGGACATTCGTAGCGCTAAGTGGGTAATAGTGGACAAAAGAATATGTTCAAATATAAACTACACAGAAGCATTGTATGAAACTTCTTTCTGTTCTGTGCATTCAACTAACAGAGTTGAACCTTACTTTTGATTGAGCCGTTCTGAAACACTCTTTCTGTAGAAACTGCAATTGGACATTCTGAGCGCTAGGAGGCCTATATTGGGAAAAAGAATGTCTACAAATAAAAACTACACAGAAGAATTGTGTGAAACTTCTTTCTGTTCTGTTTGTTCAACTAAAAGAGTTGAACCTTAGTTTTGATTGAGCCGTTCTGAAACACTCTTTCTGTAGAAAATGCAAGTGGAGATTCGGAGCGCTAAGAGGGTAATAGTGGAAAAAGGAATGTCTCCAAATATAAACTACACAGAATCATTCTGTGAAACTTCTTTCTGATCTGTGCATTCAGCTAACAGAGTTAAACCATACTTTTGATTGAGCAGATCTGAACACTCTTTCTGTAGAAAATGCAACTGGACATTTGGAGCGCTAAGAGAGTAGTAGTGGAAAAAGGAATATATTCAAATATAAACTACACAGAAGCATTCTGTGAAACTTCTTTCTGATCTGAGCATTCAGCTAACAGAGTTAAACCATACTTTTGATTGAGCAGTTTTGAAACACTCTGTCTGTGGAAAATGCAACTGGACATTCGTAGCGCTAAGTGGGTAATAGTGGAAAAAATAATATGTTCAAATATAAACTACACAGAAGCATTGTATGAAACTTCTTTCTGTTCTGTGCATTCAACTAACAGAGTTGAACCTTACTTTTGATTGAGCCTTTCTGAAACACTCTTTCTGTAGAAACTGCAATTGGACATTCTGAGCGCTAAGAGGCCTCTATTAGGAAAAATAATATCTTCAAATAAAAACTACACAGAAGCATTGTGTGAAACTTATTTCTGATATGTTCATTAAGCTAACAGAGTTAAACCATACTTTTGATTGCGCAGTTCTGAACACTCTTTCTGTAGAAAATGCAAGTGGACATTCGGAGCGCTAAGAGGGTAATAGTGGAAAAAGGAATATATTCAAATATAAACTACACAGTAGCATTCTGTGAAAATTCTTTCTGTTCTGTGCATTCAACTAACAGAGTTGAACCTTACTTTGGATTGGGCCGTTCTGAAACACTCTTTCTGTAGAAACTGCAATTGGACATGCTAAGCACTAAGAGGCCTACATTGGGAAAAAGAATATCTTCAAATAAAAACTACCCAGATGCATTCTGTGAAACTTATTTCTGATCTGTTAATTCAGTTAACACAGATAAAACATATTTTTGATTGAGCAGTTATGAAACACTCTTTTTGTACAAAATGCAAGTAGAGATTCGGAGCGCTAAGAGGGTAATAGTGGAAAAAGGAATGTCTTCAAATATAAACTACACAGAATCATTCGGTGAAACTTCTTTCTGATCTGTGCATTCAGCTAACAGAGTTAAACCATACTTTTGATTGCGCAGTTCTGAACACTCTTTCTGTAGAAAATGCAAGTGGACATTCGGAGCGCTAAGAGGGTAATAGTGGAAAAAGGAATATATTCAAATATAAACTACACAGTAGCATTCTGTGAAAATTCTTTCTGTTCTGTGCATTCAACTAACAGAGTTGAACGTTACTTTTGATTGAGCTGTTCTGAAACACTCTTTCTGTAGAAACTGCAATTGGACATGCTAAGCGCTAAGAGGCCTACATTGGGAAAAAGAATATCTTCAAATAAAAACTACACAGATGCATTCTGTGAAACTTATTTCTGATCTGTTAATTCAGTTAACACAGATAAAACATATTTTTGATTGAGCAGTTATGAAACACTCTTTTTGTAGAAAATGCAAGTGGAGATTCGGAGCGCTAAGAGGGTAATAGTGGAAAAAGGAATGTCTTCAAATATAAACTACACAGAATCATTCGGTGAAACTTCTTTCTGATCTGTGCATTCAGCTAACAGAGTTAAACCATACTTTTGATTGAGCAGATCTGAACACTCTTTCTGTAGAAAATGCAACTGGACATTTGGAGCGCTAAGAGCGTAGTAGTGGAAAAAGGAATATATTCAAATATAAACTACACAGAAGCATTCTGTGAAACTTCTTTCTGATCTGAGCATTCAGCTAACAGAGTTAAACCATACTTTTGATTGAGCAGTTTTGAAACACTCTGTCTGTAGAAAATGCAACTGGACATTCGTAGCGCTAAGTGGGTAATAGTGGACAAAAGAATATGTTCAAATATAAACTACACAGAAGCATTGTATGAAACTTCTTTCTGTTCTGTGCATTCAACTAACAGAGTTGAACCTTACTTTTGATTGTGCCGTTCTGAAACACTCTTTCTGTAGAAACTGCAATTGGACATTCTGAGCGCTAGGAGGCCTATATTGGGAAAAAGAATGTCTACAAATAAAAACTACACAGAAGAATTGTGTGAAACTTCTTTCTGTTCTGTTTGTTCAACTAAAAGAGTTGAACCTTAGTTTTGATTGAGCCGTTCTGAAACACTCTTTCTGTAGAAAATGCAAGTGGAGATTCGGAGCGCTAAGAGGGTAATAGTGGAAAAAGGAATGTCTCCAAATATAAACTACACAGAATCATTCTGTGAAACTTCTTTCTGATCTGTGAATTCAGCTAACAGAGTTAAAGCATACTTTTGATTGAGCAGATCTGAACACTCTTTCTGTAGAAAATGCAACTGGACATTTGGAGCGCTAAGAGAGTAGTAGTGGAAAAAGGAATATATTCAAATATAAACTACACAGAAGCATTCTGTGAAACTTCTTTCTGATCTGAGCATTCAGCTAACAGAGTTAAACCATACTTTTGATTGAGCAGTTTTGAAACACTCTGTCTGTAGAAAATGCAACTGGACATTCGTAGCGCTAAGTGGGTAATAGTGGAAAAAATAATATGTTCAAATATAAACTACACAGAAGCATTGTATGAAACTTCTTTCTGTTCTGTGCATTCAACTAACAGAGTTGAACCTTACTTTTGATTGAGCCTTTCTGAAACACTCTTTCTGTAGAAACTGCAATTGGACATTCTGAGCGCTAAGAGGCCTCTATTAGGAAAAATAATATCTTCAAATAAAAACTACACAGAAGCATTGTGTGAAACTTATTTCTGATATGTTCATTAAGCTAACAGAGTTAAACCATACTTTTGATTGCGCAGTTCTGAACACTCTTTCTGTAGAAAATGCAAGTGGACATTCGGAGCGCTAAGAGGGTAATAGTGGAAAAAGGAATATATTCAAATATAAACTACACAGTAGCATTCTGTGAAAATTCTTTCTGTTCTGTGCATTCAACTAACAGAGTTGAACCTTACTTTGGATTGGGCCGTTCTGAAACACTCTTTCTGTAGAAACTGCAATTGGACATGCTAAGCGCTAGGAGGCCTACATTGGGAAAAAGAATATCTTCAAATAAAAACTACCCAGATGCATTCTGTGAAACTTATTTCTGATCTGTTAATTCAGTTAACACAGATAAAACATATTTTTGATTGAGCAGTTATGAAACACTCTTTTTGTAGAAAATGCAAGTAGAGATTCGGAGCGCTAAGAGGGTAATAGTGGAATAAGGAATGTCTTCAAATATAAACTACACAGAATCATTCGGTGAAACTTCTTTCTGATCTGTGCATTCAGCTAACAGAGTTAAACCATACTTTTGATTGCGCAGTTCTGAACACTCTTTCTGTAGAAAATGCAAGTGGACATTCGGAGCGCTAAGAGGGTAATAGTGGAAAAAGGAATATATTCAAATATAAACTACACAGTAGCATTCTGTGAAAATTCTTTCTGTTCTGTGCATTCAACTAACAGAGTTGAACGTTACTTTTGATTGAGCTGTTCTGAAACACTCTTTCTGTAGAAACTGCAATTGGACATGCTAAGCGCTAAGAGGCCTACATTGGGAAAAAGAATATCTTCAAATAAAAACTACACAGATGCATTCTGTGAAACTTATTTCTGATCTGTTAATTCAGTTAACACAGATAAAACATATTTTTGATTGAGCAGTTATGAAACACTCTTTTTGTAGAAAATGCAAGTGGAGATTCGGAGCGCTAAGAGGGTAATAGTGGAAAAAGGAATGTCTTCAAATATAAACTACACAGAATCATTCGGTGAAACTACTTTCTGATCTGTGCATTCAGCTAACAGAGTTAAACCATACTTTTGATTGAGCAGATCTGAACACTCTTTCTGTAGAAAATGCAACTGGACATTTGGAGCGCTAAGAGCGTAGTAGTGGAAAAAGGAATATATCCAAATATAAACTACACAGAAGCATTCTGTGAAACTTCTTTCTGATCTGAGCATTCAGCTAACAGAGTTAAACCATACTTTTGATTGAGCAGTTTTGAAACACTCTGTCTGTAGAAAATGCAACTGGACATTCGTAGCGCTAAGTGGGTAATAGTGGACAAAAGAATATGTTCAAATATAAACTACACAGAAGCATTGTATGAAACTTCTTTCTGTTCTGTGCATTCAACTAACAGAGTTGAACCTTACTTTTGATTGAGCCGTTCTGAAACACTCTTTCTGTAGAAACTGCAATTGGACATTCTGAGCGCTAGGAGGCCTATATTGGGAAAAAGAATGTCTACAAATAAAAACTACACAGAAGAATTGTGTGAAACTTCTTTCTGTTCTGTTTGTTCAACTAAAAGAGTTGAACCTTAGTTTTGATTGAGCCGTTCTGAAACACTCTTTCTGTAGAAAATGCAAGTGGAGATTCGGAGCGCTAAGAGGGTAATAGTGGAAAAAGGAATGTCTCCAAATATAAACTACACAGAATCATTCTGTGAAACTTCTTTCTGATCTGTGCATTCAGCTAACAGAGTTAAACCATACTTTTGATTGAGCAGATCTGAACACTCTTTCTGTAGAAAATGCAACTGGACATTTGGAGCGCTAAGAGAGTAGTAGTGGAAAAAGGAATATATTCAAATATAAACTACACAGAAGCATTCTGTGAAACTTCTTTCTGATCTGAGCATTCAGCTAACAGAGTTAAACCATACTTTTGATTGAGCAGTTTTGAAACACTCTGTCTGTGGAAAATGCAACTGGACATTCGTAGCGCTAAGTGGGTAATAGTGGAAAAAAGAATATGTTCAAATATAAACTACACAGAAGCATTGTATGAAACTTCTTTCTGTTCTGTGCATTCAACTAACAGAGTTGAACCTTACTTTTGATTGAGCCTTTCTGAAACACTCTTTCTGTAGAAACTGCAATTGGACATTCTGAGCGCTAAGAGGCCTCTATTGGGAAAAATAATATCTTCAAATAAAAACTACACAGAAGCATTGTGTGAAACTTATTTCTGATATGTTCATTAAGCTAACAGAGTTAAACCATACTTTTGATTGCGCAGTTCTGAACACTCTTTCTGTAGAAAATGCAAGTGGACATTTGGAGCGCTAAGAGGGTAATAGTGGAAAAAGGAATATATTCAAATATAAACTACACAGTAGCATTCTGTGAAAATTCTTTCTGTTCTGTGCATTCAACTAACAGAGTTGAACCTTACTTTGGATTGAGCCGTTCTGAAACACTCTTTCTGTAGAAACTGCAATTGGACATGCTACGCGCTAAGAGGCCTACATTGTGAAAAAGAATATCTTCAACTAAAAACTACACAGATGCATTCTGTGAAACTTATTTCTGATCTGTAAATTCAGTTAACAGAGATTAAACATATTTTTGATTGAGCAGTTATGAAACACTCTTTTTGTAGAAAATGCAAGTGGAGATTCGGAGCGCTAAGAGGGTAATAGTGGAAAAAGGAATGTCTTCAAATATAAACTACACAGAATCATTCGGTGAAACTTCTTTCTGATCTGTGCATTCAGCTAACAGAGTTAAACCATACTTTTGATTGCGCAGTTCTGAACACTCTTTCCTTAGAAAATGCAAGTGGACATTTCGAGCGCTAAGAGGGTAATAGTGGAAAAAGGAATATATTCAAATATAAACTACACAGTAGCATTCTGTGAAAATTCTTTCTGTTCTGTGCATTCAACTAACAGAGTTGAACCTTACTTTTGATTGAGCCGTTCTGAAACACTCTTTCTGTAGAAACTGCAATTGGACATGCTAAGCGCTAAGAGGCCTACATTGGGAAAAAGAATATCTTCAAATAAAAACTACACAGATGCATTCTGTGAAACTTATTTCTGATCTGTAAATTCAGTTAACAGAGATAAAACATATTTTTGATTGAGCAGTTATGAAACACTCTTTTTGTAGAAAATGCAAGTGGAGATTCGGAGCGCTAAGAGGGTAATAGTGAAAAATGGAATGTCTTCAAATATAAACTACACAGAATCATTCGGTGAAACTTCTTTCTGATCTGTGCATTCAGCTAACAGAGTTAAACCATACTTTTGATTGAGCAGATCTGAACACTCTTTCTGTAGAAAATGCAACTGGACATTTGGAGCGCTAAGAGCGTAGTAGTGGAAAAAGGAATATATTCAAATATAAACTACACAGAAGCATTCTGTGAAACTTCTTTCTGATCTGAGCATTCAGCTAACAGAGTTAAACCATATTTTTGATTGAGCAGTTTTGAAACACTCTGTCTGTAGAAAATGCAACTGGACATTCGTAACGCTAAGTGGGTAATAGTGGAAAAAAGAATATGTTCAAATATAAACTACACAGAAGCATTGTATGAAACTTCTTTCTGTTCTGTGCATTCAACTAGCAGAGTTGAACCTTAATTTTGATTGAGCCGTTCTGAAACACTCTTTCTGTAGAAACTGCAATTGGTCATTCTGAGCGCTAAGAGGCCTATATTGGGAAAAAGAATGTCTACAAATAAAAACTACACAGAAGAATTGTGTGAAACTTCTTTCTGTTCTGTTTGTTCAACTAAAAGAGTTGAACCTTAGTTTTGATTGAGCCGTTCTGAAACACTCTTTCTGTAGAAAATGCAAGTGGAGATTCGGAGCGCTAAGAGGGTAATAGTGGAAAAAGGAATGTCTCCAAATATAAACTACACAGAATCATTCTGTGAAACTTCTTTCTGATCTGTGCATTCAGCTAACAGAGTTAAACCATACTTTTGATTGAGCAGATCTGAACACTCTTTCTGTAGAAAATGCAACTGGACATTTGGAGCGCTAAGAGAGTACTAGTGGAAAAAGGAATATATTCAAATATAAACTACACAGAAGCATTCTGTGAAACTTCTTTCTGATCTGAGCATTCAGCTAACAGAGTTAAACCATCCTTTGGATTGAGCAGTTTTGAAACACTCTGTCTGTAGAAAATGCAACTGGATATTCGTAGCGCTAAGTGGGTAATAGTGGAAAAAAGAATATGTTCAAATATAAACTACACAGAAGCATTGTATGAAACTTCTTTCTGTTCTGTGCATTCAACTAACAGAGTTGAACCTTCCTTTTGATTGAGCCGTTCTGAAACACTCTTTCTGTAGAAACTGCAATTGGACATGCTAAGCGCTAAGAGGCCTACATTGGGAAAAAGAATATCTTCAAATAAAAACTACACAGATGCATTCTGTGAAACTTATTTCTGATCTGTAAATTCAGTTAACACAGATAAAACATATTTTTGATTGAGCAGTTATGAAACCCTCTTTTTGTAGAAAATGCAAGTGGAGATTCGGAGCGCTAAGAGGGTAATAGTGGAAAAAGGAATGTCTTCAAATATAAACTACACAGAATCATTCGGTGAAACTTCTTTCTGATCTGTGCATTCAGCTAACAGAGTTAAACCATACTTTTGATTGAGCAGATCTGAACACTCTTTCTGTAGAAAATGCAACTGGACATTTGGAGCGCTAAGAGCGTAGTAGTGGAAAAAGGAATATATTCAAATATAAACTACACAGAAGCATTCTGTGAAACTTCTTTCTGATCTGAGCATTCAGCTAACAGAGTTAAACCATACTTTTGATTGAGCAGTTTTGAAACACTCTGTCTGTAGAAAATGCAACTGGACATTCGTAGCGCTAAGTGGGTAATAGTGGACAAAAGAATATGTTCAAATATAAACTACACAGAAGCATTGTATGAAACTTCTTTCTGTTCTGTGCATTCAACTAACAGAGTTGAACCTTACTTTTGATTGAGCCGTTCTGAAACACTCTTTCTGTAGAAACTGCAATTGGACATTCTGAGCGCTAGGAGGCCTATATTGGGAAAAAGAATGTCTACAAACAAAAACTACACAGAAGAATTGTGTGAAACTTCTTTCTGTTCTGTTTGTTCAACTAAAAGAGTTGAACCTTAGTTTTGATTGAGCCGTTCTGAAACACTCTTTCTGTAGAAAATGCAAGTGGAGATTCGGAGCGCTAAGAGGGTAATAGTGGAAAAAGGAATGTCTCCAAATATAAACTACACAGAATCATTCTGTGAAACTTCTTTCTGATCTGTGCATTCAGCTAACAGAGTTAAACCATACTTTTGATTGAGCAGATCTGAACACTCTTTCTGTAGAAAATGCAACTGGACATTTGGAGCGCTAAGAGAGTAGTAGTGGAAAAAGGAATATATTCAAATATAAACTACACAGAAGCATTCTGTGAAACTTCTTTCTGATCTGAGCATTCAGCTAACAGAGTTAAACCATACTTTTGATTGAGCAGTTTTGAAACACTCTGTCTGTGGAAAATGCAACTGGACATTCGTAGCGCTAAGTGGGTAATAGTGGAAAAAAGAATATGTTCAAATATAAACTACACAGAAGCATTGTATGAAACTTCTTTCTGTTCTGTGCATTCAACTAACAGAGTTGAACCTTACTTTTGATTGAGCCTTTCTGAAACACTCTTTCTGTAGAAACTGCAATTGGACATTCTGAGCGCTAAGAGGCCTCTATTGGGAAAAATAATATCTTCAAATAAAAACTACACAGAAGCATTGTGTGAAACTTATTTCTGATATGTTCATTAAGCTAACAGAGTTAAACCATACTTTTGATTGCGCAGTTCTGAACACTCTTTCTGTAGAAAATGCAAGTGGACATTTGGAGCGCTAAGAGGGTAATAGTGGAAAAAGGAATATATTCAAATATAAACTACACAGTAGCATTCTGTGAAAATTCTTTCTGTTCTGTGCATTCAACTAACAGAGTTGAACCTTACTTTGGATTGAGCCGTTCTGAAACACTCTTTCTGTAGAAACTGCAATTGGACATGCTACGCGCTAAGAGGCCTACATTGGGAAAAAGAATATCTTCAACTAAAAACTACACAGATGCATTCTGTGAAACTTATTTCTGATCTGTAAATTCAGTTAACAGAGATTAAACATATTTTTGATTGAGCAGTTATGAAACACTCTTTTTGTAGAAAATGCAAGTGGAGATTCGGAGCGCTAAGAGGGTAATAGTGGAAAAAGGAATGTCTTCAAATATAAACTACACAGAATCATTCGGTGAAACTTCTTTCTGATCTGTGCATTCAGCTAACAGAGTTAAACCATACTTTTGATTGCGCAGTTCTGAACACTCTTTCCTTAGAAAATGCAAGTGGACATTTCGAGCGCTAAGAGGGTAATAGTGGAAAAAGGAATATATTCAAATATAAACTACACAGTAGCATTCTGTGAAAATTCTTTCTGTTCTGTGCATTCAACTAACAGAGTTGAACCTTACTTTTGATTGAGCCGTTCTGAAACACTCTTTCTGTAGAAACTGCAATTGGACATGCTAAGCGCTAAGAGGCCTACATTGGGAAAAAGAATATCTTCAAATAAAAACTACACAGATGCATTCTGTGAAACTTATTTCTGATCTGTAAATTCAGTTAACAGAGATAAAACATATTTTTGATTGAGCAGTTATGAAACACTCTTTTTGTAGAAAATGCAAGTGGAGATTCGGAGCGCTAAGAGGGTAATAGTGAAAAATGGAATGTCTTCAAATATAAACTACACAGAATCATTCGGTGAAACTTCTTTCTGATCTGTGCATTCAGCTAACAGAGTTAAACCATACTTTTGATTGAGCAGATCTGAACACTCTTTCTGTAGAAAATGCAACTGGACATTTGGAGCGCTAAGAGCGTAGTAGTGGAAAAAGGAATATATTCAAATATAAACTACACAGAAGCATTCTGTGAAACTTCTTTCTGATCTGAGCATTCAGCTAACAGAGTTAAACCATATTTTTGATTGAGCAGTTTTGAAACACTCTGTCTGTAGAAAATGCAACTGGACATTCGTAACGCTAAGTGGGTAATAGTGGAAAAAAGAATATGTTCAAATATAAACTACACAGAAGCATTGTATGAAACTTCTTTCTGTTCTGTGCATTCAACTAGCAGAGTTGAACCTTAATTTTGATTGAGCCGTTCTGAAACACTCTTTCTGTAGAAACTGCAATTGGTCATTCTGAGCGCTAAGAGGCCTATATTGGGAAAAAGAATGTCTACAAATAAAAACTACACAGAAGAATTGTGTGAAACTTCTTTCTGTTCTGTTTGTTCAACTAAAAGAGTTGAACCTTAGTTTTGATTGAGCCGTTCTGAAACACTCTTTCTGTAGAAAATGCAAGTGGAGATTCGGAGCGCTAAGAGGGTAATAGTGGAAAAAGGAATGTCTCCAAATATAAACTACACAGAATCATTCTGTGAAACTTCTTTCTGATCTGTGCATTCAGCTAACAGAGTTAAACCATACTTTTGATTGAGCAGATCTGAACACTCTTTCTGTAGAAAATGCAACTGGACATTTGGAGCGCTAAGAGAGTACTAGTGGAAAAAGGAATATATTCAAATATAAACTACACAGAAGCATTCTGTGAAACTTCTTTCTGATCTGAGCATTCAGCTAACAGAGTTAAACCATCCTTTGGATTGAGCAGTTTTGAAACACTCTGTCTGTAGAAAATGCAACTGGATATTCGTAGCGCTAAGTGGGTAATAGTGGAAAAAACAATATGTTCAAATATAAACTACACAGAAGCATTGTATGAAACTTCTTTCTGTTCTGTGCATTCAACTAACAGAGTTGAACCTTCCTTTTGATTGAGCCGTTCTGAAACACTCTTTCTGTAGAAACTGCAATTGGACATGCTAAGCGCTAAGAGGCCTACATTGGGAAAAAGAATATCTTCAAATAAAAACTACACAGATGCATTCTGTGAAACTTATTTCTGATCTGTAAATTCAGTTAACACAGATAAAACATATTTTTGATTGAGCAGTTATGAAACACTCTTTTTGTAGAAAATGCAAGTGGAGATTCGGAGCGCTAAGAGGGTAATAGTGGAAAAAGGAATGTCTTCAAATATAAACTACACCGAATCATTCGGTGAAACTTCTTTCTGATCTGTGCATTCAGCTAACAGAGTTAAACCATACTTTTGATTGAGCAGATCTGAACACTCTTTCTGTAGAAAATGCAACTGGACTTTTGGAGCGCTAAGAGCGTAGTAGTGGAAAAAGGAATATATTCAAATATAAACTACACAGAAGCATTCTGTGAAACTTCTTTCTGATCTGAGCATTCAGCTAACAGAGTTAAACCATACTTTTGATTGAGCAGTTTTGAAACACTCTGTCTGTAGAAAATGCAACTGGACATTCGTAGCGCTAAGTGGGTAATAGTGGAAAAAAGAATATGTTCAAATATAAACTACACAGAATCATTGTATGAAACTTCTTTCTGTTCTGTGCATTCAACTAACAGAGTTGAACCTTACTTTTGATTGAGCCGTTCTGAAACACTCTTTCTGTAGAAACTGCAATTGGACATTCTGAGCGCTAGGAGGCCTATATTGGGAAAAAGAATGTCTACAAATAAAAACTACACAGAAGAATTGTGTGAAACTTCTTTCTGTTCTGTTTGTTCAACTAAAAGAGTTGAACCTTAGTTTTGATTGAGCCGTTCTGAAACACTCTTTCTGTAGAAAATGCAAGTGGAGATTCGGAGCGCTAAGAGGGTAATAGTGGAAAAAGGAATGTCTCCAAATATAAACTACACAGAATCATTGTGTGAAACTTCTTTCTGATCTGTGCATTCAGCTAACAGAGTTAAACCATACGTTTGATTGAGCAGATCTGAACACTCTTTCTGTAGAAAATGCAACTGGACATTTGGAGCGCTAAGAGAGTACTAGTGGAAAAAGAAATATATTCAAATATAAACTACACAGAAGCATTCTGTGAAACTTCTTTCTGATCTGAGCATTCAGCTAACAGAGTTAAACCATCCTTTGGATTGAGCAGTTTTGAAACACTCTGTCTGTAGAAAATGCAACTGGATATTCGTAGCGCTAAGTGGGTAATAGTGGAAAAAAGAATATGTTCAAATATGAACTACACAGAAGCATTGTATGAAACTTCTTTCTGTTCTGTGCATTCAACTAACAGAGTTGAACCTTCCTTTTGATTGAGCCGTTCTGAAACACTCTTTCTGTAGAAACTGCAATTGGACATGCTAAGCGCTAAGAGGCCTACATTGGGAAAAAGAATATCTTCAAATAAAAACTACAGAGATGCATTCTGTGAAACTTATTTCTGATCTGTAAATTCAGTTAACAGAGATAAAACATATTTTTGATTGAGCAGTTATGAAACACTCTTTTTGTAGAAAATGCAAGTGGAGATTCGGAGCGCTAAGAGGGTAATAGTGGAAAAAGGAATGTCTTCAAATATAAACTACACCGAATCATTCGGTGAAACTTCTTTCTGATCTGTGCATTCAGCTAACAGAGTTAAACCATACTTTTGATTGAGCAGATCTGAACACTCTTTCTGTAGAAAATGCAACTGTACATTTGGAGCGCTAAGAGCGTAGTAGTGGAAAAAGGAATATATTCAAATATAAACTACACAGAAACATTCTGTGAAACTTCTTTCTGATCTGAGCATTCAGCTAACAGAGTTAAACCATACTTTTGAATGAGCAGTTTTGAAACACTCTGTCTGTAGAAAATGCAACTGGACATTCGTAGCGCTAAGTGGGTAATAGTGGACAAAAGAATATGTTCAAATATAAACTACACAGAAGCATTGTATGAAACTTCTTTCTGTTCTGTGCATTCAACTAACAGAGTTGAACCTTACTTTTGATTGAGCCGTTCTGAAACACTCTTTCTGTAGAAACTGCAATTGGACATTCTGAGCGCTAGGAGGCCTATATTGGGAAAAAGAATGTCTACAAATAAAAACTACACAGAAGAATTGTGTGAAACTTCTTTCTGTTCTGTTTGTTCAACTAAAAGAGTTGAAACTTAGTTTTGATTGAGCCGTTCTGAAACACTCTTTCTGTAGAAAATGCAAGTGGAGATTCGGAGCGCTAAGAGGGTAATAGTGGAAAAAGGAATGTCTCCAAATATAAACTACACAGAATCATTCTGTGAAACTTCTTTCTGATCTGTGCATTCAGCTAACAGAGTTAAACCATACTTTTGATTGAGCAGATCTGAACACTCTTTCTGTAGAAAATGCAACTGGACATTTGGAGCGCTAAGAGAGTAGTAGTGGAAAAAGGAATATATTCAAATATAAACTACACAGAAGCATTCTGTGAAACTTCTTTCTGATCTGAGCATTCAGCTAACAGAGTTAAACCATACTTTTGATTGAGCAGTTTTGAAACACTCTGTCTGTGGAAAATGCAACTGGACATTCGTAGCGCTAAGTGGGTAATAGTGGAAAAAAGAATATGTTCAAATATAAACTACACAGAAGCATTGTATGAAACTTCTTTCTGTTCTGTGCATTCAACTAACAGAGTTGAACCTTACTTTTGATTGAGCCTTTCTGAAACACTCTTTCTGTAGAAACTGCAATTGGACATTCTGAGCGCTAAGAGGCCTCTATTGGGAAAAATAATATCTTCAAATAAAAACTACACAGAAGCATTGTGTGAAACTTATTTCTGATATGTTCATTAAGCTAACAGAGTTAAAACATACTTTTGATTGCGCAGTTCTGAACACTCTTTCTGTAGAAAATGCAAGTGGACATTCGGAGCGCTAAGAGGGTAATAGTGGAAAAAGGAATATATTCAAATATAAACTACACAGTAGCATTCTGTGAAAATTCTTTCTGTTCTGTGCATTCAACTAACAGAGTTGAACCTTACTTTGGATTGAGCCGTTCTGAAACACTCTTTCTGTAGAAACTGCAATTGGACATGCTACGCGCTAAGAGGCCTACATTGGGAAAAAGAATATCTTCAACTAAAAACTACACAGATGCATTCTGTGAAACTTATTTCTGATCTGTAAATTCAGTTAACAGAGATTAAACATATTTTTGATTGAGCAGTTATGGAACACTCTTTTTGTAGGAAATGCAAGTGGAGATTCGGAGCGCTAAGAGGGTAATAGTGGAAAAAGGAATGTCTTCAAATATAAACTACACAGAATCATTCGGTGAAACTTCTTTCTGATCTGTGCATTCAGCTAACAGAGTTAAACCATACTTTTGATTGCGCAGTTCTGAACACTCTTTCTGTAGAAAATGCAAGTGGACATTCGGAGCGCTAAGAGGGTAATAGTGGAAAAAGGAATATATTCAAATATAAACTACACAGTAGCATTCTGTGAAAATTCTTTCTGTTCTGTGCATTCAACTAACAGAGTTGAACCTTACTTTTGATTGAGCCGTTCTGAAACACTCTTTCTGTAGAAACTGCAATTGGACATGCTAAGCGCTAAGAGGCCTACATTGGGAAAAAGAATATCTTCAAATAAAAACTACACAGATGCATTCTGTGAAACTTATTTCTGATCTGTAAATTCAGTTAACAGAGATAAAACATATTTTTGATTGAGCAGTTATGAAACACTCTTTTTGTAGAAAATGCAAGTGGAGATTCGGAGCGCTAAGAGGGTAATAGTGAAAAATGGAATGTCTTCAAATATAAACTACACAGAATCATTCGGTGAAACTTCTTTCTGATCTGTGCATTCAGCTAACAGAGTTAAACCATACTTTTGATTGAGCAGATCTGAACACTCTTTCTGTAGAAAATGCAACTGGACATTTGGAGCGCTAAGAGCGTAGTAGTGGAAAAAGGAATATATTCAAATATAAACTACACAGAAGCATTCTGTGAAACTTCTTTCTGATCTGAGCATTCAGCTAACAGAGTTAAACCATATTTTTGATTGAGCAGTTTTGAAACACTCTGTCTGTAGAAAATGCAACTGGACATTCGTAGCGCTAAGTGGGTAATAGTGGAAAAAAGAATATGTTCAAATATAAACTACACAGAAGCATTGTATGAAACTTCTTTCTGTTCTGTGCATTCAACTAGCAGAGTTGAACCTTAATTTTGATTGAGCCGTTCTGAAACACTCTTTCTGTAGAAACTGCAATTGGTCATTCTGAGCGCTAAGAGGCCTATATTGGGAAAAAGAATGTCTACAAATAAAAACTACACAGAAGAATTGTGTGAAACTTCTTTCTGTTCTGTTTGTTCAACTAAAAGAGTTGAACCTTAGTTTAGATTGAGCCGTTCTGAAACACTCTTTCTGTAGAAAATGCAAGTGGAGATTCGGAGCGCTAAGAGGGTAATAGTGGAAAAAGGAATGTCTCCAAATATAAACTACACAGAATCATTCTGTGAAACTTCTTTCTGATCTGTGCATTCAGCTAACAGAGTTAAACCATACTTTTGATTGAGCAGATCTGAACACTCTTTCTGTAGAAAATGCAACTGGACATTTGGAGCGCTAAGAGAGTACTAGTGGAAAAAGGAATATATTCAAATATAAACTACACAGAAGCATTCTGTGAAACTTCTTTCTGATCTGAGCATTCAGCTAACAGAGTTAAACCATCCTTTGGATTGAGCAGTTTTGAAACACTCTGTCTGTAGAAAATGCAACTGGATATTCGTAGCGCTAAGTGGGTAATAGTGGAAAAAAGAATATGTTCAAATATAAACTACACAGAAGCATTGTATGAAACTTCTTTCTGTTCTGTGCATTCAACTAACAGAGTTGAACCTTACTTTTGATTGAGCCGTTCTGAAACACTCTTTCTGTAGAAACTGCAATTGGACATGCTAAGCGCTAAGAGGCCTACATTGGGAAAAAGAATATCTTCAAATAAAAACTACACAGATGCATTCTGTGAAACTTATTTCTGATCTGTAAATTCAGTTAACAGAGATAAAACATATTTTTGATTGAGCAGTTATGAAACACTCTTTTTGTAGAAAATGCAAGTGGAGATTCGGAGCGCTAAGAGGGTAATAGTGGAAAAAGGAATGTCTTCAAATATAAACTACACCGAATCATTCGGTGAAACTTCTTTCTGATCTGTGCATTCAGCTAACAGAGTTAAACCATACTTTTGATTGAGCAGATCTGAACACTCTTTCTGTAGAAAATGCAACTGGACTTTTGGAGCGCTAAGAGCGTAGTAGTGGAAAAAGGAATATATTCAAATATAAACTACACAGAAGCATTCTGTGAAACTTCTTTCTGATCTGAGCATTCAGCTAACAGAGTTAAACCATACTTTTGAATGAGCAGTTTTGAAACACTCTGTCTGTAGAAAATGCAACTGGACATTCGTAGCGCTAAGTGGGTAATAGTGGACAAAAGAATATGTTCAAATATAAACTACACAGAAGCATTGTATGAAACTTCTTTCTGTTCTGTGCATTCAACTAACAGAGTTGAACCTTACTTTTGATTGAGCCGTTCTGAAACACTCTTTCTGTAGAAACTGCAATTGGACATTCTGAGCGCTAGGAGGCCTATATTGGGAAAAAGAATGTCTACAAATAAAAACTACACAGAAGAATTGTGTGAAACTTCTTTCTGTTCTGTTTGTTCAACTAAAAGAGTTGAACCTTAGTTTTGATTGAGCCGTTCTGAAACACTCTTTCTGTAGAAAATGCAAGTGGAGATTCGGAGCGCTAAGAGGGTAATAGTGGAAAAAGGAATGTCTCCAAATATAAACTACACAGAATCATTCTGTGAAACTTCTTTCTGATCTGTGCATTCAGCTAACAGAGTTAAACCATACTTTTGATTGAGCAGATCTGAACACTCTTTCTGTAGAAAATGCAACTGGACATTTGGAGCGCTAAGAGAGTAGTAGTGGAAAAAGGAATATATTCAAATATAAACTACACAGAAGCATTCTGTGAAACTTCTTTCTGATCTGAGCATTCAGCTAACAGAGTTAAACCATACTTTTGATTGAGCAGTTTTGAAACACTCTGTCTGTAGAAAATGCAACTGGACATTCGTAGCGCTAATTGGGTAATAGTGGAAAAAATAATATGTTCAAATATAAACTACACAGAAGCACTGTATGAAACTTCTTTCTGTTCTGTGCATTCAACTAACAGAGTTGAACCTTACTTTTGATTGAGCCTTTCTGAAACACTCTTTCTGTAGAAACTGCAATTGGACATTCTGAGCGCTAAGAGGCCTCTATTGGGAAAAATAATATCTTCAAATAAAAACTACACAGAAGCATTGTGTGAAACTTATTTCTGATATGTTCATTAAGCTAACAGAGTTAAACCATACTTTTGATTGCGCAGTTCTGAACACTCTTTCTGTAGAAAATGCAAGTGGACATTCGGAGCGCTAAGAGGGTAATAGTGGAAAAAGGAATATATTCAAATATAAACTACACAGTAGCATTCTGTGAAAATTCTTTCTGTTCTGTGCATTCAACTAACAGAGTTGAACCTTACTTTGGATTGAGCCGTTCTGAAACACTCTTTCTGTAGAAACTGCAATTGGACATGCTACGCGCTAAGAGGCCTACATTGGGAAAAAGAATATCTTCAACTAAAAACTACACAGATGCATTCTGTGAAACTTATTTCTGATCTGTAAATTCAGTTAACAGAGATTAAACATATTTTTGATTGAGCAGTTATGGAACACTCTTTTTGTAGGAAATGCAAGTGGAGATTCGGAGCGCTAAGAGGGTAATAGTGGAAAAAGGAATGTCTTCAAATATAAACTACACAGAATCATTCGGTGAAACTTATTTCTGATCTGTGCATTCAGCTAACAGAGTTAAACCATACTTTTGATTGCGCAGTTCTGAACACTCTTTCTGTAGAAAATGCAAGTGGACATTCGGAGCGCTAAGAGGGTAATAGTGGAAAAAGGAATATATTCAAATATAAACTACACAGTAGCATTCTGTGAAAATTCTTTCTGTTCTGTGCATTCAACTAACAGAGTTGAACCTTACTTTTGATTGAGCCGTTCTGAAACACTCTTTCTGTAGAAACTGCAATTGGACATGCTAAGCGCTAAGAGGCCTACATTGGGAAAAAGAATATCTTCAAATAAAAACTACACAGATGCATTCTGTGAAACTTATTTCTGATCTGTAAATTCAGTTAACAGAGATAAAACATATTTTTGATTGAGCAGTTATGAAACACTCTTTTTGTAGAAAATGCAAGTGGAGATTCGGAGCGCTAAGAGGGTAATAGTGAAAAATGGAATGTCTTCAAATATAAACTACACAGAATCATTCGGTGAAACTTCTTTCTGATCTGTGCATTCAGCTAACAGAGTTAAACCATACTTTTGATTGAGCAGATCTGAACACTCTTTCTGTAGAAAATGCAACTGGACATTTGGAGCGCTAAGAGCGTAGTAGTGGAAAAAGGAATATATTCAAATATAAACTACACAGAAGCATTCTGTGAAACTTCTTTCTGATCTGAGCATTCAGCTAACAGAGTTAAACCATATTTTTGATTGAGCAGTTTTGAAACACTCTGTCTGTAGAAAATGCAACTGGACATTCGTAGCGCTAAGTGGGTAATAGTGGAAAAAAGAATATGTTCAAATATAAACTACACAGAAGCATTGTATGAAACTACTTTCTGTTCTGTGCATTCAACTAGCAGAGTTGAACCTTAATTTTGATTGAGCCGTTCTGAAACACTCTTTCTGTAGAAACTGCAATTGGTCATTCTGAGCGCTAAGAGGCCTATATTGGGAAAAAGAATGTCTACAAATAAAAACTACACAGAAGAATTGTGTGAAACTTCTTTCTGTTCTGTTTGTTCAACTAAAAGAGTTGAACCTTAGTTTTGATTGAGCCGTTCTGAAACACTCTTTCTGTAGAAAATGCAAGTGGAGATTCGGAGCGCTAAGAGGGTAATAGTGGAAAAAGGAATGTCTCCAAATATAAACTACACAGAATCATTCTGTGAAACTTCTTTCTGATCTGTGCATTCAGCTAACAGAGTTAAACCATACTTTTGATTGAGCAGATCTGAACACTCTTTCTGTAGAAAATGCAACTGGACATTTGGAGCGCTAAGAGAGTACTAGTGGAAAAAGGAATATATTCAAATATAAACTACACAGAAGCATTCTGTGAAACTTCTTTCTGATCTGAGCATTCAGCTAACAGAGTTAAACCATCCTTTGGATTGAGCAGTTTTGAAACACTCTGTCTGTAGAAAATGCAACTGGATATTCGTAGCGCTAAGTGGGTAATAGTGGAAAAAAGAATATGTTCAAATATAAACTACACAGAAGCATTGTATGAAACTTCTTTCTGTTCTGTGCATTCAACTAACAGAGTTGAACCTTACTTTTGATTGAGCCGTTCTGAAACACTCTTTCTGTAGAAACTGCAATTGGACATTCTGAGCGCTAGGAGGCCTATATTGGGAAAAAGAATGTCTACAAATAAAAACTACACAGAAGAATTGTGTGAAACTTCTTTCTGTTCTGTTTGTTCAACTAAAAGAGTTGAACCTTAGTTTTGATTGAGCCGTTCTGAAACACTCTTTCTGTAGAAAATGCAAGTGGAGATTCGGAGCGCTAAGAGGGTAATAGTGGAAAAAGGAATGTCTCCAAATATAAACTACACAGAATCATTCTGTGAAACTTCTTTCTGATCTGTGCATTCAGCTAACAGAGTTAAACCATACTTTTGATTGAGCAGATCTGAACACTCTTTCTGTAGAAAATGCAACTGGACATTTGGAGCGCTAAGAGAGTAGTAGTGGAAAAAGGAATATATTCAAATATAAACTACACAGAAGCATTCTGTGAAACTTCTTTCTGATCTGAGCATTCAGCTAACAGAGTTAAACCATACTTTTGATTGAGCAGTTTTGAAACACTCTGTCTGTAGAAAATGCAACTGGACATTCGTAGCGCTAAGTGGGTAATAGTGGAAAAAATAATATGTTCAAATATAAACTACACAGAAGCATTGTATGAAACTTCTTTCTGTTCTGTGCATTCAACTAACAGAGTTGAACCTTACTTTTGATTGAGCCTTTCTGAAACACTCTTTCTGTAGAAACTGCAATTGGGCATTCTGAGCGCTAAGAGGCCTCTATTAGGAAAAATAATATCTTCAAATAAAAACTACACAGAAGCATTGTGTGAAACTTATTTCTGATATGTTCATTAAGCTAACAGAGTTAAACCATACTTTTGATTGCGCAGTTCTGAACACTCTTTCTGTAGAAAATGCAAGTGGACATTCGGAGCGCTAAGAGGGTAATAGTGGAAAAAGGAATATATTCAAATATAAACTACACAGTAGCATTCTGTGAAAATTCTTTCTGTTCTGTGCATTCAACTAACAGAGTTGAACCTTACTTTGGATTGGGCCTTTCTGAAACACTCTTTCTGTAGAAACTGCAATTGGACATGCTAAGCGCTAAGAGGCCTACATTGGGAAAAAGAATATCTTCAAATAAAAACTACACAGATGCATTCTGTGAAACATATTTCTGATCTGTAAATTCAGTTAACACATATAAAACATATTTTTGATTGAGCAGTTATGAAACACTCTTTTTGTAGAAAATGCAAGTGGAGATTCGGAGCGCTAAGAGGGTAATAGTGGAAAAAGGAATGTCTTCAAATATAAACTACACAGAATCATTCGGTGAAACTTCTTTCTGATCTGTGCATTCAGCTAACAGAGTTAAACCATACTTTTGATTGCGCAGTTCTGAACACTCTTTCTGTAGAAAATGCAAGTGGACATTCGGAGCGCTAAGAGGGTAATAGTGGAAAAAGGAATATATTCAAATATAAACTACACAGTAGCATTCTGTGAAAATTCTTTCTGTTCTGTGCATTCAACTAACAGAGTTGAACCTTACTTTTGATTGAGCCATTCTGAAACACTCTTTCTGTAGAAACTGCAATTGGACATGCTAAGCGCTAAGAGGCCTACATTGGGAAAAAGATTATCTTCAAATAAAAACTACACAGATGCATTCTGTGAAACTTATTTCTGATCTGTAAATTCAGTTAACAGAGATAAAACATATTTTTGATTGAGCAGTTATGAAACACTCTTTTTGTAGAAAATGCAAGTGGAGATTCGGAGCGCTAAGAGGGTAATAGTGGAAAAAGGAATGTCTTCAAATATAAACTACACAGAATCATTCGGTGAAACTTCTTTCTGATCTGTGCATTCAGCTAACAGAGTTAAACCATACTTTTGATTGAGCAGATCTGAACACTCTTTCTGTAGAAAATGCAACTGGACATTTGGAGCGCTAAGAGCGTAGTATTGGAAAAAGGAATATATTCAAATATAAACTACACAGAAGCATTCTGTGAAACTTCTTTCTGATCTGAGCATTCAGCTAACAGAGTTAAACCATACTTTTGATTGAGCAGTTTTGAAACACTCTGTCTGTAGAAAATGCAACTGGACATTCGTAGCGCTAAGTGGGTAATAGTGGAAAAAAGAATATGTTCAAATATAAACTACACAGAAGCATTGTATGAAACTTCTTTCTGTTCTGTGCATTCAACTAACAGAGTTGAACCTTACTTTTGATTGAGCCGTTCTGAAACACTCTTTCTGTAGAAACTGCAATTGGACATTCTGAGCGCTAGGAGGCCTATATTGGGAAAAAGAATGTCTACAAATAAAAACTACACAGAAGAATTGTGTGAAACTTCTATCTGTTCTGTTTGTTCAACTAAAAGAGTTGAACCTTAGTTTAGATTGAGCCGTTCTGAAACACTCTTTCTGTAGAAAATGCAAGTGGAGATTCGGAGCGCTAAGAGGGTAATAGTGGAAAAAGGAATGTCTCCAAATATAAACTACACAGAATCATTCTGTGAAACTTCTTTCTGATCTGTGCATTCAGCTAACAGAGTTAAACCATACTTTTGATTGAGCAGATCTGAACACTCTTTCTGTAGAAAATGCAACTGGACATTTGGAGCGCTAAGAGAGTACTAGTGGAAAAAGGAATATATTCAAATATAAACTACACAGAAGCATTCTGTGAAACTTCTTTCTGATCTGAGCATTCAGCTAACAGAGTTAAACCATCCTTTGGATTGAGCAGTTTTGAAACACTCTGTCTGTAGAAAGTGCAACTGGATATTCGTAGCGCTAAGTGGGTAATAGTGGAAAAAAGAATATGTTCAAATATAAACTACACAGAAGCATTGTATGAAACTTCTTTCTGTTCTGTGCATTCAACTAACAGAGTTGAACCTTACTTTTGATTGAGCCGTTCTGAAACACTCTTTCTGTAGAAACTGCAATTGGACATTCTGAGCGCTAGGAGGCCTATATTGGGAAAAAGAATGTCTACAAATAAAAACTACACAGAAGAATTGTGTGAAACTTCTTTCTGTTCTGTTTGTTCAACTAAAAGAGTTGAACCTTAGTTTTGATTGAGCCGTTCTGAAACACTCTTTCTGTAGAAAATGCAAGTGGAGATTCGGAGCGCTAAGAGGGTAATAGTGGAAAAAGGAATGTCTCCAAATATAAACTACACAGAATCATTCTGTGAAACTTCTTTCTGATCTGTGCATTCAGCTAACAGAGTTAAACCATACTTTTGATTGAGCAGATCTGAACACTCTTTCTGTAGAAAATGCAACTGGACATTTGGAGCGCTAAGAGAGTAGTAGTGGAAAAAGGAATATATTCAAATATAAACTACACAGAAGCATTCTGTGAAACTTCTTTCTGATCTGAGCATTCAGCTAACAGAGTTAAACCATACTTTTGATTGAGCAGTTTTGAAACACTCTGTCTGTAGAAAATGCAACTGGACATTCGTAGCGCTAAGTGGGTAATAGTGGAAAAAATAATATGTTCAAATATAAACTACACAGAAGCATTGTATGAAACTTCTTTCTGTTCTGTGCATTCAACTAACAGAGTTGAACCTTACTTTTGATTGAGCCTTTCTGAAACACTCTTTCTGTAGAAACTGCAATTGGGCATTCTGAGCGCTAAGAGGCCTCTATTAGGAAAAATAATATCTTCAAATAAAAACTACACAGAAGCATTGTGTGAAACTTATTTCTGATATGTTCATTAAGCTAACAGAGTTAAACCATACTTTTGATTGCGCAGTTCTGAACACTCTTTCTGTAGAAAATGCAAGTGGACATTCGGAGCGCTAAGAGGGTAATAGTGGAAAAAGGAATATATTCAAATATAAACTACACAGTAGCATTCTGTGAAAATTCTTTCTGTTCTGTGCATTCAACTAACAGAGTTGAACCTTACTTTGTATTGGGCCTTTCTGAAACACTCTTTCTGTAGAAACTGCAATTGGACATGCTAAGCGCTAAGAGGCCTACATTGGGAAAAAGAATATCTTCAAATAAAAACTACACAGATGCATTCTGTGAAACATATTTCTGATCTGTAAATTCAGTTAACACATATAAAACATATTTTTGATTGAGCAGTTATGAAACACTCTTTTTGTAGAAAATGCAAGTGGAGATTCGGAGCGCTAAGAGGGTAATAGTGGAAAAAGGAATGTCTTCAAATATAAACTACACAGAATCATTCGGTGAAACTTCTTTCTGATCTGTGCATTCAGCTAACAGAGTTAAACCATACTTTTGATTGCGCAGTTCTGAACACTCTTTCTGTAGAAAATGCAAGTGGACATTCGGAGCGCTAAGAGGGTAATAGTGGAAAAAGGAATATATTCAAATATAAACTACACAGTAGCATTCTGTGAAAATTCTTTCTGTTCTGTGCATTCAACTAACAGAGTTGAACCTTACTTTTGATTGAGCCATTCTGAAACACTCTTTCTGTAGAAACTGCAATTGGACATGCTAAGCGCTAAGAGGCCTACATTGGGAAAAAGATTATCTTCAAATAAAAACTACACAGATGCATTCTGTGAAACTTATTTCTGATCTGTAAATTCAGTTAACAGAGATAAAACATATTTTTGATTGAGCAGTTATGAAACACTCTTTTTGTAGAAAATGCAAGTGGAGATTCGGAGCGCTAAGAGGGTAATAGTGGAAAAAGGAATGTCTTCAAATATAAACTACACAGAATCATTCGGTGAAACTTCTTTCTGATCTGTGCATTCAGCTAACAGAGTTAAACCATACTTTTGATTGAGCAGATCTGAACACTCTTTCTGTAGAAAATGCAACTGGACATTTGGAGCGCTAAGAGCGTAGTATTGGAAAAAGGAATATATTCAAATATAAACTACACAGAAGCATTCTGTGAAACTTCTTTCTGATCTGAGCATTCAGCTAACAGAGTTAAACCATACTTTTGATTGAGCAGTTTTGAAACACTCTGTCTGTAGAAAATGCAACTGGACATTCGTAGCGCTAAGTGGGTAATAGTGGAAAAAAGAATATGTTCAAATATAAACTACACAGAAGCATTGTATGAAACTTCTTTCTGTTCTGTGCATTCAACTAACAGAGTTGAACCTTACATTTGATTGAGCCGTTCTGAAACACTCTTTCTGTAGAAACTGCAATTGGACATTCTGAGCGCTAGGAGGCCTATATTGGGAAAAAGAATGTCTACAAATAAAAACTACACAGAAGAATTGTGTGAAACTTCTATCTGTTCTGTTTGTTCAACTAAAAGAGTTGAACCTTAGTTTTGATTGAGCCGTTCTGAAACACTCTTTCTGTAGAAAATGCAAGTGGAGATTCGGAGCGCTAAGAGGGTAATAGTGGAAAAAGGAATGTCTTCAAATATAAATTACACATAATCATTCGGTGAAACTTCTTTCTGATCTGTGCATTCAGCTAACAGAGTTAAACCATACTTTTGATTGCGCAGTTCTGAACACTCTTTCTGTAGAAAATGCAAGTGGACATTCGGAGCGCTAAGAGGGTAATAGTGGAAAAAGGAATATATTCAAATATAAACTACACAGTAGCATTCTGTGAAAATACTTTCTGTTCTGTGCATTCAACTAACAGAGTTGAACCTTACTTTTGATTGAGCCGTTCTGAAACACTCTTTCTGTAGAAACTGCAATTGGACATGCTAAGCGCTAAGAGGCCTACATTGGGAAAAAGAATATCTTCAAATAAAAACTACACAGATGCATTCTGTGAAACTTATTTCTGATCTGTAAATTCAGTTAACAGAGATAAAACATATTTTTGATTGAGCAGTTATGAAACACTCTTTTTGTAGAAAATGCAAGTGGAGATTCGGTGCGCTAAGAGGGTAATAGTGAAAAATGGAATGTCTTCAAATATAAACTACACAGAATCATTCGGTGAAACTTCTTTCTGATCTGTGCATTCAGCTAACAGAGTTAAACCATAAGTTTGATTGAGCAGATCTGAACACTCTTTCTGTAGAAAATGCAACTGGACATTTGGAGCGCTAAGAGCGTAGTAGTGGAAAAAGGAATATATTCAAATATAAACTACACAGAAGCATTCTGTGAAACTTCTTTCTGATCTGAGCATTCAGCTAACAGAGTTAAACCATATTTTTGATTGAGCAGTTTTGAAACACTCTGTCCGTAGAAAATGCAACTGGACATTCGTAGCGCTAAGTGGGTAATAGTGGAAAAAAGAATATGTTCAAATATAAACTACACAGAAGCATTGTATGAAACTTCTTTCTGTTCTGTGCATTCAACTAGCAGAGTTGAACCTTAATTTTGATTGAGCCGTTCTGAAACACTCTTTCTGTAGAAACTGCAATTGGTCATTCTGAGCGCTAAGAGGCCTATATTGGGAAAAAGAATGTCTACAAATAAAAACTACACAGAAGAATTGTGTGAAACTTCTTTCTGTTCTGTTTGTTCAACTAAAAGAGTTGAACCTTAGTTTTGATTGAGCCGTTCTGAAACACTCTTTCTGTAGAAAATGCAAGTGGAGATTCGGAGCGCTAAGAGGGTAATAGTGGAAAAAGGAATGTCTCCAAATATAAACTACACAGAATCATTCTGTGAAACTTCTTTCTGATCTGTGCATTCAGCTAACAGAGTTAAACCATACTTTTGATTGAGCAGATCTGAACACTCTTTCTGTAGAAAATGCAACTGGACATTTGGAGCGCTAAGAGAGTACTAGTGGAAAAAGGAATATATTCAAATATAAACTACACAGAAGCATTCTGTGAAACTTCTTTCTGATCTGAGCATTCAGCTAACAGAGTTAAACCATCCTTTGGATTGAGCAGTTTTGAAACACTCTGTCTGTAGAAAATGCAACTGGATATTCGTAGCGCTAAGTGGGTAATAGTGGAAAAAAGAATATGTTCAAATATAAACTACACAGAAGCATTGTATGAAACTTCTTTCTGTTCTGTGCATTCAACTAACAGAGTTGAACCTTCCTTTTGATTGAGCCGTTCTGAAACACTCTTTCTGTAGAAACTGCAATTGGACATGCTAAGCGCTAAGAGGCCTACATTGGGAAAAAGAATATCTTCAAATAAAAACTACACAGAAGCATTGTGTGAAACTTATTTCTGATATGTTCATTAAGCTAACAGAGTTAAACCATACTTTTGATTGCGCAGTTCTGAACACTCTTTCTGTAGAAAATGCAAGTGGACATTCGGATCGCTAAGAGGGTAATAGTGGAAAAAGGAATATATTCAAATATAAACTACACAGTAGCATTCTGTGAAAATTCTTTCTGTTCTGTGCATTCAACTAACAGAGTTGAACCTTACTTTTGATTGAGCCGTTCTGAAACACTCTTTCTGTAGAAACTGCAATTGGACATGCTAAGCGCTAAGAGGCCTACATTGGGAAAAAGAATATCTTCAAATAAAAACTACACAGATGCATTCTGTGAAACTTATTTCTGATCTGTAAATTCAGTTAACAGAGATAAAACATATTTTTGATTGAGCAGTTATGAAACACTCTTTTTGTAGAAAATGCAAGTGGAGATTCGGAGCGCTAAGAGAGTAATAGTGGAAAAAGGAATGTCTTCAAATATAAACTACACAGAATCATTCGGTGAAACTTCTTTCTGATCTGTGCATTCAGCTAACAGAGTTAAACCATACTTTTGATTGAGCAGATCTGAACACTCTTTCTGTAGAAAATGCAACTGGACATTTGGAGCGCTAAGAGCGTAGTAGTGGAAAAAGGAATATATTCAAATATAAACTACACAGAAGCATTCTGTGAAACTTCTTTCTGATCTGAGCATTCAGCTAACAGAGTTAAACCATACTTTTGATTGAGCAGTTTTGAAACACTCTGTCTGTAGAAAATGCAACAGGACATTCGTAGCGCTAAGTGGGTAATAGTGGACAAAAGAATATGTTCAAATATAAACTACACAGAAGCATTGTATGAAACTTCTTTCTGTTCTGTGCATTCAACTAACAGAGTTTAACCTTACTTTTGATTGAGCCGTTCTGAAACACTCTTTCTGTAGAAACTGCAATTGGACATTCTGAGCGCTAGGAGGCCTATATTGGGAAAAAGAATGTCTACAAATAAAAACTACACAGAAGAATTGTGTGAAACTTCTTTCTGTTC
This sequence comes from Symphalangus syndactylus, assembly GCF_028878055.3. Lineage (NCBI taxonomy): Eukaryota > Metazoa > Chordata > Mammalia > Primates > Hylobatidae > Symphalangus > Symphalangus syndactylus. The sequence continues at coordinate 4,662,564 of NC_072433.2, forward strand.
TGTTTGTTCAACTAAAAGAGTTGAACCTTAGTTTTGATTGAGCCGTTCTGAAACACTCTTTCTGTAGAAAATGCAAGTGGAGATTCGGAGCGCTAAGAGGGTAATAGTGGAAAAAGGAATGTCTCCAAATATAAACTACACAGAATCATTCTGTGAAACTTCTTTCTGATCTGTGCATTCAGCTAACAGAGTTAAACCATACTTTTGATTGAGCAGATCTGAACACTCTTTCTGTAGAAAATGCAACTGGACATTTGGAGCGCTAAGAGAGTAGTAGTGGAAAAAGGAATATATTCAAATATAAACTACACAGAAGAATTCTGTGAAACTTCTTTCTGATCTGAGCATTCAGCTAACAGAGTTAAACCATACTTTTCATTGCGCAGTTTTGAAACACTCTGTCTGTAGAAAATGCAACTGGACATTCGTAGCGCTAAGTGGGTTATAGTGGAAAAAAGAATATGTTCAAATATAAACTACACAGAAGCATTGTATGAAACTTCTTTCTGTTCTGTGCATTCAACTAACAGAGTTGAACCTTACTTTTGATTGAGCCTTTCTGAAACACTCTTTCTGTAGAAACTGCAATTGGACATTCTGAGCGCTAAGAGGCCTCTATTGGGAAAAATAATATCTTCAAATAAAAACTACACAGAAGCATTGTGTGAAACTTATTTCTGATATGTTCATTAAGCTAACAGAGTTAAACCATACTTTTGATTGCGCAGTTCTGAACACTCTTTCTGTAGAAAATGCAAGTGGACATTCGGAGCGCTAAGAGGGTAATAGTGGAAAAAGGAATATATTCAAATATAAACTACACAGTAGCATTCTGTGAAAATTCTTTCTGTTCTGTGCATTCAACTAACAGAGTTGAACCTTACTTTGGATTGAGCCGTTCTGAAACACTCTTTCTGTAGAAACTGCAATTGGACATGCTAAGCGCTAAGAGGCCTACATTGGGAAAAAGAATATCTTCAACTAAAAACTACACAGATGCATTCTGTGAAACTTATTTCTGATCTGTAAATTCAGTTAACAGAGATAAAACATATTTTTTATTGAGCAGTTATGAAACACTCTTTTTGTAGAAAATGCAAGTGGAGATTCGGAGCGCTAAGAGGGTAATAGTGGAAAAAGGAATGTCTTCAAATATAAACTACACAGAATCATTCGGTGAAACTTCTTTCTGATCTGTGCATTCAGCTAACAGAGTTAAACCATACTTTTGATTGCGCAGTTCTTAACACTCTTTCTGTAGAAAATGCAAGTGGACATTCGGAGCGCTAAGAGGGTAATAGTGGAAAAAGGAATATATTCAAATATAAACTACACAGTAGCATTCTGTGAAAATTCTTTCTGTTCTGTGCTTTCAACTAACAGAGTTGAACCTTACTTTTGATTGAGCCGTTCTGAAACACTCTTTCTGTAGAAACTACAATTGGACATGCTAAGCGCTAAGAGGCCTACATTGGGAAAAAGAATATCTTCAAATAAAAACTACACAGATGCATTCTGTGAAACTTATTTCTGATCTGTAAATTCAGTTAACAGAGATAAAACATATTTTTGATTGAGCAGTTATGAAACACTCTTTTTGTAGAAAATGCAAGTGGAGATTCGGAGCGCTAAGAGGGTAATAGTGAAAAATGGAATGTCTTCAAATATAAACTACACAGAATTATTCTGTGAAACTTCTTTCTGATCTGTGCATTCAGCTAACAGAGTTAAACCATACTTTTGATTGAGCAGATCTGAACACTCTTTCTGTAGAAAATGCAACTGGACATTTGGAGCGCTAAGAGCGTAGTAGTGGAAAAAGGAATATATTCAAATATAAACTACAGAGAAGCATTATGTGAAACTTCTTTCTGATCTGAGCATTCAGCTAACAGAGTTAAACCATATTTTTGATTGAGCAGTTTTGAAACACTCTGTCTGTAGAAAATGCAACTGGACATTCGTAGCGCTAAGTGGGTAATAGTGGAAAAAAGAATATGTTCAAATATAAACTACACAGAAGCATTGTATGAAACTTCTATCTGTTCTGTGCATTCAACTAGCAGAGTTGAACCTTAATTTTGATTGAGCCGTTCTGAAACACTCTTTCTGTAGAAACTGCAATTGGTCATTCTGAGCGCTAAGAGGCCTATATTGGGAAAAAGAATGTCTACAAATAAAAACTACACAGAAGAATTTTGTGAAACTTCTTTCTGTTCTGTTTGTTCAACTAAAAGAGTTGAACCTTAGTTTTGATTGAGCCGTTCTGAAACACTCTTTCTGTAGAAAATGCAAGTGGAGATTCGGAGCGCTAAGAGGGTAATAGTGGAAAAAGGAATGTCTCCAAATATAAACTACACAGAATCATTCTGTGAAACTTCTTTCTGATCTGTGCATTCAGCTAACAAAGTTAAACCATACTTTTGATTGAGCAGATCTGAACACTCTTTCTGTAGAAAATGCAACTGGACATTTGGAGCGCTAAGAGCGTAGTAGTGGAAAAAGGAATATATTCAAATATAAACTACACAGAAGCATTCTGTGAAACTTCTTTCTGATCTGAGCATTCAGCTAACAGAGTTAAACCACACTTTTCATTGCGCAGTTTTGAAACACTCTGTCTGTAGAAAATGCAACTGGACATTCGTAGCGCTAAGTGGGTAATAGTGGAAAAAAGAATATGTTCAAATATAAACTACACAGAAGCATTGTATGAAACTTCTTTCTGTTCTGTGCATTCAACTAACAGAGTTGAACCTTACTTTTGATTGAGCCTTTCTGAAACACTCTTTCTGTAGAAACTGCAATTGGACATTCTGAGCGCTAAGAGGCCTCTATTGGGAAAAATAATATCTTCAAATAAAAACTACACAGAAGCATTGTGAGAAACTTATTTCTGATATGTTCATTAAGCTAACAGAGTTAAACCATACTTTTGATTGCGCAGTTCTGAACACTCTTTCTGTAGAAAATGCAAGTGGACATTCGGAGCGCTAAGAGGGTAATAGTGGAAAAAGGAATATATTCAAATATAAACTACACAGTAGCATTCTGTGAAAATTCTTTCTGTTCTGTGCATTCAACTAACAGAGTTGAACCTTACTTTGGATTGAGCCGTTCTGAAACACTCTTTCTGTAGAAACTGCAATTGGACATGCTAAGCGCTAAGAGGCCTACATTGGGAAAAAGAATATCTTCAACTAAAAACTACACAGATGCATTCTGTGAAACTTATTTGTGATCTGTAAATTCAGTTAACAGAGATAAAACATATTTTTGATTGAGCAGTTATGAAACACTCTTTTTGTAGAAAATGCAAGTGGAGATTCGGAGCGCTAAGAGGGTAATAGTGGAAAAAGGAATGTCTTCAAATATAAACTACACAGAATCATTCGGTGAAACTTCTTTCTGATCTGTGCATTCAGCTAACAGAGTTAAACCATACTTTTGATTGCGCAGTTCTGAACACTCTTTCTGTAGAAAATGCAAGTGGACATTCGGAGCGCTAAGAGGGTAATAGTGGAAAAAGGAATATATTCAAATATAAACTACACAGTAGCATTCTGTGAAAATTCTTTCTGTTCTGTGCATTCAACTAACAGAGTTGAACCTTACTTTTGATTGAGCCGTTCTAAAACACTCTTTCTGTAGAAACTGCAATTGGACATGCTAAGCGCTAAGAGGCCTACATTGGGAAAAAGAATATCTTCAAATAAAAACTACACAGATGCATTCTGTGAAACTTATTTCTGATCTGTAAATTCAGTTAACAGAGATAAAACATATTTTTGATTGAGCAGTTATGAAACACTCTTTTTGTAGAAAATGCAAGTGGAGATTCGGAGCGCTAAGAGGGTAATAGTGAAAAATGGAATGTCTTCAAATATAAACTACACAGAATCATTCGGTGAAACTTCTTTCTGATCTGTGCATTCAGCTAACAGAGTTAAACCATACTTTTGATTGAGCAGTTCTGAACACTCTTTCTGTAGAAAATGCAACTGGACATTTGGAGCGCTAAGAGCGTAGTAGTGGAAAAAGGAATATATTCAAATATAAACTACACAGAAGCATTCTGTGAAACTTCTTTCTGATCTGAGCATTCATCTAACAGAGTTAAACCATACTTTTGAGTGAGCAGTTTTGAAACACTCTGTCTGTAGAAAATGCAACTGGACATTCGTAGCGCTAAGTGGGTAATAGTGGAAAAAAGAATATGTTCAAATATAAACTACACAGAAGCATTGTATGAAACTTCTTTCTGTTCTGTGCATTCAACTAACAGAGTTGAACCTTACTTTTGATTGAGCCGTTCTGAAACACTCTTTCCGCAGAAACTGCAATTGGACATTCTGAGCGCTAGGAGGCCTATATTGGGAAAAAGAATGTCTACAAATAAAAACTACACAGAAGAATTGTGTGAAACTTCTTTCTGTTCTGTTTGTTCAACTAAAAGAGTTGAACCTTAGTTTTGATTGAGCCGTTCTGAAACACTCTTTCTGTAGAAAATGCAAGTGGAGATTCGGAGCGCTAAGAGGGTAATAGTGGAAAAAGGAATGTCTCCAAATATAAACTACACAGAATCATTCTGTGAAACTTCTTTCTGATCTGTGCATTCAGCTAACAGAGTTAAACCATACTTTTGATTGAGCAGATCTGAACACTCTTTCTGTAGAAAATGCAACTGGACATTTGGAGCGCTAAGAGAGTACTAGTGGAAAAAGGAATATATTCAAATATAAACTACACAGAAGCATTCTGTGAAACTTCTTTCTGATCTGAGCATTCAGCTAACAGAGTTAAACCATCCTTTGGATTGAGCAGTTTTGAAACACTCTGTCTGTAGAAAATGCAACTGGATATTCGTAGCGCTAAGTGGGTAATAGTGGAAAAAAGAATATGTTCAAATATAAACTACACAGAAGCATTGTATGAAACTTCTTTCTGTTCTGTGCATTCAACTAACAGAGTTGAACCTTACTTTTGATTGAGCCGTTCTGAAACACTCTTTCTGTAGAAACTGCAATTGGACATTCTGAGCGCTAGGAGGCCTATATTGGGAAAAAGAATGTCTACAAATAAAAACTACACAGAAGAATTGTGTGAAACTTCTTTCTGTTCTGTTTGTTCAACTAAAAGAGTTGAACCTTAGTTTTGATTGAGCCGTTCTGAAACACTCTTTCTGTAGAAAATGCAAGTGGAGATTCGGAGCGCTAAGAGGGTAATAGTGGAAAAAGGAATGTCTCCAAATATAAACTACACAGAATCATTCTGTGAAACTTCTTTCTGATCTGTGCATTCAGCTAACAGAGTTAAACCATACTTTTGATTGAGCAGATCTGAACACTCTTTCTGTAGAAAATGCAACTGGACATTTGGAGCGCTAAGAGAGTAGTAGTGGAAAAAGGAATATATTCAAATATAAACTACACAGAAGCATTCTGTGAAACTTCTTTCTGATCTGAGCATTCAGCTAACAGAGTTAAACCATACTTTTGATTGAGCAGTTTTGAAACACTCTGTCTGTAGAAAATGCAACTGGACATTCGTAGCGCTAAGTGGGTAATAGTGGAAAAAATAATATGTTCAAATATAAACTACACAGAAGCATTGTATGAAACTTCTTTCTGTTCTGTGCATTCAACTAACAGAGTTGAACCTTACTTTTGATTGAGCCTTTCTGAAACACTCTTTCTGTAGAAACTGCAATTGGGCATTCTGAGCGCTAAGAGGCCTCTATTAGGAAAAATAATATCTTCAAATAAAAACTACACAGAAGCATTGTGTGAAACTTATTTCTGATATGTTCATTAAGCTAACAGAGTTAAACCATACTTTTGATTGCGCAGTTCTGAACACTCTTTCTGTAGAAAATGCAAGTGGACATTCGGAGCGCTAAGAGGGTAATAGTGGAAAAAGGAATATATTCAAATATAAACTACACAGTAGCATTCTGTGAAAATTCTTTCTGTTCTGTGCATTCAACTAACAGAGTTGAACCTTACTTTGGATTGGGCCTTTCTGAAACACTCTTTCTGTAGAAACTGCAATTGGACATGCTAAGCGCTAAGAGGCCTACATTGGGAAAAAGAATATCTTCAAATAAAAACTACACAGATGCATTCTGTGAAACATATTTCTGATCTGTAAATTCAGTTAACACATATAAAACATATTTTTGATTGAGCAGTTATGAAACACTCTTTTTGTAGAAAATGCAAGTGGAGATTCGGAGCGCTAAGAGGGTAATAGTGGAAAAAGGAATGTCTTCAAATATAAACTACACAGAATCATTCGGTGAAACTTCTTTCTGATCTGTGCATTCAGCTAACAGAGTTAAACCATACTTTTGATTGCGCAGTTCTGAACACTCTTTCTGTAGAAAATGCAAGTGGACATTCGGAGCGCTAAGAGGGTAATAGTGGAAAAAGGAATATATTCAAATATAAACTACACAGTAGCATTCTGTGAAAATTCTTTCTGTTCTGTGCATTCAACTAACAGAGTTGAACCTTACTTTTGATTGAGCCATTCTGAAACACTCTTTCTGTAGAAACTGCAATTGGACATGCTAAGCGCTAAGAGGCCTACATTGGGAAAAAGATTATCTTCAAATAAAAACTACACAGATGCATTCTGTGAAACTTATTTCTGATCTGTAAATTCAGTTAACAGAGATAAAACATATTTTTGATTGAGCAGTTATGAAACACTCTTTTTGTAGAAAATGCAAGTGGAGATTCGGAGCGCTAAGAGGGTAATAGTGGAAAAAGGAATGTCTTCAAATATAAACTACACAGAATCATTCGGTGAAACTTCTTTCTGATCTGTGCATTCAGCTAACAGAGTTAAACCATACTTTTGATTGAGCAGATCTGAACACTCTTTCTGTAGAAAATGCAACTGGACATTTGGAGCGCTAAGAGCGTAGTATTGGAAAAAGGAATATATTCAAATATAAACTACACAGAAGCATTCTGTGAAACTTCTTTCTGATCTGAGCATTCAGCTAACAGAGTTAAACCATACTTTTGATTGAGCAGTTTTGAAACACTCTGTCTGTAGAAAATGCAACTGGACATTCGTAGCGCTAAGTGGGTAATAGTGGAAAAAAGAATATGTTCAAATATAAACTACACAGAAGCATTGTATGAAACTTCTTTCTGTTCTGTGCATTCAACTAACAGAGTTGAACCTTACTTTTGATTGAGCCGTTCTGAAACACTCTTTCTGTAGAAACTGCAATTGGACATTCTGAGCGCTAGGAGGCCTATATTGGGAAAAAGAATGTCTACAAATAAAAACTACACAGAAGAATTGTGTGAAACTTCTATCTGTTCTGTTTGTTCAACTAAAAGAGTTGAACCTTAGTTTTGATTGAGCCGTTCTGAAACACTCTTTCTGTAGAAAATGCAAGTGGAGATTCGGAGCGCTAAGAGGGTAATAGTGGAAAAAGGAATGTCTCCAAATATAAACTACACAGAATCATTCTGTGAAACATCTTTCTGATCTGTGCATTCAGCTAACAGAGTTAAACCATACTTTTGATTGAGCAGATCTGAACACTCTTTCTGTAGAAAATGCAACTGGACATTTGGAGCGCTAAGAGAGTACTAGTGGAAAAAGGAATATATTCAAATATAAACTACACAGAAGCATTCTGTGAAACTTCTTTCTGATCTGAGCATTCAGCTAACAGAGTTAAACCATCCTTTGGATTGAGCAGTTTTGAAACACTCTGTCTGTAGAAAATGCAACTGGATATTCGTAGCGCTAAGTGGGTAATAGTGGAAAAAAGAATATGTTCAAATATAAACTACACAGAAGCATTGTATGAAACTTCTTTCTGTTCTGTGCATTCAACTAACAGAGTTGAACCTTACTTTTGATTGAGCCGTTCTGAAACACTCTTTCTGTAGAAACTGCAATTGGACATTCTGAGCGCTAGGAGGCCTATATTGGGAAAAAGAATGTCTACAAATAAAAACTACACAGAAGAATTGTGTGAAACTTCTTTCTGTTCTGTTTGTTCAACTAAAAGAGTTGAACCTTAGTTTTGATTGAGCCGTTCTGAAACACTCTTTCTGTAGAAAATGCAAGTGGAGATTCGGAGCGCTAAGAGGGTAATAGTGGAAAAAGGAATGTCTCCAAATATAAACTACACAGAATCATTCTGTGAAACTTCTTTCTGATCTGTGCATTCAGCTAACAGAGTTAAACCATACTTTTGATTGAGCAGATCTGAACACTCTTTCTGTAGAAAATGCAACTGGACATTTGGAGCGCTAAGAGAGTAGTAGTGGAAAAAGTAATATATTCAAATATAAACTACACAGAAGCATTCTGTGAAACTTCTTTCTGATCTGAGCATTCAGCTAACAGAGTTAAACCATACTTTTGATTGAGCAGTTTTGAAACACTCTGTCTGTAGAAAATGCAACTGGACATTCGTAGCGCTAAGTGGGTAATAGTGGAAAAAATAATATGTTCAAATATAAACTACACAGAAGCATTGTATGAAACTTCTTTCTGTTCTGTGCATTCAACTAACAGAGTTGAACCTTACTTTTGATTGAGCCTTTCTGAAACACTCTTTCTGTAGAAACTGCAATTGGGCATTCTGAGCGCTAAGAGGCCTCTATTAGGAAAAATAATATCTTCAAATAAAAACTACACAGAAGCATTGTGTGAAACTTATTTCTGATATGTTCATTAAGCTAACAGAGTTAAACCATACTTTTGATTGCGCAGTTCTGAACACTCTTTCTGTAGAAAATGCAAGTGGACATTCGGAGCGCTAAGAGGGTAATAGTGGAAAAAGGAATATATTCAAATATAAACTACACAGTAGCATTCTGTGAAAATTCTTTCTGTTCTGTGCATTCAACTAACAGAGTTGAACCTTACTTTGGATTGGGCCTTTCTGAAACACTCTTTCTGTAGAAACTGCAATTGGACATGCTAAGCGCTAAGAGGCCTACATTGGGAAAAAGAATATCTTCAAATAAAAACTACACAGATGCATTCTGTGAAACATATTTCTGATCTGTAAATTCAGTTAACACATATAAAACATATTTTTGATTGAGCAGTTATGAAACACTCTTTTTGTAGAAAATGCAAGTGGAGATTCGGAGCGCTAAGAGGGTAATAGTGGAAAAAGGAATGTCTTCAAATATAAACTACACAGAATCATTCGGTGAAACTTCTTTCTGATCTGTGCATTCAGCTAACAGAGTTAAACCATACTTTTGATTGCGCAGTTCTGAACACTCTTTCTGTAGAAAATGCAAGTGGACATTCGGAGCGCTAAGAGGGTAATAGTGGAAAAAGGAATATATTCAAATATAAACTACACAGTAGCATTCTGTGAAAATTCTTTCTGTTCTGTGCATTCAACTAACAGAGTTGAACCTTACTTTTGATTGAGCCATTCTGAAACACTCTTTCTGTAGAAACTGCAATTGGACATGCTAAGCGCTAAGAGGCCTACATTGGGAAAAAGATTATCTTCAAATAAAAACTACACAGATGCATTCTGTGAAACTTATTTCTGATCTGTAAATTCAGTTAACAGAGATAAAACATATTTTTGATTGAGCAGTTATGAAACACTCTTTTTGTAGAAAATGCAAGTGGAGATTCGGAGCGCTAAGAGGGTAATAGTGGAAAAAGGAATGTCTTCAAATATAAACTACACAGAATCATTCGGTGAAACTTCTTTCTGATCTGTGCATTCAGCTAACAGAGTTAAACCATACTTTTGATTGAGCAGATCTGAACACTCTTTCTGTAGAAAATGCAACTGGACATTTGGAGCGCTAAGAGCGTAGTATTGGAAAAAGGAATATATTCAAATATAAACTACACAGAAGCATTCTGTGAAACATCTTTCTGATCTGAGCATTCAGCTAACAGAGTTAAACCATACTTTTGATTGAGCAGTTTTGAAACACTCTGTCTGTAGAAAATGCAACTGGACATTCGTAGCGCTAAGTGGGTAATAGTGGAAAAAAGAATATGTTCAAATATAAACTACACAGAAGCATTGTATGAAACTTCTTTCTGTTCTGTGCATTCAACTAACAGAGTTGAACCTTACATTTGATTGAGCCGTTCTGAAACACTCTTTCTGTAGAAACTGCAATTGGACATTCTGAGCGCTAGGAGGCCTATATTGGGAAAAAGAATGTCTACAAATAAAAACTACACAGAAGAATTGTGTGAAACTTCTATCTGTTCTGTTTGTTCAAATAAAAGAGTTGAACCTTAGTTTTGATTGAGCCGTTCTGAAACACTCTTTCTGTAGAAAATGCAAGTGGAGATTCGGAGCGCTAAGAGGGTAATAGTGGAAAAAGGAATGTCTTCAAATATAAATTACACATAATCATTCGGTGAAACTTCTTTCTGATCTGTGCATTCAGCTAACAGAGTTAAACCATACTTTTGATTGCGCAGTTCTGAACACTCTTTCTGTAGAAAATGCAAGTGGACATTCGGAGCGCTAAGAGGGTAATAGTGGAAAAAGGAATATATTCAAATATAAACTACACAGTAGCATTCTGTGAAAATACTTTCTGTTCTGTGCATTCAACTAACAGAGTTGAACCTTACTTTTGATTGAGCCGTTCTGAAACACTCTTTCTGTAGAAACTGCAATTGGACATGCTAAGCGCTAAGAGGCCTACATTGGGAAAAAGAATATCTTCAAATAAAAACTACACAGATGCATTCTGTGAAACTTATTTCTGATCTGTAAATTCAGTTAACAGAGATAAAACATATTTTTGATTGAGCAGTTATGAAACACTCTTTTTGTAGAAAATGCAAGTGGAGATTCGGTGCGCTATAAGGGTAATAGTGAAAAATGGAATGTCTTCAAATATAAACTACACAGAATCATTCGGTGAAACTTCTTTCTGATCTGTGCATTCAGCTAACAGAGTTAAACCATAAGTTTGATTGAGCAGATCTGAACACTCTTTCTGTAGAAAATGCAACTGGACATTTGGAGCGCTAAGAGCGTAGTAGTGGAAAAAGGAATATATTCAAATATAAACTACACAGAAGCATTCTGTGAAACTTCTTTCTGATCTGAGCATTCAGCTAACAGAGTTAAACCATATTTTTGATTGAGCAGTTTTGAAACACTCTGTCTGTAGAAAATGCAACTGGACATTCGTAGCGCTAAGTGGGTAATAGTGGAAAAAAGAATATGTTCAAATATAAACTACACAGAAGCATTGTATGAAACTTCTTTCTGTTCTGTGCATTCAACTAGCAGAGTTGAACCTTAATTTTGATTGAGCCGTTCTGAAACACTCTTTCTGTAGAAACTGCAATTGGTCATTCTGAGCGCTAAGAGGCCTATATTGGGAAAAAGAATGTCTACAAATAAAAACTACACAGAAGAATTGTGTGAAACTTCTTTCTGTTCTGTTTGTTCAACTAAAAGAGTTGAACCTTAGTTTTGATTGAGCCGTTCTGAAACACTCTTTCTGTAGAAAATGCAAGTGGAGATTCGGAGCGCTAAGAGGGTAATAGTGGAAAAAGGAATGTCTCCAAATATAAACTACACAGAATCATTCTGTGAAACTTCTTTCTGATCTGTGCATTCAGCTAACAGAGTTAAACCATACTTTTGATTGAGCAGATCTGAACACTCTTTCTGTAGAAAATGCAACTGGACATTTGGAGCGCTAAGAGAGTACTAGTGGAAAAAGGAATATATTCAAATATAAACTACACAGAAGCATTCTGTGAAACTTCTTTCTGATCTGAGCATTCAGCTAACAGAGTTAAACCATCCTTTGGATTGAGCAGTTTTGAAACACTCTGTCTGTAGAAAATGCAACTGGATATTCGTAGCGCTAAGTGGGTAATAGTGGAAAAAAGAATATGTTCAAATATAAACTACACAGAAGCATTGTATGAAACTTCTTTCTGTTCTGTGCATTCAACTAACAGAGTTGAACCTTCCTTTTGATTGAGCCGTTCTGAAACACTCTTTCTGTAGAAACTGCAATTGGACATGCTAAGCGCTAAGAGGCCTACATTGGGAAAAAGAATATCTTCAAATAAAAACTACACAGAAGCATTGTGTGAAACTTATTTCTGATATGTTCATTAAGCTAACAGAGTTAAACCATACTTTTGATTGCGCAGTTCTGAACACTCTTTCTGTAGAAAATGCAAGTGGACATTCGGATCGCTAAGAGGGTAATAGTGGAAAAAGGAATATATTCAAATATAAACTACACAGTAGCATTCTGTGAAAATTCTTTCTGTTCTGTGCATTCAACTAACAGAGTTGAACCTTACTTTTGATTGAGCCGTTCTGAAACACTCTTTCTGTAGAAACTGCAATTGGACATGCTAAGCGCTAAGAGGCCTACATTGGGAAAAAGAATATCTTCAAATAAAAACTACACAGATGCATTCTGTGAAACTTATTTCTGATCTGTAAATTCAGTTAACAGAGATAAAACATATTTTTGATTGAGCAGTTATGAAACACTCTTTTTGTAGAAAATGCAAGTGGAGATTCGGAGCGCTAAGAGAGTAATAGTGGAAAAAGGAATGTCTTCAAATATAAACTACACAGAATCATTCGGTGAAACTTCTTTCTGATCTGTGCATTCAGCTAACAGAGTTAAACCATACTTTTGATTGAGCAGATCTGAACACTCTTTCTGTAGAAAATGCAACTGGACATTTGGAGCGCTAAGAGCGTAGTAGTGGAAAAAGGAATATATTCAAATATAAACTACACAGAAGCATTCTGTGAAACTTCTTTCTGATCTGAGCATTCAGCTAACAGAGTTAAACCATACTTTTGATTGAGCAGTTTTGAAACACTCTGTCTGTAGAAAATGCAACAGGACATTCGTAGCGCTAAGTGGGTAATAGTGGACAAAAGAATATGTTCAAATATAAACTACACAGAAGCATTGTATGAAACTTCTTTCTGTTCTGTGCATTCAACTAACAGAGTTTAACCTTACTTTTGATTGAGCCGTTCTGAAACACTCTTTCTGTAGAAACTGCAATTGGACATTCTGAGCGCTAGGAGGCCTATATTGGGAAAAAGCATGTCTACAAATAAAAACTACACAGAAGAATTGTGTGAAACTTCTTTCTGTTCTGTTTGTTCAACTAAAAGAGTTGAACCTTAGTTTTGATTGAGCCGTTCTGAAACACTCTTTCTGTAGAAAATGCAAGTGGAGATTCGGAGCGCTAAGAGGGTAATAGTGGAAAAAGGAATGTCTCCAAATATAAACTACACAGAATCATTCTGTGAAACTTCTTTCTGATCTGTGCATTCAGCTAACAGAGTTAAACCATACTTTTGATTGAGCAGATCTGAACACTCTTTCTGTAGAAAATGCAACTGGACATTTGGAGCGCTAAGAGAGTAGTAGTGGAAAAAGGAATATATTCAAATATAAACTACACAGAAGAATTCTGTGAAACTTCTTTCTGATCTGAGCATTCAGCTAACAGAGTTAAACCATACTTTTCATTGCGCAGTTTTGAAACACTCTGTCTGTAGAAAATGCAACTGGACATTCGTAGCGCTAAGTGGGTTATAGTGGAAAAAAGAATATGTTCAAATATAAACTACACAGAAGCATTGTATGAAACTTCTTTCTGTTCTGTGCATTCAACTAACAGAGTTGAACCTTACTTTTGATTGAGCCTTTCTGAAACACTCTTTCTGTAGAAACTGCAATTGGACATTCTGAGCGCTAAGAGGCCTCTATTGGGAAAAATAATATCTTCAAATAAAAACTACACAGAAGCATTGTGTGAAACTTATTTCTGATATGTTCATTAAGCTAACAGAGTTAAACCATACTTTTGATTGCGCAGTTCTGAACACTCTTTCTGTAGAAAATGCAAGTGGACATTCGGAGCGCTAAGAGGGTAATAGTGGAAAAAGGAATATATTCAAATATAAACTACACAGTAGCATTCTGTGAAAATTCTTTCTGTTCTGTGCATTCAACTAACAGAGTTGAACCTTACTTTGGATTGAGCCGTTCTGAAACACTCTTTCTGTAGAAACTGCAATTGGACATGCTAAGCGCTAAGAGGCCTACATTGGGAAAAAGAATATCTTCAACTAAAAACTACACAGATGCATTCTGTGAAACTTATTTCTGATCTGTAAATTCAGTTAACAGAGATAAAACATATTTTTTATTGAGCAGTTATGAAACACTCTTTTTGTAGAAAATGCAAGTGGAGATTCGGAGCGCTAAGAGGGTAATAGTGGAAAAAGGAATGTCTTCAAATATAAACTACACAGAATCATTCGGTGAAACTTCTTTCTGATCTGTGCATTCAGCTAACAGAGTTAAACCATACTTTTGATTGCGCAGTTCTGAACACTCTTTCTGTAGAAAATGCAAGTGGACATTCGGAGCGCTAAGAGGGTAATAGTGGAAAAAGGAATATATTCAAATATAAACTACACAGTAGCATTCTGTGAAAATTCTTTCTGTTCTGTGCTTTCAACTAACAGAGTTGAACCTTACTTTTGATTGAGCCGTTCTGAAACACTCTTTCTGTAGAAACTACAATTGGACATGCTAAGCGCTAAGAGGCCTACATTGGGAAAAAGAATATCTTCAAATAAAAACTACACAGATGCATTCTGTGAAACTTATTTCTGATCTGTAAATTCAGTTAACAGAGATAAAACATATTTTTGATTGAGCAGTTATGAAACACTCTTTTTGTAGAAAATGCAAGTGGAGATTCGGAGCGCTAAGAGGGTAATAGTGAAAAATGGAATGTCTTCAAATATAAACTACACAGAATTATTCTGTGAAACTTCTTTCTGATCTGTGCATTCAGCTAACAGAGTTAAACCATACTTTTGATTGAGCAGATCTGAACACTCTTTCTGTAGAAAATGCAACTGGACATTTGGAGCGCTAAGAGCGTAGTAGTGGAAAAAGGAATATATTCAAATATAAACTACACAGAAGCATTCTGTGAAACTTCTTTCTGATCTGAGCATTCAGCTAACAGAGTTAAACCATATTTTTGATTGAGCAGTTTTGAAACACTCTGTCTGTAGAAAATGCAACTGGACATTCGTAGCGCTAAGTGGGTAATAGTGGAAAAAAGAATATGTTCAAATATAAACTACACAGAAGCATTGTATGAAACTTCTTTCTGTTCTGTGCATTCAACTAGCAGAGTTGAACCTTAATTTTGATTGAGCCGTTCTGAAACACTCTTTCTGTAGAAACTGCAATTGGTCATTCTGAGCGCTAAGAGGCCTATATTGGGAAAAAGAATGTCTACAAATAAAAACTACACAGAAGAATTGTGTGAAACTTCTTTCTGTTCTGTTTGTTCAACTAAAAGAGTTGAACCTTAGTTTTGATTGAGCCGTTCTGAAACACTCTTTCTGTAGAAAATGCAAGTGGAGATTCGGAGCGCTAAGAGGGTAATAGTGGAAAAAGGAATGTCTCCAAATATAAACTACACAGAATCATTCTGTGAAACTTCTTTCTGATCTGTGCATTCAGCTAACAGAGTTAAACCATACTTTTGATTGAGCAGATCTGAACACTCTTTCTGTAGAAAATGCAACTGGACATTTGGAGCGCTAAGAGAGTACTAGTGGAAAAAGGAATATATTCAAATATAAACTACACAGAAGCATTCTGTGAAACTTCTTTCTGATCTGAGCATTCAGCTAACAGAGTTAAACCATCCTTTGGATTGAGCAGTTTTGAAACACTCTGTCTGTAGAAAATGCAACTGGATATTCGTAGCGCTAAGTGGGTAATAGTGGAAAAAAGAATATGTTCAAATATAAACTACACAGAAGCATTGTATGAAACTTCTTTCTGTTCTGTGCATTCAACTAACAGAGTTGAACCTTCCTTTTGATTGAGCCGTTCTGAAACACTCTTTCTGTAGAAACTGCAATTGGACATGCTAAGCGCTAAGAGGCCTACATTGGGAAAAAGAATATCTTCAAATAAAAACTACACAGAAGCATTGTGTGAAACTTATTTCTGATATGTTCATTAAGCTAACAGAGTTAAACCATACTTTTGATTGCGCAGTTCTGAACACTCTTTCTGTAGAAAATGCAAGTGGACATTCGGATCGCTAAGAGGGTAATAGTGGAAAAAGGAATATATTCAAATATAAACTACACAGTAGCATTCTGTGAAAATTCTTTCTGTTCTGTGCATTCAACTAACAGAGTTGAACCTTACTTTGGATTGAGCCGTTCTGAAACACTCTTTCTGTAGAAACTGCAATTGGACATGCTAAGCGCTAAGAGGCCTACATTGGGAAAAAGAATATCTTCAACTAAAAACTACACAGATGCATTCTGTGAAACTTATTTCTGATCTGTAAATTCAGTTAACAGAGATAAAACATATTTTTTATTGAGCAGTTATGAAACACTCTTTTTGTAGAAAATGCAAGTGGAGATTCGGAGCGCTAAGAGGGTAATAGTGGAAAAAGGAATGTCTTCAAATATAAACTACACAGAATCATTCGGTGAAACTTCTTTCTGATCTGTGCATTCAGCTAACAGAGTTAAACCATACTTTTGATTGCGCAGTTCTGAACACTCTTTCTGTAGAAAATGCAAGTGGACATTCGGAGCGCTAAGAGGGTAATAGTGGAAAAAGGAATATATTCAAATATAAACTACACAGTAGCATTCTGTGAAAATTCTTTCTGTTCTGTGCTTTCAACTAACAGAGTTGAACCTTACTTTTGATTGAGCCGTTCTGAAACACTCTTTTTGTAGAAACTACAATTGGACATGCTAAGCGCTAAGAGGCCTACATTGGGAAAAAGAATATCTTCAAATAAAAACTACACAGATGCATTCTGTGAAACTTATTTCTGATCTGTAAATTCAGTTAACAGAGATAAAACATATTTTTGATTGAGCAGTTATGAAACACTCTTTTTGTAGAAAATGCAAGTGGAGATTCGGAGCGCTAAGAGGGTAATAGTGAAAAATGGAATGTCTTCAAATATAAACTACACAGAATTATTCTGTGAAACTTCTTTCTGATCTGTGCATTCAGCTAACAGAGTTAAACCATACTTTTGATTGAGCAGATCTGAACACTCTTTCTGTAGAAAATGCAACTGGACATTTGGAGCACTAAGAGCGTAGTAGTGGAAAAAGGAATATATTCAAATATAAACTACACAGAAGCATTATGTGAAACTTCTTTCTGATCTGAGCATTCAGCTAACAGAGTTAAACCATATTTTTGATTGAGCAGTTTTGAAACACTCTGTCTGTAGAAAATGCAACTGGACATTCGTAGCGCTAAGTGGGTAATAGTGGAAAAAAGAATATGTTCAAATATAAACTACACAGAAGCATTGTATGAAACTTCTATCTGTTCTGTGCATTCAACTAGCAGAGTTGAACCTTAATTTTGATTGAGCCGTTCTGAAACACTCTTTCTGTAGAAACTGCAATTGGTCATTCTGAGCGCTAAGTGGCCTATATTGGGAAAAAGAATGTCTACAAATAAAAACTACACAGAAGAATTTTGTGAAACTTCTTTCTGTTCTGTTTGTTCAACTAAAAGAGTTGAACCTTAGTTTTGATTGAGCCGTTCTGAAACACTCTTTCTGTAGAAAATGCAAGTGGAGATTCGGAGCGCTAAGAGGGTAATAGTGGAAAAAGGAATGTCTCCAAATATAAACTACACAGAATCATTCTGTGAAACTTCTTTCTGATCTGTGCATTCCGCTAACAAAGTTAAACCATACTTTTGATTGAGCAGATCTGAACACTCTTTCTGTAGAAAATGCAACTGGACATTTTGAGCGCTAAGAGCGTAGTAGTGGAAAAAGGAATATATTCAAATATAAACTACACAGAAGCATTCTGTGAAACTTCTTTCTGATCTGAGCATTCAGCTAACAGAGTTAAACCACACTTTTCATTGCGCAGTTTTGAAACACTCTGTCTGTAGAAAATGCAACTGGACATTCGTAGCGCTAAGTGGGTAATAGTGGAAAAAAGAATATGTTCAAATATAAACTACACAGAAGCATTGTATGAAACTTCTTTCTGTTCTGTGCATTCAACTAACAGAGTTGAACCTTACTTTTGATTGAGCCGTTCTGAAACACTCTTTCTGTAGAAACTGCAATTGGACATTCTGAGCGCTAGGAGGCCTATATTGGGAAAAAGAATGTCTACAAATAAAAACTACACAGAAGAATTGTGTGAAACTTCTATCTGTTCTGTTTGTTCAACTAAAAGAGTTGAACCTTAGTTTTGATTGAGCCGTTCTGAAACACTCTTTCTGTAGAAAATGCAAGTGGAGATTCGGAGCGCTAAGAGGGTAATAGTGGAAAAAGGAATGTCTTCAAATATAAATTACACATAATCATTCGGTGAAACTTCTTTCTGATCTGTGCATTCAGCTAACAGAGTTAAACCATACTTTTGATTGCGCAGTTCTGAACACTCTTTCTGTAGAAAATGCAAGTGGACATTCGGAGCGCTAAGAGGGTAATAGTGGAAAAAGGAATATATTCAAATATAAACTACACAGTAGCATTCTGTGAAAATACTTTCTGTTCTGTGCATTCAACTAACAGAGTTGAACCTTACTTTTGATTGAGCCGTTCTGAAACACTCTTTCTGTAGAAACTGCAATTGGACATGCTAAGCGCTAAGAGGCCTACATTGGGAAAAAGAATATCTTCAAATAAAAACTACACAGATGCATTCTGTGAAACTTATTTCTGATCTGTAAATTCAGTTAACAGAGATAAAACATATTTTTGATTGAGCAGTTATGAAACACTCTTTTTGTAGAAAATGCAAGTGGAGATTCGGTGCGCTAAGAAGGTAATAGTGAAAAATGGAATGTCTTCAAATATAAACTACACAGAATCATTCGGTGAAACTTCTTTCTGATCTGTGCATTCAGCTAACAGAGTTAAACCATAAGTTTGATTGAGCAGATCTGAACACTCTTTCTGTAGAAAATGCAACTGGACATTTGGAGCGCTAAGAGCGTAGTAGTGGAAAAAGGAATATATTCAAATATAAACTACACAGAAGCATTCTGTGAAACTTCTTTCTGATCTGAGCATTCAGCTAACAGAGTTAAACCATATTTTTGATTGAGCAGTTTTGAAACACTCTGTCTGTAGAAAATGCAACTGGACATTCGTAGCGCTAAGTGGGTAATAGTGGAAAAAAGAATATGTTCAAATATAAACTACACAGAAGCATTGTATGAAACTTCTTTCTGTTCTGTGCATTCAACTAGCAGAGTTGAACCTTAATTTTGATTGAGCCGTTCTGAAACACTCTTTCTGTAGAAACTGCAATTGGTCATTCTGAGCGCTAAGAGGCCTATATTGGGAAAAAGAATGTCTACAAATAAAAACTACACAGAAGAATTGTGTGAAACTTCTTTCTGTTCTGTTTGTTCAACTAAAAGAGTTGAACCTTAGTTTTGATTGAGCCGTTCTGAAACACTCTTTCTGTAGAAAATGCAAGTGGAGATTCGGAGCGCTAAGAGGGTAATAGTGGAAAAAGGAATGTCTCCAAATATAAACTACACAGAATCATTCTGTGAAACTTCTTTCTGATCTGTGCATTCAGCTAACAGAGTTAAACCATACTTTTGATTGAGCAGATCTGAACACTCTTTCTGTAGAAAATGCAACTGGACATTTGGAGCGCTAAGAGAGTACTAGTGGAAAAAGGAATATATTCAAATATAAACTACACAGAAGCATTCTGTGAAACTTCTTTCTGATCTGAGCATTCAGCTAACAGAGTTAAACCATCGTTTGGATTGAGCAGTTTTGAAACACTCTGTCTGTAGAAAATGCAACTGGATATTCGTAGCGCTAAGTGGGTAATAGTGGAAAAAAGAATATGTTCAAATATAAACTACACAGAAGCATTGTATGAAACTTCTTTCTGTTCTGTGCATTCAACTAACAGAGTTGAACCTTCCTTTTGATTGAGCCGTTCTGAAACACTCTTTCTGTAGAAACTGCAATTGGACATGCTAAGCGCTAAGAGGCCTACATTGGGAAAAAGAATATCTTCAAATAAAAACTACACAGAAGCATTGTGTGAAACTTATTTCTGATATGTTCATTAAGCTAACAGAGTTAAACCATACTTTTGATTGCGCAGTTCTGAACACTCTTTCTGTAGAAAATGCAAGTGGACATTCGGATCGCTAAGAGGGTAATAGTGGAAAAAGGAATATATTCAAATATAAACTACACAGTAGCATTCTGTGAAAATTCTTTCTGTTCTGTGCATTCAACTAACAGAGTTGAACCTTACTTTTGATTGAGCCGTTCTGAAACACTCTTTCTGTAGAAACTGCAATTGGACATGCTAAGCGCTAAGAGGCCTACATTGGGAAAAAGAATATCTTCAAATAAAAACTACACAGATGCATTCTGTGAAACTTATTTCTGATCTGTAAATTCAGTTAACAGAGATAAAACATATTTTTGATTGAGCAGTTATGAAACACTCTTTTTGTAGAAAATGCAAGTGGAGATTCGGAGCGCTAAGAGAGTAATAGTGGAAAAAGGAATGTCTTCAAATATAAACTACACAGAATCATTCGGTGAAACTTCTTTCTGATCTGTGCATTCAGCTAACAGAGTTAAACCATACTTTTGATTGAGCAGATCTGAACACTCTTTCTGTAGAAAATGCAACTGGACATTTGGAGCGCTAAGAGCGTAGTAGTGGAAAAAGGAATATATTCAAATATAAACTACACAGAAGCATTCTGTGAAACTTCTTTCTGATCTGAGCATTCAGCTAACAGAGTTAAACCATACTTTTGATTGAGCAGTTTTGAAACACTCTGTCTGTAGAAAATGCAACAGGACATTCGTAGCGCTAAGTGGGTAATAGTGGACAAAAGAATATGTTCAAATATAAACTACACAGAAGCATTGTATGAAACTTCTTTCTGTTCTGTGCATTCAACTAACAGAGTTTAACCTTACTTTTGATTGAGCCGTTCTGAAACACTCTTTCTGTAGAAACTGCAATTGGACATTCTGAGCGCTAGGAGGCCTATATTGGGAAAAAGAATGTCTACAAATAAAAACTACACAGAAGAATTGTGTGAAACTTCTTTCTGTTCTGTTTGTTCAACTAAAAGAGTTGAACCTTAGTTTTGATTGAGCCGTTCTGAAACACTCTTTCTGTAGAAAATGCAAGTGGAGATTCGGAGCGCTAAGAGGGTAATAGTGGAAAAAGGAATGTCTCCAAATATAAACTACACAGAATCATTCTGTGAAACTTCTTTCTGATCTGTGCATTCAGCTAACAGAGTTAAACCATACTTTTGATTGAGCAGATCTGAACACTCTTTCTGTAGAAAATGCAACTGGACATTTGGAGCGCTAAGAGAGTAGTAGTGGAAAAAGGAATATATTCAAATATAAACTACACAGAAGAATTCTGTGAAACTTCTTTCTGATCTGAGCATTCAGCTAACAGAGTTAAACCATACTTTTCATTGCGCAGTTTTGAAACACTCTGTCTGTAGAAAATGCAACTGGACATTCGTAGCGCTAAGTGGGTTATAGTGGAAAAAAGAATATGTTCAAATATAAACTACACAGAAGCATTGTATGAAACTTCTTTCTGTTCTGTGCATTCAACTAACAGAGTTGAACCTTACTTTTGATTGAGCCTTTCTGAAACACTCTTTCTGTAGAAACTGCAATTGGACATTCTGAGCGCTAAGAGGCCTCTATTGGGAAAAATAATATCTTCAAATAAAAACTACACAGAAGCATTGTGTGAAACTTATTTCTGATATGTTCATTAAGCTAACAGAGTTAAACCATACTTTTGATTGCGCAGTTCTGAACACTCTTTCTGTAGAAAATGCAAGTGGACATTCGGAGCGCTAAGAGGGTAATAGTGGAAAAAGGAATATATTCAAATATAAACTACACAGTAGCATTCTGTGAAAATTCTTTCTGTTCTGTGCATTCAACTAACAGAGTTGAACCTTACTTTGGATTGAGCCGTTCTGAAACACTCTTTCTGTAGAAACTGCAATTGGACATGCTAAGCGCTAAGAGGCCTACATTGGGAAAAAGAATATCTTCAACTAAAAACTACACAGATGCATTCTGTGAAACTTATTTCTGATCTGTAAATTCAGTTAACAGAGATAAAACATATTTTTTATTGAGCAGTTATGAAACACTCTTTTTGTAGAAAATGCAAGTGGAGATTCGGAGCGCTAAGAGGGTAATAGTGGAAAAAGGAATGTCTTCAAATATAAACTACACAGAATCATTCGGTGAAACTTCTTTCTGATCTGTGCATTCAGCTAACAGAGTTAAACCATACTTTTGATTGCGCAGTTCTGAACACTCTTTCTGTAGAAAATGCAAGTGGACATTCGGAGCGCTAAGAGGGTAATAGTGGAAAAAGGAATATATTCAAATATAAACTACACAGTAGCATTCTGTGAAAATTCTTTCTGTTCTGTGCTTTCAACTAACAGAGTTGAACCTTACTTTTGATTGAGCCGTTCTGAAACACTCTTTCTGTAGAAACTACAATTGGACATGCTAAGCGCTAAGAGGCCTACATTGGGAAAAAGAATATCTTCAAATAAAAACTACACAGATGCATTCTGTGAAACTTATTTCTGATCTGTAAATTCAGTTAACAGAGATAAAACATATTTTTGATTGAGCAGTTATGAAACACTCTTTTTGTAGAAAATGCAAGTGGAGATTCGGAGCGCTAAGAGGGTAATAGTGAAAAATGGAATGTCTTCAAATATAAACTACACAGAATTATTCTGTGAAACTTCTTTCTGATCTGTGCATTCAGCTAACAGAGTTAAACCATACTTTTGATTGAGCAGATCTGAACACTCTTTCTGTAGAAAATGCAACTGGACATTTGGAGCGCTAAGAGCGTAGTAGTGGAAAAAGGAATATATTCAAATATAAACTACACAGAAGCATTATGTGAAACTTCTTTCTGATCTGAGCATTCAGCTAACAGAGTTAAACCATATTTTTGATTGAGCAGTTTTGAAACACTCTGTCTGTAGAAAATGCAACTGGACATTCGTAGCGCTAAGTGGGTAATAGTGGAAAAAAGAATATGTTCAAATATAAACTACACAGAAGCATTGTATGAAACTTCTTTCTGTTCTGTGCATTCAACTAGCAGAGTTGAACCTTAATTTTGATTGAGCCGTTCTGAAACACTCTTTCTGTAGAAACTGCAATTGGTCATTCTGAGCGCTAAGAGGCCTATATTGGGAAAAAGAATGTCTACAAATAAAAACTACACAGAAGAATTGTGTGAAACTTCTTTCTGTTCTGTTTGTTCAACTAAAAGAGTTGAACCTTAGTTTTGATTGAGCCGTTCTGAAACACTCTTTCTGTAGAAAATGCAAGTGGAGATTCGGAGCGCTAAGAGGGTAATAGTGGAAAAAGGAATGTCTCCAAATATAAACTACACAGAATCATTCTGTGAAACTTCTTTCTGATCTGTGCATTCAGCTAACAGAGTTAAACCATACTTTTGATTGAGCAGATCTGAACACTCTTTCTGTAGAAAATGCAACTGGACATTTGGAGCGCTAAGAGAGTACTAGTGGAAAAAGGAATATATTCAAATATAAACTACACAGAAGCATTCTGTGAAACTTCTTTCTGATCTGAGCATTCAGCTAACAGAGTTAAACCATCGTTTGGATTGAGCAGTTTTGAAACACTCTGTCTGTAGAAAATGCAACTGGATATTCGTAGCGCTAAGTGGGTAATAGTGGAAAAAAGAATATGTTCAAATATAAACTACACAGAAGCATTGTATGAAACTTCTTTCTGTTCTGTGCATTCAACTAACAGAGTTGAACCTTCCTTTTGATTGAGCCGTTCTGAAACACTCTTTCTGTAGAAACTGCAATTGGACATGCTAAGCGCTAAGAGGCCTACATTGGGAAAAAGAATATCTTCAAATAAAAACTACACAGAAGCATTGTGTGAAACTTATTTCTGATATGTTCATTAAGCTAACAGAGTTAAACCATACTTTTGATTGCGCAGTTCTGAACACTCTTTCTGTAGAAAATGCAAGTGGACATTCGGATCGCTAAGAGGGTAATAGTGGAAAAAGGAATATATTCAAATATAAACTACACAGTAGCATTCTGTGAAAATTCTTTCTGTTCTGTGCATTCAACTAACAGAGTTGAACCTTACTTTTGATTGAGCCGTTCTGAAACACTCTTTCTGTAGAAACTGCAATTGGACATGCTAAGCGCTAAGAGGCCTACATTGGGAAAAAGAATATCTTCAAATAAAAACTACACAGATGCATTCTGTGAAACTTATTTCTGATCTGTAAATTCAGTTAACAGAGATAAAACATATTTTTGATTGAGCAGTTATGAAACACTCTTTTTGTAGAAAATGCAAGTGGAGATTCGGAGCGCTAAGAGAGTAATAGTGGAAAAAGGAATGTCTTCAAATATAAACTACACAGAATCATTCGGTGAAACTTCTTTCTGATCTGTGCATTCAGCTAACAGAGTTAAACCATACTTTTGATTGAGCAGATCTGAACACTCTTTCTGTAGAAAATGCAACTGGACATTTGGAGCGCTAAGAGCGTAGTAGTGGAAAAAGGAATATATTCAAATATAAACTACACAGAAGCATTCTGTGAAACTTCTTTCTGATCTGAGCATTCAGCTAACAGAGTTAAACCATACTTTTGATTGAGCAGTTTTGAAACACTCTGTCTGTAGAAAATGCAACAGGACATTCGTAGCGCTAAGTGGGTAATAGTGGACAAAAGAATATGTTCAAATATAAACTACACAGAAGCATTGTATGAAACTTCTTTCTGTTCTGTGCATTCAACTAACAGAGTTTAACCTTACTTTTGATTGAGCCGTTCTGAAACACTCTTTCTGTAGAAACTGCAATTGGACATTCTGAGCGCTAGGAGGCCTATATTGGGAAAAAGAATGTCTACAAATAAAAACTACACAGAAGAATTGTGTGAAACTTCTTTCTGTTCTGTTTGTTCAACTAAAAGAGTTGAACCTTAGTTTTGATTGAGCCGTTCTGAAACACTCTTTCTGTAGAAAATGCAAGTGGAGATTCGGAGCGCTAAGAGGGTAATAGTGGAAAAAGGAATGTCTCCAAATATAAACTACACAGAATCATTCTGTGAAACTTCTTTCTGATCTGTGCATTCAGCTAACAGAGTTAAACCATACTTTTGATTGAGCAGATCTGAACACTCTTTCTGTAGAAAATGCAACTGGACATTTGGAGCGCTAAGAGAGTAGTAGTGGAAAAAGGAATATATTCAAATATAAACTACACAGAAGAATTCTGTGAAACTTCTTTCTGATCTGAGCATTCAGCTAACAGAGTTAAACCATACTTTTCATTGCGCAGTTTTGAAACACTCTGTCTGTAGAAAATGCAACTGGACATTCGTAGCGCTAAGTGGGTTATAGTGGAAAAAAGAATATGTTCAAATATAAACTACACAGAAGCATTGTATGAAACTTCTTTCTGTTCTGTGCATTCAACTAACAGAGTTGAACCTTACTTTTGATTGAGCCTTTCTGAAACACTCTTTCTGTAGAAACTGCAATTGGACATTCTGAGCGCTAAGAGGCCTCTATTGGGAAAAATAATATCTTCAAATAAAAACTACACAGAAGCATTGTGTGAAACTTATTTCTGATATGTTCATTAAGCTAACAGAGTTAAACCATACTTTTGATTGCGCAGTTCTGAACACTCTTTCTGTAGAAAATGCAAGTGGACATTCGGAGCGCTAAGAGGGTAATAGTGGAAAAAGGAATATATTCAAATATAAACTACACAGTAGCATTCTGTGAAAATTCTTTCTGTTCTGTGCATTCAACTAACAGAGTTGAACCTTACTTTGGATTGAGCCGTTCTGAAACACTCTTTCTGTAGAAACTGCAATTGGACATGCTAAGCGCTAAGAGGCCTACATTGGGAAAAAGAATATCTTCAACTAAAAACTACACAGATGCATTCTGTGAAACTTATTTCTGATCTGTAAATTCAGTTAACAGAGATAAAACATATTTTTTATTGAGCAGTTATGAAACACTCTTTTTGTAGAAAATGCAAGTGGAGATTCGGAGCGCTAAGAGGGTAATAGTGGAAAAAGGAATGTCTTCAAATATAAACTACACAGAATCATTCGGTGAAACTTCTTTCTGATCTGTGCATTCAGCTAACAGAGTTAAACCATACTTTTGATTGCGCAGTTCTGAACACTCTTTCTGTAGAAAATGCAAGTGGACATTCGGAGCGCTAAGAGGGTAATAGTGGAAAAAGGAATATATTCAAATATAAACTACACAGTAGCATTCTGTGAAAATTCTTTCTGTTCTGTGCTTTCAACTAACAGAGTTGAACCTTACTTTTGATTGAGCCGTTCTGAAACACTCTTTCTGTAGAAACTACAATTGGACATGCTAAGCGCTAAGAGGCCTACATTGGGAAAAAGAATATCTTCAAATAAAAACTACACAGATGCATTCTGTGAAACTTATTTCTGATCTGTAAATTCAGTTAACAGAGATAAAACATATTTTTGATTGAGCAGTTATGAAACACTCTTTTTGTAGAAAATGCAAGTGGAGATTCGGAGCGCTAAGAGGGTAATAGTGAAAAATGGAATGTCTTCAAATATAAACTACACAGAATTATTCTGTGAAACTTCTTTCTGATCTGTGCATTCAGCTAACAGAGTTAAACCATACTTTTGATTGAGCAGATCTGAACACTCTTTCTGTAGAAAATGCAACTGGACATTTGGAGCGCTAAGAGCGTAGTAGTGGAAAAAGGAATATATTCAAATATAAACTACACAGAAGCATTATGTGAAACTTCTTTCTGATCTGAGCATTCAGCTAACAGAGTTAAACCATATTTTTGATTGAGCAGTTTTGAAACACTCTGTCTGTAGAAAATGCAACTGGACATTCGTAGCGCTAAGTGGGTAATAGTGGAAAAAAGAATATGTTCAAATATAAACTACACAGAAGCATTGTATGAAACTTCTATCTGTTCTGTGCATTCAACTAGCAGAGTTGAACCTTAATTTTGATTGAGCCGTTCTGAAACACTCTTTCTGTAGAAACTGCAATTGGTCATTCTGAGCGCTAAGAGGCCTATATTGGGAAAAAGAATGTCTACAAATAAAAACTACACAGAAGAATTTTGTGAAACTTCTTTCTGTTCTGTTTGTTCAACTAAAAGAGTTGAACCTTAGTTTTGATTGAGCCGTTCTGAAACACTCTTTCTGTAGAAAATGCAAGTGGAGATTCGGAGCGCTAAGAGGGTAATAGTGGAAAAAGGAATGTCTCCAAATATAAACTACACAGAATCATTCTGTGAAACTTCTTTCTGATCTGTGCATTCAGCTAACAAAGTTAAACCATACTTTTGATTGAGCAGATCTGAACACTCTTTCTGTAGAAAATGCAACTGGACATTTGGAGCGCTAAGAGCGTAGTAGTGGAAAAAGGAATATATTCAAATATAAACTACACAGAAGCATTCTGTGAAACTTCTTTCTGATCTGAGCATTCAGCTAACAGAGTTAAACCACACTTTTCATTGCGCAGTTTTGAAACACTCTGTCTGTAGAAAATGCAACTGGACATTCGTAGCGCTAAGTGGGTAATAGTGGAAAAAAGAATATGTTCAAATATAAACTACACAGAAGCATTGTATGAAACTTCTTTCTGTTCTGTGCATTCAACTAACAGAGTTGAACCTTACTTTTGATTGAGCCTTTCTGAAACACTCTTTCTGTAGAAACTGCAATTGGACATTCTGAGCGCTAAGAGGCCTCTATTGGGAAAAATAATATCTTCAAATAAAAACTACACAGAAGCATTGTGAGAAACTTATTTCTGATATGTTCATTAAGCTAACAGAGTTAAACCATACTTTTGATTGCGCAGTTCTGAACACTCTTTCTGTAGAAAATGCAAGTGGACATTCGGAGCGCTAAGAGGGTAATAGTGGAAAAAGGAATATATTCAAATATAAACTACACAGTAGCATTCTGTGAAAATTCTTTCTGTTCTGTGCATTCAACTAACAGAGTTGAACCTTACTTTGGATTGAGCCGTTCTGAAACACTCTTTCTGTAGAAACTGCAATTGGACATGCTAAGCGCTAAGAGGCCTACATTGGGAAAAAGAATATCTTCAACTAAAAACTACACAGATGCATTCTGTGAAACTTATTTCTGATCTGTAAATTCAGTTAACAGAGATAAAACATATTTTTGATTGAGCAGTTATGAAACACTCTTTTTGTAGAAAATGCAAGTGGAGATTCGGAGCGCTAAGAAGGTAATAGTGGAAAAAGGAATGTCTTCAAATATAAACTACACAGAATCATTCGGTGAAACTTCTTTCTGATCTGTGCATTCAGCTAACAGAGTTAAACCATACTTTTGATTGCGCAGTTCTGAACACTCTTTCTGTAGAAAATGCAAGTGGACATTCGGAGGGCTAAGAGGGTAATAGTGGAAAAAGGAATATATTCAAATATAAACTACACAGTAGCATTCTGTGAAAATTCTTTCTGTTCTGTGCATTCAACTAACAGAGTTGAACCTTACTTTTGATTGAGCCGTTCTAAAACACTCTTTCTGTAGAAACTGCAATTGGACATGCTAAGCGCTAAGAGGCCTACATTGGGAAAAAGAATATCTTCAAATAAAAACTACACAGATGCATTCTGTGAAACTTATTTCTGATCTGTAAATTCAGTTAACAGAGATAAAACATATTTTTGATTGAGCAGTTATGAAACACTCTTTTTGTAGAAAATGCAAGTGGAGATTCGGAGCGCTAAGAGGGTAATAGTGAAAAATGGAATGTCTTCAAATATAAACTACACAGAATCATTCGGTGAAACTTCTTTCTGATCTGTGCATTCAGCTAACAGAGTTAAACCATACTTTTGATTGAGCAGTTCTGAACACTCTTTCTGTAGAAAATGCAACTGGACATTTGGAGCGCTAAGAGCGTAGTAGTGGAAAAAGGAATATATTCAAATATAAACTACACAGAAGCATTCTGTGAAACTTCTTTCTGATCTGAGCATTCATCTAACAGAGTTAAACCATACTTTTGAGTGAGCAGTTTTGAAACACTCTGTCTGTAGAAAATGCAACTGGACATTCGTAGCGCTAAGTGGGTAATAGTGGAAAAAATAATATGTTCAAATATAAACTACACAGAAGCATTGTATGAAACTTCTTTCTGTTCTGTGCATTCAACTAACAGAGTTGAACCTTACTTTTGATTGAGCCGTTCTGAAACACTCTTTCCGTAGAAACTGCAATTGGACATTCTGAGCGCTAGGAGGCCTATATTGGGAAAAAGAATGTCTACAAATAAAAACTACACAGAAGAATTGTGTGAAACTTCTTTCTGTTCTGTTTGTTCAACTAAAAGAGTTGAACCTTAGTTTTGATTGAGCCGTTCTGAAACACTCTTTCTGTAGAAAATGCAAGTGGAGATTCGGAGCGCTAAGAGGGTAATAGTGGAAAAAGGAATGTCTCCAAATATAAACTACACAGAATCATTCTGTGAAACTTCTTTCTGATCTGTGCATTCAGCTAACAGAGTTAAACCATACTTTTGATTGAGCAGATCTGAACACTCTTTCTGTAGAAAATGCAACTGGACATTTGGAGCGCTAAGAGAGTACTAGTGGAAAAAGGAATATATTCAAATATGAACTACACAGAAGCATTCTGTGAAACTTCTTTCTGATCTGAGCATTCAGCTAACAGAGTTAAACCATACTTTTCATTGCGCAGTTTTGAAACACTCTGTCTGTAGAAAATGCAACTGGACATTCGTAGCGCTAAGTGGGTAATAGTGGAAAAAAGAATATGTTCAAATATAAACTATACAGAAGCATTGTATGAAACTTCTTTCTGTTCTGTGCATTCAACTAACAGAGTTGAACCTTACTTTTGATTGAGCCTTTCTGAAACACTCTTTCTGTAGAAACTGCAATTGGACATTCTGAGCGCTAAGAGGCCTCTATTGGGAAAAATAATATCTTCAAATAAAAACTACACAGAAGCATTGTGTGAAACTTATTTCTGATATGTTCATTAAGCTAACAGAGTTAAACCATACTTTTGATTGCGCAGTTCTGAACACTCTTTCTGTAGAAAATGCAAGTGGACATTCGGATCGCTAAGAGGGTAATAGTGGAAAAAGGAATATATTCAAATATAAACTACACAGTAGCATTCTGTGAAAATTCTTTCTGTTCTGTGCATTCAACTAACAGAGTTGAACCTTACTTTGGATTGAGCCGTTCTGAAACACTCTTTCTGTAGAAACTGCAATTGGACATGCTAAGCGCTAAGAGGCCTACATTGGGAAAAAGAATATCTTCAACTAAAAACTACACAGATGCATTCTGTGAAACTTATTTGTGATCTGTAAATTCAGTTAACAGAGATAAAACATATTTTTGATTGAGCAGTTATGAAACACTCTTTTTGTAGAAAATGCAAGTGGAGATTCGGAGCGCTAAGAGGGTAATAGTGGAAAAAGGAATGTCTTCAAATATAAACTACACAGAATCATTCGGTGAAACTTCTTTCTGATCTGTGCATTCAGCTAACAGAGTTAAACCATACTTTTGATTGCGCAGTTCTGAACACTCTTTCTGTAGAAAATGCAAGTGGACATTCGGAGCGCTAAGAGGGTAATAGTGGAAAAAGGAATATATTCAAATATAAACTACACAGTAGCATTCTGTGAAAATTCTTTCTGTTCTGTGCATTCAACTAACAGAGTTGAACCTTACTTTTGATTGAGCCGTTCTAAAACACTCTTTCTGTAGAAACTGCAATTGGACATGCTAAGCGCTAAGAGGCCTACATTGGGAAAAAGAATATCTTCAAATAAAAACTACACAGATGCATTCTGTGAAACTTATTTCTGATCTGTAAATTCAGTTAACAGAGATAAAACATATTTTTGATTGAGCAGTTATGAAACACTCTTTTTGTAGAAAATGCAAGTGGAGATTCGGAGCGCTAAGAGGGTAATAGTGAAAAATGGAATGTCTTCAAATATAAACTACACAGAATCATTCGGTGAAACTTCTTTCTGATCTGTGCATTCAGCTAACAGAGTTAAACCATACTTTTGATTGAGCAGATCTGAACACTCTTTCTGTAGAAAATGCAACTTTACATTTGGAGCGCTAAGAGCGTAGTAGTGGAAAAAGGAATATATTCAAATATAAACTACACAGAAGCATTCTGTGAAACTTCTTTCTGATCTGAGCATTCATCTAACAGAGTTAAACCATACTTTTGATTGAGCAGTTTTGAAACACTCTGTCTGTAGAAAATGCAACTGGACATTCGTAGCGCTAAGTGGGTAATAGTGGAAAAAAGAATATGTTCAAATATAAACTACACAGAAACATTGTATGAAACTTCTTTCTGTTCTGTGCATTCAACTAACAGAGTTGAACCTTACTTTTGATTGAGCCGTTCTGAAACACTCTTTCTGTAGAAACTGCAATTGGACATTCTGAGCGCTAGGAGGCCTATATTGGGAAAAAGAATGTCTACAAATAAAAACTACACAGAAGAATTGTGTGAAACTTCTTTCTGTTCTGTTTGTTCAACTAAAAGAGTTGAACCTTAGTTTTGATTGAGCCGTTCTGAAACACTCTTTCTGTAGAAAATGCAAGTGGAGATTCGGAGCGCTAAGAGGGTAATAGTGGAAAAAGGAATGTCTCCAAATATAAACTACACAGAATCATTCTGTGAAACTTCTTTCT
This sequence comes from Symphalangus syndactylus, assembly GCF_028878055.3. Classification (NCBI taxonomy): domain Eukaryota; kingdom Metazoa; phylum Chordata; class Mammalia; order Primates; family Hylobatidae; genus Symphalangus; species Symphalangus syndactylus. Next base: position 4,694,481 of record NC_072433.2, read on the forward strand.
GATCTGTGCATTCAGCTAACAGAGTTAAACCATACTTTTGATTGAGCAGATCTGAACACTCTTTCTGTAGAAAATGCAACTGGACATTTGGAGCGCTAAGAGAGTACTAGTGGAAAAAGGAATATATTCAAATATAAACTACACAGAAGCATTCTGTGAAACTTCTTTCTGATCTGAGCATTCAGCTAACAGAGTTAAACCATACTTTTGATTGAGCAGTTTTGAAACACTCTGTCTGTAGAAAATGCAACTGGACATTCGTAGCGCTAAGTGGGTAATAGTGGAAAAAAGTATATGTTCAAATATAAACTACACAGAAGCATTGTATGAAACTTCTTTCTCTTCTGTGCATTCAACTAACAGAGTTGAACCTTACTTTTGATTGAGCCTTTCTGAAACACTCTTTCTGTAGAAACTGCAATTGGACATTCTGAGCGCTAAGAGGCCTCTATTGGGAAATATAATATCTTCAAATAAAAACTACACAGAAGCATTGTGTGAAACTTATTTCTGATATGTTCATTAATCTAACAGAGTTAAACCATACTTTTGATTGTGCAGTTCTGAACAGTCTTTCTGTAGAAAATGCAAGTGGACATTCGGAGCGCTAAGAGGGTAATAGTGGAAAAAGGAATATATTCAAATATAAACTACACAGTAGCATTCTGTGAAAATTCTTTCTGTTCTGTGCATTCAACTAACAGAGTTGAACCTTACTTTTGATTGAGCCGTTCTGAAACACTCTTTCTGTAGAAAATGCAAGTGGAGATTCGGAGCGCTAAGAGGGTTATAGTGGAAAAAGGAATGTCTCCAAATATAAACTACACAGAATCATTCTGTGAAACTTCTTTCTGATCTGTGCATTCAGCTAACAGAGTTAAACCATACTTTTGATTGAGCAGATCTGAACACTCTTTCTGTAGAAAATGCAACTGGACATTTGGAGCGCTAAGAGAGTAGTAGTGGAAAAAGGAATATATTCAAATATAAACTACACAGAAGCATTCTGTGAAACTTCTTTCTGATCTGAGCATTCAGCTAACAGAGTTAAACCATACTTTTGATTGAGCAGTTTTGAAACACTCTGTCTGTAGAAAATGCAACTGGACATTCGTAGCGCTAAGTGGGTAATAGTGGAAAAAAGTATATGTTCAAATATAAACTACACAGAAGCATTGTATGAAACTTCTTTCTCTTCTGTGCATTCAACTAACAGAGTTGAACCTTACTTTTGATTGAGCCTTTCTGAAACACTCTTTCTGTAGAAACTGCAATTGGACATTCTCAGCGCTAAGAGGCCTCTATTGGGAAAAATAATATCTTCAAATAAAAACTACACAGAAGCATTGTGTGAAACTTATTTCTGATATGTTCATTAAGCTAACAGAGTTAAACCATACTTTTGATTGCGCAGTTCTGAACACTCTTTCTGTAGAAAATGCAAGTGGACATTCGGAGCGCTAAGAGGGTAATAGTGGAAAAAGGAATATATTCAAATATAAACTACACAGTAGCATTCTGTGAAAATTCTTTCTGTTCTGTGCATTCAACTAACAGAGTTGAACCTTACTTTGGATTGAGCCGTTCTGAAACACTCTTTCTGTAGAAACTGCAATTGGACATGCTAAGCCCTAAGAGGCCTACATTGGGAAAAAGAATATCTTCAACTAAAAACTACACAGATGCATTCGGTGAAACTTATTTGTGATCTGTAAATTCAGTTAACAGAGATAAAACATATTTTTGATTGAGCAGTTATGAAACACTCTTTTTGTAGAAAATGCAAGTGGAGATTCGGAGCGCTAAGAGGGTAATAGTGGAAAAAGGAATGTCTTCAAATATAAACTACACAGAATCATTCGGTGAAACTTCTTTCTGATCTGTGCATTCAGCTAACAGAGTTAAACCATACTTTTGATTGCGCAGTTCTGAACACTCTTTCTGTAGAAAATGCAAGTGGACATTCGGAGCGCTAAGAGGGTAATAGTGGAAAAAGGAATATATTCAAATATAAACTACACAGTAGCATTCTGTGAAAATTCTTTCTGTTCTGTGCATTCAACTAACAGAGTTGAACCTTACTTTTGATTGAGCCGTTCTAAAACACTCTTTCTGTAGAAACTGCAATTGGACATGCTAAGCGCTAAGAGGCCTACATTGGGAAAAAGAATATCTTCAAATAAAAACTACACAGATGCATTCTGTGAAACTTATTTCTGATCTGTAAATTCAGTTAACAGAGATAAAACATATTTTTGATTGAGCAGTTATGAAACACTCTTTTTGTAGAAAATGCAAGTGGAGATTCGGAGCGCTAAGAGGGTAATAGTGAAAAATGGAATGTCTTCAAATATAAACTACACAGAATCATTCGGTGAAACTTCTTTCTGATCTGTGCATTCAGCTAACAGAGTTAAACCACACTTTTGATTGAGCAGATCTGAACACTCTTTCTGTAGAAAATGCAACTGGACATTTGGAGCGCTAAGAGCGTAGTAGTGGAAAAAGGAATATATTCAAATATAAACTACACAGAAGCATTCTGTGAAACTTCTTTCTGATCTGAGCATTCATCTAACAGAGTTAAACCATACTTTTGATTGAGCAGTTTTGAAACACTCTGTCTGTAGAAAATGCAACTGGACATTCGTAGCGCTAAGTGGGTAATAGTGGAAAAAAGAATATGTTCAAATATAAACTACACAGAAACATTGTATGAAACTTCTTTCTGTTCTGTGCATTCAACTAACAGAGTTGAACCTTACTTTTGATTGAGCCGTTCTGAAACACTCTTTCTGTAGAAACTGCAATTGGACATTCTGAGCGCTAGGAGGCCTATATTGGGAAAAAGAATGTCTACAAATAAAAACTACACAGAAGAATTGTGTGAAACTTCTTTCTGTTCTGTTTGTTCAACTAAAAGAGTTGAACCTTAGTTTTGATTGAGCCGTTCTGAAACACTCTTTCTGTAGAAAATGCAAGTGGAGATTCGGAGCGCTAAGAGGGTAATAGTGGAAAAAGGAATGTCTCCAAATATAAACTACACAGAATCATTCTGTGAAACTTCTTTCTGATCTGTGCATTCAGCTAACAGAGTTAAACCATACTTTTGATTGAGCAGATCTGAACACTCTTTCTGTAGAAAATGCAACTGGACATTTGGAGCGCTAAGAGAGTACTAGTGGAAAAAGGAATATATTCAAATATAAACTACACAGAAGCATTCTGTGAAACTTCTTTCTGATCTGAGCATTCAGCTAACAGAGTTAAACCATACTTTTGATTGAGCAGTTTTGAAACACTCTGTCTGTAGAAAATGCAACTGGACATTCGTAGCGCTAAGTGGGTAATAGTGGAAAAAAGTATATGTTCAAATATAAACTACACAGAAGCATTGTATGAAACTTCTTTCTCTTCTGTGCATTCAACTAACAGAGTTGAACCTTACTTTTGATTGAGCCTTTCTGAAACACTCTTTCTGTAGAAACTGCAATTGGACATTCTGAGCGCTAAGAGGCCTCTATTGGGAAATATAATATCTTCAAATAAAAACTACACAGAAGCATTGTGTGAAACTTATTTCTGATATGTTCATTAATCTAACAGAGTTAAACCATACTTTTGATTGTGCAGTTCTGAACAGTCTTTCTGTAGAAAATGCAAGTGGACATTCGGAGCGCTAAGAGGGTAATAGTGGAAAAAGGAATATATTCAAATATAAACTACACAGTAGCATTCTGTGAAAATTCTTTCTGTTCTGTGCATTCAACTAACAGAGTTGAACCTTACTTTTGATTGAGCCGTTCTGAAACACTCTTTCTGTAGAAACTGCAATTGGACATGCTAAGCGCTAAGAGGGCTACATTGGGAAAAAGAATATCTTCAAATGAAAACTACACAGATGCATTCTGTGAAACTTATTTCTGATCTGTGAATTCAGTTAACAGAGATAAAACATATTTTTGATTGAGCAGTTATGAAACACTCTTTTTGTAGAAAATGCAAGTGGAGATTTGGAGCACTAAGAGGGTAATAGTGGAAAAAGGAATGTCTTCAAATATAAACTACACAGAATCATTCGGTGAAACTTCTTTCTGATCTGTGCATTCAGCTAACAGAGTTAAACCATACTTTTGATTGAGCAGATCTGAACACTCTTTCTGTAGAAAATGCAACTGGACATTTGGAGCGCTAAGAGCGTGGTAGTGGAAAAAGGAATATATTCAAATATAAACTACACAGAAGCATTCTGTGAAACTTCTTTCTGATCTGAGCATTCAGCTAACAGAGTTAAACCATACTTTTGATTGAGCAGTTTTGAAACACTCTGTCTGTAGAAAATGCAACTGGTCATTCGTAGCGCTAAGTGGGTAATAGTGGACAAAAGAATATGTTCAAATATAAACTACACAGAAGCATTGTATGAAACTTCTTTCTGTTCTGTGCATTCAACTAACAGAGTTGAACCTTACTTTTGATTGAGCCTTTCTGAAACACTCTTTCTGTAGAAACTGCAATTGGACATTCTGAGCATTAGGAGGCCTATATTGGGAAAAAGAATGTCTACAAATAAAAACTACACAGAAGAATTGTGTGAAACTTCTTTCTGTTCTGTTTGTTCAACTAAAAGAGTTGAACCTTAGTTTTGATTGAGCCGTTCTGAAACACTCTTTCTGTAGAAAATGCAAGTGGAGATTCGGAGCGCTAAGAGGGTAATAGTGGAAAAAGGAATGTCTCCAAATATAAACTACACAGAATCATTCTGTGAAACTTCTTTCTGATCTGTGCATTCAGCTAACAGAGTTAAACCATACTTTTGATTGAGCAGATCTGAACACTCTTTCTGTAGAAAATGCAACTGGACATTTGGAGCGCTAAGAGAGTAGTAGTGGAAAAAGGAATATATTCAAATATAAACTACACAGAAGCATTCTGTGAAACTTCTTTCTGATCTGAGCATTCAGCTAACAGAGTTAAACCATACTTTTGATTGAGCAGTTTTGAAACACTCTGTCTGTAGAAAATGCAACTGGACATTCGTAGCGCTAAGTGGGTAATAGTGGAAAAAAGTATATGTTCAAATATAAACTACACAGAAGCATTGTATGAAACTTCTTTCTCTTCTGTGCATTCAACTAACAGAGTTGAACCTTACTTTTGATTGAGCCTTTCTGAAACACTCTTTCTGTAGAAACTGCAATTGGACATTCTCAGCGCTAAGAGGCCTCTATTGGGAAAAATAATATCTTCAAATAAAAACTACACAGAAGCATTGTGTGAAACTTATTTCTGATATGTTCATTAAGCTAACAGAGTTAAACCATACTTTTGATTGCGCAGTTCTGAACACTCTTTCTGTAGAAAATGCAAGTGGACATTCGGAGCGCTAAGAGGGTAATAGTGGAAAAAGGAATATATTCAAATATAAACTACACAGTAGCATTCTGTGAAAATTCTTTCTGTTCTGTGCATTCAACTAACAGAGTTGAACCTTACTTTGGATTGAGCCGTTCTGAAACACTCTTTCTGTAGAAACTGCAATTGGACATGCTAAGCCCTAAGAGGCCTACATTGGGAAAAAGAATATCTTCAACTAAAAACTACACAGATGCATTCGGTGAAACTTATTTGTGATCTGTAAATTCAGTTAACAGAGATAAAACATATTTTTGATTGAGCAGTTATGAAACACTCTTTTTGTAGAAAATGCAAGTGGAGATTCGGAGCGCTAAGAGGGTAATAGTGGAAAAAGGAATGTCTTCAAATATAAACTACACAGAATCATTCGGTGAAACTTCTTTCTGATCTGTGCATTCAGCTAACAGAGTTAAACCATACTTTTGATTGCGCAGTTCTGAACACTCTTTCTGTAGAAAATGCAAGTGGACATTCGGAGCGCTAAGAGGGTAATAGTGGAAAAAGGAATATATTCAAATATAAACTACACAGTAGCATTCTGTGAAAATTCTTTCTGTTCTGTGCATTCAACTAACAGAGTTGAACCTTACTTTTGATTGAGCCGTTCTAAAACACTCTTTCTGTAGAAACTGCAATTGGACATGCTAAGCGCTAAGAGGCCTACATTGGGAAAAAGAATATCTTCAAATAAAAACTACACAGATGCATTCTGTGAAACTTATTTCTGATCTGTAAATTCAGTTAACAGAGATAAAACATATTTTTGATTGAGCAGTTATGAAACACTCTTTTTGTAGAAAATGCAAGTGGAGATTCGGAGCGCTAAGAGGGTAATAGTGAAAAATGGAATGTCTTCAAATATAAACTACACAGAATCATTCGGTGAAACTTCTTTCTGATCTGTGCATTCAGCTAACAGAGTTAAACCACACTTTTGATTGAGCAGATCTGAACACTCTTTCTGTAGAAAATGCAACTGGACATTTGGAGCGCTAAGAGCGTAGTAGTGGAAAAAGGAATATATTCAAATATAAACTACACAGAAGCATTCTGTGAAACTTCTTTCTGATCTGAGCATTCATCTAACAGAGTTAAACCATACTTTTGATTGAGCAGTTTTGAAACACTCTGTCTGTAGAAAATGCAACTGGACATTCGTAGCGCTAAGTGGGTAATAGTGGAAAAAAGAATATGTTCAAATATAAACTACACAGAAACATTGTATGAAACTTCTTTCTGTTCTGTGCATTCAACTAACAGAGTTGAACCTTACTTTTGATTGAGCCGTTCTGAAACACTCTTTCTGTAGAAACTGCAATTGGACATTCTGAGCGCTAGGAGGCCTATATTGGGAAAAAGAATGTCTACAAATAAAAACTACACAGAAGAATTGTGTGAAACTTCTTTCTGTTCTGTTTGTTCAACTAAAAGAGTTGAACCTTAGTTTTGATTGAGCCGTTCTGAAACACTCTTTCTGTAGAAAATGCAAGTGGAGATTCGGAGCGCTAAGAGGGTAATAGTGGAAAAAGGAATGTCTCCAAATATAAACTACACAGAATCATTCTGTGAAACTTCTTTCTGATCTGTGCATTCAGCTAACAGAGTTAAACCATACTTTTGATTGAGCAGATCTGAACACTCTTTCTGTAGAAAATGCAACTGGACATTTGGAGCGCTAAGAGAGTACTAGTGGAAAAAGGAATATATTCAAATATAAACTACACAGAAGCATTCTGTGAAACTTCTTTCTGATCTGAGCATTCAGCTAACAGAGTTAAACCATACTTTTGATTGAGCAGTTTTGAAACACTCTGTCTGTAGAAAATGCAACTGGACATTCGTAGCGCTAAGTGGGTAATAGTGGAAAAAAGTATATGTTCAAATATAAACTACACAGAAGCATTGTATGAAACTTCTTTCTCTTCTGTGCATTCAACTAACAGAGTTGAACCTTACTTTTGATTGAGCCTTTCTGAAACACTCTTTCTGTAGAAACTGCAATTGGACATTCTGAGCGCTAAGAGGCCTCTATTGGGAAATATAATATCTTCAAATAAAAACTACACAGAAGCATTGTGTGAAACTTATTTCTGATATGTTCATTAATCTAACAGAGTTAAACCATACTTTTGATTGTGCAGTTCTGAACAGTCTTTCTGTAGAAAATGCAAGTGGACATTCGGAGCGCTAAGAGGGTAATAGTGGAAAAAGGAATATATTCAAATATAAACTACACAGTAGCATTCTGTGAAAATTCTTTCTGTTCTGTGCATTCAACTAACAGAGTTGAACCTTACTTTTGATTGAGCCGTTCTGAAACACTCTTTCTGTAGAAACTGCAATTGGACATGCTAAGCGCTAAGAGGGCTACATTGGGAAAAAGAATATCTTCAAATGAAAACTACACAGATGCATTCTGTGAAACTTATTTCTGATCTGTGAATTCAGTTAACAGAGATAAAACATATTTTTGATTGAGCAGTTATGAAACACTCTTTTTGTAGAAAATGCAAGTGGAGATTTGGAGCACTAAGAGGGTAATAGTGGAAAAAGGAATGTCTTCAAATATAAACTACACAGAATCATTTGGTGAAACTTCTTTCTGATCTGTGCATTCAGCTAACAGAGTTAAACCATACTTTTGATTGAGCAGATCTGAACACTCTTTCTGTAGAAAATGCAACTGGACATTTGGAGCGCTAAGAGCGTGGTAGTGGAAAAAGGAATATATTCAAATATAAACTACACAGAAGCATTCTGTGAAACTTCTTTCTGATCTGAGCATTCAGCTAACAGAGTTAAACCATACTTTTGATTGAGCAGTTTTGAAACACTCTGTCTGTAGAAAATGCAACTGGTCATTCGTAGCGCTAAGTGGGTAATAGTGGACAAAAGAATATGTTCAAATATAAACTACACAGAAGCATTGTATGAAACTTCTTTCTGTTCTGTGCATTCAACTAACAGAGTTGAACCTTACTTTTGATTGAGCCTTTCTGAAACACTCTTTCTGTAGAAACTGCAATTGGACATTCTGAGCATTAGGAGGCCTATATTGGGAAAAAGAATGTCTACAAATAAAAACTACACAGAAGAATTGTGTGAAACTTCTTTCTGTTCTGTTTGTTCAACTAAAAGAGTTGAACCTTAGTTTTGATTGAGCCGTTCTGAAACACTCTTTCTGTAGAAAATGCAAGTGGAGATTCGGAGCGCTAAGAGGGTAATAGTGGAAAAAGGAATGTCTCCAAATATAAACTACACAGAATCATTCTGTGAAACTTCTTTCTGATCTGTGCATTCAGCTAACAGAGTTAAACCATACTTTTGATTGAGCAGATCTGAACACTCTTTCTGTAGAAAATGCAACTGGACATTTGGAGCGCTAAGAGAGTAGTAGTGGAAAAAGGAATATATTCAAATATAAACTACACAGAAGCATTCTGTGAAACTTCTTTCTGATCTGAGCATTCAGCTAACAGAGTTAAACCATACTTTTGATTGAGCAGTTTTGAAACACTCTGTCTGTAGAAAATGCAACTGGACATTCGTAGCGCTAAGTGGGTAATAGTGGAAAAAAGTATATGTTCAAATATAAACTACACAGAAGCATTGTATGAAACTTCTTTCTCTTCTGTGCATTCAACTAACAGAGTTGAACCTTACTTTTGATTGAGCCTTTCTGAAACACTCTTTCTGTAGAAACTGCAATTGGACATTCTCAGCGCTAAGAGGCCTCTATTGGGAAAAATAATATCTTCAAATAAAAACTACACAGAAGCATTGTGTGAAACTTATTTCTGATATGTTCATTAAGCTAACAGAGTTAAACCATACTTTTGATTGCGCAGTTCTGAACACTCTTTCTGTAGAAAATGCAAGTGGACATTCGGAGCGCTAAGAGGGTAATAGTGGAAAAAGGAATATATTCAAATATAAACTACACAGTAGCATTCTGTGAAAATTCTTTCTGTTCTGTGCGTTCAACTAACAGAGTTGAACCTTACTTTTGATTGAGCCGTTCTGAAACACTCTTTCTGTAGAAACTGCAATTGGACATGCTAAGCGCTAAGAGGCCTACATTGGGAAAAAGAATATCTTCAAATAAAAACTACACAGATGCATTCTGTGAAACTTATTTCTGATCTGTAAATTCAGTTAACAGAGATAAAACATATTTTTGATTGAGCAGTTATGAAACACTCTTTTTGTAGAAAATGCAAGTGGAGATTCGGAGCGCTAAGAGGGTAATAGTGGAAAAAGGAATGTCTTCAAATATAAACCACACAGAATCATTCGGTGAAACTTCTTTCTGATCTGTGCATTCAGCTAACAGAGTTAAACCATACTTTTGATTGAGCAGATCTGAACACTCTTTCTGTAGAAAATGCAACAGGACATTTGGAGCGCTAAGAGCGTAGTAGTTTAAAAAGTAATATATTCAAATATAAACTACACAGAAGCATTCTGTGAAACTTCCTTCTGATCTGAGCATTCGGCTAACAGAGTTAAACCATACTTTTGATTGAGCAGTTTTGAAACACTCTGTCTGTAGAAAATGCAACTGGACATTCGTAGCGCTAAGTGGGTAATAGTGGAAAAAAGAATATGTTCAAATATAAACTACACAGAAGCATTGTATGAAACTTCTTTCTGTTCTGTGCATTCAACTAACAGCGTTGAACCTTACTTTTGATTGAGCCGTTCTGAAACACTCTTTCTGTAGAAACTGCAATTGGACATTCTGAGCGATAAGAGGGCTATATTGGGAAAAAGAATGTCTACAAATAAAAACTACACAGAAGAATTATGTGAAACTTCTTTCTGTTCTGTTTGTTCAACTAAAAGAGTTGAACCTTTGTTTTGATTGAGCCGTTCTGAAACACTCTTTCTGTAGAAAATGCAAGGGGAGATTCGGTGCGCTAAGAGGGTAATAGTGGAAAAAGGAATGTATCCAAATATAAACTACACAGAATCATTCTGTGAAACTTCTTTCTGATCTGTGCATTCAGCTAACAGAGTTAAACCATACTTTTGATTGAGCAGATCTGAACACTCTTTCTGTAGAAAATGCAACTGGACATTTGGAGCGCTAAGAGAGTAGCAGTGGAAAAAGGAATATATTCAAATATAAACTACACAGAAGCATTCTGTGAAACTTCTTTCTGATCTGAGCATTCAGCTAACAGAGTTAAACCATACTTTTGATTGAGCAGTTTTGAAACACTCTGTCTGTAGAAAATGCAACTGGACATTCGTAGCGCTAAGTGGGTAATAGTGGAAAAAAGAATATGTTCAAATATAAACTACACAGAAGCATTGTATGAAACTTCTTTCTGTTCTGTGCATTCAACTAACAGAGTTGAACCTTACTTTTATTGAGCCTTTCTGAAACACTCTTTCTGTAGAAACTGCAATTGGACATTCTGAGCGCTAAGAGGCCTCTATTGGGAAAAATAATATCTTCAAATAAAAACTACACAGAAGCATTGTGTGAAACTTATTTCTGATATGTTCATTAAGCTAACAGAGTTAAACCATACTTTTGATTGCGCAGTTCTGAACACTCTTTCTGTAGAAAATGCAAGTGGACATTCGGAGCGCTAAGAGGGTAATAGTGGTAAAAGGAATATATTCAAATATAAACTACACAGTAGCATTCTGTGAAAATTCTTTCTGTTCTGTGCGTTCAACTAACAGAGTTGAACCTTACTTTTGATTGAGCCGTTCTGAAACACTCTTTCTTTAGAAACTGCAATTGGACATGCTATGCGCTAAGAGGCCTACATTGGGAAAAAGAATATCTTCAAATAAAAACTGCACAGATGCATTCTGTGAAACTTATTTCTGATCTGTAAATTCAGTTAACAGAGATAAAACATATTTTTGATTGAGCAGTTATGAAACACTCTTTTTGTAGAAAATGCAAGTGGAGATTCGGAGCGCTAAGAGGGTAATAGTGGAAAAAGGAATGTCTTCAAATATAAACTACACAGAATCATTCGGTGAAACTTCTTTCGGTTCTGTGCATTCAGCTAACAGAGTTAAACCATACTTTTGATTGAGCAGATCTGAACACTCTTTCTGTAGAAAATGCAACTGGACATTTGGAGCGCTAAGAGCGTAGTAGTGGAAAAAGGAATATATTCAAATATAAACTACACAGAAGCATTCTGTGAAACTTCTTTCTGATCTGAGCATTCAGCTAACAGAGTTAAACCATACTTTTTATTGAGCAGTTTTGAAACACTCTGTCTGTAGAAAATGCAACTGGACATTCGTAGCGCTAAGTGGGTAATAGTGGAAAAAAGAATATGTTCAAATATAAACTACACAGAAGCATTGTATGAAACTCCTTTCTGTTCTGTGCATTCAACTAACAGAGTTGAACCTTACTTTTGATTGAGCCGTTCTGAATCGCTCTTTCTGTAGAGACTGCAATTGGACATTCTGAGCGCTAAGAGGCCTATATTGGGAAAAATAATATCTTCAAATAAAAACTACACAGAAGCATTGTGTGAAACTTATTTCTGATATGTTCATTAAGCTAACAGAGTTAAACCATACTTTTGATTGCGCAGTTCTGAACACTCTTTCTGTAGAAAATGCAAGTGGACATTCGGAGCGCTAAGAGGGTAATAGTGGAAAAAGGAATATATTCAAATATAAACTACACAGTAGCATTCTGTGAAAATTCTTCCTGTTCTGTGCATTCAACTAACAGAGTTGAACCTTACTTTTGATTGAGCCATTCTGAAACACTCTTTCTGTAGAAACTGCAATTGGACATGCTAAGCGCTAAGAGGCCTACATTGGGAAAAAGAATATCTTCAAATAAAAACTACACAGATGCATTCTGTGAAACTTATTTCTGATCTGTAAATTCAGTTAACAGAGATAAAACATATTTTTGATTGAGCAGTTATGAAACACTCTTTTTGTAGAAAATGCAAGTGGAGATTCGGAGCGCTAAGAGGGTAATAGTGGAAAAAGGAATGTCTTCAAATATAAACTACACAGAATCATTCGGTGAAATTTCTTTCTGATCTGTGCATTCAGCTAACAGAGTTAAACCATAGTTTTGATTGAGCAGATCTGAACACTCTTTCTGTAGAAAATGCAAGTGGACATTCGGAGCGCTAAGAGGGTAATAGTGGAAAAAGGAATATATTCAAATATAAACTACATAGTAGCATTCTGTGAAAATTCTTTCTGTTCTGTGCATTCAACTAACAGAGTTGAACCTTATTTTTGATTGAGCCGTTCTGAAACACTCTTTCTGTAGAAACTGCAATTGGACATTCTGAGCGCTAAGAGGCTTCTATTGGGAAAAATTATATCTTCAAATAAAAACTTCACAGAAGCATTGTGTGAAACTTATTTCTGATATGTTCATTAAGCTAACAGAGTTAAACCATACTTTTGATTGCGCAGTTCTGAACACTCTTTCTGTAGAAAATGCAAGTGGACATTCCGAGCGCTAAGAGGGTAATAGTGGAAAAAGGAATATATTCAAATATAAACTACACAGTAGCATTCTGTGAAAATTCTTTCTGTTCTGTGCATTCAACTAACAGAGTTGAACCTTACTTTTGATTGAGCCGTTCTGAAACACTCTTCCTGTAGAAACTGCAATTGGACATGCTAAGCGCTAAGAGGCCTACATTGGGAAAAATTATCTTCAAATAAAAACTACACAGATGCATTCTGTGAAACTTATTTCTGATCTGTAAATTCAGTTAACAGAGATAAAACATATTTTTGATTGAGCAGTTATGAAACACTCTTTTTGTAGAAAATGCAAGTGGAGATTCGGAGCGCTAAGAGGGTAATAGTGGAAAAAGGAATGTCTTCAAATATAAACTACACAGAATCATTCGGTGAAACTTCTTTCTGATCTGTGCATTCAGCTAACAGAGTTAAACCATACTTTTGATTGAGCAGATCTGAACACTCTTTCTGTAGAAAATGCAACTGGACATTTGGAGCGCTAAGAGCGTAGTAGTGGAAAAAGGAATATATTCAAATATAAACTACACAGAAGCATTCTGTGAAACTTCTTTCTGATCTGAGCATTGAGCTAACAGAATTAAACCATACTTTTGATTGAGCAGATTTGAAACACTCTGTCTGTAGAAAATGCAACTGGACATTCGTAGCGCTAAGTGGGTAATAGTGGAAAAAAGAATATGTTCAAATATAAACTACACAGAAGCATTGTATGAAACTTCTTTCTGTTCTGTGCATTCAACTAACAGAGTTGAACCTTACTTTTGATTGAGCCGTTCTGAAACACTCTTTCTGTAGAAACTGCAATTGGACATTCTGAGCGCTAAGAGGCCTATATTGGGAAAAAGAATGTCTACAAATAAAAACTACACAGAAGAATTGTGTGAAACATCTTTCTGTTCTGTTTGTTCAACTAAAAGAGTTGAACCTTAGTTTTGATTGAGCCGTTCTGAAACACTCTTTCTGTAGAAAATGCAAGTGGAGATTCGGAGCGCTAAGAGGGTAATAGTGGAAAAAGGAATGTCTCCAAATATAAACTACACAGAATCATTCTGTGAAACTTCTTTCTGATCTGTGCATTCAGCTAACAGAGTTAAACCATACTTTTGATTGAGCAGATCTGAACACTCTTTCTGTAGAAAATGCAACTGGACATTTGGAGCGCTAAGAGAGTAGTAGTGGAAAAAGGAATATATTCAAATATAAACTACACAGAAGCATTCTGTGAAACTTCTTTCTGATCTGAGCATTCAGCTAACAGAGTTAAACCATACATTTGATTGAGCAGTTTTGAAACACTCTGTCTGTAGAAAATGCAGCTGGACATTCGTAGCGCTAAGTGGGTAATAGTGGAAAAAAGAATATGTTCAAATATAAACTACACAGAAGCATTGTATGAAACTTCTTTCTGTTCTGTGCATTCAACTAACAGAGTTGAACCTTACTTTTGATTGAGCCTTTCTGAAACACTCTTTCTGTAGAAACTGCAATTGGACATTCTGAGCGCTAAGAGGCCTCTATTGGGAAAAATAATATCTTCAAATAAAAACTACACAGAAGCATTGTGTGAAACTTATTTCTGATATGTTCATTAAGCTAACAGAGTTAAACCATACTTTTGATTGCGCAGTTCTGAACACTCTTTCTGTAGAAAATGCAAGTGGACATTCGGAGCGCTAAGAGGGTAATACTGGAAAAAGGAATATATTCAAATATAAACTACACAGTAGCATTCTGTGAAAATTCTTTCTGTTGTGTGCGTTCAACTAACAGATTTGAACCTTACTTTTGATTGAGCCGTTCTGATACACTCTTTCTGTAGAAACTGCAATTGGACATGCTAAGCGCTAAGAGGCCTACATTGGGAAAAAGAATATCTTCAAATAAAAACTACACAGATGCATTCTGTGAAACTTATTTCTGATCTGTAAATTCAGTTAACAGAGATAAAACATATTTTTGATTGAGCAGTTATGAAACACTCTTTTTGTAGAAAATGCAAGTGGAGATTCGGAGCGCTAAGTGGGTAATAGTGGAAAAAGTAATGTCTTCAAATATAAACTACACAGAATCATTCGGTGAAACTTCTTTCTGATCTGTGCATTCAGCTAACAGAGTTAAACCATACTTCTGATTGAGCAGATCTGAACACTCTTTCTGTAGAAAATGCAACTGGACATTTGGAGCGCTAAGAGCGTAGTAGTGGAAAAAGGAATATATTCAAATATAAACTACACAGAAGCATTCTGTGAAACTTCTTTCTGATCTGAGAATTCAGCTAACAGAGTTAAACCATACTTTTGATTGAGCAGTTTTGAAACACTCTGTCTATAGAAAATGCAACTGGACATTCGTAGCGCTAAGTGGGTAATAGTGGAAAAAAGAATATGTTCAAATATAAACTACACAGAAGCATTGTATGAAACTTCTTTCTGTTCTGTGCATTCAACTAACAGAGTTGAACCTTA
The DNA here is from genome assembly GCF_028878055.3 of Symphalangus syndactylus. Classification (NCBI taxonomy): domain Eukaryota; kingdom Metazoa; phylum Chordata; class Mammalia; order Primates; family Hylobatidae; genus Symphalangus; species Symphalangus syndactylus. The sequence continues at coordinate 4,709,873 of NC_072433.2, forward strand.
CTTTTGATTGAGCCTTTCTGAAACACTCTTTCTGTAGAAACTGCAATTGGACATTCTGAGCGCTAAGAGGCTTCCATTGGGAAAAATTATATCTTCAAATAAAAACTTCACAGAAGCATTGTGTGAAACTTATTTCTGATATGTTCATTAAGCTAACAGAGTTAAACCATACTTTTGATTGCGCAGTTCTGAACACTCTTTCTGTAGAAAATGCAACTGGACATTCCGAGCGCTAAGAGGGTAATAGTGGAAAAAGGAATATATACAAATATAAACTACACAGTAGCATTCTGTGAAAATTCTTTCTGTTCTGTGCATTCAACTAACAGAGTTGAACCTTACTTTTGATTGAGCCGTTCTGAAACACTCTTCCTGTAGAAACTGCAATTGGACATGCTAAGCGCTAAGAGGCATACACTGGGAAAAATATATCTTCAAATAAAAACTACACAGATGCATTCTGTGAAACTTATTTCTGATCTGTAAATTCAGTTAACAGAGATAAAACATATTTTTGATTGAGCAGTTATGAAACACTCTTTTTGTAGAAAATGCAAGTGGAGATTCGGAGCGCTAAGAGGGTAATAGTGGAAAAAGGAATGTCTTCAAATATAAACTACACAGAATCATTCGGTGAAACTTCTTTCTGATCTCTGCATTCAGCTAACAGAGTTCAACCATAATTTTGATTGAGCAGATCTGAACACTCTTTCTGTAGAAAATGCAACTGGACATTTGGAGCTCTAAGAGCGTAGTAGTGGAAAAAGGAATATATTCAAATATAAACTACACAGAAGCATTCTGTGAAACTTCTTTCTGATCTGAGCATTCAGCTAACAGAGTTAAACCATAGTTTTGATTGAGCAGTTTTGAAACACTCTGTCTGTAGAAAATGCAACTGGACATTCGTAGCGCTCAGTGGGTAATAGTGGAAAAAAGAATATGTTCAAATATAAACTACACAGAAGCATTGTATGAAACTACTTTCTGTTCTGTGCATTCAACTAACAGTGTTGAACCTTACTTTTGATTGAGCCTTTCTGAAACACTCTTTCTGTAGAAACTGCAATTGGACGTTCTGAGCGCTAAGAGGCCTATATTGGGAAAAATAATATCTTCAAATAAAAACTACACAGAAGCATTGTGTGAAACTTATTTCTGATATGTTCATTAAGCTAACAGAGTTAAACCATACTTTTGATTGCGCAGTTCTGAACACTCTTTCTGTAGAAAATGCAAGTGGACATTCGGAGCGCTAAGAGGGTAATAGTGGAAAAAGTAATATATTCAAATATAAACTACACAGTAGCATTCTGTGAAAATTCTTTCTGTTCTGTGCATTAAACTAACAGAGTTGAACCTTACTTTTGATTGAGCCATTCTGAAACACTCTTTCTGTAGAAACTGCAATTGGACATGCTAAGTGCTAAGAGGCCTACATTGGGAAAAAGAATATCTTCAAATAAAAACTACACAGATGCATTCTGTGAAACTTATTTCTGATCTGTAAATTCAGTTAACAGAGATAAAACATATTTTTGATTGAGCAGTTATGAAACACTCTTTTTGTAGAAAATGCAAGTGGAGATTCGGAGCGCTAAGAGGGTAATAGTGGAAAAAGGAATGTCTTCAAATATAAACTACACAGAATCATTCGGTGAAATTTCTTTCTGATCTGTGCATTCAGCTAACAGAGTTAAACCATACTTTTGATTGAGCAGATCTGAACACTCTTTCTGTAGAAAATGCAAGTGGACACTCGGAGCGCTAAGAGGGTAATAGTGGAAAAAGGAATATATTCAAATATAAACTACACAGTAGCATTCTGTGAAAATTCTTTCTGTTCTGTGCATTCAACTAACAGAGTTGAACCTTATTTTTGATTGAGCCGTTCTGAAACACTCTTTCTGTAGAAACTGCAATTGGACATTCTGAGCGCTAAGAGGCTTCTATTGGGAAAAATTATATCTTCAAATAAAAACTACACAGAAGCATTGTGTGAAACTTATTTCTGATATGTTCATTAAGCTAACAGAGTTAAACCATACTTTTGATTGCGCAGTTCTGAACACTCTTTCTGTAGAAAATGCAAGTGGACATTCCGAGCGCTAAGAGGGTAATAGTGGAAAAAGGAATATATTCAAATATAAACTACACAGTAGCATTCTGTGAAAATTCTTTCTGTTCTGTGCATTCAACTAACAGAGTTGAACCTTACTTTTGATTGAGCCGTTCTGAAACACTCTTCCTGTAGAAACTGCAATTGGACATGCTAAGCGCTAAGAGGCCTACATTGGGAAAAAATATCTTCAAATAAAAACTACACAGATGCATTCTGTGAAACTTATTTCTGATCTGTAAATTCAGTTAACAGAGATAAAACATATTTTTGATTGAGCAGTTATGAAACACTCTTTTTGTAGAAAATGCAAGTGGAGATTCGGAGCGCTAAGAGGGTAATAGTGGAAAAAGGAATGTCTTCAAATATAAACTACACAGAATCATTCGGTGAAACTTCTTTCTGATCTGTGCATTCAGCTAACAGAGTTAAACCATACTTTTGATTGAGCAGATCTGAACACTCTTTCTGTAGAAAATGCAACTGGACATTTGGAGCGCTAAGAGCGTAGTAGTGGAAAAAGGAATATATTCAAATATAAACTACACAGAAGCATTCTGTGAAACTTCTTTCTGATCTGAGCATTGAGCTAACAGAATTAAACCATACTTTTGATTGAGCAGATTTGAAACACTCTGTCTGTACAAAATGCAACTGGACATTCGTAGCGCTAAGTGGGTAATAGTGGAAAAAAGAATATGTTCAAATATAAACTACACAGAAGCATTGTATGAAACTTCTTTCTGTTCTGTGCATTCAACTAACAGAGTTGAACCTTACTTTTGATTGAGCCGTTCTGAAACACTCTTTCTGTAGAAACTGCAATTGGACATTCTGAGCGCTAAGAGGCCTATATTGGGAAAATGAATGTCTACAAATAAAAACTACACAGAAGAATTGTGTGAAACTTCTTTCTGTTCTGTTTGTTCAACTAAAAGAGTTGAACCTTAGTTTTGATTGAGCCGTTCTGAAACACTCTTTCTGTAGAAAATGCAAGTGGAGATTCGGAGCGCTAAGAGGGTAATAGTGGAAAAAGGAATGTCTCCAAATATAAACTACACAGAATCATTCTGTGAAACTTCTTTCTGATCTGTGCATTCAGCTAACAGAGTTAAACCATACTTTTGATTGAGCAGATCTGAACACTCTTTCTGTAGAAAATGCAACTGGACATTTGGAGCGCTAAGAGAGTAGTAGTGGAAAAAGGAATATATTCAAATATAAACTACACAGAAGCATTCTGTGAAACTTCTTTCTGATCTGAGCATTCAGCTAAGAGAGTTAAACAATACTTCTGATTGAGCAGTTTTGAAACACTCTGTTTGTAGAAAATGCAACTGGACATTCATAGCGCTAAGTTGGTAATAGTGGAAAAAAGAATATGTTCAAATATAAACTACACAGAAGCATTGTATGAAACTTCTTTCTGTTCTGTGCATTCAACTAACAGAGTTAGGAGCTTACTTTTGATTGAGCCTTTCTGAAACACTCTTTCTGTAGAAACTGCAATTGGACATTCTGAGCGCTAAGAGGCCTATATTGGGAAAAATAATATCTTCAAATAAAAACTTCACAGAAGCATTGTGTGAAACTTATTTCTGATATGTTCATTAAGCTAACAGAGTTAAACCATACTTTTGATTGCGCAGTTCTGAACACTCTTTCTGTAGAAAATGCAAGTGGAGATTCGGAGCGCTAAGAGGGTAATAGTGGAAAAAGGAATGTCTCCAAATATAAACTACAAAGAATCATTCTGTGAAACTTATTTCTGATCTGTGCATTCAGCTAACAGAGTTAAACCATACTTTTGATTGAGCAGATCAGAACACTCTTTCTGTAGAAAATGCAAGTGGACATTCGGAGCGCTAAGAAGGTAATAGTGGAAAAGGGAATATATTCAAATATAAACTACACAGTAGCATTCTGTGAAAATTCTTTCTGTTCTGTGCATTCAACTAACAGAGTTGAACCTTACTTTTGATTGAGCCGTTCTGAAACACTCTTTCTGTAGAAACTGCAATTGGACATGCTAAGCGCTAAGAGGCCTACATTGGGAAAAAGAATATCTTCAAATAAAAACTACATAGATGCATTCTGTGAAACTTATTTCTGATCTGTAAATTCAGTTAACAGAGATAAAATATATTTTTAATTGAGCAGTTATGAAACACTCTTTTTGTAGAAAATGCAAGTGGAGATTCGGAGCGCTAAGAGGGTAATAGTGGAAAAAGGAATGTCTTCAAATATAAACTACACAGAATCATTCGGTGAAACTTCTTTCTGATCTGTGCATTCAGCTAACAGAAATAAACCATACTTTTGATTGAGCAGATCTGAACACTCTTTCTGTAGAAAATGCAACTGGACATTTTGAGCGCTAAGAGCGTAGTAGTGGAAAAAGGAATATATTCAAATATAAACTACACAGAAGCATTCTGTGAAACTTCTTTCTGATCTGAGCATTCAGCTAACAGAGTTAAACCATACTTTTGATTGAGCAGTTTTGAAACACTCTGTCTGTAGAAAATGCAACTGGACATGCGTAGCGCTAAGTGGGTAATAGTGGAAAAAAAATATGTTCAAATATAAACTACACAGAAGCATTGTATGAAACTTCTTTCTGTTCTGTGCATTCAACTAACAGAGTTGAACCTTACTTTTGATTGAGCCGTTCTGAAACACTCTTTCTGTAGAAACTGCCATTGGACATTCTGAGCGCTAAGAGGCCTATATTGGGAAAAGGAATGTCTACAAATAAAAACTACACAGAAGAATTGTGTGAAACTTCTTTCTGTTCTGTTTGTTCAACTGAATGAGTTGAACCTTAGTTTTGATTGAGCCGTTCTGAAACACTCTTTCTGTAGAAAATGCAAGTGGAGATTCGGAGCGCTAAGAGGGTAATAGTGGAAAAAGGAATGTCTCCAAATATAAACTACACAGAATCATTCTGTGAAACTTCTTTCTGATCTGTGCATTCAGCTAACAGAGTTAAACCATACTTTTGATTGAGCAGATCTGAACACTCTTTCTGTAGAAAATGCAACTGGACATTTTGAGCGCTAAGAGATTAGTAGTGGAAAAAGGAATATATTCAAATATAAACTACACAGAAGCATTCTGTGAAACTTCTTTCTGATCTGAGCATTCAGCTAACAGAGTTAAACCATACTTTTGATTGAGCAGTTTTGAAACACTCTGTCTGTAGAAAATGCAACTAGACATTCGTAGTGCTAAGTGGGTAATAGTGGAAAAAAGAATATGTTCAAATATAAACTACACAGAAGCATTGTATGAAACTTCTTTCTGTTCTGTGCATTCAACTAACAGAGTTGAACCTTACTTTTGATTGAGCCTTTCTGAAACACTCTTTCTGTAGAAACTGCAATTGGACATTCTGAGCGCTAAGAGTCCTATATTGGGAAAAATAATATCTTCAAATAAAAACTACACAGAAGCATTGTGTGAAACTTATTTCTGATATGTTCATTAAGCTAACAGAGTTAAACCATACTTTTGATTGCGCAGTTCTGAACACTCTTTCTGTAGAAAATGCAAGTGGACATTCGGAGCGCTAAGAGGGTAATAGTGGAAAAAGGAATATATTCAAATATAAACTACACAGTAGCATTCTGTGAAAATTCTTTCTGTTCTGTGCATTCAACTAACAGAGTTGAACCTTACTTTTGATTGAGCCGTTCTGAAACACTCTTTCTGTAGAAACTGCAATTGGACATGCTAAGCGCTAAGAGGCCTACATTATGAAAAAGAATATCTTCAAATAAAAACTACACAGATGCATTCTGTGAAACTTATTTCTGATCTGTAAATTCAGTTAACAGAGATAAAACATATTTTTGATTGAGCAGTTATGAAACACTCTTTTTGTAGAAAATGCAAGTGGAGATTCTGAGCGCTAAGAGGGTAATAGTGGAAAAAGGAATGTCTTCAAATATAAACTACACAGAATCATTCGGTGAAACTTCTCTCTGATCTGTGCATTCAGCTAACAGAGTTAAACCATACTTTTGATTGAGCAGATCTGAACACTCTTTCTGTAGAAAATGCAACTGGACATTTGGAGCGCTAAGAGCGTAGTAGTGGAAAAAGGAATATATTCAAATATAAACTACACAGAAGCATTCTGTGAAACTTCTTTCTGATCTGAGCATTCAGCTAACAGAGTTAAACCATACTTTTGATTGAGCAGTTTTGAAACACTCTGTCTGTAGAAAATGCAACTGGACATTCGTAGCGCTAAGTGGGTAATAGTGGAAAAAAAATATGTTCAAATATAAACTACACAGAAGCATTGTATGAAACTTCTTTCTGTTCTGTGCATTCAACTAACAGAGTTGAACCTTACTTTTGATTGAGCCGTTCTAAAACACTCTTTCTGTAGAAACTGCAATTGGACATGCTAAGCGCTAAGAGGCCCACATTGGGAAAAAGAATATCTTCAAATAAAAACTACACAGATGCATTCTGTGAAACTTATTTCTGATCTGTAAATTCAGTTAACAGAGATAAAACATATTTTTGATTGAGCAGTTATGAAACACACTTTTTGTAGAAAATGCAAGTGGAGATTCGGAGCGCTAAGGGGGTAATAGTGGAAAAAGGAATGTCTTCAAATATAAACTACACAGAATCATTCGGTGAAACTTCTTTCTGATCTGTGCATTCAGCTAACAGAGTTAAACCATACTTTTGATTGAGCAGATCTGAACACTCTTTCTGTAGAAAATGCAACTGGACATTTGGAGCGCTAAGAGCGTAGTAGTGGAAAAAGGAATATATTCAAATATAAACTACACAGAAGCATTCTGTGAAACTTCTTTCTGATCTGAGCATTCAGCTAACAGAGTTAAACCATACTTTTGATTGAGCAGTTTTGAAACACTCTGTCTGTAGAAAATGCAACTGGACATTCGTAGCGCTAAGTGGGTAATAGTGGAAAAAAGAATAAGTTCAAATATAAACTACACAGAAGCATTGTATGAAACTTCTTTCTGTTCTGTGCATTCAACTAACAGAGTTGAACCTTACTTTTGATTGAGCCGTTCTGAAACACTCTTTCTGTAGAAACTGCAATTGGACATTGTGAGCGCTAAGAGGCCTATATTGGGAAAAAGAATATCTTCAAATAAAAACTACACAGATGCATTCTGTGAAACTTATTTCTGATCTGTAAATTCAGTTAACAGAGATAAAACATATTTTTAACTGAGCAGTCACGAAACACTCTTTTTGTAGAAAATGCAAGTGGAGATTCGGAGCGCTAAGAGTTTAATAGTGGAAAAAGGAATGTCTTCCAATATAAACTACACAGAAACATTCGGTGAAACTTCTTTCTGATCTGTGCATTCAGCTAACAGAGTTAAACCATACTTTTGATTGAGCAGATCTGAACACTCTTTCTGTAGAAAATGCAACTGGACATTTGGAGCGCTAAGAGAGTAGTAGTGGAAAAAGGAATATATTCATATATAAACTACACAGAAGCATTCTGTGAAACTTCTTTCTGATCTGAGCATTCAGCTAACAGAGTTAAACCATACTTTTGATTGAGCAGTTTTGAAACACTCTGTCTGTAGAAAATGGAACTAGACATTCGTAGTGCTAAGTGGGTAATAGTGGAAAAAAGAATATGTTCAAATATAAACTACACAGAAGCATTGTATGAAACTTCTTTCTGTTCTGTGCATTCAACTAACAGAGTTGAACCTTACTTTTGATTGAGCCTTTCTGAAACACTCTTTCTGTAGAAACTGCAATTGGACATTCTGAGCGCTAAGAGTCCTATATTGGGAAAAATAATATCTTCAAATAAAAACTACACAGAAGCATTGTGTGAAACTTATTTCTGATATGTTCATTAAGCTAACAGAGTTAAACCATACTTTTGATTGCGCAGTTCTGAACACTCTTTCTGTAGAAAATGCAAGTGGACATTCGGAGCGCTAAGAGGGTAATAGTGGAAAAAGGAATATATTCAAATATAAACTACACAGTAGCATTCTGTGAAAATTCTTTCTGTTCTGTGCATTCAACTAACAGAGTTGAACCTTACTTTTGATTGAGCCGTTCTGAAACACTCTTTCTGTAGAAACTGCAATTGGACATGCTAAGCGCTAAGAGGCCTACATTGGGAAAAAGAATATCTTCAAATAAAAACTACACAGATGCATTCTGTGAAACTTATTTCTGATCTGTAAATTCAGTTAACAGAGATAAAACATATTTTTGATTGAGCAGTTATGAAACACTCTTTTTGTAGAAAATGCAAGTGGAGATTCTGAGCGCTAAGAGGGTAATAGTGGAAAAAGGAATGTCTTCAAATATAAACTACACAGAATCATTCGGTGAAACTTCTCTCTGATCTGTGCATTCAGCTAACAGAGTTAAACCATACTTTTGATTGAGCAGATCTGAACACTCTTTCTGTAGAAAATGCAACTGGACATTTGGAGCGCTAAGAGCGTAGTAGTGGAAAAAGGAATATATTCAAATATAAACTACACAGAAGCATTCTGTGAAACTTCTTTCTGATCTGAGCATTCAGCTAACAGAGTTAAACCATACTTTTGATTGAGCAGTTTTGAAACACTCTGTCTGTAGAAAATACAACTGGACATTCGTAGCGCTAAGTGGGTAATAGTGGAAAAAAAATATGTTCAAATATAAACTACACAGAAGCATTGTATGAAACTTCTTTCTGTTCTGTGCATTCAACTAACAGAGTTGAACCTTACTTTTGATTGAGCCGTTCTAAAAAACTCTTTCTGTAGAAACTGCAATTGGACATTCTGAGCGCTAAGAGGCCTATATTGGGAAAAGGAATGTCCACAAATAAAAACTACACAGAAGAATTGTGTGAAACTTCTTTCTGTTCTGTTTGTTCAACTGAAAGAGTTGAACCTTAGTTTTGATTGAGCCGTTCTGAAACACTCTTTCTGTAGAAAATGCAAGTGGAGATTCGGAGCGCTAAGAGGATAATAGTGGAAAAAGGAATGTCTCCAAATATAAACTACACAGAATCATTCTCTGAAACTTCTTTCTGATCTGTGCATTCAGCTAACAGAGTTAAACCATACTTTTGATTGAGCAGATCTGAACACTCCTTCTGTAGAAAATGCAACTGGACATTTGGAGCGCTAAGAGAGTAGTAGTGGAAAAAGGAATATATTCAAATATAAACTACACAGAAGCATTCTGTGAAACTTCTTTCTGATCTGAGCATTCAGCTAACAGAGTTAAACCATACTTTTGATTGAGCAGTTTTGAAACACTCTGTCTGTAGAAAATGCAACTGGACATTCGTAGAGCTAAATTTGTAATAGTGGAAAAAAGAATATGTTCAAATATAAACTACACAGAAGCATTGTATGAAACTTCTTTCTGTTCTGTGCATTCAACTAACAGAGTTGAACCTTACTTTTGATTGAGCCTTTCAGAAACACTCTTTCTGTAGAAACTGCAATTGGACATTCTGAGCGCTAAGAGGCCTCTATTGGGAAAAATAATATCTTCAAATAAAAACTACACAGAAGCATTGTGTGAAACTTATTTCTGATATGTTCATTAAGCTAACAGAGTTAAACCATACTTTTGATTGCGCAGTTCTGAACATTCTTTCTGTAGAAAATGCAAGTGGACATTCGGAGCGCTAAGAGGGTAATAGTGGAAAAAGGAATATATTCAAATATAAACTACACAGTAGCATTCTGTGAAAATTCTTTCTGTTCTGTGCATTCAACTAACAGAGTTGAACCTTACTTTTGATTGAGCCGTTCTGAAACTCTCTTTCTGTAGAAACTGCAATTGGACATGCTAAGCGCTAAGAGGCACACATTGGGAAAAAGAATATCTTCAAATAAAAACTACACAGATGCATTCTGTGAAACTTATTTCTGATCTGTAAATTCAGTTAACAGAGATAAAACATATTTTTGATTGAGCAGTTATGAAACACTCTTTTTGTAGAAAATGCAAGTGGAGATTCGGAGCGCTAAGGGGGTAATAGTGGAAAAAGTAATGTCTTCAAATATAAACTACACAGAATCATTCGGTGAAACTTCTTTCTGATCTGTGCATTCAGCTAACAGAGTTAAACCATACTTTTGATTGAGCAGATCTGAACACTCTTTCTGTAGAAAATGCAACTGGACATTTGGAGCGCTAAGAGCGTAGTAGTGGAAAAAGGAATATATTCAAATATAAACTACACAGAAGCATTCTGTGAAACTTCTTTCTGATCTGAGCATTCAGCTAACAGAGTTAAACCATACTTTTGATTGAGCAGTTTTGAAACACTCTGTCTGTAGAAAATGCAACTGGACATTCGTAGCGCTAAGTGGGTAATAGTGGAAAAAAGAATATGTTCAAATATAAACTACACAGAAGCATTGTATGAAACTTCTTTCTGTTCTGTGCATTCAACTAACAGAGTTGAACCTTACTTTTGATTGAGCCGTTCTGAAACACTCTTTCTGTAGAAACTGCAATTGGACATTGTGAGCGCTAAGAGGCCTATATTGGGAAAAAGAATATCTTCAAATAAAAACTACACAGATGCATTCTGTGAAACTTATTTCTGATCTGTAAATTCAGTTAACAGAGATAAAACATATTTTTAACTGAGCAGTTACAAAACACTCTTTTTGTAGAAAATGCAAGTGGAGATTCGGAGCGCTAATAGGGTAATAGTGGAAAAAGGAATGTCTTCCAATATAAACTACACAGAAACATTCGGTGAAACTTCTTTCTGATCTGTGCATTCAGCTAACAGAGTTAAACCATACTTTTGATTGAGCAGATCTGAACACTCTTTCTGTAGAAAATGCAACTGGACATTTGGAGCGCTAAGAGCGTAGTAGTGGAAAAAGGAATATATTCAAAGATAAACTACACAGAAGCATTCTGTGAAACTTCTTTCTGATCTGAGCATTCAGCTAACAGAGTTAAACCATACTTTTGATTGAGCAGTTTTGAAACACTCTGTCTGTAGAAAATGCAACTGGACATTCGTAGCGCTAAGTGGGTAATAGTGGAAAAAAGAATATGTTCAAATATAAATTACACAGAAGCATTGTATGAAACTTCTTTCTGTTCTGTGCATTCAACTAACAGAGTTGAACCTTACTTTTGATTGAGCCGTTCTGAAACACTCTTTCTGTAGAAACTGCAATTGGACATTCTGAGCGCTAAGAGGCCTATATTGGGAAAAAGAATGTCTACAAATAAAAACTACACAGAAGAATTGTGTGAAACTTCTTTCTGTTCTGTTTGTTCAACTGAAAGAGTTGAACCTTAGTTTTGATTGAGCCGTTCTGAAACACACTTTCTGTAGAAAATGCAAGTGGAGATTCGGAGCGCTAAGAGGGTAATAGTGGAAAAAGGAATGTCTCCAAATATAAACTACACAGAATCATTCTGTGAAACTTCTTTCTGATCTGTGCATTCAGCTAACAGAGTTAAACCATACTTTTGATTGAGCAGATCTGAACACTCTGTCTGTAGAAAATGCAACTGGACATTCGTAGCGCTAAGTGGGTAATAGTGGAAAAAAGAATATGTTCAAATATAAACTACACAGAAGCATTGTATGAAACTTCTTTCTGTTCTGTGGATTCAACTAACAGAGTTGAACCTTACTTTTGATTGAGCCTTTCTGAAACACTCTTTCTGTAGAAACTGCAATTGGACATTCTGAGCGCTAAGAGGCCTATATTGGGAAAAATAATATCTTCAAATAAAAACTACACAGAAGCATTGGGTGAAACTTATTTCTGATATGTTCATTAAGCTAACAGAGTTAAACCATACTTTTGATTGCACAGTTCTGAACACTCTTTCTGTAGAAAATGCAAGTGGACATTCGGAGCGCTAAGAGGGTAATAGTGGAAAAAGGAATATATTCAAATATAAACTACACAGTAGCATTCTGTGAAAATACTTTCTGTTATGTGCATTCAACTAACAGAGTTGAACCTTACTTTTGATTGAGCCGTTCTGAAACACTCTTTCTGTAGAAACTGCAATTGGACATGCTAAGCACTAAGAGGCCTATATTGGGAAAAAGAATATCTTCAAATAAAAACTACACAGATGCATTCTGTGAAACTTATTTCTGATCTGTAAATTCAGTTAACAGAGATAAAACATATTTTTGATTGAGCAGTTATGAAACACTCTTTCTGTAGGAAATGCAAGTGGAGATTCGGAGCGCTAAGAGGGTAATAGAGGAAAAAGGAAGGTCTCCAAATATAAACTACACAGAATCATTCTGTGAAACTTCTTTCTGATCTGTGCATTCAGCTAACAGTGTTAAACCATACTTTTGATTGAGCAGATCTGAACACTCTTTCTGTAGAAAATGCAACTGGACATTTGGAGCGCTAAGAGTGTAGTTGTGGACAAAGGAATATATTCAAATATAAACTACACAGAAGCATTCTGTGAAACTTCTTTCTGATCTGAGCATTCAGCTAACAGAGTTAAACCATACTTTTGATTGAGCAGTTTTGAAACACTCTGTCTGTAGAAAATGCAACTGGACATTCGTAGCGCTAAGTGGGTAATAGTGGAAAAAAGAATATGTTCAAATATAAACTACACAGAAGCATTGTATGAAACTTCTTTCTGTTCTGTGCATTCAACTAACAGAGTTGAACCTTACTTTTGATTGAGCCGTTCTGAAACACTCTTTCTGTAGAAACTGCAATTGGACATTCTGAGCGCTATGAGGCCTGTATTGGGAAAAAGAATGTCTACAAATAAAAACTACACAGAAGAATTGTGTGAAACTACTTTCTGTTCTGTTTGTTCAACTAAAAGAGTTGAACCTTAGTTTTGATTGAGCCGTTCTGAAACACTCTTTCTATAGAAAATGCAAGTGGAGATTCGGAGCGCTAAGAGCGTAATAGTGGAAAAAGGAATGTCTCCAAATATAAACTAAACAGAATCATTCTGTGAAACTTCTTTCTGATCTGTGCATTCAGCTAACAGAGTTAAACCATACTTTTGATTGAGCAAATCTGAACACTCTTTCTGTAGAAAATGCAACTGGACATTTGGAGCGCTAAGAGAGTAGTAGTGGAAAAAGGAATATATTCAAATATAAACTACACAGAAGCATTCTGTGAAACTTCTTTCTGATCTGAGCATTCAGCTAACAGATTTGAACCATACTTTTGATTGAGCAGTTTTGAAACACTCTGTCTGTAGAAAATGCAACTGGACATTCGTAGCGCTAAGTGGGTAATAGTGGAAAAAAGAATATGTTCATATATAAACTACACAGAAGCATTGTATGAAACTTCTTTCTGTTCTGTGCATTCAACTAACAGAATTGAACCTTACTTTTGATTGAGCCTTTCTGAAACACTCTTTCTGTAGAAACTGCAATTGGACATTCTGAGCGCTAAGAGGCCTATATATTTTTGAAATATAATATCTTCAAATAAAAACTACACAGAAGCATTGTGTGAAACTTATTTCTGATATGTTCATTAAGCTAACAGAGTTAAACCATACTTTTGATTGCGCAGTTCTGAACACTCTTTCTGTAGAAAATGCAAGTGGACTTTCGGAGCGCTAAGGGGGTAATAGTGGAAAAAGGAATATATTCAAATATAAACTACACAGTATTATTCTGTGAAAATTCTTTCTGTTCTGTGCATTCAACTAACAGAGTTGAACCTTACTTTTGATTGAGCCGTTCTGAAACACTCTTTCTTAGAAACTGCAATTGGACATGCTAAGCGCTAAGAGGCCTATATTGGGAAAAAGAATATCTTCAAATAAAAACTACACAGATGCATTCTGTGAAACTTATTTCTGATCTGTAAATTCAGTTAACAGAGATAAAACATATTTTTGATTGAGCAGTTATGAAACACTCTTTCTGTAGAAAATGCAAGTGGAGATTCGGAGCGCTAAGAGGGTAATAGTGGAAAAAGGAATGTCTCCAAATATAAACTACACAGAATCATTCTGTGAAACTTCTTTCTGATCTGTGCATTCAGCTAACAGAGTTAAACCATACTTTTGATTGAGCAGATCTGAACACTCTTTCTGTAGAAAATGTAACTGGACATTTGGAGCGCTAAGAGAGTAGTAGTGGAAAAAGGAATATATTCAAATATAAACTACACAGAAGCATTCTGTGAAACTTCTTTCTGATCTGAGCAATCAGCTAACAGAGTTAAACCATACTTTTGATTGAGCAGTTTTGAAACACTCTGTCTGTAGAAAATGCAACTGGACATTCGTAGCGCTAAGGGGGTAATAGTGGAAAAAAAATATGTTCAAATATAAACTACACAGAAGCATTGTATGAAACTTCTTTCTGTTTTGTGCATTCAACTAACAGAGTTGAACCTTACTTTTGATTGAGCCTTTCTGAAACACTCTTTCTGTAGAAACTGCAATTGGACATTCTGAGCGTAGGGAGGCCTCTATTGGGAAAAATAATAACTTCAAATAAAAACTACACAGAAGCATTGTGTGAAACTTATTTCTGATATGTTCATTAAGCTAACAGAGTTAAACCATACTTTTGATTGCGCAGTTCTGAACATCTTTCTGTAGAAAATGCAAGTGGACATTCGGAGCGCTAAGAGGGTAATAGTGGAAAAAGGAATATATTCAAATATAAACTACACAGTAGCATTCTGTGAAAATTCTTTCTGTTCTGTGCATTCAACTAACAGAGTTGAACCTTACTTTTAATTGAGCCGTTCTGAAACACTCTTTCTGTAGAAACTGCAATTAGACATGCTAAGTGCTAAGAGGCCTACATTGGGAAAAAGAATATCTTCAAATAAAAACTACACAGATGCATTCTGTGAAACTTATTTCTGATCTGTAAATTCAGTTAACAGAGATAAAACATATTTTAGATTGAGCAGTTATGAAACACTCTTTTTGTAGAAAATGCAAGTGGAGATTCGGAGCGCTAAGAGGGTAATAGTGGAAAAAGGAATGTCTTCAAATATAAACTACACAGAATCATTCGGTGAAACTTCTTTCTGATCTGTGCATTCAGCTAACAGAGTTAAACCATACTTTTGATTGAGCAGATCTGAACACTCTTTCTGTAGAAAATGCAACTGGACATTTGGAGCGCTAAGAGCGTAGTAGTGGAAAAAGGAATATATTGAAATATAAACTACACAGAAGCATACTGTGAAACTCCTTTCTGATCTCAGCATTCAGCTAACAGAGTTAAACCATACTTTTGATTGAGCAGTTTTGAAACACTCTGTCTGTAGATAATGCAACTGGACATTCGTAGCGCTAAGTGGGTAATAGTGGAAAAAAGAATATGTTCAAATATAAACTACACAGAAGCATTGTATGAAACTTCTTTCTATTCTGTGCATTCAACTAACAGAGTTGAACCTTACTTTTGATTGAGCCGTTCTGAAACACTCTTTCTGTAGAAACTGCAATTGGACATTCTGAGCGCTAAGAGGCCTATATTGGGAAAAAGAATGTCTACAAATAAAAACTACACAGAAGAATTGTGTGAAACTTCTTTCTTTTCTGTTTTTTCAACTAAAAGTGTTGAACATTAGTTTTGATTGAGCCGTTCTGAAACACTCTTTCTGTAGAAAATGCAAGTGGAGATTCGGAGCGCTAAGAGGGTAATAGTGGAAAAAGGAATGTCTCCAAATATAAGCTACACAGAATCATTCTGTGAAACTTCTTTCTGCTCTGTGCATTCAGCTAACAGAGTTAAACCATACTTTTGATTGAGCAGATCTGAACACTCTTTCTGTAGAAAATGCAACTGGACATTTGGAGCGCTAAGAGAGTAGTAGTGGAAAAAGGAATATATTCAAATATAAACTACACAGAAGCATTCTGTGAAAATTCTTTCTGTTCTGTGCATTCAACTAACAGAGTTGAACCTTACTTTTGATTGAGCCGTTCTGAAACACTCTTTCTGTAGAAACTGCAATTGGACATGCTAAGCGCTAAGAGGCCTACATTGGGAAAAAGAATATCTTCAAATAAAAACTACACAGATGCATTCTGTGAAACTTATTTCTGATCTGTAAATTCAGTTAACAGAGATAAAACAAATTTTTGATTGAGCAGTTATGAAACACTCTTTTTGTAGAAAATGCAAGTGGAGATTCGGAGCGCTAAGAGGGTAATAGTGAAAAAAGGAATGTCTTCAAATATAAACTACACAGGATCATTCGGTGAAACTTCTTTCTGATCTGTGCATTCAGCTAACAGAGTTAAACCATACTTTTGATTGAGCAGATCTGAACACTCTTTCTGTAGAAAATGCAACTGGACATTCGTAGCTCTAAGTGGGTAATAGTGGAAAAAAGAATATGTTCAAATATAAACTACACAGAAGCATTGTATGAAACTCCTTTCTGTTCTGTGCATTCAACTAACAGAGTTGAACCTTACTTTTGATTGAGCCTTTCTGAAACACTCTTTCTGTAGAAACTGCAATTGGACATTCTGAGCGTAGGGAGGCCTCTATTGGGAAAAATAATAACTTCAAATAAAAACTACACAGAAGCATTGTGTGAAACTTATTTCTGATATGTTCATTAAGCTAACAGAGATAAACCATACTTTTGATTGCGCAGTTCTGAACACTCTTTCTGTAGAAAATGCAAGTGGACATTCGGAGCGCTAAGAGGGTAATTGTGGAAAAAGGAATATATTCAAATATAAACTACACAGTAGCATTCTGTGAAAATTCTTTCTGTTCTGTGCATTCAACTAACAGAGTTGAACCTTACTTTTGATTGAGCCGTTCTGAAACACTCTTTCTGTAGAAACTGCAATTGGACATGCTAAGCGCTAAGAGGCCTACATTGGGAAAAAGAATATCTTCAAATAAAAACTACACAGATGCATTCTGTGAAACTTATTTCTGATCTGTAAATTCAGTTAACAGAGATAAAACATATTTTTGATTGAGCAGTTATGAAACACTCTTTTTGTAGAAAATGCAAGTGGAGATTCGGAGCGCTAAGAGGGTAATAGTGGAAAAAGGAATGTCTTCAAATATAAACTACACAGAATCATTCGGTGAAACTTCTTTCTGATCTGTGCATTCAGCTAACAGAGTTAAACCATACTTTTGATTGAGCAGATCTGAACACTCTTTCTGTAGAAAATGCAACTGGACATTTGGAGCGCTAAGAGAGTAGTAGTGGAAAAAGGAATATATTCAAATATAAACTACACAGAAGCATTCTGTGAAACTTCTTTCTGATCTGAGCATTCAGCTAACAGAGTTAAACCATACTTTTGATTGAGCAGTTTTGAAACACTCTGTCAGTGGAAAATGCAACTGGACATTCGTAGCGCTAAGTGGGTAATAGTGGAAAAAAGAATATGTTCAAATATAGACTACACAGAAGCATTGTATGAAACTTCTTTCTGTTCTGTGCATTCAACTAACAGAGTTGAACCTTACTTTTGATTGAGCCTTTCAGAAACACTCATTCTGTAGAAACTGCAATTGGACATTCTGAGCGCTAGGAGGCCTCTATTGGGAAAAATAATATCTTCAAATAAAAACTACACAGAAGCATTTTGTGAAACTTATTTCTGATAAGTTCATTAAGCTAACAGAGTTAAACCATACTTTTGATTGCGCAGTTCTGAACACTCTTTCTGTAGAAAATGCAAGTGGACATTCGGAGCGCTAAGAGGGTAATAGTGGAAAAAGGAATATATTCAAATATAAACTACACAGTAGCATTCTGTGAAAATTCTTTCTGTTCTGTGCATTCAACTAACAGAGTTGAACCTTACTTTTGATTGAGCAGTTCTGAAACACTCTTTCTGTAGAAACTGCAATTGGACATGCTAAGCGCTAAGAGGCCTACCTTGGGAAAAAGAATATCTTCAAATAAAAACTACACAGATGCATTCTGTGAAACTTATTTCTGATCTGTAAATTCAGTTAACAGAGATAAAAAAAATTTTTGATTGAGCAGTTATGAAACACTCTTTTTGTAGAAAATGCAAGTGGAGATTCGGAGCGCTAAGAGGGTAATAGTGGAAAAAGGAATGTCTTCAAATATAAACTACACAGAATCATTCGGCGAAACTTCTTTCTGATATGTGCATTCAGCTAACAGAGTTAAACCATATTTTTGATTGAGCAGATCTGAACACTCTTTCTGTAGAAAATGCAACTGGACATTTGGAGCGCTAGGAGCGTAGTAGTGGAAAAAGGAATATATTCAAATATAAACTACACAGAAGCATTCTGTGAAACTTCTTTCTGATCTGAGCATTCAGCTAACAGAGTTAAACCATACTTTTGATTGAGCAGTTTTGAAACACTCTGTCTGTAGAAAATGCAACTGGACATTCGTAGCGCTAAGTGGGTAATGGTGGAAAAAAGAATATGTTCAAATAGAAACTACACAGAAGCATTGTATGAAACTACTTTCTGTTCTTTGCATTCAACTAACAGAGTTGAACCTTACTTTTGATTGAGCCGTTCTGAAACACTCTTTCTGTAGAAACTGCAATTGGACATTCTGAGCGCTAAGAGGCCTATATTGGGAAAAAGAATGTCTACAAATAAAAACTACACAGAAGAATTGTGTGAAACTTCTTTCTGTTCTGTTTGTTCAACTAAAAGAGTTGAAACTTAGTTTTGATTGAGCCGTTCTGAAACACTCTTTCTGTAGAAAACACAAGTGGAGATTCGGAGCGCTAAGAGGGTAATAGTGGAAAAAGGAATGTCTCCAAATATAAACTACACAGAATCATTCTGTGAAACTTCTTTGTGATCTGTGCATTCAGCTAACAGTGTTAAACCATACTTTTGATTGAGCAGATCTGAACACTCTTTCTGTAGAAAATGCAACTGGACATTTGGAGCGCTCAGAGAGTAGTAGTGGAAAATGGAATATATTCAAATATAAACTACACAGAAGCATTCTGTGAAACTTCTTTCTGATCTGAGCATTCAGCTAACAGAGTTAAACCATACTTTTGATTGAGCAGTTTTGAAACACTCTGTCTGCAGAAAATGCAACTGGACATTCGTAGCGCTAAGTGGGTAATAGAGGAAAAAAGAATATGTTCAAATATAAACTACACAGAAGCATTGTATGAAACTTCTTTCTGTTCTGTGCATTCAACTAACAGAGTTGAACCTTACTTTTGATTGAGCATTTCTGAAACACTCTTTCTGTAGAAACTGCAATTGGACATTCTGAGCGCTAAGAGGCCTATATTGGGAAATATAACATCTTCAAATAAAAACTACACAGAAGCATTGTGTGAAACTTATTTCTGATATGATCATTAAGCTAACAGAGTTAAACCATACTTTTGATTGCGCAGTTCTGAACACTCTTTGTGTAGAAAATGCAAGTGGACATTCGGAGCGCTAAGGGGGTAATAGTGGAAAAAGGAATATATTCAAATATAAACTACACAGTAGCATTCTGTGAAAATCCCTTCTGTTCTGTGCATTCAACTAACAGAGTTGAACCTTACTTTTGATTGAGCCGTTCTGAAACACTCTTTCTGTAGAAACTGCAATTGGAAATGCTAAGCGCTAAGAGGCCTACATTGGGAAAAAGAATATCTTCAAATAAAAACTACACAGATGCATTCTGTGAAACTTATTTCTGATCTGTAAATTCAGTTAACAGAGATAAAACATATTTTTGATTGAGCAGTTATGAAACACTCTTTCTGTAGAAAATGCAAGTGGAGATTCGGAGCGCTAAGAGGGTAATAGTGGAAAAAGGAATGTCTCCAAATATAAACTACACAGAATAATTCTGTGAAACTTCTTTCTGATCTGTGCATTCGGCTAACAGAGTTAAACCATACTTTTGATTGAGCAGATCTGAACACTCTTTCTGTAGAAAATGCAACTGGACATTTGGAGCGCTAAGAGAGAAGTAGTGGAAAAAGGAATATATTCAAATATAAACTACACAGAAGCATTCTGTGAAACTTCTTTCTGATCTGAGCATTCAGCTAACAGAGTTAAAACATACTTTTGATTGAGCAGTTTTGAAACACTCTGTCTGTAGAAAATGCAACTGGACATTCGTAGCGCTAAGTGGGTAATAGTGGAAAAAAGAATATGTTCAAATATAAACTACACAGAAGCATTGTATGAAACTTCTTTCTGTTCTGTGCATTCAACTAACAGAGTTGAACCTTACTTTTGATTGAGTCTTTCTGAAACACTCTTTCTGTAGAAACTGCAATTGGACATTCTGAGCGCTAAGAGGCCTATATTATGAAAAAGAATGTCTACAAATAGAAACTACACAGAAGAATTGTGTGAAACTTCTTTCTGTTGTGTTTGTTCAACTAAAGATTTGAACCTTAGTTTTGATTGAGCCGTTCTGAAACACTCTTTCTGTAGAAAATGCAAGTGGAGATTCGGAGCGCTAAGAGGGTAATAGTGGAAAAAGGAATGTCTCCAAATATAAACTACACAGAATCATTCTGTGAAACTTCTTTCTGATCTGTGCATTCAGCTAACAGAGTTAAACCATACTTTTGATTGAGCAGATCTGAACACTCTTTCTGTAGAAAATGCAACTGGACATTTGGAGCGCTAAGAGAGTAGTAGTGGAAAAAGGAATATATTCAAATATAAACTACACAGAAGCATTCTGTGAAACTTCTTTCTGATCTGAGCATTCAGCTAACAGAGTTAAACCATACTTTTGATTGAGCAGTTTTGAAACACTCTGTCTGTAGAAAATGCAACTGGACATTCGTAGCGCTAAGTGGGTAATAGTGGAAAAAAGAATATGTTCAAATATAAACTACACAGAAGCATTGTATGAAACTTCTTTCTGTTCTGTGCATTCAACTAACAGAGTTGAACCTTACTTTGGATTGAGCCTTTCTGAAACACTCTTTCTGTAGAAACTGCAATTGGACATTCTGAGCGCTAAGAGGCCTATATTGGGAAATAAAATATCTTCAAATAAAAACTACACAGAAGCATTGGGTGAAACTTATTTCTGATATGTTCATTAAGCTAACAGAGTTAAACCATACTTTTGATTGCGCAGTTTTGAACACTCTTTCTGTAGAAAATGCCAGTGAACATTCGGAGCGCTAAGAGGGTAATAGTGGAAAAAGGAATATATTCAAATATAAACTGCACAGTAGCATTCTGTGAAAATACTTTCTGCTCTGTGCATTCAACTAACAGAGTTGAACCTTACTTTTGATTGAGCAGTTCTGAAACACTCTTTCTGTAGAAACTGCAATTGGACATGCTAAGCGCTAAGAGGCCTACATTGGGAAAAAGAATATCTTCAAATAAAAACTACACAGATGCATTCTGTGAAACTTATTTCTGATCTGTAAATTCAGTTAACAGAGATAAAACATATTTTTGATTGAGCAGTTATGAAACACTCTTTTTGTAGAAAATGCAAGTGGAGATTCGGAGCGCTAAGAGGGTAATAGTGAAAAAAGGAATGTCTTCAAATATAAACTACACAGCATCATTCGGTGAAACTTCTTTCTGATCTGTGCATTCAGCTAACAGAGTTAAACCATACTTTTGATTGAGCAGATCTGAACACTCTTTCTGTAGAAAATGCAACTGGACATTTGGAGTGCTAAGAGAGTAGTAGTGGAAAAAGTAATATATTCAAATACAAACTACACAGAAGCATTCTGTGAAACTTCTTTCTGATCTGAGCATTCAGCTAACAGAGTTAAACCATACTTTTGATTGAGCAGTTTTGAAACACTCTGTCTGTAGAAAATGCAACTGGACATTCGTAGCGCTAAGTGGGTAATAGTGGAAAAAAGAATATGTTCAAATATAAACTACACAGAAGCATTGTATGAAACTTCTTTCTGATCTGTGCATTCAGCTAACAGAGTTAAACCATACTTTTGATTGAGCAGATCTGAACACTCTTTCAGTAGAAAGTGCAACTGGACATTTGGAGCGCTAAGAGAGTAGTAGTGGAAAAAGGAATATATTCAAATATAAACTACACAGAAGCATTCTGTGAAACTAGTTTCTGATCTGAGCATTCAGCAAACAGAGTTAAAACATACTTTTGATTGAGCAGTTTTGAAACACTCTGTCTGTAGAAAATGCAACTGGACATTCGTAGCGCTAAGTGGGTAATAGTGGAAAAAAGAATATGTTCAAATATAAACTACACAGAAGCATTGTATGAAACTTCTTTCTGTTCTGTGGATTCAACTAACAGAGTTGAACCTTACTTTTGATTGAGCCGTTCTGAAACATTCTTTCTGTAGAAACTGCAATTGGACATTCTGAGCGCTAAGAGGCCTATATTATGAAAAAGAATGTCTACAAATAGAAACTACACAGAAGAATTGTGTGAAACTTCTTTCTGTTGTGTTTGTTCAACTAAAGATTTGAACCTTAGTTTTGATTGAGCCGTTCTGAAACACTCTTTCTGTAGAAAATGCAAGTGGAGATTCGGAGCGCTAAGAGGGTAATAGTGGAAAAAGGAATGTCTCCAAATATAAACTACACAGAATCATTCTGTGAAACTTCTTTCTGATCTGTGCATTCAGCTAACAGAGTTAAACCATACTTTTGATTGAGCAGATCTGAACACTCTTTCTGTAGAAAATGCAACTGGACATTTGGAGCGCTAAGAGAGTAGTAGTGGAAAAAGGAATATATTCAAATATAAACTACACAGAAGCATTCTGTGAAACTTCTTTCTGATCTGAGCATTCAGCTAACAGAGTTAAACCATACTTTTGATTGAGCAGTTTTGAAACACTCTGTCTGTAGAAAATGCAACTGGACATTCGTAGCGCTAAGTGGGTAATAGTGGAAAAAAGAATATGTTCAAATATAAACTACACAGAAGCATTGTATGAAACTTCTTTCTGTTCTGTGCATTCAACTAACAGAGTTGAACCTTACTTTGGATTGAGCCTTTCTGAAACACTCTTTCTGTAGAAACTGCAATTGGACATTCTGAGCGCTAAGAGGCCTCTATTGGGAAAAATACTATCTTCAAATAAAAACTACACAGAAGCATTGTGTGAAACTTATTTCTGATATGTTCATTAAGCTAACAGAGTTAAACCATACTTTTGATTGCGCAGTTCTGAACACTCTTTCTGTAGAAAATGCAAGTGGACATTCGGAGCGCTAAGAGGGTAATAGTGGAAAAAGGAATATATTCAAATATAAACTACACAGTAGCATTCTGTGAAAATTCTTTCTGTTCTGTGCATTCAACTAACAGAGTTGAACCTTACTTTTGATTGAGCCGTTCTGAAACACTCTTTCTGTAGAAACTGAAATTGGACATGCTAAGCGCTAAGAGGCCTACATTGGGAAAAAGAATATCTTCAAATAAAAAGTACACAGATGCATTCTGTGAAACTTATTTCTGATCTGTAAATTCAGTTAACAGAGATAAAACATATTTTTGATTGAGCAGTTATGAAACACTCTTTTTGTAGAAAATGCAAATGGAGATTCGGAGCGCTAAGAGGGTAATAGTGGAAAAAGGAATGTCTTCAAATATAAACTACACAGAATCATTCGGTGAAACTTCTTTCTGATCTGTGCATTCAGCTAACAGAGTTAAACCATACTTTTGATTGAGCAGATCTGAACACTCTTTCTGTAGAAAATGCAACTGGACATTTGGAGCGCTAAGAGCGTAGTAGTGGAAAAAGGAATATATTCAAATATAAACTACACAGAAGCATTCTGTGAAACTTCTTTCTGATCTGAGCATTCAGCTAACAGAGTTAAACCATACTTTTGATTGAGCAGTTTTGAAACACTGTGTCTGTAGAAAATGCAACTGGACATTCGTAGCGCTAAGTGGGTAATAGTGGAAAAAAGAATATGTTCAAATATAAACTACACAGAAGCATTGTATGAAACTTCTTTCTGTTCTGTGCATTCAACTAACAGGGTTGAACCTTACTTTTGATTGAGCTGTTCTGAAACACTCTTTCTGTAGAAACTGCAATTGGACATTCTGAGAGCTAAGAGGCCTATATTGGGAAAAAGAATGTCTACAAATAAAAACTACACAGAAGAATTGTGTGAAACTTCTTTCTGTTCTGTTTGTTCAACTAAAAGAGTTGAACCGGAGTTTTGATTGAGCCGTTCTGAAACACTCTTTCTGTAGAAACTGCAATTGGACATTCTGAGCGCTAAGAGGCCTATATTGGGAAAAATAATATCTTCAAATAAAAACTACACAGAAGCATTGTGTGAAACTTATTTCTGATATGTTCATTAAGCTAACAGAGTTAAACCATACTTTTGATTGCGCAGTTCTGAACACTCTTTCTGTAGAAAATGCCAGTGGACATTCGGAGCGCTAAGAGGGTAATAGTGGAAAAAGGAATATATTCAAATATAAACTACACAGTAGCATTCTGTGAAAATTCTTTCTGTTCTGTGCATTCAACTAATAGAGTTGAACCTTACTTTTGATTGAGCAGTTCTGAAACACTCTTTCTGTAGAAACTGCAATTGGACATGCTAAGCGCTAAGAGGCCTACATTGGGAAAAAGAATATCTTCAAATAAAAACTACACAGATGCATTCTGTGAAACTTATTTCTGATCTGTAAATTCAGTTAACAGAGATAAAACATATTTTTGATTGAGCAGTTATGAAACACTGTTTTTGTAGAAAATGCAAGTGGAGATTCGGAGCGCTAAGGGGGTAATAGTGAAAAAAGGAATGTCTTCAAATATAAACTACACAGAATCATTCGGTGAAACTTCTTTCTGATCTGTGCATTCAGCTAACAGAGTTAAACCATACTTTTGATTGAGCAGATCTGAACACTCTTTCTGTAGAAAATGCAACTGGACATTTGGAGCGCTAAGAGCGTAGTAGTGGAAAAAGGAATATATTCAAATATAAACTACACAGAAGCATTCTGTGAAACTTCTTTCTGATCTGAGCATTCAGCTAACAGAGTTAAACCATATTTTTGATTGAGCAGTTTTGAAACACTCTGTCTGTAGAAAATGCAACTGGACATTCGTAGCGCTAAGTGGGTAATAGTGGAAAAAAGAATATGTTCAAATATAAACTACACAGAAGCATTGCATGAAACTTCTTTCTGTTCTGTGCATTCAACTAACAGAGTTGAACCTTACTTTTGATTGAGCCGTTCTGAAACACTCTTTCTGTAGAAACTGCAATTGGTCATTCTGAGGGCTAAGAGGCCTATATTGGGAAAAAGAATATCTACAAATAAAAACTACACAGAAGAATTGTGTGAAACTTCTTTCTGTTCTGTTTGTTCAACTAAAAGAGTTGAACCTTAGTTTTGATTGAGCCGTTCTGAAACACTCTTTCTGTAGAAAATGCAAGTGGAGATTCGGAGCGCTAAGAAGGTAATAGTGGAAAAAGGAATGTCTCCAAATATAAACTACACAGAATCATTCTGTGAAACTTCTTTCTGATCTGTGCATTCAGCTAACAGAGTTAAACCATACTTTTGATTGAGCAGATCTGAACACTCTTTCTGTAGAAAATGCAACTGGACATTTGGAGCGCTAAGAGAGTAGTAGTGGAAAAAGGAATATATTCAAATATAAACTACACAGAAGCATTCTGTGAAACTTCTTTCTGATCTGAGCATTCAGCTAACAGAGTTAAACCATACTTTTGATTGAGCAGTTTTGAAACACTCTGTCTGTAGAAAATGCAACTGGACATTCGTAGCGCTAAGTGGGTAACAGTGGAAAAAAGAATTTGTTCAAATATAAACTACACAGAAGCATTGTATGAAACTTCTTTCTGTTCTGTGCATTCAACTAACAGAGTTGAACCTTTCTTTGGATTGAGCCTTTCTGAAACACTCTTTCTGTAGAAACTGCAATTGGACATTCTGAGCGCTAAGAGGCCTATATTGGGAAAAATAATATCTTCAAATAAAAACTACACAGAAGCATTGTGTGAAACTTATTTCTGATATGTTCATTAAGCTAACAGAGTTAAACCATACTTTTGATTGCGCAGTTCTGAACACTCTTTCTGTAGAAAATGCCACTGGACATTCGGAGCGCTAAGAGGGTAATAGATGAAAAAGGAATATATTCAAATATAAACTACACAGTAGCATTCTGTGAAAATTCTTTCTGTTCTGTGCATTCAACTAACAGAGTTGAACCTTACTTTTGATTGAGCCGTTCTGAAACACTCTTTCTGTAGAAACTGCAATTGGACATGCTAAGCGCTAATAGGCCTACATTGGGAAAAAGAATATCTTCAAATAAAAACTACACAGATGCATTCTGTGAAACTTATTTCTGATCTGTAAATTCAGTTAACAGAGATAAAACATATTTTTGATTGAGCAGTTATGAAACACTCTTTTTGTGGAAAATGCAAGTGGAGATTCGGAGCGCTAAGAGGGTATTAGTGGAAAAAGGAATGTCTTCAAATATAAACTACACAGAATCATTCGGTGAAACTTCTTTCTGATCTGTGCATTCAGCTAACTGAGTTAAACCATACTTTTGATTGAGCAGTTTTGAAACACTCTGTCTGTAGAAAATGCAACTGGACATTCGTAGCGCTAAGTGGGTAATAGTGGAAAAAAGAATATGTTCAAATATAAACTACACAGAAGCATTGTATGAAACTTCTTTCTGTTCTGTGCATTCAACTAACAGAGTTGAATCTTACTTTTGATTGAGCCTTTCTGAAACACTCTTTCTGTAGAAACTGCAATTGGACATTCTGAGCGCTAAGAGGCCTATATTGGGAAAAATAATATCTTCAAATAAAAACTACACAGAAGCATTGTGTGAAACTTATTTCTGATATGTTCATTAAGCTAACAGAGTTAAACCATACTTTTGATTGCGCAGTTCTGAACACTCTTTCTGTAGAAAATGCCAGTGGACATTCGGAGCGCTAAGAGGGTAATAGTGGAAAAAGGACTATATTCAAATATAAACTACACAGTAGCATTCTGTGAAAATTCTTTCTGTTCTGTGCATTCAACTAATAGAGTTGAACCTTACTTTTGATTGAGCAGTTCTGAAACACTCTTTCTGTAGAAACTGCAATTGGACATGCTAAGCGCTAAGAGGCCTACATTGGGAAAAAGAATATCTTCAAATAAAAACTACACAGATGTATTCTGTGAAACTTATTTCTGATCTGTAAATTCAGTTAACAGAGATAAAACATATTTTTGATTGAGCAGTTATGAAACACTGTTTTTGTAGAAAATGCAAGTGGAGATTCGGAGCGCTAAGGGGGTAATAGTGAAAAAAGGAATGTCTTCAAATATAAACTACACAGAATCATTCGGTGAAACTTCTTTCTGATCTGTGCATTCAGCTAACAGAGTTAAACCATACTTTTGATTGAGCAGATCTGAACACTCTTTCTGTAGAAAATGCAACAGGAAATTTGGAGCGCTAAGAGCGTAGTAGTGGAAAAAGGAATATATTCAAATATAAACTACAGAGAAGCATTCTGTGAAACTTCTTTCTGATCTGAGCATTCAGCTAACAGAATTAAACCATATTTTTGATTGAGCAGTTTTGAAACACTCTGTCTGTAGAAAATGCAACTGGACATTCGTAGCGCTAAGTGGGTAATAGTGGAAAAAAGAATATGTTCAAATATAAACTACACAGAAGCATTGTATGAAAATTCTTTCTGTTCTGTGCATTCAACTAACAGAGTTGAACCTTACTTTTGATTGAGCCGTTCTGAAACACTCTTTCTGTAGAAACTGCAATTGGTCATTCTGAGGGCTAAGAGGCCTACATTGGGAAAAAGAATATCTACAAATAAAAACTACACAGAAGAATTTTGTGAAACTTCTTTCTGTTCTGTTTGTTCAACTAAAAGAGTTGAACCTTAGTTTTGATTGAGCCGTTCTGAAACACTCTTTCTGTAGAAAATGCAAGTGGAGATTCGGAGCGCTAAGAAGGTAATAGTGGAAAAAGGAATGTCTCCAAATATAAACTACACAGAATCATTCTGTGAAACTTCTTTCTGATCTGTGCATTCAGCTAACAGAGTTAAACCATACTTTTGATTGAGCAGATCTGAACACTCTTTCTGTAGAAAATGCAACTGGACATTTGGAGCGCTAAGAGAGTAGTAGTGGAAAAAGGAATATATTCAAATATAAACTACACAGAAGCATTCTGTGAAACTTCTTTCTGATCTGAGCATTCAGCTAACAGAGTTAAACCACACTTTTGATTGAGCAGTTTTGAAACACTCTGTCTGTAGAAAATGCAACTGGACATTCGTAGCGCTTAGTGGGTAACAGTGGAAAAAAGAATTTGTTCAAATATAAACTACACAGAAGCATTGTATGAAACTTCTTTCTGTTCTGTGCATTCAACTAACTGAGTTGAACCTTTCTTTGGATTGAGCCTTTCTGAAACACTCTTTCTGTAGAAACTGCAATTGGACATTCTGAGCGCTAAGAGGCCTATATTGGGAAAAATAATATCTTCAAATAAAAACAACACAGAAGCATTGTGTGAAACTTATTTCTGATATGTTCATTAAGCTAACAGAGTTAAACCATACTTTTGATTGCGCAGTTCTGAACACTCTTTCTGTAGAAAATGCCACTGGACATTCGGAGTGCTAAGAGGGTAATAGATGAAAAAGGAATATATTCAAATATAAACTACACAGTAGCATTCTGTGAAAATTCTTTCTGTTCTGTGCATTCAACTAACAGAGTTGAACCTTACTTTTGATTGAGCCGTTCTGAAACACTCTTTCTGTAGAAACTGCAATTGGACATGCTAAGCGCTAAGAGGCCTACATTGGGAAAAAGAATATCTTCAAATAAAAACTACACCGATGCATTCTGTTAAACTTATTTCTGATCTGTAAATTCAGTTAACAGAGATAAAACATATTTTTGATTGAGCAGTTATGAAACAATCTTTTTGTAGAAAATGCAAGTGGAGATTCGGAGCGCTAAGAGGGTAATAATGAAAAAAGGAATGTCTTCAAATATAAACTACACAGAATCATTCGGTGAAACTTCTTTCTGATCTGTGCATTCAGCTAACAGAGTTAAACCATACTTTTGATTGAGCAGATCTGAACACTCTTTCTGTAGAAAATGCAACTGGACATTTGGAGCGCTAAGAGCGCAGTAGTGGAAAAAGGAATATATTCAAATATAAACTACACAGAAGCATTCTGTGAAACTTCTTTCTGATCTGAGCATTCAGCTAACAGAGTTAAACCATATTTTTGATTGAGCAGTTTTGAAACACTCTGTCTGTAGAAAATGCAACTGGACATTCGTAGCGCTAAGTGGGTAATAGTGAAAAAAAGAATATGTTCAAGTATAAACTACACAGAAGCATTGTATGAAACTTCGTTCTGTTCTGTGCATTCAACTAACAGAGTTGAACCTTACTTTTGATTGAGCCGTTCTGAAACACTCTTTCTGTAGAAACTGCAATTGGTCATTCTGAGCGCTAAGAGGCCTATATTGGGAAAAAGAATGTCTACAAATAAAAACTACACAGAAGAATTGTGTGAAACTTCTTTCTGTTCTGTTTGTTCAACTAAAAGAGTTGAACCTTAGTTTTGATTGAGCCGTTCTGAAGCACTGTTTCTGTAGAAAATGCAAGTGGAGATTCGGAGCGCTAAGAGGGTAATAGTGGAAAAAGGAATGTCTCCAAATATAAACTACACAGAATCATTCTGTGAAACTTCTTTCTGATCTGTGCATTCAGCTAACAGAGTTAAACCATACTTTTGATTGAGAAGATCTGAACACTCTTTCTGTAGAAAATGCAACTGGACATTTGGAGCGCTAAGAGAGTAGTAGTGGAAAAAGGAATATATTCAAATATAAACTACACAGAAGCATTCTGTGAAACTTCTTTCTGATCTGAGCATTCAGCTAACAGAGTTAAACCATACTTTTGATTGAGCAGTTTTGAAACACTCTGTCTGTAGAAAATGCAACTGGACATTCGTAGCGCTAAGTGGGTAATAGTGGAAAAAAGAATATGTTCAAATATAAACTACACAGAAGCATTGTATGAAACTTCTTTCTGATCTGTGCATTCAGCTAACAGAGTTAAACCATACTTTTGATTGAGCAGATCTGAACACTCTTTCTGTAGAAAATGCAACTGGACATTTGGAGCGCTAAGAGAGTAGTAGTGGAAAAAGGAATATATTCAAATATAAACTACACAGAAGCATTCTGTGAAACTTCTTTCTGATCGGAGCATTCAGCTAACAGAGTTAAACCATACTTTTGATTGAGCAGTTTTGAAACACTCTGTCTGTAGAAAATGCAACTGGACATTGGTAGCGCTAAGTGGGTAATAGTGAAAAAAAGAATATGTTCAAGTATAAACTACACAGAAGCATTGTATGAAACTTCGTTCTGTTCTGTGCATTCAACTAACAGAGTTGAACCTTACTTTTGATTGAGCCGTTCTGAAACACTCTTTCTGTAGAAACTGCAATTGGTCATTCTGAGCGCTAAGAGGCCTATATTGGGAAAAAGAATGTCTACAAATAAAAACTACACAGAAGAATTGTGTGAAACATCTTTCTGTTCTGTTTGTTCAACTAAAAGAGTTGAACCTTAGTTTTGATTGAGCCGTTCTGAAGCACTCTTTCTGTAGAAAATGCAACTGGACATTCGTAGCGCTAAGTGGGTAATAGTGGAAAAAGGAATGTCTCCAAATATAAACTACACAGAATCATTCTGTGAAACTTCTTTCTGATCTGTGCATTCAGCTAACAGAGTTAAACCATACTTTTGATTGAGCAGATCTGAACACTCTTTCTGTAGAAAATGCAACTGGACATTTGGAGCGCTAAGAGAGTAGTAGTGGAAAAAGGAATATATTCAAATATAAACTACACAGAAGCATTCTGTGAAACTTCTTTCTGATCTGAGCATTCAGCTAACAGAGTTAAACCATACTTTTGATTGAGCAGTTTTGAAACACTCTGTCTGTAGAAAATGCAACTGGACATTGGTAGCGCTAAGTGGGTAATAGTGAAAAAAAGAATATGTTCAAGTATAAACTACACAGAAGCATTGTATGAAACTTCGTTCTGTTCTGTGCATTCAACTAACAGAGTTGAACCTTACTTTTGATTGAGCCGTTCTGAAACACTCTTTCTGTAGAAACTGCAATTGGTCATTCTGAGCGCTAAGAGGCCTATATTGGGAAAAAGAATGTCTACAAATAAAAACTACACAGAAGAATTGTGTGAAACATCTTTCTGTTCTGTTTGTTCAACTAAAAGAGTTGAACCTTAGTTTTGATTGAGCCGTTCTGAAGCACTCTTTCTGTAGAAAATGCAAGTGGAGATTCGGAGCGCTAAGAGGGTAATAGTGGAAAAAGGAATGTCTCCAAATATAAACTACACAGAATCATTCTGTGAAACTTCTTTCTGATCTGTGCATTCAGCTAACAGAGTTAAACCATACTTTTGATTGAGAAGATCTGAACACTCTTTCTGTAGAAAATGCAACTGGACATTTGGAGCGCTAAGAGAGTAGTAGTGGAAAAAGGAATATATTCAAATATAAACTACACAGAAGCATTCTGTGAAACTTCTTTCTGATCTGAGCATTCAGCTAACAGAGTTAAACCATACTTTTGATTGAGCAGTTTTGAAACACTCTGTCTGTAGAAAATGCAACTGGACATTCGTAGCGCTAAGTGGGTAATAGTGGAAAAAAGAATATGTTCAAATATAAACTACACAGAAGCATTGTATGAAACTTCTTTCTGATCTGTGCATTCAGCTAACAGAGTTAAACCATACTTTTGATTGAGCAGATCTGAACACTCTTTCTGTAGAAAATGCAACTGGACATTTGGAGCGCTAAGAGAGTAGTAGTGGAAAAAGGAATATATTCAAATATAAACTACACAGAAGCATTCTGTGAAACTTCTTTCTGGTCTGAGCATTCAGCTAACAGAGTTAAACCATACTTTTGATTGAGCAGTTTTGAAACACTCTGTCTGTAGAAAATGCAACTGGACATTCGTAGCGCTAAGTGGGTAAAAGTGGAAAAAAGAATACGTTCAAATATAAACTACACAGAAGCATTGTATGAAACTTCTTTCTGTTCTGTGCATTCAACTAGCAGAGTTGAACCTTACTTTTGATTGAGCCGTTCTGAAACACTCTTTCTGTAGAAACTGCAATTGGACATTCTGAGCGCTAAGAGGCCTATATTGGGAAAAAGAATGTCTACAAATAAAAACTACACAGAAGAATTGTGTGAAACTTCTTTCTGTTCTGTTTGTTCAACTAAAAGATTTGAACCTTAGTTTTGATTGAGCCGTTCTGAAACACTGTTTCTGTAGAAAATGCAAGTGGAGATTCGGAGCGCTAAGAGGGTAATAGTGGAAAAAGGAATGTCTCCAAATATAAACTACACAGAATCATTCTGTGAAACTTCTTTCTGATCTGTGCATTCATCTAACAGAGTTAAACCATACTTTTGATTGAGCAGATCTGAACACTCTTTCTGTAGAAAATGCAACTGGACATTTGGAGCGCAAAGAGAGTAGTAGTGGAAAAAGGAATATATTCAAATATAAACTACACAGAAGCATTCTGTGAAACTTCTTTCTGATCTGAGCATTCAGCTAACAGAGTTAAACCATACTTTTGATTGAGCAGTTTTGAAACACTCTGTCTGTAGAAAATGCAACCGGACATGCGTAGCGCTAAGTGGGTAATAGTGGAAAAAAGAATATGTTCAAATATAAACTACACAGAAGCAGTGTATGAAACTTCTTTCTGTTCTGTGCATTCAACTAACAGAGTTGAACCTTACTTTTGATTGAGCCTTTCTGAAACACTCTTTCTGTAGAAAGTGCAATTGGACATTCTGAGCGCTAAGAGGCCTATATTGGGAAAAATAATATCTTCAAATAAAAACTACACAGAAGCATTGTGTGAAACTTATTTCTGATATGTTCATTAAGCTAACAGAGTTAAACCATACTTTTGATTGCGCAGTTCTGAACACTCTTTCTGTAGAAAATGCCACTGGACATTCGGAGCGCTAAGAGGGTAATAGATGAAAAAGGAATATATTCAAATATAAACTACACAGTAGCATTCTGTGAAAATTCTTTCTGTTCTGTGCATTCAACTAACAGAGTTGAACCTTACTTTTGATTGAGCCGTTCTGAAACACTCTTTCTGTAGAAACTGCAATTGGACATGCTAAGCGCTAAGAGGCCTACATTGGGAAAAAGAATATCTTCAAATAAAAACTACACCGATGCATTCTGTGAAACTTATTTCTGATCTGTAAATTCAGTTAACAGAGATAAAACATATTTTTGATTGAGCAGTTATGAAACAATCTTTTTGTAGAAAATGCAAGTGGAGATTCGGAGCGCTAAGAGGGTAATAATGAAAAAAGGAATGTCTTCAAATATAAACTACACAGAATCATTCGGTGAAACTTCTTTCTGATCTGTGCATTCAGCTAACAGAGTTAAACCATACTTTTGATTGAGCAGATCTGAACACTCTTTCTGTAGAAAATGCAACTGGACATTTGGAGCGCTAAGAGCGCAGTAGTGGAAAAAGGAATATATTCAAATATAAACTACACAGAAGCATTCTGTGAAACTTCTTTCTGATCTGAGCATTCAGCTAACAGAGTTAAACCATATTTTTGATTGAGCAGTTTTGAAACACTCTGTCTGTAGAAAATGCAACTGGACATTCGTAGCGCTAAGTGGGTAATAGTGAAAAAAAGAATATGTTCAAGTATAAACTACACAGAAGCATTGTATGAAACTTCGTTCTGTTCTGTGCATTCAACTAACAGAGTTGAACCTTACTTTTGATTGAGCCGTTCTGAAACACTCTTTCTGTAGAAACTGCAATTGGTCATTCTGAGCGCTAAGAGGCCTATATTGGGAAAAAGAATGTCTACAAATAAAAACTACACAGAAGAATTGTGTGAAACTTCTTTCTGTTCTGTTTGTTCAACTAAAAGAGTTGAACCTTAGTTTTGATTGAGCCGTTCTGAAGCACTGTTTCTGTAGAAAATGCAAGTGGAGATTCGGAGCGCTAAGAGGGTAATAGTGGAAAAAGGAATGTCTCCAAATATAAACTACACAGAATCATTCTGTGAAACTTCTTTCTGATCTGTGCATTCAGCTAACAGAGTTAAACCATACTTTTGATTGAGAAGATCTGAACACTCTTTCTGTAGAAAATGCAACTGGACATTTGGAGCGCTAAGAGAGTAGTAGTGGAAAAAGGAATATATTCAAATATAAACTACACAGAAGCATTCTGTGAAACTTCTTTCTGATCTGAGCATTCAGCTAACAGAGTTAAACCATACTTTTGATTGAGCAGTTTTGAAACACTCTGTCTGTAGAAAATGCAACTGGACATTCGTAGCGCTAAGTGGGTAATAGTGGAAAAAAGAATATGTTCAAATATAAACTACACAGAAGCATTGTATGAAACTTCTTTCTGATCTGTGCATTCAGCTAACAGAGTTAAACCATACTTTTGATTGAGCAGATCTGAACACTCTTTCTGTAGAAAATGCAACTGGACATTTGGAGCGCTAAGAGAGTAGTAGTGGAAAAAGGAATATATTCAAATATAAACTACACAGAAGAATTCTGTGAAACTTCTTTCTGATCTGAGCATTCAGCTAACAGAGTTAAACCATACTTTTGATTGAGCAGTTTTGAAACACTCTGTCTGTAGAAAATGCAACTGGACATTCGTAGCGCTAAGTGGGTAATAGTGGAAAAAAGAATATGTTCAAATATAAACTACACAGAAGCAGTGTATGAAACTTCTTTCTGTTCTGTGCATTCAACTAACAGAGTTGAACCTTACTTTTGATTGAGCCTTTCTGAAACACTCTTTCTGTAGAAACTGCAATAGGACATTCTGAGCGCTAAGAGGCCTATATTGGGAAAAATAATATCTTCAAATAAAAACTACACAGAAGCATTGTGTGAAACTTATTTCTGATATGTTCATTAAGCTAACAGAGTTAAACCATACTTTTGATTGCGCAGTTCTGAACACTCTTTCTGTAGAAAATGCAAGTGGACATTCGGAGCGCTAAGAGGGTAATAGTGGAAAAAGGAATATATACAAATATAAACTACACAGTAGCATTCTGTGAAAATTCTTTCTGTTCTGTGCATTCAACTAACAGAGTTGAACCTTACTTTTGATTGAGCAGTTCTGAAACACTCTTTCTGTAGAAACTGCAATTGGACATGCTAAGCGCTAAGAGGCCTACATTGGGAAAAAGAATATCTTCAAATAAAATCTACACAGATGCATTCTGTGAAACTTATTTCTGATCTGTAAATTCAGTTAACAGAGATAAAACATATTTTTGACTGAGCAGTTATGAAACACTCTTTTTGTAGAAAATGCAAGTGGAGATTCGGAGCGCTAAGAGGGTAATAGTGAAAAAAGGAATGTCTTCAAATATAAACTACACAGAATCATTCGGTGAAACTTCTTTCTGATCTGTGCATTCAGCTAACAGAGTTAAACCATACTTTTGATTGAGCAGATCTGAACACTCTTTCTGTAGAAAATGCAACTGGACATTTGGAGCGCTAAGAGCGTAGTAGTGGAAAAAGGAATATATTCAAATATAAACTACACAGAAGCATTCTGTGAAACTTCTTTCTGATCTGAGCATTCAGCTAACAGAGTTAAACCATATTTTTGATTGAGCAGTTTTGAAACACTCTGTCTGTAGAAAATGCAACTGGACATTCGTAGCGCTAAGTGGGTAATAGTGAAAAAAAGAATATGTTCAAGTATAAACTACACAGAAGCATTGTATGAAACTTCGTTCTGTTCTGTGCATTCAACTAACAGAGTTGAACCTTACTTTTGATTGAGCCGTTCTGAAACACTCTTTCTGTAGAAACTGCAATTGGTCATTCTGAGCGCTAAGAGGCCTATATTGGGAAAAAGAATGTCTACAAATAAAAACTACACAGAAGAATTGTGTGAAACTTCTTTCTGTTCTGTTTGTTCAACTAAAAGAGTTGAACCTTAGTTTTGATTGAGCCGTTCTGAAGCACTCTTTCTGTAGAAAATGCAAGTGGAGATTCGGAGCGCTAAGAGGGTAATAGTGGAAAAAGGAATGTCTCCAAATATAAACTACACAGAATCATTCTGTGAAACTTCTTTCTGATCTGTGCATTCAGCTAACAGAGTTAAACCATACTTTTGATTGAGAAGATCTGAACACTCTTTCTGTAGAAAATGCAACTGGACATTTGGAGCGCTAAGAGAGTAGTAGTGGAAAAAGGAATATATTCAAATATAAACTACACAGAAGCATTCTGTGAAACTTCTTTCTGATCTGAGCATTCAGCTAACAGAGTTAAACCATACCTTTGATTGAGCAGTTTTGAAACACTCTGTCTGTAGAAAATGCAACTGGACATTCGTAGCGCTAAGTGGGTAATAGTGGAAAAAAGAATATGTTCAAATATAAACTACACAGAAGCATTGTATGAAACTTCTTTCTGATCTGTGCATTCAGCTAACAGAGTTAAACCATACTTTTGATTGAGCAGATCTGAACACTCTTTCTGTAGAAAATGCAACTGGACATTTGGAGCGCTAAGAGAGTAGTAGTGGAAAAAGGAATATATTCAAATATAAACTACACAGAAGCATTCTGTGAAACTTCTTTCTGGTCTGAGCATTCAGCTAACAGAGTTAAACCATACTTTTGATTGAGCAGTTTTGAAACACTCTGTCTGTAGAAAATGCAACTGGACATTCGTAGCGCTAAGTGGGTAAAAGTGGAAAAAAGAATATGTTCAAATATAAACTACACAGAAGCATTGTATGAAACTTCTTTCTGTTCTGTGCATTCAACTAGCAGAGTTGAACCTTACTTTTGATTGAGCCGTTCTGAAACACTCTTTCTGTAGAAACTGCAATTGGACATTCTGAGCGCTAAGAGGCCTATATTGGGAAAAAGAATGTCTACAAATAAAAACTACACAGAAGAATTGTGTGAAACTTCTTTCTGTTCTGTTTGTTCAACTAAAAGATTTGAACCTTAGTTTTGATTGAGCCGTTCTGAAACACTCTTTCTGTAGAAAATGCAAGTGGAGATTCGGAGCGCTAAGAGGGTAATAGTGGAAAAAGGAATGTCTCCAAATATAAACTACACAGAATCATTCTGTGAAACTTCTTTCTGATCTGTGCATTCAGCTAACAGAGTTAAACCATACTTTTGATTGAGCAGATCTGAACACCCTTTCTGTAGAAAATGCAACTGGACATTTGGAGCGCAAAGAGAGTAGTAGTGGAAAAAGGAATATATTCAAATATAAACTACACAGAAGCATTCTGTGAAACTTCTTTCTGATCTGAGCATTCAGCTAACAGAGTTAAACCATACTTTTGATTGAGCAGTTTTGAAACACTCTGTCTGTAGAAAATGCAACTGGACATTCGTAGCGCTAAGTGGGTAATAGTGGAAAAAAGAATATGTTCAAATATAAACTACACAGAAGCAGTGTATGAAACTTCTTTCTGTTCTGTGCATTCAACTAACAGAGTTGAACCTTACTTTTGATTGAGCCTTTCTGAAACACTCTTTCTGTAGAAACTGCAATTGGACATTCTGAGCGCTAAGAGGCCTATATTGGGAAAAATAATATCTTCAAATAAAAACTACACAGAAGCATTGTGTGAAACTTATTTCTGATATGTTCATTAAGCTAACAGAGTTAAACCATACTTTTGATTGCGCAGTTCTGAACACTCTTTCTGTAGAAAATGCAAGTGGACATTCGGAGCGCTAAGAGGGTAATAGTGGAAAAAGGAATATATACAAATATAAACTACACAGTAGCATTCTGTGAAAATTCTTTCTGTTCTGTGCATTCAACTAACAGAGTTGAACCTTACTTTTGATTGAGCAGTTCTGAAACACTCTTTCTGTAGAAACTGCAATTGGACATGCTAAGCGCTAAGAGGCCTACATTGGGAAAAAGAATATCTTCAAATAAAAACTACACAGATGCATTCTGTGAAACTTATTTCTGATCTGTAAATTCAGTTAACAGAGATAAAACATATTTTTGACTGAGCAGTTATGAAACACTCTTTTTGTAGAAAATGCAAGTGGAGATTCGGAGCGCTAAGAGGGTAATAGTGAAAAAAGGAATGTCTTCAAATATAAACTACACAGAATCATTCGGTGAAACTTCTTTCTGATCTGTGCATTCAGCTAACAGAGTTAAACCATACTTTTGATTGAGCAGATCTGAACACTCTTTCTGTAGAAAATGCAACTGGACATTTGGAGCGCTAAGAGCGTAGTAGTGGAAAAAGGAATATATTCAAATATAAACTACACAGAAGCATTCTGTGAAACTTCTTTCTGATCTGAGCATTCAGCTAACAGAGTTAAACCATATTTTTGATTGAGCAGTTTTGAAACACTCTGTCTGTAGAAAATGCAACTGGACATTCGTAGAGCTATGTGGGTAATAGTGGAAAAAAGAATATGTTCAAGTATAAACTACACAGAAGCATTGTATGAAACTTCTTTCTGTTCTGTGCATTCAACTAACAGAGTTGAACCTTACTTTTGATTGAGCCGTTCTGAAACACTCTTTCTGTAGAAACTGCAATTGGTCATTCTGATCGCTAAGAGGCCTATATTGGGAAAAAGAATGTCTACAAATAAAAACTACACAGAATAATTGTGTGAAACTTCTTTCTGTTCTGTTTGTTCAACTAAAAGAGTTGAACCTTAGTTTTGATTGAGCCGTTCTGAAACACTCTTTCTGTAGAAAATGCAAGTGGAGATTCGGAGCGCTAAGAGGGTAATAGTGGAAAAAGGAATGTCTCCAAATATAAACTACACAGAATCATTCTGTGAAACTTCTTTCTGATCTGTGCATTCAGCTAACAGAGTTAAACCATACTTTTGATTGAGCAGATCTGAACACTCTTTCTGTAGAAAATGCAACTGGACATTTGGAGGGCTAAGAGAGTAGTAGTGGAAAAAGGAATATATTCAAATATAAACTACACAGAAGCATTCTGTGAAACTTCTTTCTGATCTGAGCATTCAGCTAACAGAGTTAAACCATACTTTTGATTGAGCAGTTTTGAAACACTCTGTCTGTAGAAAATGCAACTGGACATTCGTAGCGCTAAGTGGGTAATAGTGGAAAAAAGAATATGTTCAAATATAAACTACACAGAAGCATTGTATGAAACTTCTTTCTGATCTGTGCATTCAGCTAACAGAGTTAAACCATACTTTTGATTGCGCAGATCTGAACACTCTTTCTGTAGAAAATGCAACTGGACATTTTGAGCGCTAAGAGAGTAGTAGTGGAAAAAGGAATATATTCAAATATAAACTACACAGAAGCATTCTGTGAAACTTCTTTCTGATCTGAGCATTCAGCTAACAGAGTTAAACCATACTTTTGATTGAGCAGTTTTGAAACACTCTGTCTGTAGAAAATGCAACTGGACATTCGTAGCGCTAAGTGGGTAATAGTGGAAAAAAGAATATGTTCAAATATAAACTACACAGAATCATTCTGTGAAACTTCTTTCTGTTCTGTGCATTCAACTAACAGAGTTGAACCTTACTTTTGATTGAGACTTTCTGAAACACTCTTTCTGTAGAAACTGCAATTGGACATTCTGAGCGCTAAGAGGCTTATATTGGGAAAAATAATATCTTCAAATAAAAACTACACAGAAGCATTGGGTGAAACTTATTTCTGATATGTTCATTAAGCTAACAGAGTTAAACCATACTTTTGATTGCGCAGTTCTGAACACTCTTTCTGTAGAAAATGCAAGTGGACATTCGTAGCGCTAAGAGGGTAATAGTGGAAAAAGGAATATATTCAAATATAAACTACACAGTAGCATTCTGTGAAAATTCTTTCTGTTCTGTGCATTCAAGTAACGGAGTTGAACCTTACTTTTGATTGAGCCGTTCTGAAACACTCTTTCTGTAGAAACTGCAATTGGACATGCTAAGCGCTAATAGGCCTACATTGGGAAAAAGAATATCTTCAAATAAAAACTACACAGATGCATTCTGTGAAACTTATTTCTGATCTGTAAATTCAGTTAACAGAGATAAAACATATTTTTGATTGAGCAGTTATGAAACACTCTTTTTGTGGAAAATGCAAGTGGAGATTCGGAGCGCTAAGAGGGTAATAGTGGAAAAAGGAATGTCTTCAAATATAAACTACACAGAATCATTCGGTGAAACTTCTTTCTGATCTGTGCATTCAGCTAACAGAGTTAAACCATACTTTTGATTGAGCAGATCTGAACACTCTTTCTGTAGAAAATGCAACTGGACATTTGGAGCGCTAAGAGCGTAGTAGTGGAAAAAGGAATATATTCAAATATAAACTACACAGAAGCATTCTGTGAAACTTCTTTCTGATCTGAGCATTCAGCTAACAGAGTTAAACCATACTTTTGATTGAGCAGTTTTGAAACACTCTGTCTGTAGAAAATGCAACTGGACATTCGTAGCGCTAAGTGGGTAATAGTGGAAAAAAGAATATGTTCATATATAAACTACACAGAAGCATTGTATGAAACTTCTTTCTGTTCTGTGCATTCAACTAACAGAGTTGAACCTTACTTTTGATTGAGCCGTTCTGAAACACTCTTTCTGTAGAAACTGCAATTGGACATTCTGAGCGCTAAGAGGCCTATATTGGGAAAAAGAATGTCTACAAATAAAAACTACACAGAAGAATTGTGTGAAACTTCTTTCTGTTCTGTTTGTTCAACTAAAAGGTTTGAACCTTAGTTTTGATTGAGCCGTTCTGAAACACTCTTTCTGTAGAAAATGCAAGTGGAGATTCGGAGCGCTAAGAAGGTAATAGTGGAAAAAGGAATGTCTCCAAATATAAACTACACAGAATCATTCTGTGAAACTTCTTTCTGATCTGTGCATTCAGCTAACAGAGTTAAACCATACTTTTGATTGAGCAGATCTGAACACTCTTTCTGTAGAAAATGCAACTGGACATTTGGAGCGCTAAGAGAGTAGTAGTGGAAAAAGGAATATATTCAAATATAAACTACACAGAAGCATTCTGTGAAACTTCTTTCTGATCTGAGCATTCAGCTAACAGAGTTAAACCATACTTTTGATTGAGCAGTTTTGAAACACTCTGTCTGTAGAAAATGCAACTGGACATTCGTAGCGCTAAGTGGGTAATAGTGGAAAAAAGAATATGTTCAAATATAAACTACACAGAAGCATTGTATGAAACTTCTTTCTGTTCTGTGCATTCAACTAACAGAGTTGAACCTTACTTTGATTGAGCCTTTCTGAAACACTCTTTCTGTAGAAACTGCAATTGGACATTCTGAGCGCTAAGAGGCTTATATTGGGAAAAATAATATCTTCAAATAAAAACTACACAGAAGCATTGGGTGAAACTTATTTCTGATATGTTCATTAAGCTAACAGAGTTAAACCATACTTTGGATTGCGCAGTTCTGAACACTCTTTCTGTAGAAAATGCAAGTGGACATTCGGAGCGCTAAGAGGGTAATAGTGGAAAAAGGAATATATTCAAATATAAACTACACAGTAGCATTCTGTGAAAATTCTTTCTGTTCTGTGCATTCAAGTAACAGAGTTGAACCTTACTTTTGATTGAGCCGTTCTGAAACACTCTTTCTGTAGAAACTGCAATTGGACATGCTAAGCGCTAATAGGCCTACATTGGGAAAAAGAATATCTTCAAATAAAAACTACACAGATGCATTCTGTGAAACTTATTTCTGATCTGTAAATTCAGTTAACAGAGATAAAACATATTTTTGATTGAGCAGTTATGAAACACTCTTTTTGTGGAAAATGCAAGTGGAGATTCGGAGCGCTAAGAGGGTATTAATGGAAAAAGGAATGTCTTCAAATATAAACTACACAGAATCATTCGGTGAAACTTCTTTATGATCTGTGCATTCAGCTAACAGAGTTAAACCATACTTTTGATTGAGCAGATCTGAACACTCTTTCTGTAGAAAATGCAACTGGACATTTGGAGCGCTAAGAGCGTAGTAGTGGAAAAAGGAATATATTCAAATATAAACTACACAGAAGCATTCTGTGAAACTTCTTTCTGATCTGAGCATTCAGCTAACAGAGTTAAACCATACTTTTGATTGAGCAGTTTTGAAACTCTCTGTCTGTAGAAAATGCAACTGGACATTCGTAGCGCCAAGTGGGTAATAGTGGAAAAAAGAATATGTTCATATATAAACTACACAGAAGCATTGTATGAAACTTCTTTCTGTTCTGTGCATTCAACTAACAGAGTTGAACCTTACTTTTGATTGAGCCGTTCTGAAACACTCTTTCTGTAGAAACTGCAATTGGACCTTCTGAGCGCTAAGAGGCCTATATTGGGAAAAAGAATGACTACAAATAAAAACTACACAGAAGAATTGTGTGAAACTTCTTTCTGTTCTGTTTGTTCAACTAAAAGATTTGAACCTTAGTTTTGATTGAGCCGTTCTGAAACACTCTTTCTGTAGAAAATGCAAGTGGAGATTCGGAGCGCTAAGAGGGTAATAGTGGAAAAAGGAATGTCTCCAAATATAAACTACACAGAATCATTCTGTGAAACTTCTTTCTGATCTGTGCATTCAGCTAACAGAGTTAAACCATACTTTTGATTGAGCAGATCTGAACACTCTTTCTGTAGAAAATGCAACTGGACATTTGGAGCGCTAAGAGAGTAGTAGTGGAGAAAGGAATATATTCAAATATAAACTACACAGAAGCATTCTGTGAAACTTCTTTCTGATCTGAGCATTCAGCTAACAGAGTTAAACCATACTTTTGATTGAGCAGTTTTGAAACACTCTGTCTGTAGAAAATGCAACTGGACATTCGTAGCGCTAAGTGGGTAATAGTGGAAAAAAGAATATGTTCAAATATAAACTACACAGAAGCATTGTATGAAACTTCTTTCTGTTCTGTGCATTCAACTAACAGAGTTGAACCTTACTTTTGATTGAGCCTTTCTGAAACACTCTTTCTGTAGAAACTGCAATTGGACATTCTGAGCGCTAAGAGGCTTATATTGGGAAAAATAATATCTTCAAATAAAAACTACACAGAAGCATTGGGTGAAACTTATTTCTGATATGTTCATTAAGCTAACAGAGTTAAACCATACTTTTGATTGCGCAGTTCTGAACACTCTTTCTGTAGAAAATGCAAGTGGACATTCGGAGCGCTAAGAGGGTAATAGTGGAAAAAGGAATATATTCAAATATAAACTACACAGTAGCATTCTGTGAAAATTCTTTCTGTTCTGTGCATTCAAGTAACAGAGTTGAACCTTACTTTTGATTGAGCCGTTCTGAAACACTCTTTCTGTAGAAACTGCAATTGGACATGCTAAGCGCTAAGAGGCCTACATTGGGAAAAAGAATATCTTCAAATAAAAACTACACAGATGCATTCTGTGAAACTTATTTCTGATCTGTAAATTCAGTTAACAGAGATAAAGCATATTTTTGATTGAGCAGTTATGAAACACTCTTTTTGTGGAAAATGCAAGTGGAGATTCGGAGCGCTAAGAGGGTAATAGTGGAAAAAGGAATGTCTTCAAATATAAACTACACAGAATCATTCGGTGAAACTTCTTTCTGATCTGTGCATTCAGCTAACAGAGTTAAACCATACTTTTGATTGAGCAGATCTGAACACTCTTTCTGTAGAAAATGCAACTGGACATTTGGAGCGCTAAGAGCGTAGTAGTGGAAAAAGGAATATATTCAAATATAAACTACACAGAAGCATTCTGTGAAACTTCTTTCTGATCTGAGCATTCAGCTAACAGAGTTAAACCATACTTTTGATTGAGCAGTTTTGAAACACTCTGTATGTAGAAAATGCAACTGGACATTCATAGCGCTAAGTGGGTAATAGTGGAAAAAAGAATATGTTCATATATAATCTACACAGAAGCATTGTATGAAACTTCTTTCTGTTCTGTGCATTCAACTAACAGAGTTGAACCTTACTTTTGATTTAGCCGTTCTGAAACACTCTTTCTGTAGAAAATGCAATTGGACATTCTGAGCGCTAAGAGGCCTATATTGGGAAAAAGAATGTCTACAAATAAAAACTACACTGTAGAATTGTGTGAAACTTCTTTCTGTTCTGTTTGTTCAACTAAAAGAGTTGAACCTTAGTTTTGATTGAGCCGTTCTGAAACACTCTTTCTGTAGAAAAT
Source organism: Symphalangus syndactylus (assembly GCF_028878055.3). NCBI lineage: Eukaryota > Metazoa > Chordata > Mammalia > Primates > Hylobatidae > Symphalangus > Symphalangus syndactylus. The sequence goes on from NC_072433.2 coordinate 4,754,286, forward strand.
GCAAGTGGAGATTCGGAGCGCTAAGAGGGTAACAGTGGAAAAAGGGATGTCTCCAAATATAAACTACACAGAATCATTCTGTGAAACATCTTTCTGATCTGTGCATTCAGCTAACAGAGTTAAACCATACTTTTGATTGAGCAGATCTGAACACTCTTTCTGTAGAAAATGCAACTGGACATTTGGAGCGCTAAGAGAGTAGTAGTGGAAAAAGGATTATATTCAAATATAAACTACACAGAAGTATTCTGTGAAACTTCTTTCTGATCTGAGCATTCAGCTAACAGAGTTAAACCATACTTTTGATTGAGCAGTTTTGAAACACTCTGTCTGTAGAAAATGCAAGTGGACATTCGTAGCGCTAAGTTGGTAATAGTGGAAAAAAGAATATGTTCAAATATAAACTACACAGAAGCATTGTATGAAACTTCTTTCTGTTCTGTGCATTCAACTAACAGAGTTGAACCTTACTTTTGATTGAGCCTTTCTGAAACACTCTTTCTGTAGAAACTGCAATTGGACATTCTGAGCGCTAAGAGGCCTATATTGGGAAAAATAATATCTTCAAATAAAAACTACACAGAAGCATTGTGTGAAACTTATTCCTGATATGTTCATTAAGCTAACAGAGTTAAACCATACTTTTGATTGCGCAGTTCTGAACACTCTTTCTGTAGGAAATGCAAGTGGACATTCGGAGCGCTAAGAGGGTAATAGTGGAAAAAGGAATATATTCAAATATAAACTACACAGTAGCATTCTGTGAAAATTCTTTCTGTTCTGTGCATTCAACTAACAGAGTTGAACCTTACTTTTGATTGAGCCGTTCTGAAACACTCTTTCTGTAGAAACTGCAATTGGACATGCTAAGCGCTAAGAGGCCTACATTGGGAAAAAGAATATCTTCAAATAAAAACTACACAGATGCATTCTGTGAAACTTATTTCTGATCTGTAAATTCAGTTAACAGAGATAAAACATATTTTTGATTGAGCAGTTATGAAACACTCTTTTTGTAGAAAATGCAAGTGGAGATTCGGAGCGCTAAGTGGGTAATAGTGGAAAAAGGAATATATTCAAATATAAACTACACAGAAGCATTCTGTGAAACTTCTTTCTGATCTGAGCATTCAGCTAACAGAGTTAAACCATACTTTTGATTGAGCAGTTTTGAAACACTCTGTCTGTAGAAAATGCAACTGGACATTCGTAGCGCTAAGTGGGTAATAGTGGAAAAAAGGATATGTTCAAATATAAACTACACAGAAGCATTGTATGAAACTTCTTTCTGTTCTGTGCATTCAACTAACAGAGTTGAACCTTACTTTTGATTTAGCCGTTCTGAAACACTCTTTCTGTAGAAACTGCAATTGGACATTCTGAGCGCTAAGAGGCCTATATTGGGAAAAATAATATCTACAAATAAAAACTACACAGAAGAATTGTGTGAAACTTCTTTCTGTTCTGTTTGTTCAACTAAAAGAGTTGAACCTTAGTTTTGATTGAGCCGTTCTGAAACACTCTTTCTGTAGAAAATGCAAGTGGAGATTCGGAGCGCTAAGAGGGTAATAGTGGAAAAAGGGATGTCTCCAAATATAAACTACACAGAATCATTCTGTGAAACATCTTTCTGATCTGTGCATTCAGCTAACAGAGTTAAACCATACTTTTGATTGAGCAGATCTGAACACTCTTTCTGTAGAAAATGCAACTGGACATTTGGAGCGCTAAGAGAGTAGTAGTGGAAAAAGGAATATATTCAAATATAAACTACACAGAAGTATTCTGTGAAACTTCTTTCTGATCTGAGCATTCAGCTAACAGAGTTAAACCATACTTTTGATTGAGCAGTTTTGAAACACTCTGTCTGTAGAAAATGCAAGTGGACATTCGTAGCGCTAAGTTGGTAATAGTGGAAAAAAGAATATGTTCAAATATAAACTACACAGAAGCATTGTATGAAACTTCTTTCTGTTCTGTGCATTCAACTAACAGAGTTGAACCTTACTTTTGATTGAGCCTTTCTGAAACACTCTTTCTGTAGAAACTGCAATTGGACATTCTGAGCGCTAAGAGGCCTATATTGGGAAAAATAATATCTTCAAATAAAAACTACACAGAAGCATTGTGTGAAACTTATTCCTGATATGTTCATTAAGCTAACAGAGTTAAACCATACTTTTGATTGCGCAGTTCTGAACACTCTTTCTGTAGGAAATGCAAGTGGACATTCGGAGCGCTAAGAGGGTAATAGTGGAAAAAGGAATATATTCAAATATAAACTACACAGTAGCATTCTGTGAAAATTCTTTCTGTTCTGTGCATTCAACTAACAGAGTTGAACCTTACTTTTGATTGAGCCGTTCTGAAACACTCTTTCTGTAGAAACTGCAATTGGACATGCTAAGCGCTAAGAGGCCTACATTGGGAAAAAGAATATCTTCAAATAAAAACTACACAGATGCATTCTGTGAAACTTATTTCTGATCTGTAAATTCAGTTAACAGAGATAAAACATATTTTTGATTGAGCAGTTATGAAACACTCTTTTTGTAGAAAATGCAAGTGGAGATTCGGAGCGCTAAGTGGGTAATAGTGGAAAAAGGAATATATTCAAATATAAACTACACAGAAGCATTCTGTGAAACTTCTTTCTGATCTGAGCATTCAGCTAACAGAGTTAAACCATACTTTTGATTGAGCAGTTTTGAAACACTCTGTCTGTAGAAAATGCAACTGGACATTCGTAGCGCTAAGTGGGTAATAGTGGAAAAAAGAATATGTTCAAATATAAACTACACAGAAGCATTGTATGAAACTTCTTTCTGTTCTGTGCATTCAACTAACAGAGTTGAACCTTACTTTTGATTTAGCCGTTCTGAAACACTCTTTCTGTAGAAACTGCAATTGGACATTCTGAGCGCTAAGAGGCCTATATTGGGAAAAATAATATCTACAAATAAAAACTACACAGAAGAATTGTGTGAAACTTCTTTCTGTTCTGTTTGTTCAACTAAAAGAGTTGAACCTTAGTTTTGATTGAGCCGTTCTGAAACACTCTTTCTGTAGAAAATGCAAGTGGAGATTCGGAGCGCTAAGAGGGTAATAGTGGAAAAAGGGATGTCTCCAAATATAAACTACACAGAATCATTCTGTGAAACTTCTTTCTGATCTGTGCATTCAGCTAACAGAGTTAAACCATACTTTTGATTGAGCAGATCTGAACACTCTTTCTGTAGAAAATGCAACTGGACATTTGGAGCGCTAAGAGAGTAGTAGTGGATAAAGGAATATATTCAAATATAAACTACACAGAAGCATTCTGTGAAACTTCTTTCTGATCTGAGCATTCAGCTAACAGAGTTAAACCATACTTTTGATTGAGCAGTTTTGAAACACTCTGTCTGTAGAAAATGCAACTGGACATTCGTAGCGCTAAGTGGGTAATAGTGGAAAAAAGAATATGTTCAAATATTAACTACACAGAAGCATTGTATGAAACTTCTTTCTGTTCTGTGCATTCAACTAACAGAGTTGAACCTTACTTTTGATTGAGCCTTTCTGAAACACTCTTTCTGTAGAAACTGCAATTGGACATTCTGAGCGCTAAGAGGCCTATATTGGGAAAAATAATATCTTCAAATAAAAACTACACAGAAGCATTGTGTGAAACTTATTTCTGATATGTTCATTAAGCTAACAGAGGTAAACCATACTTTTGATTGCGCAGTTCTGAACACTCTTTCTGGAGAAAATACAAGTGGACATTCGGAGCGCTAAGAGGGTAATAGTGGAAAAAGGAATATATTCAATTATAAACTACACGGTAACATTCTGTGAAAATTCTTTCTGTTCTGTGCATTCAACTAACAGAGTTGAACCTTACTTTTGATTGAGCCGTTCTGAAACACTCTTTCTGTAGAAACTGGAATTGGACATGCTAAGCGCTAAGAGGCCTACATTGGGAAAAAGAATATCTTCAAATAAAAACTACACAGATGCATTCTGTGAAACTTATTTCTGATCTGTAAATTCAGTTAACAGAGGTAAAACATATTTTTGATTGAGCAGTTATGAAACACTCTTTTTGTAGAAAATGCAAGTGGAGATTCGGAGCGCTAAGAGGGTAATAGTGGAAAAAGGAATGTCTCCAAATATAAACTACACAGAATCATTCTGTGAAACTTCTTTCTGATCTGTGCATTCAGCTAACAGAGTTAAACCATACTTTTGATTGAGCAGATCTGAACACTCTTTCTGTAGAAAATGCAACTGGACATTTGGAGCGCTAAGAGAGTATTAGTGGAAAAAGGAATATATTCAAATATAAACTACACAGAAGCATTCTGTGAAACTTCTTTCTGATCTGAGCATTCAGCTAACAGAGTTAAACCATACTTTTGACTGAGCAGTTTTGAAACACTCTGTCTGTAGGAAATGCAACTGGACATTCGTAGCGCTAAGTGGGTAATAGTGGAAAAAAGAATATATTCAAATATAAACTACACAGAAGCATTGTATGAAACTTCTTTCTGTTCTGTGCATTCAACTAACAGAGTTGAACCTTACTTTTGATTGAGCCTTTCTGAAACACTCTTTCTGTAGAAACTGCAATTGGACATTATGAGCGCTAAGAGGCCTATATTGGGAAAAATAATATCTTCAAATAAAAACTACACAGAAGCATTGTGTGAAACTTATTTCTGATATGTTCATTAAGCTAACAGAGTTAAACCATACTTTTGATTGCGCAGTTCTGAACACACTTTCTGTAGAAAATGCAAGTGGACATTCGGAGCGCTAAGAGGGTAATAGTGGTAAAAGCAATATATTCAAATATAAACTACACAGAAGCATTCTGTGAAACTTCTTTCTGATCTCTGCATTCAACTAACTGAGTTAAACCTTGCTTTTGATTGAGCCGTTCTGAAACACTCTTTCTGTAGAAAATGCAATTGGACATTCTTATCGCTAAGAGGCCTATATTGGGAAAAAGAATATCTACACATAAAAACTACACAGAAGCATTCTGTGAAACTTCTTTCTGTTCTGTGCATTCAACTAAAAGAGTTGAACATTAGTTTTGATTGAGCCGTTCTGAAACACTCTTTCTGTAGAAAATGAAAGTGGAGATTCGGAGCGCTAAGAGGGTAATACTGGTAAAAGGAATATCTTCAAATATAAACTAAACAGAATCATTCTGTGAAACTTCTTTCTGATCTGAGCATTCAGCTAACAGAGCTAAACCATACTTTTGATTGAGCAGATTTGAAACTCTCTGTCTGTAGAAAATGCAACTGGACATTCGGAGCGCTAAGTGGGTAATAATGGAAAAAGGAATATGTTCAAATATAAACTACACAGAAGCATTGTATGAAACCACTTTCTGTTCTGTGCATTCAACTAACAGAGTTGAAACTTACTTTTGATTGAGCCGTTCTGAAACACTCTTTCTGCAGTAACTGCAATTGGACATACTGAGAGCTAAGAGGCCTACATTGGGAAAAGAATATCTTCGAATAAAAACTACACAGAAGCATTCTGTGAAACATATTTCTGATCTGTGCATTCAGTTAACAGAGCTAAACCATACTTTTGATTGAGCAGTTATGAAAGCCTCTTTGTGTAGAAAATGCAAGTGGACCTTCGGATCGCTAAGATTGTAATAGAGGAAAAAGGAATATCTCCAAATAAAAACTACACAGAAGCATTCTCTGAAATCCCTTTTTGTTCTCTGCATTCAACTAACAGAGTTCAGCCTTACTTTTGAAGGAGCAGTTCTGAAACACTCTTTGTGTAGAAACTGGAAGTGGATATTCGGAGTGCTAAGTGGGTAATAGTCAAAAAAGGAATATCTTCAACTAAATTCTACACAGAAGCATTCTGTGAAACTTCTTTCTGTTCTGTGCATTCAACTAAAAGAGGTGAACCTTACTTTTCATTGAGCCGTTCTGAAACACTCTTTCTATAGAAACTGCAATTGGACATTCTGAGCGCTGAGAGGCCTATATTGGTTAAAAGAATATCTTCATATAAACACTACACAGAAGCATTCTGTGAAACTTATTTCTGATCTGTGCATTCAGCTAAGAGAGTTAAACCATACTTTTGATTGGGCAGTTCTGAAACACTCTTTCTGTAGAAAATGCAACTGGACATTTGGAGCGCTAAGTGGGTAACAGTGGAAAAAGGAATATCTTCAAATATAAACTACACAGAATAATTCTGTGAAACTTATTTCTGATCTGTGCATTCAGCTAACAGAGTTAAACCATACTTTTGATTGAGCAGTTCTGAACACTCTTTCTGTAGAAAATGCAACTGGATATATGGAGCGCTAAGAGGGTAGTAGTGGAAAAAGGAATATATTCAAATATAAACTACACAGAAGCATTGTATGAAACTTCTTTCTGTTCTGTGCATTCAAGTAACAGAGTTGAACCTTATTTTTGATTGAGCCATTCTGAAACACTCTTTCTGTAGAAAATGCAAGTGGATATTCGGAGCGCTAAGACGGTAATACTGGAAGAGTAATATATTCAAATATAAACTACACAGAAGCATTCTGTGAAACTACTTTCTGTTCTGTGCATTCAACTAACTGAGTTGAACCTTACTTTTGATGGAGCCGTTCTGAAACACTCTTTCTGTAGAAACTGCAATTGGACATTCTGAGCGCTAAGAGGCATATATTCGGAAAAAGAATATCTTCAAATAAAAACTACACAGAAGAATTCTGTGAAACTTATTTCTGATATGGGCATTCAACTAATAGAGTAAAACCATACTTTTGATTGAGCCTTTCTGAACACTCTTTCTGTAGAAAATGCAAGTGGACATTCGGAGCGCTAAGAGGGTAATACTGGAAAAAATAATATCTTCAAATATGAACTACACAGAATCATTCTGTGAAATTTCTTTCTGTTCTGTGCATTCAGCTAACAGAGTTAAACCGTACTTTTGATTGAGCAGTTCTGAACACTCTTTCTGTAGAAAATGCAACTGGCCATTTGAAGCGCTAGGAGGGTAGTAGTGGAAAAAGTATATATTCAAATATAAACTACACAGAAACATTCTGTGAAACTTCTTTCTGATATGAGCATTCAGCTAACAGAGTTAAACCATACTTTGATTGAGCAGTTTTGAAACACTCTGTCTGCAGAAAATGCAACTGGACATTCGGAGCGCTAATTGGGTAATAGTGGAAAAAAGAATATGTTCAAATATAAACTACACAGAAGCATTGTATGAAACATCTTTCTGTTCTGTGCATTCAACTAACAGAGTTGAACCTTACTTTTGATTGAGCCGTTCTGAAACACTCTTTCTGTAGAAACTGCAATTCGACATTCTGAGCGCTAAGAGGCCTATATTGGGAAAAAGAATGTCTACAAATAAAAACTACACAGAAGAATTGTGTGAAACTTCTTTCTGTTCTGTTTGTTCAACTAAAAGAGTTGAACCTTAGTTTTGATTGAGCCGTTCTGAAACACTCTTTCTGTAGAAAATGCAAGTGGAGATTCAGAGCGCTAAGAGGGTAATAGTGGAAAAAGGGATGTCTCCAAATATAAACTACACAGCATCATTCGGTGAAACTTCTTTCTGATCTGTGCATTCAGCTAACAGAGTTAAACCATACTTTTGATTGAGCAGATCTGAACACTCTTTCTGTAGAAAATGCAACTGGACATTAGGAGCGCTAAGAGAGTAGTAGTGGAAAAAGGAATATATTCAAATATAAACTAGACAGAAGCATTCTGTGAAACTTCTTTCTGATCTGAGCATTCAGCTAACAGAGTTAAACAATACTTTTGATTGAGCAGTTTTGAAACACTCTGTCTGTAGAAAATGCAACTGGACATTCGTAGCGCTAAGTGGGTAATAGTGGAAAAAAGAATATGTTCAAATATAAACTACACAGAAGCATTGTATGAAACTTCTTTCTGTTCTGTGCATTCAACTAACAGAGTTGAACCTTACTTTTGATTGAGCCGTTCTGAAACACTCTTTCTGTAGAAACTGCAATTGGACATTCTGAGCGCTAAGAGGCCTATATTGGGAAAAAGAATGTCTACAAATAAAAACTACACAGAAGAATTGTGTGAAACTTCTTTGTGTTCTGATTGTTCAACTAAAAGATTTGAACCTTAGTTTTGATTGAGCCGTTCTGAAACACTCTTTCTGTAGAAAATGCAAGAGGAGATTCGGAGCGCTAAGAGGGTAATAGTGGAAAAAGGAATGTCTCCAAATATAAACTACACAGAAACATTCTGTTAAACTTCTTTCTGATCTGTGCATTCAGCTAACAGAGTTAAACCATACTTTTGATTGAGCAGATCTGAGCACTCTTTCTATAGAAAATGCAACTGGACATTTGGAGCGCTAAGAGAGTAGTAGTGGAAAAAGGAATATATTCAAATATAAACTACACAGAAGTATTCTGTGAAACTTCTTTCTGATCTGAGCATTCAGCTAACAGAGTTAAACCATACTTTTGATTGAGCAGTTTTGAAACACTCTGTCTGTAGAAAATGCAACTGGACATTCATAGCGCTAAGTGGGTAATAGTGGAAAAAAGAATATGTTCAAATATAAACTACACAGAAGCATTGTATGAAACTTCTTTCTGTTCTGTGCATTCAACTAACAGAGTTGAACCTTACTTTTGATTGAGCCTTTCTGAAACACTCTTTCTGTAGAAACTGCAATTGGACATTCTGAGCGCTAAGAGGCCTATATTGGGAAAAATAGTATCTTCAAATAAAAACTACACAGAAGCATTGTGTGAAACTTATTTCTGATATGTTCATTAAGCTAACAGAGTTAAACCATACTTTTGATTGCGCAGTTCTGAACACTCTTTCTGTAGAAAATACAAGTGGACATTCGGAGCGCTAAGAGGGTAATAGTGGAAAAAGGAATATATTCAAATATAAACTACACAGTAGCATTCTGTGAAAATTCTTTCTCTTCTGTGCATTCAACTAACAGAGTTGAACCTTACTTTTGATTGAGCCGTTCTGAAACACTCTTTCTGTAGAAACTGCAATTGGACATGCTAAGCGCTAAGAGGCCTACATTGGGATAAAGAATAATTTCAAATAAAAACTACACTGATGCATTCTGTGAAACTTATTTCTGATCTGTAAATTCAGTTAACAGAGGTAAAACATATTTTTGATTGAGCAGTTATGAAACACTCTTTTTGTAGAAAATGCAAGTGGAGATTCGGAGCGCTAAGAGGGTAATAGTGGAAAAAGGAATGTCTTCAAATATAAACTACACAGAATCATTCGGTGAAACTTCTTTCTGATCTGTGCATTCAGCTAACAGAGTTAAACCATACTTTTGATTGAGCAGATCTGAACACTCTTTCTGTAGAAAATGCAACTGGACATTTGGAGCGCTAAGAGCGTAGTAGTGGAAAAAGGAATATATTCAAATATAAACTACACAGAAGCATTCTGTGAAACTTCTTTCTGATCTGAGCATTCAGCTAACAGAGTTAAACCATACTTTTGATTGAGCAGTTTTGAAACACTCTGTCTGTAGAAAATGCAACTGGACATTCGTAGCGCTAAGTGGGTAATAGTGGAAAAAAGAATATGTTCAAATATAAACTACACAGAAGCATTGTATGAAACTTCTTTCTGTTCTGTGCATTCAACTAACAGAGTTGAACCTTACTTTTGATTGAGCCTTTCTGAAACACTCTTTCTGTAGAAACTGCAATTGGACATTATGAGCGCTAAGAGGCCTATATTGGGAAAAATAATATCTTCAAATAAAAACTACACAGAAGCATTGTGTGAAACTTATTTCTGATATGTTCATTAAGCTAACAGAGTTAAACCATACTTTTGATTGCGCAGTTCTGAACACACTTTCTGTAGAAAATGCAAGTGGACATTCGGAGCGCTAAGAGGGTAATAGTGGTAAAAGCAATATATTCAAATATAAACTACACAGAAGCATTCTGTGAAACTTCTTTCTGATCTCTGCATTCAACTAACTGAGTTAAACCTTGCTTTTGATTAAGCCGTTCTGAAACACTCTTTCTGTAGAAAATGCAGTTGGACATTCTTATCGCTAAGAGGCCTATATTGGGAAAAAGAATATCTACACATAAAAACTACACAGAAGCATTCTGTGAAACTTCTTTCTGTTCTGTGCATTCAACTAAAAGAGTTGAACATTAGTTTTGATTGAGCCGTTCTGAAACACTCTTTCTGTAGAAAATGAAAGTGGAGATTCGGAGCGCTAAGAGGGTAATAGTGGAAAAAGGAATATCTTCAAATATAAACTACACAGAAACATTCTGTGAAACTTCTTTCTGATCTGAGCATTCAGCTAACAGAGCTAAACCATACTTTTGATTGAGCAGTTTTGAAACACTCTGTCTGTAGAAAATGCAACTGGACATTCGGAGCGCTAAGTGGGTAATAATGGAAAAAGGAATATGTTCAAATATAAACTACACAGAAGCATTGTATGAAACTCCTTTCTGTTCTGTGCATTCAACTAACAGAGTTGAAACTTACTTTTGATTGAGCCGTTCTGAAACACTCTTTCTGTAGTAACTGCAGTTGGACATTCTGAGAGCTAAGAGGCCTACATTGGGAAAAAGAATATCTTCAAATAAAAACTACACAGAAGCATTCTGTGAAACATATTTCTGATCTGTGCATTCAGTTAACAGAGCTAAACCATACTTTTGATTGAGCAGTTATGAAAGACTCTTTGTGTAGAAAATGCAAGTGGACCTTCGGATCGCTAAGATTGTAATAGAGGAAAAAGGAATATCTCCAAATAAAAACTACACAGAAGCATTCTCTGAAATCCCTTTTTGTTCTCTGCATTCAACTAACAGAGTTCAGCCTTACTTTTGAAGGAGCAGTTCTGAAACACTCTTTGTGTAGAAACTGGAAGTGGATATTCGGAGTGCTAAGTGGGTAATAGTCAAAAAAGGAATATCTTCAACTAAATTCTACACAGAAGCATTCTGTGAAACTTCTTTCTGTTCTGTGCATTCAACTAAAAGAGGTGAACCTTACTTTTCATTGAGCCGTTCTGAAACACTCTTTCTATAGAAACTGCAATTGGACATTCTGAGCGCTAAGAGGCCTATATTGGTTAAAAGAATATCTTCATATAAACACTACACAGAAGCATTCTGTGAAACTTCTTTCTGATCTGTGCATTCAGCTAAGAGAGTTAAACCATACTTTTGATTGGGCAGTTCTGAAACACTCTTTCTGTAGAAAATGCAACTGGACATTTGGAGCGCTAAGTGGGTAACAGTGGAAAAAGTAATATATTCAAATATAAACTACACAGAATCATTCTGTGAAACTTATTTCTGATCTGTGCATTCAGCTAACAGAATTAAACCATACTTTTGATTGACCAGTTCTGAACACTCTTTCTGTAGAAAATGCAACTGCATAATAGGAGCGCTAAGTGGGTAGTAGTGGAAAAAGAAATATATTCAAATATAAACTACACAGAAGCATTGTATGAAACTTCTTTCTGTTCTGTGCATTCAACTAACAGAGTTGAACCTTATTTTTGATTGAGCCGTTCTGAAACACTCTTTCTGCAGAAAATGCAAGTGGATATTCGGAGTGCTAAGACGGTAATACTGGAAAAAGAATATATGCAACTATAAACTACACAGAAGCATTCGGTGAAACTTCTTTCTATTCTGTGCATTCAACTAACTGAGTTGAACCTTACTTTTGATGGAGCCGTTCTGAAACACTCTTTCTGTAGAAACTGCAATTGGACATTCTGAGCGCTAAGAGGCCTATTTTGGGAAAAAGAGTATCTTCAAATAAAAATTACACAGAAGCATTCTGTGAAACTAATTTCTAATATGGGCATTCAACTAATAGAGTAAAACCATACTTTTGATTGTGCCGTTCTCAACTCCCTTTCTGTAGAAAATGCAAGTGGACTTTCGGAGCGCTAAGAGGGTAATACTGGAAAATGTAATTTCTTCAAATATAAACTACACAGAATCATTCTGTGAAACTTCTTTCTGATCTGTGCATTCAGCTAACAGAGTTAAACCATACTTTTGATTGAGCAGTTCTGAACACTCTTTCTGTGGAAAATGCAACTGGACATTTGGAGCGCTAAGAGGGTAGTAGTGGAAAAAGAATATATTCAAATATAAACTACACAGAAGCATTCTGTGAAACTTCTTTCTGATATGTGCATTCAGCTAACAGAGTTAAACCATACTTTTGATGGAGCCGTTGTGAAACACTCTTTCAGTAGAAATTGCAATTGGACATTCTAACCGCTAGAAGGCCTATATTGGGAAAAAGAATATCTACAAATAAAAACTACACAGAAGCATTCTGTGAAACTTCTTTTGGATCTGTGCTTTCAACTTACAGAGTAAAACCATACTTTTGATTGAGCCGTTCTGAACACTCTTTCTGTAGAAAATGCAAGTGGACATTCGGAGCGCTAAGAGGGTAATAGTTGAAAAAGCAATATATTCAAATATAAACTACACAGAAGCATTCTGTGAAACTTCTTTCTGTTCTGTGCATTCAACTAACAGAGTTGAATCTTACTTTTGATTGAGCCGTTCTGAAACACTCTTTCTGTAGAAACTGCAATTGGACTTTCTAAGCGCTAAGAGGCCTACATTGTTAAAAAGAATATCTTCAAATAAAAACTACACAGAAGCATTCTGTGAAACTTATTTCTGATATGTGCATTCAGTTAACAGAGCTAAACCATACTTTTGATTGAGCAGTTATGAAACATTCTTTGTGTAGAAAATGCAAGTGGACATTCGGAGCGCTAAGGTTTTTATAGAGGAAAAATGATTATCTCCAAATAAAAACCACACAGAAGCATTCTCTGAAACCCTTTCTGTTCTCTGAATTCAACTAACAGAGTTTAGCCTTACTTTTGAAGGAACAGTTCGGAAACACTCTTTGTGTAGAAACTGCCAGTGGACATTCGGAGCGCTAAGTGTGTAATAGTCAATAAAGGGATATCTTCAACTAAATACTACACAGAAGCATTCTGTGAAACTTCTTCCTGTTTTGTGCATTCAACTAAAGAGGTGAACCTTACTTTTCATTGAGCCGTTCTGAAACACTCTTTCTATAGAAACTGCAATTGGACATTCTGAGCGCTAAGAGGCCTATATTGGTAAAAAGAATATTTTCATATAAACACTACACAGAAGCATTCTGTGAAACTTCTTTCTGATCTGGGCATTCAGCTAACAGAGTTAAACCATACTTTGGATTGAGCAGTTCTGAAACACTCTTTCTGTAGAAAATGCTACAGGACATTTGGAGCGCTAAGTGGGTAATAGTGGAAAAAGGAATATCTTCAAATATCAACTACACAGAATCATTCTGTGAAACTTATTTCTGATCTGTGCATTCAGCTAACAGAGTTAAACCATACTTTTGATTGAGCAGTTCTGAACACTCTTTCTGTAGAAAATGCAAGTGGACATTTTGAGCGCTAAAAGGGTAGTAGTGGAAAAAGGAATATATTCAAATATAAACTACACAGAAGCATTGTATGAAACTTCTTTCACTTCTGTGCATTCAACTAACAGAGTTGAACCTTATTTTTGATTGAGCCGTTCTGAAACATTCTTTCTGTAGAAAATGCAAGTGGATATTCGGAGCGCTAAGACGGTAATACTGGAAAAGGAATATATTCAAATATAAACTACACAGAAGCATTCTGTGAAACTTCTTTCTGTTCTGTGCATTCAAATAACTGAGTTGAACCTTACTTTTGATGGAGGGGTTCTGAAACACTCTTTCTGTAGAAAGTGCAATTGGACATTCTGAGAGCTAAGAGGCCTATATTGGGAAAAAGAATATCTTCAAATAAAAATTACACAGAAGCATTCTGTGAAACTTATTTCTGATATGGGCATTCAACTAACAGAGTAAAACCATACTTTTGATTGAGCAGTTCTGAACACTCTTTCTGTAGAAAATGCAAGTGTACATTCGGAGCTCTAAGAGGGTAATACTGGAAATAGTAATATCTTCAAATATAAACTACACAGAATCATTCTGTGAAACTTCTTTCTGATCTGTGCATTCAGCTAACAGAATTAAACCATACTTTTGATTGAGCAGTTCTGAACACTCTTTCTGTAGAAAATGCAACTGGACATTTGGAGCGCTAAGAGGGTAGTAGTGGAAAAAGAAATATATTCAAATATAAACTACACAGAAGCATTCTGTGAAAGTTCTTTCTGATCTGAGCATTCAGCTAACAGAATTAAACCATACTTTTGACTGAGCAGTTTTGAAACACTCTGTCTGTAGAAAATGCAACTGGACATTCGGAGCGCTAAGTTGGTAATAGTGGAAAAAGGAATATGTTCAAATATAAACTACACAGAAGCATTGTATGAAACATCTTTCTGTTCTGTACATTCAACTAACTGAGTTGAACCTTGCTTTTGATTGAGCCGTTCTGACACTCTTTCTGTAGAAACTGCAATTGGACATTATGAGCCCAAAGAGGCCTATATTGGGAAAAATAATATATTCAAATAAAAACTACACAGAAGCATTGTGTGAAACTTATTTCTGATATGGGCATTCAACTAATAGAGTAAAACCATACTTTTGATTGAGCCTTTCTGAACACTCTTTCTGTAGAAAATGCAAGTGGACATTCGGAGCGCTAAGAGGGTAATACTGGAAAAAGTAATATCTTCAAATATGAACTACACAGAATCATTCTGTGAAATTTCTTTCTGATCTGTGCATTCAGCTAACAGAGTTAAACCGTACTTTTGATTGAGCAGTTCTGAACACTCTTTCTGTAGAAAATGCAACTGGCCATTTGAAGCGCTAGGAGGGTAGTAGTGGAAAAAGAATATATTCAAATATGAACTACACAGAAACGTTCTGTGAAACTTCTTTCTGATATGAGCATTCAGCTAACAGAGTTAAACCATACTTTTGATTGAGCAGTTTTGAAACACTCTGTCTGTAGAAAATGCAACTGGACATTCGGAGCGCTAATTGGGTAATAGTGGAAAAAAGAATATGTTCAAATATAAACTACACAGAAGCATTGTATGAAGCTTCTTTCTGTTCTGTGCATTCAACTAACAGATTCGAAACTTACTTTTGATTGAGCCGTTCTGAAACACTTTCTGTAGAAACTGCAATTGGACATTCTGAGCGCTAAGAGGCCTATATTGGGAAAAATAATATCTTCAAATAAAAATTACACAGCAGCATTGTGTGAAACTTATTTCTGATATGTGCATTCAGCTAACAGAGTTAAACCATACTTTTGATTGAGCAGTTCTGAACACTCTTTCTGTAGAAAATGCAACTGGACATTTGGAGCGCTAAGAGGGTAGTAGTTGAAAAAGAATATATTCAAATATAAACTACAGAGAAACATTCTGTGAAACTTTTTCTGATCTGAGCATTCAGCTAACAGAGTTAAACCATACTTTTGATTGAGCAGTTTTGAAACACTCTGTCTGTAGAAAATGCAACTGGACATTCGGAGCGCTAAGTGGGTAATAGTGGAAAAAGGAATATGTTCAAATATAAACTACACAGAAGCATTGTATGAAACAACTTTGTGTTCTGTACATTCAACTAACAGAGTTGAACCTTACTTTTGATTGAGCCGTTCCTAAACACTGTTTCTGTAGAAACTGTAATTGGACATTCTGAGCGCTAGGAGGCCTATATTGCGAAAAATAATATATTCAAATAAAAACTACACAGAAGCATTGTGTTAAACTTATTTGTGATATGTGCATTCAGCTAACAGAGTTAAACCATACATTTGATTGCACAGTTCTGAACACTCTTTCTGTAGAAAATGCAAGTGGACATTCGGAGCGCTAAGAGGGTAATAGTGGAAAAAGCAATATATTCATATATAAACTACACAGAAGCATTCTGTGAAACTTCTTTCTGATCTCTGCATTCAACTAACTGAGTTAAACCTTGCTTTTGATTGAGCCGTTCTGAAACTCTCTTTCTGTAGAAAATGCAATTGGACATTCTGAGCGCTAAGAGGCCTATATTGGGAAAAAGAATATCTACACATAAAAACTACACAGAAGCCTTCTGTGAAACTTTTTCTGTTCTGTGCTTTCAACTAAAAGTGTTGAACCTTTGTTTTGATTGAGCCGTTCTGAAACACTCTTTCTGTAGAAAATGAAAGTGGACATTCGGAGCGCTAAGATTGTATTAGTGGAAAAAGGAATATCTCCAAATAAAAACTACTCAGAAGCATTCTCTGAAACTTATTTCTGATCTGTGCATTCAGTTAACAGATCTAAACCATACTTTTGATTAAGCAGTTATGAAACACTCTTTGTGTAGAAAATGCAAGGGGACCTTCGGAGCGCTAAGATTGTAATAGAGGAAAAAGGAATATCTCCAAATAAAAACTACACAGAAGCATTCTCAGAAACTCCTTTCTGTTCTCTGAATTCAACTAAGAGAGTTTAGCCTTAGTTTTGAAGGAACAGTTCTGAAACACTCTTTGTGTAGAAACTGCCAGTGGACATTCGGAGCGCTAAGTGGGTAATAGTCAATAAAGGAATATCTTCAACTAAACACTACACAGAAGCATTCTGTGAAACTTCTTTCTGTTCTGTGCATTCAACTAAAAGAAGTGAACCTTAATTTTCATTGAGCCGTTCTGAAACACTCTTTCTATAGAAACTGCAATTTTACATTCTGAGCGCTAAGAGGCATATATTGGTAAAAAGAATATTTTCATATAAACACTACACAGAAGCATTCTGTTAAACTTCTTTCTGATCTGTGCATTCAGCTAACAGAGTTAAACCATACTTTTGATTGAGCAGTTCTGAAACACTCTTTCTGTAGAAAATGCTACTGGACATTTGGAGCGCTAAGTGGGTAATAGTGGAAAAAGGAATATGTTCAAATATAAACTACACAGAAGCATTCTGTGAAACTTCTTTCTGTTCTGTGCATTCAAATAACTGAGTTGAACCTTACTTTTGATGGAGCCGTTCTGAAACACTCTTTCTGTAGAAACTGCAATTGGATATTCTGAGCGCTAAGAGGCCTATATTGGGAAAAAGAATATCTTCAAATAAAAACTACACAGAAGCATTCTGTGAAACTTATTTCTGATATGGGCATTCAACTAATAGAGTAAAACCATACTTTTGATTGAGCCGTTCTGAACACTCTTTCTGTAGAAAATGCAAGGGGACATTCGGAGCGCTAAGAGGGTAATACTGGAAAAAGTAATATCTTCAAATATAAACTACACAGAATCATTCTGTGAAACTTCTTTCTGATCTGTGCATTCAGCTAACAGAGTTAAACCATACTTTTGATTGAGAAGTTCTGAACACTCTTTCTGTAGAAAATGCAACTGGACATTTGGAGCGCTAAGAAGGTAGTAGTGGAAAAAGAATATATTCAAATATAAACTTCACAGAAGCATTCTGTGAAACTTCTTTCTGATCTGAGCATTCAGCTAACAGAGTTAAACCATTCTTTTGATTGAGCAGTTTTGAAACACTCTGTCTGTAGAAAATGCAACTGGACATTCGGAGTGCTAAGTGGGTAATAGTGGAAAAAGGAATATGTTCAAATATAAACTACACAGAAGCATTGTATGAAACATCTTTCTCTTCTGTACATTCAACTAACAGAGTTGAACCTTACTTTTGATTGAGCCGTTCTTAAACACTCTTTCTGTAGAAACTGTAATTGGACATTCTGAGCGCTAAGAGGCCTATATTGTGAAAAATAATATATTCAAATAAAGATTACACAGAAGCATTGTGTGAAACTTATTTGTGATATGTGCATTGAGCTAACAGAGTTAAACCATACTTTTGATTGCACAGTTCTGAATACTCTTTCTGTAGAAAATGCAAGTGGACATTCCGAGCGCTAAGAGGGTAATATTGGAAAAAGCAATATATCCAAATGTAAACTACAAAGAAGCATTCTGTGAAACTTCTTTCTGTTCTCTGCATTCAACTAACTGAGTTGAACCTTGCTTTTGATTGAGCTGTTCTGAAACACTCTTTCTGTAGAAAATGCAATTGGACATTCTGAGCGCTAAGAGGCCTATATTGGGAAAAAGAATATCTACAAATAAAAACTACACAGAAGCATTCTGTGAAACTTCTTTCTGTTCTGTGCATTCAACTAAATGTGTTGAACCTTAGTTTTGATTGAGCCGTTCTGAAACACTCTTTCTGTAGAAAATGCAAGTGGACATTCGGAGCGCTAAGATTGTAATAGTGGAAAAAGGAATATCTCCAAATAAAAACTACACAGAAGCATTCTCTGAAACTACTTTCTGTTCTCTGCATTCAACTAACAGAGCTGAGTCTCAGTTTTGAAGGAGCAGTTCTGAAACACTCTTTGCATAGGAACTGCCAGTGGACATTCGGAGCGCTAATACGGTAATAGTCGAAAAAGGAATATCTTCAACTAAATACTTCACAGAAGCATTCTGTGAAACTACTTTCGGTTCTGTGCATTCAACTAAAAGAGTTGAAACTTAGTTTTGATTGAGCCATTCTGAAACACTCTTTCTGTAGAAAATGAAAGTGGAGATTCGGAGCACTAAGAGGGTAATAGTGGTAAAAGGATTATCTTCAAATATAAACTACACAGAATCATTCTGTGAAACTTCTTTCTCATATGTGCATTCAGCTAACAGAGTTAAAGCATACTTTTGATAGAGCAGTTCTGAACACTCTTTCTGTAGAAAATGCAACTGGACATTTGGAGTGCTAAGAGGGTAGTAGTGGAAAAAGGAATATATTCAAATATAAGCTACACAGAAGCATTCTGTGAAAGTTCTTTCTGATCTGAGCATTCAGCTAACAGAGTTAAACCATACTTTTGATTGAGGAGATTTGAAACACTCTGTCTGTAGAAAATGCAACTGGACATTCGGAGCGCTAAGTGGGTAATAATGGAAAAAGGAATATGTTCAATATAAACTACACAGAAGCATTGTATGAAACTTCCTTCTGTTCAGTGCATTCAACTAACAGAGTTGAAGCTTACTTTTGATTGAGCCGTTCTGAAACACTCTTTCTGTAGAAACAGCAATTGGACATTCTGAGATCTAAGAGGCCTATATTGGGAAAAATAATATCTTCAAATAAAAACTACACAGCAGCATTGTGTGAAACTTATTTCTGATCTGTGCATTCAGCTAACAGAGTTAAACCATACTTTTGATTGCGCAGTTCTGAACACTCTTTCTGTAGAAAATGCAAGTGGACATTCGTAGCGCTAATACGGTAATAGTGGAAAAAGGATTATATTCAATTATAAACTACACAGAAGCATTCTGTGAAACTTCTTTCTGTTCTGTGCATTCAAGTAACTGAGTTGAACCTTACTTTTGATGGAGCCGTTGTGAAACACTCTTTCAGTAGAAATTGCAATTGGACATTCTAACCGCTAGAAGGCCTATATTGGGAAAAAGAATATCTACAAATAAAAACTACACAGAAGCATTCTGTGAAACTTCTTTCGGATCTGTGCATTCAACTTACAGAGTAAAACCATACTTTTGATTGAGCCGTTCTGAACACTCTTTCTGTAGAAAATGCAAGTGGACATTCGGAGCGCTAAGAGGGAAATAGTTGAAAAAGCAATATATTCAAATATAAACTACACAGAAGCATTCTGTGAAACTTCTTTCTGTTCTGTGCATTCAACTAACAGAGTTGAATCTTACTTTTGATTGAGCCGTTCTGAAACACTCTTTCTGTAGAAACTGCAATTGGACTTTCTAAGCGCTAAGAGGCCTACATTGTTAAAAAGAATATCTTCAAATAAAAACTACACAGAAGCATTCTGTGAAACTTATTTCTGATATGTGCATTCAGTTAACAGAGCTAAACCATACTTTTGATTGAGCCGTTATGAAACATTCTTTGTGTAGAAAATGCAAGTGGACACTCGGAGCGCTAAGGTTTTTATAAAGGAAAAATGATTATCTCCAAATAAAAACCACACAGAAGCATTCTCTGAAACCCTTTCTGTTCTCTGAATTCAACTAACAGAGTTTAGCCTTACTTTTGAAGGAACAGTTCGGAAACACTCTTTGTGTAGAAACTGCCAGTGGACATTCGGAGCGCTAAGTGTGTAATAGTCAATAAAGGGATATCTTCAACTAAATACTACACAGAAGCATTCTGTGAAACTTCTTCCTGTTTTGTGCATTCAACTAAAGAGGTGAACCTTACTTTTCATTGAGCCGTTCTGAAACACTCTTTCTATAGAAACTGCAATTGGACATTCTGAGCGCTAAGAGGCCTATATTGGTAAAAAGAATATTTTCATATAAACACTACACAGAAGCATTCTGTGAAACTTCTTTCTGATCTGGGCATTCAGCTAACAGAGTTAAACCATACTTTGGATTGAGCAGTTCTGAACACTCTTTCTGTAGAAAATGCAACTGGACATTTGGAGCGCTAAGAGGGTAGTAGTGGAAAAAGGAATATATACAAATATAAGCTACACAGAAGCATTCTGTGAAACTTCTTTGTGATCTGAGCATTCAGCTAACAGAGTTAAACCATACTTTTGATTGAGGAGATTTGAAACACTCTGTCTGTAGAAAATGCAACTGGACATTCGGAGCGCTAAGTGGGTAATAATGGAAAAAGGAATATGTTCAATATAAACTACACAGAAGCATTGTATGAAACTTCCTTCTGTTCAGTGCATTCAACTAACAGGGTTGAAGCTTACTTTTGATTGAGCCGTTCTGAAACACTCTTTCTGTAGAAACAGCAATTGGACATTCTGAGATCTAAGAGGCCTATATTGGGAAAAATAATATCTTCAAATAAAAACTACACAGCAGCATTGTGTGAAACTTATTTCTGATCTGTGCATTCAGCTAACAGAGTTAAACCATACTTTTGATTGCGCAGTTCTGAACACTCTTTCTGTAGAAAATGCAAGTGGACATTCGTAGCGCTAATACGGTAATAGTGGAAAAAGGATTATATTCAATTATAAACTACACAGAAGCATTCTGTGAAACTTCTTTCTGTTCTGTGCATTCAACTAACTGAGTTGAACCTTACTTTTGATGGAGCCTTTGTGAAACACTCTTTCAGTAGAAATTGCAATTGGACATTCTAACCGCTAGAAGGCCTATATTGGGAAAAAGAATATCTACAAATAAAAACTACACAGAAGCATTCTGTGAAACTTCTTTCGGATCTGTGCATTCAACTTACAGAGTAAAACCATACTTTTGATTGAGCCGTTCTGAACACTCTTTCTGTAGAAAATGCAAGTGGACATTCGGAGCGCTAAGAGGGTAATAGTTGAAAAAGCAATATATTCAAATATAAACTACACAGAAGCATTCTGTGAAACTTCTTTCTGTTCTGTGCATTCAACTAACAGAGTTGAATCTTACTTTTGATTGAGCCGTTCTGAAACACTCTTTCTGTAGAAACTGCAATTGGACTTTCTAAGCGCTAAGAGGCCTACATTGTTAAAAAGAATATCTTCAAATAAAAACTACACAGAAGCATTCTGTGAAACTTATTTCTGATATGTGCATTCAGTTAACAGAGCTAAACCATACTTTTGATTGAGCAGTTATGAAACATTCTTTGTGTAGAAAATGCAAGTGGACATTCGGAGCGCTAAGGTTTTTATAGAGGAAAAATGATTATCTCCAAATAAAAACCACACAGAAGCATTCTCTGAAACCCTTTCTGTTCTCTGAATTCAACTAACAGAGTTTAGCCTTACTTTTGAAGGAACAGTTCGGAAACACTCTTTGTGTAGAAACTGCCAGTGGACATTCGGAGCGCTAAGTGTGTAATAGTCAATAAAGGGATATCTTCAACTAAATACTACACAGAAGCATTCTGTGAAACTTCTTCCTGTTTTGTGCATTCAACTAAAGAGGTGAACCTTACTTTTCATTGAGCCGTTCTGAAACACTCTTTCTATAGAAACTGCAATTGGACATTCTGAGCGCTAAGAGGCCTATATTGGTAAAAAGAATATTTTCATATAAACACTACACAGAAGCATTCTGTGAAACTTCTTTCTGATCTGGGCATTCAGCTAACAGAGTTAAACCATACTTTGGATTGAGCAGTTCTGAAACACTCTTTCTGTAGAAAATGCTACAGGACATTTGGAGCGCTAAGTGGGTAATAGTGGAAAAAGGAATATCTTCAAATATCAACTACACAGAATCATTCTGTGAAACTTATTTCTGATCTGTGCATTCAGCTAACAGAGTTAAACCATACTTTTGATTGAGCAGTTCTGAACACTCTTTCTGTAGAAAATGCAAGTGGACATTTTGAGCGCTAAAAGGGTAGTAGTGGAAAAAGGAATATATTCAAATATAAACTACACAGAAGCATTGTATGAAACTTCTTTCACTTCTGTGCATTCAACTAACAGAGTTGAACCTTATTTTTGATTGAGCCGTTCTGAAACATTCTTTCTGTAGAAAATGCCAGTGGATATTCGGAGCGCTAAGACGGTAATACTGGAAAAGGAATATATTCAAATATAAACTACACAGAAGCATTCTGTGAAACTTCTTTCTGTTCTGTGCATTCAAATAACTGAGTTGAACCTTACTTTTGATGGAGGGGTTCTGAAACACTCTTTCTGTAGAAAGTGCAATTGGACATTCTGAGAGCTAAGAGGCCTATATTGGGAAAAAGAATATCTTCAAATAAAAATTACACAGAAGCATTCTGTGAAACTTATTTCTGATATGGGCATTCAACTAACAGAGTAAAACCATACTTTTGATTGAGCAGTTCTGAACACTCTTTCTGTAGAAAATGCAAGTGTACATTCGGAGCTCTAAGAGGGTAATACTGGAAATAGTAATATCTTCAAATATAAACTACACAGAATCATTCTGTGAAACTTCTTTCTGATCTGTGCATTCAGCTAACAGAATTAAACCATACTTTTGATTGAGCAGTTCTGAACACTCTTTCTGTAGAAAATGCAACTGGACATTTGGAGCGCTAAGAGGGTAGTAGTGGAAAAAGAAATATATTCAAATATAAACTACACAGAAGCATTCTGTGAAAGTTCTTTCTGATCTGAGCATTCAGCTAACAGAATTAAACCATACTTTTGACTGAGCAGTTTTGAAACACTCTGTCTGTAGAAAATGCAACTGGACATTCGGAGCGCTAAGTTGGTAATAGTGGAAAAAGGAATATGTTCAAATATAAACTACACAGAAGCATTGTATGAAACATCTTTCTGTTCTGTACATTCAACTAAC
Organism: Symphalangus syndactylus; assembly: GCF_028878055.3. Taxonomy (NCBI): domain Eukaryota; kingdom Metazoa; phylum Chordata; class Mammalia; order Primates; family Hylobatidae; genus Symphalangus; species Symphalangus syndactylus. The sequence continues at coordinate 4,777,593 of NC_072433.2, forward strand.
TGAGTTGAACCTTGCTTTTGATTGAGCCGTTCTGACACTCTTTCTGTAGAAACTGCAATTGGACATTATGAGCCCAAAGAGGCCTATATTGGGAAAAATAATATATTCAAATAAAAACTACACAGAAGCATTGTGTGAAACTTATTTCTGATATGGGCATTCAACTAATAGAGTAAAACCATACTTTTGATTGAGCCTTTCTGAACACTCTTTCTGTAGAAAATGCAAGTGGACATTCGGAGCGCTAAGAGGGTAATACTGGAAAAAGTAATATCTTCAAATATGAACTACACAGAATCATTCTGTGAAATTTCTTTCTGATCTGTGCATTCAGCTAACAGAGTTAAACCGTACTTTTGATTGAGCAGTTCTGAACACTCTTTCTGCAGAAAATGCAACTGGCCATTTGAAGCGCTAGGAGGGTAGTAGTGGAAAAAGAATATATTCAAATATGAACTACACAGAAACGTTCTGTGAAACTTCTTTCTGATATGAGCATTCAGCTAACAGAGTTAAACCATACTTTTGATTGAGCAGTTTTGAAACACTCTGTCTGTAGAAAATGCAACTGGACATTCGGAGCGCTAATTGGGTAATAGTGGAAAAAAGAATATGTTCAAATATAAACTACACAGAAGCATTGTATGAAGCTTCTTTCTGTTCTGTGCATTCAACTAACAGATTCGAAACTTACTTTTGATTGAGCCGTTCTGAAACACTTTCTGTAGAAACTGCAATTGGACATTCTGAGCGCTAAGAGGCCTATATTGGGAAAAATAATATCTTCAAATAAAAATTACACAGCAGCATTGTGTGAAACTTATTTCTGATATGTGCATTCAGCTAACAGAGTTAAACCATACTTTTGATTGAGCAGTTCTGAACACTCTTTCTGTAGAAAATGCAACTGGACATTTGGAGCGCTAAGAGGGTAGTAGTTGAAAAAGAATATATTCAAATATAAACTACAGAGAAACATTCTGTGAAACTTTTTCTGATCTGAGCATTCAGCTAACAGAGTTAAACCATACTTTTGATTGAGCAGTTTTGAAACACTCTGTCTGTAGAAAATGCAACTGGACATTCGGAGCGCTAAGTGGGTAATAGTGGAAAAAGGAATATGTTCAAATATAAACTACACAGAAGCATTGTATGAAACAACTTTGTGTTCTGTACATTCAACTAACAGAGTTGAACCTTACTTTTGATTGAGCCGTTCCTAAACACTGTTTCTGTAGAAACTGTAATTGGACATTCTGAGCGCTAGGAGGCCTATATTGCGAAAAATAATATATTCCAATAAAAACTACACAGAAGCATTGTGTGAAACTTATTTGTGATATGTGCATTCAGCTAACAGAGTTAAACCATACATTTGATTGCACAGTTCTGAACACTCTTTCTGTAGAAAATGCAAGTGGACATTCGGAGCGCTAAGAGGGTAATAGTGGAAAAAGCAATATATTCATATATAAACTACACAGAAGCATTCTGTGAAACTTCTTTCTGATCTCTGCATTCAACTAACTGAGTTAAACCTTGCTTTTGATTGAGCCGTTCTGAAACTCTCTTTCTGTAGAAAATGCAATTGGACATTCTGAGCGCTAAGAGGCCTATATTGGGAAAAAGAATATCTACACATAAAAACTACACAGAAGCCTTCTGTGAAACTTTTTCTGTTCTGTGCTTTCAACTAAAAGTGTTGAACCTTTGTTTTGATTGAGCCGTTCTGAAACACTCTTTCTGTAGAAAATGAAAGTGGACATTCGGAGCGCTAAGATTGTATTAGTGGAAAAAGGAATATCTCCAAATAAAAACTACTCAGAAGCATTCTCTGAAACTTATTTCTGATCTGTGCATTCAGTTAACAGATCTAAACCATACTTTTGATTAAGCAGTTATGAAACACTCTTTGTGTAGAAAATGCAAGGGGACCTTCGGAGCGCTAAGATTGTAATAGAGGAAAAAGGAATATCTCCAAATAAAAACTACACAGAAGCATTCTCAGAAACTCCTTTCTGTTCTCTGAATTCAACTAAGAGAGTTTAGCCTTACTTTTGAAGGAACAGTTCTGAAACACTCTTTGTGTAGAAACTGCCAGTGGACATTCGGAGCGCTAAGTGGGTAATAGTCAATAAAGGAATATCTTCAACTAAACACTACACAGAAGCATTCTGTGAAACTTCTTTCTGTTCTGTGCATTCAACTAAAAGAAGTGAACCTTAATTTTCATTGAGCCGTTCTGAAACACTCTTTCTATAGAAACTGCAATTTTACATTCTGAGCGCTAAGAGGCATATATTGGTAAAAAGAATATTTTCATATAAACACTACACAGAAGCATTCTGTTAAACTTCTTTCTGATCTGTGCATTCAGCTAACAGAGTTAAACCATACTTTTGATTGAGCAGTTCTGAAACACTCTTTCTGTAGAAAATGCTACTGGACATTTGGAGCGCTAAGTGGGTAATAGTGGAAAAAGGAATATGTTCAAATATAAACTACACAGAAGCATTCTGTGAAACTTCTTTCTGTTCTGTGCATTCAAATAACTGAGTTGAACCTTACTTTTGATGGAGCCGTTCTGAAACACTCTTTCAGTAGAAACTGCAATTGGATATTCTGAGCGCTAAGAGGCCTATATTGGGAAAAAGAATATCTTCAAATAAAAACTACACAGAAGCATTCTGTGAAACTTATTTCTGATATGGGCATTCAACTAATAGAGTAAAACCATACTTTTGATTGAGCCGTTCTGAACACTCTTTCTGTAGAAAATGCAAGGGGACATTCGGAGCGCTAAGAGGGTAATACTGGAAAAAGTAATATCTTGAAATATAAACTACACAGAATCATTCTGTGAAACTTCTTTCTGATCTGTGCATTCAGCTAACAGAGTTAAACCATACTTTTGATTGAGAAGTTCTGAACACTCTTTCTGTAGAAAATGCAACTGGACATTTGGAGCGCTAAGAAGGTAGTAGTGGAAAAAGAATATATTCAAATATAAACTTCACAGAAGCATTCTGTGAAACTTCTTTCTGATCTGAGCATTCAGCTAACAGAGTTAAACCATTCTTTTGATTGAGCAGTTTTGAAACACTCTGTCTGTAGAAAATGCAACTGGACATTCGGAGTGCTAAGTGGGTAATAGTGGAAAAAGGAATATGTTCAAATATAAACTACACAGAAGCATTGTATGAAACATCTTTCTCTTCTGTACATTCAACTAACAGAGTTGAACCTTACTTTTGATTGAGCCGTTCTTAAACACTCTTTCTGTAGAAACTGTAATTGGACATTCTGAGCGCTAAGAGGCCTATATTGTGAAAAATAATATATTCAAATAAAGATTACACAGAAGCATTGTGTGAAACTTATTTGTGATATGTGCATTGAGCTAACAGAGTTAAACCATACTTTTGATTGCACAGTTCTGAATACTCTTTCTGTAGAAAATGCAAGTGGACATTCCGAGCGCTAAGAGGGTAATATTGGAAAAAGCAATATATCCAAATGTAAACTACAAAGAAGCATTCTGTGAAACTTCTTTCTGTTCTCTGCATTCAACTAACTGAGTTGAACCTTGCTTTTGATTGAGCCGTTCTGAAACACTCTTTCTGTAGAAAATGCAATTGGACATTCTGAGCGCTAAGAGGCCTATATTGGGAAAAAGAATATCTACAAATAAAAACTACACAGAAGCATTCTGTGAAACTTCTTTCTGTTCTGTGCATTCAACTAAATGTGTTGAACCTTAGTTTTGATTGAGCCGTTCTGAAACACTCTTTCTGTAGAAAATGCAAGTGGACATTCGGAGCGCTAAGATTGTAATAGTGGAAAAAGGAATATCTCCAAATAAAAACTACACAGAAGCATTCTCTGAAACTACTTTCTGTTCTCTGCATTCAACTAACAGAGCTGAGTCTCAGTTTTGAAGGAGCAGTTCTGAAACACTCTTTGCATAGGAACTGCCAGTGGACATTCGGAGCGCTAATACGGTAATAGTCGAAAAAGGAATATCTTCAACTAAATACTTCACAGAAGCATTCTGTGAAACTACTTTCTGTTCTGTGCATTCAACTAAAAGAGTTGAAACTTAGTTTTGATTGAGCCGTTCTGAAACACTCTTTCTGTAGAAAATGAAAGTGGAGATTCGGAGCGCTAAGAGGGTAATAGTGGTAAAAGGATTATCTTCAAATATAAACTACACAGAATCATTCTGTGAAACTTCTTTCTGATATGTGCATTCAGCTAACAGAGTTAAAGCATACTTTTGATAGAGCAGTTCTGAACACTCTTTCTGTAGAAAATGCAACTGGACATTTGGAGCGCTAAGAGGGTAGTAGTGGAAAAAGGAATATATTCAAATATAAGCTACACAGAAGCATTCTGTGAAACTTCTTTCTGATCTGAGCATTCAGCTAACAGAGTTAAACCATACTTTTGATTGAGGAGATTTGAAACACTCTGTCTGTAGAAAATGCAACTGGACATTCGGAGCGCTAAGTGGGTAATAATGGAAAAAGGAATATGTTCAATATAAACTACACAGAAGCATTGTATGAAACTTCCTTCTGTTCAGTGCATTCAACTAACAGAGTTGAAGCTTACTTTGATTGAGCCGTTCTGAAACACTCTTTCTGTAGAAACAGCAATTGGACATTCTGAGATCTAAGAGGCCTATATTGGGAAAAATAATATCTTCAAATAAAAACTACACAGCAGCATTGTGTGAAACTTATTTCTGATCTGTGCATTCAGCTAACAGAGTTAAACCATACTTTTGATTGTGCAGTTCTGAACACTCTTTCTGTAGAAAATGCAAGTGGACATTCGTAGCGCTAATACGGTAATAGTGGAAAAAGGATTATATTCAATTATAAACTACACAGAAGCATTCTGTGAAACTTCTTTCTGTTCTGTGCATTCAACTAACTGAGTTGAACCTTACTTTTGATGGAGCCGTTGTGAAACACTCTTTCAGTAGAAATTGCAATTGGACATTCTAACCGCTAGAAGGCCTATATTGGGAAAAAGAATATCTACAAATAAAAACTACACAGAAGCATTCTGTGAAACTTCTTTTGGATCTGTGCTTTCAACTTACAGAGTAAAACCATACTTTTGATTGAGCCGTTCTGAACACTCTTTCTGTAGAAAATGCAAGTGGACATTCGGAGCGCTAAGAGGGTAATAGTTGAAAAAGCAATATATTCAAATATAAACTACACAGAAGCATTCTGTGAAACTTCTTTCTGTTCTGTGCATTCAACTAACAGAGTTGAATCTTACTTTTGATTGAGCCGTTCTGAAACACTCTTTCTGTAGAAACTGCAATTGGACTTTCTAAGCGCTAAGAGGCCTACATTGTTAAAAAGAATATCTTCAAATAAAAACTACACAGAAGCATTCTGTGAAACTTATTTCTGATATGTGCATTCAGTTAACAGAGCTAAACCATACTTTTGATTGAGCAGTTATGAAACATTCTTTGTGTAGAAAATGCAAGTGGACATTCGGAGCGCTAAGGTTTTTATAGAGGAAAAATGATTATCTCCAAATAAAAACCACACAGAAGCATTCTCTGAAACCCTTTCTGTTCTCTGAATTCAACTAACAGAGTTTAGCCTTACTTTTGAAGGAACAGTTCGGAAACACTCTTTGTGTAGAAACTGCCAGTGGACATTCGGAGCGCTAAGTGTGTAATAGTCAATAAAGGGATATCTTCAACTAAATACTACACAGAAGCATTCTGTGAAACTTCTTCCTGTTTTGTGCATTCAACTAAAGAGGTGAACCTTACTTTTCATTGAGCCGTTCTGAAACACTCTTTCTATAGAAACTGCAATTGGACATTCTGAGCGCTAAGAGGCCTATATTGGTAAAAAGAATATTTTCATATAAACACTACACAGAAGCATTCTGTGAAACTTCTTTCTGATCTGGGCATTCAGCTAACAGAGTTAAACCATACTTTGGATTGAGCAGTTCTGAAACACTCTTTCTGTAGAAAATGCTACAGGACATTTGGAGCGCTAAGTGGGTAATAGTGGAAAAAGGAATATCTTCAAATATCAACTACACAGAATCATTCTGTGAAACTTATTTCTGATCTGTGCATTCAGCTAACAGAGTTAAACCATACTTTTGATTGAGCAGTTCTGAACACTCTTTCTGTAGAAAATGCAAGTGGACATTTTGAGCGCTAAAAGGGTAGTAGTGGAAAAAGGAATATATTCAAATATAAACTACACAGAAGCATTGTATGAAACTTCTTTCACTTCTGTGCATTCAACTAACAGAGTTGAACCTTATTTTTGATTGAGCCGTTCTGAAACATTCTTTCTGTAGAAAATGCAAGTGGATATTCGGAGCGCTAAGACGGTAATACTGGAAAAGGAATATATTCAAATATAAACTACACAGAAGCATTCTGTGAAACTTCTTTCTGTTCTGTGCATTCAAATAACTGAGTTGAACCTTACTTTTGATGGAGGGGTTCTGAAACACTCTTTCTGTAGAAAGTGCAATTGGACATTCTGAGAGCTAAGAGGCCTATATTGGGAAAAAGAATATCTTCAAATAAAAATTACACAGAAGCATTCTGTGAAACTTATTTCTGATATGGGCATTCAACTAACAGAGTAAAACCATACTTTTGATTGAGCAGTTCTGAACACTCCTTCTGTAGAAAATGCAAGTGTACATTCGGAGCTCTAAGAGGGTAATACTGGAAATAGTAATATCTTCAAATATAAACTACACAGAATCATTCTGTGAAACTTCTTTCTGATCTGTGCATTCAGCTAACAGAATTAAACCATACTTTTGATTGAGCAATTCTGAAAACTCTTTCTGTAGAAAATGCAACTGGACATTTGGAGCGCTAAGAGGGTAGTAGTGGAAAAAGAAATATATTCAAATATAAACTACACAGAAGCATTCTGTGAAAGTTCTTTCTGATCTGAGCATTCAGCTAACAGAATTAAACCATACTTTTGACTGAGCAGTTTTGAAACACTCTGTCTGTAGAAAATGCAACTGGACATTCGGAGCGCTAAGTTGGTAATAGTGGAAAAAGGAATATGTTCAAATATAAACTACACAGAAGCATTGTATGAAACATCTTTCTGTTCTGTACATTCAACTAACTGGGTTGAACCTTGCTTTTGATTGAGCCGTTCTGACACTCTTTCTGTAGAAACTGCAATTGGACATTATGAGCCCAAAGAGGCCTATATTGGGAAAAATAATATATTCAAATAAAAACTACACAGAAGCATTGTGTGAAACTTATTTCTGATATGGGCATTCAACTAATAGAGTAAAACCATACTTTTGATTGAGCCTTTCTGAACACTCTTTCTGTAGAAAATGCAAGTGGACATTCGGAGCGCTAAGAGGGTAATACTGGAAAAAGTAATATCTTCAAATATGAACTACACAGAATCATTCTGTGAAATTTCTTTCTGATCGGTGCATTCAGCTAACAGAGTTAAACCGTACTTTTGATTGAGCAGTTCTGAACACTCTTTCTGTAGAAAATGCAACTGGCCATTTGAAGCGCTAGGAGGGTAGTAGTGGAAAAAGAATATATTCAAATATGAACTACACAGAAACGTTCTGTGAAACTTCTTTCTGATATGAGCATTCAGCTAACAGAGTTAAACCATACTTTTGATTGAGCAGTTTTGAAACACTCTGTCTGTAGAAAATGCAACTGGACATTCGGAGCGCTAATTGGGTAATAGTGGAAAAAAGAATATGTTCAAATATAAACTACACAGAAGCATTGTATGAAGCTTCTTTCTGTTCTGTGCATTCAACTAACAGATTCGAAACTTACTTTTGATTGAGCCGTTCTTAAACACTTTCTGTAGAAACTGCAATTGGACATTCTGAGATCTAAGAGGCCTATATTGGGAAAAATAATATCTTCAAATAAAAACTACACAGCAGCATTGTGTGAAACTTATTTCTGATCTGTGCATTCAGCTAACAGAGTTAAACCATACTTTTGATTGAGCCGTTCTGAACACTCTTTCTGTAGAAAATGAAAGTGGACATTCGGAGCGCTAAGAGGGTAATAGTTGAAAAAGCAATATATTCAAATATAAACTACACAGAAGCATTCTGTGAAACTACTTTCTGTTCTGTGCATTCAACTAACAGAGTTGAATCTTACTTTTGATTGAGCCGTTCTGAAACACTCTTTCTGTAGAAACTGCAATTGGACTTTCTAAGCGCTAAGAGGCCTACATTGTTAAAAAGAATATCTTCAAATAAAAACTACACAGAAGCATTCTGTGAAACTTATTTCTGATATGTGCATTCAGGTAACAGAGCTAAACCATACTTTTGATTGAGCAGTTATGAAACATTCTTTGTGTAGAAAATGCAAGTGGACATTCGGAGCGCTAAGGTTTTTATACAGGAAAAATGATTATCTCCAAATAAAAACAACACAGAAGCATTCTCTGAAACACTTTCTGTTCTCTGAATTCAACTAACAGAGTTTAGCCTTACTTTTGAAGGAACAGTTCGGAAACACTCTTTGTGTAGAAACTGCCAGTGGACATTCGGAGCGCTAAGTGTGTAATAGTCAATAAAGGGATATCTTCAACTAAATACTACACAGAAGCATTCTGTGAAACTTCTTCCTGTTTTGTGCATTCAACTAAAGAGGTGAACCTTACTTTTCATTGAGCCGTTCTGAAACACTCTTTCTATAGAAACTGCAATTGGACATTCTGAGCGCTAAGAGGCCTATATTGGTAAAAAGAATATTTTCATATAAACACTACACAGAAGCATTCTGTGAAACTTCTTTCTGATCTGGGCATTCAGCTAACAGAGTTAAACCATACTTTGGATTGAGCAGTTCTGAACACTCTTTCTGTAGAAAATGCAACTGGACATTTGGAGCGCTAAGAGGGTAGTAGTGGAAAAAGGAATATATACAAATATAAGCTACACAGAAGCATTCTGTGAAACTTCTTTCTGATCTGAGCATTCAGCTAACAGAGTTAAACCATACTTTTGATTGTGGAGATTTGAAACACTCTGTCTGTAGAAAATGCAACTGGACATTCGGAGCGCTAAGTGGGTAATAATGGAAAAAGGAATATGTTCAATATAAACTACACAGAAGCATTGTATGAAACTTCCTTCTGTTCAGTGCATTCAACTAACAGAGTTGAAGCTTACTTTTGATTGAGCCGTTCTGAAACACTCTTTCTGTAGAAACAGCAATTGGACATTCTGAGATCTAAGAGGCCTATATTGGGAAAAATAATATCTTCAAATAAAAACTACACAGCAGCATTGTGTGAAACTTATTTCTGATCTGTGCATTCAGCTAACAGAGTTAAACCATACTTTTGATTGCGCAGTTCTGAACACTCTTTCTGTAGAAAATGCAAGTGGACATTCGTAGCGCTAATACGGTAATAGTGGAAAAAGGATTATATTCAATTATAAACTACACAGAAGCATTCTGTGAAACTTCTTTCTGTTCTGTGCATTCAACTAACTGAGTTGAACCTTACTTTTGATGGAGCCTTTGTGAAACACTCTTTCAGTAGAAATTGCAATTGGACATTCTAACCGCTAGAAGGCCTATATTGGGAAAAAGAATATCTACAAATAAAAACTACACAGAAGCATTCTGTGAAACTTCTTTCGGATCTGTGCATTCAACTTACAGAGTAAAACCATACTTTTGATTGAGCCGTTCTGAACACTCTTTCTGTAGAAAATGCAAGTGGACATTCGGAGCGCTAAGAGGGTAATAGTTGAAAAAGCAATATATTCAAATATAAACTACACAGAAGCATTCTGTGAAACTTCTTTCTGTTCTGTGCATTCAACTAACAGAGTTGAATCTTACTTTTGATTGAGCCGTTCTGAAACACTCTTTCTGTAGAAACTGCAATTGGACTTTCTAAGCGCTAAGAGGCCTACATTGTTAAAAAGAATATCTTCAAATAAAAACTACACAGAAGCATTCTGTGAAACTTATTTCTGATATGTGCATTCAGTTAACAGAGCTAAACCATACTTTTGATTGAGCAGTTATGAAACATTCTTTGTGTAGAAAATGCAAGTGGACACTCGGAGCGCTAAGGTTTTTATAAAGGAAAAATGATTATCTCCAAATAAAAACCACACAGAAGCATTCTCTGAAACCCTTTCTGTTCTCTGAATTCAACTAACAGAGTTTAGCCTTACTTTTGAAGGAACAGTTCGGAAACACTCTTTGTGTAGAAACTGCCAGTGGACATTCGGAGCGCTAAGTGTGTAATAGTCAATAAAGGGATATCTTCAACTAAATACTACACAGAAGCATTCTGTGAAACTTCTTCCTGTTTTGTGCATTCAACTAAAGAGGTGAACCTTACTTTTCATTGAGCCGTTCTGAAACACTCTTTCTATAGAAACTGCAATTGGACATTCTGAGCGCTAAGAGGCCTATATTGGTAAAAAGAATATTTTCATATAAACACTACACAGAAGCATTCTGTGAAACTTCTTTCTGATCTGGGCATTCAGCTAACAGAGTTAAACCATACTTTGGATTGAGCAGTTCTGAAACACTCTTTCTGTAGAAAATGCTACAGGACATTTGGAGCGCTAAGTGGGTAATAGTGGAAAAAGGAATATCTTCAAATATCAACTACACAGAATCATTCTGTGAAACTTATTTCTGATCTGTGCATTCAGCTAACAGAGTTAAACCATACTTTTGATTGAGCAGTTCTGAACACTCTTTCTGTTGAAAATGCAAGTGGACATTTTGAGCGCTAAAAGGGTAGTAGTGGAAAAAGGAATATATTCAAATATAAACTACACAGAAGCATTGTATGAAACTTCTTTCACTTCTGTGCATTCAACTAACAGAGTTGAACCTTATTTTTGATTGAGCCGTTCTGAAACATTCTTTCTGTAGAAAATGCAAGTGGATATTCGGAGCGCTAAGACGGTAATACTGGAAAAGGAATATATTCAAATATAAACTACACAGAAGCATTCTGTGAAACTTCTTTCTGTTCTGTGCATTCAAATAACTGAGTTGAACCTTACTTTTGATGGAGGGGTTCTGAAACACTCTTTCTGTAGAAAGTGCAATTGGACATTCTGAGAGCTAAGAGGCCTATATTGGGAAAAAGAATATCTTCAAATAAAAATTACACAGAAGCATTCTGTGAAACTTATTTCTGATATGGGCATTCAACTAACAGAGTAAAACCATACTTTTGATTGAGCAGTTCTGAACACTCCTTCTGTAGAAAATGCAAGTGTACATTCGGAGCTCTAAGAGGGTAATACTGGAAATAGTAATATCTTCAAATATAAACTACACAGAATCATTCTGTGAAACTTCTTTCTGATCTGTGCATTCAGCTAACAGAATTAAACCATACTTTTGATTGAGCAATTCTGAAAACTCTTTCTGTAGAAAATGCAACTGGACATTTGGAGCGCTAAGAGGGTAGTAGTGGAAAAAGAAATATATTCAAATATAAACTACACAGAAGCATTCTGTGAAAGTTCTTTCTGATCTGAGCATTCAGCTAACAGAATTAAACCATACTTTTGACTGAGCAGTTTTGAAACACTCTGTCTGTAGAAAATGCAACTGGACATTCGGAGCGCTAAGTTGGTAATAGTGGAAAAAGGAATATGTTCAAATATAAACTACACAGAAGCATTGTATGAAACATCTTTCTGTTCTGTACATTCAACTAACTGGGTTGAACCTTGCTTTTGATTGAGCCGTTCTGACACTCTTTCTGTAGAAACTGCAATTGGACATTATGAGCCCAAAGAGGCCTATATTGGGAAAAATAATATATTCAAATAAAAACTACACAGAAGCATTGTGTGAAACTTATTTCTGATATGGGCATTCAACTAATAGAGTAAAACCATACTTTTGATTGAGCCTTTCTGAACACTCTTTCTGTAGAAAATGCAAGTGGACATTCGGAGCGCTAAGAGGGTAATACTGGAAAAAGTAATATCTTCAAATATGAACTACACAGAATCATTCTGTGAAATTTCTTTCTGATCGGTGCATTCAGCTAACAGAGTTAAACCGTACTTTTGATTGAGCAGTTCTGAACACTCTTTCTGTAGAAAATGCAACTGGCCATTTGAAGCGCTAGGAGGGTAGTAGTGGAAAAAGAATATATTCAAATATGAACTACACAGAAACGTTCTGTGAAACTTCTTTCAGATATGAGCATTCAGCTAACAGAGTTAAACCATACTTTTGATTGAGCAGTTTTGAAACACTCTGTCTGTAGAAAATGCAACTGGACATTCGGAGCGCTAATTGGGTAATAGTGGAAAAAAGAATATGTTCAAATATAAACTACACAGAAGCATTGTATGAAGCTTCTTTCTGTTCTGTGCATTCAACTAACAGATTCGAAACTTACTTTTGATTGAGCCGTTCTTAAACACTTTCTGTAGAAACTGCAATTGGACATTCTGAGCGCTAAGAGGCCTATATTGGGAAAAATAATATCTTCAAATAAAAATTACACAGCAGCATTGTGTGAAACTTATTTCTGATATGTGCATTCAGCTAACAGAGTTAAACCATACTTTTGATTGAGCAGTTCTGAACACTCTTTCTGTAGAAAATGCAACTGGACATTTGGAGCGCTAAGAGGGTAGTAGTTGAAAAAGAATATATTCAAATATAAACTACAGAGAAACATTCTGTGAAACTTTTTCTGATCTGAGCATTCAGCTAACAGAGTTAAACCATACTTTTGATTGAGCAGTTTTGAAACACTCTGTCTGTAGAAAATGCAACTGGACATTCGGAGCGCTAAGTGGGTAATAGTGGAAAAAGGAATATGTTCAAATATAAACTACACAGAAGCATTGTATGAAACAACTTTGTGTTCTGTACATTCAACTAACAGAGTTGAACCTTACTTTTGATTGAGCCGTTCCTAAACACTGTTTCTGTAGAAACTGTAATTGGACATTCTGAGCGCTAGGAGGCCTATATTGCGAAAAATAATATATTCCAATAAAAACTACACAGAAGCATTGTGTGAAACTTATTTGTGATATGTGCATTCAGCTAACAGAGTTAAACCATACATTTGATTGCACAGTTCTGAACACTCTTTCTGTAGAAAATGCAAGTGGACATTCGGAGCGCTAAGAGGGTAATAGTGGAAAAAGCAATATATTCATATATAAACTACACAGAAGCATTCTGTGAAACTTCTTTCTGATCTCTGCATTCAACTAACTGAGTTAAACCTTGCTTTTGATTGAGCCGTTCTGAAACTCTCTTTCTGTAGAAAATGCAATTGGACATTCTGAGCGCTAAGAGGCCTATATTGGGAAAAAGAATATCTACACATAAAAACTACACAGAAGCCTTCTGTGAAACTTTTTCTGTTCTGTGCTTTCAACTAAAAGTGTTGAACCTTTGTTTTGATTGAGCCGTTCTGAAACACTCTTTCTGTAGAAAATGAAAGTGGACATTCGGAGCGCTAAGATTGTATTAGTGGAAAAAGGAATATCTCCAAATAAAAACTACTCAGAAGCATTCTCTGAAACTTATTTCTGATCTGTGCATTCAGTTAACAGATCTAAACCATACTTTTGATTAAGCAGTTATGAAACACTCTTTGTGTAGAAAATGCAAGGGGACCTTCGGAGCGCTAAGATTGTAATAGAGGAAAAAGGAATATCTCCAAATAAAAACTACACAGAAGCATTCTCAGAAACTCCTTTCTGTTCTCTGAATTCAACTAAGAGAGTTTAGCCTTACTTTTGAAGGAACAGTTCTGAAACACTCTTTGTGTAGAAACTGCCAGTGGACATTCGGAGCGCTAAGTGGGTAATAGTCAATAAAGGAATATCTTCAACTAAACACTACACAGAAGCATTCTGTGAAACTTCTTTCTGTTCTGTGCATTCAACTAAAAGAAGTGAACCTTAATTTTCATTGAGCCGTTCTGAAACACTCTTTCTATAGAAACTGCAATTTTACATTCTGAGCGCTAAGAGGCATATATTGGTAAAAAGAATATTTTCATATAAACACTACACAGAAGCATTCTGTTAAACTTCTTTCTGATCTGTGCATTCAGCTAACAGAGTTAAACCATACTTTTGATTGAGCAGTTCTGAAACACTCTTTCTGTAGAAAATGCTACTGGACATTTGGAGCGCTAAGTGGGTAATAGTGGAAAAAGGAATATGTTCAAATATAAACTACACAGAAGCATTCTGTGAAACTTCTTTCTGTTCTGTGCATTCAAATAACTGAGTTGAACCTTACTTTTGATGGAGCCGTTCTGAAACACTCTTTCAGTAGAAACTGCAATTGGATATTCTGAGCGCTAAGAGGCCTATATTGGGAAAAAGAATATCTTCAAATAAAAACTACACAGAAGCATTCTGTGAAACTTATTTCTGATATGGGCATTCAACTAATAGAGTAAAACCATACTTTTGATTGAGCCGTTCTGAACACTCTTTCTGTAGAAAATGCAAGGGGACATTCGGAGCGCTAAGAGGGTAATACTGGAAAAAGTAATATCTTGAAATATAAACTACACAGAATCATTCTGTGAAACTTCTTTCTGATCTGTGCATTCAGCTAACAGAGTTAAACCATACTTTTGATTGAGAAGTTCTGAACACTCTTTCTGTAGAAAATGCAACTGGACATTTGGAGCGCTAAGAAGGTAGTAGTGGAAAAAGAATATATTCAAATATAAACTTCACAGAAGCATTCTGTGAAACTTCTTTCTGATCTGAGCATTCAGCTAACAGAGTTAAACCATTCTTTTGATTGAGCAGTTTTGAAACACTCTGTCTGTAGAAAATGCAACTGGACATTCGGAGTGCTAAGTGGGTAATAGTGGAAAAAGGAATATGTTCAAATATAAACTACACAGAAGCATTGTATGAAACATCTTTCTCTTCTGTACATTCAACTAACAGAGTTGAACCTTACTTTTGATTGAGCCGTTCTTAAACACTCTTTCTGTAGAAACTGTAATTGGACATTCTGAGCACTAAGAGGCCTATATTGTGAAAAATAATATATTCAAATAAAGATTACACAGAAGCATTGTGTGAAACTTATTTGTGATATGTGCATTGAGCTAACAGAGTTAAACCATACTTTTGATTGCACAGTTCTGAATACTCTTTCTGTAGAAAATGCAAGTGGACATTCCGAGCGCTAAGAGGGTAATATTGGAAAAAGCAATATATCCAAATGTAAACTACAAAGAAGCATTCTGTGAAACTTCTTTCTGTTCTCTGCATTCAACTAACTGAGTTGAACCTTGCTTTTGATTGAGCCGTTCTGAAACACTCTTTCTGTAGAAAATGCAATTGGACATTCTGAGCGCTAAGAGGCCTATATTGGGAAAAAGAATATCTACAAATAAAAACTACACAGAAGCATTCTGTGAAACTTCTTTCTGTTCTGTGCATTCAACTAAATGTGTTGAACCTTAGTTTTGATTGAGCCGTTCTGAAACACTCTCTCTGTAGAAAATGCAAGTGGACATTCGGAGCGCTAAGATTGTAATAGTGGAAAAAGGAATATCTCCAAATAAAAACTACACAGAAGCATTCTCTGAAACTACTTTCTGTTCTCTGCATTCAACTAACAGAGCTGAGTCTCAGTTTTGAAGGAGCAGTTCTGAAACACACTTTGCATAGGAACTGCCAGTGGACATTCGGAGCGCTAATACGGTAATAGTCGAAAAAGGAATATCTTCAACTAAATACTTCACAGAAGCATTCTGTGAAACTACTTTCTGTTCTGTGCATTCAACTAAAAGAGTTGAAACTTAGTTTTGATTGAGCCGTTCTGAAACACTCTTTCTGTAGAAAATGAAAGTGGAGATTCGGAGCGCTAAGAGGGTAATAGTGGTAAAAGGATTATCTTCAAATATAAACTACACAGAATCATTCTGTGAAACTTCTTTCTGATATGTGCATTCAGCTAACAGAGTTAAAGCATACTTTTGATAGAGCAGTTCTGAACACTCTTTCTGTAGAAAATGCAACTGGACATTTGGAGCGCTAAGAGGGTAGTAGTGGAAAAAGGAATATATACAAATATAAGCTACACAGAAGCATTCTGTGAAACTTCTTTCTGATCTGAGCATTCAGCTAACAGAGTTAAACCATACTTTTGATTGAGGAGATTTGAAACACTCTGTCTGTAGAAAATGCAACTGGACATTCGGAGCGCTAAGTGGGTAATAATGGAAAAAGGAATATGTTCAATATAAACTACACAGAAGCATTGTATGAAACTTCCTTCTGTTCAGTGCATTCAACTAACAGAGTTGAAGCTTACTTTTGATTGAGCCGTTCTGAAACACTCTTTCTGTAGAAACAGCAATTGGACATTCTGAGATCTAAGAGGCCTATATTGGGAAAAATAATATCTTCAAATAAAAACTACACAGCAGCATTGTGTGAAACTTATTTCTGATCTGTGCATTCAGCTAACAGAGTTAAACCATACTTTTGATTGCGCAGTTCTGAACACTCTTTCTGTAGAAAATGCAAGTGGACATTCGGAGCGCTAATACGGTAATAGTGGAAAAAGGATTATATTCAATTATAAACTACACAGAAGCATTCTGTGAAACTTCTTTCTGTTCTGTGCATTCAACTAACTGAGTTGAACCTTACTTTTGATGGAGCCGTTGTGAAACACTCTTTCAGTAGAAATTGCAATTGGACATTCTAACCGCTAGAAGGCCTATATTGGGAAAAAGAATATCTACAAATAAAAACTACACAGAAGCATTCTGTGAAACTTCTTTCGGATCTGTGCATTCAACTTACAGAGTAAAACCATACTTTTGATTGAGCCGTTCTGAACACTCTTTCTGTAGAAAATGCAAGTGGACATTCGGAGCGCTAAGAGGGTAATAGTTGAAAAAGCAATATATTCAAATATAAACTACACAGAAGCATTCTGTGAAACTACTTTCTGTTCTGTGCATTCAACTAACAGAGTTGAATCTTACTTTTGATTGAGCCGTTCTGAAACACTCTTTCTGTAGAAACTGCAATTGGACTTTCTAAGCGCTAAGAGGCCTACATTGTTAAAAAGAATATCTTCAAATAAAAACTACACAGAAGCATTCTGTGAAACTTATTTCTGATATGTGCATTCAGGTAACAGAGCTAAACCATACTTTTGATTGAGCAGTTATGAAACATTCTTTGTGTAGAAAATGCAAGTGGACATTCGGAGCGCTAAGGTTTTTATAGAGGAAAAATGATTATCTCCAAATAAAAACAACACAGAAGCATTCTCTGAAACCCTTTCTGTTCTCTGAATTCAACTAACAGAGTTTAGCCTTACTTTTGAAGGAACAGTTCGGAAACACTCTTTGTGTAGAAACTGCCAGTGGACATTCGGAGCGCTAAGTGTGTAATAGTCAATAAAGGGATATCTTCAACTAAATACTACACAGAAGCATTCTGTGAAACTTCTTCCTGTTTTGTGCATTCAACTAAAGAGGTGAACCTTACTTTTCATTGAGCCGTTCTGAAACACTCTTTCTATAGAAACTGCAATTGGACATTCTGAGCGCTAAGAGGCCTATATTGGTAAAAAGAATATTTTCATATAAACACTACACAGAAGCATTCTGTGAAACTTCTTTCTGATCTGGGCATTCAGCTAACAGAGTTAAACCATACTTTGGATTGAGCAGTTCTGAAAAACTCTTTATGAAGAAAATGCTACAGGACATTTGGAGCGCTAAGTGGGTAATAGTGGAAAAAGGAATATCTTCAAATATCAACTACACAGAATCATTCTGTGAAACTTATTTCTGATCTGTGCATTCAGCTAACAGAGTTAAACCATACTTTTGATTGAGCAGTTCTGAACACTCTTTCTGTAGAAAATGCAAGTGGACATTTTGAGCGCTAAAAGGGTAGTAGTGGAAAAAGGAATATATTCAAATATAAACTACACAGAA
Source organism: Symphalangus syndactylus (assembly GCF_028878055.3). NCBI lineage: Eukaryota > Metazoa > Chordata > Mammalia > Primates > Hylobatidae > Symphalangus > Symphalangus syndactylus. The sequence goes on from NC_072433.2 coordinate 4,795,607, forward strand.
GCATTGTATGAAACTTCTTTCACTTCTGTGCATTCAACTAACAGAGTTGAACCTTATTTTTGATTGAGCCGTTCTGAAACATTCTTTCTGTAGAAAATGCAAGTGGATATTCGGAGCGCTAAGACGGTAATACTGGAAAAGGAATATATTCAAATATAAACTACACAGAAGCATTCTGTGAAACTTCTTTCTGTTCTGTGCATTCAAATAACTGAGTTGAACCTTACTTTTGATGGAGGGGTTCTGAAACACTCTTTCTGTAGAAAGTGCAATTGGACATTCTGAGAGCTAAGAGGCCTATATTGGGAAAAAGAATATCTTCAAATAAAAATTACACAGAAGCATTCTGTGAAACTTATTTCTGATATGGGCATTCAACTAACAGAGTAAAACCATACTTTTGATTGAGCAGTTCTGAACACTCTTTCTGTAGAAAATGCAAGTGTACATTCGGAGCTCTAAGAGGTTAATACTGGAAATAGTAATATCTTCAAATATAAACTACACAGAATCATTCTGTGAAACTTCTTTCTGATCTGTGCATTCAGCTAACAGAATTAAACCATACTTTTGATTGAGCAGTTCTGAACACTCTTTCTGTAGAAAATGCAACTGGACATTTGGAGCGCTAAGAGGGTAGTAGTGGAAAAAGAAATATATTCAAATATAAACTACACAGAAGCATTCTGTGAAAGTTCTTTCTGATCTGAGCATTCAGCTAACAGAGTTAAACCATACTTTTGACTGAGCAGTTTTGAAACACTCTGTCTGTAGAAAATGCAACTGGACATTCGGAGCGCTAAGTTGGTAATAGTGGAAAAAGGAATATGTTCAAATATAAACTACACAGAAGCATTGTATGAAACATCTTTCTGTTCTGTACATTCAACTAACTGAGTTGAACCTTGCTTTTGATTGAGCCGTTCTGACACTCTTTCTGTAGAAACTGCAATTGGACATTATGAGACCAAAGAGGCCTATATTGGGAAAAATAATATATTCAAATAAAAACTACACAGAAGCATTGTGTGAAACTTACTTCTGATATGTGCATTCAGCTAACAGATTTAAATCATACTTTTGATTGCGCAGTTCTGAACACTCTTTCTGTAGAGAATGCAAGTGGACATTCGGAGCGCTAAGAGGGTAATAGTGGAAAAAGCAATATACTCAAATATAAACTACACAGAAGCATTCTGTGAAACTTCCTTCTGTTCTCTGCATTCAACTAACTGAGTTGAACCTTGCTTTTGATTGAGCCGTTCTGGAACACTCTTTGTGTAGAAAATGCAATTGGACATTCTGAGCGCTAAGAGGCCTATATTGGGAAAAAGAATATCTACAAATAAAAACTACACAGAATCATTCCGTGAAACTTCTTTCTGTTCTGTGCATTCAACTAAAAGTGTTGAACCTTAGTTTTGATTGAGCCGTTCTGAAACACTCTTTCTGTAGAAAATGCAAGAGGACATTCGGAGCGCTAAGATAGTAATAGTGGAAAAAGGAATATATCCAAATAAAAACTACACAGAAGCATTCTCTGAAACTCCTTTCTGTTCTCTGCATTCAACTAACAGAGCTGAGCCTTACTTTTGAAGGAGCAGTTCTGAAACACTCTTTGTGTAGAAACTGCCAGTGGAAATTCAGAGCGCTAAGAGGGTAATAGTCGAAAAAGGAATATCTTCAACTAAATACTACACAGAAGCATTCTGTGAAACTTCTTTCTGTTCTGTGCATTCAACTAAAGGAGCTGAACCTTAGTTTTGATTGAGCCGTTCTGAAACACTCTTTCTGTAGAAAATGAAAGTGGAGATTCGGAGCGCTAAGAGGGTAATAGTGGAAAAAGTAATGTCTTCAAATATGAACTACACAGAATCATTCGGTGAAACTTCTTTCTGATATGTGCATTCAGCTAACAGAGTTAAACCATACTTTTGATTGAGCAGTTCTGAACACTCTTTCTGTAGAAAATGCAACTGGACATTTGGAGCGCTAAGAGGGTAGTAGTGGAAAAAGGAATATATTCAAATATAAGCTACACAGAAGGATTCTGTGAAACTTCTTTCTGATCTGAGCATTCCGCTAACAGAGTTAAACCATACTTTTGATTGAGGAGATTTGAAACACTCTGACTGTAGAAAATGCAACTGGACATTCGGAGCGCTAAGTGGGTAATAATGGAAAAAGGAATATGTTCAAATATAAACAACACAGAAGCATTGTATGAAACTTCTTTCTGTTCTGTGCATTCAACTAACAGAGTTGAACCTTACTTTTGATTGAGCCGTTCTGAAACACTCTTTCTGTAGAAACTGCAATTGGACATTCTCAGCTCTAAGAGGCCTATATTGGGAATAATAATATCTTCAAATAAAAACTACACAGCAGCATTGTGTGAAACTTATTTCTGATATTTGCATTCAGCTAACAGGGTTAAAACATACTTTTGATTGCACAGTTCTGAACACTCTTTCTGTAGAAAATGCAAGTGGACATTCGGAGCGCTAATACGGTAATAGTGGAAAAAGGAATATATTCAATTATAAACTACACAGAAGCATTCTGTGAAACTTCTTTCTGTTCTGTGCATTCAACTAACTGAGTTGAACCTTACTTTTGATGGAGCCGTTGTGAAACACTCTTTCTGTAGAAACTGCAATTGGACATTCTGACCGCTAAAAGGCCTATATTGGGAAAAAGAATATCTACAAATAAAAACTACACAGAAGCATTCTGTGAAACTTCTTTCAGATCTGTGCATTCAACTAACAGAGTAAAACCATGCTTTTGATTGAGCCGTTCTGAACACTCTTTCTGTAGAAAATGCAAGTGGACATTCGGAGCGCTAAGAGGGTAATAGTTGAAAATGGAATATATACAAATATAAACTACACAGAAGCATTCTGTGAAACTTCTTTCTGTTCTGTGCATTCAACTAACAGAGTTGAACCTTACTTTTGATTGAGCCGTTCTGAAACACTCTTTCTGTAGAAACTGCAATTGGACTTTCTAAGCGCTAAGAGGCCTACATTGTTAAAAATAATATCTTCAAATAAAAACTACACAGAAGCATTCTATGAAACATATTTCTGATATGTGCATTCAGTTAACAGAGCTAAACCATACTTTTGATTGAGCAGTTATGAAACACTCTTTGTGTAGAAAATATAAGTGGACCTTCAGAGCGCTAAGATTGTAATAGGGGAAAAAGGATTATCTCCAAATAAAAACCACACAGAAGCATTCTCTCAAACTCCTTTCTGTTCTCTGAATTCAACTAACAGAGTTGAGCCTTACTTTTGAAGGAACAGTTCTGAAACACTCTTTGTGTAGAAACTGCCAGTGGACATTCGGAGCGCTAAATGGGTAATAGTCAATAAAGGAATATCTTCAACTAAATACTACACAGAAGCATTCTGTGAAACTACTTTCTGTTCTGTGCATTCAACTAAAAGAGGTGAACCTTACTTTTCATTGAGCCGTTCTGAAACACTCTTTCTATAGAAACTGCAATTGGAAATTCTGAGCGCTAAGAGGCCTATATTGGTAAAAAGAATATTTTCATATAAACACTACACAGAAGCATTCTGTGAAACATCTTTCTGATCTGTGCATTCAGCTAACAGAGTTAAACCATACTTTGGATTGAGCAGTTCTGAAACACTCTTTCTGTAGAAAATGCTACTGGACATTTGGAGCGCTAAGTGGGTAATAGTGGAAAAAGGAATATCTTCAAATATAAACTACACAGAATCATTCTGTGAAACTTCTTTCTGATCTGTGCATTCAGCTAACAGAGTTAAAGCATACTTTTGATTGAGCAGTTCTGAACACTCTTTGTGTAGAAAATGCAACTGGACATTTGGAGCGCTAAGAGGGTAGTAGTGGAAAAAGTAATATATTCAAATATAAACTACACAGGAGCATTGTATGAAACTCCTTTCTCTTCTGTGCATTTAACTAACAGAGTTGAACCTTATTTTTGATTGAGCCGTTCTGAAACACTATTTCTTTAGAAAATGCAAGTGGATATTCGCAGCGCTAAGACGGTAATACTGGAAAAGGAATATATTCAAATATAAACTACACAGAAGCATTCTGTGAAACTTCTTTCTGTTCTGTGCATTCAACTAACTGAGTTGAACCTTACTTTTGATGGAGCCGTTCTGAAAAGCTCTTTCTGTAGAAACTGCAATTGGACATTCTGAGCGCTAAGAGGCCTATATTTTGAAAAAGAATATCTTCAAATAAAAACTACACAGAAGCATTCTGTGAAACTTATTTCGGATATGGGCATTCAACTAATAGAGTAAAACCATACTTTTGATTGAGCCGTTCTGAACACTCTTTCTGTAGAAAATGCAAGTGGACATTCTGAGCGCTAAGAGGGTAATACTAGAAAAAGAAATATCTTCAAATATAAACTACACAGAATCATTCTGTGAAACTTCTTTCTGAACTGTGCATTCAGCTAACAGAATTAAACCATAATTTTCATTGAGCAGTTCTGAACACTCTTTCTGTAGAAAATGCAACTAGACATTTGGAGCGATAAGAGGGTAGTAGTGGAAAAAGGAATATATTCAAATATAAACTACACGGAAGCATTCTGTGAAACTTCTTTCTGATCTGAGCATTCAGCTAACAGAGTTAAACCATACTTTTGACTGAGCAGTTTTGAAACACTCTGTCTGTAGAAAATGCAACTGGACATTCGGAGCGCTAAGTGGTTAATAGTGGAAAAAGGAATATGTTCAAATATAAAATACACAGAAGCATTGTATGAAACATCTTTCTGTTCTGGACATTCAACTAACAGAGTTGAAACTTACTTTTGATTGAGCCGTTCTGAAACACTCTTTCTGTAGAAACTGCAATTGGACATTCTGAGCCCTAAGAGGCCTATATTGGGAAAAATAATATATTCAAATAAAAACTACACAGAGGCATTGTGTGAAACTTATTTCTGATATGTGCATTCAGCTAACAGAGTTAAACCATACTTTTGATTGAGCAGATCTGAACACTCTTTCTGTAGAAAATGCAAGTTGACATTCGGAGCGCTAAGAGGGTAATAGTGGACAAAGGAATATATTCAAATAAAAACTACAAAGAAGCATTCTGTGAAACTTCTTTCTGTTCTCTGCATTCAACTAACTGAGTTGAACCTTGCTTTTAATTGAGCCGTTCTGGAACACTCTTTCTGTAGAAAATGCAATTGGACATTCTTAGCGCTAAGAGGCCTATATTGGGAAAAATAATATCTACAAATAAAAACTACAAAGAAGCATTCTGTGAAACTTCTTTCGGTTCTGTGCATTCAACTAAAAGTGTTGAACCTTAGTTTTGATTGAGCCGTTCTGAAACACTCTTTCTGTAGAAAATGCAAGTGGACATTCGGAGCGCTAAGTTAGTAATAGTGGAAAAAGGAATATCTCCATATTAAAACTACACAGAAGCATTCTCTGAAACTCCTTTCTGTTCTCTGCATTCAACTAACAGAGCTGAGCCTTACTTTTGGAGGAGCAGTTCTGAAACTCTCTTTGTGTAGAAACTGCCAGTGGAAATTCAGAGCGCTAAGAGGGTAATAGTCGAAAAAGGAATATCTTCAACTAAATACTACACAGAAGCATTCTGTGAAACTTCTTTCTGTTCTGTGCATTCAACTAAAAGAGTTGAAACTTAGTTTTGATTGAGCCGTTCTGAAACACTCTTTCTGTAGAAAATGAAAGTGGAGATTCGGATCGCTAAGAGGGTAATAGTGGAAAAAGGATTATCTTCAAATATAAACTACACAGAATCATTCTGTGAAACTTCTTTCTGATATGTGCATTCAGCTAACAGAGTTAAACCATACTTTTGATTGAGCAGTTCTGAACACTCTTTCTGTAGAAAATGCAACTGGACATTTGGAGCGCTAAGAGGGTAGTAGTGGAAAAAGGAATATATTCAAATATAAGCTACACAGAAGCATTCTGTGAAACTTCTTTCTGATCTGAGCATTCCGCTAACAGAGTTAAACCATACTTTTGATTGAGGAGATTTGAAACACTGTGACTATAGAAAATGCAACTGGACATTCGGAGCGCTAAGCGGGTAATAATGGAAAAAGGAATATGTTCAAATATAAACAACACAGAAGCATTGTATAAAACTTCTTTCTGTTCTGTGCATTCAACTAACAGAGTTGAACCTTACTTTTGATTGAGCCGTTCTGAAACACTCTTTCTGTAGAAACTGCAATTGGACATTCTCAGCTCTAAGAGGCCTATATTGGGAATAATAATATCTTCAAATAAAAACTACACAGCAGCATTGTGTGAAACTTATTTCTGATATGTGCATTCAGCTAACAGAGTTAAACCATACTTTTGATTGCACAGTTCTGAACACTCTTTCTGTAGAAAATGCAAGTGGACATTCAGAGCGCTAATACGGTAATAGTGGAAAAAGGAATATATTCAATTATAAACTACACAGAAGCATTCTGTGAAACTTCTTTCTGTTCTGTGCATTCAACTAACTGAGTTGAACCTTACTTTTGATGGAGCCGTTGTGAAACACTCTTTCTGTAGAAACTGCAATTGGACATTCTGACCGCTAAAAGGCCTATATTGGGAAAAAGAATATCTACAAATAAAAACTACACAGAAGCATTCTGTGAAACTTCTTTCGGATCTGTGCATTCAATTAACAGAGTAAAACCATACTTTTGATTGAGCCGTTCTGAACACTCTTTCTGTAGAAAATGCAAGTGGACATTCGGAGCGCTAAGAGGGTAATAGTTGAAAAAGGAATGTATTCAAATATAAACTACACAGAAGCATTCTGTGAAACTTCTTTCTGTTCTGTGCATTCAACTAACAGAGTTGAACCTTACTTTTGATTGAGCCGTTCTGAAACACTCTTTCTGTAGAAACTGCAATTGGACTTTCTAAGCGCTAAGAGGCCTACATTGTTAAAAAGAATATCTTCAAATAAAAACTACACAGAAACATTCTGTGAAACATATTTCTGATATGTGCATTCAGTTAACAGAGCTAAACCATACTTTTGATTGAGCAGTTATGAAACACTCTTTGTGTAGAAAATATAAGTGGACCTTCGGAGCGCTAAGATTGTAATAGGGGAAAAAGGATTATCTCCAAATAAAAACCACACAGAAGCATTCTCTGAAACTCCTTTCTGTTCTCTGAATTCAACTAACAGAGTTGAGCCTTACTTTTGAAGGAACAGTTCTGAAACACTCTTTGTGTATAAACTGCCAGTGGACATTCGGAACGCTAAATGGGTAATAGTCAATAAAGGAATATCTTCAACTAAATACTACACAGAAGCATTCTGTGAAACTACTTTCTGTTCTGTGCATTCAACTAAAAGAGGTGAACCTTACTTTTCATTGAGCCGTTCTGAAACACTCTTTCTATAGAAACCTCAATTGGACATTCTGAGCGCAAAGAGGCCTATATTGGTAAAAAGAATATTTTCATATAAACACTACACAGAAGCATTCTGTGAAACTTCTTTCTGATCTGTGCATTCAGCTCACAGAGTTAAACCATACTTTGGATTGAGCAGTTCTGAAACACTCTTTCTGTAGAAAATGCTACTGGACATTTGGAGCGCTAAGTGGGTAATAGTGGAAAAAGGAATATCTTCAAATATAAACTACACAGAATCATTCTGTGAAACTTCTTTCTGATCTGTGCATTCAGCTAACAGAGTTAAAGCATACTTTTGATTGAGCAGTTCTGAACACTCTTTCTGTAGAAAATGCAACTGGACATTTGGAGCGCTAAGAGGGTAGTAGTGGAAAAAGTAATATATTCAAATATAAACTACACAGAAGCATTGTATGAAACTCCATTCTCTTCTGTGCATTTAACTAACAGAGTTGAACCTTATTTTTGATTGAGCCGTTCTGAAACACTCTTTCTTTAGAAAATGCAAGTGGATATTCGCAGCGCTAAGACGGTAATACTGGAAAAGGAATATATTCAAATATAAACTACACAGAAGCATTCTGTGAAACTTATTTCTGTTCTGTGCATTCAACTAACTGAGTTGAACCTTACTTTTGATGGAGCCGTTCTGAAAAGCTCTTTCTGTAGAAACTGCAATTGGACATTCTGAGTGCTAAGAGGCCTATATTTTGAAAAAGAATATCTTCAAATAAAAACTACACAGAAGCATTCTGTGAAACTTATTTCGGATATGGGCATTCAACTAATAGAGTAAAACCATACTTTTGATTGAGCCGTTCTGAACACTCTTTCTGTAGAAAATGCAAGTGGACATTCTGAGCGCTAAGAGGGTAATACTAGAAAAAGTAATATCTTCAAATATAAACTACACAGAATCATTCTGTGAAACTTCTTTCTGAACTGTGCATTCAGCTAACAGAATTAAACCATACTTTTCATTGAGCAGTTCTGAACACTCTTTCTGTAGAAAATGCAACTAGACATTTGGAGCGATAAGAGGGTAGTAGTGGAAAAAGGAATATATTCAAATATAAACTACACGGAAGCATTCTGTGAAACTTCTTTCTGATCTGAGCATTCAGCTAACAGAGTTAAACCATACTTTTGACTGAGCAGTTTTGAAACACTCTGTCTGTAGAAAATGCAACTGGACATTCGGAGCGCTAAGTGGGTAATAGTGGAAAAAGGAATATGTTCAAATATAAACTACACAGAAGCATTGTATGAAACATCTTTCTGTTCTGGACATTCAACTAACAGAGTTGAAACTTACTTTTGATTGAGCCGTTCTGAAACACTCTTTCTGTAGAAACTGCAATTGGACATTCTGAGCCCTAAGGGGCCTATATTGGGAAAAATAATATATTCAAATAAAAACTACACAGAGGCATTTTGTGAAACTTATTTCTGATATGTGCATTCAGCTAACAGAGTTAAACCATACTTTTGATTGAGCAGATCTGAACACTCTTTCTGTAGAAAATGCAAGTTGACATTCGGAGCGCTAAGAGGGTAATAGTGGACAAAGGAATATATTCAAATATAAACTACAAAGAAGCATTCTGTGAAACTTCTTTCTGTTCTCTGCATTCAACTAACTGAGTTGAACCTTGCTTTTAATTGAGCCGTTCTGGAACACTCTTTCTGTAGAAAATGCAATTGGACATTCTGAGCGCTAAGAGGCCTATATTGGGAAAAATAATATCTACAAATAAAAACTACAAAGAAGCATTCTGTGAAACTTCTTTCGGTTCTGTGCATTCAACTAAAAGTGTTGAACCTTAGTTTTGATTGAGCCGTTCTGAAACACTCTTTCTGTAGAAAATGCAAGTGGACATTCGGAGCGCTAAGTTAGTAATAGTGGAAAAAGGAATATCTCCATATTAAAACTACACAGAAGCATTCTCTGAAACTCCTTTCTGTTCTCTGCATTCAACTAACAGAGCTGAGCCTTACTTTTGGAGGAGCAGTTCTGAAACACTCTTTGTGTAGAAACTGCCAGTGGAAATTCAGAGCGCTAAGAGGGTAATAGTCGAAAAAGGAATATCTTCAACTAAATACTACACAGAAGCATTCTGTGAAACTTCTTTCTGTTCTGTGCATTCAACTAAAAGAGTTGAAACTTAGTTTTGATTGAGCCGTTCTGAAACACTCTTTCTGTAGAAAATGAAAGTGGAGATTCGGATCGCTAAGAGGGTAATAGTGGAAAAAGGATTATCTTCAAATATAAACTACACAGAATCATTCTGTGAAACTTCTTTCTGATATGTGCATTCAGCTAACAGAGTTAAACCATACTTTTGATTGAGCAGTTCTGAACACTCTTTCTGTAGAAAATGCAACTGGACATTTGGAGCGCTAAGAGGGTAGTAGTGGAAAAAGGAATATATTCAAATATAAGCTACACAGAAGCATTCTGTGAAACTTCTTTCTGATCTGAGCATTCCGCTAACAGAGTTAAACCATACTTTTGATTGAGGAGATTTGAAACACTGTGACTATAGAAAATGCAACTGGACATTCGGAGCGCTAAGCGGGTAATAATGGAAAAAGGAATATGTTCAAATATAAACAACACGGAAGCATTGTATAAAACTTCTTTCTGTTCTGTGCATTCAACTAACAGGGTTGAACCTTACTTTTGATTGAGCCGTTCTGAAACACTCTTTCTGTAGAAACTGCAATTGGACATTCTCAGCTCTAAGAGGCCTATATTGGGAATAATAATATCTTCAAATAAAAACTACACAGCAGCATTGTGTGAAACTTATTTCTGATATGTGCATTCAGCTAACAGAGTTAAACCATACTTTTGATTGCACAGTTCTGAACACTCTTTCTGTAGAAAATGCAAGTGGACATTCGGAGCGCTAATACGGTAATAGTGGAAAAAGGAATATATTCAATTATAAACTACACAGAAGCATTCTGTGAAACTTCTTTCTGTTCTGTGCATTCAACTAACTGAGTTGAACCTTACTTTTGATGGAGCCGTTGTGAAACACTCTTTCTGTAGAAACTGCAATTGGACATTCTGACCGCTAAAAGGCCTATATTGGGAAAAAGAATATCTACAAATAAAAACTACACAGAAGCATTGTGTGAAACTTCTTTCGGATCTGTGCATTCAATTAACAGAGTAAAACCATACTTTTGATTGAGCCGTTCTGAACACTCTTTCTGTAGAAAATGCAAGTGGACATTCGGAGCGCTAAGAGGGTAATAGTTGAAAAAGGAATGTATTCAAATATAAACTACACAGAAACATTCTGTGAAACTTCTTTCTGTTCTGTGCATTCAACTAACAGAGTTGAACCTTACTTTTGATTGAGCCGTTCTGAAACACTCTTTCTGTAGAAACTGCAATTGGACTTTCTAAGCGCTAAGAGGCCTACATTGTTAAAAAGAATATCTTCAAATAAAAACTACACAGAAACATTCTGTGAAACATATTTCTGATATGTGCATTCAGTTAACAGAGCTAAACCATACTTTTGATTGAGCAGTTATGAAACACTCTTTGTGTAGAAAATATAAGTGGACCTTCGGAGCGCTAAGATTGTAATAGGGGAAAAAGGATTATCTCCAAATAAAAACCACACAGAAGCATTCTCTGAAACTCCTTTCTGTTCTCTGAATTCAACTAACAGAGTTGAGCCTTACTTTTGAAGGAACAGTTCTGAAACACTCTTTGTGTATAAACTGCCAGTGGACATTCGGAACGCTAAGTGGGTAATAGTCAATAAAGGAATATCTTCAACTAAATACTACACAGAAGCATTCTGTGAAACTACTTTCTGTTCTGTGCATTCAACTAAAAGAGGTGAACCTTACTTTTCATTGAGCCGTTCTGAAACACTCTTTCTATAGAAACCTCAATTGGACATTCTGAGCGCTAAGAGGCCTATATTGGTAAAAAGAATATTTTCATATAAACACTACACAGAAGCATTCTGTGAAACTTCTTTCTGATCTGTGCATTCAGCTCACAGAGTTAAACCATACTTTGGATTGAGCAGTTCTGAAACACTCTTTCTGTAGAAAATGCTACTGGACATTTGGAGCGCTAAGTGGGTAATAGTGGAAAAAGGAATATCTTCAAATATAAACTACACAGAATCATTCTGTGAAACTTCTTTCTGATCTGTGCATTCAGCTAACAGAGTTAAAGCATACTTTTGATTGAGCAGTTCTGAACACTCTTTATGTAGAAAATGCAACTGGACATTTGGAGCGCTAAGAGGGTAGTAGTGGAAAAAGTAATATATTCAAATATAAACTACACAGAAGCATTGTATGAAACTCCATTCTCTTCTGTGCATTTAACTAACAGAGTTGAACCTTATTTTTGATTGAGCCGTTCTGAAACACTCTTTCTTTAGAAAATGCAAGTGGATATTCGCAGCGCTAAGACGGTAATACTGGAAAAGGATTATATTCAAATATAAACTACACAGAAGCATTCTGTGAAACATTTCTGTTCTGTGCATTCAACTAACTGAGTTGAACCTTACTTTTGATGGAGCCGTTCTGAAAAGCTCTTTCTGTAGAAACTGCAATTGGACATTCTGAGCGCTAAGAGGCCTATATTTTGAAAAAGAATATCTTCAAATAAAAACTACACAGAAGCATTCTGTGAAACTTATTTCGGATATGGGCATCCAACAAATAGAGTAAAACCATACTTTTGATTGCGCCGTTCTGAACACTCTTTCTGTAGAAAATGCAAGTTGACATTCCGAGCGCTAAGAGGGTAATAGTGGAAAATGCAATATACTCGAATATAAACTATAAAGAAGCATTCTGTGAAACTTCTTTCTGTTCTGTGCATTCAACTAAAAGTGTTGAACCTTAATTTTGATTGAGCCGTTCTGAAACACTCTTTCTGTAGAAAATGCAAGTGGACATTCGGAGCGCTAAGTTAGTAATATTGGAAAAAGGAATATCTCCATATAAAAACTACACAGAAGCATTCTCTGAAACTCCTTTCTGTTCTCTGCATTCAACTAACAGAGCTGAGCCTTACTTTTGGAGGAGCAGTTCTGAAACACTCTTTGTGTAGAACCTGCCAGTGGAAATTCAGAGCGCTAAGAGGGTAATAGTCGAAAAAGGAATATCTTCAACTAAATACTACACAGAAGCATTCTGTGAAATTTCTTTCTGTTCTGTGCATTCAACTAAAAGAGTTGAACCTTAGTTTTGATTGAGCCGTTCTGAAACACTCTTTCTGTAGAAAATGAAAGTGGAGATTCGGAGCGCTAAGAGGGTAATAGTGGAATAAGTATTATCTTCAAATATAAACTACACAGAATCATTCTGTGAAACTTATTTCTGATATGTGCATTCAGCTAACAGAGTTGAACCATACTTTGGATAGTGCAGTTCTGAACACTCTTTCTGTAGAAAATGCAACTGGACTTTTGGAGCGCTAAGAGGGTAGTAGTGGAAAAAGGAATATATTCAAATATAAGCTACACAGAAGCATTCTGTGAAACTTCTTTCTGATCTGAGCATTCCGCTAACAGAGTTAAACCCTACTTTTGATTGAGGAGATTTGAAACACTCTGACTGTAGAAAATGCAACTGGACATTCGGAGCGCTAAGTGGGTAATAATGGAAAAAGGAATATGTTCAAATATAAACAACACAGAAGCATTGTATGAAACTTCTTTCTGTTCTGTGCATTCAACTAACAGAGTTGAACCTTACTTTTGATTTAGCCGTTCTGAAACACTCTTTCTGTAGAAACTGCAATTGGACAATCTCAGCTCTAAGAGGCCTATATTGGGAGTAATAATATCTTCAAATAAAAACTACACAGCAGCATTGTGTGAAACTTATTTCTGATATGTGCATTCAGCTAACAGAGTTAAACCATACTTTTGATTGCGCAGTTCTGATGACTCTTTCTGTAGAAAATGCAAGTGGACATTCGGAGCGTTAATACGGTAATAGTGGAAAAAGGAATATATTCAATTATAAACTACACAGAAGCATTCTGTGAAACTTCTTTCTGTTCTGTGCATTCAACTAACTGAGTTGAACCTTACTTTTGATGGAGCCGTTGTGAAACACTCTTTCTGTAGAAACTGCAATTGGACATTCTGACCGCTAAAAGGCCTATATTGGGAAAAAGAATATCTACAAATAAAAACTACACAGAAGCATTCTGTGAAACTTCTTTCGGATCTGTGCATTCAACTAACAGAGTAAAACCATACTTTTGATTGAGCCGTTCTGAACACACTTTCTGTAGAAAATGCAAGTGGACATTCGGAGCGCTAAGAGAGTAATAGTGGAAAAAGGAATATATTCAAATATAAACTACACAGAAGCATTCTGTGAAACTTCTTTCTGTTCTGTGCATTCAACTAACAGAGTTGAACCTTACTTTTGATTGAGCCGTTCTGAAACACTCTTTCTGTAGGAACTGCAATTGGACTTTCTAAGCGCTAAGAGGCCTTCATTGTTAAAAAAATATCTTCAAATAAAAACTACACAGAAGCATTCTGTGAAACATATTTCTGATATGTGCATTCAGTTAACAGAGCTAAACCATACTTTTGATTGAGCAGTTATGAAACACTCTTTGTGTAGAAAATATAAGTGGACCTTCGGAGCGCTAAGATTGTAATAGAGGAAAAAGGATTATCTCCAAATAAAAACCACACGGAAGCATTCTCTGAAACTCCTTTCTGTTCTCTGAATTCAACTAACAGAGTTAAGCCCTACTTTTGAAGGAACAGTTCTGAAACACTCTTTGTGTAGAAACTGCCATTGGATATTCGGAGCGCTAAGTGGGTAATAGTCAATAAAGGAATATGTTCAACTCAATACTACACAGAAGCATTCTGTGAAACTCCTTTCTGTTCTGTGCATTCAACTAAAAGAGGTGAACCTTACTTTTCATTGAGCCGTTCTGAAACACTCTTTCTATAGAAACTGCAATTGGACATTCTGAGCGCTAAGAGGCCTATATTGGTAAAAAGAATATTTTCATATAAGCACTACACAGAAGCATTCTATGAAACTTCTTTCTGATCTGTGCATTCAGCTAACAGAGTTAAACCATACTTTGGATTGAGCAGTTCTGAAACACTCTTTCTGTAGAAAATGCTACTGGACATTTGGAGCGCTAAGTGGGTAATAGTGGAAAAAGGAATATCTTCAAATATAAACTACACAGAATCATTCTGTGAAACTTCTTTCTGATCTGTGCATTCAGCTAACAGAGTTAAAGCATACTTTTGATTGAGCCGTTCTGACCACTCTTTCTGTAGAAAATGCAACTGGACTTTTGGAGCACTAAGAGGGTAGTAGTGGAAAAAGTAATATATTCAAATATAAACTACACAGAAGCATTGTATGAAACTCCTTTCTCTTCTGTGCATTTAACTAACAGAGTTGAACCTCATTTTTGATTGAGCCGTTCTGAAACACTCTTTCTTTAGAAAATGCAAGTGGATATTCGCAGCGCTAAGACGGTAATACTGGAAAAGGAATATATTCAAATATAAACTTCACAGAAGCATTCTGTGAAACTTATTTCTGTTCTGTGCATTCAACTAACTGAGTTGAACCTTACTTTTGATGGAGCCGTTCTGAAAAGCTCTTTCTGTAGAAACTGCAATTGGACATTCTGAGCGCTAAGAGGCCTATATTTTCAAAAAGTATATCTTCAAATAAAAACTACCCAGAAGCATTCTGTGAAACTTATTTCGGATATGGGCATTCAACTAATAGAGTAAAACCATACTTTTGATTGAGCCGTTCTGAACACTCTTTCTGTAGAAAATGCAAGTGGACATTCTGAGCGCTAAGTGGGTAATACTAGAAAAAGTAATATCTTCAAATATAAACTACACAGAATCATTCTGTGAAACTTCTTTCTGATCTGTGCATTCAGCTAACAGAATTAAACCATACTTTTCATTGAGCAGTTCTGAACACTCTTTCTGTAGAAAATGTAACTAGACATTTGGAGTGATAAGAGGGTAGTAGTGGAAAAAGGAATATATTCAAATATAAACTACACGGAAGCATTCTGTGAAACTACTTTCTGATCTGAGCATTCAGCTAACAGAGTTAAACCATACTTTTGACTGAGCAGTTTTGAAACACTCTGTCTGTAGAAAATGCAACTGGACATTCGGAGCGCTAAGTGGGTAATAGTGGAAAAAGGAATATGTTCAAATATAAACTACACAGAAGAATTGTATGAAACATCTTTCTGTTCTGTACATTCAACTAACAGAGTTGAAACTTACTTTTGATTGAGCCGTTCTGAAACACTCTTTCTGTAGAAACTGCAAATGGACATTCGGAGCCCTAAGAGGCCTATATTGGGAAAAATAATATATTCAAATAAAAACTACCCAGAGGTATTGTGTGAAACTTATTTCTGATATGTGCATTCAGCTAACAGAGTTAAACCATACTTTTGATTGTGCAGTTCTGAACACTCTTTCTGTAGAAAATTCAAGTTGACATTCGGAGCGCTAAGAGGGTAATAGTGGAAAAAGCAATATACTCAAATATAAACTACACAGAAGCATTCTGTGAAACTTCTTTCTGTTCTCTGCATTCAACTAACTGAGTTGAACCATGCTTTTGATTGAGCCGTTCTGGAACACTCTTTCTGTAGAAAATGCAATTGGACATTCTGAGCGCTAAGAGGCCTATATTGGAAAAAGAATATCTACAACTAAAAACTACACAGAAGCATTCTGTGAAACTTATTTCTGTTCTGTGCATTCAACTAAAAGTGTTGAACCTTAGTTTTGATTGAGCCGTTCTGAAACACTCTTTCTGTAGAAAATGCAAGTGGACATTCGGAGCGCTAAGTTAGTAATAGTGGAAAAAGGAATATCTCCAAATAAAAACTACACAGAAGCATTCTCTGAAACTCCTTTCTGTTCTCTGCATTCAAATAACAGAGCTGAGCCTTACTTTTGAAGGAGCAGTTCTGAAACACTCTTTGTGTAGAAACTGCCAGTGGAAATTCAGAGCGCTAAGAGGGTAATAGTCGAAAAAGGAATATCTTCAAGTAAATACTACACAGAAGCATTCTGTGAAATTTCTTTCTGTTCTGTGCATTCAACTAAAAGAGTTGAACCTTAGTTTGATTGAGCCGTTCTGAAACACCCTTTCTGTAGAAAATGAAAGTGGAGATTCGGAGCGCTAAGAGGGTAATAGTGGAAAAAGTATTATCTTCAAATATAAACTACACAGAATCATTCTGTGAAACTTCTTTCTGATATGTGCATTCAGCTAACAGAGTTAAACCATAGTTTTGATAGTGCAGTTCTGAACACTCTGTTGAAAATGCAACTGGATATTTGGAGCGCTAAGAGGGTAGTAGTGGAAAAAGGAATATATTCAAATATAAGCTACACAGAAGCATTCTGTGAAACTTCTTTCTGATCTGAGCATTCAGCTAACAGAGTTAAACCATACTTTTGATTGAGGAGATTTGAAACTCTGTGACTGTAGAAAATGCAACTGGACATTCGGAGCGCTAAGTGGGTAATAATGGAAAAATTAATATTTTCAAATATAAACAACACAGAAGCATTGTATGAAACTTCTTTCTGTTCTGTGCATTCAACTAACAGAGTTGAACCTTACTTTTGATTGAGCCGTTCTGAAACACTCTTTCTGTAGAAACTGCAATTAGACATTCTCAGCTCTAAGAGGCCTATATTGGGAATAATAATATCTTCAAATAAAAACTACACAGCAGCATTGTGTGAAACTTATTTCTGATATGTGCATTCAGCTAACAGAGTTAAACCATACTTTTGATTGCGCAGTTCTGAACACTCTTTCTGTAGAAAATGCAAGTGGACATTCGGAGCGCTAATATGGTAATAGTGGAAAAAGGAATATATTCAATTATAAACTACACAGAAGCATTCTGTGAAACTTCTTTCTGTTCTGTGCATTCAACTAACTGAGTTGAACCTTACTTTTGATGGAGCCGTTGTGAAACACTCTTTCTGTAGAAACTGCAATTGGACATTCTGACTGCTAAAAGGCCTATATTGGGAAAAAGAATATCTACAAATAAAAACTACACAGAAGCATTCTGTGAAACTTCTTTCGGATCTGTGCATTCAACTAACAGAGTAAAACCATACTTTTGATTGAGCCGCTCTGAACACTCTTTCTGTAGAAAATGCAAGTGGACATTCGGAGTGCTAAGAGGGTAATAGTTGAAAAAGGAATATATTCAAATATAAACTACACAGAAGCATTCTGTGAAACTTCTTTCTGTTCTGTGCATTCAACTAACAGAGTTGAACCTTACATTTGATTGAGACGTTCTGAAACACTCTTTCTGTAGAAACTGCAATTGGACTTTCTAAGCGCTTAGAGGCCTACATTGTTAAAAAGAATAACTTCAAATAAAAACTACACAGAAGCATTCTGTGAAACATATTTCTGATATGTGTATTCAGTTAACAGAGCTAAACCATACTTTTGATTGAGCAGTTATGAAACACTCTTTGTGTAGAAAATATAAGTGGACCTGCAGAGCGCTAAGATTGTAATAGAGGAAAAAGGAATATCTCCAAATAAAAACCACACAGAAGCATTCTCTGAAACTCCTTTCTGTTCTCTTAATTCAACTAACAGAGTTGAGCCTTACTTTTGAAGGAACAGTTCTGAAACACTCTTTGTGTAGAAACTGCCAGTGGACATTCGGAGCGCTAAGTGGGTAATAGTCAATAAAGGAATATCTTCAACTAAATACTACACAGAAGCATTCTGTGAAACTCCTTTCTGTTCTGTGCATTCAACTAACTGAGTTGAACCTTACTTTTGATGGAGACGTTGTGAAACACTCTTTCTGTAGAAACTGCAATTGGACATTCTGAGCGCTAAGAGGCCTATATTGGTAAAAAGAATATTTTCATATAAACACTACACAGAAGCATTCTGTGAAACTTCTTTCTGATCTGTGCATTCAGCTAACAGAGTTAAACCATACTTTGGATTGAGCAGTTCTGAAACACTCTTTCTGTAGAAAATGCTACTGGACATTTGGAGCGCTAAGTGGGTAATAGTGGAAAAAGGAATATCTTCAAATATAAACCACACAGAATCATTCTGTGAAACTTCTTTTTGATCTGTGCATTCAGCTAACAGAGTTAAAGCATACTTTTGATTGAGCAGTTCTGAACACTCTTTCTGTAGAAAATGCAACTGGACATTTGGAGCGCTAAGAGGGTAGTAGTGGAAAAAGTAATATATTCAAATATAAACTACACAAAAGCATTGTATGAAACTCCTTTCTCTTCTGTGCATTTAACTAACAGAGTTGAACCTTATTTTTGATTGAGCCGTTCTGAAACACTCTTTCTTTAGAAAATGCAAGTGGATATTCGCAGCGCTAAGACGGTAATACTGTAAAAGGAATATATTCAAATATAAACTACACAGAAGCATTCTGTGAAACTTCTTTCTGTTCTGTGCATTCAACTAACTGAGTTGAACCTTACTTTTGATGGAGCCGTTCTGAAAACTTCTTTCTGTAGAAACTGCAATTGGACATTCTGAGCGCTAAGAGGCCTATATTTTGAAAAAGAATGTCTTCAAATAAAAACTACACAGAAGCATTCTGTGAAACTTATTTCTGATATAGGCATTCAACTAATAGAGTAAAACCTTACTTTTGATTGAGCCGTTCTGAACACTTTCTGTAGAAAATGCAAGTGGACATTCTGAGCGCTAAGAGGGTAATACTAGAAAAAGTAATATCTTCAAATATAAACTACACAGAATCATTCTGTGAAACTTCTTTCTGATCTGTGCATTCAGCTAACAGAATTAAACCATACTTTTCATTGAGCAGTTCTGAACACTCTTTCTGTAGAAAATGCAACTGAACAATTGGAGCGCTAAGAGGGTAGTAGTGGAAAAAGGAATATATTCAAATATAAACTACACAGAAGCATTCTGTGAAACTACTTTCTGATCTGAGCATTCAGCTAACAGAGTTAAACCATAGTTTTGACTGAGCAGTTTTGAAACACTCTGTCTGTAGAAAATGCAACTGGACATTCGGAGCGCTAAGTGGCTAATAGTGGAAAAAGTAATATGTTCAAATATAAACTACACAGAAGCATTGTATGAAACAGCTTTCTGTTCTGTACATTCAACTAACAGGGTTGAACCTTACTTTTGATTTAGCCGTTCTGAAACACTCTTTCTGTAGAAACTGCAATTGGACATTCTGAGCGCTAAGAGGCCTATATTGGGAAAAATAATATATTCAAATAAAAACTACACAGAAGCATTTTGTGAAACTTATTTCTGATATGTGCGTTCAGCTAACAGAGATAAACCATACTTTTTATTGCGCAGTTCTGAACACTCTTTCTGTAGAAAATGCAAGTGGACATTCGGAGCGCTAAGAGGGTAATATTGGAAAAAGCAATATATTCAAATATAAACTACACAGAAGCATTCTGTGAAACTTCTTTCTGTTCTCTGCATTCAACTAACTGAGTTGAACCTTGCTTTTGATTGAGCCGTTCTGGATCACTCTTTCTGTAGAAAATGCAATTGGACATTCTGAGCGCTAAGAGGCCTATATTGGGAAAAAGAATATCTACAAATGAAAACTACACAGAAGCATTCTGTGAAACTTCTTTCTCTTCTGTGCATTCAACTAAAAGTGTTGAACCTTAGTTTTGATTCAGCCGTTCTGAAACACTTTCTGTAGAAAATGCAAGTGGACTTTCGGAGCGCTAAGATAGTAATAGTGGAAAAAGGAATATCTCCAAATAAAAACTACACAGAAGCATTCTCTGAAACTCCTTTCTGTTCTCTGCATTCAACTAACAGAGCTGAGCCTTACTTTTGAAGGAGCAGTTCTGAAACACTCTTTGTGTAGAAACTGCCAGTGGAAATTCAGAGCGCTAAGAGGGTAATATTCGAAAAAGGAATATCTTCAACTAAATACTACACAGAAGCATTCTGTGAAACTTCTTTCTGATCTGTGCATTCAACTAAAAGAGTTGAACCTTAGTTTTGATTGAGCCGTTCTTAAACACTCTTTCTGTAGAAAATGAAAGTGGAGATTCGGAGCGCTAAGAGGGTAATAGTGGAAAAAATATTATCTTCAAATATAAACTACACAGAATCATTCTGTGAAAATTCTTTCTGATATATGCATTCAGCTAACAGAGTTAAACCATAGTTTTGATAGAGCAGTTCTGAACACACTTTCTGTAGATAATGCAACTGGACGTTTGTAGCGCTAAGAGGGTAGTAGTGGAAAAAGCAATATATTCAAATGTAAGCTACACAGAAGCATTCTGTGAAACTTCTTTCTCATCTGAGCATTCAGCTAACAGAGTTAAACCATACTTTTGATTGAGGAGATTTGAAACACTCTGTCTGTACAAAATGCAACTGGATATTCGGAGCGCTAAGTGGGTAATAATGGAAAAAGTAATATGTTCAAATATAAACTTCACAAAAGCATTGTATGAAACTTCTTTCTGTTCTGTGCATTCAACTAACAGAGTTGAACCTTACTTTTGATTGAGCCGTTCTGAAACACTCTTTCTGTAGAAACTGCAATTGGACATTCTGAGCGATAAGAGGCCCATATTGGGAAAAATAATATCTTCAAATAAAAACTACACAGCAGCATTTTGTGAAAGTTATTTCTGATATGTGCATTCAGCTAACAGAACTAAACCATACTTTTGATTGCGCAGTTCTGAACACTCTTTCTGTAGAAAATGCAAGTGGACATTCGGAGCGCTAATAGGGTAATAGTGGAAAAAGTAATATATTCAATTATAAACTACACAGAAGCATTCTGTGAAACTTCTTTCAGTTCTGTGCATTCAACTAACTGAGTTGAACCTTACTTTTGATGGAGCCGTTGTGAAACACTCTTTCTGTAGAAACTGCAATTGGACATTCTGACCGCTAAAATGCCTATATTGGGAAAAAGAATATCTACAAATAAAAACTACACAGAAGCATTCTGTGAAACTTCTTTCGGATCTGTGCATTGAACTAACATAGTAATACCATACTTTTGATTGAGCCGTTCTGAACCCTCTTTCTGTAGAAAATGTAAGTGGACATTAAGAGCGCTAAGAGGGTAATAGTTGAAAAAGGAATATATTCAAATATAAACTACACAGAAGCATTGTGTGAAACTTCTTTCTGTTCTGTGCATTCAACTAACAGAGTTGAAACTTACTTTTTATTGAGCCGTTCTGAAACACTCTTTCTGTAGAAACTGCAATTGGACTTTCTAAGCGCTAAGAGGCCTACATTGTTAAAAAGAATATCTTCAAATAAAAACTACACAGAAGCATTCTGTGAAACTTATTTCTGATCAGTGCATTCAGTTAACAGAGCTAAAACATACTTTTGATTGAGTAGTTATGAATCACTCGTTCTGTAGAAAATGCAAGTGCACATTCTGAGCGCTAAGTTTGTAATAGAGGAAAAAGTAATATCTCGAAATAAAAACTACACAGAAGCATTCTCTGTAACTCCTTTCTGTTCTCTGCATTCAACTAACAGAATTTAGCCTTACTTTTGAAGGAGCAGTTCTGAAACACTCTTTGTGTACAAACTGCCAGTGGACATTCGGAGCGCTAAGTGGGTAATAGTCAAAAAAGGAATATCTTCAACTAAATACTACACAGAAGCATTCTGTGAAACTTCTTTCTGTTGTGTGCATTCAACTAAAAGAGGTGAACCTTATTTTGATTGAGCCGTTCTGAAACACTCTTTCTATAGAAACTGCAATTGGACATTCTGAGCGCTAAGAGGCCTATATTGGTAAAAAGAATATCTTCATATAAACACAACACAGAAGCATTCTGTGAAACTTCTTTCTGATCTGTGCATTCAGCTAACAGAGTTAAACCATACTTTTGATTGAGCAGTTCTGAAACACTCTTTCTGTAGAAAATGAAACTGGAAATTTGGAGCGGTAAGTGGGTAATAGTGGAAAAAGTAATATCTTCAAATATCAACTACACAGAATCATTCTGTGAAACTTCTTTCTGATCTGTGCATTCAGCTAACAGAATTAAACCATACTTTTGATTGAGCAGTTCTGAACACTCTTTCTGTAGAAAATGCAACTGGACATTTGGAGCGCTTAGAGTGTAGTAGTGGAAAAAGGGATATATTCATATATAAACTACACAGAAGCATTCTGTGAAACTTCTTTCTGTTCTTTGCATTCAACTAACTGAGTTGAACCTTACTTTTGATGCAGCCGTTCTGAAACACTCTTTCTGTAGAAACTGCAATTGGACATTCTGAGCGCTAAGAGGCCTATATTGGGAAAAAGAATACCTTCAAATAAAAACTACACAGAAGCATTCTGTGAAACTTATTTCTGATATGGGCATTCAACTAATAGAGTAAAACCATACTTTTGATTGAGCCGTTCTGAACACTCTTTCTGTAGAAAATGCAAGTGGACATTCGGAGCGCTAAGAGGGTAATACTAGAAAAAGTAATATCTTCAAATATAAACTACACAGAATCATTCTGTGAAACTTCTTTCTGATCTGTGCATTCAGCTAACAGAATTAAACCATACTTTTCATTGAGCAGTTCTGAACACTCTTTCTGTAGAAAATGCAACTGGACATTTGGAGCGCTAAGACGGTAGTAGTGGAAAAAGGATTATATTCAAATATAAACTACACAGAAACATTCTGTGAAACTTCTTTTTGATCTGAGCATTCAGCTAACAGAGTTAAACCATACTTTTGACTGAGCAGTTTTGAAACACTCTGTCTGTAGAAAACCCAACTGGACATTCGGAGCGCTAAATGGGTAATAGTGGAAAAAGGAATATGTTCAAATATAAACTACACAGAAGCATTGTATGAAACATCTTTCTGTTCTGTACATTCAACTAACAGAGTTGAAACTTACTTTTGATTGAGCCGTTCTGAAACACTCTTTCTGTAGAAACTGCAATTGGACATTCTGAGCCCTAAGAGGCCTATATTGGGAAAAATAATATATTCAAATAAAAACTACACAGAAGCATTTTGTGAAACTTATTTCTCATATGTGCGTTCAGGTAACAGAGTTAAACCATACTTTTGATTGCGCAGTTCTGAACCCTCTTTCTGTAGAAAATGCAATGTACATTCAGAGCGCTAAGAGGGTAATAGTGGAAAAAGCAATATATTCAAATATAAACTACACAGAAGCATTCTGTGAAACTTCTTTCTGTTCTTTGCATTCAACTAACTGAGTTGAACCTTGCTTTTGATTGAGCCGTTCTGGAACACTCTTTCTGTAGAAAATGCAATTGGACATTCTGAGCGCTAAGAGGCCTATAATGGGAAAAAGAATATCTACAAATAAAAACTACAGAGAAGCATTCTGTGAAACTTGTTTCTGTTCTGTGCATTCAACTAAAAGTGTTGAACCTTAGTTTTGATTGAGCCGTTCTGAAACTCTCTTTCTGTAGAAAATGCAAGTGGACATTTGGAGCGCTAAGATAGTAATAGTGGAAAAAAGAATATCTCCAAATAAAAACTACACAGAAGCATTCTCTGAAACTCCTTTCTGTTCTCTGCATTCAACTAACAGAGATGAGCCTTACTTTTGAAGGAGCAGTTCTGAAACACTCTTTGTGTAAAAGCTGCCAGTGGAAATTCAGAGCGCTAAGAGGGTAATAGTCGAAAAAGGAATATCTTCAACTAAATACTACACAGAAGCATTCTGTGAAACTTCTTTCTGTTCTGTGCATTCAACTAAAAGAGTTGAACCTTAGTTTTGATTGAGCCGTTCTGAAACACTCTTTCTGTAGAAAATGAAAGTGGAGGTTCGGAGCGCTAAGAGGGTAATAGTGGAAAAAGGAATATCTTAAAATATAAACTACACAGAATCATTCTGTGAAACTTCTTTCTGATATGTGCATTCAGCTAACAGAGTTAAACCATAGTTTTGATAGAGCAGTTCTGAACACTCTTTCTGTAGAAAATGCAACTGGACATTTGGAGCGCTAAGAGTTTAGTAGTGGAAAAAGGAATATATTCAAATATAAGCTACACAGAAGCATGCTGTGAAACTTCGTTCTGATCTGAGCATTCAGCTAACAGTGTTAAACCATACTTTTGATTGAGGAGATTTGAAACACTCTGTGTGTAGAAAATGCAACTGGACATTCGGAGCGCTAAGTGGGTAATAATGGAAAAAGGAATATGTTCAAATATAAACTACACAGAAACATTGTATGAAACTTCTTTCTGTTCTGTGCATTCAGGTAACAGAGTTGAGCCTCACTTTTGATTGAGCCGTTCTGAAACACTCTTTCTGTAGAAACTGCAATTGGACATTCAGAGTGCTAAGAGGCCTATATTGGGAAAAATAATATCTTCAAATAAAAACTACAGAGCAGCATTGTGTGAAACTTATTTCTGATATGTGCATTCAGCTAACACAGCTAAACCATACTTTTGATTGCGCAGTTCTGAACACTCTTTCTGTAGAAAATGTAAGTGGACATTCGGAGCGCTAATACGGTAATAGTGGGAAAAGGAATATATGAAATTATAAACTACACAGAAGCATTCTGTGAAACTTCTCTCAGTTCTGTGCATTCAACTAACTGATTTGAACCTTACTTTTGATGGAGCCGTTGTGAAACACTCTTTCTGTAGAAACTGCAAACGGACATTCTGACCGCTAAAAGTCCTATATTGGGAAAAAGAATATCTACAAATAAAAAGTACACTGAAGCATTCTGTGAAACTTCTTTCGGATCTGTGCATTGAACTAACAGAGTAAAACCATACTTTTGATTGAGCCGTTCTGAACACTCTTTCTGTAGAAAATGTAAGTGGACATTCAGAGCGCTAAGAGGGTAATAGTTGAAAAAGGAATATATTCAAATAAAAAGTACACAGAAGCATTCTGTGAAACTTCTTTCTGCTCTGTTCATTCAACTAACAGAGTTGAATCTTACATTTGATTGAGCCGTTCTGAAACACTCTTTCTGTAGAAACTGCAATTGGACTTTCTAAGCGCTAAGAGGCCTACATTGTTAAAAAGAATATCTTCAAATAAAAACTACACAGAAGCATTCTGTGAAACTTATTTCTTATCAGTGCATTCAGTTAACAGAGCTAAACCATACTTTTGATTGAGCAGTTATGAAACACTCGTTCTGTAGAAAATGCAAGTGGACATTCGGAGCGCTAAGATTGTAATAGAAGAAAAGGGAATATCTCCAAATAAAAACTACACAGAAGCATTCTCTGAGACTCCTTTCTGTTCTCTGCATTCAATTAACAGAGTTTAGCCTTACTTTTGAAGGAGCAGTTCTGAAACACTCTTTGTGTAGAAACTACCAGTGGACATTCGGAGCGCTAAGTGGATAATAGTTAAAAAAGAAATATCTTCAACTAAATACTACACAGAAGCATTCTGTGAAACTTCTTTCTGTTCTGTGCATTCAACTAAAAGAGGTGAACCTTATTTTTATTGAGCCGTTCTGAAACACTCTTTCTATAGAAACTGCAATTGGACATTCTGAGCGCTAAGAGGCCTATATTGGTAAAAAGAATATCTTCATATAAACACTACACAGAAGCATTCTGTGAAACTTCTTTCTGATCTCTGCATTCAACTAACAGAGTTAAACCATACTTTTGATTGAGCAGTTCTGAAACACTCTTTCTGTAGAAAATGTAACTGGACATTTGGAGCGGTAAGTGGGTAATAGTGGAAAAAGTAATATCTTCAAATATCAACTACACAGAATCATTCTGTGAAACTTCTTTCTGATCTGTGCATTCAGCTAACAGAATTAAACCATACTTTTGATTGAGCAGCTCTGAACACTCTTTCTGTAGAAAATGCAACTGGACATTTGGAGCGCTAAGAGGGTAGTAGTGGAAAAAGGGATATATTCAAATACAAACTACACAGAAGCATTCTGTGAAACTTCTTTCTGTTCTTTGCATTCAACTAACTGAGTTGAAAATTACTTTTGATGCAGCCGTTCTGAAACACTCTTTCTGTAGAAACTGCAATTGGACATTCTGAGCGCTAAGAGGCCTGTATTGGGAAAAAGAATATCTTCAAATAAAAACTACACAGAAGCATTCTGTTAAACTTATTTCTGATATTGGCATTCAGCTAATAGAGTTAAACCACAGTTTGATTGAGCAGTTCTGAACACTCTTTCTGTAGAAAATGCAAGTGGACATTCGGAGCGCTAAGAGGGTAATAGTGGAAAAAGGAATATATTCAAATATAAACTACACAGAAGCATTCTGTGAAACTTCTTTCTGTTCTGTGCATTCAACTAAAAGAGTTGAACCTTACTTTTGATTGAGCAGTTCTGAAACACTCTTTCGGTAGATAATGCAACTGGACATTTGGAGCGCTAAGTGGGTAATAGTGGAAAAAGGAATATCTTCAAATATAAACTACACAGAAGCATTGTATGAAACTTCTTTCTGTTCTGTGCATTCAACTAACACTATTGAACCTTATTTTTGATTGAACAGTTCTGTAACACTCTTTCTGTAGATACTGCAATTGGACATTCAGAGCGCTAAGTGGCCTATATTGGGAAAAAGAATTTCTTCAAATAAAAACTACACAGAAGCATTCTGTGAAACTTCTTTCTGATCTGTTCATACAGCTAACAGAGTTAAACCATTCTTTTGATTGAGCAGTTCCGACCACTCTTTCTGTAGAAAATGCAAGTGGACATTCGGAGCGCTAAGATTGTAATAGTGGAAAATGGAATATCTCCAAATAAAAACTACACAGAAGCATTCTCTGAAACTCCTTTCTGTTCTCTGCATTCAACTAACAGAGCTGAGCCTTACTTTTGAAGTAGCAGTTCTGAAACACTCTTTGTGTAGAAACTGCCAGTGGACATTCGGAGCACTAAGACGGTAATAGTCGAAAAAGGAATATCTTCAACTAAATACTACACTGAAGCATTCTGTGAAACTTCTTTCTGTTCTGTTTGTTCAACTAAAAGAGTTCAACCTTAGTTTTGATTGAGCCGTTCTGAAACACTCTTTCTGTAGAAAATGCAAGTGGAGATTCGGAGCGCTAAGAGGGTAATAGTGGAAAAAGTAATATCTTCAAATATCAACTACACAGAATCATTCTGTGAAACTTCTTTCTGATCTGTGCATTCAGCTAACAGAGTTAAACCATACTTTTGATTGAGCAGTTCTGAACACTCTTTCTGTAGAAAATGCAACTGGACATTTGGAGCGCTAAGAGGGTAGTAGTGGAAAAAGGAATATATTCAAATATAAACTACACAGAAGCATTCTGTGAAACTTCTTTCTGATCTGAGCATTGAGCTAACAGAGTTAAACCGTACTTTTGATTGAGCAGTTTTGAAACACTCTGTCTGTAGAAAATGCAACTGGACATTCGGAGCGCTAAGTGGGTAACAGTGGAAAAAGTAATATGTTCAAATATAAACTACACAGAAGCATTTTATGAAACTTCTTTCTGTTCTGTGCATTCAACTAACAGTGTTGAACCTTACTTTTGATTGAGCCATTCTGAAACACTCTTTCTGTAGAAACTGCAATTGGACATTCTGCGCGCTAAGAGGCCTATGTTGGGAAAAATAATATCTTCAAATGAAAACTACACAGAAGCATTGTGTGAAACTTATTTCTGATATGTGCATTCAGCTAACAGAATTAAACCATACTTTTGATTGCGCAGTTCTGAACACTCTTTCTTTAGAAAATGCAAGTGGACATTCGGAGCGCTAAGAGGGTAATAGTGAAAAAGGAATATATTCAAATCTAAACTACACAGAAGCATTCTGTGAAACTTCGTTCTGTTCTTTGCATTCAACTAAAAGAGTTGAACTATATTTTTGATTGAGCCTTTCTGAAACACTCTTCCTGTAGAAACATTCAGGCTGTAGATATCACCAGTGTACCTTGCCTTCCTGGTAATAATGACATAATCTTTCTTCCTCCCCTGGCCACTCTCAGCCTTGGAAGTTACTGGCTAGTGGATAGTAGATACTGGATGAGCCATCACACGGTGGCCCTGGCACAGAAAGCCTGGGTGACACGGCTCCACACAGCATAATTCAGACGGGCTGTGGGAAATATCATGTGGGGAAGCAATGTCGTTTCAACAAAGAACTCAGCAGGATAAATACGACCAATCTCATGTCTCACAAATGATCACTTGTGTCTGAATGTCTTCCATTTCTGTTCGTATTCATGCCTTATGGGTTAAGTCTCATCCCCAAGTATGTTTCTAGTGAATATGAAAGACCCTATTGTCACATATTTCTTTCTTTATATGCAACTACCACCATTTCATTAACTTTTGCTTAAAGGAACAATTTTTAAAAGTAATCTGACATGTTACTTTACCATTTTTTGATCAATTTATTTTGTGTCTTCTTTACATATATTTTGAAGGGCCATATCTGAAACAGAACTTTCCTTTTTCATTAAAAAACTAGCATATGTGGGCTATGTGCCTTTATATTCATTTTATTGACTATTTTACAATGAACAGTCTTATATTTTACTTTATACTAATTCCTCCAGATTAATGACAAGTATTTAACCTAACATATTGATCCATCTCACTTAATATTAGTTTAACTTCAATTAATTCCTTCCTTTTTACTCATAATCAACATTTTTCCTGATGAGAAATTAAGAAAGAAGATATGTTTGGCACCTCTGTCCATATCTTTGCCCATTTCTTACTCCTCTAAGAAGGCAAGAGATTCTAATCTGATTACACATTACCAATTAATTGGGCCACATTTACTTGTGGGCCATCTGGCTGAATATTTTTTAATCATGAGCAAACCATGGTGCTCTTCTTCTCTCTTGCCCCTGCCTTAACGCAGTAAGGCATTTTCCTTGGCTTATTTCCTTCTCATTGCAGCAGAGTTGAAATGTGAGACGGGGTGTAGCTTCTCCTAACCCCTGGCACATCATCTGATGGAACTGAAGAGTGAGAAATGACCTCCACGGACCTGGAACCTCAGCTTCAGGTCTCCACCGAGATGCCACATTGGAGGCAAGCTCAACGCAATGCCTTTATTAGAAACGTTTTTAAAAGGGAACCCGTATTCACGTTTGTCAGGACACTGCTTATCTCTCTAGTTGAACCCGTATAACTTACTTTATAAGATGGTAAGATACAAAGACTCTTAATCTTCCATCTACCAGGACTCTTGACATAAATTGAAAGCTCACTTATAACAGCTCTAGCATCCCAAGTGCCTTTGACTACACTCCAATTTAACTTATTGTTCAGTTTTTATATAAATGTCTTCCTTATATTGTGCTTAATTTTCTTATTAATTTAACATTTTCAGAAGAATACTCATTCTGAGAAGTTCACAAATCAGTTAGGCTTAAGTTTTTAAATAAATGTTTTAAAAATATTAAAGGCACACGTATGAAACAATGATACTAGACTTAATTATGGAGAGCAGCCTCCCCTACAAATTTCAGCCACAACACAAGAGCAGTAAGCAGATCAGTCCCCTCACCTTCATTCCAACATTTCAAGTGACTGGGGAAAGAATAGGGACAAAATAAAATAAATCAAAATAAAGGTTTCTTGTGGAACACTGAAAAATTATTATGTGCTAAAGTGTAAGAATGCTTTATATCCATCCCATCGTTTGTCCTGGGAGGTACTTTCTATTATTGATTTCATTTGACAAATGAGGAAACAGAGGTCTGAATAGGTAGAGAAACAATTGTCAACTTTCTACTTCTTAGTATAACTTTACTACCTCTGAGGCCTGCCTGCATTCCTGCACTGGGGTTTCATGGACATTGCTCGAGACCACTGGCCCTATGTCTGTCATCTTTTATGTTTCATTTATAAACACCCTCAGCTCTTGATCTGTGAGGGTCTTAATAAATAGAGCTGTATTAAATTTTTGCGCTTTAAAAATAATATATGATATTAAGAAATAGTATTTCTGATAACAGCTTAAGCCATAATATGAAGTGTGCTGATACAAGAGGAGTTTGTAGGTCTTAAAAAAAAAAACAAAAAAAAAACTAAGCTTTAATTTAGTACAAGTTTCTGACTTTCCTGCTAAAATTTATCTAGGAGTATATATAAAGAAAAGGCCTTATTGAATAAACTGGTAAATGCATCTCTCAAGTTTTATTTTATATTCAACATAATATGAAGTAAAAATAAAAATAAAATACAACTAAGAAATATAGCATTGGCTACTTTTCGAAACATTTCTCCACAAAATAGGGGGTAAAATATGAAAAAGTTTTGACACAATGTTTTGAGTCTCTATTTATTTATAACCTAAAGGAAATAAGAATTTGATATGCCTCAAGGAAAAAAAATCCAACGAAGAGTTTTTTTGTGGGGGAAAGAAAGCCTACTATCCAGCCTCAGAGATTAGATTTAAAAGCCAAAGAAAACTTTGTTAGATTATAGTGTGACAGAGCAAACCAATCTTTAAATCTACCAAAACACTTCTAGAATGCTAGAACACAGTATGTGTGAGAAAATAACAAGTGTTTTGAGAAACATCATTTTTTAATGTCCTAAACCACTGACTTACAACATATGAAAAGATGTGGCATGACACGAATTTGAGAATATATACTGTAGAACAGCTATTAACAAGCTTTTCTTGGTACTGAAGTGTGTTCCACAAAACAGTTTTTACTCTTACATGAAGAAGACAGTGAACCAAAGTAAATTAAACTACCAGAAACAGGTGTTAGCTTGACATTAAGAACCCACAAATCTACATTTGTTTCCATTCCTAAAAATCAGCTTTCAATTAATAATAATATAATCATTAAAAAATATATATTTTTAAAGCGTCTGTTTACTTTCCTTAACTTGTAAATCACTACTGGTGTTTCCAACTCTCTTAGTGAATTTAAATGACAATATCATTCCTTAATTTTTCTATGACCTGAAAACGTCCGATTAGAAAATGAGCAAATTGCTCACAATGCTGATAAAAATCAAAGTAAAAGCTTGTATTTAAGAACATCAGTCTCTACTAAAACGAGAAATACCTAAAAATACGAATATATCCGAAATGTCGCAAAGCACATAAACCAGGTTGAAATAAAAATTTGAATGGGCAATTATGTAACATAAAGCCAGATAACCCAACCAGTTCATACATTTTATACCCAATATAGGATATTATAAATTAGATAGTTACTGATGAGATAATAGCTTTTATAGTTAACTCTGTAGTAATTAAGCAGGATGGCAAGGCAGCAAAGAGGTCAAATTAATTTCTGAGTTCTTCCATTTATCTTTAGAAATGATAGGGAAAATTCTAACTCCAAAAGTGTTTTGTGGGAATCTAAAGAACAGTTTTGACAAAGAGGGGGTCTCAAGAAAGCATTTATGATTAAGCAACCTGACATAAACAGTAACTGCAAATTATTAGAACCAGTTGATGTTTATCTAAATGGATAAATCATTCATCTGAATAATTATCAACCCAGACAAACTATAGGCCCTGAAATTGCAATTATGAAAGAGAACCAATCAAATGTTAAGACCAAATTTAAAATTTTAGCAATGGTAGAAACTATGAATCATAAAATGCTACCTTTGACTCAAGAAATGCAACCCTTGGTTAGACAGCATATTAAAAACTAGATGGCTAATGAGGTATTTGTATGGTTTCTTTTTATACTTGTTTTTGTGATATTAAGAATCTCAAAGAATCACAAATTCAAATAAAGCAATAGGCCTCTTCTCTCTGAGTTTAGCTTAGAACTTCCCTTACCTAACACGTCTGAACGTGTTCTTTGTTCTTGAACAAGATTTCGCCATTAAAACTCACACAGAAAGAACTTGTCAAGACTTTACTAAACAAAGTTTAGGATGTTTCTAATTTTCATTAAAAAATAGTGTAGGAATTTTAATGAGATTACATAATTTCTAAGTCAGTTATTTAAGACCCACCAAATTACAATAATTTATTTCTTTCAGGAAAAAAAAAAAACTAGCCATCAGCCTTCTGTCCGGCTTCATCAGCTCTAGACGCAAACAGGAAACTAAGGCAATATTCCATTGAGAGCTGATGGTGGTTTATACCAAGTAGTGTCAGTGCAAATTACCTCAACAGGCATTCAGTTTAAAAGTAGACTTGCAGGATTTCCTGATGGATTGAATCTGGGAAAACTAGAAATAGCAGGTAAGGATAACTTCATAGAGTTTGGTTTAAATTATCGAAGAATAAAACTGTCATTTATTGAGCTGGCCAAGTTGCGGCAGAACCAGGTTTAGGGAGAAAATCAGAGGGTCAATTTTGCAAATAATAACCTTGAGTTACTTATTAGATTTCAAGAAGTGATATCAACTAGGTGGCTCAATGTACAATTCTAGAGTTCTACAGCACAATGAAGGCTGGGGATTAAACACTTGAAAATCGGCAGTATACGCATAGGAGTTAAAGCATGACACCATCTGAGATAAAAAAGAAAATGCATTTAAATAAAGTAAATAAATGCCAGAATCATCCCTTCTGTGCTGTAACTGAGAAATCAGGAAGATGGTGGTGAACGAAGGAACGCAGGAAGCAGCAGCTGTAACAAGGTGAATGGAACTGACAATACTGTGACCTGGAACCCAGGTGACAAACATGTTTCAAGGAGAAGTCAGTGATTACCTGTGTCAAATTCTGTGAAAAGGACTAAAAGTTGAAGAATATGGAGATCAATGTTGTCCTTGGCAACAACAAATTTTGGACAGTAGAAAAGGAGAAGGCAGATTGGGGTGGAATCTTTAAAAACCAAGATGAAAGGATTTGGGTATAATGGGTGCATGGAGTTTTGCTCTGAGGATCAGAGAACGGAGGCAGTATCTTGAGAGATTTGTAGAATGTGGAAAGGTATTTTAAAATAAGAATAATTGTAGCATGTTTGCATATGAAGAATATTATTAATTAGCAAGAGGAGAATTGATGATGCAGAAGAAAGGGAAAAGTTGGGGGAATGATGTTCCTGCATTAGGTGAGAGGTGACAGTGTCTGGCACACAGGTAGAAGGCTTAGCATTTCCTATGAACACACTGTGGCCTCTTAGGGCACCTTCTCCATGGCACCCACAGTGACAGTTTCTCGTATTAAACCAGACCATAAGGTATGGCTGGTTACAAACTCCTCAGTGGCTTTCCATCTCATTCAAAGTAAAAGCCTGAGGTGTTACGGAGGCCTACAAGGAACTATGTAATTTGGCTCCATTACCCCGCTGTCCCCTTCTGCTCTCACTGTCCTTTTGCTGACTACAGCCCAGTCAGACAGAACTCCTTACCCTCCCTCAAACACACCAGACACCTGCACGCCTCTGTACCTGCAAAGTCTGTGCTCTTAACAACTAGGCTATTCTGCAGGGCTTGCCTTCTCTTTTCATTTGTGCCTTTGCTCACATTTCACCTGCTTAATGAAGTCTTTCCTGACCTTGTAACCCTCCACCCTCCACGTGTACTTCTTCTCCTTAGCACTCACCAATACACGACATATTAAGAGTTTTAAATATTTTCTTTGATAATTGTCTTACCCCTTTAGATTTTAAGAGAACACAAATTTTTACCCGTCGTTCACTGCTATATATCCAGCAGCTAAATTACTATCCATCACATATTACATGTTCAGTAAGTTTGCCAGATAAATGAATAAAATGATATTTTAGGGCTTAACCTCAAATTTTTACTACTTTGCATAAAAATCCTAAAACAACAATGTTTAAACTATATGCAATCATGTACACTAGAGGGTATTGTAGTTTTCAGTGAGATTTCTCGTAAGACTAGAAGGCAAAAATAAATACTGGTAACTAGAGCACTGGTGAAAGTTTACAAAATAAATACATTTCCTACTTTGTAATTGGAAGAAACCAGGCCCTCTCGCAAAGGTTTTTGATATGACACCAAGTACAGATAAATGCTACAGGATAATAATAATATAAAATGATTCTTTTTCTACTTAATTGTGCGGAGCCTGATATATTTATGGATCTTTAGGTAAACAATAGTTTTTTTTAAAAAAAACATTTCCAAGGCTCTGGTATCTATTGTAAAGAAAAGCAGTGAATCGCAGGAATTCTGTAAACTATTTGACTAAATTTGGCTGCCAATCTCTACCATGTTTTCCAAACATTTGTTCAGAAAGATTCCTCTTAGTCCCTGTTACTAGTATACACAATAGCTGTTATTTGCTGATTATTATGCAGATATTGTCCTCCTTTGATCTTGATATACAATAATTAATCATACAACAGATGTGAGCTGTGTTGTATTCTTTATTATCCCCATTTTTAACAGAAGGGAACTGGGGCTTAGAAAAATCAGATAACTGGCCTGTGATCACATTTCTGATTTGTGTCTAATCTGGGATTCAAACCAAAAAAGCCGACTCCAGAATTCACAACCTGAACCACTTTGCTCAGCTATTGCCTCGGGCTTCCTGTGTCAGCCACACAACCTCAGGAACCCTACAGTCATCGAGCTGGAGACTCGTATTTGTCCATGGAAAGTGTCTTTGTTTCGAAAGAGCTAATAAAGAATTCACATTAAGGCAAAAGACAATTGAAAAGAAATTGCTGGCTTCAAACACGCAGCCAAGAAGATAACACCCGGATTCCAAAAGATTCTGATGCAATCTAAGCTAACTTGATTGATTATATCTATCAGCTTAATTATCTTTTAATATTTATATATTATTTCTTAAATTCTTAAAACTCAACATGAAATTTTAAAGAGAACAGAAAAGAACTTATTATAAAGTACCACTAAGATAAATGTCTGAAAACCTAATTTCTAATTTCATTTCTTTGTCAGTCTAACTGATTGCATTCCTTAACATAGGTGAGCCTATGTTTTTTCACATATAAAATTGGCAGACTAAATCATATTTCTCTATTCCTTTCTTCTCTGTGGATTCTAATATCCTTAAAATAAAGTTTTCTCTTAAATTTATTCTTGCTAATTTGAAAAATGTTCAACAAACATCTCAATTTTTGCAAAGTCTTATTAGACTTATGTCTATTGTATTATTCTTAAGAAAATGGTTCATTATAAAAAATATTTGGTTCCGTAATTTAGTATTTTGTACAACTAAAGAAGTTAACTTATATAAAATATTAGCAAATAATTAAATAATTTTGAGTATTCATTTGCATTATCCATTCTAAGTTATAAATTGGTGTAAGACTACAGATTTAATGCAGAGACTGGATGCTGACTAATCATTTTGATGTAAGCTTACAAAGAATAATTTCAACACTCTCCAAACTGGAATGATTTATTAGCATGTCATGCTATTTATTGTGTGATATGATAAATATAATATGATTCATCATGACATTCTATAAATATTGCAAAGGATTATTAAAGCGATAAAATCCATTGGCAGAAATATAATGAGACCATGTCACATTTGTACGAAAGCTACATGATAAGAGGCTGTTGTAACCTTAGACGGATTTAAAGTGAGAATTCTTAGAACAACAAAGCAAAAGAAAACAATCCTAAATCGTACCTAGGGTTCAATTAAGAGCAGCTGTTGAGAGCAGGGAATAATACAGAAGTACAGAAAGCTTATCATCTGCACTGCCATGGGATGGACAATTTTTCAATACAGGGACTATTCTTTAAATAGTTAATCTAAAATATTTCAGACAAAATTTGGAATAACCACTGCACTGAATCAACATGTCTAAGTAAAACTACAAATGGCAGCATATATGTGAGTGTATATATATATACACATGCTTATATTTAGTTTAAAAATTGGTATGAATGTGAAAACTCATATCAGGCTGTATTTTTAGGCATTTAAAATTTTACTTTGTCAAATAATTTTTATTTCTTCCATAACATTACAAAAATATAACCCTTTGGAGGAAAGGTTATTATAAGGGAAATTTCATTTTCTAAGTAGAGGCTTTTTAGGTTTCTGATGCTTTTACAGACAGAATTTGCCAAAGATTTTGTTTCTTATAGTTCAAAATATGGTTAACTAGTGGCCAACAATCTTTGGCATCGATTTGGAAGTAAGTATTCAACACAACACGATTGTTATGTCTTTACCAATGATTTTTGAATCATATACACAGTGTTTTAAAAGCCGCTTTGCAGTCATCTTCCTTGAGATTGTAAATTGTTCTCGCACATTATTTAAAATATCCTGAGAATAAGCACTAATTACTACTTTACAATTGAGCAAAGAAAAACATATTCTATAATTCTAGGATAAGCAACCACAATGATTGTTGAAAGCACTTTTTTGTGAGGAAATCAAGTTAACTCTGACAACAGAGAGATACGGAGCCTGTGTCTCTCACCACATTAATGAAATCTTTACGGGCTACAAATCTTTCGGTTTCTTACAATAATTTTTATGCTATTATATTTATTAACCACTTTTGCTTCATTTCTTTCTGAAAGTTGTTTCAACTTATCTATTTCCCTATATATGGACAATCTGGAATGCAAATATATATATAATAACAATCTGGAATGCAAATTGATTAATGACTATACATATAATCTTTGTTATACTCCTGTGATAAAGATATACAAGTCAAACACAAACAAACAAAGAAAAAAAACTTACCTTTATTTTATGGCAGCATGGCACATTTGAAATAAAATTGGAATAGATAGGTATTATTAGGTACATACACCCTTTAAAATATTTAGATCTTTCTCTTTTTTATTTTTAAAATGTTATTTCCAGGAGCATAGATTCAAGCTGCCCTGAATAGACACTTCCTCAAATATCTTAGCTCTATTGTGCTTTTACATTGTATGTATTCTTTCAGGCCCCCAACTTTTATTTTCATTAAAAGAAAATCAGTTTAAAAGACCTGATTCAGATGTACTTATATTTGCTAAAGGAATAAAAGTAATTATTAGAAAATCTTTCTTTCTTTTTAAGGATTGTTAGAGCTAATCATATATTAGCATTCAGATAAATTTCAAATCACCAATAATTTGTCTTTAAATTTGGTCATCAGAGGACCAAACCGTAATTCTCTAATGAGAGTGGAACTACCTAGGAGCTTGGCCCAGAGGACAAGGGTTGTGCTAGTTCCCTGGACTGGTTCACGGCTGAGTCCTCGAATTTGAAGGCAACCATCTATAATGGGAGAGGCCAGAGGATTTGCAGCTGAGCTTCCTCAGCAAAATACTTAACTCCTCATCAGCTGTGTAACCTTCATAATATGTCAGTTTCCTCTTGCTGCATAACAATTACAACAAAATTAGAAGTGTAACACAACACAAGTGTATTATTTCACATTTTCCATGGGTCAGGAATCTGAGTGTGTGACTCAACTGCATCCTCTGCTCTGGGTCTCACAAGTCTGAAATCAAGGTGTCAACCGGTCTGCAATTCTCACATGAAACTCGGAGGTCTTTTTCCAGTCTCATTCTGATTGATGGCAGAACTCAGCTTCTTGCAGTTAGAGGACTGACGTCCCTGTTTCTCTGCTGGTTGTCAACGAGAGTTGCTTTCAGCTCTTGGAGGCCACCTTCAGATCCAAGCCATATGGCCCTCTCAACACATAGCAGCTTACTTCTCTAAAGCTAGAGGAAACTCTCCAGCCTGCTATAAGGGAGGCTTATGTAACAAGAAATAATCCCAAGAGGATCACTCTTGTGGTATAATTTGCTTAGTTATATTCACACACACCAATTCCACTTAAAGGTAGGGTATTAAACAAAGCACATGTACACAGGAGACAAAACAGATGTACAGAGATTTTACTCTGCCATAAGTCTGCTGAGTGACCTTTGTCAAGTTACATCTCAGTATATGAATAAGCTTAGCACCTATCTCAAAAGTTTGGTAGAAAGAAAAGTTAACACAGGCTGGGTACAGTGGCTTATGCCTGTATTGCCAGCACTTTGGGAGGTCGAAATGGGAGGATAGCTTGAGGCCAGGAGTTCAAGACAAGCCTGGATCGCAGAGTGAGGTCTCATCTCTACAAAAAAAATAATAAAATTGGTCATGTGTGGTGGCAACACCTGCAGTCTCAGCTACCTGGGGGTCTGAGGTGGGAGGATTGCTTGAGCCCAAAGGGAGTCAAGACTGCAGTCAGCCACCGTTGCACCACTGCACTCCAGCCTGGGCAGCAAAGTGAGACTCTGTCTCAAAAAAAAAAAAAAAAAGGCCGGGCGCGGTGGCTCACGCTTGTAATCCCAGCACTTTGGGAGGCTGAGGCGAGCGGATCACGAGGTCAGGAGATCGAGACCACGGTGAAACCCCGTCTCTACTAAAAATACAAAAAAATTAGCCGGGCGTGGTGGTGGCGCCTGTAGTCCCAGCTACTTGGAGGCTGAGGCAGGAGAATGGCGTGAACCCGGGAGGTGGAGTTTGCAGTGAGCCAAGATTGTGCCACTGCACTCCAACCTGGGTGACAGAGTGAGACTCCGCCTCAAAAAAAAAAAAAGGGGGGGAGGAGGGCAGCATAAAAAAATTCTCAGAGCAACGTCTACGGTCTGGACTCAGTGAATGGCAGCTATTTTTAGACTTCGCCCAGTAACTCAAAAGGCCCCATGCCCTCTGCCACATTACATTACGCTCATGATTAACAATGCAAAACTTTTGCATAGCTGCCAAGTATGGTGACTCATTCCCTCTTTAAAGACTATAGTTAGTGTTACCTTGCATAAACATAGGTTAAGTATTTGAGTATCAGTTGTTTAAATGAGCTGATATGTGACAAAATGTAACCAGGCTTTTAGAATGAATGAATCTAATAAGCTTAATCAAGAACTTACAGTAATAGATTTCTTACTTATGAATAGAAAATCACTTAAATGAACTCTGATTGTTAAAAATGACATAGACAAATATTAGTATCAGTAGGCATAATTTTCTCCTATATTAACTCCAACATATATGATTTTAACAATTTTGAAATCTCCCCAAATGTTTTCTGTGATTTCTCACCATTATCTGGGGGAAAACAGAACAAAGCTATGATTTGCTAGGGTCAAGCAACGATTCCGTTCTGACAGCCCTATAGCTAACACTGTTCATGCTTTTTGATCTGCCTTTCTTTGAATACTGTGCCTGTGTCTGGGAAAATTTCACCTTATAAATTCTTCTCTAAGATGAAAGCAAAAACCCAATTTCCTTTGCATCTAGAACACAGGCCTATAACCCAAGTAAGAAGAAGAATGCCAGGTAAGACTGAGTATTGACTTCACTTTTTATCAATGAAGGAGGGAGAAACTTGGATTTGAAATTTCGCGTTTTGTGACTGACAAAACCTGGTACAAAGTTTTGCTAATGTCGTAAAACTACAGTGACTCGTACACCTGTAATTGTTTGGGGATCACATTAGTGAAGTAGTCGGACAGCATATAACTCTGCTAGGATTTCTGATAAAAAAAAATATGTTTCAATTGAAATTTGTAAGTTAACTTTTAAAACAAATTATTTTAGACGTGCTGTTTTGATTATCTTATTAATATTTAAATTTTACTGTTGCACCCAAAAATCAGTTATGCCTTTCAAAGATTGTTTTAAGAGTTGGCTCCATCTTTGTGGTGGGCAGAACTAGGCCATATCCCCCAAGAATGTCCGCATTCTAATCTCTGTACACCTGTGAATATGTTAGGTTACATGGCACAGGGAAAGTTAAGATTGCTAGCCAATTGGCCTCAAAATAGGTAGATTATTTAGAGTCATCCCAGCAAGCCCAGTGACATCAGAATGGTCTTTAAAATGGGAAAGAGAAGCTGAAGAGCGAGAGTCAGAGGGAGATGTGACTATGGAAGAAAGAAACAGAGAGAGCAGTGTTGCTGGCTTTGAGGATGCTGTGGGACCAAAGGAATGCGGGTGGCCCCTGCCGGATAGAAAAAGAAAGGAAATGGACCCTGTAGAACCTCCAGAAAGGAATTCAGTCCTGCTGATACCTCGATTTCAGCCCACTGAGACCCTTGTTGAATTTCTAAGATACATAATTTAAGATAATGGATTTCTGGGGTTTTAGCCACCAAGCCATTAGAGGTAATTTGTTACAGCAGCTGCATAGAACTAACACAATTAAAAAGTGTGACTTTACTTTCTCCAGGAGGGAAATTTCTGGTGCTTCCAGCTGTATATCCAAAAAGTATTTGGTAAACAGGTTCATCTAGATAAAATATGTTTTTTTCACAAATTTCAACAGAACATGTCTCTACTATCAAACAACTCTGTTAATAACTCCTGGTCAAATATAGAAAATACAGGCAAGCAATATTTTATATCTGTGTCCACCTTTAGTTACAGAGTAAACAATGACTACAGGTTCCTTTAAAAGTAAAAAATACATCTTACCAAAAAAAGAAAAAAACAATCTGAATAATGAGACTATACTTAAACACAGAGAGCTCAAACAACTCAGCTGAAATGCGATGTTTCCTAATTATTAACTTGGTTGCTGACCATGAGATGCAGGATGCAGGTGTTCAAAGGAAGCATGCACTTTACCTGAATTTATTCAGTAAAACAATTCCAGCTTCTAAAATTGGTTTTAGGAATGATAACGACATTTTTTTAAAACTTTGACATTAAATTAACTTGTTGCTGAGAATTTGCACATGTGAATTCACCTTGACATTGATTTTTCGCAATCTTTATAAAGAAGAATAACATAAATAAACATGGCATTTTCCAGGTGGCTGCAAATCATACCAGGGAAAATAAAATCCTCAAATCGAGTGGAGTTTTGCAATAATCTTGTCCTTGGGGTGAAACTATAGCAAGAACATGCTTCTAGGATTTCTAATGTTGAAACACTGACCGCTGTCCAAGGTGAAAGAACATTAAATCAAATTCCAAGGTGGGAACAGGGATGATCATGAGATGGCGAAGTTTGAGATTTCTTATTCTCTGTTATTTCTCTGCCCATAACAAATCATTTTTCCAAGTTAAGAGTC
The DNA here is from genome assembly GCF_028878055.3 of Symphalangus syndactylus. Taxonomy (NCBI): domain Eukaryota; kingdom Metazoa; phylum Chordata; class Mammalia; order Primates; family Hylobatidae; genus Symphalangus; species Symphalangus syndactylus. The sequence goes on from NC_072433.2 coordinate 4,837,030, forward strand.
ACAGACAAGATCTATTAATTATCTTTCACACAGCAGTAAGAAGGAGATGTCTATTCCTGACTTGAAAAAATTCAAAAGAGTTGTAACATTGGTGTGACACCTTAAGCAAAAACCTTGGACTAGTTATTTACAGTTGTAAAGGGACCCAAATTAGCCACAGCAGTCAGATTATATTTACACTTCCCATTGTTAGGGATGAAAATCCTCGGTGACAGTCACCAGCAGAAATCGCTGCCAGCCTTCGAAACGACCACCTTCTGTGGAAGCCAATGTTTTCCCAGAAGACAACAGATCCGGGGCCAAAATGTCCTGTGCTGATTAAAATAACTAACCCTAGCATAATTTTATAAACCTCAGAGAGATGCAACAGCAGATGGGTTTTATTATTTACTAAAAGGTAAGATATTTCTCAAGATTATGGTTACAGATATAGTTAATCGTTCCTTCACCACATGGGATTATTAATACAATACCCATATTAGGTTTTATTCTATTTCTGATGTACACAAAAATCAGGTCTCTGTGTGAAAATGCTTTTTAATTTATGTATGAATGAACATTCAGCATAGATGTGATTGCTAATAATTTTCCCACAGGTAGTTTTTGGATTATAAGAGCATGGAAATGATTTATAGTTATAGTCAGTGATGATAATCAAATACTCAAATCACATTGTCTTTTTTTAAAAAAAAAACATTTTCTAGCCGATTCTGCTGGAAATCACACCAAAATACCTTGATGTGATAATGTCTTAAAAATATATAAAAGAATTTCTCTGGTACCAAAACAGAGATATAGACCAATGGAACAGAACAGAGCCCTCAGAAATAACACCACACATCTACAACCATCTGATCTTTGACAAACCTGACAAAAACAAGAAATGGGGAAAGGATTCCCTATTTAATAAATGGTGCTGGGAAAACTGGCTAGCCATATGGAGAAAGCTGAAACTGGATCCCTTCCTTACACCTTATACAAAAACTAATTCAAGATGGATTAAAGACTTACATGTTAGACCTAAAACCATACAAACCCTAGAAGAAAACCTAGGTAATACCATTCAGGACATAGGCATGGGCAAGGATTTCATGTCTAAAACACCAAAAGCAATGGCAACAAAAGCCAAAATTGACAAATGGGATCTAATTAAACTCAAGAGCTTCTGCACAGCAAAAGAAACCACCATCAGAGTGAACAGGCAACCTACAGAAAGGGAGAAAATTTTCACAACCTACTCATCTGACAAAGGGCTAATATCCAGAATCTACAATGAACTCAAACAAATTTACAAGAAAAAAACAAACAACCCCATCAGAAAGTGGGTGAAGGACATGAAAAGACACTTCTCAAAAGAAGACATTTATGCAGCCAAAAAACACATGAAAAAATGCTCATCATCACTGGCCATCAGAGAAATGCAAATCAAAACCACAGTGAGATACCATCTCACACCAGTTAGAATGGCCATCATTAAAAAGTCAGGAAACAACAGGTGCTGGAGAGGATGTGGATAAATCGATAAATAGGAACACTTTTACACTGTTGGTGGGACTGTAAACTAGTTCAACCATTGTGGAAGTCAGTGTGGCGATTTCTCAGGGATCTAGAACTAGAAATACCATTTGACCCAGCCATCCCATTACTGGGCATATACCCAAAGGATTATAAATCGTTGCTACTATAAAGACACATGCACACATATGTTTACTGAGGCACTATTCACAATAGCAAAGACTTGGAACCAACCCAAATGTCCATCAGTGATAGACTGGATTAAGAAAATGTGGCACATATACACCATGGAATACTATGCAGCCATAAAAAAGGATGAGTTCATGTCCTTTGTAGGGACATGGATGAAGCTGGAAACCATCATTCTCAGTAAACTGTCACAAGGACAAAAACCAAACACCACATGTTCTCACTCATAGGTGGGAATTGAACAATGAGAACACATGGACACAGGAAGGGGAACATCACACTCCGGGGACTGTTGTGGGGTGGGGAGAGGGACAGCATTAGGAGATATACCTAATGTTAAATGACGAGTTAATGGGTGCAGCAAACCAACACGGCACATGGATACATATGTAACAAACCTGCACGTTGTGCACATGGACCCTAAAACCTAAAGTATAATAATAATGAAAAGAAAAAGGCAAAGAAACCATCTTGCAACCAAATAGCAAAAAAAAAAAAAAAAAAAAAAGAGTTTCTGCTGTTTCGACATGTGATAGTTCATGTGTAACGTTCATCAACAAGTGGAAATTGTCACTCTACCTATTTAATCAATTAGGTCGCAATGAGTTTTATAATTACCCACTAGGTGCTTCAGGCAAAAGGCAGTATTACATTCATAATATGAACTTATTAGAACTTCTAAATACATTCAGTAGTAATAACTATAGTATCTGTTTTCCTTTTAAAAATATTCTCTACAGAAAACCAAACACCGCGTGTTCTCACTCCTAAGTGGGAGTTGAACAATTAGAACACGTGGACACAGGGAGGGGACATCACACACTGGGGCCTGTCAGGGGTGGGAGTTATGGGAGGGAGAGCATTAGGAGAAATGCCTAATGGAGGTGATGGGTTGATGGGTGCAGCTATCCACCATGGCACGTGTAGACCTACGTAACAAACCTTCACATTCTGCACATGTGTCCCAGAAGTGAATGTATAGTTTAAAAAAGGGGAAAAAAAAAGCTCTTTATAATGATTACAATTCTGAAAGTTACAACACTATCCTCCTAAAATAACATTATTGGATTTCTTTTATCTACCTCACTCAGGTTCCATTTTTAATCATAACCCTTCACAAACACATGGTAAAAGCAGTGATTTACTGTACTGGATTTTTAACTACCTATCTACATTTATGCTTTGCTGTTAAATCTGTCATTCCTGACAAACACAGCTAAACAAAAACATTTGTTTATGGTATGAGATTAGGAACAAAAATCAAGAAAAATGATTTAGAACAGGGAATGATCTTATTTTTCAGACCAAAAAACTAATTGAATTGTTACTTCAACAAGGAAAGATAAAACAAAGGACATTTGGTGAATATTTGCAAAAAGGGAAAAAAAAGCTGGTCTCATTGGTCAGCAGCAGTGATCTACAGCTCTGTATAATACGGTTCCAGCTCTATAAATCTGTTCTACTCCACAATACTTTCCCGAGAAAGTGATATATCTCTAAAAAAGTTCCATCTACGTGTCACCCTGAAAGCTTACTATGCTGAGGATAATTCCAAATGCAGAAGTGTGCAGCACAACCCCTTTTTGTGACCCAAAACTGACTTATTTATCAACCATGAACATGTTTATAAAGGAAATATGGAAATATTCTAGCTTTTTAAGAGAATGCTTGTCTCCTTTAAAGTATTTCGAACCTTCCAAAGCTTCTAAATATTAACATCTCTAAGCATAAGAGCTTTGTTCCTCCTGAGGTACTGAGGATCATTCATACTGAATTACTGAAGTAACAAATGTGTCGTATAAACCCAAGGATGGAGAGTCTAAATGACTTTAAGAAACTCCTTCAATGTCATAGGCACTGCAGGCTGTGAGTGGCACACATTTGAATAAGCCTGCATACGCCTAGTATCAGATTGAAGCACGTATAAATAAAAGGCCCTAGAAGGTGAGAGATGATGGTAACTTAAAATATTACACACAAAGGAACGGAATCCAGATGCTCATGATAAAATATTTTAAGATCTCATTTTGTTTCTAACTGGTCTTTAGAAAATTTGGGGAACTCCAAAATTAAGTAGACAGAATATTTAGGTAAATAACATATTTTAAATACATACACATGCATACACAACATAATTATTTTTTTTTAAAAAAGACCATAATTTTTAGCTGTTTTGTTTTGTTTTAATGAAGGATTGAAACTGCATACTATTAACATATGCCCCAAAATTGCAATTTGCTACATCTGACATTACACTTTCCTCTATTATAGGGTAGACTTTAGCAAATCAATTTGCAGATTATAAAGTGCTACCAATCACCACTTCTGAATTCATAATCTACTGATGTATGTTTAAGATGTGTACCTCCTTAAATTGCCATAAACATCTGCAACCCTCCCATCATAAATGTTCCTCAGAATGTTACAAGACTCAAATTTAAGTCTATGCTAAGTATTCTGAAGGCAATTGCTTCAGTGTAGTGATACATGTAAGATCCTTTTTCTTTTCTTTTTTTTTGGTAACCTCCTCTATAAACAGGCAACAAAACCTCAGTATTTTAAAAGTGAATGGGTTATTTTTTTTCGATTTTATTTTGGAGACCCTTTTAGAACATGTAGTTAAAATTAAATACAACCAACATGATCGTGCCTTTTAAAAAGTCACCATTTTTTAAAGAAAATATCACGTAATTTAAAGGTTTTAAAAGCAGGGTTAGTATTAGAACTATATTATATGGGCCAATGGCTTCTGTTTAAGAATATTTTGTTTCAGTCTGAATACAGTCATCCCTTGGTACCTGTGGGGCGCTTGTTCCAGAACGGACCCTCCTCAGAATCTGCAGATACTCAAGTCCTTTACATAAAATGGTGTAATATGTGTATATAATCTATGCACATCCTCCCTTATACTTTAAATTATCTACAGAGTTGTTATAATACTTAATACAATATGAATGCTATGTAGTTGTTATACTGTATTGTTTTTAATTTGTGTTATTTGTATCTTTTTTTGTTTTTCATTTTTTCAAATATTTTCAATTAGCACTTGGTTGAATCCATGGATGCAAAACCAGAGGATGTATTTTTAATCTCCAAAGTGTTGAATGAGTCGTGAGTCACAAAAACTAGTAAAATTAGTCAATCAAGTTTGTTTTTAAAAGCTGGTGGTCCAGCCGGGTGTGGTGGTGGTGCCTGTAGTCCCAGCTACTTGGGAGGCTGAAGCAGGAAAATCGCTTGAACCCAGGAGGTGGAGGTTGCAGCTAGCCGAGATGGCACCACTGCACTCCAGCCTGGCAACAGAGTGAGACTCCATCTCAAAAAATGAAATTAAAAAAATAAATAAATAAAATAAAAGCTGGTAGTCAACAGTTGATTAGATTTAAAAAAATGTATATATACACCATGGAATACCATACAGTCATAAAAATAATAAAATCATGCCCTTTGCAGCAATGTGGATGGAGCTAGAGGCTATTATTCTAAGTGAACAAACCCAGAAGCAGGAAATCAAATCATTTCATATTCTCACAAGTAGGAGCTAAATAATGGGGACACATGGACATAAAGATGGAGATAACAGACACTGAAAACTCCAAAAGCGGGGAGGGCGATGGGAATGAGGGTTCATAAACTGCCTATTGTGTATAATGTTCACCATTTGGGTGACAGGTGTACTAGAAGCACATTCCCTACCATCACGCATGGAATAGCCATGTAACAAATAATCTATGTATCTAAAATTAGACATAAGATAAATACAATAAAAAGATGGTGGTGACAATTAGTAAGGTCTGCCTGATATGGTTTGGCTTTGTGTCCCCACCCAAATCTCATCTTGAATTGTAGCTCCCAGAATCCCCACAGGTTGTGGGAGGGACCCCGTGCGAGATACTGAATCATGGAGGTGGTTATTTTCCATGCTGTTCTCGTGATGTTGAATAAGTCTCATGAGAGCTGACGGTTTTATAAAGCACATGCCCTCTTCCCTGCTGCCATGTAAGATGTGACTTTGCTCCTCATTCACCTTCAGCCATGATTGTGAGGCCTCTCCAGCAATGTAGAACTGTGAGTCCATTAAACCTCTTTCCTTCATAAATGACCCAGTCTCGGGTGTGTCTTTATTAGCAGCATGAGAACAGACTAGTACACTGCCCTTTCAAACTGATAATCAATCAACTCAAGGATATGTCCAGAGATTCCTCACCTCCCCAAACTCCAGCTTAAGGGTTTCAGGGCTGACACGGGATGTGTCAGTTTATGCAAGCTAATGCATAAGCAAGCATACCAAGAGGACAGCTAGAAAATCTCTGCTCTTCTCTCCAACTTTCCCTGATAAACTATGCCAAAAATGCGTTTCAAACTTCCATGTTTAAAATTATTTTTGAAATAATTATTATGCACCTCCACTGATAGGCTCATAGGACTTAATGTGAATAATATAATACATAATCCAAATCCTGTTGGAATTCCCAGTGTCTGTTATCTCTGTTTATGTCCATGTGTCCTTACTCTTCAGCTCCTACTTATAAGTGACAACATGCAATAGGCATGTAAACAAGAAGGCATTAAACTTGGAGGGAATAAAACTAGAAGTATTTTTGGCCGGATAGAAAAATGAAAGTCATGATAACAGTGAACAACAGGGGTATAGTTAACTTTAGTTGACGTTTCTGAATTTCTGTCTAAACTCACTCTATGACTACTACTTTTAGAAGTTGATTCCTCAAGAGAAGTGACTTGACATGTCAGTAAGTAGATTTTCCAATTATTGGAGGTAGGGCTAGGCAGGAGAGGTTTTTCAATCTGAACTAAAGAACTAAATTCAGATAAAATATTTTATACAAATTACACAATACTGTATACAATTTATACAAACATAAACTAAGACATTTCACCTCACCAAATCAGGATTCATTCATGATAGGGGTTGCCTTATGATTGTAATTACTTATAACATTTAAATATTCGAGTAAAAATATAACTCTCAATTACAAAAAGGCAGGACTTAAAACATATTTCCATAAAGACATAAAACTTAAATTTCCCTATATGTTTGTTAATGTCTTTGGTCAATTTAGTTTCAAATAGATAAATTACATTGTTAGACAATGGTAATAGATATATAAAGTACGGATTATTGACTTAAATTTAGTATGTTTGCACGATATTTTTGGGAAATAGGCAAATGTTTATTAAACTATAAAAAGCTCTGAAAAACTATTTTATGAGTACTACTGTATCTGCTAGCCCACTTAATCTACATCAACAAGAGTTCATACAAGAAGATATATCATCAGGAAGCCAGGATTTCAATTTGCCTCTTATCACAGTAATATGAAGTCAATCTCCAAAATAAAAAAGGTGGGTGGAAGAAGTTAATGAACGCATTTATCTTAATGTATGGAAAATCTAATGCCAAAACAGCACATGATATTGTATTCACTATTTTCCTAGTGCATCCTACATTATGGAAGAGTTATTTTATAGCATCTGATAACATTTCTTTTGACTTCTATTTGTATGAAATAATAGTTTAAATATAAAGAAATGTTTTCATGTAGAATGTATTCAAATGCTAAAATATACATACATGTTATTCTCATCACAGTTGTAACAAATCTTTGCTTATTAATGAACTACCTTTAAATAATAGAACATTGTTTAGGTTTTGAAATGAAAGGAAAAGAACATCTACAATGCAGTTTTAACCTTTTTACAACTAGAAAATAGTCTCAGACTTTAAGTGTTTTATTTAAATTTAACTCTAGAAATTCTTCTCAAAGCTCTGTAAGTCTCAGTAACTTTGTATTAGTTGTAAAATTTAAAGAACTAAGTCAGCAGACTTGGCCCTCAGATATTTTATTTTAAAAACAAAAACTAAATGAATCATGTACTTTAACGTAAAAAGTAAAACTGACCCTGAATAAGTTCAGTGGATTATATCAATGTCAGCATCTTTGTTACGATACTGTCCTATAGTTTGGCCTACATGACCACTGCGGGAAGCTAGGCAAGTGGCAATAAAATATCTCTGTATTATTTCTTATAACTGCCTATGAACATATAATTATCTCAGAATTAAAGCTTAATTCATAAAACTAGCTTCTTTCAAATATAAATAACCAAAGGTTATATTTCCTGAGGAAAAATCCAGACTTGAACACTTTCAATGTTTAGAATTTCCCCAGTCAATTTAACATGTGATATGACCATTAGCTATTTTGAAGGTGACAACTTTGTGTTCCCTTGTCCGAAACACAGAATGAGTTTTACAAAATATCACTTACAAAGAGATTGGTCAGTTTATCACATCAGATCTGAAGATATGAATGTTAGATTATGCAGGGAAAATTTCAATTTGGAACCACAAACAATAATTCCTGAGAAATCTGCTGTAAAAAGACATCAACATAGTGAAGGATTACAAAGATTTCTGGTTCTTATATTTTGCTTTATAAAGCAGAAAGAGTATTTGCCAAAGTCCTTACAGAAACACTGAGAAATTTTACTTTAATCAGAAAATAAGGAGATACCCTAAGTTTTAAAAATACTTCACGCAAAATGTGTATCATGCAGTTTAACAAAAAGAATCTCAAGGACAGCATCTGAAATAATTGGGGTAGGAAATTCCATAAGCAAACATTACTAATTTAGATTAACCAAGCATTTCTTTGCTAGAAATTAAACCCATTATTTTATTTCACCAATTAACTTTATTATGGAACACAAACCATCTATGCGTGCATGTGTCAGTCCCAGCATACACATTTGATGCTAGATGATAAATGTTGCAATTTGCAGGGTAAAGTTAGTATTTGCATTACTCCGTTGTCTCTTAATTTTAAACAGAATTGGCACCTCTTCCTGGAAGACATCCTGTCCTTTCCTGTGCCATTTCAAGGGTTGTTAACTTTTTCTGACTGCTGTAGTTCTTAACACATCCTATGACACTGTTGTTTACATATGGGTTTTTAAAATAGATTGAGAACTTTTTAATTTATGAAGTGTGTGTAAAAGAATGTATGATCATTCATATTCCCATTTCATGAAAAAATAAATCATATTTTGGACGTAAAAATTGTTAAAGGAAAGCTTTTCTATAAATATTTTCTTTTAATAGTACTTTTAATCATTGAAATTTAGATCATTCAATTATGGAGATTTCTTCATTGAAGAGAAAATATCTCTTCAAAACTCTAAATAAGCTGAGCTTTATCAACTAAATTTATAGGAATACAGGCTTCAGAGGTATTAATTTTTCTTACAATATTTTCCCTTCTAAAATTTGTCATGTTTTGTCACAGGTTTAAAGTGCAAGGCAACTATTGACATGAAAGATAATGTGGTATATGTAGTATAAGTGAACCTGATCTTTTCTCAAATATTTATTATTTTTATTTTCTTTGCTGTCAAGAAGAGTGGTAACAAATACGTATTATTTGTAAAGCCCCACAAAATTTGCATGAAAATAATTGTTGCATGAACTAGACATGCTTTCTGTGATATTAATCTGCAATATTCTGCAAACCCCCAAAAAAATTCACATTCATTACAAGAAGCTTATTTCAGCATTTTACCTGTCAGAAACAGTGATTAATGTAGTTCAAATTATTTCATCAGCTAAATTCCCTTGAGATGTGTAAGATAAGGTGGTTCTTCAGAGGAACTTTGGACGGGAACTTATGACTGTAGTGACATGAATACATATGAAAGTACTTCATTTTTAAAATATAGAAAACAGACATGAAGAAAATGTACTTTAGAGTTTCATATCACTGAAATCATTTTTTTCAAATGAGGCACTAAGTAAGTGCATACGTCAATTTTTTTCCCAGCCTAGGCAATATGGCAATATATATAAGAACAAGTAAATATAACAAACAGTACAAGATTCATCTGGAGAAAAATAATTATACACGTGATAAAATACGAAAGAACAGAAGAAAACTCAATTGTTGATGTGGGATAAACTCATCACAGGATATCAATATATCACCAAGGTTTGCACATTTAAAACATGGGCAGGCCACAAGGAGGAGCTCTTGTGCAGGGATAGTGGCCTTTAATCTTCTATCTTCACTGTTTAATGAAAACGATAGGAATGTTAGTAATTTCAAAAAGCATCACAGCAGTATTCATTAGAGAAGAATTGTGTGAACTGCCTTTCACCTGCTGAGCCCTGTTGGAAGGAATCAGCTGTAGGAGGGAAGAAGGCATTTATAAAGGCAAAAGATCTGGAAACAGCTCTGGCCATCAGGTACTGAGAGAGAAGAGGGAGAGCACAGCAAGCACACAGCCGTTGCGAACTCGATGGAGAAATAAACACTGTAAGAGGCAGTGGCCACAAGAACCAGCCTGTGGGTGGTATTTACAACTTAACTGTACCTCCTAGCTGGGTGTATTAGTCAGGGTTCTCTAGGGCGACAGGACTAATAGGATAGATGTATGCATGAAAGGGAGTTTATTAGGAGAATTGACTCACATGATCTTAAGGTGAAGCCCCCAATACGCCATCTGCAAGCTGAGGACCCAGGAAGCCAGTCTGAGTCCCAAACTGCAAAAGCAGGGAAGCCAGCAGTGTCCCCTTCAGTGTGTGGCCGAAGACGCGAGAGCCCCTGGCAAATCACTGGTGTAATCCAAGAGTCTGAAAGCTGAAGAACTCAGAGTCCGATGTTCGAGGGCAGAAAGCACCCAGCACGGGAGAAAGATGGAGACCTGAGGACTTAGCCAGTCTGGTCCTTCTGCGTTCTCCTGCCTGCTTTTATCTTAGCCACAATGGCAGCTGCTTAGACAGCGCCCACTCAGATTGACGGTGGGTCTGTGTCTCTTAGTCCACTGACTCAAATGCTAATGTCCTTTGGCAATACCCTCAAAGACACACCCAGGAACAGTTATTTGCATCTTTCAACCCAATCAAGTTGACACTCGTTATTAACCATCACACTGGGGAATAGCAAGCATCAGCTACCAACTATTCTCTACTCATTTAATCAAAGCTTTGCTATGCTTGGGTTGTATTACAACACGAAGAAGAAGAGGCCTATCTTTTTATCATTTTTAATACACTGGGGCAGGAGGCAGAAATACAGAGGACTCTACCAATTGACCTGATTTCCAGAGAGGGACTATGCACTACCAGGAGTGAAAAATTTGCAACATGCCACCCAGGGTACGAGGACACACACATATCTTCCTCGTTTGATGAAAAAGTGGCACAAATTAGAGGACACTGGACAATAACTTTTATGAATTAAATTCAGAGAAGAATATGTGTAAATAATAAAGTAAGAGGAGGTGCTTCTCTAAAGAGCGTGATATAAATAACTTTACTTAGAAAATATTTAAGGTCTAAATATTTTCTCATTGTTTGTCCTTGTTGGAATATTGAATACATAGACACTAAAGGAACGCTTGTGGCCAGGCTCTGTGGCTCTCGCCTGTAATCCCAGCACTTTGGGAGACTGAGGGAGATGGATCACTTGAGTCCAGGAGTTTGAGATCAGCCTGGGCAATATGGAAAACTCTGTCTCTACACACACAAAATATATATATATACACGTAAATTAGCCAGGGGTGGTGGCATGCGCCTGTGGTCTCAGCTACTCCAGAGGCTGAGGTGACAGGACTGCTTGAGCCCAAGAGGTCGTGGCTGAAGCAGTGAGCTGTGGTCACATCATTGCACTCCAGCCTGGGCAGCACAGCAAAACCCTGTCTCAAAAAAACAAAAGCAAAAACAAAAAATGCTTGTGATAAACGTGAGACACTGAGATTAAATGTAAAAGGGTGTTCCTTACACCCACCGCCTAGCTACCCAGCTCAAAATAAGAAGTTGCTGAGGCTGGGCACGGTGGCTCACGCTTGTAATCCCAGCACTTTGGGAGGCCGAGGCGGGCGGATCACGAGGTCAGGAGATCGAGACCACGGTGAAACCCCGTCTCTACTAAAAATACAAAAAATTAGCTGGGCGTGGTGGCGGCGCCTGTAGTCCCAGCTACTCGGAGAGGCTGAGGCAGGAGAATGGCGGGAACCCGGGAGGCGGAGCTTGAAGTGAGCCGAGATCGCGCCACTACACTCCAGCCTGGGTGACAGAGCGGGACTCCGTCTCAAAAAAAAAATAAAAAAAAAAAGAAGTTGCCGAAACCCTTAGGGTCCCTGAGGGTCCCTCAACCTGACAACTCTCTCCCCCAAAGAGATTACCATTATCCTGTATCTTGTGTGGTTTTTAATTCCTCTTTATTTTTATTAATAGTTGTACCATCATATGTGCCTCTAATATGTTGTTTAGTGTTGCATGCTTTGAACTTTATTCAGGTATACTCAAGAAGTATGTATCTTTCTGTGGTGTGCTATTTTCATTCAACATTGTGTTCCTGAGATTAATCTTGTTAACATTTACAGTTCCGGTCCCTCATTCACACTGCTGTGTAGTATTCCATTTGTAAACATGCTATGATTTGTTAACTTGCTCTCCTGCTAATCTTCAGTGCCCCGTTACCGTAGACAGAGCTGCCATGGATGCTCTTGTGTGTCCTTATGCACATGTGTCTGAGCTTCCTTGCTAGCTTTTTAGGGGTTGTGAGCATCTTAAAACATATTGTATAATTTCATATTGTTTTTTCAACCAGTGTGACAATCCATAATCTCATCTGCAGTGCATAAGGGCTGCAATATTCCCATGTTCAAATTGTCATTCATATGATCAAAAACATTGACTAATTATTTACTGCTTACTATATTAAGTAAAAATATTTGCAGTTTACGTACAAACTCATTTTTCTGGCTTATCACTGTCTGTTTGCTACTCTAAAACATAAACCTGAGTGCCAATCACGATGTGTGCCTCCCTGTCATTGCAGGAAAAATTCACAATTTTCAAGTTATACAAATACAAGTTTAATTTTTAATTTTATCTAAAATGGTATGATTTCAATCAGAATTGCCCTATCACTAGCAGAAGATAGAGCTTTGCCAAACCCCACCGTGCAAAGGAAGTGTGCATATAGGTTAAGAGATGTGAATGCAACTATTTTCTTTTTTTTTTAGCATAAAATACCTGCCCACCTAAGGGAATGCAAACAATTTACTCCACTTATCATTCTCAAAATGTTGACAATGCATTCCATAAAATGTTTTACGATGACTAAATGAGATAATATATGAAAAGCCGCTAATACAACGCTCAGTATCAAGCAGACATTCAATAAAGCTATTGTTATTCAGCAACAACGCATTGATAAATCACCAACTTTGAGGGCTACTCTAATAACGAACAGGTATAATATAACCATATTCATTAAAAATATAATTTCTCCAAAGTTGTAACTTCAATAATATTTAATATTCCAGGTAAGATAACCTTACTATATTTTAAAAGCCCAGGTGTTCTTTATCGTAATAAAAATGTAGTAATCTGCAGATGAGATTATTAGATCAGAGACTAACACACTTCTTCGTAGAAATTAACTGGGGTCAAAGAATGTACATGCTTTCCAGACATACACCATGCACACAGGCATATTGTCTCTGGTCTCAAGACTGAATTCAAGGCTAGCCTTTTGAACATCTACATCTTATTAAATTATGTTTACACTAAGTTAAAAGCATTTTAATATAATTATCGCTGAGGCTTGTCGTCACTTACAAATCCCAGAAGGATTGTGTTGCATGACAAAGCAGACCAGAGATCCAGATCCTAAGTGGTAAACAAGACTCCTTCTCACCTCCACACAGTGCTGTCAATCTGCACTGAGGGCAATCTCTGTATCACTAACATCTATTAATGTCACACACATGTTGAGGGCAGGCTAGGTCTTTTCATAGAACCAGACGGACAGAGAGAAATGGAGAATGAATATTAGCTTTAATGAATGGATGCAGAGGATCAAATATTATCCTTAAAAGAATATTTTTGGTTCTTTTCATCTCTTTCTCCCTATTTAGCTATATTTTTCATGAGGAATATTAATGCATTATTAGTCCACAAGTTCAACCTCTGTGCACTGAGAAATAGGATTAGCATGGCTTATAAAATTTATCTGGGGGGAGGTTTCAGCTATCGAGGAATTATAGGGTGTATTAATTCTTACTTATTTAGGTTACAGACGGTTAAGCCAGGAATTATGTACTTATAATTAGGTACAGAATCGATAGCGATCCCATGGTTGCTACTTATCTATCACTTCTGTTCCCAATGCATTTAAGTTGCTTGCAAATGCATACAATATAGCAATATAAAATACTTAAACTCTTTAGAAAGAACCTTTAGAAAATACAAAAAATAGGGAAGCAAGATGGTGTCAGAAACGTGGTCAGTGAACAAATGGACACTTTGACGAATCATGCACTGAGTCAGGGCAGAGCACAAATTTGACTTTGAGTTTTCTAATTAACATGCAGAAAGGAGAAAATATAACCAGTAACAAGACCGTGCATGATATATTCTAGTTATTTGGGAGAACACCAATATGAAATAAGAGAAAATATTTCCTACGGCCCCTCAAGAAGAGAAGGTTTTATGATGGCTAAAGCAGTTCAGTAAGAAGCGACTGTGTTGGGCCCAGTATGATGTGGTCCAGTTAGGCTTCTTTTTCTTTTTTCTTTTTTTTTTTTTTTGAGACAGAGTCTCACTCTGTCGCCCAGGCTGGAGTGCAGTGGTGCAATCTCGGCTCACTGCAAGCTCCGCCTCCCGGGTTCACACCATTCTCCCACCTCAGCCTCCCAAGTAGCTGGGACTACAGGCGCCGCCACCACGCCTGGCTAATTTTTTGTGTTTTTAGTAGAGACGGGGTTTCACCGTGTTAGCCAGGATGGTCTCGATCTCCTCATCTCATGATCCGCCCGCCTCAGCCTCCCAAAGTGCTGGGATTACAGGGGTGAGCCACCGCACCCGGCCAGTTAGGCATTTTTGATGGTCTCACTTCATCTTGAAACAGATTTTAGATAACAATGCAGAATAGATGGCTTCGTTTCCTCCAGGCCATCTTTCATAAATATTATTTATCTTATCCACGTGTCTGAAAAGTATCCAGCTGCAGTGAATTCGTGATTATAGTCCCTGACAAGTACCGGGAAAGCTGTAATTCTATGTTTTCATTTGCAAACAAAGCATTACACTCCAAAAGTCAACAAAATTGCATGTAGCACAAACATCCTCATGTGAAAAGCAGGAGCTGGATAAAGATGGGCCTTAACAGACCGCTCAATTTCTGACTTGAAAGGTACACAAGCAGCGCTGGCAGTCAAAGTGAAGAGTTCCTCAGAAAACAATTTTGGGACTACTTTAATGCAAAGAAAAGCAGGAAATAAAGTTCAACAGCTGCATTCCATAAAGCATACTGGCAGTCATTTGTCAAAAAAAATAAATAAAAATAAAATTAAAAATAAAACTCTTCTAGTGAAAAATGGCTCAAGCCTTAGGAAGGAAGAAGGAAGAGAGAGGAAGGGAGAGGAGGAAAGAAACCAGCTCCAGCTACAGTGCTTGGTTTTGAGCAACAAAGATTCCTGAAATACTTTCCAAAATAAACCTGTGGCAAAATGCTGAACTTGGAAACAGAAATAGACAACTTGATGCACAAAATAATCAGTTCTAAAATAGTCAAAATGTACAAAAGGATACAAAGCATTTGTGGTGTTGACTGAGAAATTAACCATGTACATTTGCTAAACGTAGAAATCTGGGGACAGAGACTGAAAAATACAATGATCCCCAAGGCTATTTATTTTGGCATTACTTATTTATAAAGTAAATACATAAAATTGAAAGTCTTTCCTATAACCTGCTTCTCCAAATCTCTCGGAGTCTTTGTTTCAGGTCTAGTCTGGCCTCCCTCATTTTTGTTCTCAGTCTGCCTGGATCCTGAGGTCACTGGATTCTGCGCTCCCAGCGCGTGTCCATTCCACAGTGGAATGTGAGAAAGTAGTAAAACACAAAAATACAAATAAATAAGATTCTATGTTTGAGTCTGAGTGAGAGCAGCTAGAGGTGACTTAGATTAACTGAAAAAGGTGTAAAAGAATTTTGCTAAAATCATGCCTCAAAGAGTCTACAGTATTAATCGTGTAATACAGCACTACGCCACACGAGGGCACTATATGGTCAGCTTACTCAGATGAAAGCAAAATGTAAACGGAGTTTATAAGAACAAGATTTGATGAAAATAAAATTACATTCTCTCCCAGGTAATAAAAAAAATCAAAATTCTGGAACATTTAAAGACCCTATGTGTGGTTTGTAATAAAATGGTAATAGCTTGACTTGCTCTCATCCATTTCACCTGCAACTTGGCCGCTATCAGTTTTTCAAACAGCTTAGGAATTTTTCAACGTAAAGTCATTTACACATTCTATTTATCTCTGCCTAGGACACTCTCCGACCTCATTGTAATCTTTTAGGTCTCAGCTGAAATGCAATTTCCTCAGAGACAGCTAACCTAGACACCTTACCTAACGCAAGTCTCTCTTACGCAACATGCAACTGTATGTCAGCCCTCGGTGTATTTTAGTCACGGCACTTACCGAAAGTATTTTATTTATGCACATCGCACATTCCTATGTGAGTTTTGTCTGTTCCCTTCAATATGCTTTAAGCTCCATGAGGCTAAATACCTGTCAGTTTTGGTCACTGTCTAATCCCCAGAGCCTAGGACACTGGGGCATAATAGAAACAAAGCTATGTGTTGAATGAATGAATGAATGAATGAATCTCTGTGACTGTGGCTTATTTCTCCCTACAAAGTTTGACTGAGCCCCACACTCTCACAGAAATCTTTAAAATAATAACAAAAAAGTAGTGAATGTCACCATGTGTTTTCTGACCAATAAACCTGAGAGCTTGTCTGGAGGTTATATGAATTATGGAGCGTCATGATATACTCTTTATTCAACATTGCTTCTCTTCTATTTAAAAACCTGCCCTTCTTTGGAAAGGGTGAAGTGGGACAGGCTGAAGAACACAGATGTTTGAGGGAAGAAGGCTTACATTCACCTACTTTGTGATAACTTTACCCTTGTTAAAACGGAAATACAGAAAAGAGGTTACGGAGGAGTTTAATGCTGCCCTTTCTTAGAACGAGAACAACACAATTCTCTTTTCTTTGTCTCCAACTTTACAGGTACTTACTGTGGCGTATAAAATGGTCACTTACAAATTAGACCAACAAAAGGGTATTAAAAGTATTTGTTTATGGGACATCGGGGTGTAAAACACACCACTCAACATCGTGATGTAACTTTACACGACAATAGGGAAGGAGATAGAAAAGACAAAATGCACGGGGTGGGGGGACAACAGCAGGGCAAAGTGATCCGAAGACAATCTCCACAGAGTTCCAAGATCATGTGGATTCCAAAAGGCCAGAGGCCATTTGCTCCTTGATATTAACTCCAGGCTTAGCGTGATACTACAATGTAATTGTGGATGAAGTAGATAAGTGCGTCTTGAAGGCTTAAACCAAAACTATGGTTGGTCATAAAGAGGTGGCCGTGTTTTTTTGTTTTGTTTTGTTTGGTTTTTGGTTGTTTTTTTTTTTTTTGGCCGAGGAAGAATTGGTTAGGGTATAAGGTCTGCATTTCAGGCTTCCATCATCAAAGACTGACAAATTCAGGCGAGCTGGAGTGAAGGTTAGGTCTTCCCCAGCCGTGGTCTTCACAGAGTGGGGGATCAGACCAGCAGGATTAAGGGGAATTCGGTGACCTTGTTACTCATAGGTCAGTAGCTTGGGGTTGCGCTTTCTCCTTTTTTCAACCTGTAGTCGACACAGCAAAAAGGCCCAGAACTGGCGAAGGAACAAAGCAGCAAAAAGTGAGGCCCAATAAAAGCTTCAGGCTCAAGAAGACCCCTGAGAAACGAAAGGGAGAGACTATTCCAGGGGACAGTAGGTGAAAAGGAGATAACTAAAAGCGCAGTGGCAAAATGTTCTTACACGTAAGGGATGTTCGTTAATGGACAAATATTCATGGCACTATGATCTGTTAGGACAAATGTAGAATCATCTGTATGCTTTAAATACCGCGTGTGTAAGATTTTAACTGTTTATTAGAAGTCCGAGAACCCCGTTTAAGGTATCTGGATATTCCCTCCCCTTCCTTTCCAAGATTCAGACACTACTAAGTGTGTAGCAGGATGAGCCGCAGACAAAATCCCTCAGACGCCGAGTTGTAGAAGGAAGGGCTTTATTCAGTTGGGAGCATCAGCAAGCTACTGCCTCAAAACCCGAGCTCCCCAAGTGCACAATTTCTGTCCCTTTTAAGGGCTCACAACACTAAGGATTTCACAAGAAAGGGTCGTGATTGATTTGAGCAAGCAAGGGGTACGTGGCAGGGGCTGCATGCACCGGTGGTCAGAGTGAAACGGAACAGGGCAGGGAGTTTCACAATGTTCTTCCATACAATGCCTGAAATCTATGGGTAACATCGGGTTCTAAGTCATGAGTTGATTTTTAGCTACTAGGTTTAGGCCAGGCAGGCCCAGGCCTGGTTTTGGGTCTGGCGCTGGGCTGCCTGTCTTTGATTTCACTTCCTTGTTTTTTTCTTAAAACAGGTACTGAGTATAAAACAGTATAAAACAATATGAGAGGGTCTCTCTCTTCCCTCAAGGGTAAAAATAAGATTGCGACAAATCTAAACTTTATGGAAGTCAAATAAAAAACACTTAAACATATGTAAATAATTGCATACATAAAATATTGCATTAAAATGCCTCCTAAGTGTCACGTAGTCTTTAAACAAATACATTTTCAATGATGGCACAGCTTTTTGGTTCCATTTCTATTTTAATCTCTGATATTCGCACATACCTGTGCACACGTGGAAACATCTATTACTGTTTCAAAAAGACAACTATTAGCAAAGTTCTTACATACACCTGCATATCATGCATTAGAATCAAGTACTTTATTCATTTCATGTCTTCAAAATTACGTTAATGTACTAATCAGGTATTCCATCCTTTCTACAGTATGGTCTTCCTAGAATAAGCTACCCAACTTTCTCAAAGGTGCAAAATGACCATATTTAAAGTTTGGATGAAATTTAATTCATCTTTAATTTGTTTCTGTCACTTTACTATGTTCTGGGGTGTTTTTTAATCTCTCTCTCTCTCGCTCTCTCTCTCCCTCTCTCACTGTCACACACACACAAACACACATGCCTGGTGCTGTCAGCTCTGAGATTTCTGATGATCAAGAGAAACAGGACATCTTTTAAACTTGAAGTACATTCATATGTCAATGAATGACAATGTGTTTGCACCATTACAGGCAAAATCACAGCAGTCTTTATTTCCAAAAGCCAAAAATGTAGGGCTCAATCAACATAAAATGTCATAAGCAATAATTAAATAAATGCCAATAGAATGACCTTATAATTTTCAAACCCATGTCAGATAAAGCTATAAGAGATATCCAAATGCCAATACATATGATATTAATACCTGTGTTTTGTGGTATTAAGAACACGAAAAAATAGAAAATTCTATGAAGTTCAAAGTTCTTTAAAGTTAGATGGAAAAGGCATTCATTGGTATTCCCACGAAGTTTTACGGTTTAGTTGGAAAATACACATATGTTTCTTAAGAGCTAAAATAATGCATTCGACATACAGACAAATGACCAATGTAGGTGGGAGGGCAGAGTTCTGTGATTAGACAGGAGAATTAGAAAATCTGTTCCAAGTAACTCCAGGGAATGGGTGGTATAACTTCCTCCTTGAGGTCCGAGGGTCACCAACATAAAAGCTCTACATAAGTTTTTATTAGTAGCTCAGAAAAAAAAATAGAATCTAAAAAGATCAAAATCCTGGCAAAGGTTTCCGGTCATAATAAATCATAGTCGCGCAGGATGACATGATCTCCCACAGCATAAGATTTAGAATTAAGTGTTTGGTACTGTGAGTATCTTCAGTTACCAGATAGTCGTTGCTTTCATGATGTGTACACGTCTCCTTAGCCTCAGCAGGGTTTCCAATTAAGCATAGAAATACTTTAAAAATTTGAAATCCTAGTAAAGATAGTTTGGCATTGGAAAGGATCCAATCTGTGTTGGAAATCTACATACGTGTAATGTTTAAGAGAACTTCGCTTATGAGAGAAAGCTTCGTTTTGTTTTTTGAGAGAGAGTCTCACTCTGTCGCCCAGGCTGGAGGGCAGTGGTGGGATCTCAGCTCACTGCAACCTCCCCTCCCAGTTCAAGCAATTCTCCTGCCTCAGCCTCCTGAGTAACTGGCACTACAGATGCACCCCACCACGCCCGGCTAATTTTTGTATTTTTAGTAGAGACAAGGTTTCTCCAGGTTGGCCAGGCTGGTCTTGAACTCCTGACCTCAGGTGATCTGCCCTCCTTTGCCTTCCAAAGTGCTGGGATTACAGGCATGAGCCCCCATGCCCAGCAGAGAGTGAGTTTTAAAGGTACAATATCTAATATGCAGTTGAGTACTTGAAACAGATATTTGATTTTAAATTTCTTACTAATATAAACAATATTGGAACATTTGGCAAAGCGTTTGGATTCACCATATTGATTGTTCTTACAAAAATAAAATTATCGGGGAAATTTTGTTTGTAGATGCAGACACTAAAGAACTTAAGTGAAATAAAATATATTACATTTGGAATTCCTAGTGAATTGGAATGATGGTTTCATAATTTCAAACTTAAAATATGTAATTATTTGCTTGATTTTGACATGGTATTTTAAATTGATATTTTAGTATTTATATATTATTTTGGAACAACTAGATGCATTTTAGGGTCACTATTTTTATTAATTAGATTTATAAAAGTTATTTAGATATGCAGAAAAAATTTACTGTCCTAAATTTGAAGCACTCAAAAAATAAGTTATAAAGGTTTATAAATAAATTTAAAAATATTTGAAAATGTCTTACATTTGTAAACAAGATTAAAAAAATTCATAAGCCCTTAAAATAATTGCTGCAATTTCCCATTTTAAAAATAAAATAATCTCAGTAATGAAAGAGACCTAGAGAAGAACTAGGCTTATAAATCTATAAATTGAATAGCAAATGTTAAAAATGAGCTTTAGAAGTTTTCTCTGCACAAAAAAGAAGACAAAAGAAGTCATTAAACCCTACATTCATTTTTAATTACAAGTCGGATATTATTTAAGAGAGCAATAATATGTCCCCTTTCATGTAATGTCCAGAATTCAAAGGAACCACAGGATGTCATGTCGTTTATTCTCCGAAGTGGAATGCCATCACTTCCGCAGATAATACTGATTAATTTGAGCCAGCCTTCCACCTACATCCCCTATGCAAATAAACTTTACAAAGCCTTTCATTACATTATATACAAATATTTCTTCTCTTCATCAGTCATATTCTAATTATAGAGGCTCAACCAGGTAAGTTTAGCCTGACAAATATCTATGCTTATTATTATAGATTCACAAAGAGCTCCTTCTTCCTTATTAGTCAGATAATGTTCTTTCCTTTTACCCTATAGACAAAGGATGCGATTCATTAGGAAGTATTCCCCAACAGAGAAAATGTTTATATAAGCTTATTGATGTGTTCTTTTCAAATGCAAGGTAATTTAAATTTTCTTTAAATGGTATTTTTCTTAAGAGAGTAAAAAAAAAGGGAAACAGATGTTTTCATCACAAACACCATTTACCAACCAACCCAAAATGCATGGCCATTTATATTAAACAAGAAAACAAGTAGAACATGTGATTGCCTACATTTGTGCCGTATAAATTCATTGTCATTACTCTCAACTGAACTCCTGATGCTGCCTAAAAAAAAAGAGACCACGTTTATTTTCTCAATTCAACCCATCACCCTTCAGAATGACTATTTTAATCTTTCACCACAAACACAACCTGTATTTCCCTCTGCTGTCCTTAATCTTTGTCTCTTTCTTCCCTGAAACAAACAAAAGCCAAGACAGGAAACTGTGCTGCATCCTCCTCTAGTCAACCTAACGCCAGTCTTTCCTATGGCCCCTCCGCCACCTGTGGAGGAACATTCCAAAGTCAATGTCATTTCTTCCACCTGAAACAAATTTTACATGTGTTACCACTGTCCTGATTTTGTGTTTCCTCCTAAGCTCTTCAGGAAGATTGTCAACATTACCCATCCTAAGTCTCCCTCTCTTATTCCTCTACACGGTCCAATTCCATTGCTGCTGGCATGACTTGACCAATTTAGCTGCATTCACTACTGAAACAAAAGGGCGAATCACTACTTTGTTCCTATTGCAGACATTATTTATTGACTGTGCAAGATTACTAGACACAATCTAGCACACTCTTTTAACACACACATACACACACACACATAAACACACATACACACACATACACACACACATACATACACACACATACACACACATACACACACACATACACACACACATACACACACATACATAAACACACATACACACACATACATACACATACACACACACATACATACACACACATACACACACAGATACACACACACACACACATACACACACACACACATGCAGTTTTCCATGTGCTACCAGTTGTGTTCCCAGGGAAGGAGAATGTCAGATGGATACTAACAAGAAGGATGTCTTTTATGGAATTCTCTTGGGATCAATACCTAGGAAAGTAGAGAGAAGCATGGTAGGACAAGGAGAGAAAGTGGGCTGGACGCAGCTTCAGCCTATGGGGACACTGGTAAAATAACACTTCAGAGTTGTATAAAGGCCAAGTTCTAGTTGGAACGGGTAGACTGTGCCTTCATATCCGTCTATTGATCAGTCATTTGTTGCAGGCAGTTGAGACCACCCTTAAAGAGGGCTGTGATCACAGCACCCATCATACAATGTAACCTCATTCTGAGGATGTTCCTCACACCTCTATCATTCTTGCATCTTGATTGTTCCTTACCAGGTCCTACTTTTCTACTTAATTTTAAAGTGTTGAAGTTTCTCATAATTTCTTTTCCCCACTCTTCATGCAATATACACTCAATGCAATCTCACCTACTCCCATTCTTTCCTTTAATAATGATAGACTGAAGGGACCCAAATTTATATCTGTACCAGATATTTCTTCTAGCTCTACACATATATTTGCAAAACCTACTTGTAGAATTCTACTCACCATCTTCCCCCACTTCCTGTTCTTTCCCAAACAATCTTTCTTTTTTCTTGCTCCACAAACAGAAACTAGAATGATTTCTTTAAAAATACAAATGAGGTCAAGTTACCCTTCTGCTGAAACTTTTCGGTATCTTCCCAGTACCCTTCAGAAAAGGTAAGAACATTCTTAAAATGACTCTTTCAAAGCTCTGCACATTCTGATCTTCGTTTCTTCCTTAAGTTCCTCTCTAGGTTAATTTTACTTATTCATACGTCCTCCTTGATCCCTGTCATTCGGTGAATCTTTCTTTATTTTTAAAGTATCTGTTTAAATGGCATTTCTTTAAAAACTCTTACTCATTGTCCAAAAGTAGTTAAGGATTTTGTTCTATAATATCACTCTATCTTTGTGTTTATTCAAATGACAAAATTATTTACTTTATTCTTTTGTTTCATATATTTTTCTTCTGTTTGACCGTGAGTTTCAAGGGGGCAGGGGAACAGATTATCCTATTTTGTTTGTTTTTAGTCTATCCCCAGTGCCTAGAATAAGGCTTGATGCACAGAAAACATTTTATGTATGTATACGCTGAGAAAAGCAGTATGATTGAAGAATGCGTAAATAGTGACTGGAAAATGAACATGTGAATCCCAGCACTTTGGGAGTCCGAGGAGGGCAGATCACGAGGTCAGGAGTTTGAGACCAGCCCAGCCCACAGGTGAAACCCCGTCTCTAGTAAAAATACAAAAATTAGCCAGGCATGGTGGTGGACACCTGTAATCCCAGCTACTTGGGAGGCTGAGGCAGCAGAATCGCTTGAAGCCAGGAGGCAGAGGTGGCAGTGAGCCAAGATCGTGCCAGTGCACTCCAGCCTGGGCAACAGAGTGATACTCTGTCTAAAAAAAAAAAAGAAAAAAGAAAATGTACATGCATAATTTAGCATGTGTTTCTACCACTGAACACAGTGTGGGAAACATAGGAATATAAATCAGGATGATGCAGATGAGTAAATAATTCTGAATTATTTAATAGTCAGGATTTATAGCTAGGATTATTTTCAAAGGCCTATTGATATGCAATGGAGATGGATGAGCATGTACTACTTGAGGGCAGAAGAAAATCTCAATGAAAAATAGGGAGTAGAAATCTGAAGACAACAAAGAGGATGGCAAGATAATTGCTTTTCCAAAGTAATACAAATGAACACACTTAAAAACAGGCATGGGTAAGTTCACTATGGCAAAATGTCCAAATATATACTGGGAAGCAAATGGAAAGTTTTATCTTGACTTTCGAGGTGAACAGAGATCTACAGGGATAAATATTTTATAGCTGAGAAAACATGTGAAAAAGGGGAGAAATGGCTGGGCACGGTGGCTCATGCCTGTAATCCCAGCACTTTGGGAGGCCGAGGCTGGGGGATCACCTGAGGGCGGGAGTCTGAGACCAGCCTCACCAACATGGAGAAACCCCGTCTCTACTAAAAACATGAAATTATCTGGGCATGGTGGCGCATGCCTGTAATCCCAGCTACTAGGGAAGCTGAGGCAGGAGAGTCGCTTGACCCTGGGAGGCAGAGGTTGTGGTGAGCTGAGATTGCGCCATTGAACTCCAGCCTGGGCAACAAGAATGAAACTCTATTTCAAAAAAAAAAAGAAAAACAGGAGAAACTTGCCCCAAATCATTTGGTTAAAAAGTTGCATATTTAAAATGTGAACCAGCCAGGCGCGTTGGCTCACACCTGTAATCCCAGCACTTTGGGAGGCCGAGGCTGGCGGATCACCTGAGGGCGGGAGTCTGAGACCAGCCTCACCAACATGGAGAAACCCCGTCTCTACTAAAATCATGAAATTAGCTGGGCATGGTGGCGCATGCCTGTAATCCCAGCTACTAGGGAAGCTGAGGCAGGAGAGTCGCTTGACCCTGGGAGGCAGAGGTTGTGGTGAGCTGAGATTGCGCCATTGAACTCCAGCCTGGGCAACAAGAATGAAACTCTATTTCAAAAAAAAAAAAGAAAAACAGGAGAAACTTGCCCCAAATCATTTGGTTAAAAAGTTGCATATTTAAAATGTGAACCAGCCAGGCGCGTTGGCTCACACCCGTAATACCAGCACTTTGGGAGGCCGAGGCAGGCAGATCACCTGAGGTCAGGAGTTTGAGACCAGCCTGGCCAACATGGTGAAACCCCATTTCTACTAAAAATACAAAAATTAACTGGGCGTGGTGGCGGGTGCCTGTAATCCCAGCTACTTGGGAGCCTGAGGCAGGAGAATCACTTGAACCCGGGAGGCGGTGGTTGCAGTGAGCCGGGATCGCACCACTGCACTCCACCCTGGGCAAGAGTGAGATCCTGCCTCAAAAAAAAAAGAAGTGAAACAGTTTCTTTCTAACCTCCAAATGCACAATATTCCACGACACCAACCCTACACCAAAGAAATGTGTAGAAGTTTATAAAAATGGTTATTAACTGATTTTTTTCAGCACCAGAATCAACTATCCTGACTCTAGCTTTAGAAACGTAAGTTAAAAAAAGAGGAAAATAACTTCGAAGGAAGTAATTCTTTGAAAGCCGTTAGGACAACACAATGATTTGAGGGTCTTGTGCTTTTCCATGAAAAGGTGGGGCTAAGTCTGTTTTAGAGGGTGAAGGAGACACAGGAGTTACAAATGTGCCAACACCGTGGCCCTTGGAAATAACTTGTAAGATCAAATGAAAATCGCAATCGAGACTGTCACTTTTCGATCAGATTGTTTTCAATCGATAATGAGTGCAGGCCCGCAAATGTGTATGGGTGTTATGTGGCATATCAAGGTACATTTCTGCAGAACATACTCAGTGCAATATGGCTTGTGGGTACAACATTCCTTTATATAATTGCACTCAACTAATGTATGCCTTGGAAAGCAAGCACATCAAACATTATGTCTTAACAGACTTCTGAAAGAAAAACTGGAGTTCCTGGTGGCTCTTAAACAGTCTGCTGGTTATTTTATGGCATAGAGGAGAAAATTTACCCTGCAGAAATCTAGCCGAGCACATCCTCAGACTGATCACATTCACCTTCTCATCATGGTTCCAGTCTCAATTAAAAAAAAAAAAAACAACAAAGAATCATATTTGAGTAATCTGTTCTGAATCATACAGGGAAAGTCCATGCTGAGATAATACTTATGCATCTGTCTTAGAACATGTTTAGAATATTTACTAGGAAGACTCACTATCAAAAGGGATTTTGGCATATGTGCATTAATTCAGCAAGCCTCATTTCTTCAATACCAAACATGCGCCAGACATTGTCCTAGGAAGAGAGGATTTAGAAAAAAAAAAAATAAAGATATATTTACCGCAGTCCAGCCATAGAAAAAGATAAGTAAGTAATTAAATGCAGGAGTATACTATAGCTTCAAAGATAAAACTTATGAAGGTCTGGAAATTAGCACACATGGGATAAAACAGTCACTTCTACATAAGAGGAGGCGATTATAAAGAAGATTCACTTAAGATTCAGTATTGGCTAAGGTTAAAGAGAGAAGCATTGTTCTTGGACCAAGTTTTCTGGGAGGTGGGAGAGTAAAAGAAGTCCGGGACCAAAGGAAGCTACAACAGAGAGCACTGAACGAGCAGCCTTGCAGGTCTGACCCAGACTGCCATCTGAGAAAATTACAGGCAGTTTGATTGGCTGGGGCACAGGCCGTGAGGTGGGGCATGATGAGTGACAGCTGGAACCAGGCAAGGCTCATAAATGTCACACTAAGGAATTTTCACTGTTTTCTACCAGCCACTGGAAGAAACTGAAGAGCTTAAAGCAAGATAATGGCACATCACAAAACACATGGATTCGAGGTGGTAAGACAAAAAGAAGTTACTGTAGCAGAAGCATCAGGAAGTAGACTTGTATTAATTTAACTGCAAAATAATTACTTCTCCTACCCCCACAACAACATTCCAACACACAGAACTAATGTGGGTTATTAATTATTTCCCACTGTTCCCTACTGAAACAACATACTTTCAACTTTATTCTTTCAGTTCTGAGCGTGCTTATCTGCAAAGATATATAACCTAGTCTCCACATCTTATCATAGAAAATTAGTACAGGTGACTTGTCTATTTTCAAACAGGGAGAAAAATAGAAATAGATGCATTTAGTCCTTCTGAATTAACCAGCTAAGCTACTTGAGGAGGAAGAGATTATATCAAAATTGTAAACTTTTAAAACTAATTTAACATTATAACCACAAATGGATATATAAATTTTTTTCCTTCAGGGAATACTTGGGAGAAAAATTAGAATCCATGCTCCTGCCTTATTCAAAGCAAAATGATATTGGGTACAGCTGTTCATTTCAAAGGCCACTGCACATCTCCCATAAAAGCAGTGTGCTACAGTGATGAAAACTGCCCACCAATGGTCATGCCTATGCGCGTTTTCTAAGGTGTTTGCCACCCTCCTGTCAAGAGGTGAAGTCTGTTTCTTTAACTCCTGAATCTGGGTTGCCCACGTGGCTTGCTTTGATCAATGAAATGTCACAGAAGTTATGTTCTAGGACTTTTGAGCTCAGGTCTTCAGTTTCTACTTTCCCTTTCGGAACTCAGCTCCAAATAAAGAATTCCGGAATCTCCTATTAAGGAGGGTAACCACACAGAGAGACGGGAGAGTGACAGGCCACAGGCAGAAACACAATCTACATGGAAGAGACCCATGGCATTCCAGCCAACAGCAAGTACCAGGCCCCACGTGCAAATGAGGCCAATGGGTTCCACTATGTCCAGCTGAGCTGTCCCAGCCAAAACCATGTCAATCATGGACGAGTTCTCTCTTCTTCATCCTGCCCATATTGCTGTCTCATGGCATCATACCCAATAAAATGGCTGTGATTTGAAGTCATTAAGCTTTGCGGTGCTTTATTACATAGCAACATATAAATAATAATGAGTAGTAAAATGCTTATTGCTAACTTTTCAGTGTAAAATTCCAGTGGCAGACCATGATGCCATGTAGAAAATATCTGGCTCAATTCGTACAAAAATGGCACAGCGTGTGGGACTCAGAGGAAACACCACGGTAGCAGGCCCTATATGCACAGCAGGACACACAGGAAGCCAGTGTCCAAGGAGCTGAAGGTGACCCTGTGGCCTTTCAATATTCACACGAAGAAGCAAAAGCAATAGCACAGCATATCCTGGTCGGTGATGTGTGTGTATGTGTATGTGTCACAGCTGCATTAGACCAGACCACGTGGTAACATTGTCTAAAGAAAGAAATAGAAAATACATAGAAAGCTCTAAACTTGTTTTTCTTTAGAAGTTATGTCCCAACCATGATAAAAGTGTTATTTTTCCTCCTTGAGGAAACAAAGAAAAATCAACGATAACATTTCTACCCATTTTTTTTTTTTTTTTTGCTGTTATATCCATTTTATGATGCTTTGCAAGTACTATTTATTCTTACTTTTACAGCCAGTCAGAATGTGTTTGGGTTTCTCTTATTTCTGTCTTTTTAAAGCTTCAACATTAAAGTTCTTTAGTACATCACACATTGCAATATTAAAAGAAAACACTATCTTGCCTAAATAAGCAGTATCGTATAATATCCAGTCGAAACTAACTTCAATGTACGTGATATGAATATTGCTTTCTGAAAACTTTACGGTCTGTTTGGACCACTCAATATGTAATTTTTAAACTAGGATGCCATAGTGTTTAAACAGTTTTCACATCAGAAATGTAAGAAGTGCTTCTCCTCAGCAAATGTAAAAGAACACACATCACAACAAACTATCTCTCAGACCACAGTGCAATCAAATTAGAACTCAGGATTAAGAAACTCACTCAAAACTGCACAACTACATGGAAACTGAACAACCTGCTCCTGAATGACTACTGGGTACATAACGAAATGAAGGCAGAAATAAAGATGTTCTTTGAAACCAATGAGAAAAAAGACACAACATACCAGAATCTCTGGGACACATTCAAAGCAGTATGTAGAGGGAAATTTATAGCACTAAATGCCCACAAGAGAAAGCAGGAAAGATCTAAAATCAACACCCTAACATGACTATTAACAAGAGAAGCAAGAGCAAACACATCCCAAAGCTAGCAGAAGTCAGGAAATAACTAAGATCAGAGCAGAACTGAAGGAAATAGAGACACAAAACACCCTTCAAAAAAACCAATGAATCCAGGAGCTGGTTTTTTTTAAAAGATCAACAAAATTGATAGACCGCTAGCAAGACAAATAAAGAAGAAAAGAGAGAAGAATCAAATAGACGCAATAAAAAATGATAAAGGGGATATCACCACCGATCCCACAGAAATACAAACTACCATCAGAGAATACTATAAATGCCTCTATGCAAATAAATTAGAAAATCTAGAAGAAATGGATAACTTCCTGGACACATACATCCTCCCAAGACTAAACCAGAAAGATGCTGAATCCCTGAATAGACCAACAACAGACTCTGAAATTGAGGCAATAATTAATAGCCTACCAACCAAAAAAAGGCCAGGATTCACAACTGAATTCTACTAGAGGTACAAAGAGGAACTGGTACCATGCCTTCTGAAACTATTCCAAACAATAGTAAAACAGGGAATCCTCCCTAACTCATTTTATGAGGCCAGCTTCATCCTGATACCAAAGCCTGTCAGAGACACAACAAAAAAAGAGAATTTTAGACCAATATCCCTGATGAACATCGATGCGAAAATCCTCAATAAAATACTGGCAAACCGAATCCAGCAGCACATCAAAAAGCTTAGCCACCAAGATCAAGTTGGCTTCATCCCTGGGATGCAATGCTGGTTTAACATACGCAAATCAATAAATATAATCCATCACATAAACAGAACCAAAGACAAAAACCACATGATTATCTCAATAGATTTAGAAAAGGCCCTTGACAAAATTCAACAGCGCTTCGTGCTAAAAACTCTCAATAAATTTGGTATTGATGGGACGTATCTCAAAATAATAAGAGCTATTTATGACAAACGCACAGCCAATATCTTACTGAATGTGCAAAAACTGGAAGCATTCCCTTTGAAAACTGGCACAAGACAGGGATGCCCTCTCTCACCACTCCTATTCAACATAGTGCTGGAAGTTCTGGCCAGGGCAATCAGGCAAGAGAAAGAAATAAAGAAATAAAGAGAAATAAATATTCAATTAGGAAAAGAGAAAGTCAAATTGTCCCTGTTTGCAGACGACATGATTTATATTTAGAAAACCCCATCATCTCAGCCCAAAATCTCCTTAAGCTGATAAGTAACTTCAGCAAAGTCTCAGGATACAAAATCAATGTGCAAAAATCACAAGCATTCCTATACACCAGTAACAGAGAGCTAAATCATGAGTGAACTCCCATTCACAATTGCCACAAAGAGAATAAAATACCTAAGAATCCAATTCACAAGGGATGTGAAGGACCTCTTTAAGAAGAACTACAAACCACTGCTCAATGAAATAAAAGAGGATACAAACAAATGGAAGAACATTCCATGCTCATGGATAGGAAGAATCACTATTGTGAAAATGGCCATACTCCCCAAGGTAATTTATAGATTCAATGCCATCCCCATCAAACTACCAATGACTTTCTTCACAGAATTGGAAAAAAACTACTTTAAAACTCATATGGAACCAAAAAAGAGCCTGTATTGCCAAGCCAATCCTAAGCAAAAACAACAAAGCTGGAGGAATCATGTTACCTGACTTCCAACTATACTACAAGGCTACAGTAACCAAAACAGCATGGTACTGGTACCAAAACAGATACATACACAAATGGAACAGAACAGAGGCCTCAGAAATACCACCACACATCTAAAACCATCTGATCTTTGACAAACCTGACTAAAACAAGAAATGGGGAAATGATTTCCTATTTAATAAATGGTGCTGGGAAAACTGGCTAGCCATAGGTAGAAAGCTGAAACTGGATCCCTTCCTTACACCTTATACAAAAATTAATTCAAGATGGATTAAAGACTTAAATGTTATATGTAAAACCATGAAAACCCAGAAGAAAACCTATGCAAAGCCATTCAGATCATAGGCATGGGCAAGGACTTCATGACTAAAACACCAAAGGCAGTGGCAACCAAAGCCAAGATAGACAAATGGGATCTAATTAAACTAAAGAGCTTCTGCACAGCAAAAGAAACTACCATCAGAGTGAACAGGCAACCTACAGAATGGGAGGAAATTTTTGCAATCTACCCATCTGACAAAGGGCTAATATCCAGAATCAACGAAGACTTTAACAAATTTACAAGAAAAAATCGAACAGCCCCATCAAAACGTGGGCAAAGGATATGAACAGACACTTTTCAAAAGAAGACCTTTATTCAGCCAACACACACATGAAAAAAGGCTCATCATCACTGGTCATCAGAGAAATGCAAATCAAAACCACAATGAGATGCCATCTCACATCAGTTAGAATGGCCATCATTAAAAAGTCAGGAAACAACAGGTGCTGGAGAGGATGTGGAGAAATAGGAAGGATTTACACTGTTGGTGGGACTGTAAAGTAGTTCAACCGTTGTGGAAGACAGTGTGGTGATTCCTCAAGGATCTCGAACTAGAAATACCATTTGACCCAGCAATTCCATTACTGGGTATATACCCAAAGGATTATAAATCATGGTACTATAAAGACATGCACACATATGTTTATTGTGGCACTATTCACAATAGCAAAGACTTGCAACCAACCCAAGTGTCCATCAATGATAGATTAGATTAAGAAAATGTGGCACATATACACCATGGAATACTATGCAGCTGTAAAAAAGGATGAGTTCATGTCCTTTGTAGGGACATGGATGAAGTTGGAAACCATCATTCTGAGCAAACTATCGCAAGGACAGAAAACCAAACACTGCATGTTCTCACTCACAGGTGGGAATTGAACAATGAGAACATTTGAACACTGGGTTGGGAAAATCACACACCAGAGCCTGTCATGGGGCGGGGGGTTGGGGGAGGGATAGCATTAGGAGAAATACCTAATGTAAATGAGGAGTTAACGGGTACAGCACACCAACATGGCACATGTATACAAACCTGCACATTGTGCACATGTACCCTAGAACTTAAAGTATAATAATAATAAAGAAATGTAAGAAGTGCTAAATTATACATTTTCAAATATTTACGAGACATTAATATAATACCATGCTTTTTCTGAACACTTATTAAGCACAGTTAACAAAAACAAATAGAAATGATTAAGTTTCGTTAATTTTTCATGTTAACTTCCATTTTTATTTTAATTCATTTCTGGCTTGGTACCATTGGAAATTTGTTTTTAACAAACAAAACTGAATATATTAGGTCCTTGATAGAATTATTTTCCTCCAAAGTATATCCCCATCCCCCACTTTTAGCTAAGTGTCATAATATGTTCTTTTTTTTTCAGATGCTTCTTGTTCCAGAACTGTATACACAAGTTGGATGACTAAACTGATATTTGCATAACAAGAAAAGTGGTCTTTAGACAATTTGGCAAATATGCTCATAGCATCATTGCCAGGAACTAGCCCCCAAAATAGGATCACAGCAGAGTTGGAACGCCAGTGATAGGGCTTTAATTCCAAGCACACAACCAGAGTTAGAGAACACATTCAAATAACCCAGGCCTTTTTTTATGTAGAAATTTTTAATAATCATGGCATTTTCAATGCAAATTTAAAATCTAGTCAGTAGCTTATTTTATTAAGAGACTTCATGGTTTTGACAGGTAATGATCTTTGCTAGAAAGGTCCCCCTCCTCCTCCTCCTCCTCTTCCTTCTCAGGTCTATTCTTGATTCTGAAATTCACACCACTGGAATTTTATACCACACCACAGTTAAACATTTTTTTCTGAATTTTACTATATTGCATTTTCCTGAAGATTTCTTTAATGCATGCCTTAGTTCTTTGGAGATTTTCAATGCCTGTTTAACAGCTTTCCTTATTCATTAGCAACTTCCTTTAGAATCTAACAAGTCTCTTATGATCCTGGAGTTCTGTCAATTGTAGTAATTTTTTAATGTTTTTATCACACGGTTGGGAATATTTCTGTTACTTTTTAACCTCACTTAGAAGCTTAATATAACTACTAAAAATGTTATATAACTCTTATTAGTGTCTTCATCTTTTGTCATTATGAGTGGCCTAGCCCCTCCACAGACAATTTGAGCCTATGATTTTTCATGGAAGAGGGCCTAGTGTAGCTTCATGTCTTATTATCCTCTCTCATATTTGCTCTATCAGTATATATTGGAATATGGTTGAATTCTATAGCATGTATTTTATTGCTTTCACACGTTTTATTGTGCTTATGTTTGGATTTCTTCTCATCTGAGAAAGGATTGATTTTCTCATCTCAGTATATTTTAAATAAAATCATAGCTAAGAAAGAACATTTCATCCATCTAAAAGCTAACGTCCTTTCTTTTGTCTTGAAAAATACTACACCCACACTTTTTGCCAATAGACTAAGACATTTAGCTGCACTAATCTATCTTATTGGCTCCTTGGCTTTGATTGATGGACTAACAAAAATAGGTTGCTTGATGTTTCCAGAAAAAGTATCTTACCCTCATCTGTCTAAAGTATTCCTAACATAGGATTGTCAGATTTAGCAAATAAAAATAGAGGATTTCTACTTATATTTCAATTTCATGTAAAAAACAAATCACTTTTTAGTATAAGAACATCTTAAATACTTACAAGCTTATCTGAAGTTCACATTTAAATGGGTGTCCTGTTAAGTTACCAGGCAATCCTGTCCTAATGGAATAATATTCAAATCTCTCTTTAGCTTTTCCTCCAAATGGTGCTTAAAAATTTTCTGGGAAAATCATTACTTTTATCTCCAGAAACAGGACACTGTTGTCAGAAAAGGATGGGTTTCATTTTCTATTATTTTCATGTACTTGATTATTTATGATATTAGAACTGGGATCTCAGGAGTGGCCATGCGCAGCAATCAATCGTGGCTGACCATTGGTTGCTCTTTAGGAAAAAGGGTCATAAGCCCCCTTTTGCTCGCTTCCCTGCCCCTTGAAATTACCTTATTGATTTAAATTAAAAGCATTGCATGCCTACTCTACGATGAATATTGTGATGTCAAGAATCCCACACAAGCAGCAAGATTCTGTCCACCAGAAATGTTAAGCATATGTAAACCGGGGGCGGGCGACTGGAAGGTACCAGAATATGCTCTTTGTATTGATTTTAGTACCTGAACTTATGTGCTTTAATTGAGTTATACTTACCTATAAATTGATGCTCCCATCATTGAAAACAGCTTATGCTGTTACAGAATACATTGCGTAAGTGTATGGATTTCTTTACAGTCAACAAAAGGGTAAACGTGACATGAAGAAGAAAAAATACGCTAACTAAATGAAAACTGGGAGTCATAAAAATATTTTTATAGAACTGTAGAAATGATCTAAATCTCTTTTGGTGGGCTTTCTTTGCATCAGTACTACAAATGTTGGATTGTCCCAGCTCAGTCCTCAGACATCTCTGTAATCAGTATCTTGTCAGAGATCCCTGAAGAGGGGTTCTGGAGAGCCCTGGAAGGTTCTTGAGACCTCTCGAGGCAATCCAAAATGTCTTCCCCAAGTGACTTGGCCCATCATTTCACTCAGATATCTATATAAAGTCTCCCCTTAGACAGATCTTCTCTGACAACCCATTAGAAAATAGCAGCCTCTGTTACTTCATCACCTTCCCTACTTCACATTTTGTATAGTTCTGTTGCAACCTGAAATAAAATAAGTTAAACCAAAATATAAATAGCACATTTGTTTATATTGGGTTTCCCACACAAGCTCAAAGAATGTAAGAACACGTACTTTTGTTTATTACTTTATCCCCAACACATTCAATAGTACATACCATATTGCATGTCTACAGAAATCGTTCATAATTTTTTTGTACAATGAATGTATTTTATCTGATAGTTTTTCTTGGCAGTGAAAATATGCTTTTTCCTTACAGATGCTCTTACTGAAAGACATTCCTCTTAAGTGAGTTTCCTCACTCCCGTAATTCAAGAAGAAAAAGTGTATATAGAGAAAAAGCATTAATAGTATTTTATAACTTATTCCTAAAAAAGAGTTGATTAAATTTTTATCATTAGTGCAGCAATGAAATTTCTTTTAAACTCTGAAAATGAGGGCACATTCAGTGCCTTATATTTTCAATGCCTTGTGTGGACCAAAAATAGATAAAAACAAGAATCAGTAGGAAAGTAATATTGTATAAGCCAATCTCTAACAGAGTCACAATAAAACAAATTAATGTTTGAAATTATCACCATTAGGTCAAATCTATGTCTTGAGCTTCAAAATACTTCATTCATTCAATGGTTAACCGGTCTCTGACTACTGCAGGCTGGGTACTGGAGAGCCAAAAGAGAAATTAATCACGGTCATCAATTTAAAAACCAAAAACTCTGTCAGCCAAGTGTATGCAACAGTTTTGCAGAATAAACACAGTGAGATTGGTTTAAGACAAAGAGAAATTTAAGTTTCCAGAATATTGGGGAGAAAGTGTCTAATAGGATGGTGGAGTTCATGTAGAGATTCTGGACTGGAAAAATGATTTGGCCACCATTAGCACAGGACTAGATGCCACTGAAGTGGCAGAGATCACTTAGAATAAATGGCAAACAAAAAAGAGGCCTTACTTCCTTCGGATTCCTGTGACTAGGAGCCAGACACTACAGAGCATGGAAAATATTTTGTAAGGTAGAGTTACCGAAGACGGCCTTTTTCTCCGAGATATGCTGACATGCTTAATGTGGGCTTTCTTTACAACAATGTGATCATTCCAACAACTACTAGTTCCACGATGTTTTTAGAGTTTACAAATGTATTACTATAGTGAGTTTTATTGTATCTGAGCCTCATGAGAGATTTACGATTATTCCTATTTTATGCAAAACTTCAGAAAGTTTAAATGAAAGGTCACAAATAGATGATTGATACCTAATCCACAGCTCTTGGATGACCTATAGCGTGAATGTTTTCAATGAAGAGAAGGCGATTTTCACCCCGTCCTTCACTTCTAGTTTTTCCTAATTGCTCTATATGACTTTATTGAAAGGTTCACTTCAAAATCAATCTCTCACCTTCTCAAGCTATCTTTCTTAATAACGATAATTGTTAGGAAGTTCCCACAGCTACCTAACACCCTCTAATTCCAAAGACCTTGTGAATGCTTCTGACTATTAATTTTGAAGGCATCCCAGAAATAGAGTTTCAGTTTGATTATAAAGAAAATAACATCTTCGATATTATTATATTTAAATATTTAGAATTATTTAAAATTAATTTTCTGCAAAAAATTCTTGGAGGGAAAGGAGAACAAGAGCTTATTTAAGAAGTAGTATTTTATTTCTTTTCTACAGATCGACTTACTAACACTGTGGTTCTCCATAGAAATAAATAAAATTCACATATATTAAAAACGGTAGGGAATACTAAATATGCCAAATAACGAATTCCTTTAAGCATACATATATATATATACACATATATACACACACGTATACATATATATATATACACACACATATATATACATATATATACACACACACATACATACATATGTATATATACACACACACATATATATATATACTTTTATACCTGCCCAGAAAGGTAAGTTTGTCACTGCTTAGAGATTGCTGAAAGCGAAATGAAAGAGTTCCATCAAGTGGTCATATCAAGACACAGCAGTTAGTATTTCACCAATACAAAGAGGAAAACAATTTCTCTGAAATCTAGTTCAGACATACATTTCCAACCGAGCTATCAAAATTTTATGCCATGCAACATTAAAAAACACAATTAAATGCATTTTAAACATTATTACTAATTCATTTTCCAATTCATTTTTAAACTGCAAAGAAAATAGAAACTATGTAATTTTTATTTTTTGTCTTTTTCATATCGAGTACTCTCTCCATATAGTTTGCAGTGGAAAATGCGTGGTTATAATCTTAATTTGCATGTTATAGTCATCTGTTTAAATTAGCAGGTAAACCACAGGTAATACTAAACTAAGTATTTGGATTGCACCGAAAATTCAGAAACTAACTACTTGCAAATGACCTACACATCTTAAAATAGTACAAAATAAATACAAAGAAAACTCAACTCAAGGTTGTTTTAAAAAATAAGTTATAAAACATAAACATGAGTTAACTTGCTTCTTTTAACAACCTCAAGTTTTTGCCTTCCCAAATTTCATCTCCTTCATAAAGATAGACAAAACAGGCATCTTTCTTTTTAAAGTATAATTGATTTAAGGGGTCATTTTCTCGTTATTTTGGAAAAACCATCATGGCTTATTTTAATGTTATAAATGCTACTTCTAAATATATATTACAGATTAAGATTTGTTTCTTGCTTAATAAAGCAGTAGTTCATTTAAGCAACCATTGTTTAAACTTTCTGAATATAATATAATATATATATAACTAATGAGATGATGTTAAACAATAGATTTTTATATAAAACCTATGAAATATATATTATCTAGACATAAAATTGGAAGCAATGTATTTAATGATTAAGATCATGGATTTTGGCATCAGAGAGATTT
Source organism: Symphalangus syndactylus (assembly GCF_028878055.3). Lineage (NCBI taxonomy): Eukaryota > Metazoa > Chordata > Mammalia > Primates > Hylobatidae > Symphalangus > Symphalangus syndactylus. The sequence continues at coordinate 4,874,439 of NC_072433.2, forward strand.
GATTTGAATCTAATCTCTTCCACTTTTCTTCTCTGTAACCTGCAGCAATGGCAAGCGTACTTTGTTTTATTGCACTTTTCTTGTAGATACTGTGTTTTTTACAAATTGAAGGTTTGTGGCCAGCCTGCCTTGAGCAATTCTATCCACACCATTTTTTCCAACAGCATGTGCTCACTTTTGGTTTCTGTGTCATATTCCAGTAATTCTCACAATATTTCAGATTTTTTCATTGTCGTTATATTACTTATGGTTATCTGTGATCAATGATCTTTTATGTCACTATTGTAATTGTGGGACACCATACACTCTGCACATATAAGACAGTGAACTTAATTAATATCATGTGTGTTCTCACTTCTTCAGCAACTAGCTGTTCTTCTATCTCTCTTCTTCTCCTCAAGCCTCACTATTCCCTGAGACACAACAATATTAAAATTAGACCAAGTAATAACCCTACAATGGCCTGTAAGTGTTCAAGTGAGAAGAAAAGCATCATACATCTCTCACTTTAAGTCAAAAGCTGGAAATGATTAAACTTAATGAAGAAGGCATGTTGAAAGCTGAGAGAGGCTAAAAGCTAGGTCTCTTATAACAAACAGCCAACTTAGGAAGACAAAGGGAAAGTTCTGGAAGGTAATTGAAAGTGCTACTACAGTGAACAAACGAACGATAAAGAATGTAAAACAGACTTGTTGCTGATATGAAGAACGTTGTATTAGTCTGGATAGAAAATCAAACCAACTACAACAAGGCCCAAATTATCTTCAATTCTCTTCAGGCTGAGAGAAATGAAGAAGAAAAGTGAGAAGCTAGAAGAAGTTGGCTGATAATTTTTAAGGAATGAAGCCATCCCTAAATAAAAGAAAAAGTGCAAGGTGAAGTACTAGCATGTGCTGATGTAGAAGCTTTAGCACATAATCTGGAAAATCTAGCTAACATAATAGATGAAGGTTGTTACACTAAACAAGAGATTTTCAGTGTAGATGAAACAGACTTATATTGAAAGAAGATGCTGTCTAGGACATTCATGGCTAGAAAATAAGTCAATGACTGTCTTTAAAGCTTCAGTGCACAGGGTGACACCCTTGGTAGGGGCTATTGCAGCTGGTAAATTGAAGTTGAGGCCAATACTGATTTACGATTCTTAAAATAGTAAAAATTATGCTAAATCTACTGTGCCTGTACTCTATAAATGGAGCAAAGTCTGAATGACAGCATATCTGTTAACAGTATGGTCTACTGGATATTTTTATCCCGCTCTTGAGACCTACTTCTCAGAAATAAAAGAGTCCTTTCAAACTATTGCTGTTCATTGACAATGTACCAGAACACTCAAGAGTTCTGATGGAGATGAACAAGGATAGTCGTGTTTTTAAGCTCGTTAACACAACATCCATTCTGTAGCCTCTGAATCAAGGAGTAATCACAACTTTCAAGTTTTATTACATAAGAACTAAACATGGTAAGGTTATTGCTGCCATAATGGCTCCTCTGATGAATCTGGGTAAAATAAATTGAAAATCTTCAGGAAAGGATTCACCACTCTAGATGACACTAAGGACATTTGTGATTTCTGGGAGGAGCCCAAAATATCAATAATAACAGGAGTTTATAAGAAGTTGACTCCAACTCTCACAGATGACTTTGAGGGGTTTAACTCTTCAGTGGAAGTAAATGCGGATGTGGTGGAAACAGCAAGACAACTAGAATTAGAAGTGGAGCCTGAAGATGTGACTGAGTTGCTGCAGTTTCAAGATACAACTTTAATGCACTAGGAGTTGTTTCTTACAGATGAGCAAAGAAAGTTGTTCCTTGAGATAGAATCTACTCCTGGTAATGATGCTGTGAACATTCCTGAAATAACAACAAAGAATTTAGAATATTACAGAAACTTAGTTGATAAAGCAGTGGCAGAATTTGGGTTTGAAAGAAGTTCTACTGTGGGGAAAAAGCTATCAAACAGCATCACATGTTACCAAAAAAAAAAAAAATCTTTCACGAAAGGAAAAGTCAACCAATGTGGCAAACTTCATTGCTACCTTGTTAGAAGAAATTGCCACAGCCACATTAACCTTAAGAAACCACCACCCTGATTGGTCAGCTGCTACCAACACTGGGACCAAACCTTTTACCTGTGAAAAATCACAACTTGATGAAGGAACAGATAATCATTAGCATTTTAGCAATAAAGTATTTGAAAATTAAAGTATGCTTTGTTTTTTAAACATACTTCTATTGCACACTCAGCTGGTTATATTGTAATGTAAACATGACTTTTTTATGCATTGGAAAACCAACAAATTTGTATGACTCATTTTATTGCAATGTTTGCTTTACTGCAGTGGTCTGGAACTGAATCTGCAATATCTCCAAGGTATGCCTGTATATCTTCACGTATAATAGGGAAGTAATTCTACTGATATAGGTATGGTAGAGCTTAGATAATGTCTCTTATATCAAGCATCTAGATTAGTAGCTGACTATCATCAAAATGAAAACACATGTTTGGGAAATAATATTTCCATTGTTCTATCTTGTTATTGATAGGTGAGAGTGGTGGTGAACTTTCACCTCAAATTGTTTGATTTAAATAGTTGAAAAAATATAAACAAGTAAGGAGACAAAAGACAAATGTATTGCTTCTACGATGGCAATGCGATCATATTTCTTCTGAGTGCTCTATGACCTTCCTCCAATCTAAGCAATATTTCCATTTCTACTAGAAGCCATAGAGAGATTCACACTGTTACCCTTCTTTCTCTCTTTTGGAAATTTGCAGTGATAATAAGCTGATTTAAAATCCTTACTTAATATCAAGAACAACTCTTCCTGTCAACATGGTAATAAAATGAACACTGAGGATGAAGAAAGACAGAGAGAGAATGATAAAGTGCATTCAGTAAAACATAAACAAGTAAAGGATGTGGGCGCAAGGTATATAGGAAGTATTAATATTTGTACTCCTCTCACATATTTTGTCATGTTTGAAATAATTCAAAAGTAAGATGTAAGTAAACCTAAAAGAAAAACGAAAACTCCCTTTAGGAAATCTAAAAGTGAATAGATTCACACTTCAACAAACTTTTGAAGATATGTCAGCAAGATGGAAAATAACCACAAAAGGAAAGCTGGAGATAAAAGAAGAAATGTTGAGTGAAGAACGTGGAAAGCATGTAGATAAACCACAGAGTCTGCGTGAAATAACAAAAATATTAAATTTGGGAGTAAAGAAAGGATATAATTAAAATATGGGACAATAAGTAAGACTAAATAGCAGGTGATTTGATTTTTATAATTCTAAGCTCCCTATGTTATATAAAGAAGGAATAGAGAAAATGATTAATGTAGACTTTAAGTAAATAAATTTGTTAAAATTTCATGGTAGCTATTAAAAGAATAAAGAGGGAAATAGAATTTAAATAAAAACTTCATGTAAAGGATGCAGAAAATGTGATAAAAAGTAAAAGCGATGAAGCAAAAGAGGAATATACAAAACAAGAAATAAGATGGTAGTGAATCCAAATATAACAGCAATTCTAATAAATGTAAATTAATTAACTTACTAGTTAAAGGTTAAATTCAATAAAAGATAAGATCCAGGATTATACTATCGAAGAATCACACATGAAAATAAAAACATGGGAAAACTGATACACAAAGGATAAGAAATTAGGCAGCTTAAATATTAGTCAAAGGAAAGCTGGTGTATCTATATTAACATTATAGAGTGAAGTCTTTAAGGCACAAAGCATCACATAGAATGGAAAACATCATAAAACAATGATGATTATACACTCATTTCAACTTTGATGCCTCTAATAACTTGCCTCAAAACATATAAAGAAGTCAACAAACCCATCATACCAAGGAATACACAGTGTTCTCAGGTACGCACAGAGCTTCAGAGAAAGCCGAACCACGTGGGAAAGACATAATGCACATATCAGCCAATTCCAAGGAATTATCAGACAGATATATTTATCTAAGCACAAAGAAGTTCAAAGTCAGAAATAAACAATTTTTTTTGAAAAATTTGTAGATTTGGAAATAGGAAAGCATATTTAAAACATACAAGAAAGCAATAAAGTCTGAAAACAGATAAATTCAACAGTTAACTTATTAGGGAAAAAATAAGAAACCCAAGCAGAAGAAATGCAATTATAAAAACCAACAACAATAATGAATGAAATAGTAAATAGATATACAGCAGATTAAAACAAAAAGATTAACAAATCCAAAGGCTAATTCTTATATACTTAATATATGTGTGTGTCTAATCTACTCTCAATATTAAACTATTAATCCTTTCTTTCCTAAATATATATCAACAATGATTGTTATATTTTTTCTATTTTTATATTTGCACAGGGAAATGTGATATTCACCATGTTTCACTTAGTGTTTTTTAACTCAGTATCATTTTTGAGGCCAATTCTGAGACTCATGTATATAGAGATACTTTCTTCCCTTTAACTATTGTCCTGTAATATATAGATTAAATTTTTATCCATCTATCCCCCATTTGCTATCTACTAATAGTATTTCAAAGCACATCCCTGAATTTTCCTATGCATGTCTGTTACACGTTACCCTAAAGAGAAATCACAAGTTTTTAGAGAAGTGGCATACTCGATTTCCCTAAATGTTGGCAAATTGATTATTTAAATGGCATTTAGCAGAAAATCTAACAAAAAGTTTTTCTTCACATTAAAAAAGAAATCCTTAAATTGCTTCTTAGTTTCTATAAAAATGGAGGAGTGGAGAAGTATTCAGGGCTTTATGTTTTATTCAATTGGATCAATATCCTCCATAATCCTGTGAATCATCTTTTTAAAAAATTTATAAAACTTAAGACAATATTTTATAGTTTTGCTCCACATTATTTGATTAGAAACTTTTATTTCTAATTAGTTTGCTATGACATTGAGTGTGTGTGTGTGTGTGTGATTGGTATGTATATAAATTATCTACTACATGCAAGATATAAAAATATGATAAAGTGTTTGGACCTTACCCTTAGAAAACAATATCTCAATAACTGTGGTGTGGCTGAGATGATGTTCAGGTATCATCTCATATTTGCCTACATTTCTAAGTTTATTTCTACATTGCCAAGTTTGTAACTATAACATGGCCATTTCTTGTATAGGAGACAGATGCTCTTTAGGTGTGCCATCATAAATCTAGTTTAATAAATCAGGACACATTGAAAATAACATAAGCCTCAAGCATAAAGCAGGACCAATCCTTGAACAACGTGTATATTCAATATATACTCCATTGGCTTCAATAGTGAAAATATACTGTGAGCTGTCACAAAGTTGGTAGGCTCTGATCCCCAGCGGGTACTGTGCCTGTCCTTTGCATAACTAGAGGGATTGTTAGTCCTCTTTGCATACATCACGATTGTTAATAAAGTGACATTTGTCAAAATGAGTAAGCACCTGTTGCCATCGAAGGTGCCATAAGCAAGATTATAAAACAAATTGTTGTAGTTGGCTAGGAACCAGGAGGAAGATGAACACCAGAAGAAAAGGCATTCTTTCCTTACTTCCTCATACCCATTTTACAATACATTGCATACACTTGTTTATGCAGAACACAGGCTGTTTTCTTTTTTTCTGAAACCTCATGTAACCGATGGTATTTTAAATGAGCTCTAATACAAAATGCCTCACACACTGCTATCCTGTGCCTCATTTAACCCATTATATGGGTTCCCTCTTGAAACATTTAGTCTTCATTTGTCTATTTTTCCTGTAACTTATTTTTAGGAATAGAAAAATCATGTCCTGAGAAGCACTGTCTTCTGGCACATATTTAAAATACCTAAGGGGGCTCAGGTAACATCAAGACCCTAGTAGGTGCAGACGGGTCCCCACCAATATCTCGGCATTTTATTTCAATTATTTACTATCTTTCAATATGGCCCACAGCATGAAGACTTTGCATATACCAGTTTATTTTTTTTATTTTTTATTTTTTTTTTTTTCTGAGACGGAGTCTCGCTCTGTCACCCAGCTGGAGTGCAGTGGCGCGATCTCGGCTCAGTGCAAGCTCCGCCTCCCGGGTTCACGCCATTCTCCTGCCTCAGCCTCTCCGAGTAGCTGGGACTACAGGCGCCCGCCACCGCGCCCGGCTAATTTTTTGTATTTTTAGTAGAGACGGGGTTTCACCGTGGTCTCGATCTCTTGACCTCGTGATCCGCCCGCCTCGGCCTCCCAAAGTGCTGGGATTACAAGCGTGAGCCACCGCGCCCGGCCAGTTTATTTTTTTAATTGAAAATTGAAATAATACCAATACTCATAAAAAAATCCATTCAATTATATTCAGTAAACAGTCTTCCTCTTCATGCCAGTAGATATCTGTAACTCTTTCCCCAGGTTCCTTATTTAAATTATCTTTACCAAAAAAAGCAGACAGGCTTCAAATAACTGTCTGACATTGGAGAATGACAATATTTTTTCTTGTGAATTAGCATCCTAGCTAGGCACTGACATGAGATATACTGACATAGCTTTCATGCCAAATCTCATTCTTGTATTGTTCATGAATAGATTCATTATTTTGGTATAAAGACTTTAAATATCAAGTTTAATTGAGTTTTGATATCACACTTCTCCAGAATTTTTTACTGAAGGGTAAAGTTGTTCCTCTAAAAAGCACAGCCTGTCCCGAGCAGATGCATGCCATTAAAAAAAAAAATCACATAAATGCCTTCTTTTGGTTCTATCAAAGCCTAACATATGAATCCATGTTTATTGTGGTAATGATTCAAACTAGTAAAATGGGGTATAATTTTTGTTTGTATTATAATTGCAATGGTCCTCATTTCTAGGTACCCCATACTGGCTATTCTCATGTTTTATGTGAATCACATGGTGTATTGACTAGCTCTGTGATCTTGGAAAAAATCACTAACTGCAAAACGTTCTCTCATTTTTTCTGCCAATCCCATTCTGTGAAGAGTAAAATGTAAGACTATGTGTGCAAAAATTCTAAGACACTGAGAGTCCAAAGAAAATAGAGAATAGATTTTTAAGCTTGAGAACAGAAAGCATTTGTGATTATTAAGACTGAATTCTTGTGACTTTGAGTCAGAATAGCTTGTTTTAGTTGGAAGTTACCTTCTAGATCCTTATTCTCTGATTATATGCAATTTGGAAATGTCCTACATAAAAACTGCTGCCTAACTTGTCACCTGGTTTTCTTCCAATGCATGGAAAGAACTAGAAGCCCTGCAACAAATGGATTGTGTGCACCATCTGGCCATTTTTTGTCACATACTAAATTTTAAACTAAAAATGCCTTTCTTCTTCCCATACCAGAACATAAGATATTTGCTATCTTTTCTGGCTTGATGTATAACTTAATTTAGTTGTTAATATAAGTTGTTGATGGCTAAAATTGTGTAAAATGCAGTTATGCATAATTTTTAGCTTCAAAGTCACAAATTCTGTCACTTTATTATGGAGGAATTGCAAATATCTCTAGGGTATAAACTCAGCCTGATTTCTGGATATCTGTTTTTTTCTATTTGCAACTTCAAATATGTGTGTAACACCATTGCGAACTCTCCATTTTGTTAGGTATATTTCAAGTATATATGACAAGTTAACATATGCATATTTTATATAATTTTTACATGTAAGTGCATATGAGTTCCTCTGAACTTTGAGAAACTAAACTGTCCAGAAAGCTATGTTTTTACATGTAGCCATTTGTAATTTGGTAACCACAGGAAATGTAAATCTGAAAATAACTATAAAACAGTTAAGGATAAGTATATAGTGTGATTCTTTTCCTTATCTAATATAAATTTTTAAAGCCACAGGAAAAGGAGCCGAGGACTGGACTATAACAGGTTTGGAGGCTATGAATACATAGAATGATACCAATTTATGGAAATACAGATTGATATTAGCTCGTGTTATTGAGGGCCTACTCTTTGCCTTATTTTTTATGTATGTATGTATGTATGGCTTTATTTATGTATTTATTTATTTTTAGAGACAGGGTCTCACTCTGTGGTTCAGATTGGAGTGCAGTAGCGTGATCACAGCTCACTGCAACCTCAACCTCCCAGGCCAAAGCAATCCTTCTGCTACAGCCTCCCAAGTAGCTGAGACTACAGGCACGTGCCACTGAACCCAGCTAACTTTAAAAATACTTTGTAGAAACTGGGTCTTTCCCTGTTGCCCAGGCTGATCTTGAACTCCTGGGCTAAAGAGATCGTCCCACCTGGGACTCCCAAAGTGCGGGGATTACATGCATAAGCCACCGTGCCCAGCCGCCATTGCCTTTATACATATTACCTCATTTAAATATGCATTTTTCCAATGGAAGGAACTGGAGCTTAGATAAAGTCTATGCCCCTCAAAATAACACCACGTGGATTTTTTTAAAAATCTAAGCACTTAACTACTTATTTATTTGGCTAATGGGAAAAAAAAGCTTCCAGTCACAAACATCCCCTCTTCACAAACATCACGATCCATGATGATAGAGCAAAATCAGATATGCTAAATTTAGCCAAATATATTGCATACAGTAGGTCATCAATACATGGTTATTGAATTAATTAAAATCCAACTTGAAAAGGAAATTGACCCTGTCAAATATTTGTATATTTTATCTCATCAAATTTAGTTGTGAGCCAAAGAAAACCTATAAAAAGTATTTTGCAGGGACAGATGTATAAAATATTATCTAATTTTAATATGCTAAAGGCATAGTTATAGTTTTCCTTTAAATATCATTTTGATCTTAATGATATGACTTACTATTTTACCCTCCAAAAACAGTACACTTTATAATTATAATTGCTGGAACATGCCACTTTCTAGAATTATGAAAAATAATTCATTACACATAAAGGCTTTATTTTGGAATGAAGAAATGAATTTTGGCTGTCGTCCTAATTTGTGCCTCCCGAAAGATTGTTTTCCTACCTCTAGATAGAGATAAAATAAAATTTAATCTTTAAGCATTCACATTTCTTGTTTGGCAAGAGTTTGTATTGCTACTAATTAGCTGAAATAGAAATTAAAGAATCTCGGCTACATTGAACAACTGGGCTTTGAATGTCTAAAACTGTTTCCTCAGAAGAGAACTGGTGACGTCATTGCATCAAGTCACTGGGCTGAATTGCTGAAAGGAAGATGCATGGAAACAATATTGTACCCTCAAAATTTCCATTGAGGAGCACAATGTCTCCATATACACTGTTACCAGTTTCCCTTCAGAATTTTCTCTATGTCTGCTTTTAATTATCCCAAATTCATTTATCCCCAATATTTAAGTTCCCCCTCCCTCTTCCCCAATATTTCCCTTTGAACCTATCTTTTCTGTATCCATTGCAGAGAGATCACTTCGTTGTAACTGAATACAGATCTGAATGCTTGCCACTTGCAGAGTCCAATTCACAAGAGTGAGGTCTGGTAGAAAGAAAGGGATTTTACTAACCAAAACTAGTAAAGGGGATGTGGCCGGATTCCCATCCAAACCAACCACTTCAATTTTGGGGGTGAGGGTAGGGGTTTAAGTGTGGAAAAATTGATATGGAAGGCGCGCAAGAATTGTGCTGAGTACAATGTCTGTGTGTCTTGCTCTGGTGGCTATTTTGTGTCTCAGTCCTCCTGAATCACGAGCTGGCAGCATCTCAACAATGGCGGGGTTGTTGACTAGCCAGCCACCTTGCAGTAATCTTGGGAATTTTGCAGCTGAGTCTCCAAGCTTCCTTTGTCAGACTCAAGATTAGCCCCTGCAACTTCTAAGAAGGCATATAGACGACAGCATACAATTAGATAAATGTGAAGGGAGTATACATGGTAGGAAAGGAAGGGATATGGAGTCTATTTTATGGCTAAGAGAAAAGGCTTCTACAGTTTTCTTCAAGGTTTTATCTTGAAACCCAAGATTAAAAAAAAAATGCATTTTGAAGTTAAGCTGTCTGGTTTTTTAATGACTTATAGCTCTGGGGGTCTTCTCTTTTCTAAATATCCCCAAGCCCTAGGATGGATTTTGGGCAACATTGTGTACTAAATATGTGAGTTCAAAATGAGATATTTATTTACCTTGTACTTTATGTTGCAAATTTCCTAAAACTGCAATTTTAACAATCTACACGTTTATATTTATATGATGGTTTTGTTAATTTCATTTCAACACTTTTCTCCAACAAGTGGATTTATACAAAACTGACAATGTGAATCTTCTTCAGCATCCCCCTTCAACATCTTAATAGGAAAAAATGAATCATAATTTTAAACTACATTTCTTAATTTAAAGAAAAAAATTATGTGGACATATTCACATTCAAGGTGAGCATCCAGCAAACAGTAAATCAGGCAGGTGGTTATGTTGGGAAATGGTAGCAAAACATTTACAATTGATGCCATATGGCTTTCAGCCTAGTAGGGCCAACTAGCTGTGTTCAATGACTCTGGGGAAATTAAGCTGTTTGAAGGTCATGAATGCTAATTCTAAACCTCTGGGGCAGTGACAGGAAGTTGGCAGCAATATGCAGGGAAACCGTACTTCCAACTGAGTGGATAAGCCTCCTTCATAAGTGGACCGAGGATTGTTCTTGTTGGGCCTGTGCTCTGATTTGGAGACAAAGAACCAGGTATAACCACTATTGCTGCATATACACAGCAGGCAGTAACGTATATTCTGATCCTGTCATTGTCTTTCTGAAACTGACCAGGAGTCCTTATCATAAAGTTCAAATCCCCTTCCATTATCTTCCTGTTTGTGCTGATACCACTGTCCTCTGGACTAAGCCCCAGGCACATTAAGTTTCTAAGTTGATATTTTTAATTAAGTTTTAAAGACATATTTGGAGAATTTTTTAATGCACAAGTATACAGCAAAAGCTAAAGCTTTGCAGCAATTAAGTTCACCAATTTTCAGTAAATAACTCAAGTGAAAAAAATTAATTTATCTACTTGAAAATGGCTAATGCAGAGTCAAAGATTAAAATGTTGGAAATAAATTTTCTTCTTACACGCCAACCTTTAAGGAAAATATTATTGAACTCTTCTGGAACACAAAAACTTTGCAACCAGCATTATTATGTATCTTATCCACTTACATTAAACTAAAACTATATATGCATGAGGGAATGTTTCTTCAAATACTAACCATAAATAGAAATTAGAAAAATGTATAAAATTAGGTTGTATATTTCATTCCTAAGATTTTCTAGACTGGGTTTTCTGAAAGATGCAACACCATTCTCTGGATATTCTACAAATAAAAACACGCTACCCCAGAGCATTGGGTTCAGAATGTGCTACCCCAGAAGATGGCACCTTCGCATTTGAGAAAATCACATAGGACAAAGGTCTCTGACCTTCTCCAATCCTTCTTCTCTGAAGCAAGCTGTAAAAGAATCTGATCTTCAGCTGGGTGCCGTGGCTCACGCCTGTAATCCCAGCACTTTGGGAGGCCGAGGTGGGTGGATCACGAGGTCAGGAGATCAAGACCATCCTGGCTAACAGGGTGAAACCCCGTCTCTACTAAAAATACAAAAAATTATCCAGGTGTGGTGGCGGCGCCTGTAGTCCCAGCTACTCGGGAGGCTGAGGCAGGAAAACGGTGTGAACCCAGGAGGTGGAGCTTGCAGTGAGTCGAGATCACACCACTGCACTCCAGCCTGGGAGAGAGAGCGAGACTCTGTCTCAAAAAAATAAAAATAAAAAGAATCTGATCTTCCTCTGAAGTATGTGATAAGAGCCTCATGTCCCTCATATCTGGAGACAAGGAATGTCACACTGGGACACAGAAAGTAATATGAACAAACAGGCCTTGCTAAGTTCCCCCAGCTTATTACCATTAGATCATACTCCCTCTGTTCAATCATGCTTCCTCATGACTGTCTACTCCCCATCCAACCTAAGCACAAATATACATAGATTTCCCCATTTCTTTGGGTCTTCATTTCTGAAGGTCCACATGTCACATAAAATTTACATTAAATAAATGTGTATGCTTTTCTGTTGTTAAACTGTCTTTTGTTATAGGTGCTTCAGCCATGAACCTAGTGATGGATGAGAAAAAAAATCCCTTCTACCGTACACTAACAAGGAAGGAGGAGAGAGAGAATTCTAATTTCTTACCATAGGTATTCAATGTGATGAGAGGGTGGTCATTTGATGTATCAAATTAGGAATTCATTCTAAAACATGTTTGAAACTTTTGTGTTTAGGTTATTGCAGAGGAAGGGGCAAGTTTGGTGCTCCAAATTCCTGTTTTATTTGCCACCATACAAAGGATTTGAATTTGCAAGACACTTCACAAAACTCTGATTTTTTTTCACTTTAAATGTGGTATTGTGGTTACTGTAATGAGGTGGCATCGACACTGCTAATACTTACCCTTTGGAGTTTACCCCAAGGCTTTACCATAAGACATCATCCAGATCACTGTGCTTTCTTTTAAAAAACAAGTCTTTATTAAAAAGAAAAGCACAAATTAGACCATCACAAATAGAAATTAGTAATAGCAAGAAATGTATTTAGCAGCGATTTTTTTTTTCTTTTTTGTTTTAACAGAGTCTTGCTCTGTCTCTCAGGCTGGAGTGCAGTGGCGCGATCTCGCCTCACTGTAACCTCCACCTCCCAGGTTCAAGCAATTCTCTTGCCTCAGCCTCCCAGAGTAGTTGTAACTAGAGGTATCCACCACCACACACAGGTAATTTGCATATTTTTAGTAGAGTTGGGGTATCACCATGTTGGCCAGGCTGGTCTTGAACTCCTGACCTCAGGTGACCCGCCTACTAAAGTGCCGTGATTACAGGAGTGAGGCACTGCGCCCAGACTATTTAACATCAGTTCTAAACATTGTTGACACATTGCAGTATCTTTCTAATTTTCTCTAATATCCTTAATTAATTATATAATGTGATTTTTGAAGAATTCTTATATACATTAAGATAAAGTTCAAGAAGGCCATTAGCAAAGGATTTTAAAAAGAGTAGTTTTTTTACAAAGATTTTCCATTTTAAATAGATTTTGCTTATGAAATTAATTTCTCCATGTCTTTTAAAAATATGAAACTTGGCTTCCATTAAATATGCTCATTTTTAGTTACCCATGGGATACCCTTATTTATCTATGAAAACAGACACTTCTCATAATTTCCTGTATACTCCTAATGTCAGAGGTATGTTTACAAGTGGTATCATTTAGTTCTGGATTTCATTTCCAGCTATTTAATCTCCAGATTCATGAAAAAGCATTTTTAAGATTATCTCTGAAAAAAATACCTGCTTTTTTTCTACTCAAAATATATCTACACTTAAGTACACTTTGGATAAGCAGTTATTTTTAGGCAAACCTTTTACTAAGATAAGTATATGACAACATAAATAATGGAGGATATCCATGCGCAACTAAAAGTGAAAATATTTACTTTACCTGGAAGATGTGTTTTTTTAAAAAAAACTCTGAAATAATTGATTTCATGCAAAAAAAGTGCTAAAAGAAAAATGCGTAATCTCTGTATGATAAAAACGTTTTCTCGAGCTGTGCAAATGACCTTGCTGATTTTTATTTTATCTAAGAATGGTTTTAATATGCAATAATACAACTTACAGCAACATATAACAATGCATTTAATAGTAATGCACAAAAGTAACAAAGCAATGCAGATAAAAATGTTATACTGAACTCATCATTTGACATACTTCATGTATTAGAAAAATTTGCTGAATAATGTCAATTATCAAAACATGTAGCTGCTATGTAGTCCCTTAAAAACTGATATTTCCAGCATGTATATAATACACATATAAGTATATTCGTGTTGCACATAGTTTTAATACTTTTTTTTTTTCTTTTGAGACGGAGTCTCGCTCTGTCACCCAGGCTGGAGTGCAGTGGCGCAATCTCGGCTCACTGCAAGCTCCGCCTCCCGGGTTCACGCCATTCTCCCGCCTCAGCCTCTCCGAGTAGCTGGGACTACAGGTGCCTGCCACCGCGCCCGGCTAATTTTTTGTATTTTTAGTAGAGACTGGGTTTCACCGCGGTCTCGATCTCCTGACCTCGTGATCCGCCCGCCTCGGCCTCCCAAAGTGCTGGGATTACAAGCGTGAGCCACCGCGCCCGGCCTAATACTTTTTATATTTTTTAAAAAAGAAATTGTATGCCTTTTGTTCAAAACCACTATAACTTACTTGACCTGTGTGTGATTTTTATTTTCCATTAAAATATTTAATTTCCAATATAGTTTGGATGCAGGATAGTCTGCATATTAGGAAGCAAAAAAATAAATTTTAGAAAGGTAAAATATCAAAGCCAGTTTTGTAGTAATAGTGATGTCTAAAAGTTGAAATAGCAGTAGCTGTCATTAAATGAGCACCTACTATATTTCAGGCACTAAATTGGATTCTTATAGACTCTTTAATATTAATATCATACTTTATAAATGTGAAATTTTAGACTGCAAAGTACATAACTTGCTAAATGTCACAGATGTAATAAACTATCAATCCAGAATTTGAAATTAAATCTTTTGGCTGCAGAGAGGAAAACAAAAGAAGGGTAGGTAAATAGCCAGACGAATCCGTTGACTGACAGTCGTATCAGCTTCTCTTTACTGAATGCTGATCTCATCACACCAGTATAACTTTGTAAAATGTGTTTATTATTTCCATGTTCAAAGTGAGTGATTTAAGGCTAAAAATGATAAGAAATGTGTCCTTGATGGCAGCTATCACTGGAAGATCCAGAATTTAAACCAATATTTCACTATCCAGTATTACTCATTCCAAAGCACTCAGCCTTTCTGCTATCACATACAATTTCCACTTCAAGTAACAAATTCAAATATAATCAGTACAAAGTTTATCCTACCCTGAAAATGAAATGTATAATATTCAAGAACAACTTGATGATTCACGTCTGAGAAAACATACTACTCTCAAAGTGACAAATACTGAATAAATAAATATTACCTCTGTATTGGATGTCTAAAAATGTGTAAGGACAAGATACTTCAAGCTGGAAAAATTAGAGTGCAACCAAAAGACAGTGGAGAAACCGAACATAGCTGGTCACATATGTATTTTTGTAACGATGTTTAAGTCTGGGAGTCTTTTTTTCCTAAGCAAACATTTATTTTGTTGTTAGCCAGAAGTTTATATCTCCCTAGATTATGTAAAATACTGAAAAAAGAAATATGAAAACTTTATTTTTGGTTGTGTCATCAAACAGTGCCTGACATATTTGAATGACTACACTTTCAAAAGCTGCCAAACTTTAATTTCTTCTGTTAGTATCTCTATATCTGCACATATTCAACATTCAAAGTAAGGAATCTTGTAGTGTGTGTAATATTGTTCAAGTATTGATCATTTTGTTGCAACTCTGGAAGCACTTTTTAGCCCCTGAAGCCTGAATTAGGGGTATCTATATAGAGAGGAAATTATTGGCTTATCAAAAGTGTGCATAGATTCTGTAGGTCAAGTCTATCCATCATAGACTTCCTAAAAGGTGGATTAGATTTGAAGCTCTCTCAATTTATTTTGTTATGGTTTATTGGCACATTCATTTTGCACAACTGTTTATACAAACTAAATGGCTGCTCATATCTTAAGCCCCTCCATTAGTTTAGTCCAATTCACCATCTAAGATAACAAAAACATAGGAATATTCAGTTCCTACTGCTACCATTACAGAAGGCTCAAGCTGTAGAATATTTGATGCTTTCTGCTCTCAAAGTTCTGATCCAGTCCTTTCTCTTACATAACATCTGTCCATGTCCTTGCTCAGAGGGACCCAGTGCTCAAAGATCCCTTTATTGTGGTGAATGTTTAATTTCTTACTAATATTCATTCAAATGCAATACATGTATAGTTCCATTCAGTCTGTGCTGCTATAATGGAATATAAGAGACTGGGCAATTTGTAGAGATTCTTCATGGTTCTGGAAACTGGAAAATCCAAGACGCAAAGGCAAGGGTCTGGTGAGGACCTTCTTTCTGTGTCATCTCATGGTGGAAGGTGAGACAGCAAGAGATTGAACTCCCAGCCTTAAGTTATTTTGAATCAGCATGAATCTGTTCACAAGGCTTCAGCCTTCATGACCTAAACACCTCCCATTGGGCCCCACCTCCCAACAGTGGTTCATTGGATTATGTTCCAACACATGCCTTTTGGAGGGACACAGCCAAACCATAATGATATATAACAGCATTTTCTAAGTGTTCATTTTGATGAATTTTGACAAATGTTTACAGTAGTGTAACAACCACTTCAATGGAGACATTTCATCCTAAAAATTCCCTTGTTCTATAGATTCAATTTTTATATTCTTCTGAAATTTTATGCTGAAATCTAATACCCAATATAATGGTATTGGGAGTTGGAGGCTTTGGAAGATGATTACGTCATAAGAACAGAGACTTAATCAAAGGAGTTAGTGCTTTTTATAAGAGACCCTGGAGATATCCCGTCCTTCTACAATGTGAGGACACAAAAGAATGACAGCCAACTCTGAATCAGGAAGTGAGTCATTACCAGGCACTGAATCTGTCAGTAACGTGAATTTGAACTTCTAGTCACCAAAACTGTGAAAAATAAATTTTGGTTGTTTATAAACTACCCAGTCTATGATATTCTGTTACAGCAACCTAAAGTACTATGTTACCTAGTGCCCCTTTGAAATCAGTCCTCGCCCCCAACCTGACACCTAGCCCCTGTCTACCCCACTCAGATTTGGGTGGCTACAGTTTTGGCTATTAAATAATGTCACAAAAATTGAAGCATATACTATGTAGCCTTGATTGTTTTTTGTTGAGTTTACTTAATGCGTTGGAGATTTATTCATGCTGTTACATATGTCTATATTGTATTTTTTTATTGCAAACTAGTGTTCCATTTGATTATACCTTTACTAATACATGGGCCTCTGGATTATTTCTAGTTTAAGGCCATGCAAATAAAGTTGCTGTAAACATTAGCAAATGGGTCTCTGTATGAACATGCTTTTATTTCTCTTGGGTAAACATCCAGGAATTGATAGTTGAGTCATATGATAAATGTATATTTAAATTTAAAAGAAACTTCCCTATTGTTTTCCAAAGCAACTATACCACTGATTTTCTACATAGCCTCATCAGTACTCCGTATTCTTTGATTTTATTATAGCCATCCTAGTAGCTGTATAGGGCATCTCATTGCAGTTTTAATTGCATTTTCCTAATGACTAGTGGCGTTAAGCAAATTTTCACTGCTTATTTGCCATTGGTATATACAGTGCTTCCACGTTCTCCATGAGGGATTAGTTCTAGAACCCTGATGGATGCCAAAATCCAGAAATGCTAAAATTCCAACATTGGTCCTGTATAACCTGGGAAAATTAAAACTGAGCCCTCTGCATCCTTGGGCTGCCCAATCTGGGAATACTATATTTTCTATCCATAGTTGGTTGAATCTGTGAATGTGGAGCTCGTACACATGAAAGGCCAACTGTATTTTTTGAAAGTCCAGTTTTTAGTCTCTTTCTACCAGTTATAAAAATTTCCAGTTCGCATATATGGAAACTGTTTTTATGTGGATGGCTGAGGATTCTTCTGGAAAAACATACTGTCAAGAAAAGAACATAGGGATTATAAGCCTGACTTTATAGCAAAATCTGATTTTTTAAAAAGGAATTTTTATTAAAATGTCTAAAAACATTGGGGCCCTGTTGACATCACTTGGATACCCGGCTGGTATAATCTATGACAGTATAAAGAGCCTGTCTACGTACTCTTGCATGGAATATGAGATAATGAGGACTTTGGCATGTCGGTAATTATGTCCACTGGTATTTATTTAGGCAGAATATGGGGGGCTGCCAGGATTAAGAGAGGGCATAGGGTCAAGTGTGCAACCTGAGAAGCCATAAACAGAAAAGAAAGTGTAACCTAGTAAACCGTGCAGTTCCTGCAGGTATCTGGCAGGAATGGGACACAGTGGGCCCAGCATGGTCTACCAACCCCCTGCTGAATCCTTGAAATGCCTTCTGAAAACCTCCAGGAAGAAAGGATAGAGTACTGCATGGAGAGTTGAAGGTTCTGGTTTCTCGTGGCTCTTGTTTCTGTTTACGATTTGTATCTGTAGTACTTTCCTGGGACTGCCCTAACAAAACAGCGCACAGTGGGTGGCTTAATCAGAAGTGTACTGTCTCAGAGTTCTGGAGGGTAGAAGTCTAAAATCATGGTGTTGAAAAGGTGGCTCCTTCTGAGAGCCACAAGGAAAAAGCTATTCCAGAGAAGTCTCTCTCCTAATGTCTTGCAGCTTTGGGTGTTTCTTGGTGTTTTAGTCTGTTCTCCTGCTGCTCATGAAGACATACCAGAGACTGGGTTATTTGTACAGAAAAAGAGGTTTACTGAACTCAGAGTTCCATGTGCTGGGAAGGCCTCATAGTCATGGCAGAAGACGAAAGGCTCATTTCACATGGCGGCAGGCAAGAGAGAATGAGAACCAAGCAAAGAGGAGACCCCTTATCAAACCAACAGATCTTGTGAGACTCATTCACCACCACAAGAACAGTATGGGGAAAACCACACCGTGATTCAATGATCTCTCACCAGATCCCTCCCACAACACATGGCAGTTACGAAAGCTACAACCATGATTCAATTACCTCCCCCAGATCCCTCCCACAACACATAGGAGTTACGGGAGCTAAGACAGACCATATCGCTTGGCTTATCAATGGCATTCTTCCTGTGTCTTCACATCGCCTTCTCTGTATGCCTATCTTTCCCTGTGTCCACATTTCTCCTTTTTGTAACTACAGAGTCATATTGGATTGGGCCCATCCTAATGACCTCATCCTGACTTGGTCATCTGCAAAGGCTGTATTTCCATACAAGGTCACATTCACAGCTACTGGAATTACCGCCTCATTATTTGCTGAAGGTACACAATTCAACCCATAACACTGTCAGTCTAGTAATTGTGCCCTTTTAGGTAATTTCTGTTTTCCACTCATAATTTAAAATGAAAGTATCTTGAAATTATAAAAGACAATAGTGCTAAGAGAAAATTTCCATCAACCTATGATTTTAAACTCTTCAAAGTGCTAAGAGAAAATATCCATCAATCTATTATTTTAAACCTTTCTAAATTATTAAGAGTAAGATATATAAAATAAGATAATTTTCAGGACAGCCATGGTTGTTCATGCCTGTAATCTCAGCACTTTGGGAGGCTGGGGAGAGCAGGCTGCTTGAGCTCAAGAGTTCAAGACCAGCCTGGACAAGATGGTGAAACTTCATTTCTACTAAAAATACAAACAATTAGCCTGGTGTGGGCGTGGTGGCAAATGCCTGTAGTCCCAGTTACCCAAGAGGCTGAGGTGGGAGACCTGCTTGAGCCCAGAAAGTCAAGGCTGCAGTGAACCATGATTGCACCACAGCACTGCAGCCTGGGTGACAGCCTGAGACCCTGCCACAGACACACACACACACACACATTCAAATAAATGATTGAGTTTACATACCAAAGAGCACCAAAACATATGCTTCAATGAGAAGAAAAGAGTGAGATCTAAGTGTCACTGAGTTATACAGAAACTTGAAAACACGTTGGTGTATCTAAATAATCAATAACCAAAGTAACAGCAATAATAACATTAAGGATAATGACTATTTAGCTTGGAACTTAAAAAACAATACATAATTATATTTACAAATTGCAATAATATAAAAACTGGAAGAGATGATCATATCTAAAATTTTCTATAGCCCTTAAATTGTTCAGGTAGAAGGAGATGATTGATTCAAGTTGTACTTTGTTAATGCAACCTTCTGCTTCATTAGTGCTAATGCACTTTGTTCAACATTTAATAACTAAAGAGCAATGAAAAGCGACACAGATTAAATGGAAAAGGAAATATACAAACAACACACCCCCCAAAAATATGCAATCAAGTCAATGAAAAGCAGAAAAGAAACGAAAAAAGTAAAGAAGTAAAAATAAAGTGAAATTTTATTAAAGATGCAGAAATATATCCATATGTGTCAAAATCATATTTAGTATGAATAGATTAACTTCACTATTAAAAGACAGAGAGTACAAGCTATAATGACAAAGGATTTTTAAATGCTGAGGGACATAAAATGATATGCCAAAATTTAGATTGTATAGTGACATTAATATCTCATTAAATATGCTAGAGCAAAACCTGAAATATATTCAAAAATTAACTTTGGGAGCCCGAGGTGGGTGGATCACGAGGTCAGGAGATCGAGACCATCCTGGCTAACATGGTGAAATCCCGTCTCTACTAAAAATACAAAAAATTAACCAGGCATGGTGGCAGGCGCCTGTAGTCCCAGCTACTAGGGAGGCTGAGGCAGGAGAACAGGGTGAACCCGGGAGGTGGAGCTTGCAGTGAGCCGAGATCTTGCCCCTGCACTCCAGCCTGGGCGACAGAGCCAGACTCCGTCTCAAAAAAAAAAAAAAAAAAAGGCTTTCCAGTTGAAATATCTTTATAACGTAATATTGAATTCCCATGGCTAAGGAAAAATAATTTTAAAATTAATCAGGTCTAAATAAAATAAATTAAATACTGAAAGGGCAAAAAATTATCTTAAAGATTTTACTCTTCAATGCTCAGTTTTGCTGTGAACGTAAAACTCTTTTAAAATTAAAGTATGTTAAATAGAAATAGTTATTTGGGGGACATTTAATGTTTCTTGATTAAACCTTGGAATGGTAGAGATTTTAGCTTAGAACAGGCATAAAAATTTTAACAATTGTTATTTTGAATATAATAGAATATTGTTCTGAGAACAGTAAATATTTCTTGAGAATTTCGATGTGTCCGAGGCTGGAATATTTTCACATATTGTTTAACTCTTTTGTCTTCTATACTATTTTGTCTTTAAAACAATCAGATGAGGAAAATGAGGCTCAGATAGCAACTAGCCTGACCCAAATCACACAGCTAGAAAGCAGAGGATGCAGGATTTAAACCCAGAACCTGTTTGACTATTCACTACACTCTACCACCTCCAAGGAACGTGGTGCGTATATGATACTTGAGGACATATCAACAATCACGACTAAGGTTTAGTAAAACGGTGGAGAAATGAAGACAATGTTGAAAGAGAAAGAGTTCTAAGCCAACCACAATTAAAGTCTGAGTATGAAGAAGTCATGCAAAATATTTAACAATTTTACAAATGAAGAAGATGAGGCTAAGAGAGAATTCATTGCTTGCCTTATCGGACATCACTGTCCTCAATAATTATTTTAGTTTGTGTTTTCTTTCACGTCTTGAAACTTGCATCATCCTATAATAGCCACTAGAATTTAGTACTTAATTTTTCTCTCGTTTCTGTGCATCTGTGCATGGAGAGGGATATGCCTGCTGCATGCTGACAGAAACTGACATTGTTTGAAAACACCTACTTTCATTTCCTAAATATGTGATTTCAAATATAACATAATTAAATATATAAATACTTAGGATATTTTTCTCTCTCTTAAAATTTATCTTAGCTTTGCAGGCCATAAGCTCAGAAATATGTGTTCCTTGTAAAAGCCACCATCTTGACCTCTTATTCTCCAACCATTAGCACAGTAAGTGTGCATTTAAACAGTTAACTAGCTATGAAATTGTTGGTAGAGGAGTTCTACAAAAACTGCAATGTATTAAAACCCTGTTTGGTCACAACTTTCTGAGAGAGGGAAGAAAACTTCATATGAGTTATGGCGATGGAATTTATGTTTATTATAAGAAAAAATTGCTTTAGGCCAATAAAATTCAAATTAACAAAACATTCAGAAACGAGGTTTAAAACATAAATAGCATGAAATAGGGGAGATTAGAGCTAACATTTTCCAGTAGCTAAATAAACACACGAGCTCATATAGAATTTATTGTGAAGGTTAGAAGAGAAATCTAATTCAATATATTTTATGGAGATATAGAATGATTAGAATCTGTCTGGTTCTTGATAAATATAATCTAAAGAATTAGTTTAGAGATCTTTCTCCCATCTTCAGTCAGAGATTTATAAATTAATGAAATAATCTATTATCATTTCACCTTAGATGTCATAAGACTTTGGAAACAGGGGGTATTAGGGACTAATTTACAACACATAAATAGCTTGAACAGGTGGTACTTAATACCATTACAGATACTGGTCACTGGGTAGAGTTCACAGTTATGGAAGTTAATGCCAATTAGAAAAATGTTCATATCCTCGTCACTGAATAAACTTAAACTAAGTGAAAAGATACCACTTGCCAGGTTCGGTGGCTCAGGCCTGTAATCCCAGCACTTTGGGAGGCCAAGGCAGGCAGATCACAAGGTCAGGAGATCGAGACCATCCTGGCTAACAGGGTGAAACCCCGTCTCTACTAAAAATGCAAAAGAAATTAGCCGGGTGTGGTGGCAGACGCCTGTAGTCCCAGCTGCTCGGGAGGCTGAGTCAGGAGAATGGTGTGAACCCAGGAGGCGGAGCTTGCAGTGAGCCGAGATCGCACCACTGCACTCCAGCCTGGGCAACACAGCGAGACTCCGTCTCAGGAAAAAGAAAAAAAGAATGGACAAACAATACAAATGCCTTTAATTCCGTTCAGACTTAAGACTTCATAGTTCTCAGAGACACCAAAGAAATTCTTTCCAAAAGTTTTTTTTGCAGAGGTATATTTAAAGGCATAATTAGATTTTTAAGAGCTTCCCAGATTGTAACAAATATAAGTAACTTCAACTAGCAAATAAATTCATAAATATAGCTAGCTGCTCAGTATTGCTGATTTGATATCATTTGATATCTTTGAACTGTACCAACATTTAATGAGGATATAACTGAGTGAATCCTGCAACAGAAATATTAACATATGTGCTAAAATGAGCTATAATGGATATATATATTTCCAATGTCATTTAGAGCAAATACTTATATTAATCAGGCTGAATTATATGATTCCTACATTGAATCTTTGAACAATTGAGTTACAGGGGCAAATAATAGACAAATAAAGAAATGACATAATTAGATCATAAATTGATTTAGTAGTCTTATATAATTTTTAAGTAGAGCCTGAAGGAAGAGTACTGATCATGAAATAGTATCCTAAGAGAATGCAGCTATTACTTAATAATACAAGGAAATCAGAAAATTTGTCAAGGATCATGCAGCATAGTGAGTAGTAATGATTTACATATATCCGAATAGATGATTTACATATATCAGAATAGATTATTTACATATATCAGAACTGATGATTTACATATATCAGAATAGATGATTCACATATATCAGAATTGATGACTTACATATATCAGAATATTCATTACTTTAGGAGGGAAAGGTAAATTATTAAGAAATATTTGTACAGTGTACACTATTAGAGAATAAAGTTATAATCAAATAATTATGAATACTTTTAAATCTTATACATCTCATGATATAGATACGGAAAGTCCTAAATTAATGGATTTATGAGGATGTCTTAGTCACTGAGGTCTATTATTAGCTAATTCTCACATTGCTATAAGGAACTAACAGAGCCAGGGTAATTTATAAATGAAAGACGTTTAATTGACTCACAGTTCCACATGTCTGGGGAGGCCTCAGGAATCTTACAATCATGGAGGAAGTCACCTCTTCACGGGGCAGCAGGACAGAGAATGAGTGCCAGGAGGGGAAATGCCATATGCTTATGAAACCATGTGAGCTCATCAGAACTCACTCACTGTCATGAGAACAGCATGAGGGAAACCACCCACACTATTCAGTTACCTCCCACTAGGTCCCTCCCATGGCATGTAGAGATTATAGGAATTAAAATTCAAGATGAGATTTAGGTGGGCAGACAAACCATATCATTCTGCCCCTGTCTTCTCCAAAATCTGATGTCCTCACGTTTCAAAACAAACCATGCCTTCCCAACACTCCCCCAAAGTCCTAACTCCTTCCAGAATTAACCTAAAAGTCCAAGTCCAAAGTCTTACCGGAGACAAAGCAGTTCCCTTCCACCTAGGAGCTTGTAACATCAAATCAAGTTAGTTGCTCCCATGATACAAAGTGGTTATAAGCATTGGGTAAATGCACCCATTCCAAAAGGGAGAAATTGGCCAAAACAAAAGGGATACAGGCCCACGCAAGTCCAAAATCCAGTGAGGTAATAATTAAATCTTAAAGCTCCAGAATAATCTCCTTCAATTCCATGTCTCACATCTAGGACACACTGATGCAAGAAGTGGGCTCCCACAGCCTTGGAAACTCTGCCCGTGAGGCTTTTCAGAGTACAACCCCTCTCCCAACTGCTTTTGTGGGCTGGCTTTCAGTATCTGCAGCTTTTCCTGGGGCACAGTGCAAGCTATCAGTGGATCTACGATTCTGGGGTCTGGAGGATTGTAGACCTCTTCTCACAGCTCCACTAGGCAGTGCGCCAGTAGGGACTCTCTGTGGGGGCTCCAACCCCACATTTCCCTTCTGCACTTCCCTAGCAGAGGTTCTCCATGAGGGCTCCACCCGTGCAGCAGACTTCTGCCTAGACGTTCTGGTGTTTCCACACATCTTCTGAAATCTAGGCAGAGGTTCCCAAACCTCAGTTTTTAACTTATGTGTACCCATGGGCCCAACATCACATGTAAGTTGCCAAGGCTTGGGGCTTGTGCCCTCTGAAGCAATGGCCTGAGCTTTATATTGGCCCATTTTAGCTACAGCTGGGATGCAGAGCACCAAGCCCTGAGACTGCACACAGCAGCAAGGTCCTGGACCCGGCCCTGGACACCATTTTTTCCTTCTAGACTTCCAGGCCTGTGATGGGAGGGGCTGCTGTGAAGACCTCTGACATTTTCCCTGGAGACATTTTCCCTACTCTCTTGGTGATTAGCATTTAGCTCCACATTACTTATGCAAATTTCTGCATCTGGCTTTAATTTCTCCCCAGAAAATGTTTTTCTTGTCTATCACATTGTCAGGCTGGAAATTTTCCAAACTTTTATGCTTTGTCACCTCTTGAATGCTTAGAAATTCCTTCTGCCAGATACCTGAAATCATCTCTCTCTAGTTCAAGGTTCCATAGATCTCTAGGGCAGGGACAAAATGCTACCAGTCTTTTTACTAAAGCTTTCCATTTCCCAACAAGTTCCTCATTTCCATCTGATAGCACCTCAGCCTAGACTTCATTGTCCATATTGCTATCAACATTTTGGACAAAGCCATTCAACAAGTCTCTAGGAAGTTCCAAGCTATCTCATCTCTTCCTGTCTTCTGAACACCCCAAACTGTACCAACTTCTGCCTATTACTCAGTTCCAAAGCTGCTTCCACATTTTCAGGTATCCTTATAGCATTACCCGACTCCTGGTGCCAATTTACTATATTAGTCCATTTTTACATTGCTATAAGGAAATACCTGACACTGGATAATTTGTAAAGAAAAGATGTTTCATTAACTATACATGGCTGAGGAAGCCTCAGGAAACTTACAATCATGGTGGAAGCCACTTCTTCAAAGGGTGAACAGAGAAAATGAGTGCCAGAAGGGGAAAGGCCAAATGCTTATAAAACCGTCATATCTTGTGAGAACTCACTCACTATCATGAGAACAGCATGGTGGAAAACCACCATCCTGATTCAATTACCTCCCACTGGGTCTCTCCCATGACATGGGATTATGAGAATTAAAATTCATTTGGGTTGGGCCACAGCCAAAGCATATCAATTTTTGTGTAAGTGTTGAAAAAGTCTGCAGAGTGATGACAAATTTTGAAATTATAAGAATGAAATAAGGCACCTTCAAAGGTGGAGTTTGAATGAATGAAGCAAAAAGCTCATCTCAGGAAAAAGCTGCTCTGATGAAACTCCAGATTAAATTTGGCATGAACCCCTAATGTTAATTGGATCATGCTTATGAACATGTAACCTGTACAGTTCCCACAGAGCCCTATACTTAGAAGGTTCCTGCATTGGTTTTGTGCTTGGCTGTCCTTTTCTTTATATTCTTAATATATTTTTTAAAAGTGCTCTAGATATTACCACAGCTGGCCCTGTGCTTTAAAAGGAATAGAATGAAAAAAGCAACCTGTAAATAAAGTAAATAGTATTGATAAACAAAGCAGCATACACACTCCTAATGTAACTTTGGTGGAGGGGTTGGGACTGGGAGTAGTTTGAGAAAAAGAGCAAGAACATATGAGAAAGAAAATAGCTGGTAAATCAACAGGCCACTGGAAGCCTGTGTGTTTTTGGATATCATGACCACCAGTCATTTCTTCTCATTGTCATGAGGTGGTTCAATGTATTAAGTCAAGAGGTCAGAAGTCTGCATTGCCACACCTTCTCTGCCTACCACCACTGCTTAATGACAAGAAACTCTACAGGAAGTGAAAAGGTATAGTTAACAAGAAAGCTGGTACAGTTTCCACCTAAAATTGAAGAATTGAAAAAACTGAAAGGGGCTTAGATAGTTAAGGGACTAGTCCTAGAAACTAATTTACTGCTTTATTAGTCCATTTTCTTGCTTCTAATAAAGACATACCTGAGACTGGGAAGAAAAAGAGGTTTAGTGGACTTACAGGTCCACATGGCTGGGGAGGCCTGACACTCACGGCAGAAGGAAAGCAGGAGTAAGTCATATCTTACATGCATGGCAGCAGGCAAAAAGAGAGAGCTGGCTTGTGCAGGGGAACACTTCTTTTTAAAACCATCAGATCTCATAAGACTTATTCACTATTATGAGAACAGCACAAGAAAGATCCACCCCCATGATTCAAATACTTCCCACTGGGTCCCTCCCATGACACACAGGAATTATGAAAGTTCCAACTTCAGATGAGATTTGGGTGGGGACACAGCCAAACCATACCATTCCACCCCTGGACCCTCCCAAATCTCATGTCCTCACATTTCAAAACCCATCATGCCTTCCCAACAGCCCCCAAAGTCTTAAGTCATTTCAGCATTAACCCAAAAGTCCACAGCCCAAAGTTTCATGTGAGACAAGGCAGGTCACTTTTGCCTATGAGGTTGTAAAATCAAAATCAAGCTAGTTACTTCCTAGATAAAATGGGGTACAGGTATTGTGTAAATACAACATTGGCCATAACAAAGTGGCTAAAGGCCCCATGCAGGTCCAAAATCCAGCAGGGCAGTTAAAACTTAAAGTGCCAAAAGATCTCCTTTGACTTCATGTCTCACATCCATGTCATGCTGATAGAAGAGGTGGATTAGCATGGTCTTGGGCAGCTCTGCCCCTGTGGCTTTGCAGGGTTTAGCCCATCACCTGGCTGCATTCACAGGCTGCCATTGAGTGCCTGTGGCTTTTCCAGGTGCATGGTGCAAGCTTTCAGTGGATCTATGATTCTGAGTTCTGGAGGATGGTGGCCCTCTTCTCACAGCTCCACTAGGTGGTGTCCCAGGACTCACTGTGGGGTCTCCAACTCCACATTTCCCTTCTGCACTTTCCTAGCAGAGGTTCTCCCTGAGGGCCCCACCCATGCAGCGAACTTCTGCCTGGGCATACAGATGTTTCCATACATCCTCTGAAATCTAGATGGAGGTTCCCCCACCTCAACTCTTGACTTTTGTGCACCTGCAGGCTCAACACCATGTGGGAGATGCCAAGGATTGGGGGCTCCACCCTCAGAAGCAATGGGCTGAGCTTGGCCTCTGTTAGTCATGGCTGGTGTGACTGAGATACAGGGCACCAAGTCCCTAGACTGCACACAAGAGGGGGACCCTGAGCTCCACCCATGAAACCATTTATTTCTCCTAAACCTCTGGGCCTGTGATGGGAAGGGCTACCACAAAGACCTTTCATATGCCCTAGAGACATTTTCCCCATTGTCTTGGTGATTAACATTCAGCTCCCGGTTTCTTATGCAAATTTTGTAGCTGGCTTGAATTTCTCCTCAGAAAATGGGATTTTCTTTTCTATCTCATTGACAGGCTGCAAATTTTCCAAACTTTTATGTTCTGTGTCTCTTTTAAAACTGACTTCCTTTAACAGCACCTGTCACTTCTTGAATGCTTTGCTGCTTAGAAATTTCTTCCACCAGATACTCCATATCATTTCTCTGAAGTTCAAAGTTCCACAAATCTCTAGGATGGGGCAAAATGTCACCAGTCTCTTTGCTAAAGCATAACAAGAGTAACCTTTTTCCAAACGAGTCTAGTTCCTCATCTCCATCTCAGAACTCCCCCACCTGGATATTATTGTCTGTATCATTATCAGCATTTTAGTCAAAGCCATTCAACAAGTCTCTAGGGAGTTCCAAACTTTCCCACATTGTCCTGACTTTTGAGCCCTTCCAACCGCTGCTTCTTACCCAATTCAAAAGTAGATTCCACATTTTGGGGTATCTTTTCAGCAACACTCCACTCTACTGGTACCAACTTACTATATTAGTTTGCTTTCATGCTGTGCATGAAGACATACTTGAGACTGGGAAGAAAAAAATTTTAATAGATTTACTGTTCCACATGCCTGGGGAGGCCTCACAATCATGGTGGAAGGTAAGGAGGAGAAGATCACTTCTTACATGGATGGCAACAGGCAAAGAGAGAGCTTGTGCAGGGAACATGTGTTTTATAACCATCAGATCTTGTGAGACTTATTCATGATCAAAAGAACAGTGTGGGAAAGACCTAACCCCATAATTCAATTACCTCTCACTGGATTCCTCCCATGACACATGTGAATTGTAGGAGTTACAATTCAAAATGAGATTTGGGTGGGGACACAGCCAAACCATATCAACTGTCATCTTGTATCTTTTCCTTATTATAATTATTGTACTAGTCAAGGTTCTTTAGAGAAATTGACCAATAATAAATAGATACATACATACACACATAGATGAAGAGATTTATTATGGGACTTGGCTCACAAGGCTAGGGAGACCCACCAGTCCCACCATCTGATGTCTGAAAGGTAAGAACCAGGAAAGCAGGTACTACATATAATTCAGGCTCAGTTTCAAGGTGAAAGAACCAGGAGTGCCAATGTTTAAAGTCATCATGGATGAATTTCCAGTTAGAGCAAATTCACACGTAGTCTACCTTTTTGTTCTATTTAGGACCTCAGTGGATTAGAAGATGCCTGTTCACATTTATGAGGGCAGATCTTCTTCACTCAGTTTACTGATTCAAGTACTAATCTCTTATGGAAAGACTCCCACAGACACACTCATAAATAATGTCTTACCAGCTCCCTGGGTATTCCTTAGGTGAATAAAGTTAACACAAAAAATTAAATATTTCATGAAAAAGACAAGGACTAGACAAAGAACAAAAAGATTAATGTATATTTTATTTTTAGTTTTTTTTTGTTTTTGTTTGTTTGTTTGTTTTGAGATGGAGTTTTGCTCTTGTTGCCCAGGCTAGAGTGCAATGGCATGATCTCCGGCTAACTACAACCTCCGCCTCCTGGGTTCAAGTGATTCTCCTGCCTCAGCCTCCCGAGCAGCTGAGATTACAGGCCACCACACCCAGCTAATTTTGTATTTTTAGTAGAGACAGGGTTTCTCCACGTTGGTCAGGGTGATCTCGAACTCCCAACCTCAGGTGATCCGCCCGCCTTGGCCTCCCAAAGTGCTGGGATTACAAGCGTGAGCCACCGCACCTGGCTATTTTTAGTTTAAAGCATAAATACAACTCTTACCTTACCTTCCAATGGTGGTAATTCTAGCTGAGTGTTTTTTTTTAAGCTCACAATTAAATTACTTATTTCCATTTTAGCAATGGACTACAAAAGGTTAGTCTATCTTTCAGTAATTTATTAGAAAAAAAATCACCATTTTGTTATTGAACCCTTGGCAACATTAAATTGAGCATTAATGCACTCCACCTCAATCTATGCTGGAGCAAAAAATAAGCCACTTTTAGAGGCCAACTCTATAAATGCGTTTCACAAAAGCCTAGTCATCCCTAAGTTTCCCCTTTATTGTTCCAGAGCCAGTCCCCAACAAATGTGTGGACAAAACTCAAAGACAGGTGACCCAAAACAAATTATATCCCCTATGAAGTCTAATCTCTATAATTCTGTTAGCCCTTAAGTGGAATTTTCAGGAAATCATGTGATTGAGAGATAAACCAAAGTATTAAAAACATACCTTATAAGCTTAATTTTTAAAAGGATTTTAATTATAGTTTTTAGAAAAGTTAAAGTTTAGTAATTCTGTAATAAATACAGTTGAGATATACTTTATGCCTTGAGAATGTTAAGTATGTTTCTAGAAACATAATTGATGAGCTTATTTAATTTTTAAAAGGATTTTAACAGTGGTTTTAAGAAAAGTTACAGTTTAGAAATTCTGTAATGAATACAATTGAGATATTTTTTATACCTTGAGAAATCAATTATTAATTTGAAGAAAAAAGAGACACATGCCAATTAAAAGGAAATTCCTAGCTGTGATCAGTAACAGTGTGGCAGAAACATCGCCAAAAATAGGCCTGCAATTGCTGACATGCAAAACCGCCACCAATCACAGAATGTGTGTTACGCATCCTTATCACATACTTCTATAACTTCTCATCAGTTCGTCTGTTTTTCTGTCCGCAGCCCCTCTGATATCTCTGTGAATTTTGTAGGCCAGATTCAAATTTTATTTTGTATTGATATCATTCTTATATTAACATGGTTCCAGCAAAACTGAAGTGAGAACGGACAAACCTGAGAGACAAATCTTTCTTTGGTAATCTCCATACTTCTTTAACGTGTTCTTTTAAAACCTGCAACTCCTAAGAAGTTATTAACTTCTATTTTTTCTTGTTGTAAATTATAAAGTAGCTTAATATCCACCAGGCATTATTGGAAAACAGTCATTTTTGAGCTGTGTTTGAGAAGCAAGAACACTGTTGGGTTAATCAATTTTAAATGCTCCTAAAACATAGAGCCCCTTTAAGAATATCTGGCCATGCGCAATGGCTCTTGCCTGTAATCCCAGCACTTTGGGAGGCTGAGGCAGGTGGATCATGAGGTCAAGAGTTCGAGACCAGCCTGGCCAACGTGGTGAAACCTCATCTCTAGTAAATGTACAAAAATTAGCCAGGCATGGTGGCGTGCTCCTGTAGTCCCAGCTACTCGGGAGGCTGAGGCAGGAGAATTGCTTGAACCTGACGGGTGAAGGTTGCAGTGAGCCAGATCGCACCATTGCACTCCAGCCTGGTCAACAGAGCGAGACTCCATCTCAAAAACAAACAAAACAACAACAACAACAAAACGAATATTTAATAATGCAATACTTCATGGAAAAATAGAGTAGCGAAAACACATTTTTAAAATTAACATATATATTAACGTGAAGTATCTTTATAAAACAAATCCAAGAAAAATCAGTCTTACACATTTGATTTATAAAAAATCCAATATAAGATTTTAAATTTATATTAATAGTAATGTTTATAACATTTCAGTTAAAATAGAACTGACATAATAAATTATATATCATCAGATTTTAATATATAAACATCATACAAAATATATTCTCCAACCACCAGAGGATGAAGTTAGAAATCAGTAACGGAGAACTAGAAAACTTCAATTTCTGAGAATTAAAAACACTCTCTAAACAACTAATGGATCATTACAGAAATCATAAAAAGAAATTAGAAAATACTTAGAGATGAATAAAAACAAAAACAAAACAAAAATTATGGGACATAGTAAAATAAGTGCTAAGGAGAAAAGTTATAGTTAAAAAGCTTCCATTTAAACAGAATGCAGATCTTAAATCAAGAACCCATTTGTACAACTAGAAAAAGAAGAACAAAGAAAACCCAAAGGCAGCAGATGCAGAGAATTTAAAATGTAGAGAAAAATCAATGAAATCAAAAGTTGATTCTTCAAAAAAAATCAATGTGAAAAACCTTTAGCTAGATTGACTTAAAATAAAGAAGACTCAAATCACCAAAATCACAAATGAAAGTGAGAACATTATTACTTACTCTGCATGAATAAAAAGTATTATAAGGGTACTATGAAAAATTATATGTCAACAATTGCATGTACCAGATGAAACCGACAAATTCCTAAAAATATGCAACATACCAAGACTAAATCATGAAAAATAGAAAATCTGAATAGATCTAAAATTAGTTAGGATTATGGATCTGTAATAAAAAATCTAGCAACAAGGAAAATTCCTGGACCTGGCAGCTTCGCTGCTGAATTATACTAAACATTTAAAGAGGAACTATAATAATGCCAGTCCTTCATAAACGTTTCCAAAAACGTAAAGAGGAGGAATACTTCATGTGAGGCCAGCATTACCATACTACCAAAACCAGACAAAGAAGTTGCGAAAAAACAAAAAACAAGAAAACACAACAGACTAATATCTATTATGAACATCAACGCAAAAATCCTCCACAAAATACTAGCAAACCAAATTCAGCAGCATATTAGAATGACCAAGTGGGATTTATTCCTGGAATCTAAGCATGGTTCAACACACGAAAATTGATCAATGTAATACCCCATATTAACAGAAGGGAAAAAAATAAGCATAATTGTCTCAATTATGCATTTGGTAAAATTCAACATCTTTCATATCAAAAACACTCAACGAACTAGGAACTGAAGAAAACTACCTTAACATAATAAAATCCATATATAAATATTCAATAGCCAACATCACACTCACTGTTAAAAGACTGAAAGTTTTACCTCTAAGATCAGAGACAAGACAATGACGCATACATTGCCACTTGTATTCAACAAAATACTGAAAGTCCTAACCAGTGAAATCGGGCAAGGAAAAGACATAAAAGGCACCCAAATTGGAAAGGAAGAAGTACAATTATCTCTGTTTGTACACAGCATAATACTTTAGGTATAAAACTCTAAAGATCACACACACACTCACATGCACACACACATAGTTAAAACTAAGAAACAAATTTAGGAAAGCAGTAGGATACAAAAGCAACACATAAACATTAGTTTCATTTTTACTTACTAACAATGAACAATCAGAAAAGAAAGTTTAAAAAATAATTCCATTGATTATAGCATCAAAAAGAATGAAATACTTATCAACTTAGCCAGGGATATGAAAGACTTGTAAAATGAAAACTATGGAAGACTTAAATAAACAGAAAGATATTCCATGTCCATGTGTTGGAAGACTTAATATTTTTAAGATGTTAACACTAACCAAAGCAATCTTAACATTAAATGCTATGCCTTTCAAAACTTCAGCAATTTTTATAGAAAGAAATAATCTATTCTAAAATGTATATGGAAAAACCAAGGGACACCAAATAGCCAAAACAATCTTGAAAAAGAACAAAGCTGGAGAACTCACACTTTCTGGTTTCAAAATTACAAAGCTTCAGTAATCAAAACAGGGTGCCACAGGCATAAAGACAGACTTACAGGCCAATGAAGTAAAATCGAGATCCCAGAAATAAATCTTCACATATATGGTGAAATGATTTTTGACCATGGGTCCAAAATCATTCAATGAGAGAAAGAGCAATCTTGAAAAAATAAAAATAAAATGGTGGGATGGTGGTGGAACAACTGAAAAATCACATATAAAATAATGAAGTTGGACCCTTGTATAACACTATGTGGAAAAATTGACTCAAAATTAATCAAAGACCTAAATGTAATACAAAAAATACTATAAAACTCTGAGAAGAAATAATAGAACAAAAGCTTCACAACATCGGAGTTGGCAATAATTTCTGCAATGTGACATCAAAGGCACAGGCAAGAAAAGAAAAAAATTTAAAAATTGTAGTTGATAAACTTTTTTAAAAAACTGTATTCAAAAAATACTATCATCAGAATAAAACGGCAACCCAGAGAATGAAAAAAAAAATTTGCAAATGATATTTGACAAGGGACTGAGATCCAGAGTAGATGGGGAATTTTAAAAACTCATCAACAAAATAAAACAAATAGCCTGATTCAAAAATGGTCAAAGAACTTTTCTCCAAAGAATAGAAATGGTCAATAAGTACATAAAAGGAGCCTCAACATAATTAATCATTAATCAACATAATTAATCAATTAGCAAATCAAAGCTACAATAACATAACACCTCATACCCATTATGATAGTTACCATTAAAAAAACAGAAAATAAATCTGTTGGCAAGAATGTGGGAAAATGTAACACTTGTGCACTGTTGGTGAGGATGTAAAATGATACAGCCACTGTAGAAAGCAGTATGTCAGTTCTTGTAAAGATTAAAAATATAAGTACATATAACCCAGCAACCCCAATCCAGGTATATACCCAAGAAAATTTAAAGCAAGGTCTTGAAGAGATATTTGTACACACATGTTCACAGCAATATTATTCAAAATAGCTAAAACGGAAGCAATCCAAGTGTCTGTCAGTGGATTAATGGATAAGCAAAATGTAGTGTACACAAACAAAAGAATATTATTCAGCCTTAAAAATGAATACAAGTCTGAGATATTCTACAATAGGATGAAATGGAGGTCATTATGCTAAATTAAATAAGCCAATAACAAAAGACAAATGCTGTATGATTTCATTTGTATGAGGTTCTTAGAATAGTCAAAATCACAGACAAAACCAATGGTAGTTTCCAGAGATATATATTGACTAATGGGTCGAAAGCTTCGGTTTCACAAGACTAAAGAGCTCTGGAGATGGACGGTTATGATTATTGCACAATATAAATGTACTTAGTATCACTGACCTATATATAGCCATACACCACATAATGATGCTTCTGTCAACAACAGACCACTTACAGGTCATTGTTGCCATAAGTTTGTTATGCAGCTGAAAAATTCCTATTGCCTAGTGAAACTGAAGCTATCATGTCACAGTACAATGCATCAATGCATTGCCTTTTCTATGTTTAGATACACAAATACTTAACATTGTCTTACAATTATCTGTAATATTCAGTACAGTAACATGCTTTACAGGTTTGTAACCTATGGACAGAATGTATCACTGTCTTTTAAGTGATGCATGGTCTACTTTAAAATAATTAAGATAATAAATTTCACATTAAGTGTATTTTATTTTGCAAAGTTACCATCTCTGTCTTCACTTACGGATATTGGCCAAAGTCTGAAGCAGGTGAGAGCCGTGATAATAAAATGAGTAGGAAAGTTTGTTAGGTGGGGCAGTGAGAGTTTGACAGAATTTACTGTCAAGATCCGATGCATAAGAACAGTCATTCATTATTACATGAAGAATAACAATTTTTAGAAGAGTATATGCAACATTATTCTATTTAGATAAATCTAAATAAAAATGACATATGTGTGTATATTTTATATGATTAGAATAAAGATCTCCAAGGAAACATGCAGATACTAATAGGGATTAGAAAGCTTTGGTAGAATTGATGTCCATTTAAATAAAAGAGTATTACCCTTATGTTCCAAGTGTATATCATGCTTGTAAAATAAACCAATACATTATACAAAATATGCTACTATTAAATTGAAACCAAATTCTTCTAATTATCTAAGAAAGGCAGAATTATGTAATGATCAGAAATAGATCCCTAAGCCAGATTTTCCGGGTTGGATTTTCAGGTCTTCTATCACTCACCAGTTGTGTGATTAACCACTAGTGTTAACTTCTCCATTCCTCGTAAATTTCTGTCAAGAATTAAGTATGCGAATACATGTACTCATAGATATATGCATGTACACAGCATGCTGAAAAATACTGGTTTTTGTATTGTTATTATCCTATTCGGCTATTTGTGTTCATTCCAGTTAATGATCATAGTATAAAAATTTAAATTTATGCTACAAATTTATTTTAAATATTTACGCTTATATCATAGTACTGAGTATTCGAATGCTCTCAGTTCTTTTTATCAGATGCTAATCACTGGCTTATCCAGAGATCCGAATCTGTGTTACAGTCATTTTCCAAGCTTGCCTCTGAAAACTCAAACAAAGAATAAATATCACTCTGTGTTTTTTACAGTTAAAAAACAAGGGAAATAAACTACCATCATGGGCACTTTACTCTAACCATACTGGTTATTTCAAAAACTAAAGTAAAAGGCAAATCAACTTAGTGATTAGTTTAATAACTCCTTTAAAGCAGTGAGTTTTTAATTAACAGAAATGTGGCTGCTCAACAATGTACTCTATTATTCTTCTAACTGTACATCTCTGAATAACACATTGACCTGTTCAGTGATATTAAGGTTTGACAGTGGCCTTTATGGAAACGTGGGCGTGTTCCAGCTTCCACTTGCAGTGGTGTGTTGTAACGATGTTTCAGTCACTTCCAGATGGGAATATTTAGGTATCCCCCTACTGGAAAGGTTTGAAGACTGCTATTATTTCTCAAGGAGCACATAGATAAACCGAATTAGTGAGCAAAGGATCAGGCAGAGTGATTGTGTCTAACCAGCTTGGCCATGCCAAAAATAAGACAAACGAAACTAATTATGAATCAGTAATTAAATGTCTGTGTTTTCCAGACTTTTGACAAGTGAGTTTTAATAGTTTTCAGATAACGTCATGCCAACTCTATGAATGTGCATAAAGGAATGAAATAAGCTGTTTAAATGCAGACTTCAAAATGTCTACCCTGTGATGACTGCAGTTGACATCAGAAACTTAGTTAGGAAAACCAGGATGTGGGTTAGTGAGACTGGCCAGGATCTCAGTGGAACAAGGAAACAGTCAATATTCAATTATTATACACAGTTTATTATTTATCCTGAAGCTGGCAATGTAAGGGGCACAATTCAGCTTTTTAGAACATAATGTCAAATGTTAAATACCATCAAATCAATTCTAATTTCAACAGGACTTCTGACTGTACAGTTAGTCTGTTACTATCTTTACCTTAAAGAGAAACATACACCACACAAGTTTATCATAATTTCACTTTAAAACTAAAGAATATTTTAAATCTATTTTGGGAGCGGTTTTACACATTTCATTGTGCCAGTCTATAATGTATACTTCCCTTTCAGAAAATGTGCTTTCAGTACACTGCCAACTAGTAAAAATTACCATCTGGTTATGTTAAAAGCAGTTCTTCCTTCTTTTTCATTTCAGCTTACCCTCAATCCACTCAGAATCAGATTCTTCACATACTTCGAAAGCTTTTGACTCAAGGTCAGAATGAAGTAAAATATTGCACTTTTCTTCTAAGGAAAAAGATCTGAGTCAAATATACTCTATCCTACTGTACACTTAAGCTTTCTTGTTAAATTAAAATTGGGATGTAAAACGTCTAGGGCAACCTTTTCCTGATTACTGATGACAAATGATTTTGTTGGACTCAACTGCATTTCTACTGCATTAGAAATGCACAGCATATAACCTTCCTCACATCGTGGGTGCTAGTAGAATGTCCAATTTAAAATTGGAAAACATTTCCATCAAATTGCAGCTTAAATTAAGCTAATTTTATCATTTCCAGAGGAACCATTAAATACCACTTATGAAGGTCACAAGACCTGCTTTCTTTCCTAATCTTAAATGCTGAGGACTTGCATAGGTACATTAAAACGCTCTTAAGCTGATTGGATTTGCTGGCAAGGTTGAAGGGTGACTAGCAGACAACTGCCACAGTCAAGTGTCAAAAGTGTTACCAAACTTTTGCATTCATCCTAGGAAGAAGACAACAGCAGTGATTTATTAGGTAAAACATAGATGTGATTGAAATCAGAAATGGAAGACAGAATCCTGGGACTTATTTTCTTCTACTGAAAAATCGGGGCTTTAAAAATTTAAATATATTATTAAAAGAACACATTAAGCATAGCAAACAAGCCTATGAAAAGATGTTCAACATCACTGATCACCAGAGAAATGCAAACCAAAGCTACAATAGATATTATCTTACCCCAGTTAAAATGGCTTTTATCCAAAAGACAGGCAGTAACAAATGCTGAGAAGGGTGTGAAAAAAAGGAAACATTTGTACACTGTTGACGGGAATGTAAATTTGTACAACCACCCACCACGGAGAACAGTTTGGCAGTTCCTCAAAAAACTAAAAATTGAGCTACCACATGATCCAGCAATCCCACTGGTGAGTGTATACCAAAGAGAAAAAAAAATGAGTAAATCAAAGAGATATCTGCACTCCTTTGTTTATTGCAGCACTGTTTACAATAGCTAAGATTTGGAAGAAAGCTAAGTGTCCATCAACAGAAGAATGGATGAAGAAAATGTGGTTCATATACACAATGGAGTACTATGCAGCCATAAAAAAGAATGAGAGTCAGTTATTTGCAACAATATGGATGGAAATGGAGATCATTAGGTTACTGGAAACAAGCCAGGCACTGAAGGACAAACATTGCATGTTCTCAATTATTTGTGGGATCTAAAAATCAAAACAGTTGAATTCATGGACATAGAAAGTAGAAGGGTGGTTACCAGAGGCTGGGAAGGGTAGTGGGTTTTTGGGAGGGGGCGGAGGGTGGAGATTGTTAATAGGTACAAAAAATAGAATGAATGAGACCTACTACTTGATAGCACAATAGGGTGACTATAGTCAATAATAACTTAATTGTATATTTCAAATTCACCTAAAGAGTGGAACTGGATTGTTTGTAACTCAAAGGATAAATGCTTAGGGAATGGATACCCCATTCTCCATGATGTACATATTTCACGTTGCATGCTTGTATCAAAATATCTCAGGTACCCCATAAATATACACACCTACTATGTACCCACAAAAAATTTAAAAATAATAAAAATAAAAAAAATTTAAATATATATTACAGTCTTACAGTACTTGTGTAATATCAATACAAATATTAATATTTAATAATTAATTAAAATATTTATATAAACTGCAACCCACATCTCTCACACATAGTAGGCATTCAACATAGAGTCACATCAGTTAATTTTTGTGAATAATAATAATCAAAACCTAACATTTAATACATACTATATAATTAACACTGTCTTTCAAGATATACGAACATCCTACTTTATTCCTCACAACAACCCTATGATGTAGATATAGAATATAGGACATAGATAATTCCTTTGTACAAATGGAAAACTTGGGAAACTGAATAGTTAAATAATTATTTCCAGCAATTAAATGGCAGAACAAGGAATAAAATATAAGGTTGTGTAATTATTTTGCCCAATTTCTTCACCACTGTGAATGCTAAAGCTCTAAAATATTGCTGAAAAAACACACGGGCCCTTGTCTTCATTGATCTTGCATAATACAGAAAATGATGTTACATTATGGCAAATATAATCTGTTTATTCATTTCTGTTATTAAAATAGAAATGCTTGGCTAACATTTGAGCTAGTTGTAATGTTATCATATAAAAAGTATTAACCATCTTGTTTCTGTTGCACAAAATAATATTTGAATACTTCACATGGTAAAAATAGTTGCAAAAATATTTTCTACATAGAAGTGTGAATATTAATTTATTTTAACATCAATGTGTATCTTATAATACATGGTTATTATTCCCTATCTTATTAATAATGTTTGTTCCTGCACTTAACAGTGTATTCTTCAGAAAATAGTGAGAGAAGTGGTGGGGAGAAGTTACTGGCCGAGAATCAAGGAACGCCAACATAAACATCTACATGGCACTCGGACTTTTTGTCAGAGATATATGTGTCCAGTCAGATCCTCTTCGGATTTAAGTGAATAGCAATGCTTTGAGTCTTCTAAATTATCACTGTTTAGATGCCTTATGTAATTTATACCAATAATTAGGTGCAGTACAGCTTTGTATAGTTTGACTACAGAAACTTGACATATTTCACGCGAAAATAAACTGCTGCCTCTTCCACAGTCATGGATGCTGACGCATGAAAAGATTTGAGGTAACTTACTCACTTCTGTTTGCTTCACAACAGTTTTTTATAATTTCAAGAGTAAGTGTGACAATGAATACTAAGCAGAAAAAAAAGCCATATACATTTGGCTCAGACTGAAAGTCAAATTCAAACATCATCAGAAATGCTTCTATAGAAGATGAATGGAATAAGTAATTGTTGGATCAGGAACCCCTAAAGACACTGAACTGTTTTCCGTTTTCAAGCACTGACATCGTTCTGAAAGCAGAAGGCAGAGAGGGAGGCTCATGTTCCACATACTCATAAAGTTTATACATTTTAGGAGTTCAGAGAATTCATTTAATAAGAGAAATGGAAGCACTTTCTTTATGAAATCTGAAGTCCATGATGGCAAAATACTTTGCCCTGTATCACTTGGAAATGTGGAACGTGAGGACTTCAACTGGTATTACTACTCATCCGGCTAATAGTAACACGAAACACCTACTACAAATGGAAGACAAGTTTATGTAACTTGAAAAACGTCACTGATTTTTAATTTTGTATTTTATGCATATAATTTAGCATTTTCATCCTTATCCAAGGCTCCCATGGGTATTTTTTAGGAAATGGAATTTCTTGAAAAAACAGTGTGAGAAAATAAACTAAGCAACTTACATAAAATTAAATGGCATACTTCCTAAATACTGGATTAAAGGATATCAACATTATCTCTACAAAATTTATACTTTGGAAGAAATTAAGAATTTAACTAAAACAATATGTAGCTTTCAGGCTTAGAAGAAATAAAGGTTGTGTTTTACTGGTCATTATCTGAATTTCACAATGCTGAGGCTCTTAAGAAGTTTATATAGACATTGAAGGGACACAAGAAACACACAAAGCACCCAACTTATTTTGGACACCAGTAGACAAGTCATTTTAATGCATGTTATGTCCTAAATCTCCATTAACAACTCTAAAAATTATGTGCCAGAAGAGAATTTCCATGTGCTCCCGATAGGTTAGAGTGTGAAAAAAACCTGTCCTCGGAAGCACTTTTCCAACGTAAACACTTACTAGATAAACTTATCCATTCTTGTGGGTTTCAACACTATCCACTGGGGCTGATCCTATTCTCTCCTGCCTATTCAAGACATTGTACAGCACTTCCCCTGCCTGTCTTGGATAAGATAATTAGTATACAATTAAATAAGCAAGTCTATTATTATCTCTCTCTGTATATGTGTGTATATTCCCTTCCTTTAAAAATGTAAGGTTCACTCATCCCTTTATCCTTCAACAGTTACTGTCCCACATATCTTTATCATGCCATCCTAGTATGATAGAGCATGTTAGTTATCACTGCCATAACTTTTTATAACATACCACCTACAAATTTAATGGCTTAAAACAATCACTTATTATTTTTCAAATGTCTATAGATTAGTTAAGTGGTTCTGCCTATCTGAGCTGGGAGCAGTGGATCTTACACATGCATCGGTTTTCAGCTGGTGGGTCAAGTAGACATTGGTTGACATAGTTTGCCCTCAGCTGAAAGTATTCACCTGTGTTCTAATCTCTCATTCTTTAGCACACTAACCCAGGTATGATCTCACGGTGGAGGGAGAGGAGCCAGTGAGGAAGCAAAAATGCACAAGCACTTACTCCCGCTCCATCCTACATGTGCTCTGCTCCATTCCAGTGATACTCAATAACAAGATGTGAGCTTGCCAAGAAAATGGCATAGTTTTGTAGCAACACCTCACTTTAAAGAGATTACTGGTATAAATCACTGTGTCTATTTATTCTGTAAAGTCATTCACTTGGTTGGTAAAATTTTCATGAAACTTGCATGTGTCTTCACCACAACAGTGCAGTTTTACTACTGTTGAGAGTTCAGATCAATTATTAACTCTTCAGGACGGATATCAGTTAATAAGCTGAATACCAAATACTGCATATTAAAAATATATAACTACAGTAATTTTAAAATTTTCAGACAGCTTTTTACTTTTTTGTTTCAGTTCCTTTAATCAATTTTTT
This sequence comes from Symphalangus syndactylus, assembly GCF_028878055.3. Taxonomy (NCBI): domain Eukaryota; kingdom Metazoa; phylum Chordata; class Mammalia; order Primates; family Hylobatidae; genus Symphalangus; species Symphalangus syndactylus. The sequence continues at coordinate 4,916,204 of NC_072433.2, forward strand.
AAATATTTTGCTTTATTTTAAAATTGTGAAGCATTTAGAAAATATTTTGTTTTTGTAAAACATAGGTAAAATTTTGTTGAACACCATCAATTGCATATTAAATTAAAAATGAAAGATCTTGAAGTTTGAAATACTAGCTGACATAAAATATTAGTAAAATAATAACTAAACCCTATTGAATAATTTTGGCATTGTGAGTACTTTTTAAAAATTATTGACTGCTCTACAAAGCCCTGTAAAAGGAGAGCCCATTATTATATTCACTAGACTTATGAAAAAACAGAAAAACAAAGAAGTGAAATGTTTAACAAAAGCCAACCAGTTTTTAAGCGGAGGCACCATGATTCTAATTCAAGTTACTCTGAACTATAATTCTCGACACCATATTTATGACGGTAAAATTTAATATCTACAGAAAACTACTATTGCTGATTTTTTCAGATATAGCTTTACAAACTGTTTTTATGTGTAATATATCATTATTTTGAAAAATTGGGACATATTTGAACTAACGTTGTATTACTTCTTGCTAATTTAACTTCCTCTATATTATAACATCTTTCCATAGAGATGGTTTCAGGATAGTGTCTCTAAATTGACAAGTTCAATGAGAAAATGTTAAAGCTATAATAATTTACTCATTGTTTTCAAAATTGTTCATGTGGTATACAAGAATGTCTCATTGTAACCCAAAATACCACAAGTTGTAAACAGTGAAAATAATCAATAGCAGAAAATAATGTATAGTGCAATTTATCTTTGTCACTCTACCTTTTCTGGATCTTTGAGTACAAAGTATATGCTGATGTGTATGTATCAATATGGCAGTTCACGCTTTTCAAATTTCCTTATCATGAACATTGATCCATCCTAGTTAAATTGCAACTAGCATACCCCTACTCATTTATTTAGCTAAATTCATATCCTTATATTTTAAGTAAACTCAAATAATGGCTCTAACTATTATAAAATATGGCATGTAGAAAGAGTTGCTTGTGGCAGAAAAACCTTTTTAAGCATTTTCAAAAAGGAAGAGTTTTCAACTTTATGGATTCAAAACTAAAATTATTCTCCATTGAATCAACTGAAAACCAAATATGGAGACGCAACTTTTTTATGTCTACAATTAGCTATTTGACTTTAAGTTAGATATTTCCGACAAGTAGTAGTAGGTTGAGATAATCCATTCTACCAAGCACAGACCATGAATTTTTTTTCAACTTTACTTTTCAGCTATGTGTTTGGTGTATGTTTGGACCTTTCTTGTGATCTGTGCTCTAGTCGTATCAGAACCTATCAAGTGTCTATTACGTTGCCAGGCACATTTGTGAGACAGAGTAAGGCCAGGCGAGAATTCCTTTCGTTAAGTGTTTGATCTGTTAATTAGCATGTTTTCCTGAAATGGTTGCTTTTAGTCATATTGTAGAACTCTATGCACAAAAGTATTATTTTGCAATTCTTTGATACTATATGAAAGAGTGATCCAACACAACACATTATAAAGAACGGAGGGATAATTGAGAATACCTAAGCTACATAATGGGAAGCAAACACTAAGCCATTTCCTTGATAGGTAACGTAACTTTAGAGGCAACCAGCTAAAAATAAAACACACCATATAGATAATGAGTCTTTAATTATTCCATTCTATGGTATTGAGTAACCCTTTCCACAGACGTGTGGCAAAGAAACATGGTTTGTGCCATACATAAGTGGATTTCCCTCCCTTTTATTTCCTCCGAGTCTTCTTTTTGTTTCTAATTCCTCTTCCGTATATTACATCCTCCTTGTCTTACAATGCTCTGTGTCACAATGGAACTTCCTTAGATTTGGGTTTTTAATATGAATTATTGAAAATGACCACTCTTTCTTTGTGACAACGAAAAATTGATTTTTAAACTTTTATTAACATGTAGTACATTTGGAGAATGTATTATACGTTAATACCCATGTAGCCAATAGTCAAATCAGATAAGAAATATTGCTAATGTCTCTGAAGTTCGTCTCTTCCACTCCAAGAGTCACAAAAAATTTCCCTCCTTTCTACTTTGTATAAGTGGAATTAAACAGTATGTATCTTCTGTGTCTAGATTTCTTCACTCAACACTGTATTTTGGAGAGTCATTTAACTACAGCCCACGGTTGTACTTCAATCTTATTGCTTAATAGTATTACACTGCATGAATGTGCAATAATTAATTTATCTCTTCTACATTTTCTGGGCATTTGAGTGATCTCCAGTGTGTGGCTATTTTGAATACTGCTAACACAAACATTTCAGTACGGTTTTTTAAACACATGTACACATTTTTATTGAGTTTCTGGGTCATGGTATATGCATAGTCACATGTAAATTTTTGGCAGAGTTTCTTTTCTTTTTTTTTTTTTTTCTGAGACGGAGTCTCGCTCTGTCGCCCAGGCTGGAGTGCAGTGGCGCGATCTCGGCTCACTGCAAGCTCCGCCTTCCGGGTTCACGCCATTCTCCTGCCTCAGCCTCTCCGAGTAGCTGGGACTACAGGCGCCGCCACCACGCCCGGCTAATTTTTTGTATTTTTAGTAGAGACGGGGTTTCACCATGGTCTGGATATCCTGACCTCGTGATCCGCCCTCCTCGGCCTCCCAAAGTGCTGGGATTACAAGCGTGAGCCACCGCGCCCAGCGGCAGAGTTTCTTTTTAATTAAGTTTTATAACTTGTGCTTCTGCTGTTCCCATTTGCATTTATATTGACACTATTCTCTCCTCTCCAATGAAAGCTCATAGGCACAAGCCAAAGACCTCTATTACCTGGCAATGGGACTTCTGCTTCATGTACACTGAGAGTTGCTATTCAGTGATTTTCAGAATTTCATGGCAGTGACTGGAGTTCTATGGCCCCAAATCCTTGGGATTTGATGGGAATAGAACAGTCTCCAAATTAGGCTCAACCAATAAAAAGCCCCCTGGTCCTGTAGAAATCAGATTAATACTACTTCCTGTCTTCCATTAGTGAGTATCTCTCCCAATTATAGCCAGATGGGATTTTGCTCTTTAGTGATTTTATGCTAACAAATTACAGATCACAGATTCACACATAATCTTTGATTTAATTCTCACACACTATTTCTATATGGTCATGTTATCATCTCCTGTTCACTGAGAAGTAATCAGAGCAGGTAATTTTCTTAAGGCTTGTATCAACAACATTGTTGATTGAATGTCGTAATTGTTGATATCAAGGATCAAATTACTTGAAAAAATAAACATTGGTAACTAGTGATAGCCAAATAATGGGAAAAAAAGAGTTTATATCTAAAGTATATTTAATATATATGAATAAAGTATATATAAAGAGTATATATAAAGTATATATATATAAAGAGTACATATAAATAAAGAGTAGATGAAATTGATCTAAACAGAGGCTACCAAAATATATTAGTACATATAAATAAAGTGTAGACGAAATTGCTCTTCAAATATTCAAATATATTAGTCATTTATAAAAATTATTCATTTTTAAATAAATAATTTGATAAAGAATTTGGCCTTGCAAAATTACCTATAAAGAGGCCAACAAACTATTAAATTGGTACAAATATGTTTAAATTTGTATCTGTGGAAGACCTTATTTGCCCAATTAGCCAATATTCATGTATTGTACCCAATTACAAAATAAACCAATATATGACAGTGATAATTGTCTAGATATCTGCCAACTATTTTATATCTAGCCAATTCTAATCCCAAAGTATGTATCTTCTTCCAAATTTTAAGCATACATTATGAATCTCAAAAATAATTCCATTTTTTTCAGCCATTGTGAAAAAGATTATTATACTTGTTAACAAGTTCGTTTTACTTGTTATTATTTATATTTTGAGGACAGGTTAAAAATATGTTATAGCCCGACAAAAATAAAATAAAGCTCATCAATTTATCAAAAATACTATCTGTATAAACACACATCTCTGTATGTTTTACATGGCATCAACAAACTATTTTCCTACTGCCATCGAATAAACATAATGTGACTTAAGTCTAAAAAGTTGTGAAAGTAAATGTATCTACATATTTTAGCCTCTCAAAACTGCCTCTTATTGTGCAATATGGAAATTTACAACACACTAAACTTTTCAATAAATCTCTTGCAAAATTAAACTCAAATAATTGAAAACATTATAAATGTTTACCTAACATTAGAGAATAACTGCTAACAGTAAAATTTGAAACATTGTTTAGCAAAATTTACATTTGACGCAGTACATAGAATTACAAGACAAGCCATAATTCATAAAATTAAATTGTCTGTTAATGCCAACAATACTTTGACAAATTTTTGATAAATTTTACTTAATTAATGGATTTTAACCCCGAAACATTCCCATGATAGCTACTTTGAAGTATAGCTACTCTCAACTGTTCAAATGCACCTATCTTTCAAAATACAGGGTGCATAATATTTCCTCCTATTATGCTGATAATTGCAACAGCAAACATAATTTCTTTTGTAACTGAGTGCCTCTGAACAAAAATTTAATACTTATCTATCTGTTTCTATGCACTGCTATGCATTTTGTGCCTACTATATTTTACATTTACCAAATGCCTGAATCTATTCTTTCTTGCGTTTAAATATATTCATACATTGCTTCTTTCACCCTCTACATTTTGTATTCACCAAATGCACTATATTTAGCAATCATAATGACCTCACAATGGTCAATCCCAATGTCCCTTCAGTTTCAGCAAACTGTAAGCTGTTCGCAGTATTTAGTCCTCACCATTACCTATTGCTGTTTTCCTTCACTTTCTTCTGTAAAATAATTACCCCTTCCTTCCATATTATTCTCATGTTATATAACCACATTACCATGGTTTTTCTCCTCCCTCATCCCTACCTTAACTACTCAGGAGCCCTATCCCACCATCTTTACTGGCTTCTTTTTTACGATTTTTTTCTAACCCTGGGTAATTAATTTTAATCTTCTGCCTTCACATTTTCTCTTTTCTTCTACCTCTGAAATCTCAACTATTATTTTATTTGATGAGTCGGAAGCCACTCCATCTAAAACTTTATATCACCAATTCCCTCTGCTACTTAGCTCCTTTCATTTCCATGGCCTGCTGTCATTTCAGTAATCCAAAATCAAATTAACATTCTTTCTATAAAATTAGTTTCCTTTTCTTACTCTCCTGTTTTTTTTCAAAATTTCTATTATTCCGGACAAAATTTTCACTGTTGCTTTCATGTAACAGCGTCTATCTATACCTTTTTTGTTGTTTTAATTTTTATATTTGGTGCGAGGTCTCACATCTCTCCCTCTTGCTCCTTCCATCACTATTCCTTGCCTTTTTAGTTTCTGGGCTTTTAGGCCTTCTGTAGGGCAATTCCTCTTTCCTGTCGCTCATAACACACACTATTGCCAGGTTAGGCTTCCTAAAAGCCTAATTCTATCTTTATACTCCGACACCAGATTCATTAATTGAATCATCAAATTCCTGGATAGTCTGGCCAAAATCAGCTGTACTAGACTCAACTAGAGATGGCAAACAAAACCATATCTGCCATCACGAATGGCCACAACTCTGCACATTGCCACCTGGACAACCCTTTACATTTTCATACTTTGCATGGATCATGTTTCAGCATTTGAATACCCTTGCTCTCAACCTTATTATTTGCTATCAACCTTACTTTACAATTAGTCTTCCATAAAGCCCAAATTACTTCCTCTAAGAAACGTCCCTGAACTTGCCTCCGTGCAACACTATTTATCACGAAGCACAAACTTACCTTCCTCTGACCCCTCACTCTTATTGAAGTGGACATCCACTTGGTTCTTTCACATGTAGCCTTATGTTGTTGTTGTTCATATACAGGACACCAAATATTAGCTAACCTACATGTTAGTATTTTTTAAAAAGAATACATCGTTGTGTTGTAAATATCTTTGGATTAGAGTATTTTTATGATTATAAACCTTACATAATTTTTATACTTTTATTTTTAAAAATTTATTGAATATTTTATTTATTGAGTAATTACAACACCAAGCACCTTCCCAACCCCTATAAAAAATTTGTCCATTTAGCCCTGATTAACGATAGGCATTACCTTATCACTATTTTAGAGATGGAAAAACTGAGGTTCTGAGAGGCTAAATTACTTGAGTTCACCACAAAGTGACAGCATCAAGGTTCATGTGAGTTAGTCCGTCTCTAGAGAGTGCTCTGTTCAACACTATGCTGCAAATCAATAATGATACTAATAATATTTATGATTATGTAATTACCAATGAATCTGCCAGTGTGAGATAATCAGCCTTATGCATTGTTTTGCTGAATTAACTTTTCATTTTTTCTGTGCATGTTTTATTTTGACAAAGTTGACAATTCCATGTATAATTTATTTCTTGATTTATGATTTCATGGTTTTATGTCTATATATTATGGCATCATGTGGCCATAAAATAAATGGTGCTGATTTGTGGGAATTTAAGTCTATCCACACACACACAATTATTTGTCAGTGCTTGATGAACTCTCTGTATCAGAGAGTGATCCACAATCAAACTTCACATTCTATAAAATGAGGTTCCTTTTCTTACTCTCCTGCTTTTACAAAATTTCTATTATTCCAGACAACATTTTGACTGTTACTTTTCCTTTATGTTCATATTCAGGTAACAGAGTCTAGCTATACTTTTCGTTGTTGTAGTTTTAAGTTTTATCTTTGGTGCAAGGTCTCACATCTCTCCCTCTTGCTCTTTCCATCACTTAGTCCCTTTTGCCTTTTCAGTTCCTGGTTCTTTAGTTCTTGGCTTAGATTTCTATTCCCTTAAGATGATTGTTTAACCGTATTATTGTGTCAATGGTCATATTTTTTAAATTCTTGATAAATTCTGCCAAACTGAGCCTAGAAAATTTGTACTAAAGCACTCTTCCAATAATGAAGATAAACCACTGTGAAGGAATCTTACAATATTTGTTCATTTGATAATTAAATTTTTGTCATTTTTATAATTTCTAGTGTTACAGAATAGATTTGTAGTTATTCATCTTATAATCCTTCTAATATGATCTACCTACCTGGCTATGCTTTGCCTACGTAAATGACATTCTGATAATAGTTTTATTTATTTCTTGTTAACTAACCACTAATTAGTAATTGATTGCCTCGTCCTTTGACTCTATGTCTTCTTAATTCAGAAAAATGTTGTTATTTAGAATAGCTTAAATTCAAGTGAAGTACCTTCTAGTTAGAAGATTGAAAATAGATTATTTCGCAGATTATGGTTTAGATACAAAATTGTACCCTATCATTTGTTATCTTTCCATCTGCCACTAAACTTTAATAGACAGAGTGAACAAGGGATGGTCCTGCAGGAGCCACACTTAACGGGCTGCCACAGCTAGTGCCAGACGGCCTTAGAGGGACTTCGGTTGTTTTTCCACAGCAGTGGTTTTCAAACTCCACTGTGCAATGGAGTCACCCAGGGGACGTGCTGCAAAAGAGACTGCTGAGATTTCCTGAGTTTCTGATTCAACAGATCTGGGGGTCCAAGAATTGACGTCTCAATGTAACACCGATGTTGTTGGATCAAAGACCACTCTTTGAGAATCAATGATCTACATGATTTGAATCCAAGAAAATTATGCCCTGAATTTCTCCAAAATCCAAGTCTCTGTCCAGGCAATCCCTAACATAATCAAATTTGGTTTCATTTATTTAGAAGTTGCTTATATAAGAGTAATAAGTCAAGCTGGTAGCACAAACATAATTTTTCTCTCAAGAGGCCATCCGTTTTCCAGAATGTGTCTTTGGTCTTTACTATTTGTTCAACATGATGCCCAGTGTCCCTGCCTCAACACTCCCTTCTTGCTTCCTTCATTGAAACAAAGTCCTCGTCAATGGCCAAAAAGTACTTTCCAGAACTTCACACTCACCTTAGAATACTTTAACTTTGCAACCCCATAACAATCAAGTATACTATTGTGTGCTATTTCACACATTTTGATTTTATTGATCATTTCTATGCATATTTCTTAACTCTCTTAAAAATGCTTGTGTCTTAATAATATTGCTTCTAAATTATGTTGCTCAAAATAGTTTTTTGATAAGCACTTTTTCAATAATCATTTACTGGACCCCCAGGAGAAGGGAAAGAAAGAACAAATAACTGACTGAACAACGTTTTCCATTTCCATGATGATGGCAAATTATCTAAAATTGGGTCTGAAATCTCACTTTTATAAACACAGAAGAGAATAATTTATTTGATTTACTTTGCAATAAGCTTCGATTTCACAACATAAGCAATAAAAATAACTAATACTTATTTCAGGATGCTATATTTTATTATGTACTTTGGACAGGTGGGACTCTGATTATATAATGTTTTCCAATTAATGGAAGAGGCTGAAGAATATATTTCTGAATTTGTAGCAACCCTTTTTGTGAATAAGCTTCTGTAAAACTTAAGAATCTCTAAAATGTTACAAGAAAAATTTGATATATATTGGTGTATACATGCTGTATTGCCCTCTGATTTAGCCACATAGACTGAAGTTTTCCAAACTTGAGAAATTATTTTTTCAAAGTTATAGAATTTATTAGAATTTGTACTTCAAAAAACAGCTAATTTTTAAATGAATTTTTAATAATCTAGATGCTTAAAAAATTCTATGCCACCACAAAATTTCAAGGTTATGCAGCTTTCTCACAGAGTTTGGCAAAGTAGGATAAATTGAATTTTTCTGTCTTTATAGATGAAGAAAATGAGAAATCAGAGGTTACTTACTTGACCAAAGTTTTGCCACAAGGAAGAGAACTAGAATTTAGACCTAATTTTTAAGCTATTATTCTGCTTTAATCTTATTTTGTTCCAAGTTTTTGATGCCTTCATGACTCAAATATTACTGAAAAGAAACATGTCCAGGTTTTATGATGTTGTTCAGAGATCTCTGAGAGAGATGATACCTCATTATTATATTTTGATATATAACACGATGATTTTCTTTTCTTTCATGGTACAAAGAACATGATTTAACCATAAAATTCTAACAAGTGTTTTACTTTTAAAGCCTGAAATCTAAAAATGTATATTGTTCTTAGTTATTTAGTGGTCATAATCACACCTAATTGTTTATGTCCTAAACATTAGAAATATAGGGATACACAACTTTGATGAAGAATAAAAGTAAAATTTTTTTTATTCTAAGAAGATCTTTTAAATATTCTCCATTAAAAGTTTTGAATTTATTGTCAAAATTTCTCAAAGAACAAATAGGAGGATTAAAAATGTTTTGGCCAAAGATATTTAATTAGCAAGAAATAAGAGTTCAAAAATAAATTATTTATTGAGGTTAATTTCATATTCATGAGAATAGTTTCAAAAAGCATATTTCCTGAAAACATGCAACTAGATATAAGACAGGCTTTTGGTCTTTAAATGCTACAAGAATAATAAAAAGTAAAAATGGCCTTCAGTTTCATATATAATTGGATATGTTTTCCTCTAGAATTGGCATTTCAGCTGAAGAGAATGTGTGCTTCAAACTTGGAAATAAATAATGCATTTACTTATTTGATTAAAGATTGAACAGTGAATTTAATAAAGACATTATGGTCTTGTAATGTAATATAAACTCAATCTTCTACTTACAAACAACTTTAAGACAGAATTTAGGAGGAATGTCCTTTGGAAAATTGTCTTTCCTTCCCCCACAGATGATTCAAATAAACAATATATACTGTGTGGAACATTTCATTTTATCTGGAACTAACCCTCTGTTGGCATGTCTTCTTCATCACTGAAAATGTAAGAAAGCACAGCCTCATCATGAAAATGCTGGGTATCCACGTCACACAACTTAAAAATCATAATGAGTTGCAGGTTTCATTGTCAAGAGTTACCCTGTGCTTCAAAAATGTGCTTGCTCCTTATGAAGCAATATAAACCTTGTTTTTAATCTTGCAAACTGTATATTCTATTGGATATGTCTATTAAAGACCGAATTATGAGTGAACAATAAATGTCTTTTCTGAGAAACGTGCATTTTCTGTTGCACTTAGACTTGAAGGTGGTGTACAAGGTACTTGGCCAAAATTGGGGCAAAGAATGGTTCCTGTGAAGAAGCAACAGTGAGAGTCTGGTTATCTACATATAAAAGAATAAAACTGGACCCTTATCTTAGACTGTACACAAAACCAACTCAAGGTGGATTAAAGGCCTACCTGTAAGACCTGCAAGTATAAAATTAACAGAAGAAAACACAGAGAAAACAACTCCTTGATATGGGCCTTGACAATGGTTTTTTGGCTATCACACCAAAAGCTCAGGCAACAAAAGCAAAAATAAAGAAGTGAGACTGCATCAAAATGCAGTGCATAAAAAGCTTCTGCACAGCAAACACTCAACAAAATGAAAAGACAGCCTGCAGAATGGGAGAGAATATTTACAAACCATATGTCAGATAGGGGTTGACATGTGAAATAAAAATCTCACACAACTCAATGTCAAAAAACAATCCGACTGATAAATATCCAAAGTATCTGAATAGACGTTATTTAAAAGACATACGAAGGGCAACAAGTGTATGAAAAGGTGCTCAACATCATTAATCAGAAAAATGTTTATCAAAACAAATATATCACTTCACAACTGTTAGGATGGTTATTATATAAAAAAGAGAGAAGTGTGATGAGGGTGTGGAAAAAGGAAACCCATGTTCACTGCTGGTGGGAATGTAAACTGATACATCCATTTTGGGAAACGGTATGAGGGTTCCTCAAAAATTTAAAATAGTTACTGCATGACTCCACAATCCCCCTGCTGGGTATACACCCAAAGGAATTGAAATCAGTGTATGAAAGATATATCTGTATTCTCATGTTTATTGCAGTATATTTCACAATAGTCAAGCTATGAATACAATTGGATAAACAAATTATGATATATAGTTATATATCATATTATAATCTTATAAACTCTGTAATAATAATATAAATATTATGTATATAGTATTCAATCTTAAAAAAAGATTAAAATTGCCATTTTTGATGATATGGATGAACCTGGATGGCATTATGCTAAGTAAAATAAAACCAGACATGGAAAGAAAAATGCTTCATGATCTCACTTCTATGTGCTATCTAAAAACAAGCCAAGTATACAGAAACAGTAGAATGGTGGTCATCAGGGATAAGGATTAAGAGGAAACGAAAAAAAGCAGATCAAAGGGTACAAACTGGCAGTCATGTAGGATGAGTAAGTTGTATCTAACCTATAGTATGATACCAATAGTTAATAATATTGTATTCTGTACTGAAAATTTTCTAAAAGTATATTTTTTAGGTGCTCTTGCCAATCACATAAAAATAAAGCTATGAAAGGTGATGGATATGTTAATTGGCTTGATTGTAGTAATAATTTCACGGCATATATTTATGCCTTAAATATGTACCATGAAAATAAGTAAATAAACTAAAATGTAGGTTATCAAAACTTAACAATTTATACACTAAAAATTTCAAAACTTGAAAAAATAACTCAATGGGAGAGATTTACAATTACTTCAATCCTATTAGAGCGGCAATGACGGAAGATAAGTAGAGGAAGGAGACAACCTGATACATGTAGACTCATCAGCAAAGCCTGAGGGACAGTAATAACATCCATAGCGTTGACAGCCAAACCATCAAAAACTTTGCTGTGAATATATTATTTTTGCAACATATGAAACACAAACAGAACAGCAAATCTTGATTCGGGCATCTATCGTCCTAATTAACTGCCCCTCTGATCATGTATGCATGTATCACCTTGATCGCAACCATTTTCGAAAACAACGAAACAAAAATAAACTATTGTAATTTTAAAAAATAAATTATCACGTGAAGTTTATATTTGAAGTTATTTTTCAGGAAAACTTCTGGACACTGAAGATACTTATAGTCAATATTACCTCAAGGCAATTATGGCACCCTAACTACTGTTTTTAGTAATATCTGCTTCCAAATACTCTTAGAAATGGGCAACTTGATAAGGTGATCCCTGAAAATCTCTGCCATCTTGATTGGGTTAACTGTGTTTATTTAAAGAGGCTAAAAAGAGGGTTGGTTTTTAATGCATGGTAACTATGCATTAAAAACAAAATTATATATGAAAAATGAAATTATATATGAAATTATAATGAATAATGCAAGGTTATTCCATGCCTTCTAACATTATTCTTCCTACTTGGGTACCTTTTTGCCATCAGAACAAATTATTAGGATAAATAAATGTGTAAGGGCCATACATACCTACTAAATCTGAGTGCCATGAATTTGTTTGTAATTTTATGTTATTTTAATTATTGTAGTTATTGTAGTATGTGGTTATAACCCTTTTTGCGTTAATATTCAGTAATCCTAGAGACACCTAGAATTATTTTAAAAGTTGAGTCAGTTGTCTCCAGTTATAGAAAATTGACTTACACACTTTTAGTAGTGAAGTCAAAATATCTGAACTGAGTTCACTTCTGCACAAAGGAAAACTCTGCAAGTAACTGAAATTTTCTCAAGACTGGCATATAGACAATTCTAAAAAAGTCCTGGGATATGAACTATCTCAAATTGGCAGCATATATTGCCATGTGCCTCATCCTGCTCACCATCATTTCAGCTTGAGATACTTACAAAAAAGAGAAAAAAGATAGCTTAATAGTTCCAACTTTAAATAGTTATATTGGTATACTCCTTAAAAGAAAAATCAGCACCTTATCGTGGAGTAAAAATTTTACTTATGATTTCTTCACTTTTCTCCCATCAACTCAACAGCCAGAAAATAAAGCATATTAATAAATACACATGCAGACACACACATTGTGGAAATCAGAGACCTGGGTCTATGTGTAGCAGTGTGTTGATAAACTATCTGTAGAGACCGGAGGTCAAATTAATTGTATATATGAAAATTATATAACTCTAGAGACTCAAGAAGATATGCAGATAAAAGTTACTACATAAGAAAATACAGATTTCTCTATTTTTCCACAACAGAAATTATAGAGTGGAATAGTGATTTTAAATGTAGCTTCTGTTATCATTTGGGGGAATAGAAAAGTGAGGGCAACAGAGATCAGAATATAGGCACTAATACTTGAATGCCTGTTATGTGTAGCTCTTGTGCTTTGACAGTTTTACATAACTTTCTTATTTAACCAACACAAAACATTATGAGATTGATGTTTCTATGACTATTTTTCTGTATGAGAGAACCCAGGTTCTGACTTCACATCACTCATGCCATATTGGGTGGCTGAGGCAGGATTCAAATGCAAACGTGGCAGCACCACAGTCTATATTTTATTAATCATACAACCACTGTATCCAACTAATTATAAAGTCTGTATGGAAGCCCAGAAAAATAGGCCAGCATTAAATTGAAAACAGCATTAAAGAGAAAACTATTGATCTAAAAACATTTAGTTTTACAACTTTTAATTTACCATAATTGTGGTTGCTACTGTGACTATTTTATAGGGAAACCATGCACAAATTAATTCATGATACATTCATGTTTTTTTTGCATATGTCTCTTTAAAAAAAATCGTTATTTAGGCAAAGTGCTAAAGAGAAGTTACTTCACCTTGCTGACACTGTGTCTTACAGTTTTACCCAACACGTTTGAGTCATTACTTCTTTAGCTTAACAGGATTACTTAATTGCCTAGTCATGGAATGAATGATTTGGCTACTTCTATAGATGTATTAATAAAGCCTTATTGGTATAATAGTCAAGTTAAGATGAACATGCTTGTGACCTCTTGCAGAAATAATGAAGATTCTGCCATTTAAAGAGCAATAAAATGTAAAGATGTAATTACCAGCTCTTCATTATCTTATGGAATCTCAAGATAAACTCACTTTATTTCAATGTCAAAAGAGCATTAAAGTCCTTTTCAAAATACCGTTTAATTGGAAAGATTAAGATACTTTAATACATTAATTTCATTCCTTGTTACTGTATATTTCACGATAAGAATGCAGGGATATATATTAGAGTTCTGGGAAACTGAAACTTGTGTAACTTACCAGTTAATTCTAAAATCTATTAATCATGTGCTTTGCTTATCTTTCTTCCTTGGTAAAATAAGGATGTTCAAAGATATTTTCATGTTGTCTAAAGCATCTGTATCTCATATGAAAATATACAAAATATATAAAATATTAAGAGAAGTATGCCAAATATATACAAAATAAAAATATACAAAATATTAATCTAGCAGAAAAAAAACTGTTGCATGAAGATAAAGTACAGGATGAGTAGCTGAGTTTGAATGACCAAGAGACTCACAAAAAGATGGGTATGCACAGTTATACTAATCACAAAGGACAAAGATCCCTGTGCACGTGCACATCACACATATCTGAATAGGTCATATACAATATTGACCGCACATTTAACAATTCAATGAATGGTAACTATAGAACAAGACAAATATGTCCATTCCTAAAGAAACAGTAATCAGTCACTAAAGTGCAAAATACCCAGCCTATATAAACTTGTAGCAGTAGGCCTCTTCATATCCATATCTGCAACACAGAGTTAGAAATGTTTGGATTTAAACAGTAGTGAAAATATTACTACATTTCAGAAAGGTATGACCTTAACAGTATGGAGTTTGAAATTTAGAAAAATATATTTCTAACTAGGTTAAAGCTTGAGTGAAAATTTCAATTGCTTAAGATAAGCAAGAATTAGGGAGTGCTGATGAGGTAAGTATAGATGAAAAATAAATTAGCAGGCTAGTCCAAATGTAGTGGTGTTCAAAACTAATTAATCACAACCAGTTACAGATTTCTTGTTTTCTTTTCCACTCGCACTTAGCCTTAAAAATAAACAGAAAAAATAAATAAAATAAATAAATAAGTAAATTGACAGTTGGATAATAGTACGACTTCCTGAAACCACTATTCTGGGAAACATATACCTATAATGGGAATACTTAGGAATATTTGTCATGAAAAATTCATGCATAAATCGTGGCAAAATATAAACTTTGAGATTATATGTACAATATAAATAAATGTAACAATATGCAACAAGATGGTGTTTTCTGTATATTTCATGGTAAGAATGCAGGGATATATATTAGAGTTCTGGGAAATTGAAACTCGTGTAACTTACCAGTTAATTCTAAAATCTATTAAATCATGTGCTTTGCTTATCTTTCTTCCTTGGTAAAATAGGGATGTTCAAAGATATTTTCATGTTGTCTAAGGCATCTGCATCTCATATACAAATATGCAAAATATATAAAATATTAACAGAATTATACCAAATATATACAAAATAATATACAAAATATTAATTTAGCAGAAAAAAACTGTCGCAAGAAAATAAGGTACAGGATGGTACTTTATCTTATGGTTTTTTTGTGAACCATAGTCAGAAAAATCAAGGGATCATAAATAATAAAACAAAATATACCCATTGCCTTAGGGAAATCGGTAAATGAGAATTATATTTTTAAGGGAACTATATGAAAGCTTTATATAAAAACCACAACCATATTTCTTGTTCCCACACACTCCAATCAATTCATTAGATTGTTTTACACATTCTGCAAAATTATTCTAATGCAGGCAGAGAATTTGAAATGTAAAAATTATCATACTGTCTCCTATATTTAGAGCTCAGCTATGCATCTTATATGTTAAAATGCTACTTCTGTGTGACACACTCTTACACCCACTGAGGAAAAAAATTGCTTTGTATTAACAAAGTGAATTATCTCTCTTGAGTAACATGAGTAACTTGGTCAATAGTTACTTACCGTGTGTTAGTTATGGGCTGAACTGTGCTCCCCTCTCTCCAAATTCATATGGTGAAATTCTAAAGCCTAGTATTTCTGAAAGTAACCATATTTGGATGTTTTAAATAAGAATTCAGTTAAAATGAGGCCCTCAGGGTGGGTTCCAATCCAACAAAAATGAAGTCCATATAAAATAAAATTTGGAAAGGGGTAAAAATCAGCTACATGCATGCACAGAAGTACAACTCCATGAAGCCAGACACCTACAAGCCAAGAAGAGAGGCCTAAAACAGATCCTTCCATCATGGTCCTCAGAGGAGCACTTTGACCTTGGATTTACAGCCCCTAGAACTGTGGGAAAATAAATATCTGTTGTTTAAGCCACCCAGTCTGTGCATGTGTGCACGTGTTTAAGTGCCACCTTAGAAAACGGACATAATGGACTTTTTAAAGCCAGCACCCAACTATGTCAGCATCATTTTCAGATGTTTATTTTATTTTATTTTATCAAGTATTCTAATGATAATTTAAAAAAACAGTTTCTTGAGGTGGCTCACACTTTTAATCCCAGCACTTTGGGAGGCAAAGATGGGAGGATCACTTGAGGTTGGAAGTTCAAGACCAGCCAGAGCAACATAATGAAAGCTAAGGTCTACAATTTTTTTCTTTAATAAAAAATAAAGCCGGGTGTGGTGGCACACACCTGTAGTTCTAGCTACTTGGGGGCTGAGTTGGGAGGACTGCTTGAGCCCAGGAGATCAAGAGTACAGTGAGCCATAATTGCACCACTGCACTCCACCCTGGGTGACAGAGTGAAACCCTAATAAAAATAGACAAAAACAATTTCAAAACTTAAGACTAAAAGAAACTCAGAAAACCGTCAATTACATTTTGTTCTGATTTTTCTATTTTATATAGTATGATGAAATGTTACATCAACTTGCCATTTTTAAAAATAAAAATCAGATGGATTTAACTGGGCACAATACCAACTGTATTGAGAAATTCTAATGTGTTCAGATGAGAGACCTGAAGGAAAGGAGACAGATTTAGAAGGAATGATGGTTAATCAGATCAGTCATTCAAATAATCTACCTACTAGTAAAGTTAGACAAACAAACAAATGGCAAAAACAACAACAAAATCCCACCCATCATCTATAGAGAAAAATCATAGTCTCCCACTTGAAATAACACATCTGTCTGGCAGCTTAAATAAAAGGATGCATATTTTCACACAGCACAAAAGAATTATTTTTATATTTGGAAAACAATTGCTACAGAACTATGAAAAGAAAAAAATACAGACTGTAGAGAAAAAAATAAGACAATCTTCCATCAAGAAGGAAACATAAAATATACTAACTTGAAATAACAGATATACACAATATTTGGAGTCCAAGCTTTTAGTGTTGACTCCAGCCCAGTTATATCGGAGGCAAAGATAACTTGAAATAACAGATATACACAATATTGAGAGTTCAAGCTTTTTAGTGTTGACTCCAGCCCTGTTATATTGGATGCAAAGAAACAAAGATTTGCAAAGGATTCCTGAATTATCCAAAGTTAAATGCGTTATATCTAACCAAGCCAGATCTAGAACACATTATTGGTAATATTCTTTCCATTGACTATGTCTAATTCCTCTTAAAGTTTTTCCCCTTTAAATATAAATCCTACGCACATTACAACTTTGGTAACATAAATAGAACAAGACACTTATTCTTTCTTTCAGCACTTTGGATGTGCTATCCCATTGTGTTCTGACTATCATTGTTTCTGATGAAAAGTCAGGTGTTAATCACAAAGTCGTTTCCTTGTATGGATGAGTTCTTTTCCTTTTGTTTCAAGATTAACTCCCTCACATTTTATTTAATCCAGAATTATTAGAAACTTCTCTAATTTTGAGACTCAAGGTCACTCGTCAGATCACCACAAAATTTCAAAATATACATTCTAAGTGCTTGTAAACTATCAATATACTACTTGAATGTCTTCTTTTATTAATATAAGGTCATGGTTTGGAATATTTGGGAAAGGAATATAAGTCAGAGCAAGAGCATCCTAGATTAGTGATTGATACATATTAATCAATCAATTAATATTTTTGTGACAATCAAATAATAAATTACTTCTAGTATTTTTGCTGACATATTTCTTTCCCTACTTTCAAGATTCACACAGAAATATACCTTAAATAATATAATTTGATTCTCTTGAAAAAAATTTTCTTTCTCCTCAATCTTTCTCAATATTTTTAATACAATAGTTTTTCTTTCTATATCCATCAAAAAGTTTCAATTTGATGAGATAGCATAAAAAAATCTATTTAGAGGATCAGTTTGAAAGTCAGATGTGCAAAGTGTTTCTTATCTGCTCTGTTCTCTTTTCATTATCTTCTCCCTGACCCAACCCCAGACATTATAAAGAATGCTAAACCCTTTATAAAGAATTTTACCAGAATCAATATTAAAATTGAGTGAGCTATTTATTACTTAGAAGTAATTCTCAAACTTTAACCTGTAATTTTATGTATTTACAGTGGAGCATAGTATTTAGAAGAAACATGGTTCAATTATAGGTCAATCACTCCTTAGCAATGTATCAGAGTTCGGCAAGTTACCCAAACTCTGCTAATAACAATCTATTAATCTGTAAAAATAAATATAAATATATCCACGAAGTATTCTTAAGGTTAAATGAAATAACTTATATAAAAGTAAATCACTTAGTGTAATGTTGAATATATTATATGTTCTAGCTTGAATTACTACTACTAATGAAAAACTACATTTTGAAATTTTTGAAGCTGAGATCAATAAAAAAAATAGTGCCATTCTCCAAGTTTTTCTAGGTAGTTTGCTAGAAATAAGAAAGTAAAATAAACTAGGGCCCAGTTTCTGGATTTAAGGATCAGAAATCATCTGCTGTGTTTATTATGAACCCTTCATATCCCTTCAGTTCTTCCTATAAATTTTTACAAAGAACTTACTGAATAAAGAGTTAAAACACCTCAAATTAACAAAATCTTCTCTACTACATCTCCATTATTTCAAAACAGAAAAGAATAATAATTTTGCCAATGATAGTTAAGTACATGTCAGTCACTAACACTACAGCAGATTCCTTCTTATTCCTATTTCTAATATTTCCAATACCTTCATATTTCTATTTCTCATTCATATTTGAACCCAACTCTGTAATTTAGGAAGTTCTCTTTTTTCTTTTAGAAATTAAGGCATAAAGTGTCAGGTGACTTGCACAAGATTGCACCACTAGTAAATTTAAAAATATAATTTACTTGCCTACTGTCTTAGTGATATAGTTTACTTGCCTACTGTTTTAGTGAATTATTGATCATGCACAATTCTTTTTGAAAACAGAAATTCATTTAGCATACCACATTTCAAGATCCATTGGTAAAAGCCATCTTATTAGCTTAATCAACAAAAATGTCTAGAAAATGTGAGCTTTTATTAACTGATAAAATATTAGAAGTTATATATATATATATATAAACCACCCCTATAATCTTTATAAAATTATTTGGGAAAGGAGGGAGGGGATGAAATAAAAAGAAGCTTCCAGCACATCCAGCCTTAAACATTAAGTTAACTTGACATCTGTCCTGCTTCCTCAAAATTGTTTATTAGGTACAGCCCCACAATCATTTATATCCTGTCACAAGATTATAGTTAAACTCAACTACTCATAGATAACAACTTGAGCATTGTGAAATATTAAGTTTTCTCTCTGAGGTATTCTTTCAGATCCTACATACCAGTGAAACTACTGACATCAGCTCCTCCGAAGGGCTCCAGGAGAAGCTGACTCACTAAAGGGCGAAGTTTCCACATCCTGCTGATTTAATCCCTCTAACCCAAACCAGTCAGTGAGCCCATTTATCCAGCCTGTGGTCCTCTACAATCCCTTCACCCCAACCAAGTACTCTCTGGAAAGACAGATTTGAGGGTGCTCGCATCTCCTCACTCAGCTGTCCTGCAATCATTAAACTCCTTCTTTACTGCAAACTCTGTTTATCAATTTATCAGACTGTGACTGCACAGCAGTCAGAGCATACAAATATGTGAGTCCTGTATCATTTATAAATATTTAATTTTTATATATATTTAACTTCTATACACATAACTGACTATTTTGTATATTAATATTAGTAGGTAATAATAATATTTATATTTCCTCCATAGGTAGCTTCTGGGGCATTTCTGCCTGGTAAATTTTTATTCTTTAATGACAAAGACTAAAGTAACTTTAAAATATTATTGAGAATTTTTTTTCTATTGACGGGACACTGAATTTGTAGGTAGAAATAAAAACATAGCTTTTAACTAAACTTAATTTTAAACACAATTCAAAATATAAACATAAAATTAAGAATTTCCAAAATTAAACTTAGTTTTAGAAACTCACATAAGCAAGTGTAATACTGAGGAGCAAAGAAACTGTGGTCTACAAAAAAAATTATAAGCAATTCATGAAATCTAAGGGCTAATTTGTGAAGTAAATTTGGAGGATATTTTATGCTGTAGCTCCATCCTAGAGACCGAGAGAATTGCTCTAGGAAAACCTGCTCAACTCTTTTTAACCAGAAATTCTTTCTTTCTCCAGAAATCCCTTTCAGGTAATGCCTAATAATATCTCACTGAACATGTATTAGAAATCGTAGTTTAATTTTTAATTAAATAATTCAGTGAAAGTATATTAATTGTAAAGATAAGTTTTAACACAAATGGGAATACTAGACTTACGGTGGTCATCAACCCAAAATGCTACAAAATTACATGGAATGGTTAGTTTGGCAAAAATAAATATCACCACTACCACCAAAAACCTAGGTTTCAAAAAGAAATAGAAACATTCCAAAATGTTAAAAATTTTTCATTTGTTTACTTTCTAAATGCTCTTTAAAATACTTACATCATCATAATTTTGAAGTTTAAAAGTAAAGAAATAGATCTCCTAGTTAATATACTGCCTTAAAGTTACCCTGGCTCACAAACAGAACAAATCAAAGCATGACTTGACAGCCGTCAAATTACAGGAAATTGAAGCTAAATGAAATTGGACACCTCACCTCATCTAAACTCCTTACTTTATAAGAAGGAAAAGCCTCACAAAATGTTGAGGTCATTTAACTTCAAGTCATCAGGTGAGTTAGAGATAATCTGAGAACACCACTTTTTTTCTCTTTGTTACTATTCTCTCATGAAGTTTTGCCTGAAAACAGGTCTACTAAAGATAGAAGAATTTGTAATGAAGATGAACATATATCATTGCGTTTCTGCTTAGGGTTGTTCAATATTTTCCCATTGATAATATATAAAATCCTACCTACTTTGACCTCCTCTCCTACCATTTCCTTGCTATCTCCTAGAACTTCATTCTTGACTCCAAAGCTGCACCCTCCTGCATCAGTTTTTGTTTGAAATCTTCAGCCCTTCATAAATTTCATCCACCAAACTCCTATTTATCCTTTAACTCCCTATTATTTTTTCTTACAGTGCCACATTTTCCTTCATTGGCACATATCCAATTTAAAGATATATAGTTTGAGTTTTTGCTTGACTTTCTGTTTCTCCATTAAAGTATAAGCTCCACAAAAGCAAGTATCATGTCTGATTTAACAGGGTATATTCTATTCTTATAAGAGTGCTGCCACGTAAGTGTCAATGAATGTTTGTGAAATAAATGAAGGACTAAAGAGTGACTGAACAAATAAAAATAAGTTCTCTGTGTGTATTGTATGTGTGAATAAGATTTTGAGTTTGGCCAAGGCAGTTAATCACACATTAACAACTCATTAAGGTTTATAGCACTGAGGTACAAAATTGGTTCAACACCAAATTCTAAGATGAAACAAGGTTTGTGTTCAGAAATATAGTGTCTCTTTTTCTAATATCAGCTGCCCCCCAACTATCAGCATGACAAATGCAAACCATTGATATGTGTTTTTCTGGTTTTTTTTTGTATTGAAGATTCCACATGAAGGAAAATTATTATATTTCTAATAGGAAGTCCTGTTCTAAATGACAACAAATCTGAGGGTGAACACATTTGTTTAAAAGAGAGAGATTAAAAAGATGAGATTCTGTGTGTACAGTATATAACTGAAGGGAGTTGTATCTAGCAATTTGACAAGAAAGGTGAAACAGAACATTAACCTGAGCACACAAGTTCAGCTAATGATCTGGGATGGGGAGTTGTGGGTAGAGAGGAGGACAAAGACGAAAGACAACCATTTACCCCAAGTTACTCTCCAAAGAAGAGAAAAAGCCCTCTTAGTAATGTCTTTCAAAATCTAACTACTTTCAAGAACACAGCGATAAGATACAGAGAGATACCAATCAAGTTGGACAGTAACTTAAAAGTCAGATGACTTTTTAAGCATAAGTAACTTAGAACTGTAAAGTAAAAAACACTAAATGTCATTGACTTTAAAGTGGATACTGAAGCAAAAAAAAACCCTTCTATTAAAAACTAGACTATATGCAGTAACTTATGTAGGAAACTTAGCAGAAATATTTATACAAAATTGCCCTACCATATTTTATTAAAGTATTACATTATAAATTAAGAGAAAATCATTTTAAAAATGAGTTATATTTTAGGCCTTTTTTCTCAAAATGAGTTTCATAAATTGATATGGTTATTAGCATAGGAATTTCAATAATAGGAACAAAGAAACCAAATGAAAACCTAATGCGTGTGTATGTGTCTGTGTGTGTGTATACAATTACCTGGCATTCCAACTTCAATATGTTTAAAAATATTTCAGCAAAAAATGTTAGATTTATTTTAAGGTAGTTTGTAAGAGATTTATTAGGTTTATTTGTAGGCCTTGCACACTAAGTTAAGCAACACTATCATAAAATAAATTATTTAATAATGAAACAGAAACTCAAAACTTCATATTATAATTAAATAAACTCTAAAGTATCTAGTAACTTCAACTGTATGCCCTAAAATAACATCAGGACTACAGTGTCTATCAATGTGCCCACAGAAAACGCAACAATGAAAGAAAGAAAAATATCTATTTTTTCATAAAAGATCAACACACTTTGTCCAATTTTTTTGTCCAACTGCTATAAAGTGGGCCAACGCTAATGGCAAATAAAAGAGCTGCCATTCAACATGCATTCTAGTAGTGAATATTAACTGACTACTATGTGAAGGCAGTGTTCGTTGAACAAATAAAAGAATCTTTGCCTGCGTGACGCTTATATTTTGGTCACTTTACATTTTACTGGAGGAAACGTGAAGAATAGAATACCAGCAATATTAACAACATTATCCCACTAGAACGTCTTCAGTGACTGATACTTTCAGACTCATCTCAATGACCCTATATGATCGTTATATTCCAAGGAGCATGGCAATGGATTTTAACATTTCCAGATTAAAAGGTAATGGTAAAGTAATGATAACCAACATAAAAATGACTCCCTGGAAACGACAGCAACTCATTTCAAATGGCTTTGGAATGCCATTAGGACAGCACCTTTTCCTTTGTAATGCAAAAGTCTCACAATCCAGATAGCAGGTCTTGTGAATTTTGATGAGAGGTAAGGCATTACAGAAAGACCCAAAAGTCATGCTCCAGATCCCGGCAATATAGCTAGTAGGACAGACACAAAGTACATAGTTTTACTACTGGTCACAGTGATTTAGAGATTGGAACCCATAGTTCTGTGAGATCAGGCATCACTTCAAGATAAAATTTACATTTTTAATAAATGCAAACTTTGGCTCAGCTAAACAAGTTACCTTGGGCTATATTTACTGTAGATAGATAAATTTGGCATAATTAACCCTTCTGCAGTCTAAACATACCAGGTGCCAAAAATGATGTAAAGCACTGAATATGTGAGATAAAGTATGATGAATTCTATTGACAAATACAGGCAATAGCTTCCATTTAATTGAGAAGAAACCGTATACCTAGCACAAGTCTTTTTCTGTGCATTGACTTTTCATAATACAACTATATGAAGTCATAGCCTATTTTATATGTAAATACAAGTGTTTCCAAAGGTTAAGAAAGGGCACGGTGAGAGTGAGAAGCACAGACTGGGTGGGCAGGACAATCTAGTTGTCTATCTGTGCTTTAAACTCCTATAAACATCATCTCCCACACCACGGCATCTAACTCAGAGACACATTTCAATTGCCAGCAAACGGAAGCCTCATAAACCCAAAATGTGAACGGCAATGAAGTTCATAGAGCACGCTTTGAGTGCACAGAGTATCTTTGCAAACATTATCTTATTTTTATTATACTTTAAGTTTTAGGGTACATGTGCACAACGTGGAGGTTTGTTACATATGTATACATGTGCCATGTTAGTGTGCTGCACCCATTAACTCATCATTTAACATTAGGTATATCTCCTAATGCTATCCCTTCCCCTCCCCCCAAACATTATCTTTTAAGACTTTCACAATCACGCCATGAGATTATTCCCATATCAAAAAGTAGGAAATGAAAGCCTGGAAAGAAGTTATATTGACATTAAATTGCTCTCAAAACCAAGTGTACAAATGATTTTTCTTGCAAAGAAATTCATATTCTACACAAAGTTCTATTTCAAAATGAATTCTGGAATTCAATTAAACACTCATCTTGAAAACGAGAGCTTAAGTGGAAATTCCTCACTGGTATTCAAGCAAATAAATAAAATAATGATATTAAATCTACATCTAATCTCTTATGACATATTGAAAGTTTGCTATATAGCTACCACTAAGTTATATATTTCCAGTGACACAAACCATAAAATGAATTTGTTTCTATTGGTACTAGCAAAAAAACAAAACAAAACAAACAAAAAAAAACCTACATAGACAGCAAAGAGGTCAATCTACTAATTTATCTTCTAATCACTTTCCCCCCAGGAGCATTCGTCCGTCTCATTAGACAGTTGTTCTATGCTTCTTTTTTTCACATTCTAATTGCCTCACCTGAACCAAAAAATGAATATGGATCTAGGATCAATACCTTTTGAAAAGTCATTTATTTCATTATATTATTTTTTCATATATCTGCATTATTGCATAGAATACCTGATTGGTCTTATGCTAAGTTTTTCATGTAACATTACCTCTGCAAGATGTTAATAAGTATCCTTCCAAAAATGTTTGAAAAATCTTGGGTACAACATATTAAGTAAGTTCCTGTTTTATAGTTTTCCAGGAGTTTTACTATCCTTGGCCAATGACAAAATTCAAAGCAGAGATACAGTACACAACTTTTGTAAAACTTACCTATTTTTCTTGTAAGACTGTGGCTTTGTTTTGTTTTGTTTTGAACTTCTTTTCTGTGATGTGACATAAGACTGTGTGTTGAGTTAGGGGTGGGGACATACATTAACAGAGGTTTAGGAACTGCTTTGCTAAAGCAAGTTTGAGGAGAAAATGGGGAGACTAATACAAGATTTTCCTTTAAGCAGTGGGAGTTGAAGGGGTAGGTGGTTTTTGGAGAAAGAAGAGACCCATTCATGGCACAGGCTTCTTTACGTTTCTGCTCTGTGTGATACATAATGAGGATACAGACATTCACTTCCTCTATTTCCCACCCCTGGCTGGGGGTAACCCAAAGGTACCTGATAAAGACAGCCTTACAGCTGTATCAAGTATCCCTGAGTGTGTTAGGACTGGAGAGGCCTGAGGAATAAAAAGCATACATGCATTAAATGGAACAAATACAGAGAAGAAGAAAACTCAGACATGGTACATTAATTGTGTACCTTTCCTTACAACCAAGCACATCACAGGGTACATGACCTGCTTCCTTTTGACCTGCTTCCTTTATGTTGACTGCATGAACAGGGAAGGGGGCTGGGGTACACGTGGGAGATAATTGTGTTTATTATGTACCTGGTATTAATACATCTATAGAGACAATTGGAATGACTATACTGGAGAAACAGCAAGGGAAGAACTGAAAAGGCTAAAATAAATACTTGGTTCTCTAAAAAATACTACAAAAAGATTTCTCATGTCTGACAAATTACATTTTAGTCTAATAGTAATAAGTGACCAAAACTAAGGTGATTTGATAAATATCATAAGGTATTTTATTGTGAAATTGATATCTATACGTATTGCTTATAAAGCTCAGTAATCTGTTCTTGAATTGAGAAATTACTGAGACAACATCAAAAGCTGTCATTTTTGTTTCTATGCTGTTGTTGTTATTGTTTGTGAGGTCAGAGCTTCTAAATTTTATGACTGTTTGAAAGGGGCCTATATAGACCTTGCCTGAATATTAAGTCATGTGAAATGATAAAAAGTTTTCTGATTTATTGGGTTAGACAAAGAAAAAATTGAGAAATTGAGCATCATTAAAATTAAAGACCTTTGTTATTCCAACTGTGCTTAGAATGAAAAGAAAAGCCACAGGTTGGGAGAAAATCTTTTCAAAACATATTCAAAACATATCAGATAAATTAGTGGTATTTAAAGTATACAAAGAACTCGAAAATAAGAAAGAAAACAACTCATTTAAAAGATAGGCCAAAGGTCTAAATACAGCTGTCAAATAGGGATATTGAAGTTACTAGTCATGTATCATTAGGGAACTGCAAGTCACAGCAACCGTGAGATATTATTACATGACTATTAAAATGACCAATATCTAAAAGTCTGATAATACCAAAAGCTGGCAAATATGAGAAGAAACAGGAACTTTTATTCATTGCTGGCGAGAATGCAGAATAGTACAGCTACTTTGGGAGTCAGTTTGGCAGTTTCTTATTAACTAAACATACTCCTACCACACAACCCAGCAATTACATTCCCTGGTATTTACTTAAAGGATTTGAAAACTTACATGCACACAAAAACTTCTTCCCATGAATGTTACAGGAGCCTTATTCATGATCAGTAAAATCGAAATGTCCTTCAGGAAGTGAATGGAAAAATAAACTGTGGTATATCCAGGCAATAGAATATTATTCTGTCAAGCTACAGAAGACACACAGGAACCTTTAAATGCATATTGCCAAGTGAAAGAAGCCAGTCTGAAAAGTCTACATACTGTATGATTCAACTACATGACCTTCTGGAGAAAGCGAAACTATGGAGACAGTAAAGAGATCAGTGGCTATTAGGGATTTGGAGGAGATTTGTGCAGTCTAAACATGTCATGTGCCAACAATGACGTAAAGATATGTGAGATAAAGTATGATGAATTCTATTGACAAACACACGCAATGGCTTCCATTTAACTGAGAAGAAACCGTATACCTAGCACAAGTCTTTTTCTGTGCATTAACTTTTTGTAATACAACTATATGAAGTTATAGCCTATTTTATATATGAATAAAAGCATTTCCAAAGGTTAAGAAAGGGCACAGTGAGAGTGAGAAGCACAGTCTGGGTAGGTAGGACAATCTAGTTTTCTATCTGTGCTTTAAACTCCTATAACCAGCATCTCAATCTACTAATTTATCTTCTACATAAATTAGTAGAGGAAGCGATGAACGGATAGAGCAAGGAAGAATTTTAGGAGAGTGAATCCATTATTCTGTGTGACAGTGTAGTGAGGATTATTTGTCATTACACATTTGACAAAACCTATAGAATTCATAAGACAAGGAGTAAACTCTAATATAAACTACATACTTTAGTCAATAATAATGTACCAATATTGACTCATCAACTATAACAAATGTACAACACTACTGCAAGATGTTAAAAATCGGGGAAATTGGGGTAGAGGCTGAGGATGACGTGTGAATGCTTATTCACTTCTTTCTACAAACCTAAAATTGCTTTTAAAAAGTCGATACAAATTAAAACAAGGCAGGGTTTTCATGCAATGGAAAAAAACACAAAATTTTAGTAAGTGACTGATAATTATGCTTATGCCATTTTGCTAGATTACACTTCATTAATATAGTTTCATTCTTCATGTTATAAAGCAGAATAAAGTCAGATATCTAGAGAAATTGATTTTAATGATTAGAGTAAAAGCATTTTCACCTCCAGTGTCAGAATGAGTTCTTCAGAATCAGACAATTTTATAGTTAAATCAATCATTGATTTTAAAAAAATATTGAGAAAAACATTAACTTCACTTTTTCCATCAAACTCAATGTCATGACAGCATTGTGAGTCATTTCAATCTAGGATTGAAACCTATTTCTGGACCCAGTGGTCTTACTGTGATAGATTCTGAAAATGTAAGACGTTAAAGTCCAGTCTTTGATCTGCTGTCCTCTGCAGTTATCAAAAGGTCAGTTTATCCTGCTTCTTTTCTCTCTTTTTCATATATCTTGCACTTCAGCTTAATATTAGTATTAAGCTAAATTTCTTATTTTATTTTGATTGATAAAGGAAAACAGATTGTTTCAATACAGTTACTGAGAATAAGAAGCAAAAGGTACTTATAAAGTACACAAGAGAGCTATCAGATAAAAATTTGTTCAAAAAAAGATTTGGAAATTTTTATTGCATGAATGTTCAATCGGAAAGGAAAACTTTCTGGATTCTTTTTCCACCACACATGAGTAGCAGCACTAAAGTAGTGAATAATGTCCGTTCAATTGGTAGTTTTCATGTATTTCTGATATCAGAAATGGACTGTTAGTAACTAGTTTTAAAAGCAGAGCATTTTTGTGCATGGCATTCCCCTGAATTCCAAAGCCCAAACTTAACTTAGGCTAATTTCTCTCTGCTGGGAGCACCATTAATTTCTCATAGATAACATTTCATATATATGTGGCATTCTGATGATGTAAAGGAATTCACACATTATGGGCCTACTAGCCAAATTTAATCAATGGCTTGCTACATATGGCTGAGAGCTAAAAATTGTTTTGGCATTTTGGAAGTGTTTAAAGAAGGAGAAGGAAGGGGAGAAGAAGAATGAGTAGATGAAGGAGAGACAGAGACTACATATGGCCAGCCAAGCCGGTAATATTTACTGTCTAGTTCTTTACAGAAAGAAGTTTTCCAATCTTGAACAAAACACACACATCTTTGTTATGCCAAAAGGACTACAATAAGTCTTCACTTAACATCATCGACAGGTGCTTGAAAACTGGTCATAGGTATATAGATTTATGGTCACGTGATGTTTTGATACACGCATACGGGGGGATAAATTGGGGATGGTTAATTGGTACAAAAATACAGTAAGCGAAAACGATTTTACCATAGGTTGACATCAAAAGAGTTAAGCTTCTATGGCTTTTGGTAACTAAAACGTCAACAAACTTGTAACTAAAGATCAAAACACTTCTAATATTAAATGCTGAAATAAATTTCAGCTATTCATACATTTCAGATTAATAAAAGCTAGTAAAATCATTATTTACCTACTTATTTCAGTTTAGGGTTGCAGTTGAGCGCAGCCTATCCTGTCAGCTCAGGACGCAATGTGGGAACCAGCCCTGGACAAGACGCCGTCGCATTGCAGGTGCACTCACACATACCCACAGTTACTCAGACTGGGACCACATAGACACGTCAATCAACCTCACATGCACAGCCTTGGGAAGTGAGAGGAAACTGGAGCATCCAGAGAATATCCATGCAGACATGGGGAGAATACATACGCTCTACACAGACAGTGAACCCCAATTGGAATCAATTTGTTTTTTCTCATCAACATTATAATGAAATGACATTGAATGAAACGTCGTTATTCGAAGACCTGTTGTACTCAGTTCTAAACATTTCAGAATTAAGAGATCTACACACATCCTCTTCTATATAATGGAGTGGGTCTCTTAAAATTTCCTGGCAACATACTCTTAGCCTGCCTAGGAAACACTTTAGAATAAAACTGCATTATAATAAATTTTCATATTCTATTTATATCTTCCTATTTCTCCCTCTACTTATTAAGGTATAGTCTTGTCTATGTAATCCTTCAGTTCCTGAACAAGGTGAACATATGATCTCATGATGTGTGTTTTAATTTCTTAACTTTGTTGAGATTTGGGAATGTGTGGATGATGGAAAGCAAAGAAAGGAACTCAGCAGCTATAAAAGAAATCCGACCTTTAATTTTTTTATTGAATTTGTTTGTTTTATTTTTCCTTCCTTTGCACAAATGGGAGCTTCCAGTTTTACAAAGGGTACCACGAATTTTAGGACAAAAATTTGTATTTGTGGGATAACACCAGTTGGAGACACAATGATTTAGAGATTGCATATCAATTTTATCAAATAAATGTGATAAAGTAGGGGATATGCACACACACACACACACACGTAGTGACAAAACCATTGACACAGATACCCAGATGGCACTTAATGTACTTTCAGCCTTAAATTCTTTCTCAAGGACAAGCCATTTGTTTGCAAATGATTTAGCATTCAAAAATGATTAAACATGAGAAAAAATGCATTGCACATAAAGTTCAGATTACAAATGAATTAAAGTCATACTAATATAACTATAATTTATAATGAATTCAAATGGCTTTCAGAAGGGTCATCTGTGGCATGTGAAGAGCAATCTGAATTGGTTTTTCTGGTAACTGGTCACAGCAATGTTTTCTAGACTAGTAAGTGAGTGCTCATACAGCACCATGTGTGTTCAACAACACATAAAGTTGGGTGACAAAATCTACTTTTAGTGAGAAGGCAGTTATTTCCAGGGGCACCAATAGTAATGTCAGTTTTGAGTCTTGGGTTTGCTTTTGTTTGTTTACAAGGCAATGTAATGTTTAAGGAAAAAAAAATTCTACCAATCCATGTTGAGTGAACATTTCAATCCATGTAAAGGCAAAAGTCAGCTGCCACCATGCCATGCAAACCTTATAGTACATGACATGTTAAATCGGTAACCTCGAAAGGGACTTCTGAGAAGCTATGAGTAAAAGGCCCACACAAAATGCCTCTGAGATAAATTCACAAATGAAACGGAAAAGGATATCTGTGTATATCCAAGAAGAATAGTAATTATCAGAAAACAAGAACACTTCTAAATTGAAAGAATCCCTAAAGTAAAAGAAGACAAAAGAAAAAGAAATAAAGATGCAAGTGAGATGAGGCGAAAATGGTGAGCGACAGGGAGACCTACTGAGAAAAAAAGTAGCTAAATATAGTGTGTTATTATTTCAGCAATATTAAGTATATCAATACTGAGAAATATGACTTGAAATAGATTCAGTACCTCAAGCAGAAACATAAACAAATAACATCTGGGTTTTTCTTTTGATAACCAGTATTTTAAATACGAAAATCTAAAAATTTTATCTTTGTGTAAGAGTTACACATTTATCATACCAATCAATAACAAAAAGGCGCTATAAATAATTTATGGAAATAAATGTCCTAGCAGACGTTAACCAGACATCAGTCTTCACCGGTAAGGATTAGATTTGAAGGTGTTTGCAGATAATTAAAACTTGTTTTTATAACATAACTTAGCAGCTAAGTAGTATAATGAAAATGGGATATTCAAATTATAAGATATAAAATATTAAAGATAGAAGAACATGTTTATTTTTTCAATATAAATATTGTTAGAGCTCAGAGAAACAGTAGGAAATCTCAGGGCTCATGAAAGGCCACATTCTAGAGATAGTGATTGACAGGTGTGGTAAATCCCCTACAGCGTGGTGCCTGTTGTCATGGAGTAGCATGTCTCCTACAGGGTACTACCAGCAGGTTCAAGTAGGAAGAGCCAATAGTCCATGTGAGAAACCCCGGAAGGCTAAAGATAGAAGGAAATATTTGTGCCACGTTGAAGAGCAAGTTCACCAGGTGAATTGGCATGTGGCTAGGGTACAACTTCCCATACATATATAAATAATGAAACACACAAAAAATTATCAGAAAAGTGTTTTATTATTATTAGAGTCACGATTAGCACTCTCCTCATCAGGAGAGTTTTATGTTTTTTTCTAGCCC
Source organism: Symphalangus syndactylus (assembly GCF_028878055.3). Lineage (NCBI taxonomy): Eukaryota > Metazoa > Chordata > Mammalia > Primates > Hylobatidae > Symphalangus > Symphalangus syndactylus. Next base: position 4,947,877 of record NC_072433.2, read on the forward strand.
TACTCTATACTTTTTAAACACAGTCTCCAATTTTGAAAATAAAAGTTTCTTATTTTTAATTCAAATCTCAATTAAAATAAAACAAAAACCGAAAATGTAGAAGTTCCTTATTTTGACCTTCTATATACCATACACAACAAAAAGACTGATAAAATTCCACTAAACACAACAGCTAGATCCGTATTCCCGTTACTGCTTAAGCCCATTCCCATAAGGATTTTATACCAAATCTGCCCTTGCCAAGGCTACCTGGGGCCTTCATTTTATTATTTGCAATGGAAAATTTTAACTTCACATCCATGTTGGCTTCCTTACATCCCAGATGCACATACAGCCAGATCTTTTTCCCATCAGATGTGATTTCATCTTGCAACTTCGGAATGCCTTGATGACCTCCTCTTTATCTAAAGATCACTTTAAAAAGCCTGAAGTATTTGGCTCTTCCCTAAATCCTTGGCCAGATGTAATGTCATCCTCCCATTGGCTTTCTTTGTCCAAACTACATTAAACTTATCTCAGATCTTCAAACAAGTTATATTTCCTGCCTAAGATCTTTCTATGAGTGAGTGAAAGGTCTGATGAAGATAGTTCCTCTTTGCCCCCAAAGGTTTCATTGATCATGCTGATAATGAATTTACTGTTATTTTAATCTCTTACTGTTATACTCAGGCTTAAATTCTCTACCCTACACACTTCAGTTGACATAATTTTAATTTCCACTGTGATGCTTCTCTCTCTTCTATCAACACTCTCTCCTCACAGGGTTTCATCCAGATCAGGAGTCAGCAACATTTTTGACAAAGAGCCAGATAGCAAATATTGCAGGCTTTGTGTTGCCAAGAGGCAAATTTATGGAACTTTCCCTGCTGAAAAATTTCCCTGTATTTTATATTTTAGACTTATAAATGCCACACGTACTTATAACTCATGAGCCATACAAAAACAGGCAGCAGACCAGATCTGGCTCATGGGCTATAATAGTTTGCCAACCCCTCACCTAGATTCATGACTTTAGGCATGATCTATAGGCTACGATGATCTAACTCACATCTCTAGCCAAGTCAACTTGTCAGTGCCTACTTGATGTCTCCACTTGGATTCTAACTAGCGTCTTAATTTAAGATTAAAAAATGTAAAATCAATCACACATACGCACCTACCCACACCTCTGTCACTTGCAAACTGCCTCATGTCATCAAGACTTTGCCATATCACTAAAAGTGACCATAATCCCCCATGTCCCTAAATCCAAATACCTTGATATAATTCTTGCTCAGTAAATTCAATCATCTTCAAATCAACTTCCAATCTCAACTGATTTTCTCCAACTTTATTGCTACACTCATAATCCCAACTACCATCATCCTTCAACTGGACAGGTGCAATAGTCAGCTAAATGAACCCCCTTCCTTCACTACTGTACCCTTCCACAATAGTACACCCTCCTAAGGGCTAACCTCATCGTATCACACATCCATCATACAGTTTTCAATGTAGTTAATTTATATTCACACTTTGATATAAGATCTAGATTTGGTCCCTGAGAACACTCATGTAATCTCTCTCCATGCTCTTCCTTCATGGACATTCCAGCCAAACCGGCCTTCTTTTCTTTGTAAGAAACTATCAAGCTCTCTTTTTAAATTACAGAATCTTTATATCTGCCCTTCTTTCTGCTCAGAGCACCCCAGATCTTCAAAGTACCTTCCTCTTTGTCTTCACTCAACTCCCAAATGTAATATTACCTCCTCAGAGAGAAAAATGCTCTGAAATACCTACAGCCAGATCAGTGCCTTCCTCCTTGACAGTTTTACTCAGCCATGTTATCACATGTAATCTTCTTCGTAGTAGTGTACTTTATAGCCCTTCACACCATTGCTTTGTTTAGGTATTTGTATGTCTTCGTCCTCTTTCCCTCCTCACTACAGTATAGCCAATTGTGTCTTTGCCTTCTTCACTGCTATATCCCCTAGAGCCTGGTAGGCTTTCTATAAACAGCCATTTATTGACTTATTGACTACATGTATATGCTAATCCTTCTTACTAATTTTTGTTACACTATATATTTCTCTTCTCCCTCTCTTCGCTTCCCTCTTCTCATGTCCCTTGATGCTTCCTACTCAATATTAACATGGACATCATTTTGTATCTTCAGCATTTCTCTTTTCATTATATTATGATAGGTTAATTTTCCTAAGAAAACACTATTTTGACAAAGCAAAGCATTAAAGTAAAGCAGCATAGGATCAATTTTTTCCTATTGAAAATGAAACAGCATCTTTCCGAGAAGACAATTCCACCAGGAAACAAAACAAACAAACACATTTCCGGTAAGTCCTAGTTCCCAAGACTTGAAGCCAGTATGTTTTTCCACTTTCGAGTATCCTTGACTGTACAGATAAAAGGTATCCACTTAAAGATATTAACTCATTACCACTGCCTAAATTTGGCTTCCAGAAACACAACTTAATATGACAACAATGGATGTGATAATCATTTGAAAGTAGCTTTATCAAAATCTTCCAACAGAACAAGTTACTTTCCTAATTAGCATCTTCAGTTAAATACCTAAATCTGATGAATAATAAGTTATTCATTATGCTAAATTGCATTGGCTCACTATCTTAGAATGCTTTCAAATTAATTAAAAATGAGATATTCAGTGATGAGAAATATGAAAAGATAAAAACCTATTTCAATCAGTTTAAATTAGAATTTAACATTTCTTCAATACACTATTTGTAGTCAATTGCAAGAGTAATAAAGCAAAATTATTGAGTCTTTAATAGTGACCGTTCAAAATTCATAATGAATTATTAAAAAGAAAACTAAGGTCCCTACCAACGTTCCACCTCACTTCAAAGCACAGCCAAGGTGATTACAACAGGAAGTAAAAGACTCCACACAATTCACACTTCTTTGCCTCTATTCTGTTACTTCTGGAATCTTCTACTACTCCAAATTGTGTGTTTGCTCCAGACTCAGCAGTTCTCACCACCTTGTTCTTCCAATTGCCATCTTCTCTGTGCGGCCTTTCTTGACTACCCAGTTAAAAATTACCCTTTGAAAATTATTTGATCCCCATCCAGGATTACTTTTCACTATCTAACTTACGATACTTTGCATATTTATGTGGCTCATTGTCTGTTATCTGTCTCCCTAAGTTAGAATGCGAGCTTCATGATGGCAGAGTTTTGGTCAATTTCCTTCACTCAATAATTCCTGACCCAAAGTAAACACTTCATAAGTATTTTTTGAATATACAAATATATAGTCCGAATTATCAAGGAGCTTATAAATCAATAAAGACACAACCCAGCATAGAATGCAGTCTGAGAAATATCGATAGTGTGGTATAGGAGGAGTTATGTAAACTATGAGAAGCAACAGTTAAATAAGAAGCAATCCAGAAAGACACACAGTGTGGGTGACATCTGAGTTAAAGGACAGAAGGTAAGAAGATAAACAGATGGAGAAGAGAGAGGAAGATCTTACAAAGAAGCATCAGAAGTTACCATAAGAAAAGCAAGGACAAAATCATCATAAGAAAAACAATTGCATCCCAGTTATTATGACAAACATAATTAACTATGAAAACCCAGAACAGTTCATGCTTTGATAATGCTAAAGTTGATACGTAGATTAAGATGTGATATAACAATCTGCAAATCTTAGTGCTTCCTAACTTTTGAGAAAACATTTTTAGGCAAGATATGATGATTTAAGGAAGAAAAGTTGCTGATGGATGAGGCACGTCCCTTAAAGACAAACAATATGAAGACTGCGTACAGCCTTTATAATGGAAAGGTGCCAGGTTTTTTTTTCAAGTCCTTGGAATCTCAGTTGGCAACTTTGAAATTCATGTGTAATTCATGAGTTTTTTAAAAGAAATGTAATAAGTAACACAAGTGATTCTAGAGCTTGTCTTTAGGCTGAGGTAGATATTGGCATTATAAGTTGAAGTGTTAGAAAGGAACAATAAGAATTAAGAATAAGCAGTAATTTCTGCCAAGATCTGTGACACCCAGTCTCACACATAAGGCTTTTTGGAATCTCTTGGTTTCCAAGGTTCAGGCTCTCATACTTTAGTTTGTACATAAAGGACTTAAGTTATTCTTAAAGCACAGTTTTAGCACTTCACACCAGGATATGGTTATGAGACTGATCACAGGATAAAGTGAAATAGGATGTGTGCCTGCTTGTAGAAGGAACCTCGTTCCTTCTGCCATTCTATTCCTACTTTTCTGGCAGGAAACTCCTAGAAAAAATTTCATATACAGATTAATTTTAAACAATTTACATTATATTTTACTATTATTAGCTTCTAGAATATCTTAGCTTAGGCTGGCCCTGGTGGCTCACACTTGAAATCCCGGCACTTTGGGAGGCTGAAGTGGGCGGATCACCTGAAGTCAGGAGTTTGAGACTAGCCTAGCCAACATGGTCAAACATAGTCTCTACTAAAAATCCAAAAATTAGCCGGGTGTGGTGATGCGTACCTGTAATCCCAACTACGCAGGAGGCTGAGGCAGGAGAACCATTGAGCCTGGGAGGTGGAGGCCGCAGTGAGCCAAGATTGTGTCACTGCACTCCAGCCTGGGCAACAGAGCAAGACTCTGTCTCACAAAAACAAAAAACAAACAAACAAAAAAATAGTATCTTAGCTTATATATTTCTCACATCTGATCCTACCACTTTACTTCTTTTTTCCTGTTTATACCAATTATTTCAATTCCTCTTTACATATAGGCAGAAAGATAAGACTAAAATGTGTCATAGACAAGGACATCTAGTAAATTGACGTATTCTTCATGTTTAATTCCACAACAGATTTCAAATACAACCAAAATCTCCAAATAAAATTTAATTCTAAATTGAGTGCTTGTACAGTCTTCAAATATGTTCAAATAGAACATCAAAGCTCAATAAAAATAGTTATATCACTTGGGATGGTGTTTAAAATATTTTTTCCTAAATAAATTCAGCTTCAGAGGATGAGAAAACCTTCATTAGGAGATGTTTTAAAGAACAAATTAAGTTAAATATAAAGGAAATCATACTTTATTAGGTTGAATAGTAAAATTTTTTTATTACTATTGTGAATTAATGCCATCTAAATATTGAGGGATGTAATTCAATTTAGTAAAAGAAAAAAGTCTAAATTATCAACTTATTTCCTTATAAAAATGAAATATGCTATAACTTGCATTTTTTCCATGGCAATGACCCTGATGATCAGAGAGGTTATAACCTAAAAACATTTAAAATCATCTAAACTAAATTATAAAAAATAAATCCCTTTCTTCAGAAAAAATAATTTTTTAAGGAAGCACTCAAAACCAAATCTCTACTAGTAGATTTACAGCATACACATGTCTTACTATCTCCCATGCAGACTGCATAAAAAGGCTTGCTGGCTACTTTTAAGAAAACAACATTCAGATGTCTGGAAAGTATCTGAAATGCATGATTAATCTACACAGATACTTTTCTCAAGAAAACAAATTTTGAAGACAAGTAATTCAAAAGTCTATTGTCTTTAAAGTAAATCCGCTGGTATTCTTAAACCGCTGTAATCCTTTCTCTGTTTACCTTATATTGTGCACCTCTCAAGCTATGGGAATGCATGTCATCTCTAAGAAGAGCTGACTGCTTTTGTAGGAAAAAGCTGTTTGAAATGACTGTTAGGATTTCAAATGTTTGGGAGTGTGTATTCATGTGGGTTTTATGTGTTGAATATTTGCATTTATAATTTTAAGATGCTTAAATCAAAAACTAAAATGACCTATGTAACATAATTCTGCCATAGGATAAATTAAATTCAATTAAATGTTCCCATACAAATTATTATCTACCACAATGTAAAAATATTTATATATCACAAAGATGTAAGAAACACTGACTTCTATTATACAGCAGAGTTCAATTTCACTACTACTTAGCTTGATGATATTTTAAGGTCATGTCTCTTGGAATACACATTCAATATTCATTGCCAAATGTCTGAGCTCACCTCTCTTGAAGCAATATTCAATTATCAATTGAAAATACTTTACCAAGCAACCTCACAAAACACAAACTCTAGGTAGCATCAAGGTTTTTCAAAGTGATTATTCCTTACTGGTCGCGATCCTAAGATATTAAAACTCATAGATCACATGATCTGAGATTTTCTAATTGAAAAGCTGTAGCTGTAAAGCTTTCATTCAAAGTCGGATACTACCTTCAGCTGTCAAAAGAATTATGCAATCACTTAAACTTCTGGAATGAAAGAGAAAATGAAGGGAACAATAAAAGTAACTGAAATGCACTGAGAAATGAACATAAGGAACCAAATGGAGGCAAAGACAGAGAGAGAGAGAGAGAGAGGGCTGTTTATCTAACCTTCCCTTCTTGAGTGGGTTTTCTCTGATATCTCTAGAGAACAATTGGATGGGTAACAATGAAATACAAACACAAGATATTGTCTTCCTATAATTACTTGTAATGATTCCAGGATGGCATAATTTGAGAACCTGCTAAATAGGACAACAAAGTGATCTGCTTTTCCAAAATTTTGCCCCTTACCTTATATATTATTTCATGGTGAAGATCAATAAAACTGAAAATTGGAATTGCCAGATATTATCAGATTTTATTTTTTGAATGCTTAACAGCTGACCCAAAATCTGGTCATAAAAATGGAAGTTAAATTAAATTGTCCTCAAAATTTAAGTTTGCTACATTTGTAAGAACCACTTGCTTCTTCAAAATCTCAAACTTTCTCATATCTAGCAGCAAATTGAAATTAGGAATTTAAGCATGTAAATTCATCATGGAAACCAAATTGATTAAAATTTTCTGTGTATTCATGATAATGTTTAAAATTTTTGCTACATTTAAACCCTAAGTTAGTTACAAAAACCCTAAAATTATGCTTGTTTAAAAACTTGGGCTAACTTGCTTTTGAAAACATACTGACATATTCGTTCCATTCTTCTTATAATTATTTTTTTGTCACTCCCAAGCAGCACACCATTGTATATATCCCCAAAACGGCACTTCTTTGTTAAAGCCATTAGGACAGAAATATTTTTGAGCCAGATGCAATGGCTCATGCCTGTAATGTCAGTACTTTGGGAAGCCTAGGTTAGAGGACTGCTTGAGGATAGGAGTTTGTGACCTGCCTGGGCAACATAGCAAGACCCAGTCTTTACAAATGAAATGAAAATAAAATATAAAATAAACTGGCTGGACAAAGTAGTGCACACCTGTGGTCATAGCTACCAGAAGGCTGAGATGAGAGGACCATATGAACCCTGGAGTTTGGGGCTGTGAATGAGCTATGACTGCACCACTGCACTTCAGCCAGAACTATGGGTTGGTGAGTCAGAAATAAGTTCTCAGTTCTGAATATAATAACTGCTCCTGGCACTCCCCAGAATGAGCTGGGTTTTCTTTTGCCTCTCTATAGTCCCTCTTCCTCAGGAAATACCCCCATGTTTCTGCCCGCTGTGCTATTAATTACACCAATGCTTATTATATGTCAGTTCAGTTTTATCTAGATTCTCCCAAAGTCAGTGCTGAACTTAGTTGTTTGAAAATGTATATATTGAAATAGTTACCAAAAAGACAAAATACAGCTAGATATTTATGCCATTTGTTTTATTTCCATCATAGGTATATTTCCTTTTAAAATTCATATATATCTTTCTCTAAGCATTGTCTCCGTTTTCAGATGTTAAGCACTTTCTCATGCACACACCACCTAAGCAGCAAAGACACAGAGTCCACGTCAGGGAATGTCACATTCAGGATAAGTACCTATTATTCTGTAACTCAGAAGTAGGAAAATGGATGTCCTCAAGCAGATGCTTTTCTTGACAGATACAAAAAATTGACAAGGATCATTGACTTACTTCCAACCCACCATTCATCCCTTTTCTCTTATTTTGACCCTAAGGGTCCCAGAGGGATAATGGCACTACATTCCTATTTAGAATTCAGATTTCAGACTGCATTTCTTCTATCATTGTTTATAAGTAGTGGTTGCACACAGTCGCGATAATACTATGACATTAATCTACATTCCGCGTTAAATCGATCTTTGTCTTCCGTTTTTGAGCTTAGCTACAATTTCTCACACGGTTTCTCTAGGAAGATTCCCCAATGACTGAAACATTTAGAACATGGTCCATTCATAAATATGTCATTGGGATTCCCCAATGACTGAAACATTTTGAACATGGTCCATTCATAAACATGACACTGGGATTCCCCAATGACTGAAACATTTTGAACATGGTCCATTCATAAATACGACACTGGGATTCCCCAATGACTGAAACATTTAGAACATGGTCCATTCATAAATACGACACTGGGATTCCCCAATGACTGAAACATTTTGAACATGGTCCATTCATAAATATGACACTGGGATTCCCCATTGACTGAAACATTTAGAACATGGTCCATTCATAAATACGACACTGGGATTCCCCAATGACTGAAACATTTAGAACATGGTCCATTTATAAACATGACACTGGGATTCCCCAATGACTGAAACATTTAGAACATGGTCCATTCATAAATATGATATTGGGATTCCCCAATGACTGAAACACTTAGAATATTGTCCATTCATGAATATGACATTGGGATTCCCCAATAACTGAAACATTTGGAACATGGTCTTTTCATAAATATGAGGAACTTGTGTAGAAACTATAATTTATTTATCCTATTATGCTTAAGAAATTATGTGAAATAATGTGAAAATAATCTTATAATATTTGCATGCATATTTGCTGCAAGAGTCATACTTCATTGATACTTAATCATAATCTTGGACACGGTGGGTCCCAATAACCAATATTTAATGCAAGACTGTAAACTTAATAGAGAGAAAACCTTATTTATAAATTTTCATATGTTCTTTTCTTGACAATAAGGAGCTGTGAGATTTGTATTTTAAAAGATACTTAGTAATAAAAACTTTAATTTTTAAAACTTTTATTTTTAAATTCTGCTTCATTGCATAAAAGTTAAAAGGTAATATTTAATATTTAATGAGGCTTATTGAGCTAAATGATGATATGCAGCTTGGGTTATACTTGCAATGATAAGATTTGCTCATTATACCGAAGCAATCTCCTTCACTCAATCTAGCTACCACTAAGGAAGCAAAATTCCCTGAATCAGAATATCAAAGCATTCCATTATGTTTTCTGCTAAGTTGTTTTGTTCTTTGAATCATTGTCTATTTTAATTTATCCTTTTAGAAAGAAAACAAATTACTTAACTTGCATTTACCGCTAGAAGCTTCACTACAGCTAGACTTGAAATTGATTTCACGCCATTTTTGAATAAATGATGGTCCCTAGTGAAAGATAGAATACTTGAGCCATCAATATTGAGTAAATAAAAGGGTTTGGGTAAATAAGAGAGAAGATACCTATTTTTCTCAAATATTTTATATATCTAATAACCTATTCCTCATCTAAAACAAGCCACAATTACTGGAAATGATGGTCAGAGGAAGGTTTTAGCAACCTTGTGTAATACATGTCATGTTGGATCGCTATTACAGAGAAACAGTTGTCATGCTGCATTTTAGTAATTCTACACATTACCAGAGAAATAGACAACTCTTATAGCCACAGAAATCCAACGTAGCTACTGTCTACATATTCTTGTTTTAGACCATTGGTGAAAAAAACTACTATGTGTATTGAATATATTTTACATTAGTTTTATCACAAAAAAGAAAAATGAGAATTCTATTAGATGCAAATACAAATTCTGAATGACAGGAAAGAAAAATTAAAATCAAAGCTGATCTTAATTAACAAAATGTATTATCTGCTTACATGTATATACAACTGTTCATATACAAAGGCACAGATGCATTTGTGGTTTTGAAAAATATCTATTTCATTTCAAAACTTCATTGAACAATATTACATATGGCAAGAAAACTGCTCTTTTTGAAGGATCTTTTAAAAAGTGTTAAACTTTATTAGATACTCCAAACTAGCAAAGCTCAACTTCATCACAATTATATAATAACACTGCACACTTTCAATTTTATCTGGAGAAATATACCTACCCCTTGAAATAACTCTGTAAACTTCCTGCTCACCGATTTCACTTCAAGCCTTGAAAATGCAGAAAATCAATGCCGAATATACTTGCTCCAAAAGGAAAAGAAAATTTCAGGGGTGTCAGGATGTTTTATCACATAAAATACAGAATTGCAATTTGTATCTGAGCAGGCAACACACCTCCAAAAATAATACAATACTTATCACAAAATACATTCACAGATACTGGATTTGGCACAAACCACTCCATACAGGTATTGATGAAATCAGTATTGAAAGCCTTATTCCAAAATCTACGGCCCTTTTCTACTCTCCAACAGACATTTCAGGATGCCACAACCTTGCAGCTCCACTCTCTCATTAATTTCCCCTAAATACACTTGGCAGAAGAGTGAGAAACGTCACATTTTTCATTTAATTTCTAAAGAACATCACATCCTTTAAGAATAGGTTCTTGAAATTTTAAAATGTAAAACATAAAAACCCTAAAGAGACAAACATCCAAAAACATAAAAACCCTAAAGAGACAAACATCCAAAAACTTTTCTTCAACATCACAACAACTTTATATGCTACGTGTTCCTGTAAAATACCACACACACAAACTCACAGGCACACCCACCCACCCAAAACCCACACACCCGCATATATATGGCCTCGTAATACCTCACATATATATACATATCACCAACTACAACAGAGAAAAGCCAATTTCAGAAAGATGGCTTCAATTTTGGTGCATTTACTCACACCTAATTCTATTTCAATTTAACTGGTGCAGAGATATTACAATGCCCTGTAACAAAAACCTGACGGAAGATTGTAACAAATTGCTTAAACATCAAACCAAAGACTCAACATAATTTCATCACAAAGTGAAATTCGCATCCAACTCGCAAAGAATTAGAAAATCCTTGCACTTACCTTGGCCTTGTCCATTCCCCAGATGACCCCAAAACACCACCGTCATCATCAACAGCCCCGGAGCCCACGTCCACATCCTTCTAGTGACACGCTCATGTCTTCTGGCCATTGCATCTTAAACTCTGCATATTCAGTGGGGTGGATGTGAAAGTACAATAAATTACATTCTTAGAGAAATACACTATGACTCAAATCCCATATCTAATATGCACTGTGCATTTCTGAATTATCCTGCCTACAAGGAGGTACATTTGAAAATCATGCTTCCCTTTAGGGTTGTCATATTGATGATTAATACGAAAGCTCATTCATTTTTAATCTTTAAGCATTCATCTGAATTACACTTTTAATATCATTTTCCAAAACAGGCCACTTAACCTATGAATGTTAAAAAGTACTCCGGATATACATATTGGAGTTCAGTCAAGCAAAATCATGGTGTATGGACACTACCTAAGTATAACTTGATATTTAGGCAAATTGATGAATTTAACATACCATGTAATCTCTACATATATACAAAAGGACTTTTCAACACATTTATGTAAGTTTTGCATAAATACCCTTGAAAATATTCTCAAGTTTTAAGTGGTATTCTAATTATGTCAGTAATTTTAACTGAATAAAGAGATGCATCATGTGCAAAAACTAATCTTGTTTACTTAAAATTGAGAGTAAAATTAATTCTAGAAGGTACAAAACGCTTGTAATTTTGATTTCAGATATATGACCCACAGGAACCTTCATATATACAAATATTATACACATATATGACAATGTATATTTGAATGTTCATTTTGAAACTGCTTTTCATACTGATACATGAAAATACTTAAATGTCCACCAAAGCAAGGTTATTTATTCATACATTTGAATGATATACAGTAGCTCAAAAGAATAAACTTGAGTTGCATGTACTAATGTGGATAAGTGTCCAAAATGAATAGTGAAGCAAAACTAGCAAATTTAATAATGATAAGTTCAAAACTACACCTTTCATATGTAAACATGTGCAATAATTAAAACTATACATTTTATGTTGCATAAATATATAGTACTGTATAATAACGCATAAGAATGAGAAACACCTTCAAGACCAAAGTTAGGAAATTACAAGACTACAATTTAAATGGTTAGTAGGTGGAATTTTAAATCAGAAGTTACTCCTAAATCCCAATTTTTCCACAGTTGACAAAATACGGAGTTAAGAAAAGTAAACTTAATGATTTCCAGAATGAACGCTTTATTCAAAATGCTACGTAATTACAATTCTAATAAACTTGCAAGGGAGTCTAGTCACCCAGAAATTTTTTATGCCTTTCTCCTACATCACGAAAGGGGAAGATTTAATTACCAACTTTGCATTACTTAACGTCAGACTCATAGTATCAGAGCTAAAGAGAAATTTAAGAAACACCTAACTCAACCTTTCTATTTTAAATGACCAAATGAGTTGAGAAGGTTACAATGACATTTCTAAGTTCATATGTAAAAACAGAATTTGATGACAATGACAGTTTAAGTACTAATAAACACTCCTTGAAAAGTTACTGTAATCCAGGTTATTTGACTGTGCTAAATGCCTTACATTCTTTACCCAATTCAGTTTTCACAGAAATCCTATGAACAAAGCACTTCCAAAATTTACCACTTCACAGCTAAGAAAACAAGGCTTAGAGAAATGCTACACGATCCCCTAGTCATGAGGTTAGTAGGTACCACTGTGGAGACTGAGGCAAAACAGGACGATTTCAAAGCCTATGCTCTGAACAAGTAAACACTAAGCAGGAATTTAGTTCTAGATCTCCCAGATGTAGTCCAATAATCAGCCAAAAAATGATGCTGAGAAGAGGGGAAAGAAAGATGTCTTGTATATGGAGCCTCATGTATTTGATCCCAAATACATCTTCATATTGAAAATCATTAGAGCACAAGGCAATAGAATTATTAGTTTGTTTCTAAAATAATCAACCTTTCCCAAGTTGAACATACAAGTATATTTTATCATACATATACTATATGTGTGTATAACGTGTGTTTATCTAAGTATTCCTGTGGCTTATATATCTGGATTTGGAATTACAAGTGTTTTGTGATTTATTATTTATTTATTATTGTACTTTGAGTTTTGGGGTACATGTGCACAACGTGCAGGTTTGTTACATATGTATAAATGTGCCATGTTAGTGTGCTGCACCCATTAACTCGTCATTTAACATTAGGTGTATCTCCTAATGCTGTCCCTGCCCCCTCCCCCCACCCCACAACAGTCCCCAGAGTGTGATGTTCCCCTTCCTGTGTCCACGTGTTCTCATTGTCTCCCTCTGTTGCTCTGGCTGGAGTCAGTGGTGTGATCATAGCTCACTGCAGACTCCAAGTCCTAGGCTCAAGCGATACTTTTGCCTCGGCCTCTCAAGTAGCTCGGACTACAGGCACGCACCACCATCCCCGGCTAATTTTTTTACAGAGATGGGGTCCCACCGTGTTGCTTCACTGGTCTCAGCCTCCTTAAGTCAAGGGATCCTCCCACCTAGACTTCCGAAAGCACTGAGATTACAGGTGTCAGCCACCGTGCGTTTTTTGATTTCTTCAATTAATTTTACTTATACACTTGATTACACAAGATTCATTTTGTGTACATAATGAATCTCTTTTGAGGTTTAAGTTACTGATTAATTAGAGTACCACTTAACAAGCGTGTCATCCCAGCACTTTGGGAGGCTGAGGTGGGCGGCTCACCTGAGGTCAGGCATGAGCCACCGTGCCCGGCTTACACACATTCTTTTCACTCCTGCTTGCAGATCTCTGTTCCCTTCTAATTCCAGTGGAGCCACTTTCACTTAGTATCAAAATATCCAGATCCACTCATCAAAGTGTAAATAATCCTTCAGTAAATTACCTTTGCAAATCTACTTTTATGTAATATTTCCTTAACTTCTTCTTACCTACATCCAGTAGTCATTTTACAAGGCAGAATTTTTTCTATTTTATATAGAACTGAGGCAGTATTTGAAAAAAATCTCAAAACACTCTTCAGGAAGGACTGGCATCTAAAACACCAGTTCCAATATATATTTTAGTAACATTTTAAAGGACAGATGGTTTTCAAAATGTTATTATAATTTAAAAAAATGTAACCTTCCTCTCTGAGTTCATGTTTATGGAAAACTAATATTTCATAAATGCCAAGTTACTATGATGTATTATCTAAATGCTGCCCCTGCCATTCTATAAATATAAAAATCATAACCTTCTAACTTTGGTATTAGTCAACAACTGTGCTGATGAAAAGTAAAATCAATTCTTTTAAAAAAAATTTTCCATGAAAAAAAATCAAGTAACTTGTAAGCAGTATGGTAGATGAACCAAAAAATAAAGTAGCATTAACCAGAAAGACATGCCATGGACTTCTCTAATCTTTTTTGGAACACCCTTTTCATGCATATGAAAATAAAAATTAAATATAAAATACCTACTTTATGTATGTACTTTCACTTGTGTCTATTGTTCTTTAAAGATTAAAATAACTCCTAAAGCCTGGATAGCTGAGCCCATTGTGCTCTTCTGCCCATAAAATAGTTTGGATGTGCAGTGAAAGAGGTAAAACTTAGGCTTTCAGATTAGTTATGACGATGGAAACACAATTCTATTCAATAGTGTTCATCTTGGTCTTTCAAATGTTTAAGGTCACAAGGCAAAACAGAACAGACTTTAAGAATGTTCGTGTGTTACTTCTCGTCTTACCCAATAGCTACATTAGTTCAATTAGGCCAGTGTTTTGGAGTAAATAGCATTGTGAAATGTGTCGTGGAGTCCGGAGGCTCCACCACCTACCTCCAGGTAGTTGTTCTGTCCGATGGAGTCTAGAGTAATACATTAGGAGATGCATTACATCTACAGGTACCAACTAGGAAGGGTAGTCTTGAATTAAAGGGCTTTAGACACGTTATAAGAGCAAATCGAAGCTTCCAGGTATTAGAACCACTTCAATCACAGAGCGTCTCTGGGTTCTATCTATGGACAGCATCAAGTATCTCTCTGCCCTCCCCGAATACTTTCTCTCATCATGTGGATCTTCTAGATGGTTTTATTCTTCCCCAGCCAGCCAACTTGATCAACAAGCCTGGGTATATTAGGTATGTATAAAGTTGGTTCTTAAATAAAGTCCATTTCTGTATCTAGGTAAGTAATGTCTTCAGAATTACAATTTCATTGATATCTAGAAAGAGTGACTCTAGTTAGCTTCTAGTGTCAGTTTTTCTAGCAGCTTCTTTAAAAAAAAAATCCTCTCTGGAACAAAGCTTCCTTGCAAGTATTGCTGTTGGCAATAGTCCTCTTTACTGAAATGCTTATCCGGTGAAACTTGCGCTGTGCCAGTGAGCCTGCAGGTTGATGGTCCTTTTGTTCAACTTCTCCATTATAAAGCAACCCCTATGATCACCCTTTTAAAACTAAAGACCAAAGAATCAAATGAGATCAGGAAGTGACCAGAGCTCACAGGTCATCAACTCCTCTTCTTAGCATATTATAGCACACAGTCTAAGCCTGAAAAACACAGCAGAACCCATTACAGCTCTCGAGTTCCAGCTATTAACATTGATTTTTTTCAATGGAAAATTTTCATTAGAAGCTATCACAGGACTCACATTCAGTAATAATTTAGATTAGGATACATACTGGAGCCTTTGTCCTTAGAGTAGGTGCCACTGAGTCACTATTAAAAGGAGTCTTTTTGACCTTAGTAAATTCTCACAGTGCTTATCTCAGTCTAAACTGTAACTGGCCTTTACTAGTGATGTCATGTGTAATTCAAATTAATATTGTAATGTATATAAATTGTATATATAGGTATAATACATGCATGTATTTACAATTATTTATTTTATTTTATTTTTTAATAAGATGAAACTTAGAGGTTAAAATATGACTCTAGGCCATTGTGCTTTAGAATGAAGAGCACAGACATGGGTTGGAAATGTAAATTTTGACCCCATTTAATTTCTGTGACAAATTCATTAATGTCTTCAAGGTTCAGGCTCTATGTATGAGACAAATGAAAACAGCTCTAAGATTCCTGAAAACCCTAAAGTATTAAAATTCCACTCTGCCATTAGTTCAGATAAATCATTTGCCAATTTGCCCCACAAGAACCAGGCATCTTTAAATGGTAACATAACATGCACTTCTCTCTCCCAAAGTGTGGTGCATAAACGTTCTGCTTCTGAATAACACAGGATGCCTGCTAAAATGTGCTGTCAGGGGTATTAGTAAGGAAATGTTGTATCAAAACTTCTGCAGATGTGGCCCTGAAATAGACATTATAATAAATCCTCCAGGCCTATCAAGTTAGGAATAACTGGTTTATAAAATTGTACTTAATTAAAAATTATAGATAAACAGATTTCACCGTAACCCAGTTTTTCTGATCTGAATGAAATAAGGCTCTATATTCAGACTGACTTTTCAGTGAAAAACAACTTAAAATAGTCACAAATCATCTATAAGTTTAAATGAATATATGAAGGAGACCTGAAAACTCAGGTTTAGCAGTCATCTTCCAACAGTTTGAGAGCCCAGAGGAGCCACAGAGCCCTCATGTCTCTCCAGAGAAGCAGGGAGATTCTTCCCCCTAAACACCATGCAATTCTTTTTTTTTTTTTTTTTTTTTGAGACGGAGTCTCGCTCTGTCACCCAGGCTGGAGTGCAGTGGCGCGATCTCGGCTCACTGCAAGCTCCGCCTCCTGGGTTCACGCCATTCTCCTGCCTCAGCCTCTCCAAGTAGCTGGGACTACAGGCGCCCGACACCACGCCCGGCTAATTTTTTTTGTATTTTTAGTAGAGACGGGGTTTCACCGTGGTCTCGATCTTCTGCCCTCGTGATCCGCCCGCCTCGGCCTCCCAAAGTGCTGGGATTACAAGCGAGAGCCACTGCGCCCGACCAACACCATGCAATTCTTGAAGTGAGTGAAAGCATTCCTGCTCACACTGGTACCCTCTCAAGTGAACTCAAAGTTAAGCCATCTCCAGCCAGACCAGATACCCTGGCCCATATCTCATTCATTAATATATGTTGAGAAGCCTTTGTTCCTTGGAAACTACATGAAGTGAATAGGCTGTGGACTCCACTGGACCTAGTGGTCTATATTTAACCAATTTCCTTCACACATATGTATCAGATGCTCTCTTAGTTATGGAGCTGCGGTGGTGAATAAGAAAGACAGAGTCCTGTACTCCTAGGGTTTCAATTCTGAAGATGAAGACAGGCACAGAAACCCAACTGAGCAAAGAGAAGAGATTATTACAAAATGTGTTCACATGCAAAGTGAAGCAAGGGACTGAATATACAACAAGGGTGTTGGGGCGAACATTAGATATCATCTTAATTCAGATTATATAATATTCATACATATAATTTTTATATATAGATATATTAATTTGGGCCGGGCGTGGTGGCTTATGCCTGTAATCCCAGCATTTTGGGAGGCCAAGGCGGATGGATCACTTCAGTCCAGGAGTTTCAGACCTGTCTGATCAACATGGCAAAACCCCATCTCTACTAAAAATAAAAAAGTTAGCCGGGTGTAGTGGTGTGCGCTTGTAGTCCCAGCTACTCAGGAGTCTGAGAAAGGAAAACTGCTTGAACCCAGGAGGCAGAGGTTTCAGTGAGCCAAGATTGTGCCACTGCACTCCAGCCTGGGTGACACAGCAAAACCCTGTTTCAAAAGAAAAAGAAAAAAAGAAATATTAATTTGGATTATACAGATTCTAACCACTTCTTTCAAGTGAGAATATTTAAGCTAAGACCTGAGAATAAAAAGAGTTAGCTTTTCATACAATACAGAAAGATTCATCTTTCAGGAAATACCCCCAGTGTTCAAGGACCCTAATATATGAACAAGATCTTGGCATGAAGAAGAAACCTGTGAATTGGATGAAATGAAAAACTGAAAAGTAGGAATCTGGATGAAGTACAGAAGGGAGAAAGACTAATGTGAGACGTGGCTGAAAGAGAAGGATATGTGAAACCGTACAGGTCTTCATTAGTAATGATGAGGAACATAAATCTCAGTCCAAGTACACCAGAAAAGTGGGAGAGTTGGAAACTGAAAGACATGTTAAGAGATCACTTTGGTTTCTCTGTAGCTAACAGGGTGTAGGAGATTAAGAATTCAAGTAGGTTGACTAAGGATGACCTAAGAAAATAAGCGTAGGTAAGAAAATATGTGGCTCTGGCTAGGCTGCGGACATTGGAAATCAAAAGAGGTGGAGGAAATTACAGATGTATTTGGAACCAAAATATTTTTTAGATGAATGTTGAATTGGATATTGTCAGAATATTGAGGAAGGGCCAAAAATGACTTATAAGCGTCTAGCATGGCTGGCAGTGCCACTTACTGACATGTGGGAAACCAGGACATGTTACCTCTGAATTATTCGAGTGCTATTGTCATGTAAATCATCAACTCCCAGAATAAAGGTCTGGGCCAAACTCTAAGACTGGAAATTATGAGCTGTTTAGTAGTGTTTAGAGCTTAGAGAGAGTATGTGTGTGGAGAGAAAAGAAGAGCAATTAGGACAGAACCCTTAGAAATATCAATATTTAAAATATGGGAAGAGAAACAGAAACAAATAAATTGTGGGAAAATGAAGCTCAGGGTAGTTGCAAGGGAATGCTAAAAATGAACTACGGCATTTGAGGAGGAAAACGTGGAAACTGAAAGCAAGAGAGTACGGATGGATCGTGAGGGAGCAGCAGCAGCTGTGTCCTAAGGAGAGTCTCAGTGAAAATGAAGGGTTGTAGGAATGAGGACATCTGGGCCAACGAGCTGGCAAGGAGTGATGTCCAGGAGGCAGAATATTTGCATCTAGATCCTGGTGGTACATACCCTTATAGAAAATGTTTCAGATTTGATGACAATAAAGTGGAGGAAAGAAAAAAGTAATGGAAATAAAGATGTCAAAAAACGGGGAACCGAGGTTTGTACTGGTCCTTTCACGTGAAACCTGAGCCACTAAAATGATGGCTGAACTTGCCTGAAGATGATATTGAGCAAAAGATCTAAAGCCTTAAATAAATGACAAGAGGCCAGGTGCAGTGGATCATGCCTGTAATCCCAGCACTTTGGGGGGCTGAGGCAGGCAGATCACCTGAGGTCAGGAGTTCGAGACCAGCCTGGCCAACATGGCGAAACCCCGTCTCTACCAAAAATACAAAAATTAGCTGGGTGTGGTGGTATGCACCTTTAATCCCAGTTACTCAGGAACCTGAGGCAGGAGAATCACTTGAAACCGGGAGGAGGAGGTTGCAGTGAGCCGAGATCACACCATTACACTCCAGCATGGCTGACAGAGCAAGACTCCATCTCAAAAAAAAAAAAAAAGACCAGAGTGCCCAGGAGGGAGGTCTGTTGATGATGGTAATACCAAAGGGGCATGGCTGATATTTCCAAGGGGTTTGAGTTTCAAAGGAACAGTCTAATTTGCAAGGAGCGGAGAAATTAACAGTCTAGAAGTTGTAACGGCAATCAAGAACAACCACCTCAGCTTCCAGCCATAGGTATGTGGAGGGTGAGAAAAAGACCTGTCTCAATTTATGAAAGCTAGAGGAACAATTGCACTTTGGTATCAACCAACTTTTGTTTTAAGATAATTACAAACAATATGGAACTTAGCAACAGTCAATTTTGACAGTTTCCTGCAGCTTAGTAAATTCTGCACAAAATTAAGATTTAACACAAAAATATAGAAAAATTTTAATGGCATAGCACCTTTCTTCACAATTCCTTAAACCAAATAATTCCCTGTTCTTCTAACTCTCTCCTTACACTATCAACTAGGCTTCTTATTCAATGAACGGTTTAAGTCTACTAAGACACACACACACACACACACACACGTCTCATCCAGCTGCAGATATCATTTTTGAAGGTACATTGAAAGTACATAGATCATTCTATAATCATCAACTATGAAGATTGTGAGCAACTGGAACAAGTATTCTTGGAAAAGAAGCTTCCTGTGTAAAAGAAAAAAAAGAGTCCAACTCTGGGAACTGACTTGGCTGAGTCATCATTATATGCCACTGGCAAGAAATGAAGAAGTAACACAGGACTGATAAACTTTGTTAAAGGAAATGGAAATAGCCTATCTGTGAGGCTTAATTCTTGATAATCTGGCAAACATATAGCATCTGGATAAGAGTTCACTGACTCAACTAAATTTTGTGAAGGTGAAGTACTTGTTAAAATGAAAGATCTATTTAGAGAGAAATAAGTAGACATAATGTCTGCACTATGGATAGGTGTATACCTGCTTTTTGCAAAAACAGTTTGTATCTTTGAAATGCTGGTTTGCCCTGGACAGAGCTAACTTAAATAGAGACCAGGCGCGGTGGTTCATGCCTGTAATCCCAGCACTTTGGGAGGCCGAGGAGGGTGGATCATGAGGTCAGGAGATCGAGACCATCCTGGCTAACACGGTGAAACCCCGTCTGTACTAAAAATGCAAAAAATTAGCCGGGCATGGTGGCGGGCACCTGTAGTCCCAGCTACTCTGGAGGCTGAGGCAGGAGAATGGTGTGAACCCGGGAGGCGGAGCTTGCAGTGAGCCGAGATCGTGCCACTGCACTCCAGCTGGGTGACAGAGCAAAACTCCGTCCCAAAAATATGTATATATATTTTTTTATATATATATGTATATATACCCAAAGGATGATAAATCATGCTGCTATAAAGACACATGCACACGTATGTTTATTGTGGCACTATTCACAATAGCAATGACTTGGAACCGACCCAAACGCCCAACAATGACAGACTGGATTAAGAAAATGTGGCTGGATACATATGTAACAAACCTGCACATTGTGCACATGTACCCTAAAACCTAAAGTATAATAAAAAAAAAGAAAAGAAAAAAAAGAAAATGTGGCACATATACACCATGGAATACTATGCAGCCATAAAAAAGGATGAGTTCATGTCCTTTGTAGACACATGGATGAAGCTGGAAACCATAATTCTCAGCAAACTATCACAAGGACAAAAAATACCAAACGCTGCATGTTCTCACTCATAGGTGTGAATTGAACAATGAGAACACATGGACCCAGGAAGGGGAACATCACACTCCGGGGCCTGTCATGGGGTGGGGTGAGGGGGAGGGACAGCATTTGGAGATGTACCTAATGTAAATGATGAGTTACTGGGTGCAGCACAGCAACATGGCACATGTATACATATGTAACAAACCTGCACGTTGTGCACATGTGTCCTAGAACTTAAAGTATATATATATATATAAAGAGAAAACCATTAAAGAAAGGCTATAATACACAGGAACACACAGACATACATACACCTGTGTGTCTATATCTTCAGTTATCACACTTTTTCTATACAGACTCCACACGAGACAAACATGTTACATTTTATGAGAAACTATAAGTGGAAAGAGGAGAATTTATTAAATCAATATAGAATGTTCCTTGTTTAGCATAATTCTAACTGTTTCTCATTAGAGGTCTGAGTATCAATCTGTATTATATGTGGCCATGCTGGCATTTGGGAAATTCCACAAGAAACTTTTTAAATATGAATTTGGAAAAGGGAAAAGGATTTTTAAAGTGTCTTTTTTTGTTCTGCATTCTGTGTGGAACATATATTTTGTGCTAACTGCTCGTGTTAGCTTGTGATTGCCTGTGACTATGTGGAAGATATACTTTACGTGACTATGTGAGCAATAGTCTTAAAGTTAAGAAATCTAAAATTTGGTTGGTTTAGTTGCTAATTAGGTAAATTACCTTGTAATGGTTACTTAACCTCTCAAAGATTAATTATCTTCAGTGGTACATTGAAGGTTCCATTCCTATGGATTTTAGTAGACTTATCCTGCTAAAAAGTCAATTTAACAGAAATTATTCTAGACCTCATTATTTCAGGAGACCCCACCCCAGCTTTTATTCCTAACTTCAAGAAAGGCACAGAAATTTACAAATTCGATGTTCTCCCAATTCAACAGAATATAACTGAACTAAATAGATTTATGTATAATTCATTATTTCAACCTTTAACGCTATATCCAAGCGGTTTGTTTTCACCATAAAGTTATAGCTGTTTAGGCCAATAATTAAAGAGGACCTTGATAGAGAATGACAAGAGAGGATGATCGCCCTATTGTCTATCTTCCAGCTGCTTTCAATGCCCTGAAGTTTTATTCACACCCAAATATTAGAATCTTATCTGAGAGAGCGTACTCAAATGACGAATCATGCTACTTTCTCAAGAAAAGTGTTACAGAATAATAAATGCCTTTCTGGTCAAAGCACTGATTCTCTGGTAATAATCTTTTTCCAAATGAGGTACAGGAATTGTTAGGACTATTAAAAGTTTGTATATGATATCTGCCAGGTTCGACTGAGCTTCACTTAAAATCTACTATATTAGGGCCAAGTGTAATGACTCAAATTAGTGAACTTAAAAATTGTTTTAAAATGTTTCATGGAGACATTTCAAATATTGCTCTCTGATTTATCACTGTTACTTTTGCTGAATTCAATTTGATGCCAAGATTTATTCAGATTAATCAAATGCCATAAACTCTGATACCTAATGTTCCTTAACACCTTAAGAACTTTTAAACAGATCAAATGTTGAAGATACGCTTTTAGTGAAACTGTACCTAAGCACATGAATTCTATTGAATATAGCTTTTCAGAAGACTAACAAAGAAAGAAGACTTAGGAAATTCGGAAACATTTTTTAAACCTTCTAGAGGGAATTAAACTGCTGAAAAATAATTTCAATTGGTGAATCTAATGGCACTAATCAGAAGATAAGAAAAAAGTAACCATAAAACTTTATGGGGGTAATATTTTCTATGAGGATCAGGGAAACAACGAATGGATATTAGGCTTAATACCTGGGTGATGAAATAAACTGTACAACCAACCCCATGGCACAAGCTTACCTCTGTAACAAACCTACACTTGTACCCCTGAACTTAAAAGTTAAAATTTAAATAAAAAACGTTGTGCTATTAATTTCAACCAGAGCCTTTCCAAGGTGCAGGGAACTTTTGAGAATTTTATTTCTTCCAAGAGGAAATTAGATTCCTTGCTTAGGGCCTTCCTAGCAAAACCTCTATTCTTTGGAGAAGCATCATACTCCTACAAAATTTAAGGACCATCATATTTGTCAGATGTTTTTTCTGTTTCACTGTGAGCAGTTTACAGAATATCAAGAAAAATCAAATCCGAAGGTGCGCTACACGTGTTTTATCAAAAGGAACATTTTTGTGTACTTTTAAGAAAATATGACAAATTTAGTTTTCTGACCTATTACCAAGTTAGACATCTTGAGTGAATGGAATCTGTTGTAATCCTGTTTGGTTTTCATCCCATGGCTCTGGAAAACTGACATTTATCTCCAATTTTTCAACTCTGCTTCTTTCCAGTACCTCATCTATACGACTATTGTAGTACTTTTCATCTGCTTCTACCACTACACTATGGCTGCATTACTTTTAACATAGTGTCCCATATGTTACCCATTTCTACCTAATATAAAGAGTAGAAATTGAATTATAATTGAGTATCCAGTTGCCTCATATTCTGGTCTTCAACTGAAATAACTCCAGCTATCTCAAAACTTCGACCCTCCCTGGAAGTATTGGACCAAATTATCCCAGATTATAGCACTCTCAGGCTAAAATTACTAATGCTTCTATAGTTTCAGAGACAGTATCAGGTTATTCAACACAACCTTCCATGCACCATCCCAGCCTCATATAATCAGAGGACACTTAGACGACTTTAATAGCCTTCAAAAGACACCCTCCTCTTTTACTTATATATATATTTATTTGTCTATTTATTTAATGGAGACAGGATCTCACTCTGTCACCCAGACTGGAGCGCAGTGGCATAATCACGGTCCACCGCAGCCTGCACCTGCCGGGCTCCGATCCTTCCACCGCAGCCTCCTGAGTGGCTGGGACCACAGGCGCCGCCACCACGTCTGCCTGGTTTTTGTATTTTTGTGGAGATGGGGTTTCACATGTTGCCCAGGCTGATCTGAGACTTCTGGGCTCAAGAGATCCACCTGCCCCGGCCTCCCAAAGTGCTGGGATTACATGAACGAGCCATTGTGCCCAGCCAGCCCCGCCCGGCTTTTAACCTTCGTACTGTTTATATAATCATCCTTCACAAAATAGAACACTTCATTACTCGATGGTTCTCATTATTCTAATATGAAGAACTATATTAAGAAAGTAAATTCCCGGCCAGGCGCGGTGGCTCACGCTTGTAATTCCAGCACTTTGGGAGGCCGAGGCGGGCGGATCACGAGGTCAGGAGATCGAGACCACGGTGAAACCCCGTCTCTACTAAAAATACAGAAAATTAGCCGGCGTGGTGGCGGCGCCTGTAGTCCCAGCTACTCCGGAGGCTGAGGCAGGAGAATGGCGGGAACCCGGGAGGCAGAGCTTGCAGTGAGCCGAGATCGCGTCCCTTCACTCCAGCCTGGGAGACAGAGGGAGACTCCAGCTCAGACAAAAAAATAAATAAATAAATTTCCAATATTTCCTAGCATATCCAATTTAATTCTATACATCACATAAAAATAAAAGCCGTCTTACTGTGTTAGTTTCTTACTGCTGTCACAGTAAATTAACATAAACTCAGAGGCTTAAAACAACACATTACTTTCTTTATACTTCTGGGAGTCAGAAGTCCAAAATGGGTCTTAGTGTGCTAAAATCAAGTTATCATCAAGTCTATATTTTGTCTGGAGATTCCAGGAGAGAATTCACCGAGTTTGAGGGGTCACATGTATCCCTGAGCTCTTGGCCTCTGCACATCTTGGACAAAGCACATCACTTCAGCCTCGGCTCCAGTTTCCCCAAGCTCTTCTGCTCACTCTGGTCTCTCCGCCTTCCTGTCTGAAGGTTCTTTGTGACTAGAGTGGGCCCACCTAGATAATTCAGGATAATCGCTCCAGTTTAAGGTCAGGTGATTAGCAATCTTAATTCCACCTCTAACCATAATGCTTCCATGCTGCCTAACAACACATTCAAAAGGTCATCCTGCTAAGGGTCATTATTCTACCTACACACTAAGTGACTGAGAAAAAGTAAAGTTATCTATCATGCCTTACCTATGGTGAGGAAATAATAACTTATAATGATTTATCTACGAAAACCTGTTTTTAAAAGCTTTGGTCCTAGTCTATTGATTAAAGTTTTGGTATATTCCAGATAAATTTCATGTCCCTGATGCTAACACATTGTGCACTGTAAATGGCCTTTTTAAAATATTACTGCATAAAGGAATATTTAAGGTTGTCTGGACAATAGAAAAGGAACTTTAGTTGCTATGCCACAAAAGGCCGGATTTCTGCACATTACACCTCCTACCTGTGCACACAGGTGCCAAACTCCTTCCTGAAAGCATGGTTTATGTTTCCTATGTGCTTAGCAATAGTTTTACTCTCACGACTGTTTATATTAAGTCCTATTTTTTAAAGCATATCCTCATTTGTTTGTTTTCCTGAGCCTCTGAACTGGATTTCATCTGGTATGTATTGCACAGGTTTTCACACTTGATTGTACGCTACCTTAAAGCATCCTCTTGTGTTCTGGACACGGTTATTTTTCTCCATGGTAAGGTGATAAGTGACTTCTCTGAGGACTTGCCACCTTAGAATGCAGTGGTGACATCACCTGCTCAGTATCTGTCTGCAATGTGGAATTTACTATTTTCCAACTTCTGTTCTAACTTGAACTTCATAATTAAGCAGAGCCGCCTTTTGAGGGAACAGTAGGGTGTCTGCCCCTAAACGTCTGTGTAAATGCAGAGACACATTTGGGAACATAACTGACTTTTATGTACAGAAGCCAGATGCATTTCATGCCCATGCATGCTTAGGGAAGCAAGTTCATCTCATCTATCACAATAAGCATCTGTGCCACTAAATTCCACTGCAGGATACTTTTCACACTTAGACAACAAAACATTTAAGGAAATAAAAGCTCTTTCCAAAAAAATGTGCATCAAAAACCGTGTGTATGTTTAAAAAAAAACCTTCCTCTATAAGATAAGGCCACAAGAACTACTAAAAAAGCATTCTTGAAATACATTTTCTGATAGGAATCTAGGCCCTTGCCTTATATAAGATTTAAGGAAAGTGATGTGTGTGTCTTTATACTTGAAAGGCTGCTTTCAACAGCAAAGGGTATGCTTTGAGGTATCAATATAGTTTTGAGAATGCAAAAGTTTAAAAGAAATGGAATGCATATTCTCCAGGTATGAACATGCAATTGTCATTATTTTCCTACCATCTACTAGATTAGAAACAGAAGAAAAATTATGGAAATGTCTGTTTTCCCTCAATAGGAGTACCTATTTATTAAAGTTAATTAATTACTATTCTTTAAACATTTTCAAAATAGACTCATAAGTGACAACTTTCAGAGAAAACAAGGGTTTTTGGATGTATATATTTACTTATAACATGGATAAAATAATTTTGTTAAATATTAACTCCATATTCATAATGTTCTCTATTGTTTTTGCATTTTGTTTAACAATAGAAAATCTAAGACATTTAGTGTTCATGAGTTTCATACAGTTTTCTGTCAATGTACTTTGTCTTTTTTTTATTGGACTACTAATCATTTATTTATGATTTGTTGGAACTACTCATATTTTAAATATGTCAAGTGAATTGCAAGCACTTGTTGCTGATTTGATATTTGTTTTTACACATATTCATGGTATCCTCTGAAAAAGAAAAGTTTTATATTTTAACAAATTCCAATCCATAAATTTTTTTTTAAATTTTCTGTTATTGGTTAGGGCTATGTTTGAATATTTAATTTTTTTTTTTTTATTATAGTTTAGGGTTTTAGGGTACATGTGCACAATGTGCAGGTTTGTTACATATGTATCCATGTGCCATGTTGATTTCCTGCACCCATTAATTCGTCATTTAGCATTAGGTGTATCTCCTAATGCTGTCCCTCTCCCCTCCCCCCACCCCACAACAGTCCCCGGAGCGTGATGTTCCCCTTCCTGTGTCCATGAGTTCTCATTGTTCAATTCCCACGTATGAGTGAGAACATGCGGTGTTTGGTTTTTTGTCCTTGCGGTAGTTTACTGAGAATGATGTTTTCCAGTTTCATCCATGTCCCTGCAAAGGACACGAACTCATCATTTTTTATGGCTGCATAGTATTCCATGGTGTATATGTGCCACATTTTCTTAATCCAGTCTATCGTTGTTGGACATTTCGGTTGGTTCCAACTCTTTGCTATTGTGAATAGTGCCGCAATAAACATACGTGTGCATCATTAAAAAAATCAGGAAACAACAGGTGCTGGAGAGGATGTGGAGAAATAGGAACACTTTTACACTGTTGGTGGGACTGTAAGCTAGTTCAACCATTGTGGAAGTCAGTGTGGCGATTCCTCAGGGATCTAGAACTAGAAATACCATTTGACCCAGCCATCCCATTACTGGGTATATACCCAAAGGACTATAAATCATGCTGCTATAAAGACACATGGATATTTAATTTTAACCGTAATGTTGCAAGTGATATTTGTCTATGGTATTTTTTCTTTATATTTTGAAAAAGTGTATTTGACATCCACTCTGGAATTAATATTTATTAATGAAATATTATACCTTTGTGCAACTATAAAATACATATAGCCAATTATCTGAACACCATTTTATGAACTGTTTATCACTTATCCACTGATTTGAAACACTATCTTTATCATATATTGGATTTTAGGTTTATCGAGATTATGTAACATGAAATTATTTAATTATCAAATTATGTGAATTCAAGCATGACAGTCAGCTCTTCTTCCCCACCACTACCCTGTAAAAGGATGGATGGAATAATTGCTTCCCTATGGCTTAAGTGTATGAGAGGTATACAATATGGTCTTGATGAAGTGGGAACTACACGGAAACTGTTTTTGGTCCTGAAATGTACTCCAGCTTTACCAATTTGTTCTACACATATACCATTGAGGGTAGAAGCTGAATTTTGCTAATGATTATATTTACACTACTTAACATTGTGCGAGATACTGATTAGATGCTTAGAAACATGTTTAATGACTTGTTTTATTGCTAGAGACCTAATTATCTGCTGTAGTGGTACTATCTCATTCAGAATCATTTTGACCAGCCTTTCTCCATCATGAATAAAACACTTATTTACACACTTGTGTACATGCACATGTGCATAGAAACACACACACCCTTTGCAGAGACAAACTGCATCGAAAGCATGTACAAACATTATAGTATTTTTGTTGATTCTGACCTGATTCTGATTCTATTGTATACATTTTCATTCTGATCACAATAACAATAAAAATAGAAAACTATAATTTGTGAAGCTGGAAGATGCAGAACATGAAAGATCGAATTACCAATTCTTTTTTCTATTTTCTTTAGTTGGCTGCTGATAAAATCAGAAAAGAAATGGACACAAAAATGAAAGTATGCAATGTGTGTGCGTGTGTGTGTGTGTGTATCACATGCACTCGTTTCCATGATGTACATATGGAATTTCATAACCAGCCAAACTAAGCTTCATAAGTGAATGAGAAATAAAATCCTTTACAGACAAGCAGATGCTGACAGATTTAGTCACCATCAGACCTGCCTTCCAAGAGCTCCTAAAGGAAGCACTAAACATGGAAAGGAAAAACCAGTACCGGCCACTGCAAAAACACACCAAAATATAAAAACCAATGAAACTAGGAAGAAACTGCTTCAACTAATGTGCAGAATAACCAGCTAGCATCATGATGACAGGATCAAATTCACACATAACAATATTAACTGTAAATATAAATGAGCTAAATGCCCCAATTAAAAGACATACACTGGCAAATTGGATAAAGAGTCAATAACCACAGGTGTGCTGTATTCAGGAGACACATCTCACTTGCAAGGACACACATAGGCTCAAAATAAAGGGATGGAGGAATATTTACCAAGCAAATGGAAAGAAAGAAAAAAAAAGCAGGAGTTGCAATCCTAGTCTCTAATAAAACAGACTTTAAACCAACAAGGATAAAAAAGGACAAAGAAGGGCATTACATAGTAGTAAAGGGATCAATGCAACAAGAAGAGCTAACTATCCTAAATATATATATATATGCCAAATACAGGAGCACCAGGATTCATAAAACGAGTTCCTAGAGACCTACAAGGAGACTTAGACTCCCACACAATAATAGTGGGAAACTTTCACAACCCACTATCAATATTAGAGAGATCAACAAGAAAGGAAATTAACAAGGATATTCAGACTTGAACTCAGCTCTGGTCCAAGTGGACCTAATAGATACCTACAGAACTCTCCACCCCAAATCAACAGAATATACATTCTTCTCAGCACCACATAGCACTTATTCTAAAATCAACCACATAATTGGAAGTAAAACACTCCTCAGCAAATGCAAAAGAATGAAAATCATAACAAACAATCTCTCAAACCACAGTGTAATCAAATTAGAACTCAGAATTAAGAAACTCACTCAAAACTGCACAACTACATGGAAACTGAACAACCTGCTTCTGAATGACTACTGGGTAAATAGCAAAATTAAGGCAGAAATAAATAAGTTCTTTGAAACCAATGAGAACAAAGACACAACATATCAGAATCTCTGGGATACAGGTAAAACAGTGTTTAGAGGGAAATTTACAGCATTAAATGTCCACATCAGAAAGTGTGAAAGATCCAAAATAGACACCCTAACATCACAATCAAAAGAAGCAACGGAAAACACATTAAAAACCTAGTATAAGACAAGAAATAACTAAGATCACAGCAGAACCGAATGGGAGAGAAACACAAAAAAACCTTCAAAAAAAAATCAATGAATCTAGGAGTGGGTTTTTTGAAAAGATTAACAAAATAGATAGACCGGTAGCCAGACTAACAAGGAAGAAAAGAGAGAAAGATCAAATAGACACATTAAAAAACGATAAAGGGGATATCACCACTGATCCCACAGAAATACAAACTATTATTAGAGAATACTGTAAACACCTCTACACAAATAAACTAGAAAATCTAGAAGAAATGGATAAATTCCTGGACACATACACCCTCCAAAGACTAAACCAGGAAGAAGTCAAATCCCTGAATAGTCCAATAACAAGTTTTGAAATTGACTCAGGAATTACTAGCCTACCAACCAAAAAAAGCCCAGGACCAGATGTATTCACAGCCGAGTTCTACCAGAGGTACAAAGAGGAGCTGGTACCATTCTTTCTGAAACTATTCTGAACAATAGAAAAAGAAGGACTCCTCCCTAACTCATTTTATGAGGCCAGCATCACTCTGATTCCAAAACCTGGCAGAGACCCAATAGAAAAAGAAAATTTCAGGCCAATATCACTGAAGAACATCGATGCGAAAATCCTGAATAAAATACTGGCAAGAGAATCCAGCAGCACATCAAAAAGCTTATCCACCACGATCAAGTTGGCTTCATGCCTGGCATGCAAGGCTGGTTCAACATATGCAAATCAATAAACATAATCCATCACATAAACAGAACCAATGACAAAAACCACATGATTATCTCAATAGATGCAGAAAAGGCCTTCAATAAAGTTCAACACCCCTCATACTAAAAACTCTCAATAAACTAGGTATTGATGGAACATATCTCACAAAAATAAGAGCTATTTATGACAAATGCATAGCTAATATCATGCCAAATGGCCAAAAGCTAGAAGCATTCCCTTTGAAAACTGGCCCAAGAGAAGGATGCCTTCTCTCCCCACTCTTATCAACATAGTATTGGAAGTTCTGGCCAGGGCAATCGAGTAAGAGAATGAAATAAAAGCATGCAAATAGGAAGAAAGGAAATCAAATTGTCTCTGTCTGCAGATGACATGATTGTATATTTACAAAACGCCACCACCTCAGCCCAAAAATTCCTTAACCTGATAAGCAACTTTGGCAAAGTCTCAGGATATAAAATTAATGTGCAAAAATCACAATCATTCTTATATACCGATAACAGACAAGCAGAGAGCCAAATCATTAGTAAACTCCCATTCACAATTGCTATAAAGAAAACAAAATACCTAGGAATACAACCTACAAGGGATGTGAAGGACCTCTTCAAGGAGAACTACAAACCAGAGCTCAAGGAAATGACAGGACACAAACATATAGAGAAACATTCCATCCTCATGGATAGGAATACTCAATATCATGAAAATGGCCATATTGCCCAAAGTAATTTATAGATTCAATGCTATTCCCATCAAGCTACCATTGACTTTCTTCACAGAACTAGAAAAAAACTATGTTAAATTTCATATGGAAGCAAAAAAGAGCCTGTGGAGCCAAGGCTAACCTAAGCAAAAAGAACAAAGCTGGAGGCATGACGCTGCCTGACTTCAAACTATATTACAAAGCTAAAGTAACCAAAACAGCATGGTGCTAATATCAAAACAGATATATAGACCAATGAAACAGAATAGAGGCCTCAGAAATAACACCACACATCTACAACAATCTGATCTTCAACAAACCTGACAAAAGCAAGCAATGGGGAAAGGATTCCCTATGTAATAAATGGCGCTGGGAAAACTGGCTAGCCATATGCAGAAAAGAGAAACTGGACCCCTTCATTATACCTTATAAAAGAATTAACTCAAGGTGGATTAAAAACATAAATGTAAAACCTAAAACTATAAAAACCATAGAAGAAAATCTAGGCAATATGATTCAGGACATAGGTGTGGGCAAAGACTTCATGACTAAATCACCAACAGCACTAGAAACAACAGCCAAAATTGACAGATGGAATCTAATCAAACTAAAGAGCTTCTGCTCAGTAAAATAAACTATCACAAGAGTGAACAGGCAACCTACAAAATATGAGAAAATTTTTGCAATCTATCCATCTGACAAAGGTCTAATATCCAGAATCTAGAAGGAACTTAAACAAATTTACAAGAAAAAAAAACAAACAACCCCATCAAAAAGTGGGCAAAGGATATGAACAGACACTCCTCAAAAGAAGACATATATGTGGCCAATAAACATATGAAAAAAGCTTATTCTCACTGGTCATTAGAGAAATGTAAATCAAAACCACAATGACATACCATCTCACACCAGTTAGAATGGTGATCATTAAAAATTCTGGAAACAGCAGTTGCTGGAGAAGATGCAGAGAAATAGGAACACTTTTACACTGTTGGTGGGCTTGTAAAATAGTTCAACCATTGTGGAATACAATGTGGTGATTCCTCAAGGATATAAAACCAGAAATACCATTTGACCCAGCAATCCCATTACTGGGTATATACCAAAGGATTATAAATCATTCTACTCTAAAGACACATGTACACATATGTTTCTCATGGCACTATTTACAATAGCAAAGACTTGGAACCAACATAATGCCCATCAATGATACACTGGATGAAGAAAATGTGGCACATATTCACCATGGAATACTACACAGCCATAAAAAGATGAGTTCACGTCCTTTGCAGGGATATGGATGAAGCTGG
Source organism: Symphalangus syndactylus (assembly GCF_028878055.3). Taxonomy (NCBI): domain Eukaryota; kingdom Metazoa; phylum Chordata; class Mammalia; order Primates; family Hylobatidae; genus Symphalangus; species Symphalangus syndactylus. The sequence goes on from NC_072433.2 coordinate 4,980,463, forward strand.
AAACCATCATCCTCAGCAAACTAACACAGGAACAGAAAACCAAACACTGCATGTTCTCACTCATAAGTGGGTGCTGAACAATGAGAACATGTTGACACAGGGAGAGGAACATCACACACTGGGGTCTGTAGGTGGGTGGGGGGAAAGGGGAGGGAGAGCATTAGGACAAATAGCTAATGCATGTGGAGCTTAAAACCTAGATGGCGGGTTGATGGGTGCAGCAAATTACCATGGCACAAGTATACCTATGTAACAAACCTGCATGTTCAGCACATGTATCACAGAACATAAAGTAACATTTTAAAAACTGAAAGTATGCAATATGTGTATGTGTGTGTATACATACATATAAAACAAGCACTCATTTTCATTATGTACATATGTGCACATTATGAGTGTGAATATATGTTAAATAATATCCTATCAGTTTTGTATTTGTAACACATATATGTACATGCATATACAACAAATAGAGGTGTTTTGCATAATAATTTCATTTATATTCATTTCATCAGCTAAGAACTAATAAGAATTTAAATCAAAATCAATTATTCATTTACAGGTGTTTTTAACCATCATCTCCCCCTTTATCTTCACTTTTATGCCTCCTTGTATTGCCATTTTGTGACTTTTTTGCCATAAATTATACATATTTGGAACCGTCAGTTTAAGAAATTCAATCTTTGGATAAGATCTCTAAGATTGATTTAGTATGAATACGTGTGTGGGCCCACACTTGACGAAGAAAGGTCAGTTATAAATATATGTGTACACTTATCAAAATAATTCACATAAAATCTCTGAATAAAATTATCTGTATGCTTTTTCTGTCAATAAAAGCAATATAGTATAATTCTTGGTAGTAAACCTGTTTGTTTTCATTCTGTTGCCTACCATGTGAGCTGCCATGTTGGTATAAAACATCGATCATTTGATATTTTACTACAGCAAATAATAGTGATCCCCACGAAATAATAAATAAATCAGTGAGTTTCACGGAAATAAGTTTTTGGATGGATCAGATAATTTGAAGTTGTTAGTTTATTCTCCAGCAAGGTGAAAGAAAAAAGCTGTTAGTTTGTTCTCTATCAGGTGAACGAAGATGAAAACTAAAGTTCTCAAGGCCAGTGCATAATAATGGTGCCGTATTCTGTGCATCAATCACCATTACCAAATACCTATATTGCCAAATATTTCATGTACCGCTTTAGTGGTGATTAATCAATGTGCCATGGCACTGAAACTGAAACGAGACTTTGTAGTACAAGTGATATTCAAAGGGTTTTGAAAATTTATCAGCTCTATAGATATAGATGAAAATTTATCATCATCTATCTAGAAATCCTGTTTTTATAAATGTTACCTAGCCAAATATTGGTTTTATTTACTTAAAATTTAGAAAACATGAGTTCAGTAAAAATTGTTCAGATTTTCTTAATGTAGTGTGTGAAATTACTATGTAATTCTACAAGAAATATGCTACACAGCTGATTACACAAATAGGTCAGCAGAGGGAGCAAAAGGTGCCTTTCCCGTATAATCCACAGCAACATCACCCGCTCTTCTCTCTACATCATCGATGTATGTTATCTAAAGTCCTGTGCAAATGCCACCTCAACACGAGTCCTCTAGCCTTGCCTTCTTATCAGAAGCAGCTCGAAAGCCCCGATAATTCTAGAACCACTGAAAAATACATACTTGTTGCAAGGATTGAAAAGCCTCATATTGCAAATTCAGAATTCACAGTATTGAAAAAATTCATAATTTTTTTAAAGTTACAATACTGTGAACTATATAAAATGAATTATGCTGGGATCAGATGACTCTCTTCATTCCAGCCTATCTTATATTTTCTCATTCATTTCTCCACATAGTCACAACAACAGACTCACTATTACATTTCATTAATGGCTATTTTATAATAAATGATCTCAATAGCATTTCTGAAACCTCTGCTGTTCTGGTTTTACATAACTCTTGAATTTTTGAATGAGTTAGATTTTGATTGAAAAAGACCTGACTCTTATGCTTAGAAAAGTCATCATTTCTTTCTGTAAGCTTTCGGTCTTCTATAAGCTTTACATGTTCCATAAGCAAACATTCGATGGTTTTGTGATCAAACTAGAGAGGCCAAATCAGTTAATAATAACAACGTCATTTATCATCCTCCAATCTAGTGTTATGGATAATATGACCTCCACAAGGAGACGGTTGCACGAGCGACAAGAGAAAGACAATCAACAGTCTTTTACTCATACCAAGATATGTCCACACACACTTGTTTCAACAGTCAAAGTAACGCCATATGTCCCCAGTGATGTGGGTGGGCAAAAGGAACAGTTGGCCTGCTAATGAGGGCCATATGTACACGCAGCCTATCGTACCATCCTTCTTACTTATGGTTGCTGAAAACTCAGTGGAAGAGCTTGCTCTGAGGAATGGCATGGCTGGAGGAGGAGAGGCTTCCTTAAGAGCAGGAAAGGACCATTTGTTGTACAACTACTGTATCTCTGAAACTGGGAGCTAAAGATATGCATGTACGTTACTCATTCTTATTAAGAGTTACTTACGCATCCGTAGAGTTCTTTACTCCAGTTTCACCTTTTTCACTAAATTCTTTTGCATTTATGTGCAAAGGGATTTTCGGCCCTTTTCAAAAATTACTTTTCCTAATCAATCTTGTTAATTTGATGTTCATTTACATCGGCTTCTCTTTATTTTTAGCTTGATTTCCAGAAAAATTATACTTTCTTTGACATTGTTAAATGTTACAATATTAAAAGAAATGAAAAAGACTTAAAAACTTAGAATATTTGAATGAGGGTTTCTGGAAGGCAGAGAGAACAATAAGGCAAAAGTACTTACTGCACTACTGTTCCGAAGTAAAAGAAAAACAAAGATTTTAAAAATGATTATAGCAGCTTTGTATCTCAACCAGGGTTTCCTTTGAAATTTCTACAACTGCAAACACTATTCAGAAATTTGCACTGATTATAAAATTTATTGTTTTAAGGTCAATTGTGATACTATGATCAGATAATATAATTTACTTTACTCTTAATGGCTTCATTTTGACAAAGGAGGGAGCTTTCAGGAAGGACAATGCTTCCTGCACAACAACCAGTAAAGCATGTCACATCCATTTTCAATATAATTTTAAGAAAAATGAAGGACAAACTACTTGTGAGGCAGCAAGAATTCATTTGCATTCAATTAATTTGAACAGGGCATTTCAAGTTCTCTCTGGCAACAATGGAATAAAGGGGAAAATGAATCTATCTTATGCAATGATCCTCTTCTAGGTTACAGAAAGATTTGAAAGGCTGACATGACCATTGCTAAATTTCTTCTAGAAGTCTATGATTAGTGTCATAGATATAACTCATGAGATAAAATATTCACAATGAATGTTTGTGAACTGCATCAATTGTGATGGAACTATTGTCTAACATCCCTTTGAAAAGTTATATTCTGCAAAGGTTAAAAAAACACCAACCTTTCGATGCTTTCTTATATGGATGAGCTTTTGTCAGCAAGAACTAAGCTTCACAATTAAGCACTATGGAAGATAATGTTCTATGTTAATTTAAACCTAACTAATCCAGGACTTGGCCTTGATAAATAATGGGTTTCATTAATATTTTTGACACTAGCAGTGCAAATACTTTTACTTATATTTTACTAAAGCTAGTTTTGACAAATCTAAGGGTATTTAATTTATCAGTATCTGTTGTCAGATGAAAACTTCCCCATCAATACCTTCTAATGGTTCAAAAATAAACTGTTACCCCCACAGATACATTGTTTTTCCATGCGTAAGCAAGTACATTAATTTCAGGGTCTCAAGGAATAAAAGTGTTATTACCACTTGTGATAGGCTGCATAACAGTCCCAAAAGATGTTCTTCACCTAATCTCCAGGCCCTGGGAATGTGCTGCCTTACACAGCCAAAGGACTTGTAGATACGATTCAGTTAAGGATCTGGAGACAAGGTGATTATCCCAGATCATCCATGTGAGTCCAAAGTAATCACAGGAGTCCTTAGATGAAGTGGAGAGAAGGACTCAAAGTTAAAGGAGGAGACAACGCGGAGACAGAAACAGAAATAGAAGCAACGCACCTTGAAAATGGAGGAATGGGGAAAAGACAATGAAGACAGGTGCCACCAGAAGCAGAAAATGCAAGAGAATGGATTCTCCCCTCAGCACCTCGAGAAGGAACCCACACTGCAGACACATTGACTTAGCCTAATTAAAGTGATTTTGGACTTCTGACCTTTGAAACTGCAAGACAATAAATATGTGTTAAGTTATGTAAATGTGTCGTAATTTGTTATAGCAGCAGTAATACAACTAATACACCACTACAATAAGCAAAGGAAATAAAGTGCAATAGTGACAAACTTAAGGGTTTCCAGGAAAGAGAAACGAAGTGGTAAACTCAATCACAGGATTATATTAGTAACTGTAGTATATGTTACTTGCTTACCCTTTCAATCACATTATTGCTGTAATTATCATTATCATCCAATCAATATGATTACACCAGTATGTATAACTTAGACATGAAAATTTTTTTCTATTTCACTCTTCCCATAATTCCATGCAGCTACCCCTAAGCAACTATGTATCTGATGAAGCTAATATTTTCAGGGAAAATCTTCCATGTTAAGCAGAAAATTTACATCTAAAATTAAATTCTTTTAAGCCAGTCTGGGGACAATACCTAGAAAATTCAAACATTGCTTCTCAAGAATACCACTAGCAGTGAGTTTGTGACTCTATCTTCCACCAACTGAATCAAAATTAATTTTAAATATTTTCAAAGCAATATTTTAAAAAATCGTGTACACATTTTTTCCTCTTGGTAAAAATAAACCACTTCTCAACCATCCATTATATTTATGTTAGTTACATGAAGTCCATACATGAATTATCATACCACAAATAGAAAACTATTTAAATAGAAAAATCTCACTTGGTGCTGACAGAATGACAGCATAAAACTGTTAAGCATGAGGAGAAAGTTGTTTGCAGTGTAAATATCTCCCTTTTCCTATCAAAGTGTGTCCTGTGATCTAGCGCTCTTCTCTCCACATGCTTAAGTACAGCAAAAGTTATAAAAACACTCATTCTAGTTTTCTATACTTTAATGGTTGTAGAACATCAGAAGAGAATTGGGAGATGGGAATGTTTTGTGCTTGACATTGCATTTGAGGGGAAAATAAAAACTTGGACATAATATGTGGGATGTCTCCACAGTAATACATGGGAGGGCAAGAAAAAAATGCTATCAAATTTCTACCATGCGCTGAGCCCCTTATATCAACAAATATCCAGCCTTTCTAATGTACTAACAACCACTCTTCATAGCAGGTATTCTATTCCCAGCTTGTAGGTAAGAAACAAAGCTTCAGAAAGGGATCTTCACCAATTTCACACAGTCAATAAAAGGCAGAACTAGGGCAAATATCAATAATAAAAATAGCAATCTAATCCTAATTGGACCTGGCACTGTTCTAAGAAGAAAATCATTAACAAAGGATTTTGAGTTACCACACTCTTAGTCTCCCCGTTTTACAAAAGAAGCAACTGGGGTAAAGTGAAGCTATGCCGTTTCTTTTCAAGCTCATATACCTAACAAGATACCACTTTAATCATGGGTCTCTGATAGATCGTGTACCTCATTTCTAGCGTTTGCTGAGATTTTTCTTATTAACCCTAAGCAAGTATTTGATCCCTGGTAAGTATGCTGTAATTTTTTCACCGCTCATTCTTATCACGGTTCTTCAAGAAAAGTACAGTTCAACACATTTGTCCTATTTGGTTACAAATTTTGAAATTCAAAATATGTATCACACTAAGCTGTTAGCTCCATTTGGAATTTTAAAAAAACTAAATTTTTCACTCAGTTAAAAAAAATTGCATTGTTTACTCCCATATCTACAATATAGCTTATAAGTGTATATTTGTATTGAAAACATAATTTTCTACAACTTTTATAATATTTAAATATTATTTAAGGTTTTAATAATATTTAAATATTTAAATAATACATTTAAAAACATAGTTCAACAAGTCCGAATAATCCATCACTTACTTATGACAGAATATTTGTTCAGTATCTTCTGTTTGTTCACTCTTGTGTAATATATCCTATTTTAAGAATCAAAAACTTCTCTTAATGTCAACACTACAGCCTCTTCACAATTCCTACTTATTCCTAATTACCCTTCAGGAGCAAATAAAATGAATTTATCCCAAATTTCTTTGCTTTGAAACAACTTCAGTGAAAATGGTGGTTGTCAACCATATCTACCATTCATATATCCCATTGTTTTCTGCATTAAATTTCATCTAATACTCCTTATGCCATCAGTGTCACTACAAAGGGGGACAGGGGATGAATCTCATCATGAACAAAGGTATATACACTAGATCTTAGGATGTTCAATCATTTCCTTACTCTATTATGTCCCATCTGAACTACTCATATGAAAATGAGCAACTATATGAACATGGTACTTTTAAGAAAGGATGTTCAAAAATTAATTCATATCTTGTACAAATTGGTATCCAAGAAATCATGACCTAATAGGCATCACATATGTGAATGAAAAAATTCACTTTCAGCAATGAATGTTGATGACACTCCTTTAGCAAGAGTTGTACCGAGCTACCCACAACTCCTCAGCACTCACTATTCTCATACATGCGGTCGGACAATGTCCAAGGGTGCAGTGATTCTGTCCAGAGGCTTTTCTGGGCCGTTAGAGCTGTCTCAGCCTGTGTACAGGGTTATACAGACACTCTAGGGCATTCATGACTCTGATCACTGGAGCAGCCCTGTACTAACTGCAAATTTATGGAGGAAACTTTCAAGTCCTCTTGCCCCCCAGTTGGGGTAACTCTGTTACCTATTAACTCTGTTACCTATTTCATGTGGTCTCAGTTCTCCAACAAAAATGATCTCGGCCTGCTCATCTTACTTCCATTTCACTACATGGCACAACTAGAAGTTGACTAGGTATTCTGCTTTAATGTATATGCAAAGCCCTCTTGTTCAGGAATGTTTGTAGAATAATATTTCTAAATTAGGAATACAATTGGTCTTGTTCTTTCCTGAGGGATAAAATGTCATCTCTCTTCTTCTCTCCCTCTCTCCTTTCTTCCTAACTCAGCTAACCCTCTATCTGAAAGAATTACAAAGGAAGAAATCTAGGGCATTGTTTAGCATTCTCAGGAGGATTGGAAATGTTGGAATGACAGCGAGTATCACACATACACTGCTTGAAGTATTTTGTAGGATCCAAGGGAAGAGAAAATTTTGACATTCCAGAAAATTTAAGTCATCCTTTTAATATCAGGACCAGAAAGAAACAGGTCACACGGGCAAGAGCCATAAAACTAATTATCTTGACTCTTTCCAGAATACCTGAGCTATAAATGTACAGGGAATCCTGTAATCAGATGCAAAGTTGTGTATAATATACTTAGTTCCCAAATGTAACTAGGAATTTTATGTATATAATGTGAAAAATCGTTCCAAAGTATTTGAGACTCCAAAAACTTTCCTAGCTAGCATTCAATATTCTTGCTTAACTTCTCCTTATACCCCTAACTGTATTGAGCATGCATAGACACACAAAAGCTAGGATCAACTATTACCGCTTAAGAAAGAAAAGGAGGAAAAAGGCTGTATTATAGGGATTTAGTTTTCTTCCTCAACTCTTGAAGAAGCCTATTTGTATCAGCCCGTGTCAGACAACAAAGTACTTATCAATAAAGTTTTATGAATGTGGTCACATATGAAATATAAGAGCATTCAGTTTCTACCTCTCCTTTTCTCATAAATCCTACATCAGATAGACATTAGCTATATCTGCCAATGTTTCCACGGAATCTTAAAGACTATTCACTGCAAAGCTGGCAGTGTAGCCTGAAAGCAAGTTATGTCTACGTTGCAACTTCACACTAAGTGGTTTAAAAATACAACTAAATGTGGCCTGTCTTTATCTTGATTATAAGACATAAATTATCCCAAGAATATTCTTAGTAAAAATTGGGTCTCCCGGTCAAGCCACTTCTATTAAGAAGGACACAGGTCAGTTTTTAGGAGTTTAGGTGTTATTTGGAAGTTAGGAGCATCTAAATATGGAATATAACTCCATTAAATTATAGTATATTTTATATCAAAGAGAAACGACAAAAATAAGAAATGTTTTAAGTATTTTTTCGTATAGCGTGTTCATACATAATTACTTCAGTAGTCTCAATGTAGTCATGCAATTGTTTGGGTAAAGAACTAAACTTGAAGTTAAATAGCATAGGTCTGAATTCTTATGGTTTATAACATTCATATATTTTATATGTTCCAGAATAATATGTAATTTCTAAGTTTATAACATAATAATTACAGAAATCTAGGTAAAGTAATACTTCTGTGACACAGTCTCTTCATCTACAAAATGGAATATTGCTTTTCTCCTTAAATTTATATTAAAAATTGGAGAAGTAATATATGTGAAAGAACCTTACATTAAATATGCAAGTTTTATTTGTTGAATTCAAACAGTCATTAAAGAACAAAATAAAACATTACATTTGGATTAACAAAGTAGATACATATATCTCAATCTGAGAAACCTTTAAGCTCTCTTGACCATAAAATGACATTGGATCCTATAAGAGAGTTTGGTAAATATTTGAAAGATATTTCAATTTCACACCTAAATGTTGATTCTGACATTTATTTCCTAAACTTATCATTTGTATACTTACCTGCTATTAAATCCACAGGGGTCATGTCACTAACTGTATGCCCACCGATTTTATTGAGAGGTATTCAGCAAGGCCCACAAAGTAAGTATTGAATTTTTTTAAAAAACAGACCCAAAACACCTAAAAGCAAAACACTTAGTAAATTCTTATAATCATGAAGATCACAAATTAGTGCTATTAGTAAGAAAGAAACTTCTAAACCAAATAAAGTCCTAATACCTCCAACGAATTTTGTCTCTCTGATACACACACACACGATTAAAAAAAAAAATGAAGGAAATGTAAAAAAATAAATAAATGAAGGAAGTTCTGTGGGAAATGTCCATAATTTCATGCCCAGAATTTCTCTATCAATCTCTTTCCCCAAAGTTCTTCCGAGAAAATAAAGTTGCCTTTCTCTCAACGTTAACTCATCACTTTTCTCATAGCATTTTCAAAAGAAATATTTCCTGTCAGCCGGCCACTTAAACTTTGTGCTGTTAAAGAAATCCAAAAAGGTATCAATTTTGCAACAAAGGATAAAGAGGAGACGAAGTGAACCAACATGGCTTTTAAGCTAAATTGCCGTCACCTGTCACAGGTTGTCTAGCGAGCCTCAAGTTCCCTCTAATAAGCTTATGGAGGGTGCGGAGCAAAGGCACCTCAAGGTGCTCTGCGGGTTTTCCCCTGGTAAATTAGGCTGAAAGGAAAAGAGTCCCACCCCCCACCCCCAAACTTGGAGACCAGGGCTGCCCTGCCGAATGCTGTGCCCAGACCTCCTACTTCCACGCCCTTCCAGTCCTTTCCTCGGCTTGGAAAATTGGGCATGAGGCAAGCAAAAGGAAGGACAGAAGGCCAAAACGGGCATCCGGGAAGCCAAATTTCTGTCTCAAAAGCTCGTCTAGAAACGCGTACATAGCGCGTGCCTTGGGGACATCTCCTAAAACCCCGTTCACTGAAGCTAATTCCTCCCGAACGCCCCCACGCCAGCTGAGGATCGCAACCGCCCATCCGCCCCTCCAGCCTGTGCAGCCGCCCCCAAAACCTCCCGTGAATCGGGAAATGTCAAGGCAGCAGCGCTTGGGGAGCCGAGCAGCCTCGCCAGTTCCAAGTCTCTGGTTCGAGACCCCTCGCTTCGCCTCTTTGGGGAACTCACCTGGAGTCAGGTTTAGATGGCAGCCTCCACCCAGGGGACCGGGAAGCGGCCCCGGGAAGCGCCGCCGCGTCCTGTGAATAACGAGCGCAGCGCAGCGGAGCAGCTCCCCCTGGACTGGCCGCTCCCCGATTCCTCCCGCTCTGTCCGGGAACCGTCCCTCCGTTCTTTCCTCTCCCTCCCCTGCCTGCAGCCGCCGCGCTCCCTCCTCCTGCTGGCGGCGCAGGGCTGTGCTTCCGCCTCCCTCCTGCGGGCGCACGAGCTGCCCGCGCTGCTAATGAGCAGGCTCCAGGCTCCGCCCGGCCAGGGGTGCGCACACGCCCCACGCCGGAGACGAGCTCCCGGGAGCGGAGCTATGGATACGCCTGGTGCGGCCGCTGGAGAAATGAACTGGAGGAGGCATCCAGCATCTCACACTTTCTGGCCACTCAGCTTAACTAAGCCATAACCCCAGACTTCTTCCTAAATCTCCAGTAATTTACAGGTGCTGAAAAGTCAATGAGGGGTTTGAGCACAATCTGTGTTAACAGTATTGCCAGTATAGAGATGCTAATCTGGCTAGATTCTAGGGATGAAATGTTCAAGGGACGGTATATGATTCTTTCTGGTGGTTATTTTGACATATTTTGGCTATACTTACAGATCTGTAAAATAAACCAGCAATCTTCTAATCATGACAACACAGATTCCTAATTGAAGGCAGCTGATACTTATTAAATACCAGGCTCTGTTTAGTAGGCTCTTCTTTCCCAGCTGATCTTTACTACAATTCTGTGAGCACTACTAGCACCCCTATTCTATATTTTAAGAATTTGGGTTTAACTTTTAAAACAAGACGGTCTTAAAACAAGACTAAGGATCATGTCCAACCTTGCAGAGATTCTAAGTTTCTGAGCCTAAATAATAACTGAAATCTGTAGCTCCCACAACCCATAGCCTGTGTATAATGTGTTGCAGCATCTTGGATGGTACTGTGTAACTGAACCAACAAAGATAATAGGACCATCAGCAAATACACACCACGAGACTAATGAATACCTAGAATCCTAGTGAGACTTGTAAATAGTCAAGCACCCTAAGTAACAATAGTTCAAGTGCATGCTAAACATGGTGATTGCTTATAAAAGAACAGCAACCAGTATGAGTGAAGACAGGCAAATAATGTTCAAAATGTTCAGAATCAATGTCCAGCCACTTATGAGTTGAATTCCCCACTCTAAAAAGGAGGCCAGATGTGATGTATTCTAAGAAGTCTACAATGGGCGTGGTCTTTTCGCAACCAAAAAGGGCTTTTTAAACACTTATTTCCCATTAAGAATATGCAATAGCTAATTAATATTAAATCTGAAAATCAGTGATAATTTATTTCAACTAACCTTACATGAAAAAATCATTACTCATTCAAGCTTTTAGAATTAGATTAAATAGCATTGAGTATCAAATTTACTTCAACCCATAGAAATAATAGACAGTTAATTAATAAAGTAAGTAATTTAATTAACTTTACTTTTGTGTCATGATGTATTTTTCCTTAGGAAAAGGATAAGACATTTTTTCCATGGTATAAAATACTAGAATATGACTCTTATATTTTTCTTCATGAAGATTAAAGAATTAATAAAATAAGTACAGACATATTGTCAACAAATCTATCCAGATCATTCATTCTCCACTCAAGAAATTATGCTAGGCAAGCTTTATTTCTCCATATGTACAAGGCAATTCAGAGGTCAAAAATTTGAAAACACTTCAATGAACATCAACCATTAATTAACTAAGAGTAGATTTTATTTATAAACAACTTTAAAAGACTATAAAAAAGGTATAACAAACTTCTACTTTATCAGTACTGCTACTCCTGTTGAACACAAAGATATATAATTATAGTTTTCTCCCTATTTAAAATATTTATTGATTCTGGCATAATAATGTCATACTCATCCCTCAATAATCAGTGTACATGGAATCAGAAATCTTCTCTTTCACCTAGTCAATTTAAGTATTTCTGTGTTTTGCATGTTAACACTCTATTTATTCTGTGTTTCTAGTGCTTATCCTCAAAATTTTTATAGTTCCGTTCACATATGAATTCTACCAATCAGCACTATATATAAATAATGCAACGTATAAAATGTGTTAAATAAATGGATGTAAGATTTATGCTAAATTTTTCACATAGTAAGTACTTCAAAACCCTTATTATTTTTCCTTAAGCTTTTATGTGCATATATTTTATCTCTCCAACTAAAGAATAAACTTCTAAATAAGAAGAGTTTTGTCTATAAATTTTACGCATTTTAATACATTATTAATCTAAAACCTTGGACTAGAGTTTGGAATTCTTTTATGTATTCATTTATTGATTCAAAAAATAGGTGTCCATGCCATTTTTTCTAAACCTTGTGCAAGATGTAGGGTATACAATGATGTCCAGACTTTAGAGTCCTTGACCTCATGGCGTTTAAAGTGCAGTAATGTACAGTAATTTTAAAATCTATTTATTATTATTTAAAACAATAAATGAATACATTCTTGTCGAAAATAACTGAAAAGTCTGTCTGAATTCCCTGGCCAAGGCCAAAACATGAAAGCAAAAGAGCTGCCTGAAAACAGTGCAAGCCACTCTCCAGAGGGTTTCTCTGTTGAAACAGCACATCGCATTATGGAAATAATGAGAAAAATTAGTAACTGTGCAAACGACAACACATATGCATCTTTGTGGTTTCTGACCTTTTAGCATCGTCGAAGCAAGACCACAAACCTTTCAACACCATGCGTGGTATTAATCTTGCACAGAATATAATGTTTTCACATATTTTATTCTGATTTCCTACAAAGTAATTTCAATTTCTAGCTAAAGCTAATGGATTTTTCTAGTGAAAACATGGTGTACCGAATGACTTTCCAGTGAGATCCGCGTACCATGCGCCATTTTCATGTTCGTGCTCATTTCTCTGAAGTCTGTTTGCCTTTAATTCACCATAATAAAATTCCTTGTGTACTTTTATTGGCAACCATTGCATAGTGACACTTGCATCCAAATGTAATTCCATTTGAGCTTGGCAGTGTTTGCTTTTTCATCAGAAGAGGAAAGTTAGAGGGAACAAGGGGCAAAGATGTGTGTAAGAATATCTGAGGGACCATCACAGCATCATCACAAATTCAAGATTTTTTTGAAACATTAGACAAGGGACTCACAGCCATGCCCTGGGATGGCTGAAACACTTCACAACCTGCTCATGTTTATGACCAAAATCATCACCTAAAATGAATTCAATGTGTCAATATCATAATATTGTTTGTGTATAAGTAATCATGAAGCAGTTAGGGAAGGGAGTATAATCTAGTAAGAAATTGGAACAAAAAGTGTTAGACAAAATTCAAGAAGATTTAAAAGAAGAAAATTAACCTGTCTGATCTGAACAGAATTGGAAAAGCACATCAATCATAGCTCTATACATTGACCATAGACTTAAAGCATAACATAAAAATAAAGAAGGCAGATAACTCAGGAAAACATTTCTATTAAATCTACTCCGTAAAGTTTTCCCATACTTTTATTTTACTAACAGGAGCATACATTTAAATCTGACAAAATCATATATATTTTGTTGATTCAATTTGTAGCAGATAGAGGAGCATGTCCCAGTGCTATGACAGTGAGTTGTCACTATAACATACCACTGCTTTACATCTTACCCATAGGCTAAAATGTTTACCCCTAGAGTCGTGACTTTGTATATGACAGGAGATTGCTACTAAAAGTAAATATATTTGGCTGAAGGGTAGATACAACTTTAGGCCATTATATCATTCACTAAAATTTAGCTGGCATTTACATATATACCTGCTTAGTTCATATGACAAATATGTTTGAGAGACTGCCATATACAAAAAAAAAAGATGGAACCATCTTACAAATTTAGAGATTACTTAAAGAAATGGAACTGAAGGGTTAACTGTGATGGCAAGAATGAAGAGAGCAAAACCAGAGGGTACTTCAAGGAGAACAGGCATGAGAGAGGCATTATAATTTGGAGGGTGCTATGATTTGAACCTATGTGCCCATCCAAAGTTTGTATGTTGAAACTAAAATCCCAGGACAATGACATCAAGAGATGGGGCTTTTGGTTAAGTGATTAAGTGAAGAAGGATCCACCCTCATGAATGAGATAAACGTCCTCGTAAAAGATGCTTTAGAGGAATGCCGGGCTCCTCAGTCTCTTCTGCCATGTCGTTACATTGTCCGTTTTTGCCCACTTTTGTCACGTGAAGACGAAGCAAGAAGGTGCCACCTCGGGACCAACTGCCAAATCTCCACTGCCTTGATTTCGGACTTCTCAGCCCCAGAACTGTGAGAAATACATTTCTGTTTTTTATGAATTACTCAATCTGTGGCATTTTGTTATAGCAGCATACAGACAAAAACAGGGTAAACAGCCTGGTGAGAGTGGATATTTTAGAAACTTGAGATGATTCAATGTCGCTGATTCTCCATTTTCTCATATGTAAAATGAAGGAAATAATGCTGATTACTTCATAGTTCATTGTACAAATTAAATTAACTATGTAAATAAAGCAAGCAATATAGTTCCTTTTATCTAGTATACATTGTTTAAGTGTTGTTGTCATTACATGAGGAAAACAAGAACTTCCCCAAACAGAAGGATGTGGGAACCAAAACTAAGATATAAGAAAGGACCAAAGTTCACTGTGACAATCTGGTCAAGCGCTGGTTAGGGAAGATAGCATAATGTTACGCATAGATATTATTTGAGGATAATTTTCCTCCACCCCGAACTCCTCTAGCACTTTCCCTACGTCTTTCATTGCACTTCTTCATTTGTCTCTTTAATTACGGTTATTTATATAAATCTTTTAGCTTCCTACAAAAATAAGCTTGTAGTGGGACAGATTCTTGAGGATCTATGTCAAAGCAATTTTTCTATTTCCTACAGCAAGTAACCCAGTAGTAATCACACAGAATTTGTTAAAAGAAAAAACATAGGAAGATTAATTTCCATTTTTTTCTTTGCTAATATTTAATCAGAATTATACCATTGTTAGGGAGGGAGAAATTATAAATTGAGGACATGAGTATTAACATTTAAATCTGTTATTCTGCTTTATTTTAGAGCTTGCCATGTTTTGTGATTAAAAAAAGAAACAGGACATTCTATATAGCTGTTGCAAAACGTGTGGTCTGTTGGTGAACTAGCAGCACCAGCATTACCAAGAGTTCCTTAGTTTGCAGGACTACTGAGTCAGAATTCGCATTTTGACAAAACTCCAGGTGATTCATGCTCTGCATTTAAGTTGGAGAAGCACTGTTCTATAGTTCTCCTTATGTCCTAAATGCATTGTCAGTGAAAGAAAATACTATACGTATGATAATAATAACGGTAGTATTAACAAAAATGTAACTATTAGTAATTTTCTATGCTCTCCCAGATACTAAGTCCTTTATTTAATACTTGTGATATTTCTGCGAAGTTGCGATTGATATCACCTACTAAACTGATACTCAGAAATCTGAAGTAATTCTCCAAGGTCACAAAGCTAGTGAATCACAAACCAGATTTTTAAACTCTTGCTGCTTCATTCCAAAGACTAAACCGTTTCTAACTCACGGTTAATACATTTGCTTCTGCCTTCCATTTCCTAAATATGGTTTCCTTTCTATTTCATTAGCTTTACTTATACATGACTGATTTTTAACCCTCTCTAACATTTGCAGAATATGGTGTACTATGGTTAATAAGGACAATACCAAGTAATATCATGTTGAGAAAGCGTGCAGAAGTAGCATCAAAAAACAGACTTTTTCCAAAATGTTTACTAAAAACTTTCAATAAAAACAAGATTTTCTACTTAGAATTTCTACCTTGCATAACTCAAATGGAGCATGATTATTAAAATGACAAAAAGATTCCGTAATTGCCTAAGAGCTAAGAATAAGAATTGCTATATAAAAAAGCATAAATATGCCATATGAATGACATGTATAAGAATCATGGGAGTGCTATTTGGTATTTAGTATTTAGTTCCATTCTGCAGCATGATCAAAAAGAAGCATCTGTATAGTTCACTGTGCATTATAGCACAATAAATCACCTCATTAGGCTCAGATATATGTAAAGATTTACAGTCTGGGAAAGTCCACTAGATATTCTTAATCACTTCTTAGACTGTACTGTCCCCCATATTTCTCTTTTTCTATAGAAAGGTTGCACATGGAAAGGCTTTATTTGAAATCCAGCAATGAATGGAATGTCTGTGAAGCAAGAAATAGATGGAAATTGACATTTTAAAAGAAAGTTTGGCTTCTGAAGAGATACAGCTGTGACCTTGGTCTTTTTGTTGGAGAGAAGTATTCCCTAGCCTTACTGTACTATTTTTCCCAAAGCACCCTCTCTATTGTTCTCCCTTCATCTCTGGCTCGTATCATATGGCCCCTCCCTCATTCTATCTGGTGAGTTCTGAGAAAAATGCTTAAATTCTGCAGAGAAGATTGAGAACAATGCTAAATATTCCTCAGAGAAGCAAAATATTATGTTAACAGTTTATATTTTCACATGAAATTGTCTATCTCTTCTCTCTGTCTCATGTGTGTATGTGTGTATGTGTATATATATATATACATATAATATACAGTAGATATGTATATATAGAGTATAATATTCAGTATATATGTATATATAGTATAATATACCGTATATATGTATATATATACAGTGTGTGTGTGTGTGTGTGTATATATATATACATATATATATATATATATGTATATATATACTACCATTTACCTCCCAGGCTATACGTCCTGACATCTTAAAAGTAGAAAGCCCTCACAGGCCGCGGTTGCTCATGCCTGTAATCCCAGCACTTTGAGAGGCCGAGGCGTGCAGATCACCTGAGGTCGGGAGCTCAAGACCAGCCTGACCAACATGGTGAAACCCCATCTCTACTAAAAATACAAAAAATTAGCTGGGCGTTGTGTTGCGCACCTGTAATCCCAGCTACTCAGGAGGTGGAGGCAGGAGAATCACATGAACCCGGGAGTCGGAGGTTGTGTGAGCCGAGACCATGACATTGCACTGCAGCCTGGGCAATGAGAGCAAAACTCCATCTGAAAAATAAAGGTGGAAAGGCCTTAAAAGACTTTTGAAAATGAGATTTGTCAAATATTTATTAGAGATGAAGAAAATAAGTGCGGACCCACACGTAACTTGTCTGAGGTCACAGAAGTAGGGACCCACACGTAACTTTTCTGAGGTCACAGAGGTAGTCATGCTGCAGCAGCCTTATTGGTTTTCCTCTATGACATGCATTATTATTGTTTTTGATCATTTCAAGAGGTTTCTAGTCGATAGTGGGACAAAATTTCTAATTTGGGAACCTAATTTTCTCTGCAAATCTTCTTTACATCTCTAGCTTATTAATACACCTCAGAAGTGTTACAGGCATTAATTCGCAGGATTTTGAAGAATATTTTGAGGTATGCTGGGAAAAGTCATGTCAAGTATCAATGATTAGAAACTAAACAATCAATATTAGATATTGTAAAATTATATTTAATCTTCCATATGGCATAAATAAGTTATTTTAATGTACAGTCGTTGTACTTTGTAAACTTGCATATAAAATATTTGAAAAAATAACTTTCAATATGTAAAATGTAAATATACAAAGGAAAGCATCGGAAAAAATAGATAAAAATAATCAGGCTAAGAAAACACTACAGTGTCACCCTCAGAAGACTATAGAAGGATTCTCACCCTCGAGAAACAGAGGAACTTGAACATGGAAATGACCCTCTGCTGGCCATACTGATTATGGTACATAATTTTAAAAGGCTTTTAGAGAGAAGGGAAATGTTTTATTATGCATTCAGCACAGTGTTATGGTGATGTTTCTTAACTATCAGCTATTTTTAAAATTCCTATAATCTTTCTATAGATGACAAAGTTACATAAATATGAAGGATAAGAAGGGCCCCTGCAAACGTGATAATACAATTCTCTTTTCAATGATAACGTATTTCTAAGCACGCATCTCCTAATCATATTGATGTGCATTTAGTGTTCTTTTACCTACACCTGTCAAAGTGGCTAAAGTAATCCTTCATGAGGAGATAATTTTTTCCTTTAGGTGATTTTTTCCGCATAATACTCTAACATTCCAATTCCATCTTTCTCGAAAAAGTTTACATGATATATATATACAATTACTAAAACTTTGGCTGCATAAATAATTTAAATGGACTTTACTTCAAAGATAATATTTACTTTTAAAGTTGTAAACCATTGAATCATCAATTAATTAGAATTATCTTTTTCTTTATAAATAAAGTTTTTTGTCCCTACATATTTATGATTTGGAAATTTTCACCTGGAAAATTTCATGTTTAGTTGGATGCCTTGTCTTTAGTATAAAATTCAGTATTTCAATTTCAATATAATTTTTTGATTGATTTTTACCTGAAATTATGATAAAATAAGAAAAGTGAAAAATAGAGATAAACTTTAAGTACAATGTTATTTGTGCTTAATAATAAAATCAAGAAAGTAAAATATCTAAAATAATTATAACTATTTAAATAAACAAAGTATCATGTAATGGGCGAAATATTCTTCTGGCTCGTTTTTGATTCTGGCAAGTTGTTTACAGGTTCTGAAGTTCAGTTTACTCATCTCTAACATGAGGTTGAACTAGGTATGGCTTGTTTGGCTGAACTCTGTAAAGCTGGTCAAAAAAGTTGCATTTGCATTCTCCTTCCTGTTACTGTATACAATAGAATCCTTCCTGTTTCTACCATGAGATTCAGAACACAGTCTCTGACCTTTCTGAATAGTTTCCAAGTCTCCTTTTTCTCCTGAAGCCTTCTCATAAACGGCTCTACCATGCACCCTGCTTGTCAACACCAAACTCGAAGTATACCTGATGTCATCCCTTCCTTTACCATCTTCCTACCTGTATCCAATCTGTAGCTCAACCATATCAAACTTGAGAAATCTCTCTAATGCATCCACCCTGCTCATTCTCTATAATAACCACTCTAGGTCAAACCACGGCCAAACCCATCAGTTCAGTTCAATATTTTGATGGATCCCTAATGTGTCTGCATATTTCCACTTCCCCCTTCTACCATCTGTTCTCTAGAAAGCAAAGAAAGTAATCACCAAAAAAAGAAAAAGAAAAAGAAAACAGGAAAGGAATAACATCAGGTCAATGCCCTAGAAAAATCTTGCAGAAGCTTCCCAATACTTGTGCAAGAAAGCTCACACCCCATATTCGGACCTCCTAACTCTAAATGTGTGTATAACCTCATGTCATGCATCCCTCACTTAATATGCTCCGGCCACCATGGACTTCTACTACTCATACACGCTGAACATTCTCCTGTTAGAAGGCCTTGTCATGTGTTCTTCTAGTTGCCTGGAAATCTCTTGTCATCTTCTCCTCTTTCAGGCCAGAGATTAATTTCCTCAAACAGGCCTTTCTTGATCCCACCTTATCTCACTTTACCTTCAACCTCTTTTAAAAATCTTCAATCTGATTTTTCTTCATACCATATAATATGTCAATATCTCGTCTATTTATGTGCTTACTAACTTATACTGAGG